>NC_138179.1:44224867-45424867 GCF_964165515.1 Mesoplodon bidens | reverse complement strand
CTTTCCATCCATGAACATGGAGTATTTATCATGTATTCAGGTCTCTGTTATGCCCTTCAACAAAATTTTGTCTATAAAAATTAGATTGCTCCTAGGTGCCTTAAGGCTGTGTTGGTATTAATGATGGTGTCTGCCTTCAGAGAGCTTTGAATGGGTTAGAGAGACAGTTAAATGAGCAATTACTATATAGGTTGATAAGGGCTGTACTTGGAGGGATGCAAATAGGGTAGTATACAAATATCTATGGTGGTACATATACTGGGCTCTAACCCTTAGGAGGGCTGTACACTTAGAAGCCTAGTGTGAATCATCTCCACCTGCCTTTTCAAAACTTCAAGACACAGCCCAGAGTGTGAAATTACAAGAGAGAACCTAGGGTTTCTGCAATTCAAAAAATCTCCTCTTCGTAAACATCTTTGGCGTGAATAGAATCAGTGTTGATGCTGATAATATTTATGATTAGGCTAATTATTTTGCTGTTTCATTAATGAAATCAGGATATCACCAAAAAGAGAGAGAAGACTGAAAGCTTCTGCTTCGTCAAAAGAAGAAAAACTCACTGTGTAACTTTAAGTTATTTGACATCTCATTGCAACATGTGAATAGTTCCTGTATTTTTATAAGACTTTTTTTTTTCTTTGCAGTACGCAGGCCTCTCACTGTTGTGGCCTCTCCCGTTGCGGAGCACAGGCTCCGGACGCACAGGCTCAGCGGCCATGGCTCACGGGCCCAGCCGCTCCGCGGCATGTGGGATCCTCCCAGACCGGAGCACGAACCCGTGTCCCCTGCATTGGCAGGCGGACTCTCAACCACTGCGCCACCAGGGAAGCCCAAGACTTTTTTAAAGAAGGAAAAACATACACATATAAATAACTTTTTTTGGCTGAACTATATGAGAGTAAGAGTGTGTTGCATGGTTCTTCCTTCCTAAATACAAATACGTCAGCATGTATTTCTAAGAACAAGGACATTCTCCTATATATCTACAATATAATAATCACAGGCAAGAAATTTAATATTGACTCAAACTATACCACACTATTTTGTACTATATGGTCCAGATTCATTTCCCAACTAACTGTCTTATAATCTTTTCTGTGTCCTGCACAAGTCCACCCCTTTTGTTAATCCAGAATCTAATCAAGGATTAGGTGTTAAATTCACTTGTCAAATTACTTTAGACTCCTTTAATCTAGGGCAGTCCCCCAGGTTTCTGTTTTGTTTTGGTTTTTGGTCTTTGATGACACATTCTTTTTTGAGGATTTTTGGCTAGTTGCTTTGTGGAGTGTCCCTCAGTTTGGATTTGTCTGATTGCTTCCTCCTCCTGATTGGATTCAGGTTAAAAATTTTTGGCGAGGATAATCCATATTATGATTTGTGACATTGTGTCCTCAGTGTATCACAATGGGAGGTACATTATGTCATTCTGTCCTATTATTGGCAATGTAAAAAATTTGCTTACTTGATGGCATCCACCAGATTTCTCCACTGTTCGTAATTAATAAATAATCTCTGGGGTGATACTTTGAGGCAGTGTGAATTCCTGTTCCCAAATACTGTTTCACTCAACGGTTTTAGCATCCATTGGTGACTCGTGCTTGAATCAATTATTACTATGGTAGCTGTAAAAGGGTCACCTAGACCTTGACACTTGGTATTGCTTTTCTGGCTCTGCCCACTGGTTTCCTAACCATGGATTCAGGCTCGTCCCTTTGATGTTGCTGCTTTTGACCAGTTTGGTTAACTGTCTTCTTAACTCTTAGTACTAACTGGTCAGCACAGTCAGGTCTTTTTTAGATTTACCAGAGCACCAGTGAGCCAGGCCTACACAGAAAGCGAATACTACTTTGAGCTATATCTATTAATAATAATGATTACTACCAATAAGCTCTAGCTTCCCTGAAGGCAGAGATAACCTGCATCGTGATTCTCCTCAATTAGAGAGCTAGTCCTCATGCTGGATAGATGCACTTTTTGCCCACATGTTTGTTTGTTTTTTTTACATCTAGCTCTCAGATGGCAAACTGTACCACAAAGAGCAAAGGCAACATCTTAAGGAATGAAATATAATCTGTTTTCCATTGTCCTCAAAATGATACTATTAGACACAGACTGACTAAGGACACTGACTTTCCACTTCATGTACCAAAATGGATAATAATCCTTCAAAACTGCAAATGGGGGTGTTTTGTGCAAACTTCTTTTCAGCATGTACTGATGACTTATTAGAGAAAATTGCAGATTTTGTAGGTGGCTGGTTATAATAATCTAAGGTTAAGTTGAAGACATCAGACATCATGTCTAAAAATAAAGCAAATGTTTTTTCCTTTCTATAATCCTCAATTAGAAGCCATTTAAGGAAAGGATAATCAGCTTGAGAGGCTTGTAAATATGGATTCTACAGTTCTCATGGGCTCCCCTGCTTTACAAATTAATTTTAGTACATTTTGAAAAGTGTAAATAAATTATTTTACCCTACATCCATCCATACTGCACTCTTGATTTTAACATCAATACAAATACTAATACTAATGAAATGAACTTCATGATGACTATTGCAATAACAAATCCTCAATAAATAGAGTTCTCCTTAGATGGTGAAATTCCCTCTTTGTCGGTTGGTAACTTCCAGTGGGAACTATTTGTGGTCAGGAGGAGAACTCTTTTGGCCATGCCTCCAAGGTAATGCAAATTGAGCCAAGTCAAAATATTGAAATGTTTCCTCAAATCATCCAAAGAAGACACCCATCCAGGGGAAGAAACTAGATTTCTCAGGTGGACCTATGTAGTTGACTAAACGAGATAATCTAATTCCCTAAAATCAAGCACAACTCAGTGACTGAAAATGACTTGGTCTTAACCAAGGAGAAAAGGAAATAGTCAGAAGCTGGATTGAAAGCCATGGGAAAGTCCTTCTCAGGGCCAGGGTGCTCTCCATCCGGGAGCAACCAGAACTTTCCTTTTTCTGTCACTCCTCTTCCTAAATAACCTCACTTATTTCTACCTCTGAATCATGACCTTACACCTCTCTCTGAACTCCAGATTCATATATCCAACTCCTTACCTACCATTTCCACTTGGAAGTCTCATTGGTATCTCAAACTGATTGTGTCCCTGCTGGGGCACTTGACTTCCTGCTTCTCCTGCACTGTTCCCTACCACCCACTCAGGGTCCAAAGACAAAGCTAGAAATCCTGAGGTCATCCTTATTTTGCCCCCATCTGATGCATCAACCCCCAAAGAAAGTCAGTCTGTTTCCAAAATATACCTATCTTTATCCACTGCCGTCTCTCCAGCCCAAGCCACCATCATCTTTGGTCTGGATTCTTGCACTTGCTGCCAACTGGAATCCCTGCTTCTTTTTTTTTTATTTTTTAATTTTTTTTTGCGGTATGTGGGCCTCTCACTGTTGTGGCCTCTCCCGTTGCGGAGCACAGGCTCCGGACGCACAGGCCCAGCGGCCATGGCTCACGGGCCCAGCCGCTCCGCGGCATGTGGGATCTTCCCAGACCGGGGCACGAACCCGTTTCCCCTGCATCTGCAAGCGGACTCTCAACCACTGTGCCACCAGGGAAGCCCTGGAATCCCTGCTTCTATTCCTGCCGTCCTCCCACCACCCTCCACAGAATGGCCAGAGCAAACGCTGAGAAACATAAATCACACACTGTAATATGGCATCCTAAACTGGATGCTGGAACAGAAAAAGGACATTAGTGGGAAAACTGGTGAAACCTGAATCGAGTCTGTAGTTTTGAAAAATGATTCATGGTTATATAAGATGTTAACATTTAGGGGAAGCTGGGTAAAGGGTATATGAGAACTCTCTGCACCATCTTTGCAACATTAATGTAAATTTAAGACAATTCCAAACTAAAAAATTTATTAAAAAAAAAACACCCTGAATATCACGTCTCTCCTTTGTTTAAAATCCTTGCATAATTTCCCACTGCGCTAAAATCCAACCTCTAGCTACGGCCTCATAGGTTTTACATGACCTGGCTTCTGTTACTTTCTCCATCTCATTTCCTACCAGTCTGCTCTCATTCCTATCGCTCTGGCTGCTGGTTTTCTGACAGTTCCTGGATTATGCCAGGCTGCATCAGGGGCTCGGGCCTTTGCCCTTCTTGTCCCTGTATTAGTGTGCTAGGGTTGCTATAACAAAATACCACAGATGGAGTGGCTTAAACAACGCAATTCTATTTTCTCAGAGTTCTGGAGGCTGGAAGTCCAAGATCAAGGTGTTGGCAGCTTTGGTTTCTTCTGAGACCTCTCTCCTCGGTCTAGTATGGCCAGCTTTCTGCTGTGTCCTCACATGGTCATCCTCATGTGGTCTTTCCTCTGTGCTTGCACGTCCCTTGTTTTGTGTATCCAAGTTTCCTCTTCTTTGAAGGATAACAGTCAGATGGGATTAGGGCCCACCATAACGGCCTCCTTTTAACTTAATCACCTCTTTAAAAGCCTTATCTTCAAACACAGTTATAGTCTCAGGTACTCCAACATGAATTCTGGGGGGACACAAACTCAGCTGACAACAGTCCCCTTGCCTGGACAACCCTTCAGAGGGTCGGCTCCTTCCCAGCCTCAGGTCTCACATGGATTTGTCACCTCTTCTGAGAGGCATTTCCTGACCACATGGCTTCAGCTGAGCTCCCCTCCATCCTATTTATTGCCTTCTTAGCACTTCCTACAACTGGAATCCTTTGTTTGCTTGCGCTTCCCCCCATTCCATGAGTAGTGGAGACCTTGTCTGTCTTCTTGCTGTATCCTCACTGCCTCTTACAATGCCTGGCACGTAGCAGGTACTCAAAATTTGTTGACAAGAAATAGTTAAATGACAATTCAGACAAAAGCAGAGTCTCATTAGAAAATCACCTGTAACGTAGTTAATCCCAAGGTAGGACCATAACTGAAGCAATACCTCATATTTGTATAGCACTTTACAGTTTATGAAGTGCTTCCAGGTAAATTAACCTGGACGAATCCTCCACACTGTGATGCAAGCATTATTTATTCTATTTTCTTGATAAAGAAGCCAAGACTCCATTGCTTAAGTCATAGAGCTGGGGCTTCAATACATATCTTTTTGTTTTACAAAGAACAACTCTGTGCTTTTTCATTATGACATAGCTGAACTAGAAACTAAATAAATTCCCCAAACTTGGGGACTTCCCTGGTAACGCAGTGGTTAAGAATCCGCCTGCCAAGGCAGGGGACACGGGTTCGAGCCCTGGTCCGGGAGGATCCCACAGGCCGCGGAGCAACTAAGCCCGTGCGCCACAACTACTGAAGCCCGTGCACCTAGAGCCTGTGCTCCGCAACGAGAGAGGCCACCGCAATGAGAAGCCTGCGCACTGCAACGAAGAGGAGCCCCCACTAGCCGCAACTAGAGAAAGCCTGCGCGCAGCAACAAAGACCCAACGCAGCCAAAAATAAATAAATAAAATAAATACATTTATATAAAAAAAATCCAAAAACTTCTTCTAGGCAATTTCCAAGGACAGCTCTGTGAAGGACAGAGCCTCATGCTTCCAGGAACTAAACTGGACATTCTTTCCATCTGATCAGAGAAGTTTCACTGCTGAGGAATAATGGCTAATGAGAAGAAATACAGTGCCCTCCGGCCCCTTTATTGTGTGTGTGGGGTGGTGGTGGTTATAAATATGCTTTTTGTAAACTGTTCTGTTTCCAAGGGTATGAAGAAGTGAAGAAACCTGGAGAACCTGATTTCGTAAGTATTCACTGTTGGTTTTAAATAGCACTTAATATTTCCTTTAAATCTGTAGTTCTCAGCCTTGATGGCTCTTAGGTTCCCCTGGGGGAGCTCTACAAATCCCAGTGACTGGACCCCAATCCCAGACAAATGAAATCAGAATCCTGGGGAGTGGGACGGTGGCATCAGCGAGTCTAAAGCTTCCCACGTCACTTTAATATGCAGCCACGATTGAGAATCATTGGTCTAGATCCTCAGATGGGGTGGGGATGGCATATCCTACGCCCTCCAAAAAGAACATATCAGGTTTGACTGGAGGGTAGACTCTAAAAGTCCACACACTTCTATGTGGAATCTAGAAAAATGGTACAGATGAACTTATTGACAAAGCAGAAATAGAGTCACAGATGTAGAGAACAAACTTACGGTTACCAAGGGGGGAAGGGGGAGGTGGGACAAATTGGGAGATTGGGATTGACATATATACACTACTAAGTATAAGACAGATAACTAATGAGAACCTACTGTTTAGCACAGGGAACCCTACTCAATGATCTGTGGTGACCTAAATGGGAAGGAAATCCAAAAAAGAGCAGATATGTGTATACGTATAACTGAATCACTTTGCTGTACAGCAAGAAACGAATACAACATTGTAAAGCAACTATACTCCAATAAAAATTTAAAAAAAGAATAACCATAAGAGCTTGTTAAATATGTTCACTCCCGATTACTCTGCAGATTACTTATTAATTTCAAAGGAACAATGTACCTTTGCAATGAAGAGTTCTAGAAGACACCACCTTAAATAAGTGATCAAATTTAGCATCACCAATAACAGGGCAATGGCATATGAATCTCCTGATGTGACGCGATGGGAAGTAAACAACATTACTTCTGTAGTATTCTTGCCAAAGATGTTCATTATGAATCTAATCGCGAGGAAACAATCAGACAAATCCAGATTGTAAACAAGACAACTGACCTGGACTCTTCAAAAATATCATTGTCATTAAGAAAAAAAAGCCAAAGGTACTATTCTAGAATCTAGATTAAAAGAGACTAAAAAGAAGAGATAATCAAATGAAATCCATGATTCTTGATTGAATCCTGTATCAACACAAATAGCTAGGATGTTTTGGAGATAATTTGAGAAATTTTGATATGGGCTCATATTGAATAATATTATTCCATCAATATTACACTTCTTGGATGTGATATGGTATTATTATTATGCAAGAGAACGAGAGAACTCTTTTGCTCACAGGAGATACATGCTGAAGTATTTAGGTGCAAAGTGGCATGATACCTGCAATTTAATTTCAAATGTTGTAACTAAATGCATACGTTTTTACCAAAAAAAAAAAAAAAAAAAAAAAAAAAGTCCACACACTTCCAATTGGAGAATTCTGTGTTCCTAGAGGGATAGTGTCAGAAGCACTGCCCTAGACCAGTCTGCACCCTGGACCAATTAAATCAGAATCCCAGGGTGGGTGGAACCCAAGCAGGAGCCATTGTTAAAGCTTCTCAGGTGAGTCCAACGTGCAGCCAAGGCTGAGAAGCACTGCTTTTAAGTGGTACCTGCTTTGTTTGGAAGAGGAAGTGGACGCAAGGCTGCCCCCCATTAACCACAATGAACGACAGTAACCTGGCAGCAGCCGACACTCGAATGATAAGCACTGACTCTCCCAGATCTAGATTTATGGCCTTGGACAAACAACAGAGCCTTACTTTGGCATGGTGCCATCCTCCTCAGCACTAATTAAGGCCTAAATAATTCTCATCAGTATGTGCATAAAACAAATGGACCTCAATTTGAGACAACTTCCCCATTGTGTCCTGGTTAATGTAATCACAGTTTACAGGTTTTCTCAATCATAAATATACTAGTTTTATTTTAACGAGGAGGAGAAGATATTTAAATCTAGATATCCCAATTTTTATATTTTTACACTAGATATTGGGTCATGTAAAAAGATGACTTAGGTGGTAATTGATAATAGGATAACAGCATGTACTCTATTCGATCAGTAATCAATATGATTATCACTAGCGTCTTTCAATTTTTTTTATTTTTTTAATTTTATTTTTTAAATTTATTTATTTATTTTTTATTTTTGGCTGTGTTGGGTCTTCGTTTCTATGCGAGGGCTTTCTCTAGTTGTGGCAAGCGGGGGCCACTCTTCATCGCAGTGCGCAGGCCTCTCACTATCGTGGCTTCTCTTGTTGCGGAGCACAGGCTCCAGATGCGCAGGCTCAGTAGTTGTGGCTCACGGGCTTAGTTGCTCCGCGGCATGTGGGATCTTCCCAGACCAGGGCTCGAACCCATGTCCCCTGCATTAGCAGGCAGATTATCAACCACTGTGCCACCAGGGAAGCCCGCGTCTTTCAATTTAATTACTGCTTCTTATCGTCACCCATTTCATTAAAGTTTTGGCAGGTAGGGAAGGAAACAGGGTGCAGATAGCAGTATGAAGGATGGTAGCTGAATGATAAGACTATATACCCAGAAAATGCAAAGAAATGGCCTGAGTTTATTAAATAATTTGGCAAAGCAGTGAGACAAGAGAAACATCCACCACTGCACTGCTTTCTTTAGCAATTCTGCCTCCCATCAGAAACCCCATACTCATCCCTGGACAGAAAAAGGGCATGCCAGCACACACCATCTGCTTAAGGTTCCAGTTTTGAACCCCTGGACAAAGCTATCTTTTAATGAAGTATTATTACATAAATATATATTTCTCAAGTTCTGATTTGGAAACATTAACAAGTGTGAATGAAAACCAATGGAGTCTTCCTTTTCTGCCTCCAGGGACCAAGCTTGAACCAGCTGGGTAACCAACAGCTGCTGCTGAATATGGAAATTAGAGGAAGAGGAATTGGCAAAGAAGAAGTCTAATCAAGCTGGGGCTGGCCTGTCTGGTCCAATAGCTCAGAAGCAAGACCTGGGGATTTATGGATCAGAGCCAGGCAGAGAGGCTGGGCAAAAACATTTAGGGCCTCTTCAGTGAACTCGGACTTGGGCAAGTTGGGTGCCATGACAGAGAGATAAGGAGCTGGGCCCCCAGGCAGTCTCAGAGCCAGCAAGTTGTGGAGGAGGAGACAACACAGGGTACAATAGCTGGCATTTCTCCCAGAGGAAGCAAATTGTGTTGACATGGACTGCCCACAAGTGCCCTGGGGTTCAGTGCTTCTCTTGCAGGCCAGCCTAAGTCTCAGAGAGAACTGGCCTTTGGCGTGCGTAGAGGGTGCTGACTCTAAGCATGGATCCTGACTTTAGGGTGACTAACCTGGTATTTTAAATTCCTAAGAGAGTAGTGACAAAGCTAAATTCCTAGGAGAGTAGTGAAAAGACCTTAGCACTTGCCAAAAAAAGGGATACAAGACAGTAAATGATAACCATGTGATTTTTTTTTTTAGATTAGACCTGAGCTGAGGATAAACCAGAAGATTACACTGGTCCTATCAACCTATAAGGATCAAGGCGAGGCCGCACATCCATTCCATACCTTTACAAATGGAGCGGGTTTTAACTATTCATGAAGACAGGACAGAGTGATAGAGAAAAAGAGAAAGCAAGGCAATTTGTCTAGAAAGATTAGAAGATGTTTTAACCCCCTTTGCCACCCCCACACCCCATATTTTTTAGATTGTGCCAGGAAAAGCAATTCAGGCACGACTGATCTCTATCACCCTTTTCCTGATGGTCTACAGCTACATCAAAATGGTCAAGCTCACTTCAAGATCCAATGACTGTCAACTGTTCAAAGAAGTACATTTAAGTAGGGAATGCAGCGCAGCCATTAAAAATTACTGGGAAGGATACTTCATGACATGGTAGAAACAGGATGTTGTATGAGTCAATTTTAGGGAAATTGGTTGAAAAGTAAATTCATTAGTACTTTGCAGGATGAACCAAAATGCTAACAGCAGTTATCTCTGAAGTATGGGATTACTACTGGTTTTGCTTTTTTTGTGTGTGTTTTCTAAGTTTTAAGAACCATGTTAATTTTCCAAGCAGAAAAAAAGGGTTCAAGGTACACCGTGCAACACTATTTTAGACAATGAGGCTTTGACGCAGTTGGCCAGCAAAGTACCTCTGATTTCAGGCTGCTGACAAGGACACGGGACTAAACACCTCTGTTAGGTCACCCACCACCAGGGGACGCTAACCATTGAGGATCCTGAACTTACTTGGGGAAGAGTACCCTTGCAGGTTGCATTTTTCTCTCCTCTGAAAAGTTTCAGGAACTCTGGAGAAGGCATTCAGCTGGGATGGATCTATCAAGGGGTCAGATTTGGAGACGTGGTGCATGCCGTTCTGATCTGAGTCTCTCTGACCAGGGGTTAGCAAACTTTTTTTCTGTAAAGGGCCATGTAGTAAATATTCTAGGCTTTGCAGACAACATGAGCTCTGTTGTAAGTACTCATTCTGCTGGTGTAGCATGAAAGTAGCTTAGATATCCACAGATGAATGAATGTAGCTGTGTTCCAAAATAACTTTATTTACAAATAGTTTGTCGAGCCCTGATAATCTTCAGGTTTCCTAACTTAGTTCAAGAAGCTGAAGTGACCGGGCACAAGCCACGGCAGTCCCTGTAGATAGATGGGTCATCATGGAATGTCACTCCTCAAGCGCTTTCCATTCCAAGGGTTGACTAGTGGTGACTCTTCACACTGAAGGAAGGGACGCCCATTAACGCGCTTATGTTTTTAGTCATTTAATATGTTGGTTCCCCTCCAAACTAAACCGCGAGTCCCTGGAGTTTGAGAAACAGGTCTGAATTTTTAACACCATCCATGCAGCTCACACAGTGACATCTAAATAGAAAGTGCTGGATGTGCCCTTGTTGAATACTGAGTGAATGAACCAGTGTTCTCCCTCACCACGCTGGTGTGAAATGTAGTTCTTGGGTGACTCCTCTTGGGAACCACTCAAGCTCTGTCCAGGCAGACTCCACCTTGAATGGGACACCCTGAGTTCTGCACAAACACACCCATACCTTCTAGAAGAATTTGTTCTTGTCAAGGGCAGGAAATTTCCAGGAGATGTTTCTAGAAGATGTCAACATGAAGAAACAGAGTCAGCCTGGCCAAAGCTGTCCCTTCTAGAGAGTTTCTTAGTTTATCTCAGTGACTGTTTTCACATAAAAAGGTTTCCAAATTGACAACGTTTATGACCTTAGATGGTTCTTCCGGGCACTTAGGTATCTCCATGACCTCCTGCATTTTTTTTTTTTTTTTTTTGCGATACGCGGGCCTCTCACCGTTGTGGCCTCTCCCGTTGCAGAGCACAGGCTCCAGACGCACAGGCCCAGTGACCGTGGCCCACGGGCCCAGCCGCTCTGTGGCATGTGGGATCCTCCCAGACCGGGGCACAAACCCGCGTCCCCCGCATCGGCAGGCGGACTCTCAACCACTGCGCCACCAGGGAAGCCCCCTGCATCTTGTTTTGCATCTCCTTGACTCAATGACGGCACCAAAGGGGTCACCTTGTCAGAACTCTCTTACTCATTTTGACACAGCCTCAATTTTCATCTTTCTCCACAAATGCAAAATATGAAAATGAAGTAGAAATTAATAAGTGAAGCCCTGCAGCTTCTAGATACAGGTTCTTCCCTCAATGTGTCCTGATGGAACCCACAACCCAATGTCAGGGTGAGGTTCTTGTAGGTCAAACCATCCACTCCCAAGGGGACGGGGATTTAGAAATATATCGCCCCGACAGAAAGAGGTGGGGCAAAAGCCAGGTCAGAAGTGAATTTTAAGCAATACTAATAAACAAAGTTCTTGGCTAAAATTTAGCGAGAGTCAGAATGCCTCATGAGGTAAACATCTGCTAGAGGGTTACGCTGATTTTTAAGGTGGGATTTGTGTGCGTGTGTGTGTGAACATACGCACAGCCCAGAAAATATGTGTATACGTGTATGTGTGCACACATACACCTGACCGCATTCATTCTTCTAAGCAAATGTCACTGAGAAGATTTGTGTTCAATCCAATGATCTAGAGTTCCAAGGTCCCCATCAACCTTCTTGATCCCCAGTGACAATCACTCCAGATGACAGAGATTTCTGCACAGAGGCCATGGAAAGTACAGAATGATGAGAAGAAAAGCCAGAGCTTCTCTGAGGTCCCAGGCACAGGTCGTGCTGCTGGCCCTGGCCACACAGGAGCTGTGAGGGGCTCTCAGAGTCCGTGAGGGGACAGCACGGTATGGACTGGGGCGGGGCATGGGGTGGGGTGGCAAGGGGGCTACTCACGCTGTTGTTGCTTCCTTTGTTGTCCTCATACTTGGTTTCTATATGAATGGAGAATTTTGGCAGAAAGGAACACTATGGAAAAAAAGAAAAGTTTCATCAACATACCGTTTTTTCTCTCTTCACATCTTCAGTTTAGCCTCTGGCTGCTCTCCTGACCATTTGGTTGCGAGCACTGTCCACGATCAGAAATGTTAACATACTAGGTCCATGTCCGTATGCAAGGAAAGCCACCTTTTTGGCAACGTGAACACGATTTCATCCAGGAGTCAGGCCAGAGGGAATAACTAAGCAATCAGGCAAGTCGCCGAAGAGGATATTTCCAAAAAGAATATGCTTTATGAGTCCGACCACAGGCTTTAGAAGAGCAACCCCCTGGAACAGAGACAATTCCAGTTCCAGGGTGCTTCACTTCAGGGAGTAGCTGCCACTGCTGGATGCCTGGGAACCAGCCTTAACCATGATGTACATATTCAAATAAAGCTAGAGGCGGTAGCGTAGAGCTTTAAGATTATAAGTTACTTAGGCCTACCCAGATGACCCAGGATAATCTTTCCAAGGTAAAGTCAGTTAATTAGCAACCTTCAGTCCATGTGCAATCTTAATTCAGGTTCCAGCAATTTGAACATATACATCTTTAGGGAGCCATTATTCTGCCTAACACAGGGTGGAATGTGTGTGTGTTTGTTTTCTGTCTTTTTACTCTTGAATAAAATATCTAGAATTTGGTGTAAAAAAATAAAGATTATAAATTACTGAAGTCAGACAGACCTGGTTTTAGTTTTGGATTTATCACTTGATAGCCATGTGACTTTGGACAAGTCACTGAACTTGTCTGAACCCCAGCAATATTGAAACAGGTAAAATAATGATTACTTAACAGTGACATTGTGAGGGTTAAATAAAATCATGTGCATAAAACGTAACAGTGCTGGGCATCAAGCCAACTTTGCACAGAGGGCAGCAAATCAGTATGAGGCTGCAGCTGAACTTGACGTAAAAGGCGGCCTCTCTTTTTGTCAGCACAGGGGACAAAAACCCCAAATGCACACCATCCTGGCGTCCCCGTCTCCTTGAGCCCATTCTGTGTATTCAGTAGACTGTAAGGGTTAGCGTAGCTTGAGAAGAGGATTTTGATGGATGTCGATGTAGCCTTCCTCCTGCTGGCACTGAGCAGGGCATTCACCTTCTCTACCACCAGAGATGGGATTGAAGACTACTGGCTAAAACGACCTAGCAACTCCACTGGGAGCTGCTGGTGTTGGAGGAGTGAGGCTTGGGCCAATACGCTCACAGTCCAAGAGGTTGGCTCCTTTATTTATTTATCCAATGTACATAGAGCACATATTCTATACCTGGCACTGGTCTAAGAGCTTCCAAGTTCTAATTCCTTTATTCCTTGTCACCATCCTATGAAGTAGGAACTATTAGCATCAGCCCTGTGTTAAAGATGAGGAAACGGAGGCACAGAGAGGTTAAGTAAATGGCCCATGATCACATAGGTAGTGAGTAGTAGAGTTGGGATTGAAAGTCTGGCGGCCTGGTCCCTGAGTCCATGCGCTTGATGACCACCTCACTGGTTCTCAGCATGGGATCTCTGAACCTGTAGCAGCAGCACCCTGGAACTTCTCAGAAAGGCAAATTCTTGGGGAAAACGTCAGACCCAGTGAATCAGAAACTCTGGGGATGGAGCCCAGGCATCTGTGTTTAACAAGCCCTCCAGGGATGCTGATGCAGGCTTAAGTTGGAAAACCACCTCACTATACCACGCACGGGAAGGAAAGAGAGAGAATGCATTACCTAAAACCCCGAGGTCCACAACATGCACCCTCGCCCCACACGGTCACCCCATCGTGACCGTGATCTCCTTTCAGCCCAGCTGAGACCCCCCCAAATGGCACCTGTGCAAGAAGGCAGAGGCCTTCGATGTGCCACTGATAATTCTTCTGACATCACATGCCTGTGTGCATTCGGTGTTCATCTGTCTTAATCTGAGTGAAACAAGCAAGCTGAACGTGACTAAGGAAACATGGAAACAATCAATCCCAGTAATTGCCTTTATGGAGAATGAAGCCCTGCGATCATTCATTAACAGTTTCTTTGCTGTCTCTTCTCAAACCTCTCACTGCACAACTGCTGCCCTCACACCCAGACCCAGGGAGTTCTCCAAGGAGGGGCCTCCCATAGTGAATCGAGATGGAGCGGCTCAGAGCCCCACGGTAGAGCTCTCAATCAACACGTGAACTTGAGGACACACACCTGCAGAGACGCTTTTAAAAATAACAAGCTTCAGGTGAACCGATCTGTCCTTTTTAACCCATAATTCATGAGGCTAAATCCAACGTGTGCACAGTACAAGGTGGCGAGAGAACAGAGCTGTCCAGGGTGGGGAGGTGGGTCTGGGTGCGTCAGAGTGGAACCCCGCAAGGAGTTTTTATCGGTTGAATCTCTAAACCACTTAACTAAGGTCAAACAAATGAATTTTAGCATTTGGGTATTAAACCCAAATACAAAATGCAAAACTCTTATGCAAGTTAACAGATGTTGTTATTTTTGAGTCAAGGACTTAGGTTATTTTCATGTCAGAATGGCAACCCTGCCAGAGGCTAGAAGTGCACCTGGTTTCCGCAAGGCAGACCGGGGTCAGCCAGGCCAGCTCCAGGCTGGTCAGTGCTGTCTCCTTCAGCAGTGGTTTGGGACTGATAATCCCCTCGGGATAGCTGATGGCTGGTTCTCGGAGCCTTGGAGTGTGTACTGTCTCATGGTAAAATCAGAAGTATCTCTGGCTCGGGGCATTTTTAGTGCTATCACTAAAATCTTTCTGGCCAGCATCTTTTTATCCATCTTGAGATAAACTCCTGCTTATCCCCAAGCAGGTTAGCGTCCCTAAAAATCCAGCCCTCTAATCCTAGTCGAGTCTGAACTGTTAAGCAAGGCTTTTTTCCTTTCTCCCTGGCTGGCTCCCTACTGCATCTCACCACCGAGGTTATCTTAAACCCTCTTCCCTTCTCAAGACCCCGCACCTGGTTTCACTCTTCCTCCCTCGCAGTTGATAATTTTGATTCATAGTTTAACGAAGACACAGACCACGTGACAGAAACACCTACAACTTCCTTCTCTTCCATTGTCGCAAATCTTCTGCTTATTCCTTTATTTTTTTAAAAATTTATTTATTTAATTTATTTTATTTTTGGCTGTGTTGGGTCTTTGTTGCTGCATGCGGGCTTTCTCTAGTTGTGGCGAACGGGTGCTACTCTGTTGCGGTGCATGAGCTTCTCAGTGTGGTGGCTTCTCTTGTTGCGGAGCATAGGCTCTACGCGCGCGGGCTCAGTAGTTGTGACTTGCGGGCTCTAGAGCGCAAGCTCAGTAGTTGTGGTGCACGGGCTTAGTTGCTCCGTGGCATGTGGGATCTTCCCGGACCAGGGCTCGAACCCATGTCCCCTGCACTGGCAGGCGGATTCTTAACCACTGAGCCACCAGTGAAGTCCTGCTTATTCCTTTATGATGCTTCTTATTCTTCATGAATCAGAGAAAGATGCTGCCCTCTTTATCCCAATGGAAAAATAATATAATGATCAGAACTGAGACATAGGAGTCATCAGACCTGAGATGTATCAACTTGGGCAAATTATTTTCCCATCCCCAGCCTGTTTCCTCATTTACAGAATGGGGACTATCCTTCCCTACTCTGTAGGCATGCTGAGAAGATAAATGAGATCATTCAGGTAAACCCAGCACAGTGCCTGGCACAGAACAGGTGCAGGGTTAAAAATATATGTAAGTCTCTTCTCCAGAAACTTGTTTCATTGATTATTTGCATCTTCTCCCTGCTTCCTTTCTACCGTCTAAAAATAAAATGAAAAGTATCACATTCTTTCTTTCTTCCTTCCTTCTTTCCTTCCTTCCTTCCTTCCTTCTCTCCTCCCTCCCTCCCTCCCTCTCTCTTTCTTTGGCTATGCCGGGTCTTAGTTGCCGTGTGTGGGATCTTTTAGTTGCGGCATGTGGGAATCTTTAGTTGCAGCGTGTGGGATCTTTTTAGTTGCGGCACGCATGACCTAGTTCCCTGACCAGGGATCAAACCCGGAGCCCCTGCATTGGGAGCGTGGAGTCTTAACCACTGGACCACCAGGGAAGTCCCCAAAGTGTCATATTCTTAAAAAACAAACAAGCATCAAGTTCCCTCAGTTATGTTTCTTCCTCAATCTACAACCAATCCCATTCCTCCTCATCTTCACAATCAAACTCTATTAAAAGAACAGTCGATGCTTGCTGGCTCTACTTTTTCATCTCCTACCATTTTTTTCTCAACCAGTACAATATGATATGGAAATGACTGATGATCAAAGAATTTCCAAAGCAGCAATTGATTCTGTATCCACGCCCTGTAGGGCTCTCTACACTGTTCTGTGTGACGAAGCAATTCCTCCTACGACAGCAGCTCCTTCCCAGCCTTCTCTTCCCTCCTCCATTCCTTCAATGAAGGTGGTCCCTTAGGTTCTGCCCTCCACCCTATTTTCTTGCACCAAGTGATCTCATCTGCTCCTGACTTTTCCATGACCCTTTTTTATGAATCCTCCCAAATTGACATCTTTCACCCCAACTGCCCTTGTCACAGGTCCAGTTGCCCACTGGCTGTCCCCAACAAGGGTCCTCTAGGCCCACCAAACTTGAATGGTCCACACCGAACTCGAATGTTCTTCTGCACTGCACGAGTTTCCCAGGGCTGTCAAATTACCACGAATGTGGCTTAAAACAACACAAATGTAACCTCTCACAGTCCTGGAGGCCGTAAGTCTGAAATCAAGGTGTTGGCGATGTCGTGCTCCCTCTGAAGGCTCTAGGGAAGCATCCTTCCTTGCCTCTTCCAGCTTCTGGTGGTCCCAGGTGCTCCTTGGTCTGTGGCTCAACTCCAATCTCTGCCTCTGTCTCCAATCACCTTCTTCCCTCCGTGTGTCTCTGTGTCCTCTTCTTGTAAGACATAAGTTATTGGATTTAGCCCACCTTAAATCCAGTGTGATTTCATCTCTCATCTCAAGGTCCTTAAGTAATTACACCTGCAAAGACCCTACTTCCAAATAAGATCACACTTGAGGTTCCGGTGGATATGAATATTTAGGGGGACATTATTCCATCCACTACACTCACCCATCACATCCAGTGAACCCCCAAGTTCTGCTGACTCAGTTTCTCTCCTTAAGGGGAAGACCTGGAGTCTTCTGTATCTGACCCGAATCTTCTTTCCGGCTTTGCCCTGTATTCATCCCATGGCCAGTCACAGAAGACCGCTTTCCATTCCCTGGAACACTTCTGGCTACCATGCTTTTATGCCTACAGTTCCCCCAGCCTGACATTTCCTTCCTAAATTATACCCATCAGCCATCTCAAACCACTTCAGAATGATTATCCCTTGTATGCACGTAGCATTCTGTTTGTTCGTCACAGCACTATCTCCTTTTCCATCATCACAATGAGCTGTCTGTGTGTCTGGCTCCCCAACGAGATGATAAGCTCCAATACTATTCCAACACCAGGATCCCTCCCCTACTCCCCACTGCCATTAGGAATGGCTTAAGTCACTTTCCCTCCAGTTATTCAGGCATCAGAGCATCTACTTTAATTTCAATTTGCTCAAATCTGCTTTCTGTGACAAAGGGCTTTGCTCCAGCTGGGAAGATACCATCTAACCTAGTCATTCTCAAATATCCAGTGGGTGGAGAAGGGAGCACCCCATCTTCCAACCCTGGACTTTCTCAAAATGTATGCCAGCCCCTAAAGATTCTGACCCATTTCCTAGGGTGAGGGGGATTCCATATCACCGAGGGAACTGTCAGAGTGTAGGAGCAGAAAAAAAGTTGGGAATCCTGACACAACCAAACTGTTACATGATGCAAGAAGAGAGACATCAGGAGTGTCACCAACTGGCTAAAACTGGAAGATGTCCAAGGGATTCAGAGGACTCATGTTCTCCATGTCATTTGGGAACACTGAATGCTTAAAGTTCCATTTGGCCCATAGCAACGTGGAGGAAAGGCTAAAATACCAAGGTAGGGACCTCCCTGGTGGCTCAGTGGTTAAGAATCCGCCAGCCAATGGTCATGGGTTTGATCCCTGGTCTGGGAAGATCCCACATGTCACGGAGCAACTAAGCCTGTGCGCCCCAACTACTGAGCCTGCGCTCTAGAGGTCGAGAGCCACAACCACTGAGCCCGTGTGTCACAACTACTGAAGCCCACGTGCCTAGAGCCCGTGCTCTGCAACAAGAGAAGCCACCGCAATGAGAAGGCTGCGCACCGCAACGAAGAGTAGCCCCTGCTCGCCGCAACTAGAGAAAGCCCGTGCAGCAACAAAGACCCAATGCAGCCAAAAATAAATAAATAAATTTTAAATACCCAAGGTAGACAGAATTCTAAGATGGTCTCCAAGATTCGCAGCCCCTGGTATAATCTTGCACACTTTGTATAATCCCTCCCCTTAAGTGTAGACAAGACCTGTGAATATGATGGGATAGTTGCTCTTCTGATTAGATTACAAAGGTGATCAGATTATGTTACATTATATAAGACTTCTTTTTAGAAGAAGCAGGTTGATTTTGAGGAAGTAAGCGGCCATATCCTGAGAGGGCCACGTGGCTAGAACCTGAGGGAGGCCTCTAGGAGCAAAGAGTGACCCCTGGAGGCCAGCGAACTAGAAAACCAGACTTCAGCCCTACAACCGCAAGGAACAGAATCCTGCCAACAACCAGAGAGCCTGGAAGAGGACCCTGAGCCTCAGATGAGACTGGAACTGTGGCTGAGACCTTGATTTCAACCTGACTGAGACTCTGAACCAAGGACCCAGCTAACCTGAGCCCCAGTGAAAACTCTTGAGAAAATGAATGTGTGATGTTTTAAGTAACTAAGTTTGTGGGAAATTTATTATATAGCAATAGAAAACCAATATAATACCAAACCTCAAGAATCCAACCATTGCTTCCCTGCCAAATCACCCATTTGGTTCTCATGTGAGTAAAGTATCACTGACTTTGAGGTTTGAACATATCTAGGGAAATGGGACGGGAAATCTGTACTCTTTCTTATTTGTTCCACCTGTGATGTCATCCACTTTGTCAATGGCCACTACTTATTGCCCAGGGCGATATTTACTAGGAACTGATGCCACAAAACTTGCCATTGACTGGTGTCCAGATGCAGCAGCGTGCACCTAGCCCACAGGGAGCGAGTAGTGCTGTTCAGGAGAAAGAATGCAGGTTTTGGAATGAGACAGCCTTTAATTCAAACGCCAGCTTCTTTTCACACAAACTGAGACTTTGGGCAAATTCCTTCATCACCCTGAGCTTCAGTTTTCTCATCTGTAAAATGGATACAATACCAGCCTCACAGCTGTGGGGTGAGATAACAAATGTCCAAGGCCAGGCAGTATCTGGCTGAACAGACACTAGAGAAATGTTGGCCCACCCCGTTGTACCCCTCCCCATGAAATCCCACAGACTATATGGAGAGTAAATAGAGCTGGTATGTCTGTAGGGGGACCCTTCCACTGTGTATGTGCAAGGATGTCCTGGGAGGTTGTGGGTTTGCTGAAGTGGTGGCAACACAACACCTGATTGGTCCTTCCAATGACATGGATGGTGGCCAAGCCACAGAGCAGGCTTGGGTTCCTCCAGCCTTGCTGTGACCCCTGACCTGCTGTGTTTTGAGGACGTGTCATCACATCTTCCAGGTCCATCCTCTTACTGTCCTCCTTTACCTAAAGGCCTAGCAGCTCCTCTTTCTGCACAGGGGCCCTCTCCCCTCACCTCTTCTCAGATTTCCTTGATCCCCTGCCAACTACACGTAGGGAAACAAGAATACTACCAGAATTTCAGTGAACTTTCTTCTTTCCTAGATCTAAAGGTTTTGTGCCTGTTGGTTCACTCAGCCTTATTTTAAAAACCGAGGCTCAGAAAAGTTAAGAAATAGCATCAAAAAACAACATTTGGGAACCCTAGGGGGTCCCATGAGATGAGCCTGCTTACAGGCAGAGGGTTGGGCCAGTGACTCCAGAGCAGTGAAATGAAGCAGGGAGAGGGGCCATGAAACGCCCTCATCCCCCAGAGCCTGGGGGACGTCATGAGTCATTTCGGCCCCTCCCTGCCCTCCTTCCTCCCCTGGGCCCATTCAAGATCTGGAACCTTCTCTCTCATGAAAAATCTTTTTCTCTCTCGTTAACTAGAAAAGCAGCTTGGCCAGGAGAATCATAACAAATATTCACTTTATTAGACCCAGGGTTTACTTTGTCCCTAACCCTCTAAAAATAACACTGGTATCATGGAGAAATCAGATAAAAAAGGCAAAAGATCTCCTATCATCTCCTCTTTGGTTTTCTAGCTTAGATCCTCCCAAGCCAGAAGAGTCTCACTAGTACTGCTTTCATCTGCTCCCTACCAGGACCAACTTCCTTTGTAGCCAGTATCTGAGCATCTTTAATTTGCCTTTCAAACACAATGTTATCCACTGGAATGAACCTCTTACTGCAAAGTGATCATCAGGTACCTGTGAAATCTCCAGCACCTAAAACCGATTGTGCAGAAAAGCAGTGTTCTCTGTTGAAGATTAAACACGTGTAGTCTACTTGTATGTATTGGAAGTGATGGGAGAATCTGCAGTCGTGAAGAAGAATGCCAGGAAAGACAAGTGAAGTACCTGGGCCCCTGCAAGAATAATTTCCAGACACAGGCACACCCAGGTTCAGTGTTGGGAAAGGAAAGTAGCATATGCAAAATACATGGCAGAGCTGAATTTTCAATTCACTACAGCCATGTTTTGGAAAAATGAAAGAGATATTTTTAGTCCAGTGATTGATTAGGGTTGCTATGGCAATAAGAAACACTTAAGAGAAGGAAACTGAATGTAAGCAAGTCTTAAAGAGAAAGGTGCAAGTGCACTGGGAATTTCACAGTCAGTTTCTGGGTGGTGCTGGCTGCAGTTTCCACACCTGCCTAGGGCGAGAGGGGATGGTGGCTGCAGAGAACGGGCCAGGGAGACAAGTCTGAGGCTCTCTGGGGGCTCTGCACTTCAAAAACATGCAGTGGCGAAACTTCTGGAAGAACTGCACCATCCACTTTGATGATCATCATTATTATCATACTATACCCGCCATAGCACCTAGCGCATGGTGAAAACTGTAAGCTAAAGGGTACTAATCCCTCCCCATACCCGTAAAGTAAAAATCATATTCTAACAGTATGTTTCAAAAACTTACTTAATGATGCTTCATCTGGTGGGCTTGTTAAAAACAGATCCCAGGCTCCTCTCCTAATGACTTGCTTTCAGAAAGTTGGTGGAGTCCCAGAGCCCACACCTGAACCTAGAACTTGTTTTTCTTTTTAAAATAACGTTATTCACATCCGATATTATTCACCCATTTCAAGTGTACAGATCAGTGTTTCTTAGTCTGTTCACAGAGTTGTGCAGCCATCACCAAGATCTGAGTTTAAAACATTTCATCACCCTAAACAGAAGCCCTGTGCCCATTAGCAGTCACTCCCACCTCCCCCTTACCCCATGCCTGAAGAAACCACTAAGCTACTTTCTGTCTCTGACTTGTCTATTCTGGACATTTCATACAAATGGAATCATATAATATGTGGTCTTTTGTGTTTGGATTCTCTCACTTAGCATCATTTTTTATGGCAGAATAATATTCCATTGTATGGATATACCATATTTAACTTACCCATTCATCAACTGATGGACATTTTCTTCCAGTTTTTGGCTATTATGAATAATGCTGCCATGGACATTCTTGTAGATGTTTTTGTGTGAACACATGTTTTTATTTCTCTTGGGTATACACTTAGAGTGGAATTGCTGGTCATACGGTACCTCTACGTTTAACTTTTTGAGGAACTACCAGATGGTTTTCCAAAATGGCTGCACCATTTTGCATCCCCACCAGTAGTGTCTGAGGGTGTCAGGTTCTCCACATCCTTGCAGCACTTATAAGTGCCCAGTGTTTCTTAATCCCAGAAAGTTCTGAAATACCTTTGGGTCAAAATGACGATCCCAGGTAACCATTCCTCATGTCCAACTGAGACACACAGACATGACTCAATACTGAGGTAAAAATGACAATAGTATGGATACTGTACTATCATCAGGCACTCTTCCAAGTATGTGGTATATAATAATTAGTCTATTAACTCCATAACCCTCATATAACTCTATGAGGGATATACTACTGTTACCCCCATCTTACAGATAAGGAAACAAAGGCAGGGAAAGGTTGCGTAGCATGCCCCAAATCATAACATTTACATGATAGAGCTGGGATGGATTCAACTCAGGCTGTCTGGCTCTGAGTTCAAGCTCATGACTCCACATCCTGCTGCCTGTTGAGTATTAGGAAAGCACACGACTGTTTCCAGTGGAGTTGAGTGCTCAGTTGGGGGTGATGGTGGCTAAGGCCCCTCAGCATGCCCTGTGGCCACTGAGAGCAAAGAAAATATGTCCATGTGCATCCATTCAATGAGAGATGTGCCTCTCCTAAACACGCCCAAAGAAGGAAAAACAGGAGGTACCCGAAAGATGAATTGGGGAAATATTCATTTAAGAAATTCACGGGACTTCCCTGGTGGCGCAGTGGATAAGACTCTGCACTCCCAATGCAGGGGGCCCGGGTGTTTGATCCCTGGTCAGGGAACTAGATCTCATATGCATGCCTCAACTAAGAGTTCTCATGCCACTGAGGAGTCTGAGTGCCGCAACTGGGGAGCCCGTGTGCCGCAACTAAGGAGCCCACGTGCCACAACTACTGAAGCCCGCGCGCCTAGAGCCCATGCTCCACAACAAGAGAAGCCACCGCAATGAGAAGCCCGCTCACTGCAACGAAGAGTAGCTCCTGTTCTCCGCAACTAGAGAAAGCCTGCGCACAGCAACAAAGACCCAATGCAGCCAAAAATAAATGAATAAATAAATAAATTTATAAAATAGATAAATAAAATATAATAAAATGGTAAAATGTTTTGTTTTAAAAAAAACAAACAAAATGTTATGCAGGGTCGTGGTGGCCAGTGAGGCATGTCCTTGGAACTTCCTGGACCAAATAAGAAAAGTTTGAAAACCGCTGATTGAGCCCAATAATTCGATGCTTTATTTCTGGTTAGCAGCCGGAATCCTTCCATGTCTGAGAGCAACACTTTACAAGGAGGCTTGGAGTCAAGAAAATTAAATGGAAGAGTTGAGAAGCTGGCTTGGGGTAGAGGAAGTATTTATAGGCTTTTAAAAGATCATTTCCTTTTAGGACTTCCCTGGTGGTACAGTGATTAAGACTCTGTGCTCCCAATGCAGGGGGGCCGGGTTCCATCCCTGGTTAGGGAACTAGATCCCACAGGCCGCAACTAAGAGCCCACATGCGGCAACTAAGATCCCGCGTGCCACAATTAAGACCCAGCGTGGCCAAATAAATAAATAAACATTAAAAAAAAAAGATCATTTCCTTTTAGCTTTTATCTGGAATTCAGTGCATTCCTCTCTGACCATCTTGTTCTGACTGCAAGCAACATGCGTTCCCTCCTGTCAATGAACATAAAACTCTATATAGACTTGACCTTCTCTCTAATGGAACCCCACGGAAGACATCGATTCCCTGGTACTATATTGTATCTTATCATATTAAATGCACTCCAAAGCCACAGAGGGAATTTCAGCTTGAGATGGGATCCTTAATAAAACTGGATTTGCAAATGCTTCCTCCTGTCACTAACAGAAGACTTACATCCAGAATGTTCCAGTGAACCTGGTGAAATAGGTGTAGAGTTTAGGATTTATTACCTTCTAGGAATCTGGGGCTGGAGCCTGTGCTGTTTGTAAAACAGGAGACTGTGGGTGGTGAATCTGTATGTAGAGGCAGTAGACAACCTAGATTTTCAAGTACCTTTCGACTTTCTTTATTTTTCTTCAGAAAAAAATTTATCCATTTGGACAGAAAATTTGCCCCACAGTTGGAAGGTTATATATATATATATATATATATATATATATATATATACTCTTTTGTGCATAGAAAATCTTCAATAGACACAACAATTTCAAGAAGGTGTATGTCTGGTTGTCCCGCATCTACTCAGAATCTCAGTCATCCTGCAGGGAAAGATGCAAAGGGAAGAAGGGGAGATATCTGGGCTTCCTTGTCCGTTCTGGGTTCCGAGGGTCACATATGATTTTATACATCTGGGTGGGTGGTCCTAGAGACAGGATAGTTGGAAAAAAATTGCAAAGAAGATTGGTCCAGAAAAATGAGATGAGGAACCCAAGTGGGGAAAAAAAGTGGAAGACTTTTAAAGCAAAGAGAAGGCAAAAAGGAATCACATGTAAATAATAAAGATGAGGATGAATCAGAGAGTGATTTCCCAAATACAGGCTGCATCGGAAGAAAAATGTGGCCAAGAGGAGCGGTAGGGCCTGAAAGAGAAGTGGGGGAGGGTGAGAGGAAGGCAGTGTGTAGAAGGCAGAGCATGGAAATACAGCAGGAAACAGCTGTTTGTATCCCAGCCCACTGTGAGGAAATGAATGACAGCCTCTCCGCTGCTTCTCACCAGCCTGCACCCTACACTGAGGCTTCTGTTCATTCATTAGTTCCTCCATTGATGAAGCCTCGTCCCTCTTCTGACATGCTGAGTAACAGCCACTCACTGGAGAAGCGAGGCCAGGAGGGAGAAAGAGCAAATGCATGAATGAAAGTATGTTTTCTCAATGGGGCATTGTCTGCTACTGGCGCTTCTATGAAAATTGAGGAGGGAAACTAAATTCAGGCTCATCCAATCTAGAGCTGGACCTGCCAAGGCAGAAATAAGCACAGGATGCTTGTGAATACCAATAGCTACACATGACAGAGGCAGGACAAGGAGTGAAGGAGCAGGCGGAATATGTCAAATGAAAAAGAACTGCATGTAAATAAGAGAGATTGGAATGAATCAGTGACTCCCAAATATAGGCTGGCATATGACCAGGGAGGAAACTTCCAGATTACAAGTCTTCTCAGTTAAAAATGGTAAGAATCACCCCTCTTAACCAACTGGGCAAATTCCTCACTTAAACACATACTATCATGTAGTTCTGAGTATCTTAGTGACTAGAAAAGTTGAAAGACATGGGGGCAACTTGCATTCACTTTATTTAATCACTGAAATGTACTATTTCAGCATATCCATATTTATATGTGTTTTATTTTATTTTTGCAGAAAGAAAGCTGTCCCACAAAATCTTCCAGGTTGTATTACTTTGATCTCACCAACTTAAACTGAACACAACTCCATAGGTATCAATAAATTGTAGAAGAGAAATCTAATTTTCAGTATAAGTAGAAAATAGAAAAGAAGGAAAGGAGTACTTCTTAGGGAAATCTATTGAAAATGCCTTTAAACAAATATTTTTTTCTTTGGTGATTATCCTCTGCAAAGTCATTCTTAGCAGTGTTTAAAAAGATGCAAACATGGACCTAGAGATTATCATACTAAGTGAAGTAAGTCAGAGAAAGACAAATATCATATGATATCGCTTATATGTGGAACGTAAAAAAGATACAAATGAAGTTATTTACAAAACAGAAACAGACTCACAGACATAGAAAACAAACTTATGGTTACCAAAAGGGAAAGGCGGGGTGGGGGAGGATAAATTAGGAGTTTGGGATTAATAGATACACAATAGTATATATAAAATAGATAGGGCTTCCCTGGTGGCGCAGTGGTTGAGAGTCCGCCTGCTGATGCAGGGGACACGGGTTCGTGCCCCGGTCCGGGAAGATCCCACATGCCGCGGAGCGGCTGGGCCTGTGAGCCATGGCCGCTGAGCCTGCGCGTCTGGAGCCTGTGCTCCGCAACGGGAGAGGCCACAATAGTGAGAGGCCCACGTATCGCAAAAAAAAAAAAAAAAAAAAGATAAACGACAAGGTCCTACTGTATAGCACAGGGAACTACATTCAATATCTTGTAATAACCTATAATAGAAAAGAATCTGAAAACAAATATACAGATATATGTATAACAATCATTTTGCTGTATACCTGAAACTAACACAACATTGTAAATCAACTATACTTCAATTTTTAAAAAATGCAAATAACTTTAAAAGCTACATTATGGTAGAGAAGCATATTTTAGCTTCTGCTCTCCCCCCCACCAAAATGGCTGAATTAATTTTCTTTGATGTACAAAGAAGAGCTTGGGAACAGCTAGAGCAAATGGAACTGGGATAAATTGGACAAACAACACTGTCTGTTCCAAAGTCTTCTCCAGGCAGCAATCAGTTGGGTTGCTGAGATGTGGAGACAAGTCCTAGCCCTGCATAAGGAAAAAGGCACTTCGGCGAATAAGCTTGTTTGTAACTGGTTCACCCATGCAACCAAGTTCATTTTCTAAACTGAAATAAATCAGAATGCATAAGCTCACTGTCATCCCCATGTACTGCTGTCTTGGCTGTTTGGCCTAACAGAATTGACTTTGCTTGTAAAGAACTTGCAGGTTCTGTGTCACCTGATTCTTAAAAAAAAAATCATTACAGTTGGGAGTTCTTCAAAAAAAACTCTGGGGCTTCCCTGGTGGCGCAGTGGTTGAGAGTCCGCCTGCCGGTGCAGGGGACATGGGTTCGAGCCCTGGTCTGGGGGGATCCCACATGCTGCAGAGCAAATGGGCCCGTGAGCCACAACTACTGAGCCTGTGCATCTGGAGCCTGTGCTCCGCAACAAGAGAGGCCGCGATAGTGAGAAGCCCGCGCACCGCGATTAGGAGTGTCCCCCGCTTGCCACAACTGGAGAGAACCCTCGCACAGAAACGAAGACCCAACACAGCCAACCAATCAATCAATCAATAGAAATGCTGTAGAATTATTAAAAAAAAAAAAAACCCCTCGGGGATTATTTCTGTGAAACACTTCATAAAACAAAAAAATAAAAAAAATAAACTCTGGTATTTGAGTCATAGTAATCTCCAGGCAACACATTAGCCCACTAAAATTTAGGAAAAAAGTAACATTTACTGAAATAGAATTGGTCCACTGGCCTATTTAGTGGGCACGTAATAGCTCTGACCCTGAGAGAAGCTTCTGGAGCATCCTTAAGTTTTAGAAGACTGGCTTTGCAAAATCCAAGGTCTCATGGACAAACAGAGTGTGGGAAGTGTTGCATACTACAGCCTCCTTTTGGAGATTCACAACGATACTGTTATTCTACAATAACAAAATGTGTTAAAATCAGTATAACCCGGTGTTTCCTTTACTTAACTGGCTATGAACCACCTTAGTGATAGTTATAAATGGTTCCAGACTGTTTCTGTCTAAGTTTTTTTGAACCTGGAAGACTTCTGAACTTGGCTGCTCTGACTCTACGACACCAGCCTCATGCCATGACCCATGACTCACCTGACTTCACCACCTTCTCTGGGAGGATGGCCTGTGCCTTGCTCATCCAGCGTCCCCAGCTGGAAGACTGTTTCTATGGCCTGGTCCCTAACAGGTCCCAGCTCGTATGGCCCAATTTCTAAGAAGGGATACTTCTGTTGCCCCCTCCACCCCCAAATTACATACTGCCCCGGATACTCAGGGTTAACTGTGATGCAGAGACTTAACTCCCATCATTACCCCATCTCCATGATGCAAAAAAGGAATATTTAGGGACCTCCATTCTATCTTAGCTCACATAGTAGCTGAGATGGCCAGATTGTCTTCTAATTTCCTTCCAAACAAGACCACTCCTAGAGTTCAGGTATAATAATGTATTTGCCCTAGACTTGTAACTATTTCCTGGTTATGCAATTTAGGGGTTTCTACCACCCTTGGCTGGGACTCAGTGGAAGGTGGGGGAGGGGAGCTTAAGGACGACGAGAGGCCTGAGAGGAATGGAGGTTAGTCTGTACACACAGCACCCATCAGCTCTTTCTATTATCGGGGAAGCTGATGAGGTCAAGATTGAAAGTGAAATTCCTATCCAGGACAGTTAGCTGCTTTCAGAAAAATACTTCTATCTACCTAGTGCCACTCCTGGGAAGATAACCTGAGTTCACCTTGGGTTACTGACGACTCAATTGTGAGCATCCCGACTTTCTTCCCAAGCTGGACTAACCCAACACTGAACAAATGCATCTCTTACTGTGGCTCAATACCATTTGAGGTTCTCATGCAAGAGTCATTTCCTACTCCCTGGTTTCTTGCAGTTGACTTTTTCTACCTCTTTCAACTAAATAATTAAAATGTTGGGTAGCACTGGACAGCCCACTACTATCTTTGGGGAACGGCAGCCCTTCCAACTAACAGAAGGGTGCTCTCCATTTGTCATCACCTCTTCTGTGGATTCGTATTAAAAGATATTTTGGTGGAGTGGGTGCTCATGGCAGCAAAATATATACAGCAACTGTATATTCTAGGTCACTGCTATCGACTTATAATAGCTTGAGTTTTCAACTTCTTACAAATGAGAAGAAAAGCCTTTCCTTCCCCCCTTCATCACTACTGAGGTTGAACTGATGCTGCTGAGCTATGTTCATACTCCAGTGAGGCCTTTTTTTAGCCCTAGAAAAACAAAATCGGCGACTTTGGAAAGCAGCCAGTCTCCTTGGGCACCTTCCTCTGTGACTTTATAAACTTCAGAAGAACCGGCAGGTTTTGAAGAACTGGCTAGGCGGTCTGTCCTCTGGAAAATAGCTGTTGTGTTGTTCTTTGTTTACTGTACAATTAAGATTTTTTTTCCTATAACCGAGCTAAAGATATTTTTTTTCCCTTCCTGGGCAAATGGCATTTCCACATAATCCTAAACACACACAGTCACTCACAGTGATGAAAAAGCTTTTACGTCTTAATAACTGTGATAACACCGAAGCCCTTTATGACCCTGAAGAGAAAGTTCCCTTAGCTGGATTTTCTCACAAATGAGGGCAGTGTGAGGTCTCAGTAATAAGCTGGACAGTCAGAAATAAGACCCAGGGGATCCTAGGAATAGACATACAATGCTCTGGACTAATCATATGAGAAAAGACACCTGTCCGGAGTATTACTGAGCCCCTCTGCCTCCCTGAGGGAGGGTGGAGTATGGTGACCCCAGTTGGGAATTTGGCTTTGGGGAAGTTTTGCCTTGGGGCACAGATAGGAAATGTGGGGCTTGGAATGACATCAAGAAGAGGTATTTAGGATGAAAGGATCAGTGGATAAAGAGCCCAGTGAAAAAGCATTCAAAACAGGGGAAAAGATGAAGACAACTGAACGCCTCTGTCCTAAATCCTGGAAGCAGACCCTGTAGTCAGAAGAGTGGGCTCTTCCTCCTGGGTAGAGAGCGTGAGAACACGGCTGAGTCCTAGTCAGGAGGAGGGAGGCAGCTTCAAAATGAACACTGCAGGCCTGAAAGTGTGCACCTGCAGCCAGAGAGAAAAAAACCCAGAGGTTCTCACTGGGGAGATGGAAAGAAAAGCTGTGCTATATTTGGGATGGAAAATAAAAGTGGACTAGCTGGGAACAATGTTGCTTCCCTATGGAGAATTAAATGCAGACCTTGCCCTGAAACTCAAAGCTACCATCACCTGGCCTCCACATGTCTGGGCAGCCAGGATCCAGCAACATCACATGCCCACTGAGCCTGGAATGACCACATGGTGGACTGAATGTTTGTTCCCCTCCGTTCATATGCTGAAGTCCCAACCCCCAAATGTGATGGTATTTGGAGATGGGGCCTTTGGGAGGTGATGAGGTTTAGATGAGGTCATGAGGGTGGGGCCCTCATGATGGGATTAGTGCCCTTATAAGAAGAGACCAGAGAGCTTGCTTTTGCTCTCTCTCTGCCATGTGAGGACACAGCAAGAGGACTGTCAGCAAACCAGGAAGAGAGCTCTCATCAGGAAATGAACCAGCTGATACCATGATTGTGAACTTCCCAGACTCCAGAACTGTGAAAAATAAATGTCTATTCTTTAAGCCACCCAGTTTATGGTGTTTTGTGATGTAGCCCAAGCAGACTAAGACAGAACAGGTATCTACAGGTGGGAGTTCTACTCTCCCCAAGGTCCAGCTCAAACCCCACCTGCTCCAAGAAATCTTCCCACAATTCTCCCAGGCAGAATTTCTCTCTCCTTTGCACAATCCTCTGTTTGCACTTCGACTGTAACACATAGCACTGGTCTTCCTTGAAATACTGACAGCTATGTATTCACCTGCTCTCACTTTATTTTCCCCTACTCTGTCCCATTCAGTCCATTTCACTTCCTGAGCTAATCCTAACTGAGGCAGGAAGTACTTACGTTGTGACATATCACGTGATTGGCCCCACCATTAATGTGGCATGTCAACTACAGGACAGTTTCCTGAGTTATACAATTCTCTCTCCTCCGTTTCTGTTGGCCTACCAATATGCCCCTGTTCTTATAACCTGATTTTTGTTCATTAGTCTCTGAGACCAGTTCTGCCCCACTGTCACCCCTCCCCCCAACAGGCTTGCCAGATAAAATATGAGATGAGGGGACTTCCCTGTGCCACAACTGCTGAGCCTGCATGCTACAACTACTGAAGCCTGTGTGCCTAGAGCCTGTGCTCCGCAACAGAAGAAGCCACCACAATGAGAAGCATGTGCACCGCAACAAAGAGTAGCCCCTGCTCGCTGCAGCTAGAGAAAGCCTGAGTGCAGTAACAAGATCCAGCACAGCCAAAAATAAATAAATAAAAAATAAATTGAAAAAAACATGAGATGAGCCCTCTTTTAGTATAAGTATAGCCCATGCAATATTTGAGACATACTTATACTAAAAATTACTTGCTATTAATCTGACAATTCAAACTTAACTGGACATCCTGTATTTTTACTTGCTAAAGCTGGCAACTTTATCAGCCCAGCATCTCATGACCAAGTAACCTGTGTAAGAAGGCTGTGTCCTGTTCTCACCTGTATATCTTTTTGAGGACTCTAGTCCTGTCTCTGAAGCTCACGGCCCCAGTGCAGGGGCCAGGGCTTTCCCTCTCACATTGCAATCGCTTTTCTGGCTGGATGCCCAGTGCCATTCATTCTGCCCAGATTCCCAGTGCCGTTCATTCTGCCCTCTGGTCTGAACCTCTGCTGTTAGCCCAGCTCAGAGCTCATCCAGGTCTGAGTGCCAGCCTGTCCCCTGAGCTGTGTGATGGCCTGCCCCATCTTGCCTCCAGAAAACTCCAGGACTTGCAGATGACTCCCAGGTTTTGACTGGAATGTCTATTTCCCACCAGACTGTGACTTCCTAAAGGGCAGGGGTTATTGCTTAATGAAGCCTAGCATCTAGCATGATGCTTTACACATTGTTGGTGCTCAGTAATAAATTACTGTTAACCTAAAATTGAAAGATGATGTTATGGGTTGAATTGGGTCCCCACTAAATATATGTTGAATTCCTAACCCCAGTTCCTCAGAATGTGATCTTACTGGGAATTAGGGTCATCACAGATGTAATTAGTTAAGATGAGGTCAAACTGGCATAAGGCAGGTCCTTAATCCAATATGACTGATGTCCTTATAAGAAGGAGAGAGAGATACAGTGAAGAGGATGCCATGTGAAGATACAGACACACACAGAGGGAAGACAGCTATGTGAAAACGGAGGCAGAGATTGGAGTGGTGCTCCCGCAAGCCAAGGAATGCCAGAGGCCACCTGAAGCTAGAAAGAGGCAAAGAGGGATTCCTTCTCTACAGGTTGCAGAGAGAGCATTGCCCGCCGACAACCTGATTTAGACTTTCAGCCTCCAGAACTGTAAGACAATAAATTCCTGTTGTTTTAAGCCACCCAATTTGTGACACTTTGTTATGGCAGCTCTAGGGAACTACCCAAAGGATTACATTAGGGAGGAACTGACCAAAAACGTGAGGGCGTGGAGGAAATCAAGTAATACTTAAAGAGTCAGAAGGGGCTGAGTATGAGACTATACAACTCTAACTTCTTCATGTTTTGTCTCCAAATTTCCTCAAGCAGAAATAATTTGTGTCCCTTTAAAAGTCTGAACTGTATGATTAGAACTGCAGCAGTACCGTGGGGCAGAGGCTGGGCAAAAGTAAAGGCTATGAGCCCCTCAGAAATCCTCCATGGCCTGCACAGAGGTGGGCACAAGAGACCAGGGTTCATGGTGATGGAGACTGGCGGGAAAGGCTTCCATGGGAGGTGCGTCCCTGTGGGGATGGCTTTGTCAGGAACCATGGTTTCCATTCTGTCGCCTTCTGTTTTCAGTACTTTAATACATAGTCTTAAAAAATGAGCACACTACCACTAAACATTTTCCAGACTTCATTTCTCTGTTAATCACCCCCATATTTCACAGTAGTGTCATGAATTTATGGAGAATAAGTACCATCAGTTTCGGGTCAAGTCAAGGTGACCCAATTCTAAGGCAGCAAATAACTGCCTTTGCAAAGTTATAGGGACAAGTATTCTTTTGGCCTTGCAACTATGGATTACATTTCAAATGAAAAGTCCACGCACAAGCTTTGGGAGACGTGGGAAATGGGGTAACATCAGCTATCAATAAAATCAAATTAAATCCTAGAAAATTAGTACCGTCCAGTCTAACGAGCCCAGACTGCACTGAGGGGCACCAAGATATAGACCCATTTATTTGTCCACAGAACTTCCATTTTAATGATGGCAGCTTCCAGCACTGTATGATATATAATAATAACGAAGGATTTACCATGAATATTGAGGATTTACCATGTACCAAGGACTAGGCTGAGGTTTCATGTGGATTATTTGATATAATCTTCATATCACCCTCACGGGAAAGTTATCATATTTTCCCCTCTTACAGATGAGGAAATGGAGGCTTAAAAGGAATTAATCTGCATGATTGTTAATGGAGGCGGGATTCAAAAGATTCCGAGAAGTCTTCCTCTTGAAGACGCTGCAATTGATGGGGCTGGTGAGTGCTGTCAGGGAACCACTTAATTGCCTGCTATTTATAGGCAACATGCTAACAGTTTTCCATACATTAGATCAGGGGTTGATAAACTATAGCCTGGGGGCCAAATGCAGCCTACTGCCTGGGTAAACAGGACCAAGCCCATATCTCTACATATCATCTCTGGCTGCTTTCTCAGAGACAGAGACTGTTTGGCCCACAGAGCAGAAAATATTTACTATATGACCCTTTACAGAAAAAGTCTCCTAACCCCTGTGTTAGATCATTGAATCTTACTACTAATAGCTCTATGAAAAAGGGAATATCCCAGTTTTAGAGATGAAGAAACTTAGGTTCACAGAAGTTAAGCTCCTTGTTCTAAAACAGTGTTTCTCTGACCTCTAAATTGTAAAGATTGTATTTTGCCATAGAACTGCCTTTTTTTCCCCAAAGATAGGGACACTGGGGAGGGTGCTATATATATTCCTTCATTTCATAAAAGAAAAGACATTTTAATACCCAAGAATGATGGTTCTAATTATCAACAGTCCTTTAAGTGGAATAAATTTAATTTTATGAAAACCTTTTTTTTTTCTTTCATTTTGCAAAGGATGGGTGAGAACACAGTAATGGACCAGCATGAGTTCAAGAACTGGCAGTTGTGGGTCATTTACTTAAGAACTTTAGCCAGTAAGAACCAGAGGATATTCAGGCCCACCTGACTCCAAAGCAGGTGACACTTTTGTATCTTTTGGGACTACCCATCTACCTTTGACCCATGCATTTCTTCTGTCATTCAATAACTATTCATTGAGAATCTACTATGTGCCATGTATGTACCATGCTCATACCAAGGACATGAGGAATCATTTTTCTCCATGTAGTTCTCACCATCTCTCTCCCCTTTGGCTGTTTTGATTAAGACTAAAAACTCAACTCCATCACAGCTCAGTTAACCATTTTCTTCTTATGACAGTTTGACCTGTTTGTCATTGGGGAAAATGATCCAAATGAAAATACCACAACACAATGACCTTATAGACATTTTTTTTTTTTAGTGTAAGTAATGACTCTACAGGCTCTTAGGACAGGTAGAAATTAAACGACTTTATCAAGCCACCGAGACTGTCCAATCTGAGTAAAATAGTTTGAACGTACGTCAATAGTTTGACCTTTCGTTTCAAGGTCTTTCTATGAGGGATCAGGTCACAGACTATAAGGGAAAGCCTCACCTTCCATTGATAACTACCACCATCTCTTGAATACCACATTGCTAAAAACTGTTCTATTACAGTGAACTATCACAAGTAGAGCAGTCAAGCTATTTAAAAATACAAGCAAAAGTTAATTATGTAAAGGTATTTTAAATTAACATTCATACTCTTGAACAAATGAGAACATTCAAATTATTGCATTATATATAACTATATAATAGCCTACATTTAAATATTTCTGATTCTGAATTATGCCTCTTTTTTTTTTATTACATTGATAAGATGAGAAGCACAAGGGAAGTTCCAATTACTCCACTGATCTTAGGCTGAATATTTTAAAATGATTAAGTGACACTTACTGTGTATTCTGGTCCCAGATGTTCATTTGGACAAGAGGGAAAAGAAAAAAGAGAGAGAAAAGGATGATTTAGACCACACTTATATGCAATATAAAACCACAGAACTAATAAATATTGTTGAATTATAATTATTAAAAATGTGGTAAAGAAACCTTCCGAGGATTAAACCTTCATAAATACTAAGTGTCTCCATGTTTGCTCTTTCACATACTTCTGTGGTTGGGTAGATAAGGAGTGTAAGGTAAGATTCAATTAGCCTATAGGTTTGTGGCTAATTAAAAACCAAAGAGTTGGCCTTAGAAAAGTAGAATTAAAGACTAATAATTCCAGTAGAGCATTTCATTAACCACAAAGGAAATCTTTTAAGTGGAAAATCAGCTTTTAAAACCAATAAGAAGACCTTGTTAGGATGACATTCAAATGCGATCTTGAATTTTCATGTGTTCGAGGGCAGGAACCAAACCTTCTAAATTTTTGGCCACAGTGTCTAGTTCAGTACCAACACTGAGTGTTATTATCACTCCACAAGTGAGGAAGAAAGTGATTTTCATATTATCCTATTGCAGAGGAAGTGGTTTGGAGCAGAGAGACCCAACAGAACCTTTTATATAAATTATAGTCAGGTTTTGTTTTGCGGGGGTGGGGTGGGGGCGTGTGTAAAGCAAACAAGTCAAAATAAACAACTTGTTTATGAAAAACCCAACTCAACATTACTTGGGGATTACTGAGAAAAGAGGGAGAAATAAGGATCATGAAATCTCTAGAAATGTCACTAAAAAGAGTTTCCCTTTTCTTCTCCATATGTTATTTACTATAATCACTTTAAGAAGGAAGATGGAATAGTTTAGCTTAAGCCCCCCAAACCCCTACTAGGAAGAGTGCGGACCTAAAAGTATGGAGGCAAAGGGTCAGGGAGATATCACAGCGTTCCCACCAGTCCCTGCTTGGATAATCCACCCTCAGTCAGTGAAATCTGAATCCTCCTATGTCTTTGCACGGATACATGCAACATACTGGGTGTACAAGGACTTACCTGTAATTGTGTAGGGATAATAGTTCCATGCCTTCTCTGTAACATAAAATATCTTGGGAACAACAGCTCTAGCCCAACTAGGCAGTTTGCTAAGACGAAAGAAAGAAAGAAAAAAAGACAATTAGAGTCTGTCCAGGGCCTCACCCCGCTACCATACCTTTCCGGAGAAACTGACTGCTAGAGAAATCAGAGGACTTCTATTTCCGCTCTTCTCTCTGTAGCCACTTGGTCCCCACCTCCCTGGTCTTTACCATAGTTAAATCGTCCTCAGTTCATATTTAGGACACATAGGATGGCCACAGACAATAGAAGGCAGGAGAGAGGCACAGAATGGATTGGTTCCCCAGAAAGAACCAACACTGCCAATACCTTGATTTCAGACTTCTGGCCTCCACCCTGGGAGGAGATAAATGTGTGTTGTCTAAAGCCACCCAGTTCACAGCCATTTGTTGCTGCAGCCCCAGGAAACTAATGCAAAGACAGAGTCATTCCTCTGGAACAGGCACCCGGGCAGCCATTTGCAGAAAACATTCTCAAAACAAGGAAAACCCAAGACCCTTGGTAAACCAAGGACGAATTAAGTTTTGCTTTGCTTTGTTCTGTTTTCCTTCTGAGGCAAACCCTACAGCTTACTGCAGGCCCAGAGAATTCCTTTAAATATTATATTTAAATATATAGAATGATATACTACTGAAATATGGCTGCATGATTTTATTCCCCCCCAGAACTCTACTGTGGCGTTTTCTGTCTTTCCAGATGCTACCATTTTGTTTCTTTCCTATGCTGGTGCCTACAGCTAAGTGTCTGGGACACCAACGTCTAGCAGTACCTCACACCCAGAGTGATGACGCAGACTCCCAGCTCCTGAGGGCTGTGTGTTGGCAATAAAGGACATCAAGAAGCGGTTGTGAATTGCAAGCTGATCTAGCTAAGAGAGGGGGGACATCTAGGTAAAAGAACCCCAAACCCCCAACCCCTCTTAGACATGGGGTTTAAGTGACATCCAGAGCCAGTAAAATACTGTGCACCTTGCATGTCTTCCCAAATTGTTTCTCTTATTTCTGACAGTATCCAGTTCCTGCTTTTTAAAAGACAAATATGTATTTTCGATGGCTGGTCAGACCTAACCCAAAGAAAGCTCCAGGCCGATACTCAGCGCTAAAACAAATGGGGAAATCAGAGCCGCCCCACCCCCCGTCCCCCTCCCCCCCGAAGCCGAGTGAGTGTCAGATGGAGGTCACTGCTCTCAGGTGTGCTATGAGGGGCGCACGGAGCAGTTTTATAATTCACAGGACAATTCTTCTTGCTGATCTAATGCAGAATGTCTCACTCCCATAAAATCATCTCTGCAGTAACTGCTCATTTACCTTCCCTTCAATCTGCTTAGAAGGAAGGGGCTGCTTCCCGACAGGGGTTTTTACAGCTTTCGCCTAGGATTTATTCTTTCAGTCACTGAAGCTGGAGGGTAATTGGGGTCAACGCTGAGAGCGGGAAGGTCGCGTTGGGCTGGCTTGCGGGAAGTGGTCACGAGCATAACCTCCCCCAGGTGCCCTCCTGTTTGCCACCACACCCCAGAGTGATATGCCAGAGGGTCATACAGGGAGGTGTGGATTCTACTCACAGGCAAGTGATTTTCTTGTGCTTTTAACGGGACCGAAACAGGATTGTGGAATCTCCCAAAGGAAGTTAGGCATTGTTCAGTTTAGACAAAGTACTTATGTCTCCTTACAAGCATTAGAGCCCTTTCTCCACTGTTCTCTAGTCGGGGGGGGGGGGGTGTTCCGTCTACACTGCACCCCTCCCCAGATTCACCAGCCTCCTCTTGATACCACTTTGGGGCCCAAGTCTTCCTCCCTCCATAACTCAATCCCTCTGTCATTTAAAAAGTCTCCCAGCAGAACCACATCCCTAAGCAACAATCATTTTTTGGAAGGAAGAGACAAACACTGGCCATTTTCCACTCATGTTGAAATTTGTCCTATTTGTAAGTGGTCACAGCTCCAGGCTCTAGAATCTTTATCTTAGCTGCTTCATCCACCAATGTATGCAGAATATGCAGCACTATAATCAAATACCTTTTCCAACGAGACACCCGAAAACACATAACATTTAGCCAAGATGGCTGATACGATTTTATGTGACTTCTAAACAGTCTGGAAAGGAGGCCCTTCTGGTATAATCCATTTACCAGGCCAGGCACAGGAGGTGTTGGAACAAAGTCTGTGATATGCCATTTAAATATTTTTAAGCCCACTAGAGACCTTCTCCTAGCCCCTAACTTCCCCAGAGCACATTCAACATTCAAATCGTTTTTGTCTGAGAAAGTAAAATTCATTTTTCCCTGCAGCAATAACTTATCAGGGCTGCAAAGGAAAATGGAATTAAATTAAGACCCCACTGCTGCTGTCCCTTTCGTGATGTATACTGCCTACAATTCCAAGGAGAAGCCTGTCATTCAAACTCACTACCTGGCATCAAACAAGAACCTCTCTTCTGGAAAGGTGGCATGACTTGAATCACGTCCTCTTGGTCCAGTGGCAGAGACTAAACCTCCCAAGACCATCTCACCATGGCTCAGGCTTTAGGGACACTGAGGAAAAAGACAAAATTCTAAAACCTTTAAGGAATTAGAAAACGTGCTGACGTGGAATGTTACCACATTTCCCCAAAACCTTTGTCCATGCCTACCAAAGACAGACTTTTCAAATTGTTTTGTTTCTTACTTCTTTACCTCACATGGAACAGAACATATATCAGTGACAGCTGGTCAACTTGTCCCAGGTTAAATGGGACTGTCCTGGTTCTGAAACAGGAGAGAAGGGGGCAGGGCACAACCTTTGAAAGAATGACATAGCCCAAGGACATGACATAAACTGATTAGAACCAAATGGGTCCAAGATGGTGGACAAGTTGACTGCACTAGACCTTGAGCCTTAGTATACGCTCACATCAGTAAGCTAAATGACATACCCACAGGCACCGTGACAGTTCCAAGAAGACCATAAGGATCAAAAAGTGGGCAGTGGTCCAATTCCTGGAAATCCCCACTCCTTCCCCAAATAGCTGGAATACTCCTCCCACTCATTAGCCTATGAAATTACCCACCCCTATAAAAACTGACAACCCCATACCCTGGTGCCTTTCTCACCTTCTGAGGTGGCCCACACTCTGTCTGTGGAGTGTTTGTCTGTGGAGTGTTTCTCTCTAAATAAATCCACTTCTTACCTATCACTTTGTCTCTCACTGAATTCTTTATGCAATGAGACGTCAAGAACCTGAGCTTCATTAAGTCCTGAAACCAGGTGTGTGATCTCAGTTGGAAGACTGTGGGTTTTGGCCGGGTTTGAGTCCCAGCCACGTGGGTTCAAGTCCCAATCTGGGTTTTGGCCGGGTTCAAGTCCCGGCCATGTGGGTTCAAGTCCCAATCTGGGTTTTGGTTGGGTTTGAGTCCCAGTCTGGGTTTTGGCCAGGTTCGAGCCCCAGCCACATGGGTTTGAGTCCCAATCAGGGTTTTGGCCAGGTGTGAGTCCCGGCCACATGGGTTCAAGTCCCAATCTGGGTTTTGACCGGGTTTGAGTCCCGGCCATGTGGGTTCAAGTCCTTATTTGAGGTGCACAGTTTCAGCTGGCAACCACGAAGGGACAGTGATAAGGTAAGAAAATGTTGAGAGTCAGCTCTTGGTCCTAAAGAGGCCCGTGGGATGCCACAAGCCATGCATACTGGGGAAGATGCTCTGCCAGTGTCTGCTCATTTTTGACTGGCGGGTCAACCCCGTATACTTATGTACATCCAACAGCAGGTCCAGGACAGAATTATTAACCTCTATACTCTTCTTGACTCTGAGGTTTTTCTCCTACATTCTTGCATTCTTGTTCATTCCTGCTCTATTTCTTTCTTTCTTCTGTTAACCCCAGAAGACCTGTGTGACCACCAAGGTGTACTTTTTATTGCCTTTACTCCCCTCCCTCTGACCCTTACAAGTGCTGACCCTTTATTCCCAGCTTATAGCTAGACCAACTCCTGTTCATCATCAACACCATTGGGGACGTCTTCTGTGCCATCTCTTTGCGACTTCTGGGGAACTAACACCTGGTTGAGAGACTACCTCGGAAGGGATAGCATCTAAAATTGTAAGTGCAAATCTTGACTAAATTGCGTGGTGGATTTTGATTTAAGAGTGGAATTTTGGATAGCTCAGGAGTTAGAGACGTCACCTCAGGCTTGTCTGAAATGGGTCAGGGCTGCATCAACCCCAACCAATACTCTTCTGGGCCATATACTCTGGGGTCGGGAAAGATTTAGACAACAGGAATTAAAAGGAAAAAAACTTAGTGCGTTATGTAATCAGGTTTGGTCACAATATGAGTTAGGAAATTTACAATGGAGTGAAGTACCCTATGTTCAAATTTTCATGGCCTTGTATCTAGGCAATGGAACCCAAAAGGAATTTAAGGCATGTGTAGCTCGGGAGGGATAACTCTAGGAAGGACACAAAGGACATTTCAACTGACTCACCCTACAGGGCCATGGATCCCGAATGAACGTGGATCTCTCCTCCCCTGAGGTACAGGCCCTTTTGGCTATGCATTTCATAGCCTAGTCTGCCCCAGACATCAGGCACAAACTCAGAAAGCAACTGCTGGTCCTCAGACTCCAATCAATGAATGATTTGTTCCAATTGGCTCATTAGGTTTTCAGTAATAGGGATATGGCCAAAAAGCCTGAACGCACCAAGAGAAATATGTAAAAGCCCCACATGATTGCAGTGGCTTTGTCTGCTCAAAGACCACCAAAGGGGAAGTGGCTTTTCTGGGCCAATCTGGCCCTGGCAGACCACAAGACCCACAAGGCCAGGGTACCCTGTGTGGACAAAAGGCACTGGAGGGAGGATTGGGATCAATGTGCCCTTTGCAAACAGCCAGAAGACTGAAGGGGCCCAAGGCCGAAAGTGGCTCTGCCTAGAGATACCATCTACCTAACTAATGTCATGCCTCGGGTGGTCATTGATGCAGCGGGCCACTTGATAGAATTTCTTACAGACACTGGTGCAACCTTCTCCGTCTTAACCCAAAGGACTGGAAAACTTAGCAATCATAAGGAATACTTAATGGAGTTGTCAGGGAAGAGACAGGGGCACACTTTCCTGGAACCCCTTTTGTGCAAGATCAGTGGCCAGCTGTTTTTCCATTCCTTTCTGTTTGTGCCTGACTGTCCCATCCATTTAATGGGAAGAGATTTATGAACTACGTTAGGGGCCACTCTGTTTCTTGAGGGGCAAGGGAACTACCCTCATCACCAAATGGTTCTAACAAAATGCAAAAAGAAACAGATAAAATCTGAAGCTAAAATAGAAGCCTTAGTAGACCCTGGAATGTGGAATATTGAGGTTCTGGGCTTGGCCAAAGATATCCAGCTGGTGATTATTAAGTAAAAAGGGTTATATAGTGTCTAAATATAAGGTACACATTTCTTAAACCTAGGGAAGATCCTGAAAGATATTTGTAAGTAGATTACCAAAATAGGAGGCCACCGGTCTGACCAAACTGACCATAGCTGATATTCAGAGCCCGATAGGAATTTTGGCAGAGGGCTTCTCCCCTAAGCTAAATAAGGAAAAATAAAAGTTTCCAACAGAGGTGAATGGGTATGTCAGTCCTTCAATATCATTGAGGTAACCACCCAATTCTTTGAAAAAGAAAACAAAACGGTCCTTGTTTTACAAATGTAGTCTTTACAGGACCAGAGGTGTGGCTCCAAAAATAATCCAAAGCCCATACTCCCCAAACCTTCCCTATTTATTTTAAGAGGCTTGTAAATATTAAATAAAGGGGAAACGAAGTCATCCTAGGAGGAACTTGCCTGTACCTTTGAGATGCAAATGTCCTATCTGGTCTTCTCAGGAGCGCTTATCTCTGCCATCTTTTTAAAAATTTTAAAAAGAGGGGCAAAGTAATTTAGAACTTGACTTGTCAAGGATAAATAGAAATCTTAAGTGTCTTTTCTGTGAACAGTAGTAAAAAGGGTTTAGCCATCTAGGTAGGTGAGCTTGATTTGTTCCATCTGCTAGAAGCCCAATTTGAATCCAACTCCTTGTAACTGATGGCTTTTATGTTGTACCTGACTCAGGCCTGAAATTTTGGAATGGGAACTATAAGGCCTCTGTTTGTGTGTTCATATGTATCTATATGTACGTTGCAGGTATATGGTATTGCCAAAAATTAATTCGTAAAAGAGATCTACTTAATTGGCTTTTAAAAAATTAAGCGCTTATATAAATACTCAGAAATAAAAAACAATCTGGCCAAAATGAATTTCAGGTTCATGTCATCTGGAAAATATTCAGTACTACACTGCTATCTGGTATTGAGGTGGCTTAAGTTTGTTGGTTTGATTAATACAGACAAGTTAGAGTCATCCATGTTAAACATAATACTTCTGTTGTACCTAGGATTATTAGAAGTCAAATAACACCTTATTCTTTCTGTTACAAATCTGTCAACAAGAAAAGTAACTCAATGTGAAAAATACTCTTAAGAAAAGTAAGATATGTGTTTTTAGTAAAAGAAGGTGTGAAGAATGAAAAATACTGAAAAGAGTTATGCATGATCAGGATTTTCTAAGACTGGATTGAATTTAGTTGGGTAAATGGATTTTGTTAGGAATGGGCTAGAACAAGACTGGATTTGGTTTCTCCAAACTATTCTTGAAATGCTGCTTTTGACAACAGATTGTGTGAGTTTCTTTGCCTTTAAGTGACTTGTATTTGCTTTTGAGATCTTTTGTAACTTTGGTTAAGGAATAAGTATTGACTCACAGTGACCTATGACCTTATTTGATCAAGTGTTTTAAAACTTTTTGACAAACTTCCCAAATATCAAATTTTAAATAAGTTTCTTTTGATTTCCAGCTAACTTTGAGGTACTTTAGAGGTCCCTGAGGTATCTTAAAGAGAAATATTTAATTAGGATTATTTGGTGTGCTAAGTTAAATGTAATCATTTGTAATTCTGGTTATTGTAACCAAGTTTCTTTATCGATTACACTGTAATCAGATGTTTAACCATACCTTTTAAGTCTTTTGTCATTTACAGATATTTTTGTACTCTGATGCTGTTAAAAAAAAGTGCTTCGGGCTTCCCTGGTGGCGCAGTGGTTGAGAGTCCGCCTGCCGATGCAGGGGACACGGGTTCGTGCTCCAGTCACGGAGGATCCCACATGCCGCGGAGCGGCTGGGCCCGTGAGCCATGGCCGCTGAGCCTGCGCGTCCGGAGCCTGTGCTCCGCAACGGGAGAGGCCACGGCAGTGAGAGGCCCGCGTACCGGAAAAAAAAAAAAAAAAAAAAAAAAAAGTGCTTCATCATCAAGGAGATTCATAGAAAGGCTACGGAAACAATTACAACAGTTCCACATTAAGATGCTGGCTATGTGAGGATTCCAGCCCATAGCGACTTAAAACAAGGAGCTGCTCTGCCGCTGGGGCCCCGAGATCAGGCATCCAGAGATTCTTACTGCCTGACAGACAGGGCTGATGCCCCTACTCAGCCTGGAAGCAGTTATAGAAGACAGACTATCTCCCTCTGCTTCCCATAAGAATATGGGAGTAAAATCTCTGAGGGGAGAATGAAACAGGAGGGAAGGGGGCAGGGCACAACCTCTGAAAGAATGACACAGCCCGAGGACGTGACATAAACTGATCAGAACCCAATGGGTCCAAGATGGCGGACAAGTCGAATTCCACTAGACCTTGAGCCTCAGTATATGCTCACATCAGCAAGCTAAATGACACCCACAGGTGCCGTGACAGTTCCAAGACCGACCATAAGGATCAAAGAGTGGGTGGTGGCCCAATTCCCGGAAATCCCCGGCCCTTCCTAAAATAGCTGGAATACTCCTCCCACTCATTAGCCTATGAAATTACCCATTCCTATAAAAACTAACAACCCCATACCCTGGTGCCTTTCTCACCTTCTGAGATGGCCCACGCTCTGTGGAGTGTGTTTCTCCCAAGGCCTTTCTAACTTTCTGAGATGGCCCACACTCTGTCTGTGGAGTGTGTTTCTCTCTAAATAAATCCACTTCTTACCTATCACTTTGCCTCTCACTGAATTCTTTCTGCGATGAGACATCAAGAACCTGAGCTTTGGGGATTCCCTGGTGGTGCAGTGGTTAAGAGTCCACCTGCCAATGCAAGGGACACAGGTTCGATCCTTCGTCTGGGAAGATTCCCACATGCCATGGAGCAACTAAGCCCACGCGCCACAACTACTGAGCCTGTGCTCTAGAGCCCACGAGCCACAACTACTGAAGCCCACGCTCCTAGAGCCTGTGCTCCCCAACAAGAGAAGCCACCGCAATGAGAAGCCCGTGCACCGCAACAAAGAGTAGCTCCTGCTCGCTGCAACTATAGAAAGCCTGTGCACAGCGAAGACCCAACGCAGCCAAAAATAAAATTAATTAATTACAAAAAAAAAGAACCTGAGCTTCATTAAGTCCTGAAACCAGGTGTGTGATCTCAGTTGAAAGACTATGGATTTTGGCCGGGTTTAAGTCCCAGCCGCCTGGGTTCCAGTTCCAGTCTGAGGTGCACAGTTTCAGTTTTAGCACTGAAACGTCCCACACGCTAAATTCCTTGGTCCTGAGCAAAATGGGACAGTTGGTCATTCTAGAGCAGTGGTTCCCATTTCAATGGGAAAGCAGTGGGGGAATTCTTCCCCCCAGGGGGTATTCAGCAAAGTCTGGGGACTTTGAGAACTGGCTGGGGGTGAGCGGGTGGGGAGACGCTGCAGGCATCTAGTGGGAAGAGGCCGGGGACGCTGCTCACCGTCCTACACTGCTCAGGACAGCCCCTCAATGACAAAGAATTATATAGACCCAAATCTTAAACGGCGCCAAGGCTGAGGAACCTGGACATAAGTGGGTATAATCACCGTAACCTTCTCATACTTTCCTTAAATCACAAATGATCTGATAAGAAGGGCCCATGGGCAGGCATGATCTGAACTGGCCTCACGTTAAGAGAATTTATCTACTTCATAAAGAGCTTCTGGAACTGAAACCTAAACCATTCCTCCCTTCTAGCTCTTTACATTCCAGATTATCACCAAATTCTCCACCATATCTAATCTCACTTTGCAATTTATGTTCACTTGGGGATATTTTTTGGATCTAGGAGGTCTTGAACATCATCAGGCCAAATGGAGTCTAAATGGAGTCTAATTTCATTTTCTCAACAAGGGTCAGAATTATGACCGTCTCAACTAGACACTTTGGACTTAAACATTCCTGGCAGAAAGTCCTGAGTTCACAAAATAACAGTGCTTTGGGAATTCCCTGGCGGTCCAGTGGTTAGGACTCAGCACTTTCACTGCTGCGACCCGGGATGGGGAACTAAGATCCTGCAAGCAACGCTGTGGAACCTGAAACTAGCCACTGTCTATCCTAAGATTAGGCTCAAAGAACTGAAGCTCATTTAAGTGATTCTTAAAAGGACTTAGCTACCTTCATATCTTCATTTCCCACTGGTTCAGGAGGGATCTTCTGACCTTTTTTTTCTTCTTTATGCCCAAATCTGACATTTGACAGTTGTTTAATAATAATTATTTGTTCCTCTCCCATTCTGTGTACAGTGATTTTCTGAGGTCTTTAAATTTCTTCTCTGCTGCTGTGATTTACTCATTTACTCTTTTTTTTTTTTTCCTGGTACGCGGGACTCTCACTGTTGTGGCCTCTCCCATTGCGGAGCACAGGCTCCGGATGCGCAGGCTCGGCGGCCATGGCTCACGTGGCATGTGGGATCGTCCCGGACCAGGGCACGAACCCGTGTCCCCCGCATCGGCAAGCAGACTCTCAACCACTGCGCCACCAGGGAAGCTCTCATTTACTCTTCTTAATGGTTTTCTTGGTCTTTCATCCTGATCTTAATGTAATTCTTTATACTGCAGCAAAGAGATGAACAGAGTTTCCGGACTAGAGCCATCACCTGTGAGAGACAGGGCTGCTGGGGCATCACCCACAGGAAGTTCCTTGAACTTGGACACTGCCACCACTCTTCCTATAAAAGGACAGTTTGTGCTGAGATTCCGGGAAAAGAAGCCTGCCTCGTGTCAGTTCTTGGAAGGCTCTGCGTGTGGAGAGTGTTAGGGTAATGTGGCAGGGGTGTGGGGAGCACCCAGGGAAGCCAGCCACATGTGTCAACATCACCAGGCAGGAGTGAGGCAGAACCAAGGTGGAAATCACTTGACGAGATGCCCTGTAAGATCCCAACCAGGCCTAAACATTCTGTTTCTGTGATGTTCCATGGGAGTAGGTGAGGGGGCAGAAGGCAGGGGACCCGGCAGTATGAGAACCCTTGGCATGTTCTTAAGGACTGAGATGGGGACCAAATAGAAGAGCATGGACTGAAAGGTATGTCGGGAAGAAGGCTCTACATGCTCTATTTTCTCCAGTATATATACATATATATATATATGTATTTTTTAAAATAAATTTATTTATTTATTTTTGGCTGCCTTGGGTCTTCATTGCTGTGCACAGCCTTTCTCTAGTTGCGGAGAGCGGGAGCCGCTTTTCATTGTGGTGCGCGGGCTTCTCATTGCAGTGGCTTCTCTTGTTGCCAAGCACGGGCTCTAGGCGTGCGGGCTTCAGAAGTTGTAGCTCATGGGCTCTAGAGCACAGGCTCAGTAGTTGTGGTGCACGGGCTTAGTTGCTCCGCGGCAGGTGGGATCTTCCCGGACCAGGGTTCAAACCCGTGTCCCCTGCCTTGGCAGGCGGATTCTTAACCACTGCGCCACCAGGGAAGTAACATCCAGTATATATTAAAAATACTATTAATTTATTTAAGATTGTATTCTATATATATACAATATATATTTATATAGAATATATGACTGAATAGTCTAAAATATATAATGTTCTTATATACATGGCTATTGTGTACCGCCTGTCACTCATAACTAGAACACAAGTTCCCATCAGGGCAGGGATCTTTGTCCTGTCCACTGCTGCCCACCCAGCCAGCACCTAGAATGATGCCTGGCACACAGCAGGTGCTCAATACATATTTTCTGAATGAATGAAGATCGTCTCTGGATATTCAGAGGTCAATAATAACCATGAAGAGTCTTTCAAAATAGTGTGGAAATAAGCTCTTAGGTCAGAGTCTCTGGCCCCGACACTTCCTCTTTGACCTGTTGCCTGGGTAGTGGGCTCTCCCTCTGCCACATGAGCTGTGGACAGTTAGCTCGTACTGTGGGGAAGATCAGGGAGAACAGGAAGAAGAAATGTGAAAGAAAGACCCAAGCCACAGCAACAAGGCTCTACCAATGAGCTGGTAGGTAAGGTAAAGTGACCAGCTGGTGGCTTTGCTTATCCAGTTAAACAGGATTCATGGCTTAGGGAAACTGTACCCTCTCCTACCCAGAGCCACTAGAAGCCAGGAGAGGTTGCCCTGGAAGGCAAGAGCCATGTAGTGGGAGAAATGTTCGTGTCGTGCAAATCGATTCAGGCATTAGGCGGAATCACCGTTAGAAGCTGGCAACCCTCCCTGACTGGCAGCTGCCAGCACAGCCTAATTAATCCAGCAGCCCTAGTGGAGAAGAACATGACACTTCATGACTGATAAACAAGCCTAAAAATAGGCTCCATCTTTTCTCCAATGCCCCTCCACCCCCACCAGATTCCCTCCCCTCATGGGCTTCAGTGGGAGGGGACTGGAGTGATGCTAGGGATGAAGTGAAAATGAAACAGAACAAAAGAAAAGCCCCACCCTCACATGATTCTGGACAACAGGTTTTATTTAGAATCGCTGTTCCAGAGTTTGATTAGTATCTTGCCTCCTTTCCCTGGATGCCAGTTGAAACCAGGATTTTTGAAGACAAGCCAAGAAATACCACTTATTTGGTTAACTGAACTGGATCAAAGGCCCAAGGACAACCACCAAACGTACTAATGTATTAGAACTAATGTAATGTTCTAAATGCATTAGGCAGTCACCCAAATGTACTGCACATAACAGTGTATCAGACGCTATAGGAAGGGCCAGAGAGTGGAGTAACCCCACAGTACTGGGAGATAAGAAGCAAGTACTAAAAGGATAAATGGCATTTGAAAAAGACATTATGCTCAATTTAAAAATGGGCAAGGGATTTCAACAGATGTGTCTCTGAAGAAGACATATAAATGGCCCATGAGCACATGAAAAGATGCTCAATGTCATTAGTCATTAGGGAAATGTCAATCAAAACTCAAGCAAGATACCACTTCCCACCCACTAGGATGGCTGTAATCAAAAAGACGAACAATAACAAGTGTCGGTGATTATGTAGAGAAATTGGAACCCTCATACATTGCTGGAGGGAGTGTAAAATGGTGCAGCCGCTTTGGAAAACAGTCTGGAAGTCCCTCTCCCCACCCACTAGTAGCCTGGCTTGGCCTGGGAACTCAATGGGAAGCTTATGTTTGGAATTTTATTTTATTTTATTCTATTTACTTATTTTTTTGGCCATGCCATGCAGCTGGCAGGATCTCAGTTCCCCAGCCAGGGATTGAACCCAGGCCACAGCAGTGAAAGTCTGTAACCATAACCACTGGGCCACCAGGGAACTCCCCATGTTTGAAATTTTAGAACAAATGATAGAAAGAAAAAATGGACAATTCAGACCCACCCACAGCAGCCATGATGGTAACGGCAGAATGAAAAGGTCAGTTTCACTTAAAGATGGCTGTCATCATTGCTGCTCTTGGCCTCTTGGAGCTGCCCTGAGAGCTGTCCATTCTCAAGCCTCCAGATAATTCTGTGGACCACTAACATCCTTACACAAAATGTCCTTTCTGGTCAAGACAGACTCAGAGAGGAGGCCCTGATGACACAGGCACTGAGTACTTCCAATGCCCCAGATAGTTGCTTTGGGTAATAAATCAATAAAGCAGTTTCTGAGTGTGATTTGTCTTCCCATACAGATTGACATAAGGAAGAGAATGCATTCCCTTTGCCAGCTCGTGAATTCAGGTCCACAGGACATTGATATTTCTCTGCGTTAAGTTATTTATTTATTTGGCCACACTGCGTGACATGTGGGACCTTAGTTCCCTGACCAGGGATTAAACCCGCGTCCCCTGCATTGGAAGCGTGGAGTCTTAACCACTGGACCACCAGGGAAGCCCCTCTGTGTAAGTTATTAAGTGGGCACTGGAACATCTTGGCTACTTCCAGCCCAACTCTCAGGACCCTGTGGTCAGTGAAGGGGTCCACAACATGCTACAGTGACATCAGGATTATTTTGAGCTGAAGACATTTGAGAATCCAACAGTCGCAGAAAGACACTTTTTCTGAACTCCCCTTATCTGCATAAAAACACAACCTCCCAAAAGAATTCAACTGTCATAAATCCCCTCTCCGTGAGTTTCGCAACCAGAGAAGATTGACTCCGATCACCAGAGAAAAGAATTAAGCACCAGGATAAGAAATCACCTAAACAGACATTGTCACAATGTCTATCTTGTCTCCCATCCATTCTCCTAAGGCCTCATTTATTTTTCATACAAGACACTTGTTTTCCCGTAAGTCTCTTTTCTCTCCCTCCCTTATTAAAAATGGTATATAAGGGCTTCCCTGGTGGCACAGAGGTTAAGAATCCACCTGCCATTGCAGGGGACACGGGTTCAGGCCCTGGTCCGGGAAGATCCCACATGCTGCGGAGCAACTAAGCCCGTGAGTCACAACTACTGAAGCTCGCATGCCACAACTACTGAAGCCCATGCACCACAACTACTGAAGCCCGCGCACCTAGAGCCCATGCTCTGCAATAAGAGAAGCCACCGCAGTGAGAAGCCTGCGCACCGCAACAAGGAGTAGCCCCTGCTTGCCACAACTAGAGAAAGCCAGTGCGCAGCAACGAAGACCCAACGCAGCCATAAATAAATAAATTAAAATTTATTTTTTTAAAAATGGTATATAAGCCCCAAATTCTAACCACCCCTTTGAGTCACATTTTTCTGGATGCTCTCGCCTATGTACATGAATAAAAACTTGTCTTTTCTCCTGTTAATCTGTCAGTTTCAATTTAATTCTCGGGACCCAATCACCAATAACTAAGTAGACTGAAGAAAAGTTTTTCCTCCTTGACACCACTCATAAGACGGACAGATGAACTTACAAATAATGGAATCGGTTGACCTAGGACCCTACTTTGATCAGAATACAAGAACCATGTCTTAATTATTAAGAGATTCTCTCCAACACCAGAGCAATTTGTTACACACTGTCAATTTCAATACACACTCATTTAATGAATTACAATTACAAAGCAGCCTCACCAACATGGCAGTCCCATGACCTGTGCATGCAGGACATGGGTTAACTCGAGGTGGGTTAACTCTAGTTTGTAACTACAAAGTAGTAGGTTTGGTTTACTTTTATGATTACGAAAATACTTATTATTTTATAGTTATGTCACATACCAATTTTTTCTTTCTTTCTCTCTTACTAAACCATAATCTCCCTGGTTCTGAGATAAAATAATGGACCTACTTTAGATTTGTGCAAAAGGAGCTAAAGGTATTTTTTTTTCCTGTGCCTCACTGGTTATTCATTTATGTATGCTGGAGGAGAGATGAGATAATATCTGAAACAGACTTTAAGCATAGAAAATTAGGGTTGAAAAGGATCTGAAAGGTTGTCCATTTTAACCACCTACTTGATGTTTGAATCTACTCAAGGACAGCCTGACAAGGGTGTGTTCTGCTTATGCTCAAACACCCCCAGCAGCAGCATAATTGACTATAAGTCACCTTACTTTGCTCTCTGATGGCTCAAATACTTAGATTTCTTAAACTGAGCCTAAATTTTTCTCCTGGCATTCTCACCCATTGGTCTTAGTCTAATTGGTCCTCTTGAGGTCATCTAGAATACATAGTCTAATCCTTCTCCCACCTGATCAAACCATTATACACCCCAGTCTAGCTTTTCTAGGTTAAATGTCTTTGGTTTCTTCTGGTATTCTTCATATCACTTGGGTTTCTAGTCCTAAGATTCATATGAACAATTCTGGAAAAGTTCAGTACGTAGGAGAGACTCACCCTACCAGACATCAAGACTCCTTATAAAGCTGTAGTAATTAGGAATTTTAGGACTATATTCTCAAATTCTGTTTAAAAACAACCTGGTTGGCATTTTAATTAGTTTTGCCTTAAATTTATAATTGATTTGGGAATTGATGGCAACTTTATTACATAGCTTTTCCCATCCATGAATAGTCTCATTTGTCTAGGTTTTTCAAAATGTCCTCTGCTAATGTTTTATATTTTCCTCTGAAAAGATTTTGTATATCTTGTGGATTCTTTACTGGCTACCTTTAGGTTTCCTTTCTCTTATAAATGAAATTTTTTAAAATTATTTTTTCCATTTATTGCTCCCACTCTATAATAGTGTTACTGATTTTTGTATTATGAATTTTATACCCAGCAATCTTGTCAAATTCTCAAATTGATGTTAACGATCAGTCATAAATCTGATCAGGTCATGAATTACTATTATTATACTCTGAGGTATTTGATTTGCTAAAGTTTCATATAGGATTTTCCTGTCTATGTTCTTAACTGAAATCAGTCTATAAGCTTCCCTTTTATACTGTTATTGTTCAGTTTTGTTATCAAGATTCATGTGGTGGGCACTATTAGTTGCCTTCCCAGCCATCACCATGTATTTCCCACCCCCTTTCTTAGAAGCAGATCATGCCTCTCTTGAACATCTTTCCTTTTTAAATCAGGGAGGAAAATCTCACATCTCATTGGCTGGAACTAGGTCACATGCCATCCCTAGCCGCAAAGGTGGCTGGGAAAATAAGTATCTGACATTTTCAACCCATGAAATACTTAGAAATTTTTACATTTCTAAATGATGAAGGAGTTCATTTATTGTTGCTACCAATTTCTTATTGTCATGCTTTTTAATCAGTCAACAGGATCTACACAATATTGATTTTCTGGTATTTGAGACTGGTTTCTGGCCTACTTTGTATAATCAGTTTTTGTACACTTTCATGTGTGTTTGAAAGGCATGTTGGTTCCAGGGTCTATTAATGTCCACCAGATCAAGCTTGTAATTCTGTCATTTACATCTTCTCTATGTTTGTTCAATTGTTTGTCTATTCGATCTATCAGTTTATTTATTTATTTATTTATTTTTGCGGTACGCGGGCTTCTCACTGTTGTGGCCTCTCCCGTTGCAGAGCACAGGCTCCGGATGCGCAGGCTCAGCGGCCATGGCTCATGGGCCCAGCTGCTCTGCGGCATGTGGGATCTTCCCGGACCGGGGCACGAACCCGTGTCCCCTTCATCGGCAGGCGGACTCTCAACCACTGTGCCACCAGGGAAGCCCTATCAGTTTATTAAACAAGTAGGTTAAAATCTCCCATTATAACTTTAGGCCACTTGTGATTTTGTCAGTGTTGCCATATCTTTGTTGAGCTAGGTTCAGGTTTAGGGTTCAACACACATTATTATTGTGATCACTGACACATTTCGCTTTATCATCTGACAAACAAAATTTGTTTTCCATTTACTGTGCTTTTTGTAGGCTTCTCTTTGTTCTTCCTCTGCCTTCTATTGGATTGGTCAAGTTTTCTCTTGGAAGTTACATATTATTTTACTATTCTTTTAGAGGTTACCTTTACATTTTGAATACACGTATTTGCCTTAAATTAAAAAAAATATTTATTTATTTATTTGGCTGAGCCAGGTCTTAGTTGCAGCATGTGGGATCTTTTAGTTGTGGCATGCAGGCTCTTAGCTATGGCATGCAGTATCGAACCCGGGCCCCCTGCATTGGGAGCATAGAGTCTTAACCGCTGGACCACCAGGGAAGTCCCTGCCTTAAATTTTTTTAAATTAATAAACATCTTTTTTTTCTTCCTAGATGATATTAGCAACTTAGAGCACTTTTTTTTTTTACTATACTTACTACACTTTCATCTTCTGTTATTATTGTCTGTTATTTAAATTCCACAAATATACTTCCAATTACTAATTATTCATATATTTGAAACATTCTATGCTCATTCAGATTTGTCTAGATGTTTACCAATTTCTTTGTTTACTATTACTTCTAGATTCCCCCCTCCTGTTTCTTGGTTTCAATTTTCTTTTACTTCAAGTACAACCTTTAGTAGTTCTTTCAATCTGTGTCTCTGAGTAGTAACCTTTCTCAGCCCTTGATTGTCAAAAATGATTTTTTTTGCACCATTCTCAGTCCCAACACCCCAGTTACATGCACCAAGGCCACACTTCCTGTCCCCTTATAGGAATGACATCCACAGCCCCTAGATGTCAGGGCCCACGCTCAGTTCTGACACCCCCCAGCTTACTTAGCATTAACTCATCTGCTTTCCACTCCAGTTAGTTTCCTCTTTATTTCTAGTACCTGACGATTTCCCTTTCTTTGCTTTGAAATCAGCTTTATATTGTTATATTTCATCCTGTGTCTGTCATATGAGGTGGGGGGAGGGTCCGTATTAATCCTTTTAGTTATTATTACTGGAAGTCCAGATATTCTATGTATAACAAATTTCCCTCTTACTAATGTTTAGTATTCTCCTTTAAAACAAATGTCATATATTTTGATAGAGAAAACAGACATGACAGAGACAGCTGGACACTTCTTGTTCTGTTTCAGGAAACGTTACAAAGTTTTCTAATTTCTTGAATTTGGTACACAGGGAACATTCCCCAGGCAATAACTGTGGAAAATGCAATTGTCTGCCGAGAAATGGAATTTTCTGTAGGTTTGTATCTATTTTCTGGCACCGCCCCCCCCACACTTCTCTTTGCTCTACAGAGGTGATCGATGCTCCATATTTGACTTACACCCTTTGCACTAAGAATGCCACAGCAGCATATTGAGAAACCTCTCTCCGCAAGGAAGCCATCCCCAGGCTAGACCTGGAGCTCAGCTACTCCTGCAAATCCACAGCTGGCTGCAGGCTGCACTGGTTCCAAATCCTGGGCATTCACGGCTACTGATAGATGAACAAGATCAATCTCATTTGCATTTCATCGTGACTCAGGAATTCCCTGGTACGGCTTCCCTGGGAAGATTAAAATGTGTTGATGTAATCAGCCCAGTGTCGGGATATTGGCCTGAGAGATTTCCAAATACCCTGGTGACAGAATACAAACCCTCCCAGCAAGAAGCAATAGTTCCCTTCAGCCTGCTGAAGGGTAGAGGTCATACAAGAATGGGGGAATCCAAATATGGCTCCTCTCAGAGACACTTGACCGTGGCACTGAGCATGGAGAAATATTCACAAGTGTCAGTGTTTAAACTGGGGACACAGTCCAGCTACGATGCTGGAAGTGCCTTCTGAATGAGAAATGGCCAATAGGAGAGGCCATATATGGTGGTAAAGATGACAGCAATGACCACAATGGTCATTATGCTGGTTCACTGTCATAGGCAGTTACTTTTGAGAAAATATGGCACGTGACTCCAAATGTTCTGACCCAGAAAAGTGAAAGGAAGAAAATGACCTGGAAGGGGGGTGTAAGGTCGGGAGAAGATCAGACAAGCCCCAACAATCAATTATGTCATTAGTGATAAGAAAACAGAAGAGATTAAAGAATGTATTTTGCAAAACAGAAACGGCAGTCCTGATCAGCGCTGGTTGATGATCCTTGAATCTTTACCCTTTCAGAGGAGAGATGACAACCTCTACCTTGGGAAGGATGGGTCTACTTGAGAAACAGAAACCACCCGAGTACTCCATATCACTTTGGTCACAGGTGACCAGTGGTTTTGTCATCTCCCTTTGCGGACACCCGAGTGGTCACTCGGCAGGAAGTGGAGATCTTACTGAGTCAAGACCCCAACAGCACACAGCCACATTCAGCACCTACTTTTGTACAACTTACAGGCAAAGCTGCCTCTTTCCTTCTGCTAACCCGGGACCAAGGGTGAAGACAAAGTCCTTTAATTCTTAAGATCAGATTTCATCTTTAACATGTCACGGAAGGGTTGGGAGAGGTAAGAGGAAAGCTCCTCCTGACGAAAACGCACTTGAGGACTATTTTGCAGAATGCAGGGGTTTCTGTTTTTGGCAGCAACCAGACTGGCAGTTTTGGAGGGCGGATGTAAAGACTTTCCAAGTCACCTTTTTATCCCAGACAGTCACAGCCTCTACCTCAGTCTTTTTTTTTGCTGTACGTGGGCCTCTCACTGTTGTGGCCTCCCCCGTTGTGGAGCACAGGCTCCGGATACGCAGGCTCAGCGGCCATGGCTCACGGGCCCAGCCGCTCTGCGGCATGTGGGACCTTCCCGGACTGGGGCATGAACCCGCGTCCCCTGCATCGGCAGGCGGACTCTCAACCACTGCGCCACCAGGGAAGCCCTCTACCTCAGTCTTGCAGTGGGGCTGGGTGGGAGCCCCTGGGCAGGGTGGGTGCCCGGAGGCAGAGCACCGGCTGCCAGGACTCACCTGTTGAGATACACGCGTTTCTCCGTGAACTGCCCGTTCCCATGGTGAGGGTCCTCGAAGGGCTCGTTCTGGACGACCTCCACCCCTTCTCCTCGGTCGCTCTGTTCATGGCTGTGCTTGCTGATCATGTACAGCTGTCCGATTTTGTACTACAAAACACACAGACACAGAGGGGTCAGACCCATCGCTCACCTCCGAAAACTGCCCCCGCACCACCACCGCTGCTGCGCCGCAAGCAACTCAGAGCATCAGCGCTTTCTGCTGAGAAAAGAAAGCAGGCACGTGGGCCTGATGTTACTCTTCCTTAGGAAGAAGGTGGAGAACGAGCTGTGAGTAGAAAGCAGAAACGGCCCGTTCCTGTGAACACTTTGCATCACCTTGGCAGATGCTTGCCGGTGTGGCCGATGGCCTGCAAGGTTTGGCAGCCGATCAACCAACCCATGGGTAGTGGCCGGGAGGTGGGCACGCCGGAGTCTCCCTTTCCACTCTGGCCCTACAGGGTTAAGTGGCGCTGAAGTCCTATTCTGCTTGGCTCAAGACAGGCTCAGACAGGCTAAGGTTTGTGATTTCTGTGCCTTTTTTCTGCCTGATTAACTGCATTGCTGGGCACAAGAGGATTAGATGTCACCTGTCTCTTCCTTCGCCTCTCAAAGTGTTCAACTCTCCTGGAGGCCTCTGTCCCATAGAATGGTGGTTCTCAAAGGTGGCTGGACGTTAGAGTCACCTGGAAGCTTTAAAAAAAAAAAAAAAAAAAAAACCTCCAGATGCCCAGGCCCCACTATGAGTGGAAACTGTGGACCCACCTTTAGGCTGGTCCACAAGGAGGAAAATCTACAGTATCTTTAAGTCCTGGGGCCTTAGTGCAGGGCCTTCCAGGCTGAGATGCCAGAAGTTACATGTGCTTACACGAAAACGATAAAATGGAATAACATGTAATGTGAACACTTTCTGTGCCGCCTGTATCTCTGAGCTGTTCCATTCTCGTTCTTGCCTCTCTGAAAACCCTGGGGCCAGCAGGCATCTCTTCACCCAGTGAACTTCCAAAGTGACAAAACTAATTTGACGGAGGGGAAAAGAAGAGAGAGAGGAAGGAGGGAGTCAAAAGACTTTTGCACCGAGGAAGTCTGCTCAGAATCAGCAGGCAGGACGATGAGACGCTGCTGTGGTCCTTCCACAGGTTCGGTGTGAAACAACACACAGTGGCAACATCATCAAGGCCCGAGGGACGGGGGGAAGGGGCCTGAGTCTGCAGCAGGCTAATGACGGCTCCGGGTTATCCCCAAAGAGCCCAGGCCAGCAGGTATGTAGGTCCCCTGTCTATGTGCATAAGAGAGAGAAATAGATTTTAAATTAAGGGGGCATGTATAATGTACAAGTCAACAGCGCAGTCAGTTCCAAAGCTGAGAGGACACACACGTCCAAAGGCCCCTCTTCCATTCTGAGGCAGGTGCCGGGAGGGGAGTGTGAAGAGAATGGGAGAGGCTCTGGCGTGAGGCCAGCCTGAGGGACCAGGCCCAGTAACCATGACAATGGGAACAGCAGCTTTCTGGCTCTTCTCAAAGGGCAGTGCTTCCTGTCTGTGCCACGCCTCTTCCCCAGAAGGGTCTGCATTTAAAATGATTTAATGTAACTGTGTGTGTGTGCTGAGGATAAGAGCAGGGAGAGGAGAGAGGAAAATCGAAGATAAAACTTATTTTTAAACAAATTTTGGGATTAGAAACTTGCCTTGGCTTCCCCTCTTTCCTTTGCTCATAAAGACTGACTAATACTGTTTCAAGGAGGAAGACAGTGAGAAAAAGTTTACAGATTGGAGATACGTGAGATCAACACTCTACCTTATACGGATGGGCACACAAGCCTGGAACAGCATGTCCAGCTGCCCAGGGGGTGGAGATGTCACTGGCAGTTGCTTTGTACTTGGAGTTCAAAAAAATACTTGTTTACTTACAATGGAATATTACTGTGCCATAAAAAGGAAGGAAGTATTGATACTGATACTGCTTAATGTGTGTTACCAGTTGAATTGTGTTTTCCCAAAATTCATATGTTGAAGTCCCAGTACCTCAGAATGTGACCTTATTTGGAGATAGGGGCCTTACAGAGGTAATCAAATTAAAATGAGGTCATTAGGATGGGCACTAGTCCAATAGGACTGTTTTCCTTACACAAAGGGGCAAGTTGGACATAGAGACACTCACAGGAAGAATACGAGATGAAGCGATGCACGAAGATGGCCATCTACCAGCCAAGGACTGACCTGGAACAGATCCTTCCCTCCCAGCCTTCAGAAGGAACCAGCCCTGCCTGCTGACACTTGATCTTTGACTTCCACCATTCACAACTGTGAGCCCTTACAACTCTGGTTGGTTAAGCCACCCATTTTGTGGTGCTTTGCTATGGCAGCCCGAGCAAACCCATACAATGGGTACGGGGCTTCCTTCTGGGGTGATGAAAGTGTTCTGGATCTGGATAGAGGTGGTGGTTGCACAATATTGCGAATGTACTAGATGCTGCTGAATTGACTTTAAAATGGTTAATTTTGTGTTATGTGATTTCCACCTGGTGGAAAGGGAATGCTGCCGCCATTCCAGTAAACAATGAATGTTTGCCGGTCATCAAGCCATTAGCCACCGTAGCCACACAACGCCCCCCACCCCCAGCCCCAATGGCGTGCCCTGAGGGGAATTCAGGATGGAGAATAAAACGTAACATTCTGTGCTTTGGATACTGGCCCTAGACAGTTAAGATGTATAGCTAAGGAATCATTTCAATGAGCCCAGATTCTTGCATCTTCCCACACACAAAAAAACTCCAGGCCTTCCCTGGTGGCACAGTGGTTAAGAACCCGCCTGCCAATGCAGGGGACACGGGTTCGAGCCCTGGTCCAGGAAGATCCCACATGCCGCGGAGCAACTAAGCCCGTGCGCCACAACTACTGAGCCCATGCGTCACATCTACTGAAGCTCACGTGCTCTAAAGCCTGTGCTCAGCAACAAGAGAAGCCACCGCAGTGAGAAGCCCACGCACTGCAACGAAGAGGAGCCCCCGCTCACTGCAACTAGAGAAAGCCCACGCGCAGCAACGAAGACCCTACACAGCCAAAAATAATAAATAAAAATAAATAAATAAATTTATAAAGAAAAACAAAAAAAAAACTCCTATATATTCTGGCTCCTCCTTTACCTCTTTGGAGCAGTTTCTCAGAGCTCTAGGACTCAGTAAGCTCCCCAAATACAACTTAACTTGCATCTTTTAGGTTGTGCATTTTTCTTTAGTTGAAAACCTCAATTAAAAAAAAAAAAGTGTTGACCCCACTTCTGAAGCAGATACCCCTAAGCCAAAATGCTGTCAAGGGCTTTAGTCGGGGGTGGAGGGACTTGACAGAAGGGATGCCTATCCCTGGACCATCTCCAGGAGCTCCAACTCACTCACGCATGAAAATGTACGGGACCAAGGGCGACGCATGACACAGAAAAGCCATTAGCCAGACGCGAGTCAGCCTGGCTGCGCTCAGCTCGATTGCTTCCTGCCCTATTGAAAGGAAAGGGCCGAGGCAGGCAGAGGAGGGCCTGGCTGCCCAGCCTCATTGATCATTCTGGTGGCTCCTGAAAGAGCCATTGCAGGGCAGACACCAGCACTAGCTCACTAAGATAGCGTCAGTCTGTGGGCGACTGACAGACGCTGGATGCAGTAACGTGGGTGACATTGTCGGGGGTGGCGGGACACTCAAGCCCAGACACTGAGGTGGTCAAGGACCCTGCAGCTGTCACTTTATTCACGCTCAAGCAAATCAGGCCTGTTCTCTGGGTTGTGGCCATCTGAGCTGGGCCATCCAGAAGCAGAGGTTTTAAACCACAAACTGACTCAAAGACACATGCATCCAGAAGTTTCTCAATTAGAGCGGACAGGGAAGGACAGAGAGTCCTTCAACCATGTCTCAAAATCACGAGAGATACTCCTAAAAAAAATGGCTGAATCCTGGGCCATTCCAGCCCTTTTACATTCACACTCTGAGGTAGAGGGAAGTTGGGGATCTTATCCAAATACACGCTAAAAGCTGAGAACCACTGCAGCAGAGAGTGGGGAAGGCCTTCATTAGTACTTGCTCAGTACCAGACGGTGCCAAGACCAAAAGTTTCCATCTTTAGGGGGCCTGTTTCTTCTTTCCTCTTTTAACACTGAATTCTTGCAAAGCTCTATCACTAATTTAGTGAGAATACTACATCACAGATCATCAACTCCAAACAAACTTGTATGTGAAATGAAGGCTGCGAAATCCATAGACTCAGAAGGATTCTGAAGACACTGAAGCCAGAGAATCGATAACAGAATTGATAATGATGATTGTGGTGGTGATAGAGTAAAGCTTAACTGATTGCCTATCAGTGTGAGGCACCAATTAGGTGCTTTATATTCATTTCTAAGATTCAGTGATTCAGACAGGTACAATGATTCAGACAGGTACATATTTACAGATGAGGAAGCTGAGTCTCCGAGAGGCTAGAGACTTCCTCCTGCCACGTGGCTTCTAGGTGGCAGAGGTGGGGTTTGAAGACCATAGGTCTGTACTCTTTCTTCTCCACTCAGCTTCAGCCCTTATTTCTCTAACAGGTGAACTGCTTTAACAAACCTAGATCTCATTATGATGAACAAAGAGGGATGGTTCAGAGCCACTGCCTTTGAACTTTGCTATTTCAGAAGATGAAGAACAAAAGTCTGATATCATTTGAAAGATCAAAGTTCTTTAAACTGCGCGCACATATGGAATGGAGGAGCAATTTTGCTCTAACTTTGTAAAATCTACTGTTATAATTCCAGAGTTTGGGGTAATCATCATTACAGGCAATCAGGATTAGAGACAGCTCTGCGCTGCAGGGCTGAGCCTCCATGAGAGCCATCATCAGAACAGCTACCCCAAATAATTCTCTCTGTAGTCAAAAAAAAAAAATCATGGGGACGCAGATCTTTCCCATTTGCATGCAGCGTTGCATGTTTGATAAAGCTGCAGAACTCGAGGGAAGGCAGAGTTGCATAACATGCCTGGAAAAGCCAAGGGGTTTCATCACTTTGTACTTTTGCAAACTCTGTGACTGGACACAAACAAGGTACTTAATACAGTTCACCTCAAACCTTGATTTTTAGAAAAGGTGACCCCAAGTCAAAACTCCTGATTATGGTAAGGGATTATTAACTGACCATCACCAACACCTAAATAGCATCCTTGCCGTTAGAAGTACTGGACCCAAAGTTTTAGGTTCAGTAGAACCCTAAGCTTTCACTTAACTGCCCCTTCCCCCAATTGCTGAGCTTCAGAGATCTCTGCAAGGCCAGGCTCCCATATTCCCCTCCATAAAGAACCAAGGGGGTGTCATCTTTCTTCCAATCCCTCCCCCTGCCCCCTTTCTCGTCCTTCATCAGTCCCAATACCGTTTTCAAACATCTGATGTGAAAGGTGGGAACCACTGTTTTGCAATAAACATCACTCAGCCTGGATGGAGTTATTCCCTGATGTTATAACTCAGGTCTTCAAGCCCCCAGATCGGGAATCAGAATTTACAACTATTTCCACTTCTACCATCAAAACAGACGGATACCACACAATATGACAACCACGGAGAAATACCTGTCCCTCTGACTTAACCTGATATCATGTATGTTTCCATCTTTGAAATGTGCGTGATTCCTGCCTCTCTCACTCTGGCTGTGTGGAGAGAGGAAAGAGCAGAGGGTGATACAAGGTGGCATTCTTGGGAGTTTCCCACATTATTCACATCACCCTTAATGCTTTTCTTGGCTTTTTTTCCCCAGTCTTCTCTACTCTCAATACATGGACCTCAAAGCACAGTGGAGCAATTGCCTCACGATGCCCAAGGAGGCCCCTGAAGAGAGTGCCTGAAAGATAAAACATCACCCAGGACTCCAGTGCATTGCAGTCTTCACGCCAAGTGGTGCCAAAATTGTAATTCCACTCAGGGAAGGGGATGTGATGAGGCCAGATTTTAACAACCTCATATCAGAAAACTAGAGGCTAGAGCCAGCTGTTTTCTAGAATGTCACAGCACAGCTGAGGCAGTGGGACAAATGCTCTGGTCCAGCAGTCAGCAAACTATGTGGCCTGGTGCCTGTGTTTTTAAAATAAAGTTTTACTGGAACACAGCCGTACTCATTCATTCTGCGACTGCTCTCATGATACCACGGCAGACACCATGTGGTTCAAAGAGCTGAAAATATTTACTATCTGGTCTTTTACAGAAGAAGGTTGCTGACCCCTGTCTAGTGCAGTGCTACTGGGTCCAGCACTAACCAGCGCTGTCCGGGATGGTGGCCACTCACCATATGTAGCTTATGAGCATTGGAAATGGGACCTGTGTGATGGAGGGACTGAATTTAAAATTTTCTTTCCTTTTAATTAACTTAAACTTTAAAACTGATACTCGGGCTTCCCTGGTGGCGCAGTGGTTGAGAGTCCGCCTGCCGATGCAGGGGACACGGGTTCATGCCCCGGTCCGGGAAGATCCCACAGGTTGCGGAGCGGCTGGGCCCGTGAGCCATGGCCGCTGAGCCTGCACGTCCGGAGCATGTGCTCCGCAACGGGAGAGGCCACAGCAGTGAGAGGCCCACGTACCACAAAAAAAAAAACCCCAAAAAACTGATACTCGATTCAGCTATAAGAAAACTTTTACATATGTGTGAGACACACTATTCAGTAGACATAAATCTACTGTTTAAACTGAAAATTTTTATGAAATCTCAATTCACTTCAGGTACCTCTGATGAAATTTTAGCATCTGGCTTGAGGTTGCTTATAAGTGTAAAACACACACTTAGTAACAACAGCAAAAAACTTAGTAACAACAACAAAAAAAGTAAAGCTCATTAATAATTTTTAAATTGATTGCATATGGAAATGATAGTATTTTAGAGATACAGGGTTAACTAAAATATATTCTTAAAAATAACTTCACCTGTTTCTTTACATATGTGGTTGGCATTTGTGGCTCACATATTTCTATTGGATGGTGCTGGTCTAAGCCCTAAACTTGACCATCAGGGATGGAGAGTCAGGCCATCAATCCATACCAAGACTTCAGAGGCTGGCTGGTCAGGTCAAGGGTTTCCATGTGTTTCCAAGCTAGTGAGGTAGGGCACTGGTAATAAAGGGTACATTTGGAGAAGCTCTCCCTTTCTGAGGACTGGCATTACCTGGACCTCCAGAGAGGTGATAATTGTTCACTGTGTGCTATGGTGGAAAGCACTGCAGTTTTAAAATGGAAAACCTGCAGCCAAAGTCCTGATTCTGCCTTTGATGAGTTTTGTAACCCTAGACAATTGGCTTAACTGAGCCACGGTTTCTTATCATGGGACTAAGGGGCTTCCCAGGTGGCGCAGTGGTTGAGAGTCTGCCTGCTGATGCAGGGGACACGGGTTCGTGCCCCGGTCTGGGAAGATCCCATATGTTGCAGAGCGGCTGGGCCCGTGAGCCATGGCCGCTGAGCCTGCACGTCCGGACCCTGCGCTCCGCAACGGGAGAGCCCACAACAGTGAGAGGCCTGCGTACCAAAAAAAAAAAAAAAAAAAAGGACTAAGAAAACACCTCATGGGACATGGTGAGAATCAAGTGTGAAAAAAACTTACAAGTTAATATGCTTTATAAAATGTCAAACTGTACACTGTAGCAATGGCTCCTTGTGTTTGGCAACACGTCTGACTGGGAGGTGAAGATCTGTTTCATTTGTTTCCATTTCGCTACCATTCTTTTTTTTAAAAGGTCAAGTCTTATTTATTTATTTTTGGCTGCATTGGGTCTTCGTTGCTGTGCGTGGGCTCCCTCTAGTTGCAGCGAGTGGGGGCTACTCTTTGTTGCAGTGCATGCGCTTCCCATTGCGTTGGCTTCTCTTGTTGCGGAGCACGGGCTCTAGGCGTGCAGGCTTCAGTAGTTGTGGCTCATGGGCTCTAGAGCGCAGGCTCAGTGGTGGTGGCGCACGGGCTTAGCTGCTCCACGGCATGTGGGATCTTCCCGGATCAGGGCTCGAACCTGTGTCCCCTGCATTGGCAGGTGGATTCTTAACCACTGCACCACCAGGGAAGTCCCTTGCTACGGTTCTATACAGGCTAAGAGAACAAGGCATCTGCCATACACACCCCTACAATGCAAAAATCGGGGAAAACCTGACCATCAGCCCAAGACCATCATTTCCTTCTGCAAAAACTGTATTAGATGGTAGTCAGATCAAACACTTCCCAAAACGTTATAAAAAAACTTGGGAACATCCACTTATATGACGTCCCTAGGGCAGTCAAATTCACAGAGACAGAAAGTAGAATGGTTGTTGCCAGCAGGGGTGGGGAGTTAACGCTTAATAGGAGAGAGTTTCTGTGTGGGATGATGAAAAAGTCCTGGGGATGGATGGATGGTGTTGATGTTTGCATAACAATGTGAATGCACTCAGCGCCACTGAACTGTACACTTAAAAATGGTTAGAATGGTAAACTTTATGTGATGTATATTTCATCACAATTCTTTAAAAAACCCGGGACACATCGTTCTCCCCTGTCGCTTACTTACTTCACGCCTCAAGGTGGCCATCTATCAGTGATTCTATTTTTATGATTATGAAAAAGCTTTTTTTAGGACAGCGACTTCTATATTTGATGGATCTTTGGTTTGGAAGCTTATTTGTAGGTGATGAGCCAAGGGGACAGAACTATAAAATGACTTCCCCCAGAGACAATGTTGCATGAGATGCCCAACTCCTGCCATGCCGGGGGAGATGCCTGGCGCACTCTGCCCTAAACTTAAATGTCTTTGACGTTAGCAATCTGGAGGATTCCTGTTGCTGATGTTCCCAAGCAACATGGTGCTGACTGTGACAGTGTTACAGACACACACCCTGACCGAAGGGAAAGAGTGATTAACTGAATACAAGTGCATTCTGATCCCGCCAACCTTAACTAGGGTCACTGAGAACCCCAGCTCCTTACTGAACAGGACTGTCACAGTTCACAGCCCAGCTCCTCCATTTGCCTGGGAGCAACTCTACAACAAGCCCAATTCCATTTCCTTTATTCCGTTGGGAAGGTATGGTGTGTATTTTTACCTCCATGGGCTGGATCTGATTTGGGTTCTGCAAAGACATGACTGGCTAGCCCCATCAGTCTTTCTGGCTCTGCGATTCAAATGTCCAGATTTCTCCATGTAGACAAGTGAGGTTTAAAAAAAAAAAAAAAAAAAAAGGTGTAAAGTTCCTTGGTGTTTCGTCAGCTCTCTCCCTGCCAGGTCAATAAAGCACGAAAACCAATATCCGATCCCACAAAGAAAATACAAACCTGCAGCTCATATTTCAGGATATCAGTGCTTCATCACATATTTATCTTTTCTCCCGGATCTTTATAAGCAGCTATCAGAGGTGCCTTGTTTATTACGTAATACTGTGCCATAATACCAGGGTGCAGGAATGAAAAAGCTGATAAAAAGATTTAAGAAGGAGCTGGGTTATTGGACATTTAATTCAAAAATCCACCTTCTGTGACAAACTAATATAAACAGCATTGTAGGCTGGTGCTTAACCCATTCTAAGTTTTGGACTAAACTGAATAGAAATAGAGCAACTCAATGCCAAGGGAAGGGCTCAGGGTATGCTTCGTGCTGGTGCAAGCAGAACTCTATGCCTGTGACTGTACAAAACCGCAAATTGTTTCTAGTACACTCAGCCGTCCAGCAGCATAATCCACTTGACCGAGTACAGGAGGGTACAGTATATGAAAAGTATGAGTGCACATTTAAAAAAAATAAGTTTATTTATTTATTTTACTTTTGGCTGCATTGGGTCTTCGTTGCTGCACATGGGCTTTCTCTAGTTGCGGCGAGCGGGGGCTGCTCTTTGTTGCAGTATGTGGGCTTCTCATTGCAGTGGCTTCTCTTGTTGCGGAGCACGGGCTCAGCTGCTCTGCGGCATGTGGGATCTTCCCGGACCACGGCTCGAACCCGTGTCCCCTGCATTGGCAGGCGGCTTCTTAACCACTGCACCACCAGCGAAGTCCCAAGAGAGCACATTTTAACTGCTCCTTCCAACACTGACTCATCCTTGGGGGTGGTATTCTAGCCCTGAGAACTCATTTGATACACAAATTGAAAAGCCAAAATGGTAACTAACACACAGTGAGTAGAGGCTACTTTATATGAATCGGCTCAGGCAAGAGGTGTCATCCCCTGGTATTGATAAATGAGAAGCTGAACACGTTAGCCATTAGAGAGCAGCATGAAAACCCACAGAGAGAGCAGACAGGAACTGCCAGAACTCAGTTCAAAACCACAGGGGTAGTTGGCCCTTGAGGCAGAACATGGGATTTCTCCAGACGTTGGTTGGGGGACACTCTTGGTCCCTTCTCGTTCGTGCACTGAACAGAGTACATCAGGCTCTGTAGATACTGGAGGCAGAGCGATGAACGAGGTCGACCTGGTCTCCGGCGAAGAGGAGGGTTTCCTGAGTTCCACCTCGAAGACACAAGGCTGTGAGCTGAAGGAACTTGAGGCTGACATAAAAGCCACTGGACCATTTGCCAAGAAATGTGAAACCAACTGCAACTCAAGTAAATGGAGAGGTTTGGTAACAGGGCTGACTTTTAGAAAGCAATCAAGGCTCTTGTGTTTACTACAAAGCAGAAACCCACAGCCAATCACAAGACCAAAAAGGGAGAAAACTAAGATAGAACATTTCCAGAAATATATCCTGCACCGTCTCCTTGCCACACCCTGCTGTGTCAATGCTCATCTCCTTAACCTTGGCCTCATAACCAGAGGTATTTCTAGGAGACAGGTCTATCTTTATGGGGGTAACAGGCTCTTTCTTGAATTAGAAAAGCCCCTGTTTGTGAAGCCTATTGTACCTAACAATCCTTCAGGAAAATGATGGGTGACATCAAGAGATGCTGTTGTTCTGGGGCTTCCCTGGTGGCGCAGTGGTTGAGAGTCCGCCTGCCGATGCAGGGGACACGGGTTCGTGCCCCGGTCCGGGAGGATCCCACATGCCGCGGCATGGCTGGGCCCATGAGCCATGGCCGCTGAGCCTGCGTGTCCGGAGCCTGTGCTCCGCAACGGGAGAGGCCACAACAGTGAGAGGCCCGCATACCGAAAAAAAAAAAAAAAAAAAAAGAGATGCTGTTTTTCTGGTTAAAGCTAGAAATATACTCGTAGGAATGACAGCAATTAGTTTTAGTGTCTTTGAGAACGTCTGAGAGCATAAGAGCACACTGGATGCAAAGAGAGGCACTTGCTGCTTCATGTACAATTGAACAATGGGAGTTCTTAATGTTTTGAAAGAATTATTCAAGACACTTCATGCCTAGAACAAGAAGATCTCAGTAATATTTGAAGGTCACTGAACCCGTTTGCTTGCTTAAGTGCTAGCTGACACGGCAAGTGGTTTCAGGGCTCTGCTAACTCTCTAGCAATGATGAGAGAGAGTTATGACCAAGTTATATCTGTGGTTCAAAGTCTGAAAAATTCCAGCATCTGTCTTCACCCCACTTTGGAGTAGTGGCCCCAGGTTTCACATGCCTGCAGTGGTACCTGTAGCCCATAGGCAGCCATAGGGTATGTGGCTGGGTGTAGGAAAGGCACCATTCTCCTAAGCAATAGCAGCCTATGGGTGTTTCTTCCTTGGTAAAAATAAGCAGATAACTGATGGAGAAAAGTATATGGTTGTCAACTCCTGCTCTCCTGAGACAGTTAATGAAGACAGGCAAAATAGAGTAAATTGGGTACATTTCCAGGAATTGCTACATTTAAAAATCAGGAAAATGATGGGTGACATCAAGAGATGCTGTTGTTCTGGGGCTTCCCTGGTGGCGCAGTGGTTGAGAGTCCGCCTGCCGATGCAGGGGACACAGGTTTGTGCCCCGGTCCGGGAAGATCCCACATGCCGCAGAGCGGCTGGACCCGTGAGCCATGGCCGCTGAGCCTGCGTGTCCGGAGCCTGAGCTCCGCAACGGGAGAGGCCACAACAGTGAGAGGCCCACGTACCGCAATACAAAAAAAAAGAAACCCCAAAATCTATCTTTTTCAGATACATGCACCCCGATGTTCACAGCAACACTATTCATAATAGCCAAGACATGGAAGCAACCTAAATGCCCATCGACAGATGAATGGATAAAGAAGATGTGGTATATATATATACACACACACGATGGACTGCTACTCAGCCATAAAAAAGAATGAAATAATGCCATCTGCAGCAACATGGATGGACCCAGAGATGATCATACTAAGTGAAGTAAGTCAGAAAGAGAAAGACAAATATATGATATCGCTTATATGTGGAATCTAAAATATGACACAAATTAACTTATCTACAAAACAGAAACAGACTCACAGACATAGACAACAGACTTGTGGTTGCTAAAGGGGGAGTAGAGGTGGGATGGAGTGGGAGTTTGGGATTAGCAGATGCAAACTATTATATAGGATGGATAAATGACAAGGCCCTACTGTGCAGCACAGGGGGCTATATTCAATATCCTATAATAAACCGTATGGAAAAGAATATGAAAAAGAATATGTATAATATATGTGTGTGCGTGTAACTGAATCACTTTGCTATACATCAGAAACTAATACAACATTATAAATCAACTATACATCAATAAAATTACAAATAAATAAATAACTTTCTGATGCATCTCAGACTTATTCTAATGACCCAGAGAGAGATTCCGTCAAATGGTACTTTTAAGGCCGAGTGGTGGCCCTGTTCTTGCTCTGTCAACAGTCAGTAATCCTCCATCTCTGTGTATTCTCCTAGGGGAGGCAATGCTGTGATGAAATAAACACAATTCACCGTGTTTTCAAAGAGTGGGGAGAAAAAAGAACACAGAGACGAAATGATGAACCAGAATGTTGTTCCTCACAGGAATCTTTTTTTCATTTTTTAATTATGGTAAAATATAGTTAACAAAATTTACCATTTTAGCCATGTTTAAATGTAGAATTCAGTTGCATTAAGTTCATTCATAATTGTGCAACCAACACCACCTTCCATTTCTGAACTTTTTCATCATTTCAGAAAGAAACTCTGTCCCCATTAGATAGCAATTCTGGTCCTCCTCCCTAGTAACCTCTAATCTACTTCCTGTCTATGAACGTGTCTATTCTAGATACCTCATGTAAGTGAAATCACACAATGTGCGTCCTTTCTTGATGGGCTTTTTCACTTTAGCATGACGTTTTCAACGTTCATCCATGTTGTAGTATGTGTCAGAATTTCATTCCTTTTTAAGGCTGAAAAACATTCCATTGTATGTGTATACCATGGATGCTTATTCATTCATCTGCTGATGGGTATTTGGGTTGCTTCCACCCTCTGGCTATTATTGTGACTAATGCTGCTATGAACATTGGTATACAAGTATCTGTTTGAGTTCACACCTAGATGTGGATTTGCTGGATCATATGATAATTCTATGTTTAACTTTTTAAGGAACCACCAAATTGTTTTCCACAGCAGCTGCACCATTTTATTCCCAGCAACAATGCATAAGGATTCCAGTTTCTCCACATCCTTGCCAACATTTGCTACTTTCCATTTTTTGTTTGTTTTTCAATAATAGCCATTCTAATGTGTGTGATGTGGTCACATGATGTTGTAAAGTCAACGCTAATTTCTTTCTTGGATCTCATTGTTGTAAGGCTCTCTTTAGGTGGTGCTTGGGCATGTCAAATCTGTCTTCCAAATAAGTACTTGAGACCGCTCTGGGAGAGATTTCAACTCTACCATTTATTTAAATCAGAAGACCTTTCTGATAAAGCACTGATGAACTGAGGTGGTTATTTTTCAGGGGATTGGAGGGTGTCCCTTTGAAATGTTCTGCCTGCAAACAGAAGGTGAAAATGCAATAAATCCCTTTAAGTAAAAAGGCCCCAACATATTCAGAATAGTTAAGTCACTATGGTGTAGGGCACCACAAAGAGACAACCATGAATTACTACCTTAGGGAGTCCAGGGGTGGTGGTGGGCATGACCTGAAAAGGCACTTCTATTTCTCTTATAGAAGCTGCTTTCAGGATTATTTTGATGGCCCAGCCAGTAACGTAGTAAATTATAGAATCACAATGTAGAAGGCAGCAAACAGTCTTGCAGAATTTACTTATGAATCAAACGTGTGTGACTTATATTCAAAGATTTGAGGTAAAAAAGCCACTCTGGGTAATCTGCCTTTTTCTTGTTTTTCTTATGGTTTAAGTCACTCTTTATTCTATTTTAGGTGACAGCTACTCTTAAAAAAGTAATCTTGGAAATAACTTTAGACTCTGCAGTGGATTTAAGTAGTTTCTCACACTTGCTAGTTGTGTTCTTTTTTTTTTAAGTATACAATTCAGTAGTTTTTAGTATATTCACAAGGTTATGCAACTGTCTCCACTATCTAATTCCAGAATATTTTCATCATCCCCAAAAGAAACTCCACACCCATTAGCGGTAACTCCCCGTTCTCCCCTCCTCCCAGCCCCTGGCAACCACTAATCTACCTTCGGTCACTGTGGATATGCTCATTCTGGCCATTTCATATAAATGGAATCATACAGTATGTGGCCTTTTGTGACTGACTGCTTTCACTTAGCGTAGTGTGTTTTTTTAAATTGAAGTATAGTTGATTTACAATGTTGTGTTAATTTCTGGTGTAAAAAAAGTGAAAAGTGACTTAGTTATACATATATATTCTTTATCATATTTTTTCAATGATGGTTTAATCACAGGATATTGAATATAGCTCCCTGTGCTATACAATAGGACCTTGTTGTTTACCCATTCTGTATATAATAGTTTGCACCTGCTAATCCCAAATTCCCACTTCATCTCTCCTCCACCCCCACCCACCCCTGCAACCACAGGTCTGTTCTCTATGTCTGTTGGTCTGTTTCTGTTTTGTAGATAAGTTCATTTGTGTTGTTTTTTTAGATTTCACATATAAGTGATTTCATATGATATTTGTCTTTCTCTTTCTGACTTACTTTACTTAGTATGATAATCTCTAGGTTCATTCATGTTTCTGCAAATGGCATTATTTCATTCTTTTTTATGGCTGAGTAGTATTCCATTGTGTATATATATATATACATACATATATATATATATGTATGTATATATATATACACTACATCTTCTCAATCCATTCCTCTGTTGATGAACATTTAGGTTGCTTCCATGTCTTGGCTATTGTACATAGTGCTGCTATGAACATAAGGGCGCATGTATCTTTCTGAATTAGAGTTTTTGTCTTTTCCAGGTATATGCCCAGGAGTGGGATTGCTGGATCATATGGTAACTCTATTTTTAGAGTTTTTTAAGGAACCTCCGTACTGTCCTCCATAGTGGCTGCACCAATTTATTTATTTATAAAATAAATAAACATAGAAAACACACTTGTGGTTACCAAAGGGGAAAGGTGGGGGGATAAATTAGGAGTTTGGGATTAACAAATACACAACTACTACATATAAAATAGCTAAGCAACAAGGATTTATTGTGTAGCAGAGGGAACTATATTCAGTATCTTGTAATAACCTATAATGGAAAAGAATCTGAAAAAACTGAATCATTTTGCTGTACACCAGAAACAAACACAACATTGTAAATCAACTATACTTCAATAAAAAGCCGTTTGTTTTGGAAAAAAAGCAAAGAAGAAAAATGCTGCTACACGGTGCTAACTTTTCTGGGGTCAGCATGGTCCTAAAGCATTCATACTTATTTATTTGATCCTCACAGCGACTCTATGAGATAGTAGTATTTTTATCCCTGTTTTACAAATGAAGAAACTGGTGCACAGAGAGATTGAGTAACTTGCCCAACTTCACCCAGCTAGAAAGTAGCAGAGCTGGGATTTGAACCCAGGCAGTCGAGCTCCAGGATTTACCATCCCTTGCCTCTGGTATTAACCTCCTCAGCCACTTGCTTGACATGAAAAGCTCTTTATTTATAAGGCTGGGTGAAAGTACCCTGGGAAGTAAAGTGACTTTCCTCACTCCTTCATGTTGCTGACAGTTTTAGGCGGATATTAGGAGTTTGTTTTTAAAGAGGTGGGAGACGGCAGTGCCAACGAGAGCAGGCAGAGAAGGACGTCACGGGAAGTTACCGGGGGGGGGGGGGGACAACATTAGAAGCTAAGAGCCCAAGGTTCTTGGCCCTGCTCCTGGAAACTCTTCCTCCTACACAAATTCGGACACACGGCACTTAAAGGAAGCATACCCACCCATACAAGTCCTTGAGATTTTAAAGTAAAACTTAAAATTAATGAGTCCATCTAATTTGGACTCACAAAACACCCGGGTAGAAGAAACTCCTGCAGCTGACGGCTGACGTGACAGTGAGAAGGCACAGATCCCCTGCCTGCAGATTTGAATGTTCCCCAATGTGACTGTAAACCTCAGCCTGAAACAAGGTGCAGGACAGGAGCTGAATACAGATGTTCTGGGGAGAAAATCCCTTCAGCTTCCCCAGACAAGCGGATGTGAGGGAAAGTGAGATGAAATATCCACTTCTCTTCACCCTTCTTGAGAGCCCAAGGCAGCGGGCCCTTAACAATGGAAATTAGATTCCTGAAGGCATTGTGCAGACCGAGAATTGCATACTCAAAGGCTTCAATAAACTACTGCAGTCATCTGAATCTAAATACACCGAAGGGACAGATGCTACCCTTTTGGCTCCCTCCCCCCTCCCCAAGAAATGTAAAATCTGACGTACATGTGTATCCCTAGTGATCAACCTTATAGGACAGTCCGTAAGGCAAACCACAAACTCCTGTCCTCCCTCCTAGAGTGAGGAAAAGACTCTAACACAGAAAAATCACATCTTTCCTGGTTTTCCTCCTCTTGGGCAAGCCTCCTCCCCATTCCCAGAGGAAGACATTTCCAGAACTTCTGACAACCCTCAGAGGAGGAAGGCCTTCCTTCCTCCTCTTGGGCAGATGGTATTTGCATACTGACATATTGTAAATCTAGTCACCCAGGTAACAGGCTCCCGTTAGCAACAGCTCAACGAAGGTCAGCTTGATTCCTTCTACAATTAGAAGTCAGACCGATCGGAGTTTTAATTGTTCAAGGTAGGACGCCCAGTTAGATGGCAAATCCAATTCTGAAAGTGAATTTTTCAATTGGGAGATTCAGCACAAATTAATAAGGGCCAGTTGGCAAGGGGAGGGCAGGGGGTAAAAAAGGTAAGTTGGAGCATTTCAACATGATAATAACATAGGTTTTGACATGTGGAAGATTTTGGCTCTGTGACTTTCCTGTTTCTGTGAATAATCCTTCTACGACTCCAGTGTCCGTTAGTAGATGCGTTCTCAACCTTGCATATCCCTTAACCTTCACAGGCAATTGGTCATTAACGACTGGTAATTCCATGCCAGCCATCTCAGGCCTTCCACAGTTGGCCATCTCCAACTCCACCGTGGTCCCCTGTCTCTCTGCCCCATCTCTCCCTCCCTCACAGTCAAACTGCTTGGCACTAAGACCCAACTTTTCCATCCTCTTTTGTCTTGGCCCACACAGATCCCTCCTACCTGGGATTTGCTCCCTTCTTTTCTTTCCCTGACCATGGACAAGGGTCTCGGATGGGCTTCAAGGAATGCATGAATTGTGCACAATTCCCCTCACTGTTAACTTCTCAAGAGATCCACCTCCCCGCAAAATGTTAAGAGCCACCAGCTATCTAATTACAGATGGTATCTACCCTGGCATTTCCCAAAATGACTTTAAGGAATGTCAGTTCCATAGGATGTTAGTTAAATAGTGGGGAGAAAAGAGCGTCACACTCACATAAGCTTGGGAAACACTAGGTCAAGCAGGTCAGACGGGTGTTTTTAACGTGGGCCTTTGCTGCACCTTAGCTGTACGGACGTGCACTGTGCACCCCTGATTTCATGGGAGATGCTTTCTCAGCAGACACTCCTCAATGTCCCCTTGGTGGCCCCTAAGAAAGCTGGGCTTTACTTCTAATCATAACTACCAAGTCATGCACTGCTTTGTGTTAGTTCCTCCATTACTCTTTTGAGCTATTTATTTTCTACTCCATATTTTTAACAATTGTTAGGAATCATATCATTGCACTTATCACCTTACGTTGTGCTCATTTTATATAATTTTATATCCATCTCTCCTACTGGAAGCCATTTGAGAGTGGAGTACACACCTTGATATCATATCCCCAATGCCAAACTGACCAGAGCTTAGACGCTCAGTATATGTCAAATGAATGACTGAAGGGATGAATGATTGAGCTTATCTCCCCAACTGGATAACAAGTTCCTTCAGAACATAAACTACATTTTAAACCTCCTATGTTCCCATAGCACCTAGAAAACAGCTTTTCATATGGCAAAAGAGTCAATAAAATTATGAAAATTTAAATCCATTAGAGAATATTTATCAAACATCAATTATGCCCTGGGCACCAAGGTTATTAAAATGATAAAGTACATTCCCTGCAGTCAAGGAGCTTAGATTCTAGTAAGGGAAACAGACATATAAACAAAAAAATGATGATAAAATATAAATACTTGAAAAGGAAGCACAGGCTGCCTGGGAACACAGGATAGAGCCCTCGTGTATGCTTGTGGAAGTTGGTAGGGGTCAGTGCTATGATGCTGAGATTTGATGAGGGATCTGCCATTGGGGCCTGACCACCCAGGTCCTCAACCGGCCATGCTAAGCCACACTTTGGGGGGAAACTGGACAAGATGCTGCTCAAGCTGAGGCATTATTCATGCTTGCTCTGTCCTCAGCCCCAACAGGGGTTCCAAGCCCAGTGAGCGGGCCTCCCCGCCTGCAACTGGTGGGCCCTGCTGCCCAGGGAGAGCTGTCCTGGGGGTGACAGCCAGGCAGGCAGCCTGGCCTCCCTGTCTTCAAGTCCACAGCCAAAGCTTGACCCTCTATGTCTTACCACTTTGAGAGTGAAGGACGAGCAGTCCAAAGAAAGGAACACACCAAGGGAAAAGAATGGAAGCACTTCTCTCCTCCCTGAGAAGGAGGGCAAGGCTGGTCTCATTCGCCCTCTTGGCCTTCAGCCCACGAACGCCAGGACTCATAACCCTCAGTTTTATGGGGGAAGCTGGGGATCCTAAGAGGCAGCATGCCAAGAAAGACAGATCATGTCCCTAGACACAAATCCAGTAAACGTTCCTCCGCTTGATCCATCCAAAAAGGTTCTCCTGCTCTTTGCAGGAGGAGGGGTCGGGGGGTGGGGGGTAGAACAACCCAACACCCAGGCCTCGGTATCTTTTCAAACTTCCGAGTTAAGGTTGAGAACCACTGGGGAAAAGGAGCAGAGAGGGCCCTTAAACGCCCGGTAGAGGCAGGTTGTTAGGACTGATTCATATAGAATTCACATCTCTATTGTCTCCAGGGGCAGATTAGGTCAATGAATGAAGCTCATGGCTAAAATGAACAAACTGGGGCTTCCCTGGTGGTGCAGTGGTTAAGCATCTGCCTGCCAATGCAGGGGACACGGGCTCGAGCCCTGGTCCAGGAAGATCCCACATGCCGTGGAGCAACTAAGCCCGTGTGCCACCACTACTGAGCCTGCGCTCTAGAGCCTGCAAGCCACAACTACTGAGCCCACGTGCCACAACTACTGAAGCCCGTGCGCCTAGAGTCCGTGCTCACAACAAAAGAGGCCACCGCAATGAGAAGCCTGTGAACCGCAAGGAAGAGTAGCCCCTGCTCGCCGCAACTAGAGAAAGCCTGCACGCAGCAACGAAGACCCAACTGAGCCAAAATAAATAAATAAATAAATAAATTTAAAAATAAAATAAAATGAACAGATTCACTTTCTCGGCAAATTAAACACATGGGGGCAATCTTTCACTTATACATAGAAATATGTTCAATATAATATTTTTGTCTTAGGTTCCCACTTTTAGTAGAGACATGGGTACCAGGATATATTCCTCTACCTTAAGGAAAACAACAAGGCAAGTATGATGATGAATTATAAATGATAACCAGCTGCATGGGTGAGGGAAAGGGGAAGAACCGGCGGGGGGTGGGGGGTGGGGGTGGGGGTGGGGCAATAGGAACCTGGAGAGCCCATGCCCCGTCTAAAGGGGGCGCAGCGACCCAGCTCTAGTGGATGCTAGTCAACATTTCCTATTACTCAAGAAAAGCTGAAAATGTAGATTTTTATATGAACACCCTACTTCTAAATGTTGGCCAAAATTAAAAAACAACTCATAACACTCTATAAACATGAGAAACTGATGAGCTACATTTAGCCACATTAGTTTGTAACCTCTGATTACATGTAACTCAGTTACAATAAAGAGAGAAAACAGATGTGCACAAGCAGAATAATACTGGAAAGTGTTATATTCAGAGCCAAGCTGCCTTATTAATGTTTGAGCCCCAAGACAATTATGGGAATGCAGAAGATATAAGAACACTGTAAATGTTTTAGCATAGTTCCATTTTCAAAGGCTTTCTCCATATCCTCACCATCTCAATACTGATACTGGCCAGGAAGCATAATTTAGAAAACAAAGAGTACACTTTATTATAGCAATAATAACAATAGTTAGTGTTTCCCAAATGTTTACACTGTATGAAGCAAGGACTAAATGCTTTACATAACAATTATCCCAGTTAATCCTGAAGGCAACCCTTTGTTGTAGGCAAAATTACCATCTCAGTTTTCAGATGAGGAAACTGGGGCATAGAGAAGTTAGGAAAATTATCAAAAGTCACACAAATATGTGGAGCAGCTGGGACTCACCCCAGGTCTCTCCCACCAAAAGTCCTGGGCTGGACATCACTCCTTCCAGCTCTGAGGCAGGAAGTGGTAGTCAGCACAGGGGTCTGAAGAGAGGGAGCAGATTTCCCATCCTGGCAGGTAGAGCACAGAAATGAGGAATTGAAGTGCACAGCCAAGTAGAAGCCGGGGGAAGGACTCAAAGAAATACAAGTGGCCGATAAACAAATGAAAAATGTTCAACCTCAAGTATTCAGTATCACTACAGAATTTTACAGTGGGAAGACATGTAAAAAAAATCTTTTTAACACAGACTAAAACTTCTCACCTATCAGATTAGTAAAGATGAAAAAGGTTTGCCAGTGTTGGTGAGGTGGAGGGAATAGACCCTTGATCACACTGGTGGGAGAGCGAAGTGATTAAATCCTTTAGGAAGATGATTTTATCTATTAAAATTTAAGATGTTTATATCATTTGACCTACTTACTCTACCTAGGAATTTTTCCTAGAGAAACTCTTGCAATTGTGCAAAGATTTATATGCTTCAGATTATTCATGGCTGCATTATATGCAATAGCACGAAGCTGGAAAAACTCCCATTGTCTATCAATGGGACCAGCTAGATAAATCAAGGTACATCCAAATAATGAAATACAATACAGCCATTAAATCATGAAATAGATCTCTACTTGCCAAAATGGAAAGAGGCCCCAGATGCATAGATAAGTGGAAAAAAAAAAAAAGTAAGCTGCAAACAGTAGGTTTAGCAGGAGTTTCAGTAAAGTGCACACACATGTACTAGTACATGAATGGGGGAAAAAAACTAAAAATATGATATAGTCAATTGTTAACGATAATTACCTAAGAGAGGATTGTGGGAAATGTACTTCTGTAAGGTTTGAAGTTTTTATAAAAAGCATGTGTTTTTCAATTAAAGAAATAAGTTGGTATGGAAAAGGTGACCCTATGCTGAAACTGCAAGGCAGGATTCCTATTCCTGGGGTGTACGGTAGACAGAATAAGAAAGGGACCTGAGGGTGTTTACTGACATGGGCAGCTGCACAGGTTGTGTACTGCACAAGAGCACCCTCTTGAGTTGTACAGGGCTTGGGGCATTAGGCTCTTGAAACAAGAACTCAGAAAGGTAACCAAAGCAAGAGTCTTGGCATCTATGCAGGACAGGAGGTTATCAGAAGGTGGCCCAGAGAAGAGAGGTAGAAGTTACCCAAAATAGGGAGAAACTCCTATCTTTTCCAAGTAATTTGCAAAGCTCTGCATAAAGTGAGACTGTGTACTTAGAACTGTTGAAGTAAATCTGCCTCCAATTTGAGTGGATTGTGTCCTAGAATTTCCTTTTCAGGCTGAAGTGTTTTGAAGCTCCCATAGAAATAATATCATTAGGTCAGCCTGGGGAAGGCTAACTGACCCACAATTTTCCTAAATAAAAGCCCAACCACCATTTCTAATAATGTTTCTTAAAAAGAAATGCATTGAGTTCCAGCAGTGTGTGAGGAAATGAGGAACTTAATTCCTCTTCCTTGCCCTCAAATAGTGGAATGTTCCCCAAAGTATGTTCCTCTTACATCTAAAGGATGTGAATATTTATGTTCCACTTTAAAACATTTTTTTCCCTTTTGATCAGAGAGCTCCATAATCAGTCTGAGAGAAACTGGTTCAAACCAAGTTGAACAGGTTTTATTTTATCTTATTTTAGTTTTTAATTGTGGTAAAATATACATCACAGAAAATTTACCATTTTAACCATTTTAAAGTATACCATTCAGTGGCATTAATTACTGCCACAGAATGGTGCAACCATCACCAGAACTTTTTCACCATCCCAAACAGAAACTCTTTACCCATGAAACACTAACTCGCCATCCCCCTCCCACCCCCCACCCCTGGCAACCACCATTCTACTTCCTATCTCTACGAATTTGACTATTCTAAGTACTTCAGGTAAGTGGAATCATGCAATAGTTGTCCCTTTGTAAGTTTTGTAAGGACACTGAAGTTTCTGGCTCGGTTAACTGGTAGGATGGGGAAAAGGGGACTATGTTCTGGGGCTCAAGAGAGGAGGAGGAGAAGCAGACTTCAGAAGGAAGACAGAAGTTTCTGTGAAGTTGAGGAGCCAGGAAACAACTAGGTGAAGGTGACCTGGACATAATTAAACACACACTGGTTTGGAGTCCATAAAAAAGACCTAGGCTGGGGCTTCCCTGGTGGCGCAGTGGTTGAGAGTCCGCCTGCCGATGCAGGGGACATGGGTTCGTGCCCCGGTCCGGGAAGATCCCACGTGCCGCGGAGCGGCTAGGCCCGTGAGCCATGGCCGCTGAGACTGCGCGTCTGGAGGCTGTGCTCTGCAACGGGAGAGGCCACCACAGTGAAAGACCCGCGTACTGCACAAAAAAAAAAAAAGACCTCGGCTGGACCACTGAAATGGACAGCATCCTGAAGGATGGTACAGCCAAGGCAGAATAGGGATGGGAGGCAGGACCCAGTAGCGTCCAACAATTAGGGGGAGAGGAAGGAAGAAAGCCTGGGGAACACAACTGAGAAGGCTCAGCCAGAGACACAGAAGGAACCAGGAGCACGCCTCCTAAGGGTTCCCCTGCCCCTGGTCTCCGGCCTTGCATTCACCCTACTCGTTTTGGAATCACCTGTCTAGAGCACAGATTTACTCTTGATCTGATTCTCTCACCCCAAATTTAAGAACTTCAATGTTTTCCCCCAGTAGGCAGAGCAAACTCTGGCCTCCTTACCAAAGTTTCAAGATCCTCTCAGCCCCGCCTCTCTCACCACCCACCCGACTTCATTTGCTGTGTTCCCGCTCAATACGGCACATTTTTTCAATGGGCTCTTCTGCTTGGTGTACGCATCTTTCTTTCTGCGTATCTGCCTATTAATACTTTGCCCTCATTTCAAGGCCCAGCTTCCATCTCACCTTTTCTGAGAGGTCAAAGTGGATTCCTGAAATGGGGGTGATTGTGCCTATTCCCTATAATCCTACAGAGCTGCACTATATCCTTAAAAAACAACAAAATCATACTATTATCTGGTTATTAAATTGATATGTTTTCCTTATAGAAAAATTAGAATATGGAAAAGGGTTTTCTTACTCATCCAGAAATAAACAATAGTAACATTTAGGTACATATTCTTTTTAGTCTTTCAAAATGTTTTTAAGCTAAATTAGAAATTATACTCAATATATCACTTCGTAAAGTGCTTTTCCTAACTGAATATATTATTATCAGCATTTCCCATATCTTTAAATATTCTTCAAAAATTATTAATGGCTGCATAAGATATCCCCTTGTATGGACATAATTTAATGAGCACCCAATTACCAAATAAAGAATTAAAAAATTTTTTGTTTACCCCAGTGCGTTACACATAGTAAGTATACTTACACATAGTAAGTATTCAGAAGATGTTTGTTGAATTGAATTTTTATCATTGATAGAAGTCAATAGCAATTGCCAATTCCTGTTCTGAATTTACTCTAGCATTCAAATAGCAAATAATTTGTTTGTTTATTTATTTAATTTTGGTCACGCCACGTGGCTTGCAGCATCTTAGTTCCCCAACCAGGGGTTGAACCTGGGCCCTCGGCAGTGAAACATGGAGTCCTAACCACTGGACTGCCAGGGACTTCCCACAAATAAATTATTTAAATGGAAAAAAGTTGTTTTCAGCTTGTATGATAACATGGACTTGCAGAATTTATAAACTTTTGTCAGAAAAGCCAACTAAAACTGAAGAAACTACTACTTTCCCCAGCCCATGAGGGCCACCACATCTTCTTCCAAAGACTGAAATCCATGATTAAGGCAGTGATGTGGACAAAACAAACAAAATCGTAAATCTATAGAGAGACTGTATATTCAGAAAACTTCTATAGATCTTTAGCATCATCTAATCTGGAAGTTTGTGTAAAATCTTACTTCATCTTTTTTTGTTTCTCCTTTCTTCAGTATTTCTCTTCACATTAAAATATATTGGCACTTTTTCAGTTGGTAAAAGCCAGTTAAATAGGATTTATGCACTTGCCCACGATCAAGTGAACTTTCATTGTCACTAACTGGTCTACCTGGCACATAGTTGTGTCTCCCCAGCATGACGACTAAAGGAAGGAAGGAGAGAAAATGGAAAGGAACTGAATGGGACTGAGATCAGCCCAGTGCCCATGAGGGCAGGCAAGGGGCTTCAAGGATGGGGTAACAACAGAGGGCCAACAACTGGAAAGAGCATACGGCCAAAAAGCCATGATGGAAGCCCCAGTGCAAATTAGGTAAAGAGGTAACGCTGCTGGCCAGAATAGAAAGAAACATCGGCAAACAAATTTGGGAAGAAAAGAGAGTTACTCCACAATTTTATGTATGGCCCAGCTGGCATCTGTGTGAAAAGGTACACATGCAAATGGCTTCCCTGGTGGCGCAGTGGTTAAGAATCCGCCTGCCAAAGCAGGAGACACAGGTTTGAGCCCTGGTCTGGGAAGATCCCACATGCCGCAGAGCAACTAAGCCCATGCGCCACAACTACTGAGCCTGTGCTCTAGAGCCCGCGAGCCACAACTACTGAAGCCCGTGCGCCTAGAGCCCATGCTCCCAACAAGAGAAGCCACCGCAATGAGAAGCCCACGCACCGCAACAAAGAGTAGCCCCTGCTCGCCACAACTAGAGAAAGCCCGCCTGCAGCAACAAAGACCCAACACAGCCAAAAATAAAATAAATAAAATAAATAAATTTGTATAAAAAAAGCAATATTGTAACAAATTCAATAAATACTTTAAAAAAAAAAGGTACACATGCAGAGGTTCAAACACATCCCTTTCTCTGAAACTACTATTTGAAGATCTCCTCTAGATGTCTAAGAAGTATCAAAATTAAGAGCTCAAGACAGAAAAGATCTAGTGGTGTACAGTGAAACCAGCAAAATAGTTACATCTAAATAATCACTATAAATATGAAATACTGACTGAAAAAAATTTTAAAGTATAATATTCAATGCAAAAAAAAGTACTAATAACATTCTGAGAGCTACATGTTTTATTGTAGGTGGAGGTGGCTTGAGGAACATAAATGAGGAAGGGGAGGGAAGACAAAAGATATTGTTCCACGTATTGATTACCTTGACCTCGATAATCAGAAAAAGTAAAGGCTGAGAATGCTTTTTGCAAAGCTTAAAGGAAGGATTAAAACAGGATGTGAATTTTCAAATCACTAGAGAAGATATAGTGCATATAGCAAATAGCAAATGTTAAAGGAAAAGTAAAAATAAAATAAGATGAAACAAGATCATACCATTAGTTATAATTTAAAAAGATATACACTTCCATAGTAAAAGGAAATAACTTTCATATTGGGTGGAAAAAAAAAAAAACCCAGTGACATTTTTGCTTACAAGAAACAAGTCTAAAACTAAACGAGACTGAAATGTTACAATAAAAGGATGATCAAAGATTTAGCAGACAACAGGGCTTCCCTGGTGGCACAGTGGTTGAGAGTCTGCCTGCCAATGCAGGAAACACGGGTTCGAGCCCTGGTCTGGGAGGATCCCACATGCCGCGGAGCAACTAGGCTCATGAGCCACAGATACTGAGCCTGCGCATCTGGAGCCTGTGCTCCACAACAAGAGAGGCCGCGACAGTGAGAGGCCCGCACACCCCCGCTCGCCGCAACTAGAGAAAGCCCCCGCACAGAAACGGAGACCCAACACAGCCAAAAAAAAAAAAAAAAGATTTAGCAGACAACAAACAAAAAGAAATGATTTTGATTCATGATAGCAAGGGCTATATTTTCTTTTTATGTGTTCATGGAACATTTATTAAAACTAATCATATAGTAAACCACAATAAAAACCTAAATAAATTCCAAATGAAACTATACAGGACTCACTGTCACACCTTCCCTCACGCCTCAAAAAAAACCTCACTTAAAATAGCAGAAGTCTAAATCAAAACCCCAACAGTTGGAATTTTTTTTTTTTTTTTTTTTGCCATGCGGCGCAGCTTGTGGGATCTTAGTTCCCCGACCAGGAATTGAACCCAGCAGTGAAAGCATTGAGTCCTAACCATTGGACCACCAGGGAATTCCCCAACACTTGGAAATTTAAAAGAACTTTTTGATAAACTTTTGGTTATGGTAGAAATAGAAACTACAGCTATAAACAATTAAAAAGTAGAAAGTAACAATTGGAACACTATATATTAAATATTAGGTGATATAGGCAAAGTTGTTATCAGAAACAAGATAAACAGATAGGAACATGACTATTATATGTCTTAGGCTTAAAGGAAACTAAGTCCAAATTGAGATGCCATTTAAATATTATATGTACATATAAACATATACACATTAGAGAGAGAGGAAGGAAAGGAGGGAGGGAGGAAGGAAGGAAGAAAAGACTCTCCAAAATATTAAGAGTAAGAAAAAAATATTGAGTAGTTATCTCTGGGTTGTGAATTTCTTTTTCTTTTTTGTTTGAATTTCCTAAATATTCTCGAGAATGTACCACTTTTATAATCAGAACAAAATTAAACAAAAGCTCAACAAAACATAATTTACAGTCATCAGAGGGCAGGAACAACACAAAACACCATCTTGCCGAAGTAATCAAGGCCATTAAAATTCTCTTCTTTTAAGACTTTTAAGCTCTAGCCTGTTGATGGTTGTTACAAGCCTGTTTTTACTGTTTCAGCACAGTTCCATCCTCTGGTCTTGTGCCTGGATGTCAGGTATGGTGCGCAGAAGCTGCCAACTCCTAACCATTATCGCCTCTTTTTAGGGAAAATCAAGCATTCAGACATGTGGGGAACCACGGACAGTATGGTGACTGCTATTTTAAGGTTAACAGTGTCATATAGCAGCATTTGCATTACAGAATTGATGGGGAAAAAATAGAATGGCTGAAGAAATTTCCTCTTTTGTTGTGTGTTATTTTGGTTTCTTGTTTTTTTAAAAACAAATAAGTGGGAGTTAATATAAATGGCACTTCAAATATCACAAGCCACCCCAGACAGCAATTCGAATCCACATGAAAAAAGAGTGCCAGTAAAGGTAATTATGTAACTAAAAAAATAGTATAAACACATATTTATCCTTTCTTGTCTTATTGATTTAAAAAGCGATAGTATAAAACAGTATGTCTAGAATTGTACTGTTGGGCCTATAATGGATAGAAATGTAGTATATTTGATGATAACTGCACAGAGGAGATGTGCGTGAAGAAAGCTATCTTAGAGGAAGGGAATGGTACCAGATGGTAACTCATATCCGCCGACACCAATGAGGAGAGTCAGAAACGGTAAATAAATAGGTTAATATAACAAACTCTATAAATATATACTCTCCATTTCTTCTCTCAGCTTCTTCAGATGACTTAAAATTATATAAAGTAATAATTATAACAATGTACCATTGGCTTTGTAACACACACAGCTGTAATACATATAATAATAATAGAACAAAAAGAGGGAGGAGGACTAAAGTTTCCATGTCTCACTGGAATTAAGTTACTATAGTATAAATCTGAAATAAATTCTGATACATTATGATGTATATGGTAAGTCTAAGAGTAAATACTAAGAAAATAACTTTTTAAATAGTTTAAAAAAATCATTAAAATAATGTAAGTGCTACACTAGAAAATATTCACTCAATGCAAAAGAAAGCAGCGAAGGGAGACAGAAGAACATAAAAAGACGTAAGACATGAGATATAGAAAGCAAAAGGTAAAACAGCAGATGTAAATCCAACTATATCAATAATACTATATGTGAGTTGATTAAGCAATCCAAAGCAGAGATAATCAGGCTTGATTTAAAAAACAACAACAACAAGAGGGACTTCCCTGGTGGTCCAGTAGGTAAGAATCCACGCTCCCAATGCAGGGGGCCTGGGTTCGATCTCTGGTCAGGGAACTAGATCCCACATGCATGCTGCAACTACGAGTTTTCATGCCTCAACTAAGAGTCCACATGCCGCAACTAAAACACGCTGCAATGAAGATCCCGCATGCCACAACTAAGACCCGGCACAGCCTAAATAAATAAATATTTTTTTAACAAAAGATCTATCTATAAGTTGTCTACAAGAGAATTTAGATGCAAAGTTACAAATTGGCTGAAAGTATAGATGGGAAAAAAAATCATGCAAACAGTAGCCGTAAGAAAGCTGGAATAGCTGTATTAATATCAGACAAAGTAGAATTTAAAACAAAAACAATACCAGAAATAAAGGGGGACATTTTTCTATTATGAAGCAGAGAATTTTTAAGAAAATTTTTTACTGGAGTATAGTTGATTTATAACATTGTGTTAGTTTCTGCTGTACAGCAAAGTGAATCAGTTATACATATACATGTATCCACTCTTTTTTAGATTCTTTTCTTTTTTTTTTTTTTTTTTGCAGTATGCGGGCCTCTCACTGTTGTGGCCTCTCCCATTGTGGAGCACAGGCTCCGGACGTGCAGGCTCAGTGGCCATGGCTCACCGGCCCAGCTGCTCCATGGCATGTGGGATCTTCCCAGACTGGGGCAAGAACCCGTGTCCCCTGCATCGGCAGGCGGACTCTCAACCACTGCGCCACCAGGGAAGCCCGCAGATTCTTTTTTTTTTTTTTTTTTTTTTTTCGGTACGCGGGCCTCTCACTGTTGTGGCCTCTCCCATTGCAGAGCACAGGCTCCGGACGTGCAGGCTCAGCGGCCATGGCTCACGGGCCCAGCCGCTCCGCGGCATGTGGGATCTTCCCGGACCGGGGCACGAACCCGTGTCCCCTGCATCGGCAGGCGGACTCTCAACCACTGCGCCACCAGGGAAGCCCCAGCCCGCAGATTCTTTTCACATGTAGGTCATTACTGAGTATTGAGTAGAGTTCCCTGTGCTCTACAGTAGGTCCTTATTAGTTATGTATTTTATATATAGTAGTGTATATATATCAATCCCAATCTCCCAATCTATCCCTCCTCCCCTTTCCCTCCCTGGTAGCCATAAGTTTGTTTTCTGCATCTGTGACTCTATTTCTGTTTTGTAAATAAGTTCATTTGTATCATTTTTTTAGATTGCACATATAAGCATTATCATTTGATATTTGTCTTTCTCTGTCTGACTTACTTCACTTACTATGATAATCTCTGGGTCCATCCATGTGGATGCAAATGGCATTATTTCATTCTTTTTTTTTTTGAATTTTTGAATTTTATTTTATTTATTTTTTATACAGCAGGTTCTTATTAATTATCCATTTTATACATATTAGTGTATAAGAATCCCATTCTTTTTTATGGCTGAGTAATATTCTACCTTTTCTTTATCTATTCATCTGTCAATGGACATTTAGGTTGCTTTCATGTCTTGGCTATTGTAAATAGTGCTGCTATGAACATTGGAGTGCATTTATCTTTTTGAATTAGAGTTTTCTCCAGATATATGTCCAGGAGTGGGGTTGCTTTTTTTTTTTTTTTTTTTTGCAGTACGCGGGCCTCTCACTGTTGTGGCCTCTCCCGTTGCGGAGCACAGGCTCCGGACGCTCAGGCTCCGCAGCCATGGCTCACGGGCCCAGCCGCTCCGCGGCATGTGGGATCTTCCCGGACCGGGGCACGAACCCGTGTCCCCTGCATCGGCAGGTGGACTCTCAACCACTGCGCCACCAGGGAAGCCCTACTTTTAGTTTTTTAAGGAACCTCCATACTGTTCTCCATAATGGTTGTACCAATTTACATTCCAACCAACAGTGTAGGAGGGTTCCCTGTTCTCCACATGAAGAGGGACAATTTATAATGACAAAAAGGTCAACCCATCAGGAAGATACAATTATAAACATGTATGCCCCTAAGAGAGCCCTGAAATACATAAAGCAAAAATTAATGGGAGAAATAGATGATTAAACTATAGCAGTTGGAGACTTCAAAACCCCACACTCAATAATGAATAGAACAGTTAGGCAGAAGATCAACAAGGAGACAAATGATATGAACACCATAAACCAACCAGACCTAACATAACATAGAACACTCCACCCAACACAGCAGAATACATTCTTTTCAGTGCAGAAGGAACAGTCTCCAGGATAGACCAATTGCTAGACCATAAAACAAACTTCAATAAATTTAAAAGGACTGAATTCACTCAAAGCATGTTCTCTGACAACAATGGAATGAAATTAGAAATTTGAGGGCTTCCCTGGTGGTCCAGTGGTTAAGAATCTGCCTGCCAAAGCAGGGGACGTGGGTTCGAGCCCTGGTCCCGGAAGATCCCATATGCCATGGAGCAACTAAGCCTGTGCACCACAACTACTGAGCCTGTGTTCTAGAGCCCGCAAGCCACAACTACTGGGCCTGCGTGCCACAACTACTGAAGCCCGCGTGCCTAGAGTCTGCTCCGCACCAAGAGAAGCCACTGCAACATGCACTGCAACGAAGAGTAGCCCCTGCTCACCACAACTAGAGAAAGCCCGCGCGCAACAACGAAGACCCAATGCAGCCAAAAATAAAAATAAAAAATAAAATAAATAAATTTATTTTTTAAAAAAAGAAATTTGAGAAATTCACAAATAGGTGTAAATAAAACAACTCACTCTTAAATAACCAATGGGTCAAAGAAGAAATCACAAGAGAAATTAGTAAATACTTTTAAAGGAATAAAAATTAAGACACAACATATCAAAACTTATGAGATGCAGCTAAAACAGAAAAGTAACAGAAAAATCAATGAATCCAAAAGCTGTTGCTTTGAAAAGATCAACAAAATTGACAAATTTTTAGCTAGACTGACCAAGAAAAAAAGACAGATGACTCAAATTATGAATATTGTTAAACACTGTTTTGTTAAAATATGTTTTCCAGGTCCTTTTGCCCCAGCGAGGAATGGGTTCTAGAGAGATTCTAGCCATTTCCTTGTAACTTTTCAGCAGAAGTTTGAAATTGTGCTCTTTAATAGTTTTGCACATGTGGCTGCCAGTTCCTGGAATAGCAAAGCAATTATTGCCTCTGTGCCTTTTTAGCTGCCTTGCTTTTTAGATAAGACCTGTTTGGCACCAACCTGAGAAAATGGGAAGATCTGAGTGGCTGTTTTGTTTATATAGTGTTGGCATGTTTTCATTTGCTCTAAGCTTCCAGGCAGATACAAAAGAAAATGAAAACGACTTATGTTCAATAGAGTGGTCAAGTGGTCCTTTGGGGAAGGATGCTCCACAGACTCCTGGAAGGTTGGAGAAAATACGAGGGCTGCAAAGAAGTTACCCAGAAACCCTTTTCCTTTCAAATCCGAGTCCCTTCCGTACACTCATTTGTGAGAGGAAGCGGTTCTATATGTGATAATTTCTCCCACCTTCCGCCCAGTTCTACAAGTGGGAAATCCAAACTGTCATCCTGGATGCCTCCCTACCCCACCCCCCAGCACATCCCGGAGATTTATTTCCCAATAACTCTCACCTCCACTGATTCTCTCCATCCCACAGCTGTTGCCCTGGTCAAATATACAACCACTGCTGGACCCCATAATAGCTTCCAAAGAGGAGTGTTCCAGTCTACTCTCGTCCCTATCCATTTCCTTCTCCTCACTATAAATCTGTTTTTGTTGCTTCCCAAGGCAAAGCCCTTCGACTGCTCTTGGAATTAAGCCCCAGGCTTCAGCATGGCCCATGATGGACTGACTGGGTACCTCGTCTAACTGGAGCATGTACCCGCCTCTCCTTTCTAGTTTTGTGTTGCAGATACACTGGCCTGCTCCCCTCCTCCTAGGATCTTTTGAACGCACAGTTCTCTCAACCTCCATCGCTTTGCCTAATTAGCATCACCCGACTGAGCTCACTCAAACTTCCCCAGGCACATTCGTGAGTACCCGAGACCAGACCCAGTCTCCCTGTCAGAGCCTCCTCATAACCCCCTGTCCCTTCCTTCTTGAGAAAGGGTTAAGGTGAGGCCAGGATTGACAAATGCACCGACTATCCCGTGGCAGACATCACTTAGGGTCAATAGCCTAAATGCCCCCAGAATCCTCTTGAACAGCCCCTACAGATTGATCAGCCTGACGGTTTTACGTTTTAGCGCTTTTGTGCCTGAGCCAACCTACTCCTTAAATCTTCAATATCCTAAATTTTCCAAACTCCTTAAGTAGCTTGCATTGTTACTCTCCCAAGCTGCTTTCATACATCTAAATCAAATTTGCATTACAATTTAAAGCCATTTCCTGGAATAGACTGTGCTTTACTAAAAATCCAGAGAGGACTTCCCTGGTGGCGCAGTGGTTGAGAGTCCGCCTGCTGATGCAGGGAACACGGGTTCGTGCCCCGGTCCGGGAAGATCCCACATGCCGCAGAGCGGCTGGGCCCGTGAGCCATGGCCGCTGAGCCTGCACGTCCGGAGCCTGTGCTCCGCAATGGGAGAGGCCACAACAGTGAGAGGCCCGCTTACCGCAAAAAAAAAAAAAAAAAAAATCCAGAGAGCTGAGAACAGCCTAGTGACCTAAAAAAAAAAAAAAAAAGCACAAGTAAATCCTACAACACTGATTATGACTTCATGAAATAAGAGAAGAAAAACACTAAGGAATAATTCATAAGCCTACGGTGCAACTACAGTAATAGGATTATTTACTTAATCACACAAACTTTCATCTTATTACTTTACTGTTAGTCCATATAACGTTTTCAGAGTGCTGAACGCTATGGTACATCTAATGGGCTTCAATTACAACATTATGGTCTGAAGTTTACTGAACAAATTTACTATGTGCCAAAGATTGTCTAACAGCTTTTCGCACACTAACACATTTAATCCTCATTAACAACGCTGAGGTAGGTGCAATTTATGATCACCCCCATCGCACAGATGAGAAAACTGAGGCACAGGCAAAGTAGAAGAACAAAATTAAGATATTTTCAGACATGCTAGGATTCAGAAAGTTTCTCTCTCCTGTACTTTTTCTTATTCGGAATTTCCAAGAGGGTATACCCATTCAAGAGGCTTCAAAATAAGGGAATAGAACAAGAAAAGAAGACGACAAGAAATTCAATAAAATGTTGAGCCAAGGCAGTGAAACAGTAAGGACAAGATGATGGGGGCTCTGAGAAGTAAGGGGATGTCTTGTAACCGAGAGCATGGTAATCACACTAGATGATGAAAGAACATTATTTTTTGTCCACATGAAAAAGAAAGATAAGTAGGAACTCCAGGAAAACAAAAAAGCTGTAGTTGATAGTACAAAAAAGAGAATTCATTTGGACCTTGTGCATGAAATACTGTTTTTTAGGTGGTCTGTGATGTTAATCCTGTAGAGAAGATAATATAACCCTAGCGCCTGGGCCTGCAGTGAAAATGTTTACACAGCAATAATCACATAAATGTTCCTTGGTGTTCAACTTTTAGAAACAACCTAAAGACATTAAGAATAGAGAATGGCAATTAAGAGTTTTTTAATTGAGATAGAATTCATAGATCATAAAACTCTTTTTTATTCCCCACCACATGGTTTGTGGGATCTTAGTTCCCCGATCAGGGACTGAATTGTACCCTCGGCAGTGAAAGCTCGGAGACTTAACCACTGGACTACCAGGGAATTCCCCAAGCTAACTCTTTAAAATATAATATTCAGTAGTTTTTAATATATACACACAACATTCTATAACCATGCCCACTACTGTATCTAATTTCAGAATATTCTCATTACTCCCAAAAGAAGTCCCATACCCATGAGCACTTAATTCCCATTCTCCCTAGCCTATGGCAACCAGTAATCAGTTTTCTGTCTCTATGGATGTGTCTGTTCTAGATATTTCATATAAATGGAATCACACAATATGTGGCTTTTTTTTTTTTTAATATGTGGACTTTTGTGTCTGGCTTCTTTCACTTAGCATGATATTTTCAAGGTTTATCCATCTTGTAGCATGTATCAGTACTTCACACCCTTTTTTTAAAATTTAATTTAATTTTGGCTGCGTTGGGTCTTTGTTGCTGCACGCGGGCTTTCTCTATTTGCGGCGAGTAGGGGCTATTCTTCGTTGAGGTGCACAGGCTTCTCATTGCAGAGGCTTCTCTTGTTGCAGAGCACAGGCTCTAGGCGCTCGGGCTTCAGTAGTTGTGGCGCATGGGCTCAGTATTAGTGGCTTGCAGGCTCTAGGGCACACGGGCTTCAGGAGTTGTGGCATGTGGGCTCAGTAGGTATGGTGCACAGGCTTAGTTGCTCTGCAGCATGTGGGATCTTCCCGGACCAGTGACTGAACCCATGTCCCCTGCATTGGCAGGTGGATTCTTAACTACTGCTCCACCAGGGAAGTCCCACTCCATACCTTTTTATGCCAAACAATATTCCATTGTATGGATATGCCATATTTATTTATCTAGAATGTTGACAGGTAAAAGTGAGAGAAAAGGTACTCAACATCACTAATCATCAGGGAAATGCAAATCAAAACCACAATGAGACATCCCCTCACATACCTTAGGATAGCTACTATCAAAAAAACAGAAGATGACAAGTGTTGACAAGGATGTGGAGAAATTGGAATACTTGTGGTGGGAATGTAAAACGGTGCAGCTGCAATGGGAAACAGTATGGAGAGGTTCCTCAAAAAATTAAAACTACCATATCCAGAAGCAATCTCACTTCTGGGTATATATCCAAAAGAACTGAAAATACAATCTCAAAGAAATATTTGACACCCATGTTCACTGCAGCATTATTCACAGTAGCCAAGACACGGAAGCATCTGTCCATCAATGGATGGATAAAGAAAATGTGGTGTAAACATACAATGGAATATTATTCAGCCTTAACAAAAAGAAATCCTGCCATATGCTACAACATGGATGAACCTGAGGACATTATGCTAAGCGAAATAAGCCAATCACAAACTAGATAAACATTGCATAATTCCACTTAAGTAAGGTATCTGAAGTAATCAAACCCATAGAAACGAAACTAGAATAGTGGTCACCAGGGTTACCAGAGAATGAGTATAGAGTTTTAGTCATGTGAGATGAAAAAGCTCTAGATTTGTTGTACAACAATGTGCATAAAGTTAATAATACTGTACTATATATTTAAAAACTTTTAAGAGGGTAAATTCATGTCACGTGTTTTTTACCACAAATGAAAACAAACAAAAAAAAGAAGTGCTGAGAGTGGAGAGGATGTATAGGGCTGAAGAGGGCATGGCTGTTAGTGGCGGGAAAATGAGCCTAGCGCCCAGCAGGGGGGCAGACCTCGGAGGAAAAGGCTCATCTTTATAAGGAGAGATTGTGATCTTGTCAGAAAGATCCCTCTGGCAGCAGAAAGGAAAACAGCGTTTCGCAGTAGTCTTTCTCCAGCACTAGAAGGTAAGTTCCTTGAGGAGCGAATGAGGGCTTGTCTCTAGTATTAAGTAAGCTAGAGTTGCCAGGTTCAAGGAAGAAAAATACAGGACACCCAATTATATCTGAAGTTCAGATAAACAACAAATAATTTTTTTAGTATTAATATCCCCCATGCAATACTTAGGACATACTTATACTAAAAAAATTATTTTTTGTTTCTCTGTAACTCAAATTTAACTGGGCATCCTATATTTTATCTGACAACTCTATAGACAGCCACTAAATAAGGTGAAGGAGAAGGTAATAGAAATAACTGAGAAAAAAGAGATCATGGAACACTGCTGGTAGGACTATGAAGTGATACGGCTTTTGGGAAGGCATGATAGCAACGTCTGCCAAAATTGAAGATGTGCATATTTTGATTTAAAAAAAAAAATTATTTTTTTTGGCCATGCCAAACAGCATGTGGGATCTTAGTCCCCTGACCAGGGATCGAACCCGTGCCCCTTGCATTGGAAGAGCAGAGTCTTAACCACTGGACTGCCAGAGAAGTCCTGAAGATGCGCATATTTTGGACCAGTAATTCCACCTTAAGAATCCATCCTGGGAAAATACACATCTGCGTGAAAACATAAAGAAACACAAATGAGTTTACGGAAATAGAGATTTATCTTATTTGCAATAGCAAGAAACTGAAACTTCCTGAATGTCGATCATTAAGGGAATAGTTCCATTTTTGTTCATCTACTTGATGAGCTGCTGCTAAAAAGAATGTGGTAGATATAAGTGTACCTGCAGAGAGAGACTTCCATTATATATAAGGTTTTTAAAAGGTGAGTTTATCACAACATGTCTTGTGTGGACATGTATGTTAAAAAAAAAAACCTAGGGGGGCTTCCCTGGTGGCGCAGTGGTTGAGAATCTGCCTACTAATGCAGGGGACACGGGTTCGAGCCCTGGGCTGGGAGGATCCCACATGCCGTGGAGCAACTGGGCCCGTGAGCCACGACTGCTGAGCCTGCGCGTCTGGAGCCTGTGCTCCGCAGTGAGAGGCCACGATAGTGAGAGGCCCGCGCACCGCGATGAAGAGTGGCCCCCGCTTGCCACGGCTAGAGAAAGCCCTCGCACAGAGATGAAGATGCAACACAGCAAAAATAAACAAATTTAAATAAATAAATAAATAAATAAATAAAAATTCTTAAAAAAAAAAAAAAAAAAAAAAAAACCTAGGTAAGTCTTATTTTCATGTTTGTAAATGCACAGAATCAAGTCTGAAAGGATAAACAGCACATTTTTGATGGTGGTAAGCTCTGCAGAGAAGGACAGAATTGGGAAGGTTGAAAGAGGACTTCTTACTGTAAATACACGTGGGTTATTTGTATATCACTTTTTTTTAATGAATTTATTTATTTTTGGCTGCGTTGGGTCTTCGTTGCTGCGTGAGAGCTTTCTCTAGTTGGAACGAGCAGGGAGCGGGGGCTACTCTTCGCTGCGGTGCGCGGGCTTCTCATTGCGGTGGCTTCTCTTGTCACAGAGCAGGGGCTCTAGGTGCACGGGCTTCAGTAGTCGTGGTGCGTAGGCTCAGCAGTTGTGGCTTGCAGGCTCCAGAGCGCAGGCTCAGTAGTTGTGGCACTTGGGCTTAGTTGCTCCGTGGAATGTGGGATCTTCCTGGACCAGGGCTCGAACCTGTGTCCCCTGCATTGGCAGGCAGATTCTTAACCACTGCGCCACCAGGGAAGCCCCTGTGTATCACTTCTGAATTAAAAAACAATACCCACTTATCCACTTTCGACAGTATCACCCTCAACCTTCTCTTCTCTGGTCTAAATAGAAATAATTCTGCTAATCTGTGATAATACTAACTCTTTCAATCACCATGTATGAGTCTGGGTTAAAATCACTTGAGAAGTCTGACAGAAATGAAAACATTTTTTGTAGAATGAACTGCACCTAATGCTCTCAGGTGGGCTCAACCAGAGGGGAACAGTAAGTGCTTTCCATGTGTCTCAGTGGACTGGAATTCAGAGTCTGACACAGTAATTCCATAGTAAACAGGGGGAGATTAAGGCTCAAGTTTAGGGTAATACTTGTCACAAAGGAACCCAACCTAACTTGGTTTTTGCAAAGACAAGCACTAACCTTTGTATGACTCAACTCAAAGAAAGCCAGGAATGAGACTTAGATGCCTCACGGAACTAGTTAAAAACCTGCATGTTTGGTTATGCTCAGAAGACTGAAAATATTTTTCATATAATTTTCATGGGGAAATTACTGCATGCAAGAATCTATATAGTTCAACAGTAGGAGATGGAGAAGAAAATTATGGGGAAGGGGAAATGTCTCCCCCACGAAAGTGTTTGTTAGAGGGGTGGTATTTTGAAAATGTGTTCTTTCCACCCCCCAATTCAAGTTGTGCTCTCTTGCATTTTTTTCTCTAAAGACAAGTATTACACTTGGCACTACTCCAAAAATGCTCTCTGTAATTCCTGCAACGTTTTCTTCTCAGAATTCAATTCTCAGCAATACCAAAAATTCATTTGTGTTTCAGAATTTCCAAATTCTAAGCATAAGGAGTGGAAAATAATCAAATGCAAGATGGTCAATACACCAACAGGCATATGAAAAGATGCTCAACATCGCTGATTATTAGAGAAATGCAAATCAAAACTACAGTGAGGTACCACCTCACACCAGTCAGAATGAGCATCATTAAAAAGTCTAGGGACTGGGCTTCCCTGGTGGCGCAGTAGTTAAGAATCCACCTGCCAAAAAAAAAAAAAAAGAATCCGCCTGCCAATGCAGGGGACACGGGTTCGAGCCCTGGTCCGGGAACATCCCCCAGGCCACAGAACAAGAACAACTAAGCCCGTGTGCCACAACTACTGAGCCTGTGCTCTAGAGCCTACAAGCCACAACTACTGAAGCCCATGCGCCTAGAGCCTGTGCTCTGCAACAAGAGAAGCCACCGCAATGAGAAGCCCGTGCACCGCAATGAAGAGTAGCCCCCACTCGCCGCAACTAGAGAAAGCCCACGCACAGCAATGAAGACCCAACACAGCCAAAAATAAATTGAAAAAAAAAAAAGTCTACAAATAACAAATGCTGGAGAGGATGTGGAGAAAAGGGAACCCTCCTACACTGTTGGTGGGAATGTAAATCAGTGCAGTCACTATGCAGAACAGTACGGAGGTTCCTCAAAAAACTAAAAATAGAATTGCCATATGATTCAGCAATCCCACTCCTGGGCATATACCCAGACAAAACTATAATTCAAAAAGATACATGCACCCCAATGTTCATAGCAGCACTATTTACAATAGCCAAGACATGGAATCCATAGACAGATGAATGGATAAAGATGTGGTATATACACTCAATGGAATACTACCCAGCCATAAAAAAGAATAAAATAATGCCATTTGCAGCAACATGGATGGACCTAGAGATTATCATACTAAGTGAAGTAAGTCAGAGAAAGACAAATACCATATGTATCACATATGTGGAATCTAAAATATGATGCAAATGAACTTATTGATGAAACAGAAACAGACTCACAGACACAGAAGACAAACTTATGGTTACCAAAGGGGAAAGGGGGTCGGGGAGGGATAAAGCAGAAGTTTAGGATTAGCAGATACAAACTACTATATATAAAATAGATAAACAACAAGTTCCTACTGTATAGCAGGGGAACTACATTCAATATCCTGTAATAAATCATAATTGAAAAGAGTATGTATATACATGTATAACTGGAGCACTTTGCTGTATAGCAGAAATTAACACAACATTGTCAATCAACTATACTTCCACACACACAAAAAAAGATGGCCAATACATATAAACTGTCCCATATCCAAAGACATTTATTTCTAGGGACTTCCCTGGTGGTCCAGTGGGTAAGACTCCGTGCTCCCAATGCAGGGGGCCTGGGTTTGATCCCTGATCGGGGAACTGGATCCCGCAAGCATGCCACAACTAAGAGTCCACATGCTGCAACTAAGAGTCTGCATGCTGCAACTAAGAAGTCTGCATGCTGCAACAAGGTTCCTGTGTGCCACAACTAAGACCCAGTCCAGCCAAAATAAATAAATATTTTTTAAAAAACAAAGATAGGGACTTTCCTGGTGGTGCAGTGGTTAGGACTCCGCGCTCCCAATGCAGGGGGCCCAGGGTCGATCCCTGGCCAGGGAACTAGATCCCACATGCGTGTGGCAACTAAGAGTTCGCATGCCACAACTAAGGAGGCGGCCTGCTGCAATTAAGGAGCCCATGAGCCATAACTAAGACACAGTGCAACCAAATAAATAAATATTTTTAAAAATAAATAAATAAAATAAAATACAAAGACATTTATTTCTCAATGCTGATTATATGTGTTGTTTTTTATAATCAACAACAAAAACTCTCTAGCAATGTCACCATGACAACGTAATAGAATCAGCTAGAAGTGCTCTCCCTGTAAGCTGCTGTATGTTATGCCCATAGCTGTATCAGTCAGGGTTGGTCTGTTATGTTGTGGTAACAAAGAACCACAAGATCTCCATGGCTCAGAACAGCCAAAGTTTACTCCTTGCTCAAGCAGGTCAACAGGACTGCTCTGATCCTCCTCATCACTCAGACACCCGGGTTGACAGAGCAGTCACCACCTTGAACTTTGCTGGTCACCACACAAAAGGGGAAGAGAGAACTCTTGGAGGGCCCACACTAGCAAGAAAATGCTGAATGTGGCACTATGTCGCTCGCGTTACAGGTCATTAGCCAGAACTAGTCATGTGGCCTCATCCAGCTACAGAAGACCAGGAACACAGTTTTCTTGCATGTCCAGAATGAGAGATTAATAGAAATATTTGAGAAACAGGAAGAAACAATAACTGATAGCTTTTCAAAAACACTAGAAATGAGACTATAAAATAGGCTGGATTTTTTTGTTAATTTTTTAGGCTGTTTTTTTTTTAATGTAATTTTGTTGTCAAAATGGATGTAATATTCTGGAATTCTATCTGTGTGACGATACTAAGATGTCAGCCTCTAGGTTGAGAAACCTTTATCCCCATCAAGGTTGTCTTAACAAGTTCAAGTTTGCAGCCCAAATCCGTAAACCATTCTATCTTTGTAAGCATTTCTTGAGAACTAAGAAGTAAAAAATAAACTTTCACTATTTGATTTTTGATAGATGTTTGCTTTTCAGGAAAGGAAATGTAACTAATTATTAGGATCTGCTGCATTAGTAATAGTGCCAAACTTCTTCTGTTTTATCTCATTATTTTGGCATAACAGGATGCCAAGCAAGAGGATGGTCTAGCTCTTCAGGTTCTCTAAAACAACCTGAGCTAAAATCGAGATGTACTTTAGCCACTAATTTTTTTAAAATAAGAAATGTGATTTGCCAGTTCAATCAAATGTCTAAAAGGAAAGTAGGCAGCTGTTATCAAAGACATCATTCCAATTTTCTTAAAGCAGAGTTTATGTTGACTAGACTAATACATAGTTACAAACTGCTAACTCACATTTAATTACATGTCAATGTATGCAATGTACCGTTGCCCAAGTCATTGGTCAAGACAGCCACTGAAAACAGGCCGCATCATTCTAGAGTTGAGTGTGTTTTCCCCTCATGTTCCTCTCATGTAATTCTGTAGATAGATGTCATTGGATTGTCTTCCCTTTTTTCATTTGTCATGATCAGCTAAATGACATGACCAGTCATCTATCTGACTAATCGCTGCAAGTGGAATTCAAGGTCATAGATTTGATCCTGACATGGGCTAGCGCTTAACGTGGATTCCCCCAGCAGAAAAGAACTGAGAAAAGGGAACAGGAGAGAAATCAGGAGTGAGGAGTGACAGCATGGATATGCAGGGGGCCCTGAGTCTTCTAAAAAAAAAAGAAAGAAAAGAACTCAAGTGCAAGCAATTTATTTGGGAGGTGAAAGGAATGAGGAAGTGATATGGAGAAGGGACGATATGAAATAAATGGTGTGTTTCAAGCCAATTACCACCCTGCGCAACTGAGCTGAACCCCACTGGTGGAACCTGCAAAAACCATGTAGACACACCCCTTAGATTTACCCACCCCGAAGGGTGAGGGAGCTGGGGTATGTCAGTCATTGGTTGGGCTGCTCCCGGGAAGCATTGCTTCATGGGCAGCAAAGTGACCTATAGGTCAGAAAAATCTTCAAGCAAAGAAATGCAGGTGCTGTAAGTCAGAAGTCAGGCCAATGTGCATTGAAGTGGTAAAGATGAAGGAATATGGGCAGGGTACCAACCGCATCTGTTATAGCTATTATCACATCTGGTAATGGCCACCAGCTATAACTCCAGCCAAATGCCTTGTCATTGGTCACCAGGAGCATCAGTATCGTGTCGTACATGCCTGCATTTCCAATAGTCAACTAGTAGCGTTAAAATAGCAGCAGACCAAGATGCAGATTTAAAAAATACACTTAGTAATAATAAAACTAATGGTAAACCAGAAAGAAAAGGTTAAAATGCACAAAGCTACAGTTTTACATCAAAAGCAACATTTCCCAAAGTGAAAACACTCTATCTCCACTCTATCATGTCATCTTGTTTTACTGTCTTTTTAGCTTTTATCACTATCAGAAATTACTTATTCATTTATTTCACGTATGGATTTACGTGTTTGCGGCTGTTTCAACCACTTAGCATGTGAAAAGAGAGACCTTGGGACTTCCATGGTGGTCCAGTGGTTAAGACTCCATGCTCCCAATGCAGGGGGCCCAGGTTCCATCCCTGGTCAGGGAACTAGATCCTGCATGCCGTAATTAAGAGCCCGCATGCCACAACTAAAGAGCCCGCATGCTGCAATGAAGATCCCAGATGATGCAAATAAGACCCAGCACAGCCAAATAAAAATAAAATAAATTTAAAAAAACACAAAAAACAAAGAGAGACCTTGTCTGTCCTGTTTACTAGTGTAACCCCAGCATCTGGCACATGGATGCTCAATAAATAGTAGTTAAATGAATAAAAGATCGCCTTTCCAGAGAGACCCAAAGCCAATGGGCATAGAATAGGCTCTGAAAAGTCCTTTATCATAGGACAGTGACTTTATTTACCCTAGCATGTCTCAAGTTTATGTAACCATGGAACCCTTGTGTGAGTGGGGTTTTGTTTGTTTGTTTGTTTTCTGGCCACGCTGCGCAGCTTGGATATTAGTTCCCCAGCCAGGGATTGAACCCATGGCCTCGGCAGTGAAAGTGTGGAGTCCTAACCACCAGACCGCCAAGGAACTCCCAACCATGGAACCCTTTTATCCTGGAAGTTAATTTTCCCTGGAAACAAAGTTTGAGAAATGCTAGTCCAGAGATGACAAAGCCAACAAGATTGAGAATAACTTTAGTGAGTATGACATGGTTAATAAACTGTAGGAGATACTGGAAATATTCACTCCTAGAAATTCAAGAGACTGAAGGAGGTAAACACCACTCCTTAAGAAACAGAAAGAATTCACAATATATGTAAGTCAAATCACTGTACTACTCACCTTAAACTTATACATTGTTGTATGTCAATTATAACTCAATAAACCTGGAAAAATAAATAAACAAACAAGAGTCTGGTCTTCCACCAAAAAAAGAAAGAAAGAAAATATCTCATGTAGCTACCGATGGCTGGCCCATTTCTAGATGATGCCAAAGTACAAGTTCCATAATAAAAGGTGCTCAGGCAAATTTCATCCCATGGTAACTTTTGCTCTGACAAATGCTCTTTTATTTTCCAAATTTTGATTTACTACAATTTGATTTGTTACAAAGCAAATCGACCCCAGGGATAGGGCAGGCTGGCTGACTCCTGATAACGGCAGTCTTCTTAAGGGCAGAGGTTTAGTTCAGGTTTTGTTCAGATAAATCTACAAAAGTTATATCAGAATATCTGTTTCCATGGAAAGAGGTTAAAAGTATTGTTCAGTGGAAGAAAGCAGTTGATAATAAATGTGTGCCGTATGATCTCATTTTAGCAGTAGTATTTTATACATAACCTCCCTGGAATGTCAGCTCCATGCAGACAGGGGTTTTGTTTGTTTATTCATGCTTTATCCCTAGGGACTGGCACATGGCAGGCATTCAATAAATATTTGTTAACTGCAGAAATAGATGTCTGCATTGAAAGGAAGGTTTATACATGCAGTGTATATGCAAATATATTCAACAGTGGTTAACTCTGGGAGTCAGATTCGTGGGTATTATCTGGCAGACCTGTATTTTTCTCATTCTTAAAAGGAAGATGCATCGCTATTGAAGTAAGAAAACAAAGACATCTTTTACAATGATTGCTAGGTTGCTGCCACCACACCTTCTTCCCCTTTCCAAGCCCCACTGCAGTACTTCAAGGTCAAACCCACTCTCCCCTGTTCCCACAAGGGTCTAGAGGCATCAGGCAAATGAGAAGCAGCCTCCACTTTAGACAGGTGGGGCCTTGAATTTTAATCTAGTTTACTCCACTACACCGGTACTTTTTCCACAGGCCTATCAAAGCAGGATATTTAGAAACTCTGCACATCATCTGATCGCTTTCTCAGGTATAGAGTGTAGAACTAAACCTGAAAGCCGGAAAGGAGAGTTAAAACTGGAGCTCTTACGAGACTGCAAATTTGTTGCTGACACTCAAGGTGGAGGATACTGCAGCTGTGCCATTCATCTTTCCAGTGATGGGTTAAGAATATTTAGAATTCACAGCCAGTAGCTCAGCAGCCTCTCTGTTAGGGCTCTAACAATTACCTGGCCCTGTGACGGGTTCTTCTGACACATGGAGTACTCCTCACTGAGAATGCAGAGTTCCCACCTAAGGAAGAGGGTCCTTGCTCCTAGAAAACCCTGTGTCCAACACTTGGACCTTACAAAATATCCGCATTTAAGAACAGCTACTGAATTCACCATTCGATTCTCCTTTTAACAAAAGGATTCCAAATATGATTGGATATTTTAAAAATTAACTAGAAAACTGCTTGGCAATCCCTACTAAAGCTGAACGTATAACAATTCAACTCCTGAGAATATTGCCAACAAGAAACACAGTATGTTCCCTAAAAGCACTCTTTGTAGTAACTCCAAACAGGAAGCTACTCAAATGTCCCCAGAAGGAGAAGAATAAATAACCTGTGGCATCTTCACACCATGGAACACTACACAGCAATGGGAATGATCAAACAACGCAACAATAGGACACATCTCACACACAGTGCTGAGTGGAAGAAGCCTGCCACAGAAGACCACATACCATATGATTCCATTTAAATAAGTTCCAAGGGCATAAATTCTATCTATGGTGTTGGAAGTCAGGACAGTGGTTATCCTGGGGTGATGAGAAGACAGGAATGAGGCATGAGGATCCTGTTTCTTGAGCTGGGTGTTGGTTATTGTTTTAGTTTTCAGAGCAAATTACTACAGACTTGGTGGCTTAACACAACACAAATTTATTCTCTCACAGTTCTGGAAGCCGGAAGTCAGAAATCAAGGTGTCGGCAGGGCCAGGCTCCCTCTGAAGGCTCTAGGGGACAATCCGTTCCTTGCCTTTTCCAGCTTCTGGTGTCTCCAACTGTTCCTTGTGGCCGTATCTCTCCAATCTGTCTCTATCTTCACGTGGCCTTCTCTCCGATGGCCTCTTCTCCTCTTCTGTCTCTTGTAAGGATACCTGTCATTGGATTTAGGGACCACCCAGGATGATCTCATCTCACGAGCCCTAATTTAACCTCAAAGACCCCTTTCCAAATAAGATCACATTTACAGGTTCTGGAGGACATCTCTTTCTGGGAGCCACCATTCAACTCACTACAGTACCTGGCTGTGAAATTTTACCCAGTGATGCATGAATGCACTTTTCTGATTGTATGTATATATCCACAAGGATTTAAAAAAAAATACAACTTCTCAGAAATACATTTGTTATTCACCATGACACATTTTGCACACATCTAACAAAAAGGAAGAACACAATCCCTGGTATTTCATTGGCCGTAATGCCTGCAGAGTTTTTGGCTTTTCACAACCTCCCATCCCACTTCTGTTCTTAGTAGAATGTACAGAAACCTCACAGCAACTTCCATGTATGTTTTTTTTTTTTTTTTTTTTTTTTTCTTTTTGCGGTACGCGGGCCTCTCACTGTTGTGGCCTCTCCCGTTGCAGAGCACAGGCTCCGGATGCGCAGGCCCAGCGGCCATAGCTCACGGGCCCAGCCGCTCCGCGGCATGTGGGATCCTCCCAGACCGGGGCACGAACCCGTATCCCCTGCATCGGCAGGCGGACTCTCAACCACTGCGCCACCAGGGAGGCCCCCATGTATGTTTTTATTAACTGATTTCCCCCCATCCTCCACTACCCAAAGTGTTGAAATCCTTTAACAAATTACAAGCCAGGGGCCATCAGAGAGTCTGGGCTCTGCACTGTGTCAGCTCAGACAATCAGGCTGTAATTTTAGACAGATGTTCGTAAACTTGGGGATTCCTGGTATGTGGACTTGGGTGCCTCCAACCCCAGACGGCAGGGGAAGCAGCCAGTGTTCCCTGCCCAGATGACCAGAAAATGTTTCTGAATGAATTGTCCAGCGGGACTCACGCTGGCTCCCACATCTGGCAGATCCGGGTTATATCACTCTTGGTCCTCAGTGTCCCGCGGGTTCCTGGGAACGCCCTGCCCAGAGTCAAGTGCACCAGCTGCAGCAGCCGGCTGCATTCACATGCCTCTCTGCGTCATCCTGACGGTCACACACTATGGGGCTGGCTCCAGCTCCCAGTTCCAGAGGCTGAGTCGGCCGCCCCCCAGGAGGCCACCGCCTCTCACTTTCCCATGGGCCTAAGAAGTCACCATGGAAGTAAAATTCCATGCCTGGAGGTATCCAGGGGAGGACTGCATTCTCTGCTTTTCTACACTAATAGCTCCTGGCACCATAATTCAACATTAGCTGTGTTAATCCAGAGAGAGGAAAAAACAAACATAAAAAACCTGGGCCATTCACAGTCCTCAAATAGGATCTGAGGAGGAGAGAAAGAAGTATAAACTTTGAAAGAATTTCCAAGAAGAAATACAGATTTAAACAGCATGTGGCACAAGGTGGATGGTGGCAAAGAGGTGACAATTTTCATGGAGATGGGGAGGCCTCTGATGCTCTGCTCTGTTGGACCAGGGTCCTGCTATGTTCTCTCCATCACATAAAAAGCCTCAACACTCTCTTACAGTCTACCTGGCACTACATTCCTGCTTTCTGATTAACTACAGAGCCTTGGAGATCTTTATTTTGTATCCTTTTAGTAACTGATCGGAACTGCCCTGAGGCTGCTTCTGGGACAGAACTCCCAGCAGCACCCTGTAGGGAGGTTCTTTATCTTCCTGCTCATTATCGCTAGAACATGACGTAATTCACACTCATGGAACTACAATACAGGCCTGCCTCGCTCCGCAACAATTCCACCTGTTCATTAAGAGTCATGGCATGTTAGAGCCAGAGAGGACTTTTTTCTTTTTTTAAACAAAATCTTTAATCTCAGGCTTCTTCACAGTGGTTAAGAATCCGCCTGCCAATGCAGGGGACACGGGTTCGAGCCCTGGTCCGGGAACATCCCACATGCCGTGGAGAAACTAAGCCCGTGCGCCACAACTACTGAGCCTGCGACCTAGAGCCTGCGAGCCACAACTACTGAAGCCCGTGCACCTGGAGCCCATGATCCGCAACAAGAGAAGCCACCGCAGTGAAAAGCGTGCTCACCGCAACTAGAGAATACCTGTGGGTAGCAACGAAGACCCAACGCAGCCAAAAATAAATAAATAAAAATTAAGAAAAAAAAATCTTTAATCTCATTCTTCTAACTGGTTTGCCAATCCTCATTCTAATTTTTTTTTTTTTTTTTTTTTTTTTTTTTATTTTCTGGTACGCGGGCCTCTCACTGTTGTGGCCTCTCCCATTGCGGAGCACAGGCTCCGGATGCGCAGGCTCAGTGGCCATGGCTCACGGGCCAAGCCGCTCTGCAGCATGTGGGATCTTCCCGGACCGGGGCACGAACACGTGTCCCCTGCATCGGCAGGCGGACTCTCAACCACTGTGCTACCGGGGAAGCCCCCTCATTCTAATTTTAAAGCCAAGGTTTTTTTAAAGCCAAAACACAAGAAACCTGCGATCCTGACAAGTAATTCATCATTCCCCAGTTAGGTAATGATGCACACAAGCATACGACCCAGGTCTCCTCATTCTTTGTTTCAAAATTACATCATGCAGCTCATTAATTTAAAAAGAAAAGCCTATTAAAAGTCTTTAAAATGTGGCCTGAGATTTACAAATCTGCAGATGTGTTCTAAAGAAATAATCAACAAGAAGACAGAAAGAAAGGGATGGAGAAAATATTCATTTATATTTAGTCATTTACCTGGTGCTTCAGAATGCTGGCTGCCCAGCAGACTCACTCAGCTTTCCCAAACCCCCATGCCCAGGTCAGACCTCAAACCAATTAAATCACAATCTCTGGAGGTGGGGTTTGGATCGCAGTAAGCAATCAGGTAACTCCCATGTGTAGCCAACCTGGAGTGCCATTGATTTACTGGAGTTTAGGCCAAAACATCTGTGTAGAGACCAAAATCATAGTTTTTGAAAGAAGAAAGAGGAAAGAAAAGAAAAAGAAAAGGAGGAGGGAGGGGTCATTTATATGACGTGATCTTCAATTTGTCATCCTCTGTGCTTCAGTGGGCTAAATGAATGTGTGGTCAAATTGAGAAGATCTACACAGGTGATCTCAGCCTGGGACAAGGTCACCTTTCCCCACCATGCCTGTGACCACAGAGGCATGTGGACTACAGTTGGAGAAAGGGGGAACAGAGCAAGCAATCAGGTCCTGTGCTCTTAAAGTACTCACAGGTTCTTAGGATACTTTTCCTTTTTAAAAAAGGAGCCCATTACCATATGATCCAGCAATTCCACATTCTGATATACATCCAAAAGACTAAAACGCAGGGACTCAAACAAATATCTGTATACCAGTGTTCACAGCAACATTATTCACGATCGCCAAAAAGTCGAAGCAATCCATCCATCCATCGACTGAGGAGATGGATAAACAAACTGTGGTCTATACACACAGTGGAATATTATTCAGCCTGAAAAAGGAAGGGGCATTCTGACGTAGGCTACAACGTGGATGAACCTTGAGGATGTTGGTCCAAACGAAATAAGCCAGTCACAGTACAAATACTGGATGATCCCACTTATATGAGGTTCCTAGAATAGTCCAATAATAAGAGACAGAAAGTCGATTGGTGGTTGCTGGGGGCCGGGGGGGAGGGAGGACACAGAGAATTATTGTTTAATGGGTACAGAGTTTCAGTTTTGCAAGAAGAAAACTTGCATGGATGGTGCTGACAGTAGCACAAACAATGTGAATGTACTGAATGGGACACAAAAATGGTCAGGATGGTACATTTTTTAACAAGTAGGGGGGGTACCCAATGAGTGCCTCTCATTTACTTCTCTCTGGTGTTGGCAGACGTTACTGAGGGCAAAATCACAAAGGTAGATGTGTCATCTGTAAAATTCTGACGTCTGAGGCCTGCGCACGACATACCCCAGGCCACTGAAATCCATTTGGCAGGACTGGCTGACTCAAGAAACAGTTCTAGAGCTTTGCAACTCCCCAGGGGGCGCGTGAGGGCCGGCTGGCAGGCCTTGTGTTTCACGTGATATAACCACCAAGCTGCCAGCTTCCAAACAAGACGAGGTGAATTCCAATGTGCTCCACGCCTACGAGGAGCCAACTGATGATTAATTCCCAAATAACTTTATCAAGGAGCCTTTTTCTAATTCCCAAATGCAGTAATGCCATTTATTTGTTAGTTGAGAAATCTCTGGTTTCCTTTTTGATGGGTTGACTCAAATGTATTGTGAAAGAGGGGCTTATTTTTCATCGTTTCCTTCCTTTTGGTTTAGTATTCTAGGGGCAAAGAACGACTTCAACAAGAAGAAAATTCCGTTGGCAGCAGCTCTTTTTTAGCTGCTCTGTAATCCAAAGCTTTCAAGTGAGTAAGCATTCTTCTTAACACCTCTGCGACAGACAGGGAAGGAAAAAACCTGCAGCTCTTCTCTGATCAATGGTCCTAACCCTTTCCTTCAGTCTGTGATGATCCTATACAGGGGATGACTTGTGAAGATGTTTTCTAGGGGAAGTCACCTGGGCCCTAGAGGCTGGTCCCCAAGCCCACGTGTCTGAGCTCTGGCCAGGCATCTAAAGCAACTTGTCATGCTTCCCCAGCCTTGGACCAGCAGCCCCAGAGCACCACTCACACTTGAGCAAGAAAGTCTGTCCCAGTGATTAACCAGGAAGCCCAAAGTTTGGCAGCTGGAAAAATGTAAACCTTCTGCTTTAAGAGTTTGCATATTAACACTTCTGCCAGAAGCCAATCACTCAACAGAGGTTGCATTAAGTACTCGAACATCCTTCTACTGAGGCTCAACACAGTGAAACAGTTGTTTCTTTGGCATAAGGTTCTGCAAGATAAAAGAAATTTCTCTAAATCTAAGCCATAACAGAAAAGGGGAGAGGTTCTTGTCCACGGAGGGAAAAGGAAACATAACTTAAACGGTATGACTCATTGTGATAAGTTCTAACTAATGTCCATATTTTATGGGGTTTTTTCATATAGATACTTACAAATAAATTACACAATACTCTTTAATACAGGACATGCCACTTTGGGGACTCCAGGAGACAGCCTGAAGAGCAAGAAGGGATCTAGTTTCCTGGGTGCTTCTAATTGCTACCCCCTGCTCCAAATGCATAGATACTTTTCAACTATATTCCTCATTATGTATCTGAATTCAGACACATAAATGTAACCTCCTTGCCTCCCCGCCCCCCTGCCTCAGGTTTGCCCCATGGATGGAAGGAAAAGATCCCCCCCTTGCTTGGATGGAAAGGAAAATACTCCCTGCTTATAACTGCCCTGGAAGCTTCGTGATTTCCACAAGGCTCTCTGGAGTCCATGGAACTCTGGAACCATGAAGTGGTCCATGGAGTATGTATGTGCACAGCACCATCCCAGCTATACATCGGTACCACCCCAGATCAATGCCATCTTCTCAGAAGGTCTTTGTGTGCAGACACAAGGCTAGCAAAACTACATACTGCCACGGGAGGAGGAAGAAAGGGTGTATTTTCCACCATTACTCCTTAAAAGCACGCTAAGCACCATATGTAACTTAATAGCCGATTGCTTTCTTTGCCCATAAGAGAGAATTCAGCTCACGAAATACCACCATCAATAAATATTGAGTGTTCATTATATAAACAGCCCAATAATAAGATAATATACTGTGTTCCAAAACACCGTTAAGGCTCTGAGAACATTTTCTGGCACACTGAAATAGTGGAATGACCATAAATTATGTAAAGGGAGAAATTTCTTACATTTCAGAAAAAATAAAATAAAAACCTCTAGCAACAGAATTTAGTGCTTAATAACTCTCACATGCTGAAGTTTCAGCTTAATCAACTGTGACTTTTGATATTTTATTTAATATATCTAGGAAGCATCACCAAAAGAGTAATTTTAATATTGCCTCTAAATTCAATTAGAGTGGTTACGTTCTTATGGCAGAGTAACATTCGCAGGGCCATTCTTTAATACACCAGTTATTAAATCCCACAGTCCCTTAATCCACATTGCAGACTAATCTAACGCGTTTAAGCCGCCCTTGAAAAGCCATTTCTCAGCACGGGGCTCACAGAGTGTGACAGCTTTTGCTTTTCTGGCCTAAGAAGTCATTTTTTTTTCCTTTTGACATCTTAAGAGTCATCTTCAATCATTTTTTTTCTGTAGTTCCAACGTCTCTCAACTCCTGATATGCCAGACTGACTTGGCAAGCCTGTTCTTCTCCCACAGAAACACCCATCAGCTGCTGCTATTGCTGACTCCCAGGCACATGGTGTGGCAGATACCCTATTACAAAATAAATCCACAAATCCAGATGAAAAGCCAGATGCTTCCCAGCATGCTCCACACAATTCCCACTGTGCCTGTGACAGATGCTCCCAGTAGCCTGAGCACCAGGAAACCAGGAAACTCACACACACAAAGACACAGACACACAAACACACAGAGTCTGGCCAAGTGGTTGGGAGTGAGAACCCAGTGGCTACGTTCTACCAACTTTAGGTAAGTCACTGGGTCTCTCTCTGCTTCCCTATTTGTAAGATGGTAATACTCATCGTAACCACCTTCATTGACACAATGAGCAAGAATCAAAAGAAGTTCTAGTTCTTAGGGTGGCATCTGAAATTTTTATTAAAGCCTTCAGTCTGATTTCTTAGGGAATTGTACTCATTTTTACAGGTCCAGACGAATAGGCAAAGCAAGCACCAGCAAGTTCTAAATTAGGGTTCCACTGCTTTAAATATTTTTTTCAGAACAAGGTCAGATGTAAATTAACAATGACAGCAGCCCCTAGAGGATTAAGCCGGCTTATGTGGTAACTGAACTAAAGATGAATTCTTTGATATAAAGGCAAGATAGTTCCAATTTAGAATGACGAGATAGTTCAACAAAGGCTTATGTTTTTAATCTGGAAAAAGTTGGCTATAAATGATCTCAAGCTTAACACAAATCTAATTAGGCGAAGCTAGACGGTGGAAACTAACACAAACATCTATCACACAGGCACTTTCAGAGCTGGGTATCATGCCCATGTTACAAGCAAGGAAACTGAATAAAGAAATGGGTTAATAGGGGTGAAGGGAGAATGGCTATTCCATGACAGTCAACAGTGTTGGCTACATTTTACTTCTCTTCCGTTATAAACAGAGCTATATTTTGAAAATTAAGATCTACGTGCTTTTCAAGTAGAAAAAACAAAGTATAAAGTACTAAGTCTGCCCAGGCTACCCACCAATCCAAGCTGTTGGTACTTCCCTGGGAACTTCCCATCCTCCCATTCTGCCCTCAGATGGGTAGGTGGGTGATGGATAGATGGGCAAATGGATTTATAGTCTTTGAAATCAATAAACCTATAGGTCATGAAACATTTTCCAGAACATTTGGACCGATTAAACCAGAATCACACCCCCAAAGAGACAATTCATCTTAATGTTGATCAAAAAAGGAGAAGAAAATTATTTTTTTAAAATGGGGGATTTCCCTGGTGGTCCAGTGTCTAAGACTCCGTGCTCCCAATGCAGGGGGCCTGGGTTCAATCCCTGGTCAGGGAACTAGATCCCACATGCCGCAACTAAAAAGATCCCGCGTGCTTCAACTGAGACCTGGCGCAGCCAAGTAAATAAATATTTTTTAAAATGGTATGGCTTGGGCTTCCCTGGTGGTGCAGTGGTTGAGAGTCCGCCTGCCGATGCAGGGGACACGGGTTTGTGCCCCAGTCCGGGAGGATCCCACATGCCGCAGAGCGGCTGGGCCCGTGAGCTGTGGCCGCTGAGCCTGCGCATCCGGAGCCTGTGCTCCGCAACGGGAGAGGCCACAGCGGTGAGAGGCCCGTGTACCACAAAAAAAAAAAAAAGAATACGCCTGCCAACACAGGGGACACGGATTCGAGCCCTGGTCCGGGAAGATCCCACATGTCGCGGAACAACTAAGCCCGTGTGCCACAAGTACTGAGCCTGCACTCTAGAGCCCGCGAGCCACAACTACTGAGCCTGTGTGCTACAACTACTGAAGCCCACATGCCTAGAGCCCGTGCTCCACAACGAGAAGCCACTGCAAGAAGACCGCACACCGCAATGAAAAGTAGCCCTGTTCACCACAACTAGAGAAAGCCCGTGCGCAGCAATGAAGACCCAACGCAGCCAAAAATAAATAAATAAATCTATTTAAAAAAATAGATCAATACAGATTTAACAAGGAATTACAATGAACAACAGCTAACTGAAGGTCAATCAGAGTCTTACTGTTAGGTCAGTAGGAAATTATGATTCGGTTCCTCGATGGTGTAAAAGGAGATCATACTACTGTAAAATGTCACAAAACATACATAGTTTTTCTTCTTCCAAAGATACAAGTAATCCTCGTAGCTCAACAAAGCAGAATTGCAAACTTTTCAGATCACCTAAGCCTTATTCCACGATCCTAGCCAATTTTCTCTTCTGTATTGATGTGGCTCCTCTTTTGGCCCTTTGCATATAAGACTTTGAATTATTATCGGTCTAGTTACTCTATCAAACTGTAAATCCCTTGAAGGCGGTATCCAAATTTTATACTTCCTCCGTATGCTTAATTTCTAAAGGAAATGCCCTCCGAAGGCATCTAATCCAAAGGTCTATCCCTTTAGAAAAAATTTATATTATTTTTTCTTATACAGGTAATACATTTAGCACAGACTGAAAGCTTTCCAGCAAAATTCATTTTCTCCTTCCTCTGTAGCATAGCGTTGTCGCTGGCCACATAGATGCCTATCAGGATTTTGTTCCCTGCCTGCCTTGCAGTTGGCAGTTGAGTTTAGCCATGTGACTGTGTCCCTGGAAAGGCATGTGAGCTGAGGTGATGTGTGCCACTTTGGGAACAGAGTCTCTTCCATGCCCCCTCTTCTTCCTTGTGACAGCACACAGCCTTGACCATGTACAAGACGACAAGGCCCTGGGACTTCCCTGGTGGTCCAGTCATTAAGACTCCACGCTCCCAATGCAGGGGGCCCGGGTTCAATCCCTGGTCAGGGAACTAGATCCCACATGCCACAACTAAGAGATCACATGCCGCAACTAAAGATCCCACATGCAGCCACGAAGATCCTGTGTGCCGCAACTAAGACCCAGCACAGCCAAATAGATAAACATTAAAAAAAAAAAAAAAAAAAAAAGATGACAAGGCCCTGGGGAAGTGGGGAGCCACACGATGGAAGGAACCAAGGATTGTGAATATCTGAATGGAACAGAGCCCCCTGCATATCTGGAACACCTACCTCAAACTGTTAAATGAGAGAGAAATTCATTAAGCCTCAATACTGTGGATTTCTTAGCAGCTCGGCTTTTTACTCTAACTAATGCATGCATATTTATAGTGGAAAGGATGAGAAAATACAAGAAGCAGAAGAAAAGTCACCTGGACCCTACACCAGGGGTCCCCAACCCCCGGTCCGCGGACCAGGACAGCAGAAGGTGAGAAGTGCGCGAGCGAGCGGAGCTAGCGAAGCTGCATCTTCCGCTCCCCATCGCTCCCCATTGGTCACATTACGGCCTGAACCATATTCCCCCCTCCCCCCGCCCCATCTGTGGGAAAAACTGTCTTCCACAAAACCGGTCCCTGGTGCCAAAAAGGCTGAGGACCACTGCCCTACACCACCTAAATAATTATTAACATTTTGGGGTAGTTCCTTCTCGACTTTTCTCTATGTCTATAGAAAAACCACATACACATAGTTTTCTACAGAAATATAGCCTCTCTCACTTAATATCATCATCTATCTAATATATTAATTTTTTTTTTTTTTTTTTTTTTTTTGGCCGTGCCACACATTTTGCAGGGTCTTAGTTCCCCAACCAGAGATTGAACCCAGGGCCCTGGCAGTGAAAACACTGAGCCCTAACCACTGGATGCAAGGGAATTCTCTAATATTTTTCTGTATCAAAAATACATATAAATAATTTTAATGGCTATATAATATTCTACTGCTTGGATTTATCAAAATTTATTCAACTAATTTTTCATTGTTGGCCACTTGCATTTTTTCCTTTTTTGTTTTTGTGGTACGCGGGCTCTCACTGTTGTGGCCTCTCCCGTTGCGGAGCACAGGCTCAGCGGCCATGGCTCACGGGCCTAGCCGCTCCGCGGCATGTGGGATCTTCCCAGACCGGGGCACGGACCCGTGTCTCCTGCATCAGCAGGCAGACTCTCAACCACTGCGCCACCAGGGAAGCCCGCATTTTTTCCTTTTAAAAATTCTGTTATAAACAACCCTGCAGAGAACATTTTTATACACAAACCTTTACATATCCATCAGGGTTTTTTTCCCCCCAGGTCTCTATTCTCAGCATATCTTTGCAGACAAAGATGTTCCCTCTTTCTGGGGACCTGCATTAAGTCATTATGTCTGATAGGTGTTTGCAAGGCTGCCTTCATTCATTATATTTTTGAACGAACTCCTATTTACGTTTTGTCAACTGGAAAAAACAAACAAGGTCCAGCTCCCCACTCAGCACCCGGAATAAGTAACTGACTCCCTACGCAGTACCAGGCAAACTCCCCCTGTACAATGCAGTCCCGGCTAGTAACATGCACAAAAGGGAAAGCAGTAGTAGACCTTGTTTCCTGCTGACAAACCTTGATCTACATCTGTGTTGCCAATTACTTGTTCAACAAACCTGTTACTTTTTTGGAAATAATAAATAATTCAGAGAAAGTCATTTTGAATCCTCTGACATCTGTTGCTTGTAATGACTCTGAATTATTCATCAGTGAGCATAAACAGCATTAATTAAAGAAAAGGACTGAGGCAAACCATGGAAATAGAAACGAACATTGCAGAAGAAAATGCCTTTACTCAACCCATACTCACTTGTCATTGACAAATATCCAAAGAGCCCGCCAGTCCTTGGAATTTAAAGGAACTGGTACACTTAGATACCAGAAGGCATGATCCAAATGAGGATCACTATTTCATGTTTCCAAACTTGCTTTTTTTTTTCGTCCTTCAGAAAACTCCTTCAGCGTTCTACCTGCTCAGTTCTCTGAGTTTCAGAGAGTGTTGTGGTATTCAAAGGGAAAGGAAATTTACTAATTGAGCTGCAAAAGAACTGCAAGAAGTATCCCAGATCAAGTCATCCTATGCTCATTTGTACACTGAATTTTAGATATATTAATGCAAGAGGTCTCCCAAATCAAGGACGGCTCAATTCATCTGGCTGCTACCGCCTGATCATTTATTTCCATGACGACACTGGCACTTCCTCCTGACAAAGCGCTTTCTTGTGGTAAAGAGCAAAAGAGAAAAAACCTTAACAGCCTGGCTGCCTATTCTACACCGCTGGCCGTGGGTTGATTCTTCCCCCAGTTTGTCTCTCTGCACAGGGAGAGTGATACTATATTCTGTAACACCCTCCACTGTAAAAGAGCCTAAGGACTCTGTCTGTGTGGAGGGAAAGTGTGAGCTGAAAGGAAACGTGTTAGAGAGTTTACGCAGCACTGTTGGTAAACAGATGCCTCCAGAGGTGGGGCCCCGGGTGTCTCAGTAACTGGCTTCTCAGGGACCAGAAGAAACAAGCCTCTCTGGAAAGGCAAGGTGGGGGGGAGCTGTGGAGGATGGTTTGAATCGGGAGATTTTCCAAAAAACCTATTCCTGTGTATGACTCTGGTGACTTGCTCAGTTAAGGATTTCTCGACTCCGAGGTAACCTGGCCTCCAGCTCCCCCTACTCCCGTACCAACTGCTGGGATTGCTGTGGGCAACAGAGGAGAACCGCTGGACAGAGAACAGAGGGGCTGGAAGAGGAAGGGGAAAAAAATGAAACCCAACAAGACTGAAGAAAGCCACAAGCCCCATTTGGGGTCTTTTCAAACCTCTGAATTCAGAGGCATGACAAGCAACTGGCAAGGTCTTCTTGCTGGTGGTGGCCACTAATGAGTGGCTTCCGTGCAGAAATGATCATTCCAGTCTCTCCAGGTCGGGTGCACAGAGACCTCCCAACGCTTCCAGAAAAAGAGACACAGAAACGCTCCATGCACTTTTGAATCCTCTTTCAATAACATCCTTTCAAAGGATTTCAGAAATGGGGACAAACCTCCCTTGTTTTTTCCCAGTTTGGTTTGTTGTTATTGTTTTGTTCCTGCGGGGAGGAAGGTTGGAAGAGGGAGAGGAGATGGTGGAGGGGAGCTTGGAAGAGAGGAGAAATGGTTGGCTCTGCCCGGCTCAGACTGGCCCTTCATCAAAGGGGGTTTGTTGTTAAAAACAGCACAGGATGGGTGGAAAAGAAGCCAAGGCTCTCAGTTTCCCAAAAAGAGGCTGAACAGGGACTTCTGTGTCTCTTTCAGGCACTACCCAAAATGCAGCTACAGATTTAGAAAAGATCACTCGTATAGCATTGGATTTGAAGAAATGAACTAAAAAAGATCTCTTTTAGAAAGACAATGGATGGGTTTGCTGGGTAAGAGGTCCCTCCACCGAAACCCAAGTCCAGCTGGGATGGAGGAAGCCTGTCTGTAACGTCAAAAAGTTTCCCAGATGCCCTCACAGGCTTCATTTCATTCAAAGATTCAGAAAACAAACACTGACCCAGAATACTTTCTCTTTAGGGGGAAAGAAAAAGGCGCTACCTCCTTCCTTTCCAATCCAAGCGGTCTCTAAGCTAGAGGTAAAGTGAGAGTCTTAGGGGCTGAACACAAGGTGACCCTTTCATCACCGGCAAGTCAGGGTGCCATCACTCTTAACAGGCAGAGCCTGGAGGCACCTAGGCTGGAGTCTTGGTTTGGTGACAATGCTATGATGCACCCGGAAATTGGGGTCTGTGAAAACACACTCTACCTGCAAGCACTGAGCAAGACTTTTAGGGGCAGGAGGGGAGCACCTGTGTTCTCGATCTAGGAGAACTCATAGGGCAGAGGGAAGCTGGGACCCTCAGCGGAGGCCACCCAATCCTCGAATGCTGTCTGAGTGGTAAAAAAACCTGGAGTCCCCAGTGGAGAGACCAATGGACAGCTCAGAAAATCTTGCCTCAGAGGCAACACCCAGTATTTCCAAACTTCACCTGGGAATCTTGTTACAATGCAGATTCTGATTCAGAAGTTCTGGGATGGGGCCTGAGATTCTGCATTTCTAACAAGTTTCCAAATGATGCTCTGCTGCTGGCCTATAGACCATACTCTGAGTTGTAGCAGTTCAACCCAGGCAACACATTAGAATCACTACAGTTCTGAAAGGGAACCCCCGACCCAGTCCTTCCCCCTGCTCAATTAAATCAGTATATGTGGCAGTGACGCCAATCACTGGGCTTTTTCTTAAGTACCCCAGGTGAGTCTTATGTGCAACCAGGGTTGAGGATCCACTGGCTGGACTAATTCTGGCTCTCACTATCAACTAGATATGTGGACCCAGGAAACTTAATCTCTAGGAATCTCAGTTTGGTATCAGAAAAAGGGGATATGCTGGCCGAAATGGATTGGTATAGAAACAAATGTGCAGTATTTGAAAGCACTTTGAAAGAAGATAAAATACAATAGTTATTTTCCTCATCGAGTCTTAGTTTCCTTGGTTAGAATGAGTTCATAGTGTCCCCGACTAATCAAATTTCACATATACCAGCTGCGTGTTAATTCTATGGAATAGACTGTTTTTAGCTGAGATCTCCCTGCTGTTCTGTTAACACCCCAAAGCCCAATGCACTGGGATTTTCTTTTTTTGTTTGTTTTTTTGCTGTACGCGGGCCTCTCACTGTTGTGGCCTCTCCCGTTGCGGAGCACAGGCTCCGGACGCGCAGGCTCAGCGGCCATGGCTCACGGGCCCAGCCACTCCGCGGCACGTGGGATCTTCCCAGACCGGGGCACGAACCCATGTCCCCTGCATCGGCAGGCGGACTCTCAACCACTGCGCCACCAGGGAAACCCTGGGATTCTTTCTTAAATGACAACTGACTCATCAATGGATTTTAGGTCCCAATGGCATCCTAGCCAGTACCTTGAAAAATCCTCCTAAAATTACTTTAAATATGGATTCCCAGCACCCACCGATGACTGGTGCTGATCTACGAAGCAAACCCACATTACTGCCCCCCCCTTCTACCCTTCCCCTATCCTGCCAATCCCAAGCTCCCTGGGTGCAAGGAAGGTTCTCTGCTGCCAATTTTCAACTTTCTGTGCAATGAACAAAGCTTCGAAGGGCATCAGTTCTGCCAACCACCAATAGATGGCATCAGCGGTCGTGCAAGGTCGTTTCAGCCTCCGCCTCGTTCCTCAATCTCTGTCATGTTTGCTGTGTTTGAAATGCAGTGTCTTGTTAAGAACTAACTGAAGGTAAAAAGGTTAAAAAAAAAAAGAAAGTCAAAATGCAGAAGTGTCTCCGGAAAATAAAATGAGAGTTGTAAAGGACTAGGAGTCCCCGCCATCCCCGGCTCGCTCAGGAAACAACTTTACCAGCAACCGACGTGCACCCAAGCTAGGTTAGTGTCATGTTGCATTTAGAACAAATGGGCTTTCAGAAGCTCATCGGTGAGAAGAGCTTCTTGTCCCCAGCTGACATCACATTGAAGCTGATTCTCAAACGCACACAGAAACCACAGAGAAAGCAAAACAACCCACCACCAGAAGGCAAGGCTATAACCACAGCAACACTCGCCAGAACAAAGACCCTCTGAGAACCAGAGCTCCATTTCCTCTTGTGTGCTGAGAACATCATCAGCTGTTCCCAAGGACCCCCCACCCCCACCCACCCACTTATCAACTGCGGCCACGCTGATGTTCACACCAGGGCAGCTGAGTTCTCTGTGCAGGAACTCAGGTAAATGCCATCGTCTTAGTCTTTCAAAAGGAACACTCAGGAATTCTGTGTATGGCCAGCATGGTGTATGCTATTTCAGATCACTGGTTCTCAGCCAAAAGCCATTTTATTCTCCAGGGGAAATTTGGTGGCACTGCCTCCAACTTGGTGGCACAGGATACATTCTGGTGATCAGACTGGGGAAGGAGGGGAGGATGCCACTGGCATCTGGTGAGTGGAGGCCAGGGATGCCACTAAACACCCTACAGTGCACAGGACAGCCGTTCACAACAAAGAATGAGCCAGTCCAGATGTCAATAGTGCTGTGGTTCAAGAAAGCCTCCTCCAGAGGCTAGGAATTTCCGCCAAGAAAATTTAAATTCCAAAAGCCAATTTCCTACTGTCGTCACCAAAAAACATCCTGACAGAGAAGACAAAAGATAATTAATGGGAACTCCTTCCTGAGAAAAAAAGCAACCTTCCCAAGCGTTCTTTGTCCCTGTTTTTGAGACAGAGTGTCCCTCATTTTTGCCAAGGCCCCCCCCTTTTGGACCTCATTCTCACCGGCCTTCTCAGGAACTTGGCTTCCTCCACCATGTCCTCCTCCTCAGCATCTACACTCTCCCTCACCACCTCCCTCTACCTGGTTCAGCGAGGCTGTTTTCCCCTTTTAAAAACATCTCTCACCTAGAGAATAACACAAATACCTGCTGAGTCTATACTGATATACACAAATAAGTGGATAAATAAATAAATGGAAGAGAAGGGACAAAACATCCTCACAGAAGAATTCCAAGAAATAAACATAGAAGGAATGAAAGAAATAGAAAACCATTAACAGAACATGATGGTAATAATGGCTGCCAGTGAGATCCACTGGTGAATGTTGAAAGTAAAGGAGAAACAAGTTTCTTGCATAGACTCAAAGCATCTCTCCAAAAGCATTTATTAATCACTGTGGTGGTTTTAGCACCCCTAAACAACCTTTTTTTCATGCTCCTCCCTCTACTGGGTAGAGCTTAATCCCCCCCACCTTGAATGTGGGGTGGATTTAGTGACTCACTTCTAATGGAGGGAGAAGGTCACAGGGACAGCTTTCTAGAATATCAGGCTGACCTCTGGCAGTTCTATTCTTAGAGGTCATGGAGATATTTTGACACAATATCCAAATGCACCACACACCTGGCTGTGGCTGGCAGGTGGCTTTGATGCAGAGTTAGTGTAGCGTTTACCCTGAGTGACATTAACTTGTAGAGCAAATCTGGTTGGGGTGCGGGCAAAGCAAACCTTATAACATGCCTAAAGCGACAGACAGGTTGGTGTAGCGAAAGAAATATACCTGGCTCCCAAATTCAAAATTGTGTAACAGCCATTCAATCACTGACCACGGCCACTTCAAAAGGCTTGGTGACAACATCCATTAAATTAATACCCCAGTCACTCTGGGTCAGAGTAAATATGAAACAGGTACAACTGAAACCTTTCTCACTCGTCCACAGCTCCCTCTCCCCATCTTGTATCTGGAAAGAAATCTGAGGTCAGGAACAAAAAATCTGGATGCCTCAGAGCCCTTTTCAGCTAAAATGGGAACAAAAGCAGGCTCAAGAAGGAATCAAGGGGACCTCAGCACAAGAATGCCAGCCTGTTATTTTGCAAACAGTAGGGTCAAAGCCCTGTATACAGGAGGAAAATAGTTTCGGGCAGAAAATTAATATTCACTGCTGAGACCTATTTGCCATGAGTTGACTCTGGAAGCAAATGGTTGAAAGATGGATCAGGATGAAAGCCTTCATCATCTCCCATCCTACCTCCCACCAACACCAGGGACCACCACTCCTCCCAGAGCCAGCGAACCCCCAGTGGGGTCCAGCTCAGCCATGGGTGCCAGAAGGCAGGGGCATCTGATTCTCCTTTCCTGTGTCCAGGAGTAAGTTTTTCAAGGGAGGGGGCCGAGGACACTGAATTTGGAAGGGCAAAGGACTGCTGTGAAGAGGGACGCTTGGAGGAGCGGTGAATTGTGTTAAAGGGAATGAGTAAGAAAAGGTGGATGCCTGGCCCTATGCTCTGCTGGGTAAGGCCAGAGTTACCTGCCTGTATCCCTTTACCAGGTAAGGGTTGCTGTAAGTGTTGACTGCTAATGGTCCCATCTGGCCCCCTAGTCTGTAAAGTTGCCTTTGGCCTATGGGAGCATCTCCACCTAGAAGGTTCTACCTGCCCTGAGGGAGGCCCATAACCGATCAATGGCTGACACGGGAGAGGGAAACAAAAGGCTGACCCCTGGGCAAGGGGCGACAGAGCTCCCCAGGAACCCAGCTACAACTTCCCTTTCCCCCACCGCCCTGCCACTCTCCTCACCTCCACCTCCTAGGCCAATATATCATCTCCATGAGAATCCCTTGACTTCTAAACAACCTGACCCAAGACACTGGGAATTAAGCTTCCTTGAACTTTTAGGAGCTTCTGGTAGATCCTGGGAAGAGAATTTCCAGTTCAAGGACTCCACTGCTCCCTTGAGGACAACTAGGCAGAGAAGATTAAGACCCAAGCCCACCAATGCCCCAGGCACCAGAGAGAAAGCTCATGTCTTGGTTCTCCCTCACTCAGACTGGAGAAAGGACATCAGAAGGAGGTGCCCCCCCCCATACCTGGGTGACAGAGCCATGTCCTAAAAAGATCCTACTACAAAAGGCTGATTTTGCTAGTTCCTGGACACTGTGTATTCAAGTTGGGAAGAACTCAACACTGGCAAGTCCAATCTCACAGATCACTTATAAGGCAAAAAAAGAGTTATGTCAGCTATCAAGTCTTTTTCAACAAGGTATTTAAAATGGGATTTCACACTGGTGCTAGAATTGAGGCAGATGATCTTCCTTGGTGTTTTTCAAGGCTTTTTCCTCTATACCGGATCAGTAGGAAACTCTCCTTTACACCCTACTGCCTCCCCTCCTTCCCCTTTCTCACTGCCCTGTGCTCTTCTTTGGGCTTCCTAGGATCACCTCCCCCATTTCTCATCTTAGGGTTGATCTCTGGGGACCACTCTAAGACAGGTATACATCCAATAATGTAAAATCTTAAAATCATAGTTCCAGAGGGCATACTCCCAGTGAATAGCCCAAGAATGCAAAGCATGTGTCTATGACCTAACTAGTTATAATTTGCTAAAGTACTTGATTCTTGGGCAAAGTAGGTTAAAAGCCAGAAAGTTGTAAAAAAGTGGTCTGAAACAGCCTAAGAACTTTATACAACTCATAACAATGTGCTTCTTTGGTGCAATTTTACGTTAGCTTTTAAAATTAGCTTTCATAAATCTTTGCCTGACCCACTATATTTCAGATGTTGAATTTAGGACAGTGTTCAAAGATTTTTATGGGGCCGGTTCACGGTTTCAATTCCAATTTACCATTTTTCCTTTACTGACTTCCTTTTGGAATTCACCAGCATATGGGTCCTTAAGGACTAAAAAAACCAATGAATTAATCAAAGGGAAAATGTTCTGTTTCTCCCGTTTAGAAATTCATTGAAATATAGATGAAGTCCATCCTGAACAGCAGGACGTTCTGAGAAAGCCATCAGCCTAAATGCCTTTATGAATAACTATTATGTTATAAGCTCAAAAGATCTTACATCTCAGCCAGATGAATAATCAGGCCACTAGGGACCACAGGGAAGAAAATGAATATAATGCAGGTCTATATATTTTTTTCCTCTGCTGTCTGAACACATAAAATATCTTTTTACTTTTACCACCAAATACACATTCAGGTAGCTTCTCCTGGTATAAGTTAAGGACTTCTGGAGGTTGAATTTGCTTCCTCCGGCCTCCAAAGCACTATGTGAAGTACCAAATCATTACTCCATGAAAGCAACATCCTGCTTAACTTGTAAGAACTATTAGTATGGGCTCAGGGAAAGCTGATTCAGTGCTGCCACAAATGCATCCTGTGGAAATACATGCCACATATTCAATTAAGAAAGTGATTAATCAGTATTGTGACTAAGTATTGAAAAAAACCAAAACTGGGCTTCCCTGGTGGCGCAGTGGTTGGGAGTCCGCGTGCCAGTGCAGGGGACACGAGTTCGATCCCTGGTCCGGGAGGATCCCACATGCCACAGAGCAGCTGAGCCCATGCGCCACAACTACTGAGCCTGCTCTCTGGAGCCCGCAAGCCACAACTACTGAAGCCCACATGCCTAGAGCCCTTGCTCTGCAACAAGAGAAGCCACTGCGATGAGAAGCCCGAGCACCGCAACGAAGAGTAGCCCCCGCTCGCTGCTACTAGAGAAAGCCCGCCTGCAGCAATGAAGACCCAATGCAGCCATAAATAAACAAACAAACAAACAAACAAACAAACAACAAAAAAAAAAACTAACCCAAATCAAGCTTTCAATTCCCCCTACCTGCCAATCAGAGGTACAAAGAGAAAAATACTATCAGTGTTCCTCTCTCCTTAGCTATTATAAACTGTTACTTGCTATGCAAAGGCATTTACAAGTCCAAATTACTACAGGATGCTTATGGTTTTAAAAAATACAAATGCTACATACGATTAGTATATTACTATACATATGTGTGTATATATAAATACAATCTATGTATTTGCCTATAATTATTTAGTGATCCAACTAGTCTTTTTTCCTTGAAATATGGCATTTAGAAAACACCATTACATCATGTAAATAATTTCCCTGGCTCCACCCCAACTGCATAAAAGCAGTCTTTTTTTCCAGTACAACGTGTATTTGGAAAGTGCCTGTTTTGTGGTGTTCTTGTCCAGGTCACCATACTTAAGTACACGACAGAAAAAAAGGAAAAAGAAAGGAAAAATCAAAACTGTAGCTAAGCTCCCTCCTCCCAACTCAGAATCAGCAGAACTCTCCTTGTCAAAGGACCAAACACATGAACTTCAATGATGCGAGCCACCAACAACACAGTCCTCTTTAAATTCAAGCAGTACATTGTGAGAGCAAATGGTGAGAAGTGGAAGAGAAGTTCCCCAGGGGACAGTGATGGGCAGGAAGTCCAAGGACCAGGTTGAGTGCTGGCTGTGTGACTGATTCTCTGATGATGAGCAAGTTATAACATCCTTTGAGGCTTCAGATTCCTCATCTACAGTTAAAACACTGGATTAAATGGTCTAAGGTTCATGCCAGGTCAAAATTCTCAGATTTTTAAGACCACCTCAACACCTGGGCATTGCTGAGACGCCACGACACTGATCCTGACTCCCAAGGCTGCACTGTGGTTGCTGAAAAGAAGATTTTGCTTGTCACTCTCCAACACAGTGGGGTGGGTTTGGAGCAAAACGGGAAAGACATGTCCTGTATGATTATGCATGTGGTCCCCTTAAGTGAAAGAAAATTACCGGGGGCTTCCCTGGTGGCGCAGTGGTTGAGAGTCCGCCTGCCGATGCAGGGGACACGGGTTCGTGCCCCTATCCCGGAAGATCCCACATGCCGCGCAGCGGCTGGGCCCGCGAGCCATGGCCGCGGAGCCTGTGTGTCTGGAGCCTGTGCTCCGCAATGGGAGAGGCCACAGCAGTGAGAGGCCCGCGTACAGCAAAAAAAAAAAAAAAAAAAGAAAATTACCTATTTCATTAGTTCCCAAAGGATATGGAGTATCTTTATTCTAAGACAGACCACACTGACTCAGGCACTGCCCCGACAGCTATATATTATCCTGTGCTGTTCTATTGGGACCTATTATCTATTTGACTCAAGTAGGAAGATTCTAGAAGCATTTTCAAAATGGGAATACAGAATATGTTTTAATTCTAATTTGAGTAATTTGAGAAACCAGTGGCATTTGCTCTTCTCATATACACAGTTTAAAGCAAGAGAATGAAAGAGTTCTGAGCCCTAGAACAGAAATAAAGGCTAACCCCTGCAGCACAGTGCGGAGGCTGCGAGAATATGCTGGCATCTTAAACTGCTTATCCACCTGTAATGAACAATGGCTATCCAGAGGCTGACAGAGAAAGTATGGAAAAATCAATGAGCATTCACTTTGACAGACAATTCTGGGGGCAGAATACCTGTCACCAGGTAATAAATCACTTCATTTAAGTTTATCTTTTTAGCAGTGCACAGTGGATTATACCCATACATCACTTCAGCCCTTCTTTTCTGCCCTGTTGACAAAGGACAAATTGAGAAGGATGGTGGGAAAGCTGGGAGGAAGTAGGGAGGAAAACAGAAGAGCTCTGTTCCTAGGCCTGTGTCGTAAAAGAAATAATGATGATGATGATGATGATTCAATTTCATTGTTTTCTAAGCATCAGTTCCATCTGTAAAATCTTACGGCACTTCCTGGATTTACCAATGAAGTGACCATGGGTTGGAAAATAAAGGTAGCCTTTTTTTCAGATCCCTTAGGACATACTATATATCTACAGTCTCAATAGGATCTCAAGCACTTGGCTTTTCTAACAATGGGTGAGTTTATGGGTTTCACTAATGATACTGCTTAGAAGCTGGTACCCTGAGAAGCCTTGCAGCACAGAACTTAATATGGTAAATGGGACTTCAGGTGCAGCAATATGGTGGCAGATTAAGACAGTGTGGGAAAAACCCTCCCACTACAAATACTTAAGAATGCTGGGTAAAATATGACCTGAAAAAGAAAGGGAAAAACTGAGTAAAAGCACATGAGTGGATTCTGAGACTGCTTTTGTAACTTACAGACTTGCATTTTAAAACCCAAGTGGACAAAGGAGGTGAAACCATGGGCTGCCATGAGGCAGAGAGTTGAAACTAAAACACTTGAGGAGAGGCAGGATCCTCAAAGAGGGGCTTCCTCAGTGAAGACTGTGGGTGGGGGGGAACTCATACCCTAGAAAAGGGGTCCAAGACAACAATTTTGTGTGTCCTTGGGCTCTGAGTGAAAAAAAGAAACCTCTCCTCTGAAATATGGATATCCAGATCTGAGCCTTGAGGAGAGTAATCCAGGGAGTTCCAAACTAAGAAATTAGCAGAAACACTGGCCCCAAGCCAGTGATACTCCTGAGATCTCTAGACGAAGCAATGCAAATTGTTCTGGAGGGGACCTGTTATCAGGTCACAGAAAAAGTAATCCTCACTCAAGATCAGCTTATAAGAAAATTTAAAATTACAATATATCATGAGAAGAAAACAGCAAACACAACAAACAAGATTGTTAGAATTCCAGGAACTTGGGTACTTCCCTGGTGGTCCAGTGGTTAAGAATCCACCTGCCAATGCAGGGGACACAGGTTCAATCCTTGGTCTGGGAAGATCCCACATGCCACAGAGCAACTAAGCCTGTGTACCACAACTACTGAGCCCGTGCTCTAGAGCCCATGAGCCACAACTACTGAGCCCACATGCTGCAACTACTGAATCCTGTGTGCCTAGAGCCCATGCTCCACAAGAGAAGCCACCACAATGAGAAGCCCATGCACCTCAACGAAGAGTAGCCCCCACTCGCCACAACTAGAGAAAGCCCCCATGCAGCAATGAAGACCCAGAGCAGCCAAAAAACAAATTAATTAAAAAAAAAAAAAGAATTCCAGGAACTTGGGATAATAAAATTAAAATTTGAAAAAGAGAATACAAAATAAATAGGCTTAAAACTATGAAAGACATAAAAGTAGGAAATAAAACCCTGAGGAAACAAAATATGAAAAACAGCCAGGTATGAAAATAAGCCAAACAGAACCTCTAGAAATAAATATTATAATCACTGAAATTAAAAAGTCAACAGATATGTTAAAAAGATTAGACACAAGTAAAGAGAGAATTAAGTAAAATGGAAGACAGATTTGAAGAAATGACCAAGGGGCATCACAGAGATAAAAGGGGCATGAAAGAATAGCTCCTGGAATAGGGAGTACGATGAGACTATTCTGACCTATTTAATGCAAGACCCAGATGATGCAAATAGAGAGACTGTGTTAGTTTGGGTCCTCCAATAAGCAGATGCCAAGAAAGGATGTTGGGAAGAGAAAGAGTGGGCAAGGAGAAACCTCAGACCTGAAAGTCATGGCTCAAGGACTCCCCATTAGAAGAGTCCTATGTCCTACAGGATGGGCTAACACTAGTAGCCATGTCTTACTAAGCCAGCAACCAGGACAGCCCAGGGGAAGCGTGGCTTTTGAGTGAATCCTGAGACATGGCATCTGGGGTCAGTCAACTAGGCTTCCCACAGCAGGAGATCTGAGAGGCACATTTTCATGGCTGCTGACATGAAGGGGAGCAATATTTTTAAAGATAATAGTTAATCCAGAATTGTAAAAGCCATACATCTCCTATGTAGAGAATAACAGCAAGTTCTGAGCAGAATAAACCAAAACAAATCTACACATGCTATAGTTAAATGGCAGAATATCAAAGGCTATAAAATACCAAAAACGAGGAGAAATTTAAGCTAAATGAAAAGAAAATAAACTGGTAGGGGGGATGACTGGAGTTAATTATAGACTGCTTTCTAAGAACACACATTTAAGGATAATAAAGCCAGTAGAGGAAAAAAGGGAGGAACTGATAAAACTCAATTCAGTAAGAGACAGGAAATGAGAAAAAGAAAGCAAAGGAAAAGTATGGAAAATAGAAAACATGAAATAAGAGAAATAATTTAAAATATCAACCATTACTATAAATGCAAACAGATTAAAATAGCTGGTTAAAAAACTCAGACTGGATTTTTTTTTTAATTTAGCCATATGCTATTTACAAGAGGTTCTTGTAAATAAGAACCTCTTACTTACTTTACCAGTAAGTAAAAGCACTTACCTGTTCTTACTACTTACACAATTTCTTAACCTTTTGCAGATTGATTGATCTCATTAATGAGATGAGATTCCCATTCTCATCTGTAGAATGGGATGATAATGACAGACTTAGTTTTTAATCTATAACATGTTTTTCTTTTTTTTTTTTGGCGGTACACGGGCCTCTCACTGTTGTGGTCTCTCCCACTGCGGAGCACAGGCTCCGGACGCGCAGGATCAGTGGCCATGGCTCACGGGCCCAGCCGCTCCGCGGCATGTGGGATCTTCCCGGATCAGGGCACAAACCGGTGTCCCCTGCATCGGCAGGCAGACTCCCAACCACTGCGCCACCAGGGAAGCCCCATATAACGTGTTTTTCTTAAAATAACACAAGCAAGTACAGCAAAATGTTACTTGCGTAATCTTTCTGGTGCGTACATGGGTGCAAGTTTCATTACTGTCTGTACATTTTAATCTATTTGAATTGTTTCAAAAATAAAAATGTTTTCACTGTTTAAATCCATAAGCCCAATAACCAAGTAAAAATATAAGACCACAGTAAATGACAATGTACTTATACACCACTTGGGAGGGTATAGAACTATACACCTTTCCTCCGGAACAATTTTGCAAGATACACCAAAACTTAAAAGATATAGATACTCTTGGGACTTCCCTGTCAGTCCAGTAGTTAAGACTTTGTCTTCCAATGCGGGGGGTGCAGGTTCGATCCCTGGTCAAGGAGCTAAGATCCCACATGCCTCTGGGCCAAAAAACCAAAACAGAAAACAGAAGCAATATTGTAACAAATTCAATAAAGACTTCAAAAATGCTCCACTCAAAAAATCTTTTAAAAATAATGTAGATACTCTTTAACCCAGGGACTGAATTCTTGTAATTTATCCCAAGGAATTAATCAGAAATGTGTACAAACATTTGTGTATTAGTTTACACCTGAGTTATGTCTAATGGTTAAAAATTCAAAACAACTTTAATGTTGTTGGGAACTGTTTTAGTAAACTGCAATGCATCTGTATAACAGATAGTTATATATATTATATATAGTTATATATATTCTGTATAACAGAATAGTATTCAGTCATTAGAATTCAGGTTAAGGTTATAGAAGATTATTAGTGACAAGTATATATTAGTAAGTGAAAAAGATACAAAGCAGTATGCATAGTATGAGTTTGTTTTAATTTTTAAAAATATGTGTGGGCTTCCCTGGTGGCGCAGTGGTTGAGAATCTGCCTGCCAGTGCAGGGGATACGGGTTCAAGCCCTGGTCTGGGAAGATCCCACATGCCTTGGAGCAACTGGGCCCGTGAGCCACAGCTACTGAGCCTGCACGTCTGGAGCCTGTGCTCCGCAACGAGAGGCCGCGACAGTGAGAGGCCCGCGCACCGCAATGAAGAGTGGCTCCCGCTTGCCGCAACTAGAGAAAGCCCTTGCACAGAAATGAAGACCCAACACAGCCAAAAAATAAATAAATAAATCTTCAAATTAAAAAAAAATATATATATATATGTGTATATATGTACAAAGACAAGGAACCACCAGTGAAGCACTTCTGGATGGTAAAGATTCTGAACGACTTTTTTTTATTGTGCTTTTCTCTGTTTTCCAAGTTTTCTGCAGTGAGCATATGGTGCTTTGCAATTAGGGGGGAAAAGCAATCATTACTTCTAAAGTAAGTGGCAATAATTCCAGTTTATACTCTAATGCAGGGGTCCACAAATTATATCCCGCAGGCCAAATCCAGCCTGCCACCCTGCCTGTGAGTTAGGAATGGTTTTACATTTTTAAATCGTTGAAAAAAAAAATGAAAAGAAGAATAGTATTTATAAACTGCCATTCTAATCTAATCTTTGTATTTAATCTTTACAACAACCCTGTGAAGTAGGTATGACACCTTTTACAGATGAAGGAACAGAAGCTCCTAGATTTTGGTCAGGTAAGTAGTCAAAGATCTGCCAGCTACTGAGTCTTTGCTGAAACTCACACCCAAGGAGTCCTACCCCAGACCTTATCCTCTTAAGCTGCTTCCTCCATGTGAAAAGTTCTCCACCACTATAAGGGCAAATGCAGCCAGCACAGTCTGGTGAATTCTCAGGATGGAAGACCACAGTGTTTCAGTGAAGCCTCGTTGGAGAATGAGGCCCTGTTTCTACCATGATGATAGGAAACACTAGCTCTGAACTCCAATTAACCAAAATATTATCCTCCTCAAAGGAATTCCATTCTTGGGCTTCCCTGGTGGCACAGTGGTTAAGAATCCACCTGCCAATGCAGGGGACACGGGTTCAATCCCTGGCCTGGGAAGATCCCACATGCCACGGAGCAACTAAGCCCGTGCACCACAACTACTGAGACTGCGTGCCACAACTACTGAAGCCCACGTGCCTACAGCCTGTGCTCCGCAACAAGAGAAGCCACCGCAATGAGAAGCCCACATACCACAACGAAGAGTAGCCCCCGCTCGCCGTGACTAGAGAAAGCCCACGCACAGCAACAAAGACCCAACGCAGCCAAAAATGAAAACAAATAAATAAATTAAAAAAAAAAGAATTCCATTCTTTTCATTAGTAGACCTGTATAACAGAAAATTGTACCCTTTTATTATTATTATTCTGTTTTGAATTTCATCAATAAAATTTGTGGAAATTTGTTTAGTCTCTCATTATGTAAGCACCTACATAATATCCTTGATGTTGTGTATTGGCCCAAAAAGCCTAAAATATTTACTATGTGACCCTTTGCAGAAAATGTCTGCAGTCTCCTGTTTGAATTGACAGAGAAAAGCAAGTGGGGAGAAGCAGAAGTCTCAGTATTAATGGAGTCCCCACATCTGGAACCATGGAGTAATCAAGAACCCAAACGGTTCTCTCTCCCAAGCTATTCCACAAGCTCTTAGTCATTTAAAGACTGTTTCTTTTCTCCTTCTCCTGCTATGTCTATATTTTTTATCCATTACCTCCCACCAAGGGGTGAGCAAAAAAAAGAAAGCAAAACTTAGTTCAGTCAACGTTATTGCTTCTTAGAAACTCTGGCAAAAATTTGTTCAGGGAAAGAGACTTGGCTTTTATATCATTTCTGAAGTTAACTTATCAGTGTTTTCTGTTCCAAAAATAACTGAGAATTTGGCCACTCATCCTAAGTATGGGATTGTTCATTCATCCACTTAACAAACCCTAGCATAGCGCACAGATCAGAAGATATATATCAACACAACAAAACATTCTATAATAGAAAGCAGTTTTAAATGACTACAGAAAATGCAAATTAAAACCACAATGAGATACCACCACACCCAGTAAAATATCTATAATCAAAAGGACAGATAATACCAAATATTGGCAAGAATGTGGAGAAAGCAGAACGTAAAATATAAAATGCAACAGCCACTCTGGAAAACAGCCTGGTGGTTTCTGTTGAAGTTAAACATATGACCCAGAAATTCAACTCTTAAGTATCTACCCAAGAGGAATGGAAACATGCATCCATACCAAGACTTGTATACAGATGATCACAGCAGTATTTTCATAATAGCCCCAACCTGGAAACAACCCAAACGTCCATCAACTGGTAACTGGATAAACAAAATGTGGTATATCCACACAATGGAATACTACTCAGCAATAAAAAAGAACCAACTATGATACACTCAACAATATGGATGAACTCAAAAACAGCATGCTGGGGCTTCCCTGGTGGCGCAGTGGTTGAGAGTCCGCCTGCTGATGCAGGGGACACGGGTTCGTGCCCCAGTCTGGGAAGAGCCCACATGCTGCAGAGCGGCTGGGCCCGTGAGCCATGGCCGGTGAGCCTGCGCGTCCGGAGCCTGTGCTCCGCAACGGGAGAGGCCACAACAGTGAGAGGCCCATGTACCGCAAAAAAAAAAAACAAAACAGCATGCTGAGGAAGGCCACTCTCAAAAGACTGCATTTTATATGATTTTATATGACATTTCTAGAAAAGACAAACTATAGATGCAGAAGCGATCAGTGGTTCCCTGAGATTGGGGTGAGAGCAACGACTATCTACAAACAGGCAAGAGAGAACTTTGTGGGGTGACAGAAAGTACTAAAACTGAATTGTGGTTGCACAAATACATGGATTTACTAAAACTTATGGGTGAATTTATGGTATGCAAATTAGACCTCAATAAAGCTGTTTTAAAACAGAACTACAGGAGCAAAGGGGCAGATATCTGCTTGAGGTGGAAGAAAGGGTAGGGAAAGCTTTAGAAAAGAGAAACTTTAAGATAATATCCCGATAACGGACATTTAGCTGAAACGGATTTAACAGTGTGCAGAGGCAGGAAGGCATGAAAACTCAAGTAGGATTTGGGGAGGGAAAAGAAATAGGTGATACTAAAGGGCAAGCTGCAAGTGAGAAAACAAGAAGTTGGTAAGCAGTTGGTACTTTATCTCATAGGTCATGGGAAGTCACTACAGAATCTGAAGGGGGCTGAGTGACTATCACATTTGAGTTTTAGAAAGCTAACTCTGGAGGCAGTGTAAAAAGAAGATGACTTAGAGATGAGGCGAAAAAAGCAAGAGGCCATGTCCAGGTAAAAGATACAGAACCAACTATTTAGTTTCTAATGAGGTGGTGGGAAAGAAGACAGCTTCTAATCTCAGCAGCTAAGATGCTGGTGTCACTAAAACAAATAAGGACGACAGGAGCAGAAGCAGTTTTGGGGGAAGGTGGTGACATAAATACTGTTTTAGGTTGATTGTGAGGTGCTGTCAAGATATTCAGGTACAAATATCCAGTAAAGAGTTGCAAAACTGGAAAGAGTCTGGGGTTGATGCTGTGGCTTGGGGAATTCTTAGCAAAGAAATAGTCACTGAAACCACTGAACTGTTAAGATTGCTATGGACTCACATAAACAGCAAGAACTTAGGGCTCAAGATCAAAAAGGCTAATTATAGGGAACTCCCTGGTGGTCCAGTGGTTAGGACTCCTCGCTTCTGCTGCTGGGGGCCTGGGTTTGATCCCTGGTCAGGGAACTAAGATACCTGCAAGTGTGCAGCCAAAAAAAAAAAAAGGCTAATTACAGAGTCTACCCTGTCATCCATGCAATGACATTAAGAAAATGCTTTTCCTTCTGTTGCTGTTCTTTTTTTTTTTTTAAGCGTTAGAAACGTTTATTTGTCAAAATATTTTATTTAAAAAAAAGTGAGAGAAGTGGAGTAAAGCAAGGCTAAATTTCAGCTAATGTTGTACCATGATCAGACATAAAGACAAAACAAAACAACAACAAACAAAACCCCAATGGTCCTAGTAATTTCAGAAGATTAGCTTCAGGGTCAAAGTCCAGAGCTAACAGAGAAGAGAAGAAGGTTGCCTGTCACTACATATGGTCATGTTAAAGGGAAAGGAGGGGAATTCCCTGGTGGTCCAGTGGTCATGACCCAGCGCTTTGGGGGTTGGGGGAGAAGGTTCATCCCTGGTCAGGGAACTAAGACCCCGCATGCCATGAGGTGCAGCCAATTGAAAAACTTTTTTAAAGAAAATTAAATTTGAAAATAAATAAAAATAAAGGGAAAGGAGATGTTGCAGGTAGACAGGGAGAGGGGTCAACTCCTAAGGAAAGCAAGGTAGGAGGGATTCCACTGTATAGGAAAGAGAGGCTGCCAGCACAATCCTCACCTAGGGCTGTGCTGTGGTCTTGAAGCAGATGGGACAAGTAATAGTTGTAGGTAGTTGGACACGGAAGCTGCTACTGCCACTGCCTCCTAAGAGCAGACTCGGTAAGGCTAATAGTGGTGGAGTGCGCCCTATGCATCATGGTTATACACGGATTCCCCATAGCCAACGGTGTCAGGTGTGCATGCTGCTCCATACTGTTTGTTATAGTGCTCGGTAAAGTCCGCCACACTTACCCGTACGGTCTACTGGGCACTCTTCTGACCAGTGCCCCTTTCCCACACTGACAGCAGCCGCTCTGATCTCCCATCCCAGGGTCAGTCCGAAGCTGGCTGGTGGACAACTGCACGTATGTTCGTGTGCCTTGAAACTCTGTGTTGTCAAGGCCCCTGACAGCCCTACTGCATCCTCTGTCTGCTCCACGTGTACGAAGGCATAATCTTTCACAATGTCACATTCGATGACTGAACCATGCTCCTCTAACCTGGCCCAAAGCTCTTGGTTGGTACAAGTAGGACTAATGCTGCCCACGTGCAACTTGGCTGAAGCTTTGCTCTTTTTCTTTTTAAAATAAATTTATTTATTTATGGCTGCACTGGGTCGTCATTGCTGCGCGCAGGCTTTCTCTAGTTGCGTCTCTAGTTGCATTGAGCGGGGATTACCCTTCAGTGTGGTGCACAGGCTTCTTATTGCGGAGGCTTCTCTTGTTGCAGAGCACGGGCTCTAGGCACACGGGCTTCAGTAGTTGTGGCGCACGGGCTTAGTAGGCTTAGTTGCTCCGCAGCACGCGGGACCTTCCCGGACCAGGGCTTGAACCCGTGTCCCCTGAATGGGCAGGCGGATTCTTAACCACTGTGCCACCAGGGAAGCCCCTGAAACTCTGCTCTTATCCTTGCTGGCTTCCACGGTGGGGTTCACCCTGTGCAGCCTGTAGTGGACGGCATCCTCGGCCGCCGCCTGGTTCTCTATGTGCACAAAGCCGTAGTTTTGTGGCTTTTGTTGTTGTTGTTTGTTTTTTGGCGGAGCCTGCGGGATCTTAGTGCCCCGACCAGGGATCAAACCAGAGCCCTCCCTGGTGAAAGCAAGGAGTCCTAACCAGTGGAGCGCCAGGGAATTCCCAAAGCTGTAGTTCTTAATGATGTCACATTCCAGCACCTTCCCACACTGCTCAAGGAGTCAGCGGATCGCCTGCTCTGTGCCCTCCTGGGGCAGGTTTCCGATGAACTGCGTCACCGTGCTGACAAGAGCTTCCGTGTGGTGGCGGCGGCGGCGCTGGCGGCGGCTCCGGCGTCTCAGAGAACGCTACAAAATGGCGGCGGGCGCCCGAGCCCCGGCGGCGTGACCGGGCACTGCTCGCGCGTCAGCTTACGCACGCGCCACTGCGTGCTGCCTCAGGCTCGCGGGCGCCATGCTGCTGTTCTTGTGGTCAGTTTGTTCCTAGCAGACCGCCAATAGATTTTACAAAGAGTTACAGATTACAAAACAAACATGCCAAAGATGGTGATCAAACTGGGGACAAATACATAGATGGGAGAGCAGAACGCAGAACATAACAGAGGCAATTGAGACTATATAGAATCTGCTATCTAGAAAGCAAGGTGCATGCTTTAGCTGCTTTTGAAACTCTCATATTGTGAATATGGGTACTAGTTTGCACTTTCAAGTTAAGGGTACATGGGTCAGAGTCCATCTATTGCCCTCAGCTCATCCACAACCATCCAAATGCACATCAGTTCTACCATCTTGTCAATAATATACTGTGCAAATTGGCACCCTGGAGATCTACCTTCTTGGACCTTCCCAAAGCCCCCATATGGCTAACAAATGGAGAGGACAAAAAATTTCACACATTGTTATATACAGGGTACTAGGAAATACAGACAAAAGAACAGTAGGCTAAATGCCAGAAGATCCAGATTCTATATTCTTCCACCATGGACAAGTTAATTATATTCTTTGTATGTACAAATGGGAATAGAATGCACAGATCAGACTTAGAAAATTTAAGTGTTGCACCGTGTATGGTAATACTGCTTGAGAGTTTGTCATACGCCACACAACCTCCTGTCTATTTAGGGGCCAAACGAGTTAAAGTTGTGCTCTATTATTTTAGGGGAGAAAAGTGTCTTTGACAGTAAAACTTGAATATAACTTACAAGAAATCATTCCTAGAGGTGGAGTACTGCAGTATATCAGATTCTCCTTCTATACATGACCTTTAATTCTGCTGACATCTATTTCCAGCCTTTGAGTAGGAGAACTTAGAACATGACCTAGAGGCCTTCATTCATCAGGCCCCCACACTCCCACCCACAATGGATGTGGCCCTTCTCCAACAGTGAGTCACCCACCTTCCCCTCTGCTTTCTGCTTGGGTGGCCACCACCAAGCCTTGGACCCTATTTCCTGGTCTGTCTACCCAACCAGAAAAGAAGTTCCCTGCATGCAGGGTAGAGTTCATTCATTCCTGTGTTCTCAGCACCTGTCAGCATGTAAGGCTCAAAAAATGACCCCCAAGTGAAAGAATGCCAGGAAATTAGGGGGAAAAATGCCAAATGGCACATATTAAAAATAAAATTTTTATACTATTCTATTTTTTTAAATAAAAATTATATGTACTTAAGGCGTTTGAGATGATGATTTCAGATACATATACATAGTGAAATGATTACTACAGTCAAGCTGTAGTAATAATGAACATATTTCATATGTTAACATAATAATTAACATATTTCTTCTCGTGGTTACCATTTTATGTATGTGTGTGATGAGAGCAAAAATTAAATTTTAAAAGTCTTCTGTGCATTGAGTGACAGATGAGTGGATAAACAGAATGTGGTACATACATAGAATGGAATATTATCCAGCCTTGTAAAGGAAGGAAATTCTGACAGATGCTACCACATGGATGAACCTACAAAGCATTATGCTCAGCAAAATAATCCAGACACATGATGCCACTTATATGAGGTACCTTGAATAGTCAAATTCCTAGAAACAGAAAGTACAATAGAATGGTGGCTGCCAGGGGCTGGGGGAAGGAGGCACAAGGAGTTAGTGTTTAATGGGTACAGAGTTTCTGTTTGGGTTGACGAAAAAGTTCTGGAGATGCTAGTGGTGATGGTTGCACAGCATTATGAATGTACTTAATGCCACTGAACTGCACACTTAAAAAAGGTTAAAATGTAAATTTTATGACATATATAACTGCAATTTTTTTTAAGTCTCCTGTGCAGTATTCCATCTGAGGAAGGATACAGGACTGTGGCCTTTGGCATATTTTTAGGTGGCTATTTCTTCATAGGATGCATTCTTAAATACCTAATTGATAGCAAAGGGAAGAAAACACATTCAGCATTCACACAGCTCAGTGTCCAAATGTCCAAAGTCATTAATTTGGAAAAATACCACAAGTATCATGAAACTGATTCAGAATTTACTTCTAAACCATGAAAGCAAAAAACGAAGTGTGATTTTAATTGGGTTTTCTGGGAGTGTAAGTGTTGTCTTAGATGACTTGTTTTTTTAATTGTTGGTAATCACTGGCTACCAGTACTAACCTCACTGCCAGAAAAATAAACAGTTAAGTAATTAAAACATTCAAAACCTGAACTAGCAGAGAAAAAAAGTTTATGTTTTTAACACTTTCCTTTTAGCATCAATTGTGATTCATATATCAAAAGACTAACTTTTTAAAAGGAGATGAAATAGCTTTCATATTTGACTATTTTGGTAACCAGCTGTATAGAAAACTATTTTATCATCCCTTTTCCCCACCCCCAGACAGAGAAAGTTGTTGAGCTTGAGATTTCTAGATTATAATGTCGAAGTTCTCATGCAAGCAAAACCTCCCAGCGATGTCAGATGTCTTGTCAAGGTAAAAACAGGAAGATTTTTTTTCTTTGATATCTGTCAAGAAAATATAGAGGTATGCTTATTACTTTCTTTAAAAAGTTCTTTTCCCTTTGAAGAAAAGTGTTGTGTTTATTCCAATGGCAGTTTAACAAATAATCTCAGGTTCTCAGCAAAACCTCAAAACAGGTGATTAGAATGCAACAAGCTGACAGACTCCAAATTAAATTGACACTCCCCAGTCTAATGCTTCAAAAGATGTGTGTATCAGCATCATCCAAAGCAAGTCACTGGATCACTTTTAACTTCTTCCAAATACCAAGCCTTTAAGCCAAGCTCAAACATGGCGGAGGAGAAAAGGCAAGAGAAGGGACTTTGCTGTGTCAACATGGACACCCCTTAGAAGGTCAGTGCAAATCAAAGAATTACAACCAAATTGTTTTAATCGCTTGGGTGACAACGCACAGGTGACAAGGGGGAAGAGCAAAGAGATAAAAGTGTTAGTGCTTGAAGGAGATGACGCACCCACCTTTGCAGTTCAGTAAACATGGCCTAATGGTGATTTTGTCTGTGGATGGTGAGAAAGGACTTTGCACCAGAAGATCTTATCCCTCGGGAAGGACTAGATTCTAGTCTTAGATTCACAGAGTCACAAAAGAGGAGAGAATGGGCCGGTGGCTCTAAACAGATCCAGTGGAGGGGAGAAACGGAGGTAGCATAATGAAGATGGAGTTGTGAATAAAGCACGCGTGAAGCACCTACAAAGGGCAGCTTCCTGGGTCCTGGAGAAGCCTGGTACCCCCTCCCACAAGTTGAGGAAGCTGCCCCGATTCTGGAAGCATCTGGTTCCAGATGAGAAAATCACTTCACTCTGGGTGGAAGAACCTCAGACAGCCATACAGTTAGGGACACATGCAGACCAAGGTGACCAAAAGAAAACACCCAGATTAAGCCCACAAATCATTTTCAATAAGCCTTTCCAGAAAAGCAGCGTGGTGAGAGAAGTCCTGGGGATGTGATGTATTGGTGTGGAGACGGTGGGTAACAATACTCGATTGTACATTTGAAAGCTGCTGAGAGAGTAGATCTTAAAATTTCTCATTGCAAGAAAAAAATTAAAAAAACAAAAAACAGCCATGTGTGTTAGCTGGGATCCCAGGTAAAAACTTCAGAAAATAAACACCTTCAAAGGAAGGAGACTTCTCTCTGCGGTTTTGAAGACGAAGTTTCACATCCGCTGCTCCAAAGGCCCAGAAAGGCTTATTGTGCTGGGGAACTGGGGTGTGCGAGCTTCGAAGACTTAAACAAATGATCATTTCTCTCCTTCAGAGATCCTATAATCTCCTAAGAGATTCCAGGTGGCAATAAATTAATAGGCTCACTCTTTACTATGCTTCTATTTCTCCTAGCTTAAAAAAAAATCTTAATCAGAAACAAAATTATTTCTTTACCAAAGGCTCCATTTCTGTGTGATATCCTAGTTAAACTTGCACATTTTTTTCTCCATTCTGTTTTTTTGGACTCAGAACAATTTCCTCCTCCTCTAAGCAGAAAAGCCTACAGAAAAAGTGTTGGTTGTGCCCTAGTTTCAGGAGGTGATGAAGAGGCAAGTCGCTAAAGCCATATGGAGAAAACTACTACTTGTGGCCCCAGGGAGAAAAAAAAAAAGAATCAGCCCAACAAAGATACCTAGAGTCAGACTGGAACTTCTGGAGCAATCTAAGCCTTACCTCCAAATGCCTAAACAATAGCCTCTATTTATGCACACTTCAAAAGACCTCATTGCATCAGAAGGCACCTTGCGAATAAGGTTGCAGCTAATTCTCCCAGCAGCAGAAATGCACTCCTGTGAATAACAAAGCTTCACTCTGTTATTCATAATAAGGATTAAACCCAGTGGAATAAAATACACAGTTGCCAGGTCATCTTAGTGTAGGGCTGAGCATGGAAAACGGAGTTCTCATTTCTCCTCCACTAAAGCCTGGTGGTTGGTAGAGGAGCCAGTTCTTTAAATGTCCAGTGACGAGTTCTTTTGCTGTTAAAGGAGAAATCAGCTAACAAGGAAAGGGCTCTGAGATAGTTGAAGGGCACTGAATCAATATTACTACTGTCCTCAGCCCCCTGTCACAACTGAGTGCAGACCTTCAAAGGAACACATTGTTACCTAAAACTAAAAGATTCCCCCAGGGCTTCCCTGGTGGCGCAGTGGTTGAGAATCTGCCTGCCGATGCAGGGGACACGGGTTCGAACCCTGGTCTGGGAGGATCCCACATGGCACGGAGCAACTGGGCCCGTGAGCCACAACTACTGAGCGCATCTGGAGCCTGTGCTCCACAACAAGAGAGGCCGCGATAGTGAGAGGCCCGAGCACCGTGATGAAGAGTGGCCCCCCGCTTGCCACAACTAGAGAAAGCCCTTGCACAGAAACGAAGACGCAACACAGCAAAAATAAATAAATTAATTAATAAACTCCTACCCACAACATCTTCAAAAAAAAAAAAAAAAAGATTCCCCCAGCTCATCCCCCCACCTAAAAGGCTGCCTCTAAAGCATCAAGGGCCTGGCCCCCTATCTGTTCCACACCTAGGTTTTTCTTCCCATTCCCTCTCCCCGCCCTGACCCCCGTTCCAGCAAAAACAATCTGTTGACCCCTTGCACACACATGACTTACAGCTTCCGACTCACAACCTTTCTTTGCCAAAATCCGTATTCATCCCTCAAGATTTGCTTTAAAAGGGCCTCCCCATGACCCCAACCCACTGACAGCTCTTTTTTGCACATGGTTCATATTGAGTTTGCAATCAATTAAAAGTTTAATGTTCTTATTGAAATAATTCTATTTGGAATATATGTTGTCTGGAATTTGCTTCAAAAAAAATCCAAGGATAGGAGTGGAGGGTGGGGCATTCGGGGTGGGCCCCATATGGGTTCATCAGAAGGGTCTCTCTACTTTTTTAAAAAAGTCTTTATTGGGCTCCCCTGGTGGCGCAGTGGTTAAGAATCCGCCTGCCAATGCAGGGGACACGGGTTTGAGCCCTGGTCCGGGAAGATCCCACATGCTGCGGAGCAACTAAGCTTGCGCACCACAACTACTGAGCCTGCGCTCTAGAGCCCGCGAGGCACAACTACTAAGCCCGCGTGCCACAACTACTGAGCCCGCGTGCCTAGAGCCCGTGCTCCGCAACAAGAGAAGTCACCACAATGAGAAGCCCGCACACCGCAACGAAGAGTAGCTCCCACTCGCTGCAACTAGAGAAAGTCCACGTGCAGCAACAAAGACCCAATGCCTCCAAAAAACAAACAAATAAATAAATCTCTTTAAAAAATAAGTCTTTATTGAATTTGTTACAGTATTGCTTGTGTTTTATGTTTTGGTTTTTTGGCATGTGGGATCTTAGCTCCCTGACCAGGTATTGAACCCGCACCCCCTGCATTGGAAGGCAAAGTCTTAAGCACTGGCCCACCAGGGAAGTCCTGGGTCTCTCTACTTTTGCTTATGTTTGAAAGTTTCCATAGTAAAAATCTGAAAATTTTAGTGTCACAAAGCTAGCTAAGGACAACCAACATTCAAACTCAGGATTGCCTGACATTAAGAGCAGAGCCCGCTAGGCTGTTCTATTGTTTTCCATGAATTATTTCATAGTTGCTGTTACTGCTTTTTTTCACTGTATCCAGGCTGTATTCATTATTCATTTGACATGAAAAGCCTGGTTGCTCTCCGCAAGGAGAGCAGGCAGTGTAACTGGGGACACAGGTAAACAGATAAATCACAGTGGAATCGTGAGTGTAACAGCCAGGATAGGAATCGAGTGGAAACAAATAAATTTCTATGGGAAAACAGCAATTAAGCCTACTTGGGGAACTCAAAAAGGCAGCCCAGCTGGGAGCTGTTATCCCAGGTGGAACTCAAGAGCTAAGCAGGGACGTCCAAGGTGAAGGAGTTTGGGGACAGGAGCACAACTCGGGCAGAAGTTGTGGTGTGGGCAAAGACGCAGTCCTGAAGAGGCGTGATGAGGAAGAAACAGGGCCAGGTGGGGCAGATGCCCTGGTGAGGTAAGTGGAGGCCCAGACTGTGAAGAGGCTTGCAGCCAGGCCAACAGGGCTGGATTTTACCTCTTTGACAATCAGGAGCAAATGCGGAAGTGACATGACCACTGTTGGTCTGTTAGGAAGGTCACTGTCAGCTGTGCACCTAACAGCCTGGAATGGGCTTTTGCAGCAGGTCATAGCCAGGATTAGGTACAGAGAGAGTGAGGTACAAAATTTACGAGGACACCAAAGAACTCAGCGATTTGGATGAATATTATTTTAATGCAATATTTTTTTAGAAATCAAAATTAAATCCAAGAAAGTCCACGATGGAAAAAAAAAACCAAATTGTGTAAGTAAAGACAGAATGTTACCCTTTGTTTTACCACCCTGCTTTATTATGAAACTGCAAGCACCACCCCACCTGTCCACTCCCCAGCCCTCACCATGCTGGGTGGGTTTACAAGGATGGACAATGATATAGGAACAGATTGGACAACATGAGCCTTTACATATAGTTGTATTTTTTTGTTGTAGAGCTTTTATTAACTTTTCCCACTTGGTTGTCAACATGGGAGGATATTTTGATAAGTGGACATAGGGGTGCACAGTTTTCTTTGCCTCAAGGCTCCCATAGAGCTTGGCAGGGCCCTGCCATAGCCCGGGCAGTAAATGAGGACCGACAACCCTAAAACAAGAGTGTGAAAGAGGAAGAGGCCAAATTCAAGCAACATTTCTAGGGCAGAAATGAGAGAATATATAAATGCAGTAGGAGTATCAGCCTAAAGGCTCAGCTCGAGCACAATTTATTCTCCCCAACTACGTCATAGACCTTCAGTGTCAAAAATCCCGTTCCCCTAAACTTTTGTATAATTTTGCGCCTAGCTCGATAAATTCCTATTAACTAATTAAGTGGAAAAGAAGAGCTTAAGTCCAAAGCACACACAACTGAAGCCAGGAGTATGTCATTCCTATTTCACAAACTGTCTCTCGCTGAAGAGCAGGGCGCAGTGATGAATGTTCAAAACGTACGACCTGTCCATGATAACTAAGACCCTCCTCCCCAAAATCTAGTAAGTTGTTTGAGTGACACTCTCCTGTCATTCTCCCATCTCATTTTGCATCCTTAGAACTAAGGAGGAGAATAATTGAAGTGAGGGCTCTGCTTTGTCATCTCTGAAGCTATGATCAGTTTAGAAGAAAGGCTGAAAAAACGGTTGGTTCCACCAGCCTTGGACAATGGGAGAGAATGGGTGGGGGGCTTTGCAGTTTTCTGTATCAAATAGTAACCGGATTCCCACTCCACCCTCCTGCCCATGTGATTTCCACTCGGCCCATGTTAGCTTCAGTCCTGTGTCATGGAATATGGCCCCATCTCTGCGGAGCAAATCAGAGGCCAGTTCAGGATTGTGGACAGTTTAAGTGACAATAAGGGTGAGGCATCATCCTGATAAACCATCAGGTGTGGAAATGCACTCAAGAGAGACTCACAGTGATGGAGGAGGCCTTAATAAATAAAAGCTGCTACCAAACCTAACTTTTGGATGGCTTCGGAAGGCTGAGTTGCTCTGAGAGGGCGGTACAGAGATATCAACTTGCCATCCGTGGCCCGGCCCAGGCAAGGAGCTATGACTAAACAGGAAATTGGTTACTGAGCAGTTGAACGGATGTATGAGTGTTCAAAGCGCAGGCACCAGGCTATACTCTGAGACATTCTATAAAGTGAAAGCAGAGCTGTGTTAACCCTGACAGATGTGTAAGAGACTCGTGTAAGGGGCAGGACCTGCTTGGGTCTCCTGAAGAACTGAATTCTCTGTGAGTAACTATGAATTATTCAATGCTATGGTTTATTGGGCATCTACTATGTGCCCAGTATATCACAGGAATATTTTTTAAACCACCCCAGAGCCCTGCAATGGGAAGCGCTATCTTTATGTTACAAAAGGAAGCTCAGAAAGGTTGAGTCGTGAGCCTGAGTTCATAGAGCTGGTCCTAAAGGAGCTAGAATTCAAACCCAGAGCAAAGCCAGGCTTAGAGTAAGGAGAAACTTTTCCTTTTGAGAGCTCAGTGACGTTCTGGTTAGAGAGAGGTGAATGAGTTTGAGTTTGCCAGTGCAGTGTCAGATCCTGCACTCAACACTTTGATATTTTATTCAGCATGGGAATATTTTGCATTAATGATGATTTTTAAAATACAATGGATTAAAAATATTATTCATTGTGATTATTGAGTTTGGGGATCCCCCTTCAATTTGGGTCCCCGGGGGCGTGCCTCCCTAGCCTCACCCTAGTTTTGGCTGTGTTCCAGCCCGCAGGCGACCTGTGATAACCTGAATGCAGCCTACAGACAGCTCTCATTTTAGGCAGAATTTTCACTCTCCTCCTGCCTGCCTGATAAGTTTTACATCCAAAGTTATTACCTACTGGGAAAGAGGTTTTGGGTTTTGTGGGGTTTTGGGTTTTTTTTTGTCTGAGTTGGGTCTTCGTTGCTGCACGCGGGCTTTCTGTAATTGCGATGAGCGGGGGCTACTCTTCATTGCGGTGCGAGGGCTTCTCTTGTTGTGAACACGGGCTCTAGGCGCACGGGCTTCAGTAGTTGTGGCTCATGGGCTTAGTTGCTCCACGGCATGTTGACCAGGGATGGAACCCGTGTCCCCTGCATTGGCAGGCGGATTCTCAACCACTGCGCCACCAGGGAAGACACCCCCCCTTTTTTTTTTGACTTGCTTGTTTGCTTCTTTTGTTTTCCTGTTCATTTTATTTTTTTCCTTTATCTTCTTTCTCTATTCATCACTGGCTGGGATACTTATAAACAAGAAATGTGTCAAAAGGTGATACATTAGATAACAGGATGCAAAAAATTCTACACAACCCGTGAACATATTCAAACGCACTCAAAAAGGAAGCGTCTTAGAATAATTTCACGCCCCCTTCCCAGGGCTGCAGAATATATTTATTTCTATAAGAAATTAGCTTCCAGGGCTTCCCTGGTGGTGCAGTGGTTAAGAATCCGCCTGCCAATGCAGGGGAGATGGGTTTGAGCCCCGGTCCGGGAAGATCCCACATGCCGCGGAGCAACTAAGCCCACACGCCACAACTACTGAGCCTACGCTCTAGAGCCCGCGAGCAACAACTACTGAGCCCGTGTGCCACGACTACTGAAGCCTGCGCGCCTAGAGCCTATGCTCTGCAACAAGAGAAGCGCAACAAGAGAAGCGCACTGCAACAAAAGAGTAGCCCTCACTCACTGCAACTAAAGAAAGCCCGCACACAGCAACAAAGACCCAACGCAGCCAAAAATAAATAAATTAAAATAAATTTTTAAAAAAAGTTAGCTTCCATAAGGATCAGCCCTTCGCACATCTGCTTCACAGAATTGTCTCTGAGAAAAACAAATACCGTATGCTAACACATATATATGGAATCTAAAAAAAAAAAAAGGTTCTGATGAACCTAGGGGCAGGACAGGAATAAAGGCACAGACGTAGAGAATGGACTTGAGGACACGGGGAGGGGGAAGGGTAAGCTGGGCCGAAGTGAAAGCGTAGCGTTGACATATATGCACTACTAAATGTAAGACAGCTAGTGGGAAGCAGCCGCATAGCACAGGGAGATCAGCTCAGTGCTTTGTGACCACCTAGAGGGGTGGGAAAAGGAGGGTGGGAGGGAGGCGCAAGAGGGAGGAGATATGGGGATATATGTATATGTATAGTTGGTTCACTTTATTATACAGCAGAAACTAACACAACATTGTAAAGCAATTATACTCCAATAAAGATGTTAAAAAAAAAAAAAAAAAGAATGGTCTCTGAGCCCTATTACCAGATACAAAATTAAGTACTATGAGCTGAGGCTGCAGGTTGTACTGGTAGCTTGAGGGTGAAAAGTCATCCTTTTTCCTTTTTTTTCCCTTGAATTTTATTTTATTTATTTATTTTTCATAAGGCAGGTTCTTATTATTATCTATTTTATACATATTAGTGTATATATGTCAATCCCAATCTCCCAACTCATCCCACCCCCCTCCTTCCGCCCCTCTTTCTAAACTTTTGTTTCTACAGTGTGGTACTGTTGTGACAAAACACCAGTATGAGGAGGATAACAGCCATGCCAACAGCAAACACAGCTGTTCTGAATCCTAGTCTGCATTTTTTTAAATTAACTAAATACAGTTCTTGGTTCTTTTAAAAATCAACATTAGGAAGCTCATCAACTACACAGGAGAGAAACTGACATAGAAATGGACACTGTCCAGGCACATGTGCCCAAGCAGTTTTGCATTTCAGCCCTGATTTCAATTAAAGAAGCGTTCATTCAGTACCTACTGTGTGTCCAGATGCGACCAGGAATTTGTATCACTAAGACAAAGGGCCAGGTTTCCTGGGAGGGACCGATGCTCAGTAGGGCATCACCACCCAGACCCGTGTTTTATGGAGGAGAGTGCAGTCCATTAGTTTAATTAAAAAAAAAAAAAAAAAAGCTTGATCTCAGCCCATGTACACTTTCTACAGGACAGGCCAAGAGAAATTTATAGGAGCAGAGCGGGTGGGCCCCTGGCAGGATTAGGATAAAATAAAATTTTAGTGGCCTGGAGTTTCCTCTCACTGCTCAGCAGTTTCAACCTCTAAACAAAGCAAAACAAAAAAATTAGTAGCAATAAACCATCAGCAGCACTGCTTTTTGTTGCTGCAGCAGAGGATTATATGTCTGGATTGCTTCTCCAGTTCTCCTAATTTGACCCAGCTAAATGAATATTTAAAAGGAAGGAAGAAAAAATTACCTCTGAGCTCAGAAAATCAGTGTTAAAAAGTCCAGATTCTAAAATCCACACATTCTATGCATTCGAAAGTCACTTAGGCCCTCACTCAGGAACTCCGTCCTTCTCATCCAAATTCTACCAAAGATCTTAATGAATCTGGTTTCTCAACCTGCAGGAGCTTAGAAGGCACATGGCAGAAGGGGCGTCCATGCCACTGTCGATGGCTCTTATAATTATCACAACTGGGGCTATTTAATGATGGTCAGGGCAGATACGGCCTTATTCATTCACAGACAGGCCTGTTCATTCACTCACTCACTCATTCATGCATTCATTCACTCATTCAACCAACATTCCTCAGAGGCCTCCTCTGGGCTACTAGTGCTCCTTCAAGTTCCTGGTTAAGACCACCCTCCCTGATGTTAAGGGAGGTCTACAGAGCTGTCAAAGTTCCTGATAAGACTCCCACCCTCCACCCCAGTGCAATCTCCTAAGACACCAAAGACCCTTAGGAACTGCATTAGTTTCCTGTGGCTGCAATAACAGAGTAATAATACCACCTGAGTCACTTAAAGCAACAGAAATGTTATTCTCTCACAGCTCTGGAAGCTAGAAGTCCAAAATCAAGGTGTCAGCAGGGCCACACCCCCCCTGAAGGCCCTAGGGAAGAATCCTTCCTGCCTCTTCCAGCTTCCGGTGGCCCCAGACGTTCCTGGACTTGCAGCTGCATGTCCCCAAGCTCTGCCTCCGCCTTTACAAGGCCATCTTCTCTGTGTCTGTGTCCTCTCTTCATATAAGGATCCCAGTCACCCTATATCCAGGATGATTTCATCTCGAGGTTCTTAACTGACTACATCTGCAAAAACCCTATTTCCAATTAAGGTCACATTCTGAGGTTCTGGATGGACATGAATTTTGAGGGGACACTATCAGACCTACCACAGAAGGCTATCATCAAACTAACTGAGTACCCCACCTCCCCTGAAAGGCCATCAGAACAAATCCCTGAACCTCAACATCCCTGAAGTCCAAGAATCCCTGGTGCCCTTCTATCCCTGCTCTTCCTCTTGCCTCGACTTTCCATACAGCAAAGAGACAGAAATCAAATCATGTCACTCGGCCTTTCTCACCTTCTGAGGTGGCCCACACTCTGTCTGTGGAGTGTGTTTCTCTCTAAATAAATCCACTTCTTACCTATCACTTTGTCTCTCACTGAATTCTTTTTGCGGTGAGACGTCAAGAACCTGAGCTTCATTAAGTCCTGAAACCAGGTCTGTGATCTGTTGGAAGACTGTGGGTTTTGGCCAGGTTCAAGTCCCGGCCACGTGGGTTCAAGTCCCAATCTGAGGTGCACGGTTTCAAGACTACATGTCAAGATTCATAGTCTTGCAGGTCTATCAGTGGATGTCCAGAGTGAGAACCTTCCCACCTCCAAAACAAGCGTTATCAAAAACAACCACTGTGGGCTTCCCTGGTGGCGCAGTGGTTAAGAATCCACCTGCCAATGCAGGGGACACAGGTTTGAGCCCTGGTCCAGGAAGATCCCACATGCCGTGGAACAACTAAGCCCATGAGCCACAGCTACTGAGCCCGCGTGCTGCAACTACTGAAGCCTGCGCGCCTACAGCCAATACTCCACAGCAAGAGAAGCCACTGCAATGAGAAGCCCGCGCACCGCAAGGAAGAGTAGCCCCCTCTCGCTGCAACTAGAGAAAATCTGCGCTCAGCAACGAAGACCCAACACAGCCAAAAATAAATAAATAAATAAATAAATAAATAAATTTATATATAAAAAAAATCATGTCACTCCCCTGCTTATAACTCTCAGTGGCTCCTGCTGTAAGGAGGCCACACCCCAAACTCCTGGCCAGGCCCCTGAAGCCCTTCACAGTCTGCCCTCTTCATCCCTCCATCCCCTCTCCTCCCCCTGCCCTCGCTTCACCCTGTCTGTGCTCCTCCTGTTCACCCAGCTCTACCTTACTCTCCTCCTCGTTCAAACACACCAAGGTCACTCCAGCACTTGCTGACCCCTCTGTCTCCCTCTACCTGGACGGCTGTCCTCCAGATTGTCACCTGGATCCTACCATCGTTCAAATGTCAAATCCTCAGAAAAGCCTTCTCCATCCATCTTATTCAAAATAGCACCCATAGGGACTTCCCTGGTGGCACAGTGTTAAGAATGCAGGGGACACGGGTTCGAGCCCTGGTCCGGGAAGATCCCACATGCCATGGAGCAACTAAGCCCGTGCACCACAACTACTGAGCCTGTGCTCTAGAGCCCGTGAGCCACAACGACTGAGCCCACACACCACAACTACTGAAGCCCGCACGCATAGAGCCTGTGCTCCGCAACAAGAGAAGCCACCGCAATAAGAAGCCCACGCATCGCAACGACGAGTAGCCCCTGCTTGCCACAACTAGAGAAAGCCCGCGCGCAGCAACGAAGACCAAATGCGGCAAAATAAATTAATTAATAAACGAATTAATTAATTAATTTTAAAAATAAAATAGCACCCATATTAAATGAAGTGTAGGTTTATTCTAATATATCATTACTGGTTTGCAGGATTCCAGACAGCATTGGAAAAGACATAGAAAAGGCTTGTCAATCTATTTATCTGCTCCATGATGTCTTTGTTAGAAAAGTAAAAAGCTGAAGAAGCCCAAGTTTGAATTGGGAAAACTCATGGAGCTACATGGTAAAGGTAGTAGTTCTAGAAAAGCTACTGGGGATGAGACAGGTGCTAAAGTTGAACAAGCTGATGGATATGAGGCACCAGTCCAAGAATCTGTTTAAAATCCAGACTTTTAATGGTGCCAAATAAAAGATCTTATTTGTGAAAATAAAATAAAATAAAATAGCACCCATACCCACACCCACAGGCACCTTAGGTCACTTGATTATATTACCCTAATTTGATTTTTCTTTATTACACTCAATACCATCTGAAATTATATTATTTATTTCTGTGTTCACTTACTTATGGTCTGTCTCCACCAGTAGAAGGTCAGCCCCACGAGGACAGGGACATGCCTGGAGGGCTTCCCAGTTTAGTGAGGGCACACAGACATGTAAAAAGCAGTGACACTCATGGGGCCAGACACTGTGGGGGGATTTCATCTTCACAAAAATCCTACAAGGTAGGTGCTATTATTGTTCCCATCTTACAGATGAGGTAACTGAGGTTGAGTCACTTGCCAAGGGGAGCCAGGGCTCAAACCAGGTGGTCTGAGTCTAGATCTTGTGCTTTTGGCTTCTAGCCTACCTCCCCAAAAAAGATGACAGCATTTTGCCAAGGGGAATGTAAAGGTTATGTTATAGGCCTGTGAGAGCCAGAAGAGGAAACTGAACAGGGTTGAGAGCATCCCTTTGCTGGTAAGCTAATGAGTTCCTGGGCAGAGGAGGCAATCAACATGTGCAAATGGACAGGCAGTATAACAGAGAGCGGCAGAGAGCCAATGGCATTCAGAGGGATGCAAAGAAGTTTCTGGTCATCCCATATGAGCAGGAGGAGGGGACCCAGGACCCTGGCTCCATAGCTGAAGTGTCAGCATTAAGCCCATTGCTGCAAGACTCATTCCCGAGCTGCAGCCCTGGTTCTACGCACTAAACGCTTGCCCTCCTTAACATATGTAATCAAGGTGCTCTCTTAAACCAGAGTTTCTGCTTCTGAGCTCCAGCCTTGTTCTGCTCCATGCCCTTGGAGAGCCAGGTTCTGTTCTGAGCCCGAGTAGCAGTGCCGCCTGTGGTCTCTGCTCACAACACCCCCATTCAGCCTGTACTGGACTTCTGCTGGCTGCCGGACTTTTCTTTGGATGCATCTTTTCCCCCGGCGGGGTGGTCCTCTGATGCAACTGCCTGCAAGCTTGGCTGATCATAGCAGCCACTGCACTCTCCCTATGCGGCGTCACCCACGTGTCCAGACCGGCCCCTGCAGCTGCAGCTAAGCCCTTTGCCTTCCCTACGGCACACTTGTAGCTCTGTCTCCTCTCTAGATCTGGCTTCCGTTGGTCTGGCTAAAGCAAGGAGAAGACCGGAAAACTATAAAAGGCAGAAGAGGGAGAACCATTTAGTGCAGAAGCAATTGGCTTTTTTGCCAAATATCTGCAAGGCTTGTTCCCATGATTCATGCAGGTCTCGGCTCAAATGTCACTTCATCAAAGGCCTTCCCCATCACTTTCCCCATCCCTACTCCCTGCTCCTTTATCCTGCTTTTTTAAAATCTCTACCTGACATTACATTATATTTTGATGTTTACACGTTATGGTCTGGGTCCTCCCATGCAGAAAGCAGGAAGTTTCTGGTGGCCCCAGGCGTTCCTTGACATGTGGCTGCACATCCCTAGTGCCCAGAGCAGTGTCTGGCACATAATAATCACCCAATAAACAGTGGTAAGCTAAATGAGAACAATAGTCCCACAGAGCTGAAATCCATAGGTAGGATACACTATAATAGCTGATATTTACAAAGATCTCTCAAGAGATCAAGGCAGAGGAGTATTTATTTTTTTCTTAGAGTTAAATTTTTTCCTTTGATGTTCAGAAAGCCTGTAACAAAGTTTCTAGAACATAGCAAGCCCAGAAAAATGTTAGCTATTATGATAGAAAACATCCTAGAAAAATTTACATGATTTTGTTAAACCTTCCTTATCAGGCACACCCAGCTTGTTTCCTGAGAGTTTCAGATAGCTGGAACTTTCCTGGAGGGTTAATCTGCTGGGGAAACACAGGGGTGTGGTTGGTGCCATCTGAAACTGAAAATATCAGACTGAGCCAAACAGAGGACATTTTAAATACAGGTGTTGCTGATGAAATAGACATACAACCCGTTGTCCAAAAAAGTCACCACTTCAAAGATAAACGAAGAAAAGGTTTTCAGACTGATTCATGTGGAGCCCTTGGAGATCTAAAATGTGTGGAAATGTGTGAGTTATGCATTCCTCCGGCTTTATGCTTTTAAGTAAGGGACAAATCTACATTAGCATTCAAGGGCCACAGAAACCAGTCTGTTTTACAAATTACCATGTAATTAAACAGAAGCACGTCTTTCCCCTATTCTTAGTATTCCGCTCACCCATCTAAGTCCTCTCTAGCCAAAACCACAACTTAAAAACTGCAAACTCATGGCACTGTCAAGGAATATTTTCTAACTGTCCCCTAAAACTGCCAAACAAGCTGTGTTCCCGTCATGAATAAAGGTATAAAGAGGCTGACAGGAGGTTAAAAGATGGGAGAAAATGTAAGAAGGGTAAATCTCCAGGGTGAGACATTACAGGAAAGTTTTTTTAGAAGAAGCATTGTTTATGTTAATGATTCTTAAAGGGACAGTTCATCAAAAGTAGAAACACCTAATAAAGGTCTTTCAACGTTCCAAGTTTTTTATAGCACAGAGCAGCAGCAGAGAGTTAATCTCACATCAAATGCCAAAATTTCTTTTGAAATTTTACTGACCCATGAAATAAAAGACTGGCACCATTGCACAATAGTCAGTATTTTTCAATTTACCCATCAGGGGTTCATGAGGTCATTTTAGTTGGTCAATAGCTTCATTCTCTTCTTCCTTTCTTTTTCTTCAGTAAAATAGAATAGAAAAATAGAAAACATCAGAAGATAAGGACAGGTAGCACAAAGGTTAACTAATACTTCATGAAACGCTTGTTTTAATTGTATAAATACATAAATGCATGTTTGTACTGGGTCGGGATGTAAATTGTACAATACTTCTTACTGTGGGTCACAGACAAAAAAAAACTTTGAAAGCCTTTGTACTGTTTTTCTTAGAGTAATACATATTCATAATTGAGCATTTGTAAAACAGACAAATTATAAGAAAGTTTAAAATCATTTATAATTCTGTCACAAATGACTATATTAATATTTTTATCTCCTAAGCATAGTATGTTTTTATATTACACAGACACTAGCTGGACACAGAAACACTAAATATTCCTAAGTCCTCTAATGTAGCACCATGATTTAAATAGAAGACTGATCCTCAATGGCTGTGTGCCACAAGTGTGGGGGGAACCTTCTTATTTTTTTTGTTTTTCTTTTGGCCACGTGGCTTGCGGGATCATAGTTCCCTGACCAGGGATTGAACCCAGGCCACAGAAGTGAAAGTGCTGAGTCCTAACCACTGGAAGGCCCAGGAATTCCTGGGGTGGGTGGGGGACAACTCTCTCTCTCTCTCTTTTTTTTTTAAATTTATTTATTTATTTTTGGCTGCGTTGGGTCTTCATTGCTGCACGCAGGCTTTCTCTAGTTGCAGCGAGCGGGGGCTACTCTTCGTTGCTGTGCGCGTGCTTTTCATTACGGTGGCTTTTCTTGCGGAGTACCGGCTCTAGGCGTGCAGGCTTCAGTAGTTGTGGCACACAGGCTCTAGACAACAGGCTCAGTAGTTGTGGCGCATGGGCCTAGCTGCTCCGCGGCATGTGGGATCTTCCTGGACCAGGGCTTGAAGGAGTGTCCCCTGCATTGGCAGGCGGATTCTTAACCGCTGTGCCACCAAGGAAGTCCCTAAGGGGGAACACTCTTAAACAAGATGAAATAGTGCCATTTCAGACGCTGAGGCATCCATCAATCTCTGTGATTACATCAGTTGATAGGTGGAATTGATTTCTATCTACCTGCTCACAGAAGGAATGCAATCTTCCACCTTAAAAGTAAGCATCTGATTCCACCATGAACATTTTCAACAAAGATTCAATCAAATCAGATTATATATTTGCTTGGAATTTTGCTTCCAAGTGTTAAATACGGTTTATTTTTAGCCTTGGGAGTGATGGAATTTGTGTTAACAGGTCCTGGTGAGAATAATCAGTTCACAGCCAAGCTCCGGGTGCAGCCAATGTTCACGTGCAATGAAGGAAGACTTTGAAAATCTGGCAAATCCGGATCATACGCTCTTGTGAGAGGAGTCGGAGGAGGTTTTAATAGTGAGAAACTGTAAATTGTGGGAAAGGAGTAAAGTAGCCAGCATCTCACAGTGCCACAAAGCCCTACGTATTAATGTGAACTCATTCCAGACAACCAGGAGAACTTCTCCCAGGGGGAATTGGGACTAGGAGAGAGTGGCCTGGGATGGCACCTCCACGGTATTAAGGAATCAAAGGGACCTCACACTTGCATTTGCTACAAAGGAGAGAAGCATGGAACACGGTGCTGAGAACGTCGTTGGCAAGTGAAAGTGAACTTCAACGTGCACAGGAATTCCAACATTATCGATTAATTTGTTTCATATCAAACATGGGTGCCCTTACCAAGCAATGCAAATGAGAAATCCAATTTTCAGGAAATAAATGTGGAACATTTATATAAAAATTAAATAAGTTGTAAGAAAACATTGTGATACTTCAATATAGCAACTCTAAACATATATTTATATTCCAATGAGTTTCTTACTCCAAAGTATAATTTTCATACTTCGAAGAGTACAGGAAGTTTATGATGATCTATGCAGGTGTCAGCAAACCAGAGGCTGAGGGCCAATGGCCTATTTGGTAAATAGAGTTTTATTGAAATGCAGTCTCATACTCATCCCTCTAACCTATTGTCTATGGCTGTTTTTGAGCTTCAGTGGCAGCATTGAATGATTGTGCCAGAGACCTTGTAGCCTGCCAAGCCAAAAACAGTCACTAGCTGGCCCTTTAAGGAAAACTTTGCCTAAAGTAAACTGGATTTCTGGTGAAGCAATGCACCTTCTGAACGGGTGGCAGGTCTTGAATAAGCTGTAGCTATTTCTGAGGGCCTCATCTTCCTGCACAATGAACTAGTGATTCTTCTTTCTCTGCAGAGGTCATTTATACAGGGGCACATGAATAGCTGCAAAATGTAACAGGAACACCAGTGGGGTTTGGATTGGTGTTAAAACCAGTTTCACAGAAGTGTGACTTTCAGATCTGCAAGGAGTCTACTCAAAACCTCTTCTGTGAAACTGATCCGGATGTTTCAGCACTGAATCCAAATAAGGACCAAGACACTCAAGAAGGAACACTGCGACTCTCTTCATGTGAGACTCAGACCACATATTCCTTCCAGGCTGGAGAATACAAATCTGGAGCCTGCTTTTGAAGGAGCTACAGAAACTCTCTTCTTTTCTTTAGCAACCTTCTACTATTTGCCCTTGACCCCGGAACCCAGGATGGAAACCCACATAGATACAGTTGGGAGCACACCCATTTCATTCAACGCAGGTAAACCACGTAACCCTGTAGGTTGAAAGTACTAGTGACCATATTTCACCAGCTCTCCTCAGCAGGCCTGTTGGTGGGGGTGAGGGTGCTCCAGGCAAATATTACCTCCCCCAGGCAAAGCCCTGCAAGATGATGGTGAGTATTTCCCCAATCCATCAAGATTCTTCTGTCTGTTAGGGAAAAGACCTTTATTCAACTTGTATTGCTTGATTTGAAAGCCAACCCCAAATCTCAATGCCATCCTGACAATATTTCTATTAAATAAAATCCTCCCATCTTCTTGGGAGGTTTTTAAATCAATCTGCCACAAAAAGCTTCTGAACAAGTTAACACAGACGCCTGACTCACTCTCCAGCAAGCACTCCTCCACGAAGAATCAATGGACTTTGTTCAATCTATCAAAACAGTTAGCAGTTGAGCAGAAATACAATTAAAATGCAGCTCTTCCTTGTACTCTTTCCCATATTTAAAAAGAAAAAAGAAAGGCAAGGATGCTGAAGTCTTGGGAGCAACAGAATTAAGACCTAGCTGCTGGGTTCAAATCTGAGCTTCATCCCTTAGGGAAGAGCCACATTTGCTAAGTGCATAGGCCACAGAAGGCACTGAGGCACGACCACACGACCACTCTTTCTCAGCCCACTTTTTTTTTTTTTTATTGAAGTATAGTTGATTTACAATGTTGTGTTAGTTTCCGGTGTACAGCAAAGTGATTCAGTTATACATTTATATATATCTCTATTCTTTTTCAGATTCTTTTCCATTATAGGTTATTACAAGATATTGAATATAGTTCCCTGTCTCAGCACACTTTAAAAGATGAGCACACTGAAGCTCAGAGGGTTGACGTGACTTGTCCAAGGTCAAGCACCTAGTCAGAAGTGGCAAAATTGGGATTCAAATTCATTCTATCCCCAAAACCCTATTTTGTTTTGTTTTCTCCCCTCAACTCTATGTAATGATAGCTGGACAATGTCAAAGGTCTACGACATCCTCTCTTCCTGGGACAGCCCTGGGGACGTGCTGTTTTGTTTTGCTCTCTGCCTCTCCTTTTATTTTTATTTTATTTTTCCTTGCCTCTCCTTTCAGTCTTTCGAAGCATATATCGGTACAGCCTTTCTTCAGATGATTAGGTTTAAGCCTTCTTCATTACAGTCACAAGTGAGTCATACTTCCTGCAAGTTATACCAGCTCACCTTGCTGGGTTCCAAGGGTTCACAGATATTAAGCTCTCATACTGTGAATCTTAACTTCAATTTGAGGTCATTTCCTGTTGGCCTCATGTATCATCTACATGCAGAATTTGCCTCTCGATATTATCTCTGGAAGGTCTCTAATTGCCTTGGCCCTTCTAGACTGTGAGCCCCATCAAGGAAGGATTTGCTGGCTCACTCACCACTGTATTCCCAGAACCTGATAAATATTGACTAGATCAATGGACACTGTACCTTTGCCACATTTCAAGGAGGTAGGGAAACTAAGGCACAGGAAGATTTAAGATAACTTCTCTAAGACCACTAAAAGAGTGGGACTTCACATAAAGCCATTTAAGAACAGCCATAACCTGGATAAGGTGTCATCTGATAGAGCAACCTGGTTCCTTCCCTAATGCCATGCTATACAAAGGGGTTAGGAACAATATAAATGGGTTTTGAAATTTACCATCTGCTTTTCCCAAGTCTTTGGCACCAAGATAAAAGACATTGTTCCTATGCTGTACGTGTGAATGAATCCAACACACGGTGAAAAACTAACAGTTCTTTTTCCACCTGCCAAGTTCTCACAAGCACCATAAAGAAGAAAGCCTATGCTCAGCCTACCTGGAAGGGAAGAAGCCAGGGAGAGGTGTGCAGATGTCTCCCAAAGTACCATCTTCCCCCATGCACCCAGAAGGACCCTAAAAGAGCCCCCTCCCCACAAATGGACTGGAGCTGAGTATGTTCTAGTTAACTTTGTGGACAATGCATTATTCATGGATGGTGAGATTCTTAGTAGATTCATTATGAATTAGGACCTACATTAGGCATTTCTGATTTTCCTTCCACTGCATACAGACTATATAAGTAGAGGACTACTGATTTGATCAAAAGAAATACTGGAAAATAAGTCTGAGTACCAAGGCACTAAGTGCTTCTATGAGGAGAGTATATATAAATGTCAGGAAATGCACTGGAAATAAAAACACAAGCAGAAAATTGAACGTATTCATGTCATGTGCCTCCAAGAATTTAGAGATCTTGCTACACACTGAGATTTTTGCTCCACTGCTTCTGGCTGCATTCAGAGGCATGCCGACAGGCCGTGACTTAATAATTCCTGAGAATCTTCCTTTGAAGGTTTTCAAATCGCATTTAATACAAAGCATGTCATAAAAAAGACGCACTAATCATTGATCAATAAAATATATTCCCTTCCATGGAGTACCTTTTTATACCTCCAATCTGAAAAGCATTGCTTTCCTGACACCCCCTTGGGAATCAAAGGCAGACTAACGTCAGGCCCACAGAACACAAAGGAAAATGTCTCTGATAACTTTGTGCTTTATGTACAGCCAGAGGTGGATCATTCTGGAATAAAAGAATTTTTTAAAATGAGTCCATTTACTCTGTAATTCAGAAAAAAAGAGGGACTTCCCTTTCTCAGAATTTTCCTGATCCCATTTTAAAGTCAAAACTAGAAAGTATCCCAAATAAGCATGAAAGACTGGCTAGCTCTGAGATCTAAAGCATGTACTGAATCCACAAGACTTGAGACAAGGACACAGAGAAGGATGCATGAGTCTGGCACAGCAACTTGAGATAATGTTTGCTGGATATAAATCTGTCTTCGTAGGAAATACACCCTATCTATGCTCTACCCAAGAATTAGGAAACTTCTAGAATCTGTGCCAATGAAACAGAGCTGATTGAACAATTCAGAGAGAGCTTCTACTTCTCCGCCACATGTACCACATGTACCCCTCATCCCCTGCACCTGCTGCCAGCCTTTTCCAACCTCCTATTGCCATGTTTCTTGCTTCCACATTTTTCCTCTCCTTTTCTCCTTCTCCCTCTAAGCAAGCTTTAGTTGTGGTTGCAAGCCACCATCTCTGCTTAAATTCACTGAATTATCAATCCAGTGTGAATCTGGGCAAAGAAGGTGCGGTCCTCTCTCCCTTACAGATCAGCTGGCATAAAAAGAGCTAGTTACTTTGCAATGCCAAGCTAGACCCAAGTAACATGAAGTTCTCACAGGCTGAGAGATCTCTGAACACAACCCAAGGCATCAGTACTGTATGTTTTCTCTGGTCAAGGGCACTCATTTCCATCATGATTATATTAAGCAGAATCCCTAAAATGACTGTCATCCTTGGTCACTAATGCCTTTCTTTTTCGTTTCCTCCCCCTCTAAACAAGACTGTTTCACGGAACATGTAGAAATCTGCCTACCTATCCAAAAAATGAAAAACGTGATGCTCTTCTGATAGGAACTTTTTTCATGAAACACTGAAATCCCATTCCCCTGCACTGTAATTTCTAGGTCATTACTTACTAAGCAAAGTTAGAATATTCCATTTAAATGTAAAATTGTCTTCTCCTAGGACCGGCAGAGCAGCGCTGCCATAAACAAACAAATTGAGCAAGTTAGAAACTTAGTCTCTAATAAAAATAGGTATGGGGGGGGGCTTTATAATAATCTGCAAGGCAATAAGCAGATCTTAGTCTACTACACAATCATGTCCTGATAATGAGGTTATGTGCTTAGGAGCCTTAAGACCTGAATCATCTGTCAGTGAGATTTATGACATGCACTTCCCAAGGGAAGGATACCCCTAATACTTTGTCCTGTTCCATTGACTAAGCAGTCAGGGCCCCCATGTCTGCGGGAAACCAGAGACCTTTTCCACAGTGCCAAGTACAAAAGTATGCTCTCAGGGGGACAGCTGATGAGAAGTTATTTTAAAAGTGTGCAAATATATATGACCCACCTCAAAAGACACGCAGAATTTTATAGAAAATAGGAGAGATTCAACCCAGGCCTTTCAGTACTCTAGATTTGTGGAGCAAGGGGCCTTTTAGAAGATCGGGAAGGCTGGCAACCAAGAGACTATACGTAGATCATGTTAACTCTGCCTCTGCTTTCGTTGCCGACACCACTTTGAGCTTAGGAGCCAGGAGGGGTCCTGGATGTTGGGACTATTTATAAATCCTTACTTCTCAAACATGGCAGGAGCCTATCCAGGTACATCAGCATCCCTGTGCCCTGAGAACCCCAACAAGAGGCTGGGGGCCCAAGAATCTAGGCAGAAATACACTGCATCTGTCCCAGCTCCCCATGACCGTCTCGTTTTTCGCTAGGTTTATGTATCTGTAGCTGAAAATATAGGATCTTAAACTAATTTGACAGTGGGTGAAATTATGCAAAACTCCACTGTAAATAAAATAGCAATACACATGAACAATGAAAAGTGGTGCACATTTACATACAAAAAAGGACAAAGCGTTATTTGGAAAATTAAGTGAGTTTTTCAGAGTTCGTACCTGTGCTCATAAAGAGTCCAGTCATTGCCATGTTATTTTCCATATTAAACACATATGACACTGATATTGGTGTACCTTCAATTTTGCCATCGTTTTTCAACATACAAATGAGGGCAAAGACTGGCAGTACATTTTTTTTTTTTTTTTTTTTTTTTTTTTTTTTTTTTGCGATACGCGGGCCTCTCACTGTTGTGGCCTCTCCCGTTGCGGAGCACAGGCTCCGGATGCGCAGGCTCAGCGGCCATGGCTCACGGGCCCAGCCGCTCCGCAGCATGTGGGATCTTCCCAGACCGGGGTATGAACCCGTGTCCCCTGTATCGGCAGGCGGACTCTCAACCACTGCGCCACCAGGGAAGCCCTGGCAGTACATTTTTACCCATAAATATAAAAAACACTCAGGTTTGTTTTTCAGGCAAGCACGATTTTTAAAAGTCAATGTTTTCCTTCTGAAAGACGTGACTATTGCATATTTATCCTATCTAAGTCAGGACTTCATCATTTTCAACCAAAGTTCCTTGCATAACATCCAGAAGAAGGACGAGGACAACATGATCTTCAGAAAATGTTATAATTCTTCAGAGAGAAAAAAGTGAGAATGAGTTTCTGGGTTCAAAAAGATGTAACATTTTAGATTTCATTTATTAAGGGCATTGTGAAGCCATTATATAACCATGTCCATGTAACTCTAATAGCCAACAATCTCGTTAGCTCTATTTTCAAGAGAGCCAAGGCAATAAAAAGAAGAGAGATTAAAAGTTAACTACATAATACATTGGGGGAACGCAATTAGCTTGATTTGACCAAGCATGGGATACAAGGTGGGGCGGGCAGAAGGTGAGGCTGGGAGGAGTCTGCCCTGGAGGACTTTAAATGTCACACAAGGGACTTCCCTAGTGGCACAGTGGTAAGAATCCGCCTGCCAATGCAGGGGACACGGCTTCGAGCCCTGGTCCGGGCAGATCCCACATGCCGCGGAGCAACTAAGCCCGTGCGCCTCAACTACTGAGCCTGCACTCTAGAGTCCTCAAGCCACAACTACTGAGCCCACATGCCACAACTACTGAAGCCCACGCACCTATAGCCCATGCTCCACAACAAGAGAAGCCACCGCAATGAGAAGCCTGCACACCGCAACAAAGAGTAGCCCCCACTCACCGCAACTAGAGAAAGCCCGTGCACAGCAACGAAGACCCAACGCAGCCAAAAATTAATTAATTAATTAATTAAAAAAAAAATGTCACACAGAAAGGCTTAGACTCACTGTAAAAGAGGGTGTGCTGACCCTAGGGATTCGGAGAAGAATGTGACATGGGTCTTGCTATTAAGGAACTGACAATCTATGGGCTTCCCTGGTGGCGCAGTGGTTGAGAGTCCGTCTGCCGATGCAGGGGACACAGGTTCGTGTCCTGGTCCGGGAAGATCCCACATGCCGCAGAGCGGCTAGGCCCGTGAGCCATGGCCGCTGAGCCTGCGCGTCCGGAGCCTGTGCTCCGCAACGGGAGAGGTCACAACAGTGAGAGGCCCGCGTACCGCAAAAAAAAAAAAAGAAACTTACAATCTAATGGAAGTGACACCCAGAGAGGTTCATGAGCTAAAGAAAGGCAGGACAGAAATGAATTACGACGGGGGAGATGGGAAACCTTCCCTGAGAATGTGGCATCTCATCTGGCCCCTGAGGGGTAGGTAGAATTTTGACAGTAGTGGATGGCAACCAGAGAGCATAATAAATGGAAAGGATGTGCAAAGACATGGAGTCAGAAACACATAGAGTATACTTGGAAAACGATGAGAATTTCAATCCAGCTGTAGAAGATGTATGGGAAGCACCCTACACAAAGAAGTTCCCCTCTGCCCACTGTTCTCTATTGCACAGCACTAATCATGACCTGTCATTATTCCTATCTGTTTGTGCTTCTTCTTCTTCTTCTTCTTCTTTTTTTTAATTTATGGCATGCAGGATCTTAGTCCCCCAACCAGGGACCGAACCCATGCCCCCTGCAATGGAAGTGCAGAGTTTTAACTACTGGACTGCCAGGGAAGTCCCTGTTTGTGCTTCTTTTCTGCTGTTTGCTGTTTGTCTCTAACTCTAGACTAGGGGGTGGCAAACTTAACAAACAAGACAGCAAATATTTTAGGCTTTGCAGGCCATGCTGACGCTGTCACAACAACACTACTCTGTCATTGTAGCAGGAAAGAAGCCCTGGACAGTGTGCTAGTGAAGGAGTGTGACTGTGTTCCTATAAAACTTTATTGATAAAAATAGGTGTCAGGCTGGAATTGCCCCACAGAATGTAGTTTGCAGACCCCTGCTCTCAACTGCGTGGTGACTGACTAGGGCTGGGTCTGTCTAAATACAACACCTAAGAGTACCCGATGTGTCAGGCACTGAATGTTTGTTGAATGGCTGAATGCAGAAGACAACTGATAGGGCTGTAAAGTTGGGTTGAGAGTCCATCCTATAAGGAAATTTGTGAGGGAGTTTGGACTTATTATTCTATATAGAATGGGATACCATCAAGGTTGTCTGGGTTTTTTCAAAGTTAGGTTTACTGAGATATAAGTAATACAATAAAACTCACTCTTTTTATGTGTACAGTTCAATACATTTTGACATAGAGTCATTTAAACAAGCCCACCTAGGGACTTCCCTGGCAGTGTAGTGGTTAAGACTCTGTGCTTCCACTGCAGGGGGCACGGGTTCGATCCCTGGTTCGGCAACAAGGATCCCACATGCTGTGCAAAAATAAATAAATTAATTAAATAAACAAGCCCATCTAAAGACACTTCCTTCACCCAAAAAGCCACCTTGTACCCCTTGGCAGTATCTCTATTACCCCCCGGCCCTGGCAATCACTGTTTCTATAACTTAATTTCTTCTAGAATGTCATATAAATACCTCCTTTTGCATCTGGCTCCTTTCACTTAGTACAATGCTTTTGAAATCCACTGATGTTGGTGGGTGTATATCATTATTCTGTACCTTTCAACTGCTAAGTAACATTCCATTTCCATTAAACGGGTATACTGCAATTTGTTTATCCTCTCGTCAGTTGATAAACACTCATCTTGTTTTCAATTGTTTAGTGATTATGTCTAAAACTGCTATATTTTTTTATTTATAAATGTATTCATTTATTTATTTTTGGCTGCATTGGCTCTTCGTTGCTGCATGTGGGCTTTCTCTAGTTGCTGTGAGCGGGGGCTACTCTTCATTGCAGTGCGCGGGCTTCTCATTGCAGTGGCTTCTCTTGCTGCAGAGCACGGGCTCTAGGCGCACGGGCTTCAGTAGTTGTGGCATGTGGGCTCAGTTGTTGTGGCTCACGGGCTCTAGAGCACAGGCTCAGTAGTTGTGGCACACAGGCTTAGTTGCTCTGTAGCATTTGGGATCTTCCCAGACCAGGGCTCGAACCCATGTCCCCTGCATTGGCAGGCGGATTCTTAACCACTGCGCCACCAGGGAAACCCAATAAATATTTTTATACAGATCTTTTTCTCAATATATATATATCTTTATTTCTCTTGGGGAACCGAGGAATGGGGTTGTTAGATCATAGACTAAGTGTATGTTTAACTTTATAAGAAAATTCCAAAGTATTTTCCAGAGTGGTGGTATTATTTTGCATTCCCAACAGCAGTATATGAGCGTTCCAGTTGCTCTGCTTCCTCACCAACACTTGCTATTGTTAGTCTTTTTCATTTCAGCCACTGACCACACTGCAGAAGCCAAATGGATAAGGAAAATTCCTGGGGCTAAACAGACTTATCATTACATCATTGAAATAAAGACTGGATGACAGTGGGGCAAAAAGACTCCATGTGTTTGGGAGTTCCCTGGCAGTCCAGTGGTTAGGACTCTGCGCTTTCACTGCTGAGGTCCCGGGTTCAATCCCTGGATGGGGAACTAAGATCCCACAAGCTATGCAGCGTGGCAAGAGGAAAAAAAAAAAAAAAAAAGACAATTCCATGTGTTTCTCTCTATCAGGGAAACAGACAGGCCTATTTTTATTTGGGGGTCATGTCAACATAAGGCTGTATGCAGAAATAGAGTTTTTTATGAATACTGGTGTCGGGTAGTAAATGGACACCAAATTGATTTCTGTTGATGCCAGTGAACAAAAGCTCCATCTGAATATGGACCATAGAGATATTGGGTAAGGCCTCATATAGTTTGCAGGACCAAAAGATGGAGGTTTTTTCATGGCTCATGGTTAGTGAGAGACACGACAGTATGGTGGCCATAATGAGGGATGTAAAAGAAGCAGCACTGGAAGCAAGAAAGCCAACAGACCAAGAGATAGGAGGAGCTCAGATTCTGCTCAGCCGCTGCTAGCTCTGGGACCCAAACAAGTGGCTTCTCTCTCTCTTTTTTTTTTTTTTTTTGCGGTACGCGGGCCTCCAACTGTTGTGGCCTCTCCCGTTGCAGAGCACAGGCTCCGGATGTGCAGGCTCAGCAGCCATCGCTCACGGGCCTAGCCATTCCACGGCACGTGGGATCTTCCCGGACTGGGGCACGAACCCATGTCCCCTGCATCGGCAGGCGGACTCTCAACCACTGCGCCACCAGGGAAGCCCCAAGTGGCTTCTCTTTGCCTAAGCTTCCTCATCAGTAAAATGAGGGGATTAGACAAGATGAATTCTAAGGCCCCCGTTGGGTTCTATAATTCTGTATCTCTAGGACTGGTTTCTTCCAGCCAGATTTTTAATGTTCCCAGATATTTATCATAAAAATTGGGTACCACAAGATGGAAACATATCAGACAGTGGTCACTCTATGACCCTTTTAAATCTTAAAAAATAATAATACTATTGTTTCCCCAATGGAAGAAAAAAAAAAGCCGTATTATTATTAACACGTAAACAGTTGAGCCAATTCAGAAAATTTCTAGAGACAATATAGCCTTTTCTGGTGCCTTGACTGAAGAGAAACAGCAAAGACATTTAATTCACACAAATCTAGGACACACTCAGATAAATTTGTTATGAATATTGGAATTTTTTGGTTTTGAACCGAGAAAAAAGCCCCTGAGCTTTATGATAATGGTTATATGACTTCTTGAAGGTGTGATTAAGGAATCTAGTTTTGTTTAGGTCAGATGAAACACAAAAAGTCAGAAGTGAAATTATTTTGAAATTCTTCCATGTTGTCATGTGTATAAATAGTTCATTCCTTCCTATTGCTGAGTAGTATTCCATTGAATGGATATGCCACAATTTGTTGATACCTTTTCCTGCTGATGAACATCCAGCTGTTTCCAGATTTTGTCTTACAAGTAAATCAGGCAGTCTTAATTCTTTTTTTTTAAATAAATTTATTTATTTTTTGGCTGCACTGGGTCTTCCTTGCTGCACGAGGGCTTTCTCTAGTTGTGGCAAGCGGGGGCCACTCCTCATTGTGGTGCACAGGCTTCTCACTGAGGTGGCTTCTCTTGTTGCAGAGCACAGGCTCTAGGTGCGCGGAGCTCAGCAGTTGTGGCATGTGGGCTCAGTAGCCATGGCTCACAGGCTCTAGAGCACAGGCTCAGTAGTTGTGGCGCATGGGCTTAGTTGCTCCATGGCATGTGGGATCTTCTTGGACCAGGGCTTGAACCCATGTCCCCTGCATTGGCAGGCAGACTCCCAACCACTGTGCCACTAGGGAAGTCCCCACAGCCTTAATTCTTGCCTTTACTATTTAGTAACTCCTCTGTTCTCTTTCAAAAGCACCTCCATACTTGGCCATGGGTTGATAACTGCTGAGGCTGCGTGAGGGTACATGGAGAATCATCACACCCTTCTATTTTTGTGTAGCTTTAAACTTTTCCATAATAAAAAAAAAAAAGAAATGTAAGCACTTTATAAAGTGTTTTTCTCTGGCAATACTAAAAATATTCAGTAATTCTATAGTCGAACTAATGGATCCAACTTGGGTGTTTTATTTTAGAAAGGTTTAAGTTTGATTCCCATATTTGGTTTATTATAGTCATGGGGAGTGTTTGCTAAAAAAGCAAATTCTTTATCTTCTCCTCAGAAGTACTGAATTAGGTCATGTCACCAAGTCATTCTTATATGCAGGTAGTTTAGAAAACACTGAATTCTCTCTTTCTGAATGATCTAGCCTCCAGCTTTGGCTTCACATTGGAAAAAAGGAACAGTAAATTTCATTCCCCCACTGTCATCTCTTTCTGTACCTACACTTTCAATTTCTCCCCCATCATTCTCGATTTGTCAAATACTCAGAAATTACATCCAGGAACCAACTAACTGCAGAGGAAAACTATAATGGAGAAACAATAGATAGGAACCAAAAAGAAATCTGTAAATGGGAAACAATACAATAAAAGGGAAAACAAAGTTAAGTGAAAAGATAAATATTTGAGGAAATAGAATACCAGTCCTTATTATCTTCCAATTTCTTCTCGTTCCCCAGGTCACGAGAGATCAGGAGCATAATTACAGGGATGCAAATGAGTGAGGAGTCATCAAGACTTTAGTATCTACTTGAGTTGGAGGACTTGGTTAATTCCAGGCATCCTGGGGCTAACGTCAAGGTGAGGGGTGGGGGAGACCATAAACATTCAGTCTAGGGCTTCCCTGGTGGCGCAGTGGTTGAGAGTCCGCCTGCCGATGCAGGGGACACGGGTTTGTGCCCTGGTCCGGGAGGATCCCACATGCCGCGGAGCAGCTGGGCCCGTGAGCCATGGCCGCTGAGCCTGCGCATCCGGAGCCTGTGCTCCGCAACGGGAGAGGTCACAGCAGTGAGAGGCCCGCGTACCACAAAAAAACAAAACAAAACAAACAAACCAAAACGTTCAGTCTATACCGCTACTCGTAACATCAATTTGTTCCTGAGACTGAGTTGCCATTTCTCTTGTATTTGAGTTTCAGTTTCTTGAATACAGCAACTGATGAGCTACTCAAGTGCCCCTAGGGCTGGGGCATCTTGCCAATCTCTTCTTCCCCCAACCCTCACTCCTGCTTTGTAACTGACATCCTGTCCCTGAGTCCCACTCTGAGCTGGAGCATTTCCCCACATGCTTTTCTGATGCTGCCTTCATCCCCCAGCCACCTGCCTTCCAGAGGCCTTTCTTCACCTTCTCATGGTCATCCCTGTTGACACCTACCTACCTGGACCACACTGGTGGTCCAGCATACAGCTGTTGTGTTTTCCAGGTGTAACTCCCTGTAATCACAAGCAGAGAGCATTTCCATCTCCTTCAATGTTCTCAGTACCATCTACCCAACTTTGTGTCAGCCAACCCTTTCACATGATGCTATAGGATGTGATAGGGTATGTTTCTCATCATCATGTACACAATTTTGTCTTAGCATAACTATAATGTGCGGGTTCCAAGAAAGGGAAGCATCTCTCCTCACCCCTCGATACCCTGATTCTGCCAACTGCTACACTATACTAGCCCCAGATCCTATGTGAGAGAGTAATAATAGGCTGGTGTGATGTTGCTTTAATGAACACACACCCTTATTCACTATTAGCAAAAGCTTCACCACCTCAACCAGCCAAAGATCTGTTTAAGCCTCACACTAATATTTACAAATTTAAAGAGATACTAACTGGATACTGGGTTCTCCGGCTATTGGCCTTTTGCTTGCTTAAAATAATTTTTGCTGGACTTCCCTGGTGGTGCAGTGATTAAGAATCCGCCTGCCAATGCAGGGGACACGGGTTTGAGCCCTGGTCCAGGAAGATCCCACTTGTCGCGAAGCAACTAAGCCCGTGAGCCACAATTACTGAGCCTGTTCTCTAGAGCCTGTGAGCCACAACTACTGAGCCCGTGCACCTAGAGCCCGTGATCCGCAACAAGAGAAGCCACCGCAATGAGAAGCCCGCGCGCCGCAAGGAAGCGTAGCCCTCACTCGACAAACTAGAGAGAAGCCCGCACGCAGCAACGAAGACCCAACTCAGCCATAAATAAATAAATAAAAATTTTAATAATAATAATAATTCTTGCTAATAAAATAGTAGAAGCCTAAGAGGCAAATTTCACTTGCAAATACTACTTCTTTCCTTTGGGTAATGACTATTCAAGGAGGCACTAAACAAAGAGAACGTTTAAAAGCTGAGTTTTTCTAGATGTAAACTCTTATACATTGCTGATAGGAGTATAAATATTATAGTCACTTTGGGAAATATGTGCATAACTCTACACTCCTAGGCATATTCCCTAGAAAGACACTCTCACATGTGGGTAATAAAAAACATGTTTAAGTATGTTCCCAGCAACAGTGTACAGAAAAGCAAAACTCTGGAAACAACCCACTATGGGTCAAAGAATGAATTAAATACTTACGGCAGATTCATATAAAGCATACTCTACAGCCATAAAAATGAATGAATTATAGTTATATGCATCAATCTCAAGATCAAAATGTTCAGTAAAAAAGATCAAGCTCTGCAATACAATGGGGAAACAGTCTTTTCAAAAATGATGCAGAATCTATGGCCATACCACCCTTAATGTACCTGATCTCGTCTGATCTCGCAAGCTAAGCAGGGTCAGGCCTGGTTAGTACTTGGATGGGAGACCAAATGTGAATACAAGGTGCTGTAGGCTTTAAAAAAAAAAAGTGGTTCTGGGAATTCCCTGGCGGTCAAGTAGTTAGGACTTGGCGCTTTCACTGCCAGGGCCTGGGTTCAATCTCTGGTTGGGGAACTAAGATCTGCAAGCTGTGCAGCACAGCTAAAAAAAAAATGGTGCTAGGACAAAGTGGATATCCACATGCAAAAGAATAAATTTGGACCACTACCCTATACCATACTCAAAAATCTACTCAAAATGGACCAAAGACGTGAATGTAAGAGCTTAAGTGGTAAAACTCTTAGAAGAAAACATAAGTATAAATCTTTGTGGCACTAGATCATTGGCTTAGGGAATGATTTCTTAGATATTACACCAAAAGCAAAAGAAAAAGTACCTTGGACTTAATAAAAATTTAAAACTGTTGTGCTTCAAAGGACACTATCAAGAAAGTGAAACAAGAGCCCACAGAATGTGAGAAAATTTTTGCAAATCATGTTATCTGATAAGGGTCTAACATCCAGAATACCGAAAGAACTCTTAGAACCCAACAATAAAAAGACACATAACTTGAATAGAAATTTCTCCAAAGATAGACAAATAGCTAATAAGCACATGAAAAGATGTCCAACATTATGATTGTAATTAAGGAAATGCAAATCAAAACCATGCTGAGATCCTACTGCACACCCACTAATGATGACTAGAATCAAAAAGACAGAAAGTAACAAGTATTGTCTAGGATGCAGAGAATCTAGAACACTAATACACAGCTAGCAGGAATATAAAACAGTGCATCAACTGTGGAAAACATTCTGGCAGTTCCTCAATAAGTTAAACAGAATTTCCATACGACCCAGTAATTCCACCTCTAGGTATATATCCAACAGAAGTGAAAACTGTTGTTCAAACAAAAGCCCAGACACGAATATTCATAGCAGCATTATTCATAATAGCCCAACAGTGGAAACAACCCAAATGTCCATCAACTGATAACTGTATGAACACAATGTGATATATCCATACAATGGAATATTATTCAGCCATAAAAAAGAATGAAGTACTGATTCATGCTACATGGATGAATCTTGAAAACACTATGCTAAGGGAAAGAAGCTGACACAGAAAGCCATATATTGTATGATTCCATCTATATGAAATGTCTGGAATACGCAAATCCATAAATATAGATAGTAGATCAATGGTTGCCAAGGGCTGGGGAAAGTGGGGAGTGGGGGGTGACTGCCAATGGGGACAGGATTTCTTTCTGAGTGATAGAAATGTTCTAGAATAAGAAAGCGGTGATGGTTGCACAATCTTGTGAATATACTAAAACCAGTGATCTGTACACCTATTTAAAAGAATGAACTTTATGTTATGTGAATTATATCTCAATACAAAAAGTTAATAGAAAAAAATCCAGCAAGCTGTTGAAGACTACCTCCTCTGGGATGCCACGTGTATAGAGAGCCTGGGATCAGCTGGGGGCATGTAGAGTGTTCAATGAACTTGTATCATTCTACTTATTAAGCTGGGCAATAAGTTCGTGGGTGTATTGCTTCATATCTATTCAGTATTTGATAAAAAATAAAACATTTACAAGAGCAATAAATATACTTTTTTTTCCTGTTTTTCAAACCACAATCAACACAAAAATTGGGTCTGAATTTAAATGACCGTAAGTTGATAGTCAACCTTAACTAAGCAACCGCAGTGTGCAAAATACCATTACAAAAAATTATGGGGAGTTAAAATAGAGACAATGACAATCACAACCCTCCAAGGAACTTATAATCTAAAGCATGAGCGGCCACCAGCTCCAGAAAGCCATAAACTAGCTTCCTCATGGAATAATTTCAGCAAAGGTTTTGACAGTCCCAGCACCAGCTATTTTTAAAGAATCCATTTCATACAATTTCATACAATTAAAATATAAATATATTTTACTTTGAGAACTTCAAATTTTTATTCTGAAAAGTTGTTTCCTCTCCCTTTTATAAATCTGCTTTTAAGGACTTGGGATAAGGTGGAATTAGACCATAGGAAATTGTAAGGAACTTGTTTATGAGACTTGTTCTTCACTTGAAGTAATATATATATATATATATATATTTATATATATATATATATTTATATATATATATATATTTATTTTTTTATTTTTATTTTTTTTTTTTGCGGTGTGTGGGCCTCTCACTGTTGTGGCCTCTCCCGTTGCAGAGCACAGGCTCCAGACATGCAGACTCAGTGGCCATGGCTCACGGGCCCAGCCGCTCCGCGGCATGTGGGATCTTCCCAGACCGGGGCACGAACCCGTGTCCCCTGCATCGGCAAGCGGACTCTCAACCACTGCGCCACCAGGGAAGCCCTGAAGTAATATATTTTTAAAGCCCCGACTTAAATGATATCTTTAGATTATCACACATTCTCATCTAGACTCTATTAGTTTCTGAATATTCATATAATGATATCTTGAAGTGCCTTTTTTGCAAGATACAGTCTAGATAAACAGACAAGCTTTCTTTCTAAAAACAATTAAGGTTACCCTCAAGATTTATAATCGCTGTAGGTCATCGAAAATTGTATCTATGTTTCCAGTTTTACCAAAGATTGGCAAAAGCAAATAGTTTTAACTTGAACACTCTTTTTCCACTAAGGAAATCAATATTTTTATTTTATATCACAGTTTCTGGGATATATACTCTAGAAATGTATCATTCCAGTAACTAATTCAGGAACATATATCCATTTTAGAATCAACTGTCTAAATTAATACAAGTAACTTGATAATGAATGAATGTCAACTTCTCTTTGGCTGTGGAAAGCAATGGTGCTGGAGAAAGCAAATGGAAATTTGTAGCCAAAGAGCCCTGGATTGGAATCCAAATCTGCCACTGATTCTCTGACATCTGTAAAATGAAGATATTAGAATCCACCTTGGAGGATGACTGCAAAGATGAAATGAGATAATTAACACAGTGATCCTGGCACACTAGAATGTTCCACAAACATTGGCCCTCTGTGTTTTCCCCTTTCTTGTGAAAAAGCAAAGCCTTCTTAAGTAAATGTCCACACAGAGAAATATATAATTTTAATTAAACATTTAGGCACTAAAAAAAAAAAATTGGCTTCGCTATTTACTAAATTTTCTCCTCTGCATGGTAAATTATAATCTTGGTTAAAACTGTTTCAAAAAAATTTCATGAGAACCTTATTTTTAAAATTAAAACTAATGAGGAAGTGGAGAATAATCCATTCTTAAGCTTATTAATATAACTGAAGGCTTCATCTCTCTACCCAAGTGCTTACTGGTTTCTGCAACCAAGGTGAGCAGCTATGACCTATATTTTAGGATTTGGATTGGACTGAAAAGTCGCTGTGTTGTTGGATGAAGACAGAAAGGCATGCTTATCACATCTAGCACTAAATTAAGAGGAGTAGCTAATACGGTAAATAACAAAAGCAAGAACCAAAAACATTTTGTCAAACTTGAAATCAGCAGATGCCATTCATCACATTTACATTTCAAAGTCCTACGGTAATGGTTGTTGTCGCTATAAGGTTGCTTGTTTTTGTAGGCCTCAGACACACCGGATGGAGACACTTAGCTTTGCCCAAAGATCACGTGCATAAGACGAAGGTGAACTGACCACCTTGTCAGCCAGAAGTCTGATGCAGCTTCCAAAAATGACAATGCTAATACTAAAGTATCAACATAGCATAAGGTGCTGAAGTAACAGTTCCCATATTTCCAGCACTGGTCCTTCAATATCTTGAGCCCAACCTGGCCCACACCTCTTTTTGTACGGCCCACGAGCTAGCTATGGGTGGGTTGAAAAAAGGCAAAAGGATAATATTTCATGACATTTGAAAATTATATGAAATTCAAATTTCAGGGTCCATAAATAAAATTTTACCAGACACAGCCATGCCCATTCATTTATGTATTGTCTCCTCCTGATTTCATGTCGCAAGGTTAGAGTTGAGTTGTTGCAATCTTATAGCCTGCAACTCTAAAATATTTCTATCTGGCCTTTTTACAGAAAAAGTTTACTGACCCTTGCTCTAGAGCACCACATTAAATATTTTTGAAAGGGCAATAACAGAGGAGGTCCAACAGATTGGGGAGGGAGTCTGAAACCATTTCCTAAGGTGAATTGTTGAGGGACTTGTGGATATTAAGCCAGCAAAAGAGAAAACCAAAGGACAACACTATAGTTTTCTCTAAGTATTTAAAGAGCCAGCATGTGGAAGTGGCTTGTGTTTGTGTCACCATAGACAGGAAAATGAAAGTTCTAGGGAGGCAGACATCAACTAAACATATGAGAGCATCTTCTGGGAATCCCCTGGTGGTCCAGTGGTTAGGACTCCCCGGTGCCCCTGGTGGTGGCCTGGGTTTGATCCCTGGTCAGGGAACTAAGATCTCACAAGCTGCTCAACCAAAAAAAAAGCATCTTCTAACACATCAAAGTGGACAATCATAGATGTTATATCACAGAAGAGCAAGCACCCTGCCATGCTGGTATTTAAGCTAAAAGGCAAGATGATTGCCATGCGAGATTATTATAGAAGATTCTTACAGTGGGTAGGAAGCTGAACTGGTTTAACACTCAGGGTCTCTCTAAATGTTATCTCAAAAGAAAATGATCATAAATAACAGGTGACAGCTTGATGACAGGTCAATGGAAACAATTTCTATTACCACATTCACTAAGGATTATACCTTACAGGGAAATATATATACCTATATGTATGTGTATACGTATATGTGTGTAGGTACATATATATGTAAATGGCACATTAAAAAGAGGTTTATTTAAATAAAGAGCACAGTAGCTATAAAAAGAAGCACAGTAAAAAAAGAAGGGTTATTTTTAGGAGAAGGGTTCCAACTACAGAAAATAAGGAAAGGACGTCCACTGCTAAATAAAATGAGCTGGAATCTTGCCTTGTGTTACTACAGGAAATAAGCTTGGTGTTGCTTGAAAAAGGGGAATAGTCTATATATATTTAAAATGGAAAGGGGAGGAATGCATTAAGAAAAAAAAAGAATGTGCTCAAATACAAAATACAGTAAAGGGCACAGTTGTGTGATTTACTTGCACTGGACTTCATAAAATAGTTTTACAAACAACTTCAAAAGCACAGCCACCTGTTAAGCTGTTATTTTGGCCTATCTATTTCCAATGGCAATCTTGACACCCAAGCAAGAGACATACCACCATAGCAACATAAACATCATGGTGTTGGAGAATAAAATTTTAGGAAGCAATTTATAGCTTCTGCAGGGCTGGAAATAAACTAATCCTTAAGCATTTGTTACTATGACATAACGTTCCCACAGGACAAACTCACATCCTCTGGACACCTCAGGATTCCTTCCCACGGGCCATTTGGAAAGTACAGACTCCGAAAATGAATATTGTACTAGATGGACTTCTAAAATAAAGGTATTTAAAGGAGTGAGACCATGTGATTTCATGCACAGCTCAGGGAATGCATGATTACCAGGTATTCACACAGCATCCACACTTGGACAATTATCACTGTCCCTTACATTTGCTGAGTGGGCTTGTATGTCATGTGATCAGCCCCTCATGGAGACAAAAAGAAGGGTATTGGAATACTATTCAGCCATAAAAAAGAATGAAATTTTGACATTTGCAGCAACATGGATGGACTTGGTGGGCATTATGCTAAGTGAAATAAGTCAGACAGAGAAAGACAAATACTGTATGATATCGCTTATATGTGGAATCTAAAAATACAACAAACTAGTGAATATAACAAAAAAGAAGCAGGGCTTCCCTGGTGGCGCAGTGGTTGAGAGTCCGTCTGCCAATGCAGGGGACACGGGTTTGTGCCCCAGTCCGGGAAGATCCCACATGCCGCAGCGCGGCTAGGCCTGTGAGCCATGGCTGCTAAGCCTGCGTGTCCGGAGCCTGTGCTCTGCAACGGGAGAGGCCACAATAGTGAGAGGCCCGCGTACTACAAAAAAAAAAAAAAAAAGAAGCAGACTCACAGATATAGAGAACAAACTAGTGGTTACCAGTGGGGAGAGGGAAGCGGGGAGGGGAAATATAGGGGTGGGGGAGTGGGAGATACAAACCATTGGATATAAGATAGGCTCAAGGATGTACTGTACAACACGGGGAATATAGCCAAAATTTTGTAATAACTATAAATAACTGTAACCTTTAGACTTGTATGAGAAATAAAAAATTAAATTAAAAAAGAGGGGTATTGAAAGTTGAGGAAACTGAGGCACAAGAAAATCCAGTCTTCCTAAATCAATTCATGGCTATCAATCAGCAAGGCCTCTCCATACTGCACCACCCTAAGCCAGAAACCCCGAGTTAGGGCAATATAGGTACTTTAGCTCCAGGAGATAAAATGCCAAGGAAAGGGTAGAGGAAAATGAAAGGAAAATCATGTTTGAAAGCGATGAGGCCTCTTTTCAGGCATGATACTCCCCGTGAGAGGTGGGGTGATTACCAGGACTTAAAAGATGAACTTTGCAAGGTACGGCTGATTTGCCATTCAGAAAGACCCAACCAACGGGAAAGAAAGCTGATCATCCAGCTTTAAGGTGAGACACACCCAAAAGGTGTGTCGTGGGGTGGCATGTGGCAGGGCCAAGTGAGTCTGCATCAGGGTGAACAGGTTCTACCTCATCTGGGGATCTTAGAGACACCAGGGCAGATCCTGAGCCTAGTGGTCACAAACATAGGCCTGGGCTCCTTCCCAGAACCACAGTCCATTAGCCCTGGCCACCATTTCTAACTGCTTCTTTGTCCTTTGCTCTTGAGTATTCTCAAAGATAGAGGCCTGCAAGGCCCGTGGGCAGTTCCTTCTCCAGATCCCCAGAAGAGACTGTCCAAAGGCCAGGACAACACTGAATGCAGCCGTTCTGCAGATGAAAAACAGATGAATCTATGATGAAGCTTCTATGATGCCAGGGATTTTGCTGCTTTTGATACAAGAACCATTCCTGAACCCCTTTAAAAAATAAGATGGTTTCTGACAGACATAACCAACATTAAAACAAACAAACAAACAAAAACCTCCTAAAAGAGCTAAGGCAGAAGGCTGAACACTATGTAAATAATGGCTAATTTTAAATATACTTGACCCTTTTGGAAGTGTGTTTCTTGAAAAGGCTTAAGGGGGTTATTCCATTTGGACAACTAATAGCCTAATTACTATTTTTTAACAAAACAATAACCAAACTCCTTTTCAGCCTGTCTTGGCAAGAAATCTCTAAGAACACCCGTCTCTGCAGCACTATATGTCATACTGCTGAAAAAACATAATTACACTCAGCTGCATCCAAGTTTCCATCAAACACAATCCAAAAGAGGTGAACTATTGAATCCTGAATCTAAAGGTTTTTCATTTTGGTCACGATGCCTCTTTATGAGCAACAAAAACATAACACCCAAAAAAGAAGCATTCGTCATAGTCTTCAATAGTCCAGGATTTGGGTCTCCAGTGTACACAGTACAGTCTGTACCCCAATGATTGAACACAATTCTAGTTACCAAACTCTTTGCACTTGGGGGGGATTAAATAACTCTATTTCATATCTTTAAACTTGTCTCATTGAGCAAAAGAACCGTCTATTTTCACAGCACTTTTCAAGCATTGAGAAAACTACTTTTATCCACTATGTCACTTTAATGGAGGTTGAAATAGCCCAAAATGATGATAAATATTAGGTGACATGAATGGCTTTATTTGTCTTTTCATCGGCTCCAGCATCTTCATCATCATTATTTCAGGTCAGGGTAAACTCAGCAAAATTTTCCTGATGAAGGCCCGTGTCAAGAGGGCACAAACCACAGGGAACTCACACATCTCAGAAGACATGTCCAGGGGTTCAAATACAAACTTTAGTGATAACCCCTGTCTTCAGAATTACCTGTCCATACAAGGAGGTGATTACAAGTCTTGTTCTCTTAAACATCTATCCAGTGTTGTTTTTCTATTTGGTTAAACTGCTAATTACTACTTTAACAAGAGTGTTGTTTTCTGTGACTTTGTTTTGCAGATGTCTACTATTTCAGGTGCATTAGAGATTAAACAGACATCTGTAAGGTGGCCCACGCACACGGGAAAGTTCTCAGACTGGAGACCAACATTTTTCTACAACCCACTACTTTCTTGGACAGTGCAGGACACAAACTGCTCCTTGAGAGCGGCAGGACTGTAATCCTATAAAATCTAATGAAATCCAGGTTGCTGGCTAGTGAGTTGAAAACTCTACCTACAGACATCACTCAGAGAATTGACAACAATGAAAATGTTGCAAAGTTAACTTATTAATAAATTAGCTTTTTTCTCCTGAGTTAAATATTTATCAAATCCTAAAAAGAAAAGAAAAGCTAACATTTTAACTGTACTTCTTTATTCAGAAGAAGAGTCCAATTGATGTCTGTTTCCACCTGTTACAGGAATAAAGCATTATCATTAATCAAATATTCTGTCTTCTACTTTAATTGAAGAACACTTGTCAGTGACAACTTTGTCGGAAATACTTCTAAAATGCACTGGTACTTTTTCCTGCCTTAGTAAGTATTCCAAGCAAAAATGCGATTTTTGTGTTAAATGACAACATAGTAGGACTCCTGAATTAAAACTGTCAGGCACTCCAGCTGTTGCTACAAAGTTATAGGTCACTAATTGAGTCATTAATGCCACCCAAAATATGGATACAGGTCCATCTTGTCATTTTCCTCCTTTGAAAGAAGGCAGAATTCAGAAAATATTTCTGGTTACCTTCTGTTAATTCAAGTTTTATTAAGTATGCTTCAGGAAATGATGTATGAGTTTAATGATAAAGTAATATAACCAATGCTTTAAAGGAAAGAAACAAATGCTGATCAGATACCTAAAACAGTAAACTCATAGACAGAAGTAGAATGGTGGTTGCCATGGGCTGCAGGGAGGTGGATAGGGAGTTACTCTTCATGGGTACAGAGTTTCAGTTTTACAAGATGAAAAGAGTTCTGAAGATGGATGGTGGTGATGGTGGGCCAACAATGTGAATGCCCTTCATGTCACCGAATTCTACACTTAAAAAATAGTTAAGGACTGGGGCTTCCCTGGTGGTGCAGTGGTTGAGAGTCCGCCTGCCGATGCAGGGGACACGGGTTCGTGCCCCGGTCCGGGAGGATCCCACATGCCGCGGAGCGGCTGGGCCCGTGAGCCATGGCCACTGAGCCTGCGTGTCCGGAGCCTGTGCTCCGCAACAGGAGAGGCCACAACAGTGAGAGGCCCGCGTAAAAAAAAAAAAAAAAAAAAAAAAAAAAAAATTAAGGACTTCCCTGGTGGCTCAGTAGTTAAGAATCCGCCTGCCAATTCAGGGGACACGGGTTCAATCCCTGGTCTGGGAAGATCCCACATGCCGCGGGGCAGCTAAGCCCACGTGCCACAACTACTGAAGCCCGTGCACCTAGAGCCTGTGCTCCGCAACAAGAGAAGCCACCGCAATGAGAAGCCCCTGCACCACACGAAAAGTAGCAACTAGAGAAAGCCCACGTGCAGCAACGAAGACCCAACACAGCCAAAAATAAATAAATAAATAAAATTAAATTAAATTAAAATTAAAATAATAAGTTTAAGAAAAATAGTTAAGGGGACTTCCCTGGTGGTCCAGACTCTACACTTCCCCTGCAGGGGGCGAGGGTTCGAACCCTGGTCAGGGAACTAAGATCCTGCATGCCACGCAGTGTGGGAAAAAACCCAAAAAGTTAAGATGGCAATTTTATGTAATATGTTTTACCATAATTTTTTAAAAATTATTTTTAAAAACTGACCCGAATGTACACATCCAATTAAGTGTGGTCCCCTTCAAATAGTTCATTTTAGGGCATTACATGTTTATTCCCATAGTGTTGACACAGAGCAAAACACCTCTGAATCTCTGCCGTAAAATTTAAGACAGGTTTGTTTGGATTTTTTTCATTGTTTTGAACATTCCTGATAATGGTAAATGTCTTTGGAGGACAATTTTTAATTTTGAAAAAAGGCTTTTACAGCTCCATTTTTGGAATAATAATCTTATCAAGTTAAAAATTTTATTTTAGCCCACATGAGGTGTGACTCTACAGGAGCAATATGAATTTGTGCATGTGGTTTGTAAACTGCCTGTGAGGCAATGCTAGTAAAGGTGAGACACAAGTTTCCAAGGAGCCGCCATCTCAGCAGGAACGGAAAGTACACAGTGCTGACTAATACATTTTAATCATTTCTCATACCCTCCAGTTTGATTACCTCCATGTGAAGAGGTTTAAGTTTTCAACGAAATGTGCCAGAAACATGGTGTCACTTGTCTGTTCCCATTGTTATTTCCAGGTACTAATTTTGAGAAACCTACAGGTGCTTATCAGTGAGCATCTCGGCTAAAGATATCTATGAAAGCCAAAGGCTGTCACTGCCATTAAAAGGAATAATTTCTGTAAGTGTAGGGGTGGTTCTCTTTTTAGAGCATGAACTACAAAACTTCTTTTCAAAGAGGAGTATGATTCACTTATCAAAGTTAAACTGAGGAATGTCACTTGGTTTAATACTTGAATAAAACTGATTGTTCAGTAAGAGATAAAAGTTATGGACCACTCTGTTAGCTTAATTGGAACAGAAGAACTACCTTCCCCCAATTATTTCCTTTGATAATCCTGAACAAGTTATTTAATCTTTAAGGGGTGTGTGTGTGTGTGTGTGTGTGTGTGTATTGGGATAGAACTAAATAATCTCTAATGCTCCTTCCAGCTTTGGGATTCTAGGGAAGGCAGAACTGGGAAAGCAAAGAGCCTGGGCTCGGAAGTCTGACCAGCATGGGCATGAATCCAGGTCTACCACTGAATAGCTATGCAAGCACCTGTGATCCACATCTGTAAAATGGGATGTTAATATCCAACTCAAAGGACCATTACAAGGACTAAATAAACAAGAAAGCGCTGGACAAATGTAATTTCTCTTTGCCTCCTTTGCATGCAGAATGTGACTGCTTGCAATCCAAGCATACAAAACAGAAACTGAATTTTTAAAACTCTTACTTTCCAAGCAGGTTTCATGGGATGCGTCACCGAGGCACACAGTGCTATTTTATTATGTACAGAAAAGCAAAGTGAGGACTTCCCTGGTGGCGCAGTGGTTAAGAATCCACCTGCCAATGCAGGGGACACGGGTTCGAGCACTGATCTGGGAAGATCCCACATGCCGCGGAACAACTAAGCCCGTGCGCCACAACTACTGAGCCTGTGCTCTAGAGCCCGTGAGCCACAACTACTGAGCCCGCATGCTGCAACTACTGAAGCCCGCGCACCTAGAGCCGGTGCTCTACAGCAAGAGAAGCCACCGCAGTGAGAAGCCCGTGCACCGCAGCCCCTGCTCGCCGCAACTAGAGAAAGCCTGCGCACAGCAACAAAGACCCAAAGCAGCCAAAAATAAATAATAAATAAATAAATTTATTTTTTAAAAAAAGAGAGAATCAGGGCAAGCAACTTTCACAATCTGTGTAAGACACGAAGACAGAGATGGCTCAGGTAAGCAAAATGAACAGTGTAACCCTGCACTTCCTAGGGACTACTCAGTCCTCCATGATACCTTTCAGGAAGCGAGGGCACAGTATTCATTAAAAGGTCCTACACCATTTCTATAAACAGTCTATGCCAGTTGGAAACACTCTTGCCGGAGAGTCAAGAGACAAGTGAAACTTGGTCATTTTAAGAATCAATCAATCAATCAATCAATCCTACCTTGACGGTTAAAACTAGAAAATATTGGAGAGTTTTGGGGAACTCCAACTAATCCAGCAAATAAGGCCTAACGCATTTGAAAGCTTCAATCACTTAATTGTATTAGCATCCAAGTTCCTGGTGACTTCTCTATCCCCAGCTGATAAATTTTCTTCTGGATAAATTTTCTTCTGAATAAATACACAGATCAGTTAATTGGGGTATAAAAATACACAAACTAATGCTCAGAAACATCTGGATCTGACCTTAATACGGCAAATATAATCAGACCTAAATGGTGTGTGTATGTGTGTGTAGTTGACTTGGGAGAGGGAGCAGTCTTTGGAGATTAGTTGCTTAGATTAGGTGCTTAAGCAACATTATTACAGGTTGTCATCAAATTACATTTGTTTGGCCAATCTCACTTCTCTAGGTGATTCATTCTGGGGAAGAAACAACATCCTAAAGACTGTCAGATTAATTCTAAAGAAATTAAAGGATGATGATGTTTTTTCTTTGCTTGGGAACAACAGGAATTCTAGAAGGCTGTGCTTCACCCAAACTTAAAAGAAGCAAAAAAAAAAGAAAGATTAAAAAAAAGTGAAGAACCATTGGATAAATCTGATCAAGAACTTACATTAGCTAGTTGTTTAGGTGGATGAGTCGACTTCCACTAAAGTCTAAAAAGGAGTTTTAAGAGCTGGCCCCTTTGTCAGAGTGCTGGGAAATGAAAGAATGACTCACTTTATACTTGATGTCAAAATCTTGGTGAGCTCTGGCTTTCGTGTTTCTAAATCAACAAACAGCATTGTATAATGTTGCTCAGGCCATAAGCCAGGAAGGGGCCAGTGACCCTATACTCCTTTCTCTGTCACGGGTAAAGCTAGTGGCCAAGACAGGGTGTCCTGGACACAGGGGGGCTCCTTCTAACTCTGTGTCATCCTGGGAGACTTGCCCAGCCTAATGCAGCATGATTTTGCCATCCTAGACAGAGACTATTGACACACAGTTTAAACAGTCATTTAGCCTATTTTATAATGAAGCCTGTGATGGAAAGTCTCAAGGACATCTGCCAGAGATGAATAAAGCAGAGAACTCAACTCCCATGTAGAACCATCTCCTCCAGAGCACATATTCCAGGATTCATTCTGCCAAGACATCATTTCCCATTCAATGTGCAGAGAAAGCAGAGGACTGCACCTGGAACCACAGCCAGAAAGGTCAACAGGTACTTACTGTTCCTTCCATTAATGATGGCTGGTGCCAGCCTCTGTCCCCGATTAGGGGTGGGGAGGGGGGCTGTTCCTGAGGATCATGAAATCTGTCAATGAATGTCCGTCCCCCACCCCCACCCCCGCCTGGTACCCTAAAGCCCTGTAGCTCTTCAAGTTGTGATTATGTTTTGTCCCCTAAGTATCAAATTCTGACCTAAATTGTGGTCATTCTAGTCCAAATCCGGCAGATTTTTTTTTCCCCACACTGCTGCAGAAGAGAACAACCTCCTTTGGAAAGCTGTCTAAATTCAGGACAATAAGAGTCATCTTCTTGAGAACAGGAACCATAACTTTTCAGTGTTCGTACTCATAATTCAATTTCCGTGCTTTCTGTCAATGGCTCTCTCTCTGAACATAGATGTCTATTCTGCTGGAAGAATCCATAGATACCTCTTTAAAAAAAAAAACAGAGCTTCCCTGGTGGCGCAGTGGTTGAGAGTCCGCCTGCCGATGCAGGGGACACGGGTTCGTGCCCCGGTCCGGGAGGATCCCACATGCCGCGGAGCGGATGGGCCCGTGAGCTATGGCCACTGAGCCTGCGCTTCCGGAGCCTGTGCTCCGCGGCGGGAGAGGCCACAGCAGTAACAGGCCCGCGTACAGCAAAAAAAAAAAAACAGCTTTATTGAGATGTATTTTACATACCAACTCAATGGTTTTTAATGTATTTACACAGAGTTGTGCAACCATCACCATAATCTATTTTAAGATGGCAAGGAAACTGCTCCAATGTTCTCTGGACTGTAAGCTCTAAGAGGGTAGGGATTGTGTGTGCTTTGTTTGCTGCTCCATCCCTGGCACCAGGTCTAGCACCTGGCCTAGCACCTGGCACAGAGTAAGAGTTCAGTAAGTATTTGTGATAAACACTTTCATGCTGCCCCAGGGCCAGCCTGAACCTTCCAGATCCCTAAGTTTCCTAGATACGAGAAATAACTACTTCTTTCCTCCAACAGAAACTTTCAATTCAGCTCATCTCCCTACGGTAGGCAGAATGATCCTTGAGGTTCCCAGTGTGCACACCCTGTATATGTACAATTCCTTCACCTTGAATGGGGTGGGCCTAATCAGACCATTCTTTTTGAAAAAGAGTAGAGGTCAGAGACAAGTCAGAGGTTCAAAGTTGAAGCAAATGCTCTCCTATTGGCCTTGAAGGGGCAAACGGCCACATCGTGGGGAGGGCCACATGGCAGGAAATAGCAGGTGGCCTCTAAGAGCTGGCCCCTAGCTGATGGCCAGCAAGAAAGGGGAAACTTAGTCCTACAGCCACAAGGAACTGAATTCTGCCAACAACCACGTGAACTTGGAAGAGTACTCCAAGCTCCAGAAGAACATGGAGCTGCTAAGTTTGTGAAAATTTGACAATTTCACAATAGATATCGATTATACTCCTCCAGGAATCTGGAGGAAGGCAGACTGATTACATTAACTCCCAGGAATGAATGGCCTCAAACTTCTCAGAGGTACTGCTGTGGAATTTTAAAATGAGGAGGTTTTTAATAAAAAAAAGAATCTCTAGCTTGCAAAATTTCAAGAGGTATAAAGCTTAAGTGAAAAACTTAAACAGTGTGAAGGAAAACATCTAGGGACAGCTTTCCTAAAAGGTTCCTATTTTTCTCAGCTTCTTCTCATCCATTCATTCAGCAAGCATTTACTGTGTGCCAGACCCAAGGTTTAAGCACTAGAGCTGCCCTATCCAATATGGCAGCCACCAGCCACATGTGACCCTTGAGCACTGCAAAGTGGCCAATGGGAATTGAAATGTGCTAGTACAGGGAACTCTGCTCAATATTCTGTGATAACCTAAAAGAAAACAATTTGAAAAAGAAAAGATACATGTATATGTATAACTGAATCACTTTGCTATACACCTGAAACTAACACAACATTGTTAATCAACTATGCTCCAATATAAAAAAAATTTAATAAAAAAAAAAGAAATGTGCTGCAAATGGAAAATACACACTGGATTTCAAAGACTTCGTATGAAAGAAAAATAAGCTAAAAGATCTTGTTAGTATTTTCTTATGTGGATTACACATTGAAAAGATAGTGATGGAGATGGATGACAAACAAGTAAACAAATAAGTACAGATTAAGATAAATGCAAAAGGGGGGGAGGAATAAATCGGGAGACTGGGACTGACATATACACACTACTATATATAAAATAGATAGCTAATAAGAACCTACTGTATAGCACAGGGAACTCTACTCACTACTCTGTAATGACGTATACGGGAATAGAATCTTAAAAAGAGTGGATATATGTATATGTATAACTGATTCACTTTGCTGTACAGCAGAAACTAACACACCATTGGAAATCAACTATACTCCAATAAAAAATTTTTAAAAAGATAAATGATATGAAGGAAATAAGTGCAAAGATAGAGAATAATAGGGGAAAACTATTTTATATGGAGTGGTCAGGAAAGGTGTCTCTGAAGAGGTAACATATCCACTTATAAACCTGCAAGACTGCTATTAACTCTCAAGTTTTAACACATGACAGCACCAGGGGCTGGGGAGCTTGAGAGGACTGACAAAAGCAGTTGGTCAGCTGCAGGGCTATCACGTTGCACCGTTCCCATTGGGTTCCATGTAAATGGCGCCCCCTGGAGGTGTGCACCCCTGAGATCCTGTTTGTATGAATTGCTTATGTTTTCATAAGATACTTTTTTCAAACTTTACATTTTCCAGATACAATTTGTTTTCCAGTTTTAATAGTTATAACACTCTTCAACTTCATCTGTCATGTAGCCTACGAACAATCTCCACTTGGGAATACAACAAAAATTCCTGATTTCAAGCATGAGATACAGAGGGCAGGCAGTTGGCAGTCTGCAATCTGAAATTCTTTTTTTCGTCTCCCAGCGAGCTGAATTTGCTAAAGATTTGTAAAATCTTCCTGACTTCTTGCTACAAATCAGCTGGTTTCTGTATTTGTCTTCTTCTCTGAACAGAGGCAGACATGTTTGCTAGTTTTCAAAAGAGTTTTCAGTTACTTGACCATACAGACCTCCAGGCAACAGAAAGCAGGCCAGAATCCAGAGGCCAGCCAGGGCACCTGCGGCCTCACTCAGGCGGCCAAAGCAATGAACCTCGACGTACTTTTCCAGTAATCGCTGCCCCTGAAAAAACACACTTACTGTGCACACACTTTTATATTTAAAAAAACAAAACAAAACATCTTTGTGAACCCTTTGCCCTACACACACACACATACACACACACACACACGCACACTTTCCTGATTGACACTCTGGGGCAAGGAAGAGATCGTAAAGAGGTTAAGTGTTGAAAATAGATTATTTTTTTTAAAAAAACTACCTACAAAAAATAGTATTCTCCATTCACCAAAATGAGAGCCTTTCTGAAACGAAGATGCCTCACTTTCCCTGAATATCAGTTATACTCAATCAGATACAGTGTTTTGAAGTTGATTTTTAAGAGCCTTGGGAATTCACCCCCTGCCTTTGTAATGAAAAGCAAAAGTTAATTACTACCCATTTTTAACTAGGGTTTTGTTAACAATGGTGGTTTTGTTTTGTTTTGTTTTCTCCCAAGGCCTAGAATCTGTTTCATGTGACAGGCATTCACACCCAAATCACAGGGAAAATGCAGTGTCCTTTCTCCACAAAGTCACTTTCACTGACCGGCCAGGAAGACAGCATCTGCTCCTCGTTGTCTGTTCTATTAGTGGTGAAAGGTTTGCACTGATCCATTAACCCGCCCCCCACTTCCCGGGTGCCCCTCACGACCAAGAAGGGAGCTTTGGGAGACAGCTGGGCAGCAATGAGCAACACTGTTCCCTGATGACTGTGAAACAGGCCAGAGAAGCTAACGGGATCACTCAGAAATCACTCACAACCCCAGCCTTTGTCCCTCCCAACTAAGCTAACAATTAGGAAAAAAAAAAAAAAAAGTCAAAATAGTGCTCATTCTTAAAAAAAAAAAATTCCAAAATTATGGTTATGAGGAACCCTGGAGAAGGTCTGTGAGATTAATCCAAGGAGTCTTTTCTCTTTACATTCAAGGATATCACTTAGTACAGAAAATGAAGTGTTGATGAAAATATCAAATTTAAAACCTCTTTCCTGGCCTTCCCTGGTGGCACAGTGGTTAAGAATCCGCCTGCCAATGCAGGGGACACACAGGTTGGAGCCGTGGTCCGGGAACATCCCACATGCCTCGGAGCAACTAGCCTGTGCACCACAACTACTGAGCCTGCGCTCTAGAGCCCGTGAGCCACAACTACTGAGCCTGCGTGCCACAACTACTGAAGCCCATGCGCCTAGAGCCCATGCTCTGCAACAAAAGAAGCCACCGCAATGAGAAGCCTGCGCACAGCAACGAAGAGTAGCCCCCGCTCGCCGCAACTAGAGAAAGCCTGTGAGCAGCAGCAAAGACCCAACGCAGCCAAAAAAAATAATAATAATAAATTTATATATTAAAAAAAAACTCTTTCCTTAAAGAATTTCTGCCCCAATAGGTTTGCAGATGCATTTCACGAAAATGCTTTAAAACGGAGCAAAAAGGAGCACTGTTCGGCATTTTGGCATCTTCATTTATGTCATTCCAGAGACGGCATCACCCCGATCCCAAATCTGTTCTCAGAAATGTGCGCAAGAAAATTCTCTGGGGACTCGGGGGAGCCTGGATAAAGTGCGCTGGCTCCCTGCCAGGACAAAGAATAAAATAATATTCTGTTAAAAAGTTGTTTTTTGTTTTTTTTTTCCTTTTCTCTCTCTTTCTTCTTTTCTTGGAGGGGAGTGTTTCTGTTTTTCACTGTGCATCAAATCCCTGAAGATCGGGCTTCCCTGGTGGCGCAGTGGTTGAGAGTCCACCTGCCGATGCAGAGGACACGGGTTCGTGCCCCGGTCTGGGAAGATCCCACATGCCGCGGAGCGGCTGGGCTCGTGAGCCATGGCCGCTGAGCCTGCGCGTCCGGAGCCTGTGCTCCGCAACGGGAGAGGCCACAACAGTGAGAGGCCCGTGTACGGCAAAAAAAAAAAAAAAATCCCTGAAGATCACAAGTAAATCCCAGACATTAATGTTGATGCAGTCAGAACAGGAAGTATTAAACACCAAAGCAAGCAATGAAGTTGAAAAGATTCCCACCTTAGATCATACTGGGCTGTGCTCAGCTCTTGGAAGATGCTTATCTTACCGATAAGGACCTGTCAGGGAGGAGTGATCAGACTGTGCTCCACGGAGTCCTGAAGATGCAGTTTGGGATCAGGATGCTGGGACCAGTGGCAGCACCAAGGTGTGGCTTAGGAGGGAAGGGTCTTGAACTCCACCATAATCTGCATTGAGCCACACATCCAAAAGCTACCCCCAAAAAAAATACAATCTAAGGAAAATCAGTGGACTTGTTATACAAAAGCAGCTTCAAAGAGAGGGCCCTGGCCACCTTTAGGGGTAGCTGACAACCCCTAAAATTCCCCTAAGAAGACAAGGTCAGAGTCTCCAACCCACCTTCCAACTAGAGACTGATTTAGTCTCCTGCTTTGCACATTCGGCTTAGGGATATTTCCTTCCAACAAGGAATCCCAGCAAAAGAGCTTTGCTCCGGGTTCTGGCCTAGACCTTGCCCTTGGCTATGAGATGGGCAACTAACTTCACCTTCTATAGCTCTAGTCTTCTCCTCCACAAAATGAAATGGTTCAACTCTAGACCATCTCTAATGGTCCTTCCAAGTCTAAAAGTTTAGAATCTATATCACCAAATGTTTCAAATGAAGACAATGACAACTGTCTCTTCATAGGCAACTATTGGCCCCCAGGGACCTTTGCTGTTTAGAACTTTCCAAAGGGCTTATATTTAGTTCAGAGGCAACAACATTGAAAATAAATGAGGAGACTATTCCAATGAAGTGGGGTTTTTTTTAATTAAAATAAATCCATGGGGGCTTCCCTGGTGGTGCAGTGGTTGCGAGTCCGCCTGCCGATGCAGGGGACATGGGTTCGTGCCCGGGTCCGAGAGGATCCCACATGCCGTGGAGTGGCTGGGCCCGTAAGCCATGGCTGCTAAGCCTGCACGTCCGGAGCCTGTGCTCCGCAACGGGAGAGGCCACAACAGTGAGAGGCCCGCGTACCACAAAAAATAATAATAATAAAAAAAATAAATCCATGGGATGTTACTTATAATTCTTTACTCTGATATGAATGTCTGAAAAACAAAACACCAACACTGATCTAGACTGTAATTCAGCTTTACTTGCTTTATCTCCCAGAGCTATTCTTCTTTCCTGGAACTAAGGAATATTTTATGAGTTAAAATAAGGTGAGAGAAATAGTAGAAACTAGCACACTCTGTACCAATTCAAAAGGTCTTTGATTTTTCATTTAGTTGATAGTGCTGACTTTATCTGTTTTCAAGAATTTTTTTTTTTTTTCTGGGATTAAACATGAGTAACGGGCAAGAGGCAGAGTAAGAAGAAACAAATACTAATGGTTTTACCATGGCTCTGGTTCTGGCTTGGCTATTAACTAGTTGTGTGGCCTGGTGCACATCACTTAACCTTTCTGAATCTCTGTTCACTCATCTGCAAAATGTGGATAACACACCAGTCTCCCTTACACTCTCCTCCAAGAAGAGTTAAACTAGATAAGACCAGGGAAAAAGGATGGACATACAGTGTTGGTCCTTTTGATGACTCTCCAAAACAAGGGCATTTGTCTCATTTTTAAAAGTATGGACATTGCTACTAATTAACTGTGGTTGTCAGAACAGGGACAAATCCTAGAAGTTTCATGTAGGCTGAATCAGGCCCAAAGCAAATCAAGAGTTGTAGCAAAAGTGAGGTTTCTAAAAGTCTACCAAAGTTGATGGTAGTTGTCTTCTTTGAAGATAATGGCTTCCCAGTTTTCAGAGTTAAGGTTGGGAAGACACAGTGCTAAGGTGGATGGTGGATTGACGCTAGGGGTCTAACCTCTGGCAAGCTGGGCCTCATGTCCTCATCCATCATCTGACTTGGGTAATCTGAATCCCGCTTTGAAACCCTCCTCAATCTAAACTGCCCCCTGCTTCACTAACAAAGAAGAAAACTACTTCGGAATATGACCTTACAGACACTGAATCATGCTTTGGTCCAAATGAATTACACATTAATTAAGTTATAATTATACATTATATTACAGGCCGAGTCTCATTTTATTTGCCAATCAAGAAAGGAAGGGTCTCCACCTATACCACTCAAATATGATTACTTCACCCCAAAGTTGTAGTTATTTCAGTACAAAAAAAAAAAAGTGGAGAAAGAGCAGTGCCTGAGGGTTCAAGAAAGCCTGAGAAGGGAAAAAAACAGAATAAAGAGATTTTGTAGGTAGTACAGAAGATTCTAGAGCTGGTTACTTTCTTGACTATCACCTGCAATGGGGGGCATTTCATGCAGTACCAGCATTGCCCCTAGATCCCAAACCCTCTCAATAAATAAAGTCATTAGGAGGAGATGGAGTGGAAGCAGACACACCTCCAAGCTGAACTACTCCAGCTCATCTGCTCAGGGGTGAGAAGATCTCAACCTTTTCTAGAAAAACTCCGGTTAACCAGTTTCATTCATTTGCCTCTCCCATCGTCCACACAGCATTGTGTGCTGCTTCTCCACGTGATTTACACGGTCTGCCTACCCACGTGGCATCCCTCCTTCAAAACCTTGCTCAAATGCTATCTCCTCCAAAGCCAACGAACTGCACCGCTCAGTTGATCACTGGGGTGGGGGCTGATCTCTTTGGCAGCCAGCGTCCCTAGAATACATTTTGTAAACTCGGAGCTATAGTTTGATCTTGCCTTGGATTGTACCTGGCTCTTCCTTAACACTTGCTCCAGACAACAAATGAAGACAAGTCCCCACCTTTTTCTCTCCCAAAGCACCTCGCCCCTTCCCCACGTAGTGGCTCAGTAACATGTCTGACAGATTAAGTGCGCTGTATTTAAACATAAACACGGTTTGGGTCGCCGGTGTCATGTGTGTTGCCACACCAAACCACACTGGTAAGTTTCATATTGCCTTGATTGGCTTCAAGCTCCCACGATGTCCCTGGACAGGCGCTAAGCAATTGTGAAATCACCAAAGATAGGGAGGCAGAGCGGGAATAAAGGAAAGCCGGGGCCTGAATAATCCTCACTGAGTCATCGTTTCCTGAAAGATCGAGCTTGAGGCTTGGGGTGGGGGAACGGGGTGGGGAGGGAGGGGTTCGGGAGAAAGGAACCTGAGCAGCGCGTGGAGGACGAGCCCAGGCCAAGCACCCTCCCCTCGCCCTGCAGCTGCGGGACCCGGGAACCCGGACCGGGCCCGCACCCACGTGCTGGAGCGCCCCCCTGTGGCCGCGCCGCAGCCCCCGCCGTTCCCCGCTCGCCCGCAGAGAGCTCTCCCCGCGGCCCAAGAAACAAGACAAGCAGAAAGTTTCCGACCCAGGCGGTTAGAGAAAGGTCGAAGCCAGGTCCGGGGGCCTCGAAGCGCGGCCGTGGCGGGAGCGGCGCCCAGTCTGGCGGCGATGGCAGGGGTCAGAGCCCAAACGGACCCCCCGAGGGTTCCGAGGTGCCTCGAGGCGGGGCCCGGGCCCTCCAAATCCCGAGGACGAAGGGCTTCTCCCTTACCCCAACCTTCCAGCGTAGGGCGGGAGGGGAACCTGGGCCCACGCCAGGTCGGATTGCCCCCCCCAGCTACCAGGGCATGCTTGGGGCTCTTGGGTTTGCTTTATTCATTTTCTTAATTGGAAGGAGGGGGCGACCAAATCCCTTTGGCGCATTCTGATCCCCAGCAATCTGGATTCTGGGTGCCCCCCAAAAAAACCCACCTGCAGTCCACCGCCCCACCCAACGCCGACCTCCTTGCTGGGGTGACAAGTGGAAGCAGCAATTCCACTTCCTCCTCCCCCTACAGCCTCCCGGTTTGGGAGGCAGTTTTCCACCAGGGTTTCCCCGCCGCCCGCAGTGGACCCGCCGGCCGGGAGGCGGAGACGGGAGGCGCGGCGCCCCGGAGCCGGGGACGGGGAGTGGGCGAGGCCGGGCCCGGCGCGGCGCTTACCTCGGCTACGGTGAGCGGCATGCAGATCCGGTACTCCTTCAGCAGCATGGTCCTGCCGGCCGCGGACCCCCGAGGCGGGAAGCTGGGGGGCTCCCCCAGACCAACAAGGCTGCCGCCCAGGCGCAGGGCAAAGCGCCCGGAGCCCCGTGCTCGGAGCCGGGCGGCGAAGCAGCCCCGGCGGTGCGCTCAGGTCCTGGCTTCCTCCTCTCCGCCCGAGAGCATGTCAAGGCTTGGGTCCTGGTGTTCGCGGCTCCCCCGCCTCCTTCCTCGCCGAGGTCGATCCGCCTGGAACGCGGTGTTGCAAAGTCAGGCAGGGAGGGAGGGAGACCCACTGGAAACCTCTCTGATCGGCAGCCCGGGGCAGTAGTAGCGGGCGCCAGATCAGGACATGCCCGGCAGCGGGCGAGGGAGGAAGAAAAAGAGAGATTTCCAAAAATTAAAACGAATGCACAAAAGTCACCCGCTCGATCCGCCTCTGAAACCAGATCTGAACCTGGCGACCCCCCTTTTCCGGCCGGTCTGCCCAAGGCTAATGTCACCAGGCACACATTGCTGACGGAGCCAGAGATGCTGACTTTCCAGACAAAGGCTCGATCGGCTGTGCTCCCCGGGCGGTAAACAAGATTTCCTGCTCTTTTTACGGCCGGTCCCCGAGGCGCTTCAGGGCTCGCTGGGGGAGAAAAGGGAAGCCGCCGCCGCCGCTCAGCTCTGCCGGGCTGGGGCTCCGGGTTCCTCCGACCTCGGCTCGCGGCTGCGAGGGGCGGGCGGGAGGAAGCTGGCGCCTTCCGTGCGCGTCCCCTCCCCCGAGTCCGGATCCCCGAGCGCCGTGCGTGCCCGAGAGTTTGCAGCCACCTCGCCGGGGCCGGAGAGTCGGCGCCGAGCTGCAGTGTGCCTCGGGCCCGGGAGGTGGGTGCGGGAGGAGCGAGTGCGAGCGAAGCTGACATCAGCAGCCGCCTCGGCGGGGAGGGTAGCCCCATCCGGCCAATGGGGAAATGGCAAAGAATGTGGAGGATTTAAACAAAACAGCATGTCTCTCCCGGGCTGCTGCCAGACGGCAGGGCTGCCGCGGAGAGCCGAGGCCGGCCGGCGATGGGGAGGATCGGAAAAGGGGGCTCCCTTTGGCTCCTTTACCCTTTGAATCTGTTCTCAAACGTACCCCGGGTGCCACAGTGCTCTGTCCAGCCACTCTGGGTAGTTTCTGGGTCCAAGGTACAGAAGTGCCTCTTGACCTTTAGAGAAGGTTTTTACAAATGCCCACCGAGAGCGTTTTCACTTTGGTCCAGTAAGCAAGTCCAGCGCTGGAGAGGCGATGGGATTTGGGAGCAGGAGAACAAACCCTTGCCTGGTTTCCTAACTGGTTTCAGAGCAGGAATCCAGAAACTGGTAAGTGCAACAATGTGAATGAAAATGAAATCCAAACAGAAAGACACACAAACCAGGAGGAACATGAACCAGGCATAGCCTTTTACCTCTCCTGGCCCTGCTCTGCAGTCTGACTGCAGGCTTCGCAGAGCAGCAAGAATAGGTTTTCCTGTCAGCACTCCCAAGTTCAAAAAGTCACAGTGAAATGTCAGTGAAAATGCCTGGAGTGTTGGTATTTCATCCATATTAAACAGATCCCTCATTTTAACCACAAGAGGCACATTCTTCAGTTACTCAGGAAGCTGCATGTAACTGCTGAAGTCTGTTTTTCATTTGTCTGGTATTTTTAAGCTTGTTTTTCTGAAAAGTTGCTGGATGAAAAATGCATCAGTTGCCTCTTTGCAGAATAACCCGCAAGCATCATCTTTCCGCAGAAAAAATATTCGTGCTCTAAGATCCTGCAGCTCCTCACAGGGCTTTGGGTGGCGATACCGATGGCCTCAATCTTATAGTATTTAAAATTATAAGTAATAAGTAATTAACCAATATAACTATGGTGGGCTGTGGCTAAAATCATCCAGATGGCTGGAGAGAAATTATAACTGTGAATATGATACAAAGGCTGATAGAAAAATGACACCCTCTATCCAGCTTATATTCTAGGGAAAAACTATTTTTTAGATAAATGCTTCCCAGAGTTGGCTCAGAAAGATTCACAGCAACTAATTAAAGCTAAACCAAATTCCTCGAGGTGGAAAATCTAAATCTGACACTGTACTGCTGAATAATAACACATGAAAGCCTGTGATACGCAGAGCAAGCTCAAGCTGTTTTTCTTTTTCCTGCCTCTTACTAAAACACGCGTAATGGCTTCACTTCTGGCACTTAAAACTCTTCCCAGAGGCAGCTAGGGGATGTATTGGCTAGCCACACATGCATATGCACACAGGACATCAGGGTATGTGGACAAATTCCTGGCTTTCCTAGATGTTTCCTGACATTGATTCTGTATAATGAAGTATTTTACTGATGAATATTACAGTTGAGGAAAGACTTCTCCGAATCTCGCAAACTGCAAATTACCACGTATATGCGTCTGTCCTTTCCCCTCTGCTAAGCTGACTTCTTCCCTGAACTTTTCCTTTTCAGTCAGTCCACATGCCTGGTCACATTACCCTTGTTCAGCCACAGCTCTAATCCTTCTGCCTTCAAAACCTCTTAGTGATTCTCGGTGGTCTAACTGAGCAAGTTAAAATTCCCTGGCGGGAGGATCAAGGCTCTGAATCTACCTTTCCCACAGAGCCCCATCACCCTTCCCCAGCCCTACTCCAGCCAAGTGAAAAATCTCTGTTGTCTAGAGAAGGGCTCCACTTACTTCGATCCTTCTGCTCTTGCCACTGCCTTCACAGAGAATCCTCTCCCACTCCCTCCCTCCCAATTAAGCAGCAGGGCACTGACAATCTGTGTTGGAAAGTGATTCTGATGGTAGTGTGTTGGATGGGTTGGGACAGAAGGATACCAGAGGCCAGAGGTTATATGACTGTAATTCTAAAGGAGACAAATGGGGAGGGTCTGAATTAGACAGCGAATCAAGAAAAGACAATGGGGCTTCCCTGGTGGTGCAGTGGTTGAGAGTCAGCCTGCCGATGCAGGGGACACGGGTTCGTGCCCCGGTCTGGGAGGATCCCACATGCCGCGGAGCGGCTGGGCCCGTGAGCCTGCGCGTCCGGAGCCTGTGCTCCGCAAAGCGAGAGGCCACAACAGTGAGAGGCCCACGTACCGCAAAAAAAAAAAAAAAAAAAAAAAAAAAAAAGACGATGAATTTAAAAGACATGGATAGGACTTGGGAACCGATGGGTTTTCTCTACAACAGTGCTTGGGAGAGGGGAAGGCAAAGGGAGAGCTTATTCATTCATAACTCATTCACACAAGGGAGGAGGGCGCCATCTACTGGTCAGACACCTTGCTTTAAAATGTTTTAAGTCGCCTCGTCAGCAGGAGTCTGGCGAGAACCGTATCTTTGTTTCTTTTCAACCAATGGAGTTCGCAATATCCATTTCCAAAGAGCCTTGAAGGTGTTGCTAGCATCACTGTGGATGGTAGCGATGTTCCAGTAACAACGTACACTCTACAGTTATGGATCATCACCTATTAAAAAGTGTGGATGGGGAGCAAAGGGCAAAAAAGAAGAACCAAGAGTAAAGTTACCAGTGAGGAATGATGCGACCAAAAGGAAAAGAGTATTAGCCTACTCATGTCTATGACAGCATATATTCTCAGATGGGTGACACCTTCTGAAGGCAGGGGTTCTCAGAACGCGAGATGGGGGAGGGGTGCATCTCAATCAATCACCTGAGGAGCTGTTCAACCCATTGTCTTCACCCGAATTGTTGACTCACCCCTCCCCCACATTGAAACCTCTTCCCAGTTTGTGTGGGAAAAAAACCCAAAAAACTGTAGGGTTCTGTCTGTAACTAGGATCTGAAAGAAGAGTGTGTCAACAGACTTCGTGACTCTTCATATTTTATTCCAGGAATATCCCTGGTACTTGTAAAGTAAGCTGTTGTGGTTCTTTCCATCTTCCGATTTCCTCCTCGCTAGATCTAAAGTCTGTGGGTTCATCAAGGCCCAATGAGAATCCTATCTCCTACATGGAGCCATTCTAGATAACTCCTTACCTTTCTAGACAACCCAGAACACTGATCTAGACTATTCATTTTGGTTCTGGTTTGTATGCCAGTGTGGCCTTTATATATATAATGTCATATCCTTTACTTGAAGTGTTTCACTTGTTCTCCAATTCCCCAACCTGATGGTAAGCTTCCTGAGATGGACCATGTCCTATTGTGTCATCTGGAAAGTGTAGCCTGGTTTGAGGGATATTGTGGGTACCCAATAAAGGTCTATTAGATGTGTGCATATGAGTTCAGGATTCTTGACCTTGGCACTATTGACATTTGATAACAGATAATTCTTTGCTGGGGGAATCACTGTAGGATTCAGCAGCATCCCTGGTCTCTACACACTGAGTATCAGTAGCAATCCCACCCACCCACCCACGTACATTGACAGATATGGGGATGGGTGTGGAGGGGGGGAACTGCTGCAGTGGAGAATCACTGTATTAGGTAACATTCATTAATCTTATCTAAATGTGTAGCTACTCCAAAGAAGCTTTGAAGAGACTGAACTTCAACTTGTTTTAGAGCTAAGGAGAGAAGGAACAGAACAAAACTGTTACATCACAGTTCTATAAAGATATCCCCTTCTCATTCCCATGCTCTGCTTTCTATTAGCCAAGTAGCCCTTGATAAAGGGCTTAACTTTAACCTTGATCATTTGGTTACGGTAATGTCTACCAAGTTTTTCTATTGTAAAGTGACTAGTTTCCCCTTTCCATACTCTATTCTTTGGAAGGCAGTCTTGAAGTGCAGCCTACACTCAAGGGGGCAGAGCTAAGCCCCACCCCCTCAAGGGGAGGGTATCTCCACACACAATACGGTATCCTGCAAGATGTGTCCTTTCTCCCTCATTTGTGTGTTCATTCAATTAGTTATTTATATCAGTGTGGACTCGGGCATATTTCTTCTCTACTTTGAGTTATAATTCAATACGACGTTATTTCTGTTGTTCACACTGGTCCAGCTTTGGCCACTGGTAGCTCTTCCAGGTCGGTTCCTGCGTCCTTTTGACATGCCCCTCCCCCTCTTTAAGGGTGAGTTTTGAAAATCAAAGTTATACTTTGCAATTAATTTTTGTTTTATTAAACATATTTAATTCCAGAGAAGGCTATGTCTATATATTCCTCTGTGTGTGTGTGTGTGTGTGTGTTTTAAACACTTGTATGTCTAACCTTGTTAGGCCCTATGCAAATGTTAAATTCATTCTTAATAAAACTACACAAAGCAAGTCCCGAAGCAATTCTTATGTGTAGACCCATTTATCAGGCCTCTATTAAATACGGAGAATGCCTTTGATGTGGAATTGCTTATAGCTCTGCAGCAAATGCTCATAAAATAAAGATTAATTGACAATGATGTGGTACAAATTGCTTCACATGGGAAAAAAACCTGGAGGATCTGTGGCCAAACATATGGTTTTGTCTTCTTTTTTTAAATAAATAAGCTAGTAATAAATTTTATGAAGGTTTCACTTTTTATTGCATTACCTGTTTTTACAGAAGTTGGCAAAACATTGGAATATTTTGAGATGAATTATGAGAGGATCTGTAACCTATACTCACTGGAGAGAAATTTTAGTGATGAAAGAAGATGTTGTCCTTGACCCTGAGTATCCTTTAAGAGGAAGTAGCTGTGCAACCATAACTTACGGTAACTCTTTAATGCCAAAGTATATTTGACCTAGTATCATCAAATGATGTCAACACAGATCCAGAAATAGTATTTCTTAGCTATGTAGTGCCATAGAGACGTCATGGAATTTGACTTTTTTGTGGAACATTTTAAATGTCCCCAGAGAGAAGAAGGAATTATGTTTGCTATTAAGAGTATGTAACCATTTATATCAAAACCCCAGTTTAGAAATTGCGTAGGTGACTACAGTGCAGCTGAATAATGGTCCCCAAAGACATCAGGCCCTAAGCCCTGGAAACTGAAAATGTTACCGTATTGGAAAAAGGGTCTTGGCAGATGTGGTTAAGTTAAAGACTTTGAGATGAGACTATCGTGGATTATCTGGGTGTCCCTAAATATAGTCACAAGTATCTGTGTAAGAGAAAGGCAGGTGGACATCTGACACACACACACACAGAAGAGGAGAAGGCACTGTGACCATGAAAGCAGAGATTGGAGTGATGAGATCACAAGCCAAGGGATGCCCATAGCCACCAGAAGCTGGAAGAGGCAAGGAACAGATTGTCCCCTAGAGCCTCCAGAGAGAACATGGCCCTGCCATACCTTGATTTCAGCCCACTGACACTGACTTCAGACTTCTGGATTCCAGACTGTGAGAGCATCAGTTGTTTTTGTTTCAAGCCACCAAATTCATGGTTATTTGTTACAGCAGCAAGAGTAAATGGATACAATGACTTAGGTATGCCTTTACTCACCTGACATTTACCCAAAAGATAAAATATTTTTCTTTACAAAATGATTCATAACAGACTTGAAAATATCAAGTTCTCCCATTGCCTTTAAAATAAGCAATTTATAAAAACAAATATTTTGGAAATTCCCTGGTGGTCCAGTGGTTAGGACTCAGCACTTTCACTGCCCAGGTTCAATCCCTGGTTGGGGAACTAAGATCCCGCAAGCGGTGCGGCCAAAAAAATATATAAGTAAATAAATAAAAACAAATATTTTACACACATTTCAGAAAGTTTTCTGTAATGTAAGCCCTGCGACTTTCAATACCATCAGTATGTTAATGCCTCCTAACTTCAAATCTCTAGCCCAAATGACTCCCTTTAATTTGACATTTGTATATCCACTTGCCTTCTCAGCATTGTCACTTGGATACCCAATAGGCACCTCAAATTAACATACCCAAAACTGACTCCTGTCCTTTTCCCTCTGACTTTCTTGGCCCTAGTCTGCTCCATCTTGGCAAATGGCAACTCCATCTTTTCAGAGATTGAGCTCAAAAATCTTGCAGAGGGCCTCCCTGGTGGCGCAGTGGTTGAGAGTCCGCCTGCCGATGCAGGGGATACGGGTTCGTGCCCCGGTCTGGGAGGATCCCATATGCCGCGGAGCGGCTGGGCCCGTGAGCCATGGCCGCTAAGCCTGTGCGTCCGGAGCCTGTGCTCCGCAACGGGAGAGGCCACAACAGTGAGAGGCCCGCATACCGCAAAAAAAAAAAAAAAAAAAAAAAATCTTGCAGACATGTTTGACCCCTTTCCTCTCATAACCAACCACAAGTCCTATCTTGGCTCTATTTTCAGATTATATCCAGGATCTAGCCACTTCTTACCACTTCTACTGCGTGCACCCCCATCCAAGACACCATCATTTTCCTCCTGCATTATTGCAAAAACTTTCTAACTAGTCTCCCAGCTTCTGCCCAGCAGAAAACAGCTTCTGTCTCTTAGGAAATAGAGTGATTCTTTTACTATGTAAATCAGGTCCTGCCACTCCTTTGCCCCAAACTCCCATTGGCTCTCCATCTCACTCAGATTAAAAACCAAGTCCTTCTAATGGTCAAATTGCCTTAAATATCATCTCCTACAACTCTCACCCTTACTCATTCTGTTTTTCAAACAAGCCAGGCATGATCTGATTGCTCTCAGCTCAGGGTTCTTGCTCCTGCCTCTGCCTGGAATCTTCATCCCCCAGCGACCTGCAAGACTCCCTTACTTCAGGTCTTGGCTTACTGGCGATGCCCTCTTCGACCACCTCCCAAGCACTATCACCCCTGGCACATATTTACATGTTGATTTTCTGTCTTCCTCCCCATTAGAATGTTCACTTCACAAAGGCAGGAACTTTGGGTCAGATATGTGCACAGCCAATAAGCTGAAAGTGCCAGAAATGCCTAATGTGAAAATATATATATACCAATGTAGTAATTAATATATAGGCACATTATTTTCAATAATTAGTATCATAATATATATTACCATGGTTCTTTCTGAATAAACTTTTTCGAATCAGTATTTCTCCCTTCATTTTAGATTCCTTATTCTTTTTTTTTTTTTTTTGGCCATGAGGCGTGGCCTGCGGGTTCCCTAACCAGGGATGGAAACTGTGCCCCCTGCAGTGGAAGCTTGGAGTCCTAACCACTGGTCCGCCAGGGAATTCCTAGATTCCTTATTCTTCCACTGCCCATTTTTCTCTTCTGAAACCAATTTCTTTCTTACAAAGCCACAAATTTAATCTCAGACTCACTCAAATAATAGATTTATAAAAAGTCTGTCTATAATACAGTACTTTTACCTATTTTTTTCTGCCCATTGCTCAGACTTTTACTGGTTTCCTTCTTTATTTACTTCACTTTAACTTTTTGTTTCCTTTGCAAGCTTTTCCTTAGATTTCAATTGGCTTTCATTATTGTTACCTCCAAGCCTAGCGAGGAAGGGCTTCAGTTTGGTGTGGAGCCAACTGACTTTTCTCCACCTATTTGCCTTCTTTACACTCTTATTTTTTGAGTTCCGTAAACTATAAATCTGTTTAGTCCATCACACCTTTGTTACTTTTCGTTTTTTCAAACTTTTCACACAAAGTGTAGAACGCCAACAAATCTTTTTGTCTACTCTAGTCAAAGCAACTGCCCACCAAATGTAGAGCCAGAAAACATCTTACCCTAGTGTGTCTCAACGAGCTGTAGAGTGTGCTTTCGAAATTTATAAGGGAATTTGGGGTTGTCACAGTCACGGTGGATGAGGAAGGTATCAACATGTAATTGGGATGCTGAACAACTGCAATGCAACAAACCTACACAATAAAATATCGTCTCACAGTCCATCAGACTTTTCAATGTCCTGCCAGACACCTCCTTATGTGTCTGAGGCCTAACTCCATTATACATATGCCAAGCTTTTTTTTTTTTTGAAGTTTTAATACACACAAAATTTTCTAAGACTTCTTCTATGTGAAAAACAATGGAAGATTATACTTCGATATAGTCAGAACTTTACCAAGACGTTGTACACCATATTGGAAAAATCATGCCACCCTTATGCTTGAGGAACCAAAAGAACACGCCTGTGGCAGCTGTAACGTTTGCATTTATAGTTATTGTATTGTATATGTGTACAAGCAAATGGCTACTTCTTTTTATTTCTACTGTAGACATGTTTTAGCCTTTATATTTTGAAATATATTATTATTTTGCTATTTTGCAATGTTTCTCCTTTACAGGTAGGATGCTTTCTTCTTTCGTGTTTGTTTTTTAGTTATGTGTGCATATGGGTTATACTATCCATGATTTTCATTCCAGAATAGTTTTTTTTGTTTGTTTTTTCTTTTTAATATTTTTGTCCAAGCCATGCAGCATGTGGAATATTGGTTCCCTGACCAGGGATGGAACCCACGCCCCCTGCATGGGAAGCACAGAGTCTTAACCACTGGACCGCCAGAGAAGTCCCCAGAACAGTTTTTTTTTTTTTTTAAAGGTCTATTCAGCATATATAAAGGGAGGTTGGTGCTGATTAAACTGAGAATCACTAACATAACAGTAGACCGCTCCAAGATTTCCCGTTTGTTTCCCAGGCTACTGTTGACACTTGGACCACACCACACACAGCCTCATTCTCACATTCAAGGATCTTAAGCTTTTTTTTTTAAAAAAAGGGACCCAGATGGTGTGGATGATAATAAAGAAAACTTGTATGGTCCTTAATTGGAAAATCGGCTCCGATATACGTGATCTCTTTTGATGCTCACAAGAGGGAGAGGGAAAGCAAATAAAACGTCTTTCTAAAGATTCTTCTTACCAACATAATATTTACCTATTATACTACTGAGCCACTTCCATACCTTCTCTTATTAACTTTAAGAGATCCCACAGATTAAGCCACCAAGATTCTCAACCATATGAAACCTGAGAACTCTTTTCTTCGGCGTTTATTTCAGCCTGCTCCTATAGACAGGAGAAAACCGAGATCCAAGAAAAGTTAAGCGACTTGCCCACGGCTCTGAGAAATCATAATATTTCAAAGCAGAGGTGTAAGAATATGTATCATAGCCTATTCGATTACACTAGCTTTTCTCACCGCAAACTGTAGATGAGAAGTCTGTCAGCAAAGACAAAACCGGACGTAGGGTGCACAGGCGAGCCCCGCGCCCCAGCTCCGCCCCCAGGGCTGTCCGCAGCGCTGCCTGCCTGGCGGCCAGCGCAGGGGGCCTCGTGGGGTCCTTCGCGCGGGCTGCCGACGCACTGCCTGAGCGGGTGCGCCGGCGGCTTCCGGTGTGGGTGACTAGTGGTGCCGAATTAGGGGGACATCAAGGGACGCTCAGGTAGGGACCATGGCGGACGCCGACTCGGAGCGAGCAGATGGGCGCATCGTCAAGATGGAGGTGGACTACAGCGCCACGGTGGATCAGCGACTGCCGGAGTGCGAGAAGCTGGCCAAGGTGAGGGGAGGCCGACTGGCTGTTGGCGGGCGCCAGGGGCTGAGTCACGGCGCCGAGCTTGCTTAGGCCTCAGGGGGCCTGCGGGCTGGAGTGCGCATCCCCCTGTTGCTTGCCCGGCCCGAGCTAGGCCTGCAGAAGTAGGAGATCCCAGGTCTGCCTGACCAGGGAGACCCCGCAGCCGGAGTACGCTAGTGCATACAGCTTCCCAGAACCTCCCCAGGACAGATGGTCACTTCATTCCCTTAGGAGTTGGGGCTCCATTAGTACTTTTTACCTTTTCTTGGATACTGTTTCACGTTTACTTTAGTAGTTTCTCAGGGATTAAGGCCGCTTCAGCATTCACGCTAGATCAGAGAGTTTAGTTCTGTGGCTCTTGTCGAATCCGTTTTTCTGGTTAAGTTGCGTACGCATCGTGGCGATGTGCTTGGCCTTTGGCCAGGAGAAGGGACAGGAAAGGGACAGGGACGAAGGTGATTAACACAGGACCCCTGTCCCTAAGGAGTCCGTGTACACAACAAATTACACAAGTTACGCGTGGTAGTGAGTGCCATACAAGTATGAAAGTCTTACTGGAACACAGAAGGAAGCCGTTCGTTTTTACTGGTCGGTTAAGGGAGGGTTTTACAGAGAAGCTGACGTTTGTATCAGGCCTTGAAGAATAAGATTGGGTTGGGGAGGAGTCATCCCTGGAGCGGGAACTGCACGAGTAAAGACAAACAGGCACAGAAGTACAAAGTAACATAATTTAATGGAGGTCGTTAACAGTAGTTTAGCCCAGCTGCCTATCTCCCATGAAATAGAAATTTTACTTGATCCGAACATTTATCATGCAACATGGGATGCTGTGTGTCAGGAAACTTTGTGTATCATTTTACATGTAAAGGAACCAAGTCTTAGAGTTGTCTGTCCATACTAACAGTTAGTAATAGGTAGAACCAGGGATTTAAACCTAGGTTTGCCTGACTAGGGTTTGGATGGTTGTTGCATCACCTTCATCAGGGAACGTTGTTAAGGGTTGTGCTCAGGCCTCTTTAAATTCCTTGATCAATTCAGCCACAAATATGTATTGCTATTCATCTGGGATGCATTCACTAATAGGGTTGTTTTTGTCTCTTAAGGAGCTTACTACCTAAGTACATTAAAACATAATAAATTCAGGGGCAGGAGGAGTGTGAAGTAATACTTCACATTTAATTCTCAGAAAGAACCCTTTTAATGCTTCTCTTTTTTTCCAATAAAGAATTTAGTGGGGCTTTACAAAAGACAAGGTTAGGGAAAGATGATGAAGTTGATACATTTGTATTTCTTAGGTTCAGTACCCTAAGTAGAGGGTAGCCATCAATTCACCTCTGAGCTTTCTAGCTGCTACTATGAAGAAACATCACCAGTTACATAAAAGAAACATCACCAGTTACATAAAAGAAACATCACCAGTTACATAGAGGTTGGAAAACTCAAACACCTCCAGCGCCGGACAGGTAAACAATCTCTGACATTTATTGAGTGCTTTCTGCAGTGCCAGGCACTCATGTATTAACTTATTTGATCCTCACCTTAGCCCTGTGAGGTAGGTATTATTATCATTCTTATTTTACGATAGGAAAACAGTCTAAGAGAAGTTGAGTCACATGCTCCAAAATCATACAGCTAGTAAAGTGGTGGAGCCAGGATGCAAACCCAGGCATACTGATTCTAGAGCTTCTGCTTTCACCGAGTGTCCTGCCTAGTGAGCAAAGTGTAATGAAACCTGAACTTCCGAGCACCTGCTCAAGGAAAGAGAGTAGGAACTCTGCACCTCAGGTTAATCTTTGCCAATTGCGAATGAAGGCCACGCTTTATGAACTCCTCTAATTTGAGGGAGAGACCAGGAATATGGATTTTTATATGAATTGCCTTTATATTTAGAAACTGGACACTAATCTGTTTTAAAGCACTATTTGAGCCAATGCCATGTAGATCAGACAAAACATATGTACAGGTCAAAGTCCACCCCAAACCACCTCTTTGGAATTAATAGATTGATAGTTGCCATAAGGAAGAAGCTAATTGCTTTAAAGGAGTCCAGTTGTTCCAAGAACTGAGACTAGGGTGAAAAAAATCTTCCCCTTACCAATTTCTTCTGATAGCCTACTGTGTGCAAGACCCAGTCAGTGCTAGACTTTATGGGGGTATAAAGATTAGTGGACAAAGCTCTTGCTTTCAAATAGCTTATAGGCCAGTAAGAAAAAAATATTTTGCTGCTACAGTTGTTCTAGCAGTCAATGTATGGCATTTATTTAGAACATCGCTGTTATGTTCAAGACAGTCGAGAAGATTTGCAAACTCAAATGCCAAATGATTTTTTGGGTGTCAAGTGGGTGATGGAAATGTTTGAAACAGAGAATGTTGGGGCCTGTTAAACTATGTAAAATTAAAGCCATTTGATTTTTCTTTTTAAAAAATTTTTATTTATTTATTTATTTATTTTTGGATGCGTTGGGTCTTCGTTGCTGCGCGTGGGCTTTTCTCTAGTTATGGCGAGTGGGGGCTACTCTTCCTTGCGGTGCACAGGCTTCTCATTGCGGTGGCTTCTCTTGTTGCGGAGCACAGGCTCTAGGTGCGCAGACTTCAGTAGTTGTGGCTCGCGGGCCCTAGAGCACAGGCTCAGTAGTTGTGGTGCACGAGCTTAGTTGCTCCGTGGCATGTGGGATCTTCCTGGACCAGGGCTCGAACCCGTGTTCCCTGCATTGGCAGGAGGATTCTTAACCACTGCGCCACCAGGAAGTCCCTCTCCCTCCTCTTAATGTCTTTTCATTTCATTTGGTCACCTGCAACCTCTTCTCATGGTTAACACTAAAAATAAAGAGGAGGTGAAATGTAAAACAGTTTACTGATTGTTAGTAGCTTGGACAAAAGACCCCTTCAAGAAATAGGTCATTTAGAAGTATTGGATTTGCCTTACATTTCAACTATTTGTGGTTAACTTTTTATGGGCCTTTTCTTACTTGTTGAGGTTGCTTAAGAAATCATTAAAAGATTGGATCATTTAGGAGTTAAAGGACACAAACATACAGAATATACAGATACCCAACATGTATTGTTGTTGAATAAACTCCTTAGTCATTTACCTCATTGACAAGGATTATTTTAATGAGAAAAAGGAGTCACGAAAGTCACATGTTCTAACAACTTGGTTTTGATAGCTCTGACCACCTTGTTCCTCTGAGTTGAAAGGCAGTATTGAGGAGGTAGAATTTCAAGGAAGATATGTGAATAGATAGGAAAGGAACGAGGAAGATGTTTAGCCATAAGCTTGAACATGGAAGATTGGGTGGCAAAGTGGGATGATTAGAGAATTGGGAGTTGTATTTAATGAAATTGATGGTAACGTTTCTCAGATAGCACTGAACTGTCAGCCATATAATTTGTCACATCCTACTTACTGTAACAGTAAGAATCAGGAATTGTAAGCCAAGATCAAGTGAATAGTTCAGGTCAATGTCAATCCATTGAACACATACTGTGTGCAGGTTGGTGTAAGGGAAACAATCAAACAATGTCCAGCCCTTAAGAACTTATAGACCACTTAGGAGGCAAGACATGCACACTAATAACTGTGGTACAGGGTATAAAGGGATGCTCCAGAATATCTACAAAAACACCATTATATGCTTGGGCAGGTGCAGAGCTCTGAGCTACAGTGGTGAACAGTGTTGACATGGCCCCTGCTCTTACAGAGTACATTCTAGTGAGATTAGAAAGACAGTGAACATGAAAATGGAAAAGAGTTTGGGGTTGTCAGCTGAAAAAAATGCACAACCTAAAAGTGGAGAATTATGTCTTATTTGGGGCATTACTGAGAACTATAGCCCAGGAAGGCAGCCACTCAGATAGCTCTGAGGGACTGTTCCAAAGAGGTGATGGAGGAGCCAGAATACATAGGAGTTTTGGCTGAAATAAAACAAACATGTAGTTGAACCTCAAAAGATTACTGCTAGTCACAAAAACAGACATCTCAAGTTAATGATTTTAGTGTTTTTCTCTGTAGGGGAAGATGCAGGAGCCTGGGCTTATTGAAATCATTTCTTTGATATACATCTTAACTATCTAGGGCCAGTATCCTGTTTTACGGGGCAACATCCTTTGTTTACTGAAGTGGCAGGTGACATTCTTTGTGTACAGGGTCATTGCAAAGCAGAAAGTCAGTGGGCTGGAGTGTTAAAGGAGGTGCTGAGTGACTCCTGACTTTAGAGAGCGTTATCCAAGAACGCCTTTCTGAGAAGGTGACGGTGACGTTTAATGTTTTGTTGATACTGGTAGACCCCAGCTGCAGAGTGGTGTGTGATTCCTTCATTGTAGGGTGCAGTTCTTTAAAATCCATATTTCTGAATTAAAATACCATACAGTAAACTACATGCTGTTGATCACAATCATGTGACTAATAGTAATTACAAAAGTGACAAGAGGGGACCATCAGTAAACAATATTTTGCATTTTAGCTATTTTTGCACTATATTTTGTTGCCAAGTAGTAACCATTTCCCTATGGAAATTACAGTTGACCTTTGAACAACACAGGTTTCAATTCTTTGATTTTTATGATTTATTAACCTTTAACTTTGGAGAATTTATAGATTTGTTCTTTGTTCTTCTGCTCTGATGGACATTTAGCCAACATTTATTGTACACGTAAACCTATACAGCTTTCAGAACTGGTGCTCCCCTTTGCATGGGAAACATTGTTAAAATGTTAGTAATTGTATGTTTTAGATTTAATTAAAATAAATTCAAACAATGCCTATACAGTACATTTTCTGTGCTGCCTAGAAAATTCATAGTTTAAAAGTTATCTTGGAAAATATGGGAACAGTATTTTGAAAAGTCTAAACATTATTTGTGCCCTTAATTCAAAAGCTGTTTAGTTTCTCTCATCAGTAAAAGAGTAGTACTCATGTACCATCTATGAATATCATTAAAATAAAAATAAATTTCCTTTACGGTTAGAAAAGAGATTTATAAATGAAACCCTCCTCATCATTTCCAATTCATTCAGTGTTAGTAATATCAATATCTTAAATTAATGCATTTTTTTTTTTTTTTTTTTTTTTTGCGGTACGCGGGCCTCTCACTGTTGTGGCCTCTCCCGTTGCGGAGCACAGGCTCCGGACGCGCAGGCTCAGCGGCCATAGCTCTCGGGCCCAGCTGCTCCGCGGCATGTGGGATCTTCCCGGACCAGGGCACGAACCCGTGTCCCCTGCATCGGCAGGTGGACTCTCAACCACTGCGCCACCAGGGAAGCCCAAATTAATGCATTCTTTGTGCTATGGGTTGGTTTTGTTTTTATCAAAATGTGTGGTTCCTAATATGATGGATTATTTTAGTCCTGGTGTATTATCATCTAGATTTATATTATTTGAATTTTGTTTTTCCCATTTCTTAATGTATGCCCCAGGGAGAATGTTTTGCTTTTATATATGAGATGGAGATTATTGTCAATTGATGACTTGGTATAGCATGCGTGGGTAATCTCAGGTAGGCTTTCTTTTCTTTAAGCACAACTATAATTTATTTCTAAAGTCATTGAAAAATTAAACCAGGGTTTCCTATCTTTTTACCACCAAATATCCTTTTTATTTCTCCTCAGAACTTAATGTTTTAAAATACTTTTGGGGCTTCCCTGGTGGGGCAGTGGTTGAGAGTCCGCCTGCCGATGCAGGGGACACGGGTTGGTGCCCCGGTCGGGAGGGATCCCACATGCCGCGGAGCGGCTGGGCCCGTGAGCCGTGGCCGCTGGGCCTGGGCGTCCGGAGCCTGTGCTCTGCAACAGGAGAGGCCACAACAGTGAGAGGCCCGCGTACCGCAAAAAAAAAAAAAAAAAAAAAAAAAAAACTTCTGGTGAATTTATAAAGAAATCATCATTTTCCCTTTTTTTATTTTTTATTTTTATTTGTGATACGTGGGCCTCTCACTGTTGTGGCCTCTCCCGTTGTGGAGCACAGGCTCCGGACGCTCAGGCTCAGCAGCCATGGCTCATGGGCCCAGCCGCTCCACGGCATGTGGGATCCTCCTGGACCAGGGCACAAACCCGTGTCCCCTGCATCGGCAGGCAGACTCTCAACCACTGCGCCACCAGGGAAGCCCCATTTTCCCATTTTTATTCTTCAAAGACACGGGTGACAGCCAGTTAAGAGTCTCTTCAGAACAAGATAAACAGGTGTTACCACACTGAGGTGATGAATTAGAATCCAAAACAAAGACTTGATGCTTTTCTTGAGTGTTAAATCGTTGTTGTTCTAGAGTCAGTTTCTCCTAGGCATTTTGAAATGTTAAAAATAGCTTGTGGTATTTGTTTTTCTCTTTCTGACTTACTTCACTCTGTATGACAGACTCTAGGTCCATCCACCTCACTACAGATAACTCAATTTCATTTCCTTTTATGGCTGAGTAATATTCCATTGTGTATATGTGCCACATCTTCTTTATCCATTTATCTGTTGATGGACACTTAGGTTGGCTCCATGTCCTGGCTATTGTAAATAGTGCTGCAGTGAACATTGTGGGTACATGTCTCTTTTTGAATTATGGTTTTCTCAGGGTATATGCCCAGTAGTGGGTTAGGGCATCGACATATATACACTACTGAATGTAAAATGGCTAATGGGAAGCAGCAGCATATCACAGGGAGATCAGCTCAGTGCTTTGCGATGACCTAGAGGGGTGGGATAGGGAGGGTGGGAGGGATGCTCAAGAGGGAAGGGATATGGGGATATATGTATGCGTATGGCTGATTCACTTTGTTGTACAACAGAAACTAACACAGCATTGTGAAGCAATTATACTCCAATAAAGATCTATTGGAAAAAAAAAAGTAGCTTGTGGGCCCCAAGTTGGGAACCACTGACTTCTGGAATCCTCTGGAGAAGCAGGCAGTATCATGAAAAGGAGAAAAAGACAACAGTACTCTCTTTCCTCTAAAATAGGCTATTGATTTTGTCTTTCTGTGTCAGAAACATCTCATGTTAGACTAAGTTATTTGGTTTTGTGTTGTTGGTGTTTTCATTGTTCATTTATCTTTTGTTTTAGGAAGGAAGACTTCAAGAAGTCATTGAAACCCTTCTCTCTTTGGAAAAACAGACCCGAACTGTGAGTAGATTATAATGAAAACCTCAATTGCCATTAATTTCATTTGACACTGTTTCCATTAACTTTCAATATATTTTCATTCTTACAGGCTTCTGATATGGTGTCTACATCCCGTATCTTAGTTGCAGTAGTGAAGATGTGCTATGAGGCTAAAGAATGGGATTTACTTAATGAAAATATTATTCTTTTGTCAAAAAGACGGAGTCAGTTAAAACAAGTGAGTTCATGATTGATCAAAAACAAATACATTCAAATTTAAATAAGGACTTTCAGAAAAAAAACCTTTCTATGAATCTGTTTTAAATCTACTGTTAAATCAACATCACAACATTTAGAGAGTTTTTAAAAATTCTATCCATATTCTCATGACAACTGCTTTTATTTTTGTTTTCTAATCTTTATATATTTGCATATTTTTACAAAATTGTTCTGAGAGTGTTGATGCAGCTTTCTTCTATTTCCATGTTGCTCCTTCATATTTATCATTTTAAATGGTTGTGTTATATAATCTGTCAAGTTGATAATCTGTAATTTACTTAATCAAGCCTTTATTAAACACTTAATATTTAACTTTTTTTTTGGCTGTTTTGGGTCTTAGTTGCTGCATGCGGGCTTTCTATAGTTGTAGTGAGCAGTGGCTACTCTCTCCTATTGATTGATTGATTGATTGCTGCCTTGGGTCTTCGTTGCTGCACACGGGCTTTCTAGTGTGGTGACTTCTCTTGTTGCGGAGCACGGGCTCTAGGCACACAGGCTTCAGTAGTTGTGGCATGTGGGCTCAGTAGTTGTGGTGCACGGGCTTAGTTGCTCCACAGCATGTGGGATCTTCCCGGACCAGGGATCGAACCCGTGTCCCCTGCATTGACAGGCAGATTCTCAACCACTGAGCCACCAGGGAAGCCCCTATTTAACTTATTTTTGAGGCCATTTTCAGACATCATTTTGTTTAAAATTTCAGACTACTCATTTTGTTTAAAGATTATATGTGTTCTCTTTTGGTGTTTTTGTGAAGCTGGATTTTCTTTACTGCTTTCCTGTTCTGCTTGAGATATATTTAAATGATCCTCTATAGAAGTAGACTCCACTTTTTACATTTATATTTTATCTTTAAAATGCTGTTCCGAGTAGCTTATGGGTTTTTATTTTTTGCTTTCAAATGATAAAGGTGATGACATTGTAAAACAAGGTAGTAGTAGAACCCAAAAATAGAAGTACAGGGTTCTTGTCCAAAGCCCTTATTTTATTAATTAGTCTGCTCTGAGAGTGAGCTTGATATTAGAGTGGGTTAAATTATTTTTTGCAAAAAGCAAAGTTAATGTGATTGGTTTTTTTCCTTTTTCTTAAATAAGTTAACATGCATATAAAATTCACTGTTAAGAATTAACATAGATTTAATTGAGGCTCTCTAGTACATGTGAATGTGAAATTCATTTAAATATGCTTTTTGCTGCTCATTTCAGTGGTTTGACAGACTAACATGGATAAGCCATCATCTTCCTCTTATTTTCTAAGAGACTTGCTTTCTATGGGACAATTTTGAAAGGGCTACTTAATTAGAAATCTTGGGGCAACCTGGGTTAAAATAAACAAAAGTATATGTTTTATATAGTATTAATATAAAGTTCAAAGCACATATCCTAAAATACAGATTTAATTTCATAGAGTCATAGAATTTTAGAACTAGTAGAGGGACTGTTTACTCTGTTACTTTTCTGATAGAGAAACTGAATTTTATATGTAAGGCTCTTGGAATGTGAAGAAATGGGTAAGTAACCTACAGCTTAGTACAGAACATAAATCGCAAGTAATCATAGCAATCTTTAACATGTCCCAAGATTGATTTTTAAATTTTAAAAAATTACTTGCATACATGGCAACATACAGTAAGTGACATTAGAATAGTAAAGATGCTAAGATATATGAAAAGAGGAAGAGAAAGGTTTTACTTAGGTTTATTAGGGAAGGCTTCTTGGGGAAAGAGGAGTTGGAGTCAGTGTTACAGCCGGCTAGTGACATCCCCAGAACTGGAACCAGCGCTGCTCTTTGTGCCTTAACATTGTTATGTTTTCACAGCTGGGAAGTACTTAGGGACTCCAAATATCTCTTTCCTTTTCTCATAATTACTTTTTACCTCAAACTTTTCATTTTTGCTTTTTCAGGGTTAGAAGGTAGTAACTTCTTAAAATAACCTTTTCTAGATTGCTTAAGATTAACGTTTTCTAACTCACTATCACTTCAGCGCAGAGCGTCAGCATCATGCCAACTGTAGCTTCCCTAATGACTTCCCTACAGTTTTTTCAGGGAGCAGCAAGATGTTCACTTATCATTAGAATATTGATTTGTTTCCTTTTCTTTGCCCCATCTGGTTTCTGTTAATGTATTTTTTGCACAGCTTTTAGAATGATCAAGTTGTATGCCCTTCTAGAAATCATTATTATAATTAGTTTTAGAGGGATCATCTGTTTTGTGAGAGACTAGGTGCTCCAGAGCTTTGCACTTACTGAAAGAGTTATATTTTACAATAAAACCTTCGCCTTCTGGAGCTCCTGGGAGTCTCTCAACAGCTAATTTTCAGATAATTAAGTCTGATCTGAGCTATGTGAACACTAAATGTTTTTCAAGGAAATCTTTGCAAGATATACCATGGGGTTTATTTTTAAAGCTTTACTGAGGCAGAATTGACAGCAAGATATTCTGTTTACTTTTCTGCTATCTTAAAATATGCTTAATGTAATTTAACATTTTCCTGATAACTGAGTCCTAATTATTATTATCAACGATTATGATATGCTGTTTAGAATCTAGATTAGAGGTTGGCAAACTATGGGCCAAGGACCAAATCCTACCTGCCACCTTTGTAAGTAAAATTTTGGGGGGAGAGAGCCACACCCATTTGTCATGTATGGCATATCTGTAGAGTTACAAAGGCAGAGCTGGATAGTTGCCACAGGACTTCCCTGGTGGCGCAGTGGTTAAGAATCCACCTGCCAATGCAGGGGACACGGGTTCAAGCCCTGGTCTGGGAAGATCCCCCATGCCAGGGAGCAACTAAGCCCATGCGCCACAACTACTGAGCCTGCGCTGTAGAACCCGTGAGGCCCGTGAGCCACAACTAGGGAAGCCCGCGCACTTAGAGCCCATGCTCTGCAACAAGAGAAGCCACCGCAGTGAGAAGCCCGTGCACTGCAATGCGAAGCCTGCGCACCACAACGAAGAGTAGCCCCTGCTCGCCGCAACTAGAGAAAGCCTGCATGCAGCAACGAAGACCCAAAGCAGACAAAAATAAATAAATAAATAAATTTATTTACTTATAAAATAAAAAATAAAAATGCAGAGTTGCCACAGAGGATCCTATGGCTCAAAAACTCTAAAATACTTACTGTGTGAATATTTATAAACATATACAGAAAAGGTCAGCTGACCCCTGACCTAGATCATAGACTGTTAGCGCTGGAAGAAATGTAGTACAACCTGCTTGTACTACCTGTCAGGGAACTGTGGGCAAGAGATGCTGTGCTTTTCAGTGTCGCGTTTTATTGAGGTGGGCGTGGCTGGCTGTGGCTCCTGCTCCCCGCCCAGATGGTGGAACTCTCTTACTTTCTGCTTCTGCCACCGACTCTTTTTTATGGCTTCACTACTGTCACAGCCACTGTTAAACTCTGCTTTTCTCTCCCCCCACCTTTCCCTGCCCTTAATTTGTTGCCACTTCTTCCATACTTTTCTTCTTGACTGTAAAAAAGCCAGCCAGCCCGCCTTCTAACGGACATTGCCAGACACGCCTCTTCCACCTTTCCTGCTGTGTACTCAGCTCACCCACCAGTTGTAGTGGAGAGGGGTAAGGTCTCTGCACCTGAGGTTTTCCTAACCTTTACTGCTTTGTCACTGAGTATTCAGTACTTCTTAGCTAAGGGTTGCAGGGGTGGGCCTGGGGGGGTTATTTTTTATTTATTTTTTAATCGGCAATTCAGTATCTAGAGTTGCTTGGGAAGACCAGATTTGACCACAGCACTTCCATCAATAAAATACTTCCTTTTCATGTATGAGGAATGAATTTAATTTATGAATGGTTTTTATTATTTTAGGCTGTTGCAAAAATGGTTCAACAGTGCTGTACTTACGTTGAGGAAATCACAGACCTTCCAATCAAACTTCGATTAATTGATACTCTACGAATGGTTACAGAAGGAAAGGTAAGTTTTCTATTAGCAGAACTCACAGTAAGTACTTTCTTACCTGTATTCAGAGATACTTATGTGTTTAAACATTTTATATAAGTACATATGTATGTGTTTTTAAGGTGGAATACACAGAATGTCATCATCTTAATTTAACCCATATCTTTGGAAATACATCTCCTTCTAGTGTCTTCCCATATGCCAGTGAATATACTTAAATAGTGACGGTCTTAGTATAATCAGATTTTTCTAGAAATTAGTGATCTTATCCCAAATTTACATTTGGTAATAATTAAACATAAGGTTATTTCTTCACATGGCCTAGATCTGCTCAAGAAGTCTATGTTTGGGATAGCTAAGGTTTCTTAGAGTGTTTACAGTGTGAGGTTAGCTTTCAAACTTGCACTGTCTTGCCAGAATCGATCTGTATTTCTTTCGATGCCTGTGCCCCATCCCCACCCCCAATCTGGTGTTTCTCTAAAAAGGGCAAGTATGAAATGGTGGCTATGGTAGATACGTTTCTTTCTAGGTAGATTTTTGTGGTTTGAAGACAAAAACTTAGTTTATATATAACTTACTGCCTCTTTTGATAGTTTAGTTCATTAAACGTTTATTGAGCACCTACCTGTGTTGTGCGAGGTCCAAAACGGGCAGGACGCTATTTTTAACCTCAAAAGAGATCAATCATAGAAATAGTTACTGTGCTGGTCATGACAGTAGCAATGTGCTTGCTGTTCCCTGCAGCACAGAGGTAGGGGTTGACTGGCTGAGGACCCCAGGAAAGCCTCAGAGAGTTTATGGTGGCTCAGCTGGCTTTTTAAGAATGAATAGAAATTCTACTGGGCCAGAGCATAGGGAGAAGGGCATTTAAGACATACGGGAAATTATATGCAGAGATATCAGAGTGAGAAACACTTAGTACATTTAGGAAAGTGTAAGCAGTTTGTTATCATTGGAGATTAAGGATTTGGGACTGGAGTGGGGAAAAGGAGTTGCTGCAGAGCAAAGGCTAAATGGGTCAGCAAGCCCAAGCATGAAAATTAGTTCCCTAGACTTTGTTAGGCTATTAATGTTTAATTTGTTGGAAATTATAAATCTACTAACATTACAAATGGCTACCAAAAATGCTAGTAACTTTAACTTAGCAAGATCAGATGTTTTTAGAGAAAGTAGCCTTGCATTTAAAGAGAAATCAGAATGAGAGTATTGGTTGAATTATAGATAATAGACTGCATACGCTCTTTGCAAAGTGTTATTTTTCAAATAATCAGTTCTTTTAAGGCACTTTCTGTGCGATTTATTTAGTTTTTGGTCCTGTTAGTTGTTAAGCACAGTGATTTCATACTTAGGTTCTCAAAGCAAAGTGCAAAATATGGATGTTTTATAGAGATATTTTCTTTAAAATTATGTGATTGTGAAATGTAAAATGTCACACAGTGCTGTTTGTACGTGGAGGATAAAGTGCATGACAGCTGCAAGAGAAATACCTTGTTTGAATAATAGTTCAGTTCTACCTTTTCAATTTTAGCACGTTTCTGTAGGAATTTAGATAACATAAACCTCTCGTATTTGTAGATTTACGTTGAAATTGAGCGTGCTCGGCTGACTAAAACATTAGCAACTATCAAAGAGCAAAATGGTGACGTCAAAGAGGCAGCCTCCATTTTACAAGAGTTACAGGTAAGGTGCTGCATTCTAGAGTATGTAAAATTTTGCATTCAGTCAGCAGTGTTTTGGGAATCCCCTGGCAGTCCAGTGGTTAGGTCTTGGCGCTTTCAGTGCCGAAGGCTCAGGTTCAGTCCCTGGTTGGGGAACTAAGATCCCACAAGCCGTGTGGCGCAGCAAAAAAAAAAAAAAAAACAGCAGTATTTTCTTGTAATTGTTTATTTTGGCACCTTATCACTTTCTTCTGAACCACCGGATTAAGAGTGAGTACTACAGAGTGTGAGGTTATTTAAGTAGCTGGAAGTTGTGTAATTATGTTCCCAACCAAATTTAACTGCTAAAAAAGTTTTGAAGAAAAGTAGGATCAGCAAATTAGTCTTAACTTCGTGCCCTTATTTGAACATTTTAATTCTCTTTAGAATTTAAATAAAACCAGTAATTCACGTTCATTTACTTATGCCTTAGGAATTTACTGTTTTATCGTTGGCTTCATTCTTAATGAATATTTGATTGGTGGTCAACTTCTAGGCTATATTGGTTTAACAAAGAAAAACTCCTTCATAGTTTGCTGTGTTTCAGGACAGCTTTTAAGAGAGGCCTTAAAATGAGATAGCAGAGTGCTAAGCAATCTGAGAAAAGCCATTTCTCCTATCAGAAAAATGTACATAAACGATGCTCAGATTTTTTTAAAAAAACTTATTTATTTATTTATTTTTGGCTGTGTTGGGTCTTCATTGCTGCGCGGGCTTTCTGTAGTTGCGGCGAGCCGGGCTTACTCTTCGTTGTGGTGTGCTGGCTTCTCATTGCGGTGGCTTCTTTTGTTGCGGAGCACGGGCTCTAGGCGCTCAGGCTTCAGTATTTGTGGCACGTGGGCTCAGTAGTTGTGGCTCACAGGCTCTAGAGCGCAGGCTCAGTAGTTGGGGCTTGTGGGCTTAGTTGCTCTGCGTCATGTGGGATCTTCCGGGACCAGGGCTCGAACCTGTGTCCCCTGCGTTGGCAGACGGATTCTTAACCACTGCGCCACCAGGAAAGCCCTATGCTCAAATTTTTGCTTATAATTTTAGTCCATCAAAGGCTCCCCGTTAAGTTAAATCGATTATTTTAACTTTTCAATCATGTACCTTATCCATTTTAGATAAAGGAAAGGAAAAAAATAATACTGGAAGGAACTTGTACAGCATGCATTGTGTTTGTTGTCATTTTTAAAAACATTTTCTCTATATACTTGATCTCATTTAATGTTCACATGCAACACTATTTTTATCCCCACTTTTCAGCCAAGGAAATTGTGACTCAAAGGAGTTAAGTAACTTGTTGGATTACCACTAGTTCTGTTTGGCTTCAGGGTCCCCACCCCGCCAAACACACACCTTTTTTTTTTTTCTTTTCAATTAAAAGACTTTTTTTTTTAGAGTATTTTTAGGTTCACAGCAAATTGAGTGGGAAGTACAGAGGTACCCCATATACCCACTGCTGCCACAACACACACAACCTCCCCTACTATCATGCATCCCAAACCAGCGTGGTTCATTAGTTACAGTCAGTGAGCCTGCATTGACACATCATGATCACCCAAAGTACAGAGTTTTACATTAGGGTTCACTTGCAGTGTTGTACACTCTATGGATTTTGACAAACAAATAATGATGTGTCTCCAGCATTGTAGTATCATAAAGAATAGTTTCACTGCTTGTGAAAACCCTTTGTGCTCTGCCTATTTATCCCTTCCTCTCCCTAACCCTTGGCAACCACTGATCTTTTTATTCGCTCCATAGTTTTGCCTCCCGACTCTATTTGCCAACCAGGAGGACTATATGCCTCATGATTCAACATCCCCTGTGAAGTATTCGTGCCAAAAAATTAACCTCAGTTATATAACGCCTCTAGGTTTAACTTCCAGTTTTTAAGATATACCAGGGACAGAGGAGCCTGTTAAATGATACCACAGGGACGCCATCTGCAAACTTCAGACTCTAGAAAACTCTAGGATGATTGACTTGATTTCTTCAATGAATAAATGGCAAGGAAAAAAGAGACATAAGAAACATATCTACAAATTGCAAAGTATGAGCCTTATTTGGATTCTGAGTTGATTAAAAAAATAAATGAGACTGTTGAGGAGTGACTAGATATTTAGTGATATAAAGAACTTTTAGGTATGGTATTTTTTTCAGTTTATCTTTTAGAGATACATATTGAAATATTTATTTATAATATCTTGTCTGAGATTTGCTTCAAAGTAATTGACACATGGAGAGTGAGTGAACATGTCAAAATGAAACATTGATGGTTCATTGTGTGTGTTTTTATTTTCCTTAGGAAATTACAAAGGAGAATTAGTGTACATAGAGTGCTTAGCACAGTGCCTGGCACACAATATGTTGAATAACTATTAAAAAAAATAACGAAGGACAAGACAGTCAAATAAAAACATTTCAGACCAAATTGTAGTAGTAATAGCCTTACTTCATTCTACTTTGTAAAAGTGTCATTATAGATGTTATAAATCATTTATAATATATGTATGCCAAATATTATATTAGAAAATTTTTCATAGTATTTGATATAATTGATTCTCTGTTATATTTGTGGGTATCTACTGTAACTCTACATTCTGCATCCATAAAGTGTCATATCAGCCTTGTCATCTGAATTTTAAAAAGACCTGTGCCTCTTTTTTGTATAATGGTTTCAACTATTATATAATGAGCTTGCAACTGATATATTTTTTCATTTTTAGAATTGTCATTTCCTTATTAGCCATTAGGAAAATGCAAATTAAAACCATGATGAGATACTACTACATGCCTATTAGAATACCTAAAATTTTTTTTAAATACTGACAATACCAAGAGCTGGCAGGGATGCAAAGCAGCTGGAACTCTCATAGATTGCTGATCGGTATGCAAAATGGTGCAGCCACTCTGGAAAACAGGTTGGCAGTTTCTTATAAAGTTAAACATACACTTACTGTATAACCCAGCAATCCCATCCCTGGGTACCCAAGGGAAAGGAAAGTTTATGTTCACACAAAACTCGTCCACTAATGTTCAGAGTAGCTTTATTTGTGATAGGCAAAAGATCGAATCAACCCAGTTGTTCTTCAGCAGGTGAATGGATAAACTGGGGTTCATCCACGCATGGAATACTACTTAGCCATAGAAAGGAACGACCTGTTTGATTTATACAACAACTTGAATGAATCTTATTATTCAAAGCATTATGCTGAGTAAACGCAGTCTCAAAGGGTTGCATATTATATTCGACATTCTTGAAAAGACAATTCTGGGGGACTTCCTCGGTGATCCAGTGGTTAAGAATTCACCTTCCAATGCAGGGGATGTGGGTTTGATCCCTGGTCGGGGAGCTAAGATCCCACATGCTGTGGGGCAACTGAGCCTGCGTGCTGCAACTACAGAGCCCACATGCTCTGGAGCCTGTGCGTCACAACTAGAGAGAAGCCCGTGTGCCGCAACGGAAGGTCCAGCGTGCCGCAACTAAGGCCCGATGCAGCTAAAAATGAATGAATGAACGAATAAATAAATAATAATAAAGAAAACACAGTTCTGTGGTATTGGAGGACAGATCATTGGTTTTCAGGGGTTATGAGTGTGACTGTAAAGGGGGCATGTGAGGGAGTTATGCGGGTGATGGAACTATTCTGTGTCTTGATTGTGATGGTGGTTGCAGAAATCTGTGCATGTGTTACAATTCATAGAACTTTACACCAAAAGAAAATCCATTTTACTGTATAATAATTTTTTTAAATTGTAATTTCCTGGAGGAAACTAGCTTTTTATATCACCATCAACACTCTCTCAGTATGCGTTAAGGTTCATATTATTTATCAAGTGTGAATTTTTAATGTCTATTTAATTTTGTTGCAATTAAAAAATATTACTAAAGATTATAATCTTAGTTGGGGGCTTACTCTGCTAGGTGGAAACGTATGGATCAATGGAAAAGAAAGAGCGAGTGGAGTTTATTTTGGAGCAAATGCGGCTCTGCCTAGCTGTGAAGGATTACATTCGTACACAAATCATCAGCAAGAAAATTAACACCAAATTTTTCCAGGAAGAAAATACAGAGGTAAGCCTGTATCTTACTATAAATTTACTCTGAAAATGTTGGGGGAAACCCCATAAACCCCAATTTACTTTGTCAATTTTTTTCAGAAATTAAAGTTGAAATACTATAACTTAATGATTCAGCTGGATCAACATGAAGGATCTTATTTGTCTATTTGTAAGCACTACAGAGCAATCTATGATACTCCCTGTATACAGGCAGAAAGTGAAAAGTGGCAACAGGTAAGAATATAGTCTTAAACTTGACATTGATACTTATTAGGAAGAATTTGCATTTTTTGAAATAATTTTAACTTCAGTAATTACATGCAATTGTGTGGTACTGCTTTCTGTTCAGTCTGTTGATAGTTCACTTTATCCTTACTGATTCAGATGAATTATTTATGGCCTTTGAAGAAATGTAGGCTTACTATTTAAGACATGTACAGCAGGTTACCTTCTAACAAAGGTCACAGATACAGACCTAGCATTACTTTGGAAAATTATTTGGCAAAGTTTCTGAATAGATTATATGTGGATTCCACATTTTTGCTGCTAACTTGTTATAAGAACCTTTTTTTATACATTTATTTTAAAAAAATGTTTGGGGGAGGGATAAATTAGGAATATGGGATTAACAGATACATACCACTATGTATTATATAAAATAAACAGCAAGGATTTACACTATAGCACAGGGAAATATATTCAATATCTTGTAATAACCTGTAATGGAAAGGAATCTGAAAAAGAATGTATATATAAAACTGAGTCACTTTGCTGTACACCTGAAACTAAGTGAATCAACTATACTTCAATTAAAAAAAAAAAAGCCAACCCAGGTAGTAATTCAAATTAGCAAAGATTCGGGAATTCCCTGGTGGTCCAGTGGTTAGGACTTTGTTTTTTCACTGCCAAGGGTGCAGGTTCGATCCCTGGTCGGGGAACTAAGATTTCTGCAAGCCGTGCAGCACAGCCAGAAAGGAAAAAAAATTAGCAAAGATTCACTGCATTTGTTTTATAATAGTTTTATGAAAAGTAAACATTAAAGAAAAGCACTATGAAGAGCAGTCTGATAAGGTTTTTCCCCTGACTTTTGAATGCAGTATTAAAAATGAGTATATACAATTATTCCATGAATTTTCACTTTTTGCCAAAGTTTCCATTTTGTTTCTAGTCTTGTATGTAAACTGTTGCATTGTACAACCTTTTTAGGCCCTGAAAAGTGTTGTCCTTTATGTTATCTTGGCTCCTTTTGACAATGAACAGTCAGATTTGGTTCACCGAATAAGTGGTGACAAGAAGTTAGAAGAAATTCCTAAATACAAGTAAGTACTTTTATAATTAGTATAGTATGTCTCAGTAGAAGCACCGTTTTGAAAGAAAATTGGTTAACCTAAGTGTATACTTCTTAATTGGTTACTGATAGATTGTATTAGAGAATAAAACTAGAGAAAATAAAGTGTTTTTTTAGGACTACATTGGCAGTTAATGCAGTGAGGTTATAACACACTCCATTCTAAGCCACTTATCAAGTAGAAGTCTTATTTCAAGCTCACTTTTGTTTAATTAACCATTTGATAAATTTTATCATTTGTAAATGTTTGGGGCTTTGTGATTTTCAGAAGTAGATGCTTCTGAAAATCCATTATATACAACATGGGCTTCCCTGGTGGCACAGTGGTTAAGAATCCGTCTGCCAGTGCAGGGGACACGGGTTCGAGCCCTGGTCCGGGAAGATCCCACATGACACAGAGCAACTTAGCCCATGTGCCACAACTACTGAGCCTGCGCTCTAGAGCCCGCGAGCCACAACTCCTGAGCCCACGTGTCACAACTACTGAAGCCCACGCGCCTAAAGCCTGTGCTCCACAAGAGAAGCCACCGCGATGAGAAGCCCACGCACCGCAACAAAGAGTAGCCCCCGCTCGCCACAACTAGAGAAAGCCCGCACACAGCAACGAAGACCCAATGCAGCCATAAATCAACCAATCAATCAGTCAGACATAGGCTTTATCATAAGCACATTGTGCTTTTTTTTTAAAGCTATTTTTCTTTTTTTCTGTTTCATTAGTAAGTTTACAGTCAATTAGTCCAGAGATTGGCAAATACAATAGAGGAGATAGCAAAATGATAAGTAGGGGAATGTGCTTTTCACAATTACTGTGGAAAAAATGGTAGTAAAGTTGGTAAAATAAGTAATAACTTGCATCTTGTTCTACAAACAAAACTGTAAAAATCCTCTTTGTTGATATTTTAAAATTTGCTATTAGATGCAACTTAATTTTTACAGATTTGGAATATATTAAGTTTTATTTAATTAACAGGGATCTTTTAAAGCTTTTTACCACAATGGAGTTGATGCGTTGGTCCACACTTGTTGAAGACTACGGAATGGAATTAAGAAAAGGTTCTCTGGAGAGTCCAGCAACGGATGTTTTTGGTTATACAGAGGAAGGTGAAAAAAGGTGGAAAGACTTGAAAAACAGAGTTGTTGAACATGTAAGGATCTGGCATGAAGGAAATGACAATTTAGAAGTAAACTGGCAAATTTGAGCATAAACTTTTATTCCTCAAATGTTTCTTTTGGATGTTATGTCTTTAATTCTTCACTTTAGGATTTTTTTTTTCTATGCCCAATGTAGTAGTGATGTAAATTTGTTGTTCAGATGTTTATTGTCTTATTTCCCAAAGCATATCAGAATTTATCTTACCCCTCTTGTCTTTTTTTCCCCACCTCTTTTTAGCTTTTCAGAAAAGATAACTGTGTTAGCATGCTGCATTTTGAGAGGACCTCTCAAGAATCCAAAGTTTTATAGCATATAAATCAGAAGGAATTTCTTAAGAATGTGAGGGATGGATGGGGGTGGAGGGAGTGTTTTCTTTCTGGTACTCGCTGGGTAGTTTTGGAAATGGGTAGCATGTCTTAAACCTGACCTTTGATCTTCTTGGTGTCACTACAAATTGAATTATGTCAACATTCATTCATTAACAAACATTTATTGTGAACCTTCTATATGCCACACACTGTACAAAGTGCTGGGACACATGGGAGAATAAGACATGGTCCCTACCTTCAAAATGCTTAAAGTAAATCACAGTGGAAGATGCATTTATAAATTAGGCATGATGGTACAAGGATACATGTACTAGAGGGGAGCACAAGAAGAGAGTTGATTGGTTCCACCAGGAAGAAGGGTCAGGCCGGATACTTAGGAATCGATGTGGGAGGTAAGATTTGTGAGAAGAGTATGTAGTCAGCAGGCAGACAAGGGAGGGCAGTCCCCGTAGGCAGATGGGCATGGAGGCAGCAAACCAGCAGGGGAACTTGGGGACCGCCAAGGAAAGGGCTCAGTGAGAAAGGAAGTTGGAGGTACGGAAAAGGTCTGGGTCGTAACAAAGCTGAGAGCATAATGACCAGGCTTGTATTTTATAAAGATTCCTCTGGGAGGAAGTGTGAAGAGTGGATTTGGAGAGAGGAAAGACTGGAGATGAGACTAGCTAAGTGGCTTTATGGGCTTGAATTAAGGCAGTAGCCAAGGTATTGAGGAAGAGTGGGCGGAATGGAATTAACTGTTTTAAAGAAGAAAAATAATAGAATTTGGTCATTGGTTAGATTTAAAGGATGAAGGAAAAGCAGGGAGTCTTGAGTGATTCTCATGCTTTCTGAGAGGTTGGTGTTGCCATCAGCCCTGATTAGAGATGGGAGGAGGTGCAGCTTCTTCAAAGATGAGCTCATTTTTCTCCCCACCATCCCCCTTTTTCCTTGTGAGTGCTGCTGCTTTGTTAGTAACATTAAGAATAACAAAGGGGCGTCTCTCTAACTTTAGCACCTCTTCCAGTGAAAATTAAGAGTTTAATTTTGAGTTATCTTTACATAGTTATAATGATGTAAGGTAGCGTTTTGAGATGATTTTGATCTTTTTAAAATTTTAGCCTTTTAAACATTTGTGTCATAATTAGAAAAACTTAACTTTAGATTCTTGCATTTAGCAAAAATATTTTAGTACAGTTACAACTTTTAACAACTAATTTAGTTAAGCCTATATTTTGACTATATATATTTTAGAAGAGTTGTAGAGTGTACTCAGAATAACTAAAAATAACCGCAGAAGCCAAAATATCTAAATATTTAGTTTCGTTATTGACATTTAGAACCAGCTTCATTCCAGTGGTGGACTATAGCAAAATAAAAGCTCTGAGTATTGGCATTTTAACTAAACCTATTTGGATATGAAAACAAATGGGGTGGGCTTTTGGCCTTACTGACAGCTGTGTCCTCCGTGCCCTCTATTCTCTCCTCAGAATATTAGAATAATGGCCAAGTATTACACGAGGATAACAATGAAGAGGATGGCACAACTTCTGGATCTATCTGTTGATGTAAGTAGTAAACGTTGTTTGTAACCATTCATTTTGAAAATCAATTGACTTGTAAAAATTGAGCAAGAAAATCAATTTTGTTTTATTACTTAATTTTAAGTTTAGGTGATAGAAAGTTTCCCCAAGCTATCTTGAATACCAAAGAGTAGCCTAAGTATCAAGTTTATAGCTACATTAATATTATTTATACTAGTTAAAATCTTCACTTAAATATGGTAGTTTTACAGTGATTAATTTGCAGATAAAGTGTATATTTCTATAATAAATATGTCTAGGTTCCCAAAAGTGAACTGTAGAAATACAGTGTATGCGGGAGACTTGATTGCAGTTCACCTGAAAAGGACCCAGGACATGTTAGAGGAATATCATCTTCAGTTCTGGGTTTCATGTTGGTAAAATGTACAATAACAAAGAGATAGGAGTTAAGCAAAGTGTATAGTAATGGTCTGAAAAGCCATTTCTGTCACCAGAAGGAGTCTGACAGTTTAGCTGAAAAGGAAGAATCGTGGCATATTGGGGTTAGAGGGCTTGATCCTCGGTTAGTTCGTTAGCTTTTCTCGTTTCTGGACGAGGGTGCCTGGGTCCTTAGAAGTAAAGTGCCTTCTCTTTGGCTACAGAGTTGGCAAGTGGCAGAGCATATATTCTAACCCAGTATTTCTGGAAACTAACTGTATAATACTGCCTTTTAGGGGGAAACGTAGAAGGTAGACCAAGTTGCTGTTGGCAACAGGCTCTTAGGCAGTACCCACAGCATTAAGTTTGCAGGGAGGTTCAAACTGAACGCTGACTTCGAGTGTACTCATTCTAATCATTCCCTAGACTCTTAGTAAAATAAGTACATCATTGCAGGAAATCAGCAGTTTGTAACTATTAATGAATTTTAGCATATTCTTGAGTGAAAAGTTTAGAAGATGCTTTCCTTAAATTTTGTTTATTGATAATTAAAATTATCTTGTCTTAATCCAGTTTGTCTCTCTCTTGCAGGAGTCAGAGGCTTTTCTCTCGAATCTAGTAGTTAACAAGACCATCTTTGCTAAAGTAGACAGGTTGGCAGGAATTATCAACTTCCAGAGACCCAAGGATCCAAATAATTTATTAAATGACTGGTCTCAGAAACTGAACTCATTGATGTCTCTAGTTAACAAAACCACACACCTCATAGCCAAAGAGGAGATGATACATAATCTACAATAAGCGTCTCCATGCCCTTAGTGCTTTTAGAAAAGAGTTAAAATTGGAAGTCATTAAAAAAGAAAAAGACTTTTATGGTGTATATGTTGTGTTTTTTTTTTTTTTTCCTATTCTCAGCTCTTTTGTCTAAAATTTAAAAGCTAGTGAATATGTTTGAGGCCCCTTTTGATCTTCAGTTCCTCGATTTCATTGTTAACTTTGCATGTGCAGTTGGTGCAAAAATATATAATACATTTCTATTGTCTGAGTACTCAAAAAATTGTCATAACTTACCTAAATAAGTTATTCTATCATTTGAAACCTTTTTAGCTACTATTTGTTTTCATTCAGCTAACAACCATAACTATAATAATAAAAGCAGTATATACACGTTTACCTTCCATGGTTACCTGTGTTTCTAAACATTTTGTGGGATAGTGATTTAAGTGTTTTTTAAATAAAATTAATTTTGTTGTAAAGCTATCGATTATTTAGTAGAATTTAAAAAGCAGCATAGAACGTATAAGAACATTTGGGATAAACTTGTGATTTGTGAAGAATTTGTATTTTAGTATTGTGGCAGAAAGTCTCTAGATTGAGTGTGTACAGAGCTATCTGGTAGGCTATAGACTTTTTTTTTTTGAGTCAAGCTAGTCTCAATCACAGTAGCTTATTTTTACCCCCTTTCCCTGACTTGACCAGTTGTTGAACTAATTGTGTTGACAGAGGTTAATACCCAAGGTCATTTTTATAACTCCTTTGTGGCTTTAACTTCCATATGTAATTACATCATTAATGCTCCAAATTCATTCTCTCCTATAGGAACTTTAATTCCATTATATGCATGCTAGATAACAACCTAAAATGCATTAAAATGACCAAAAAAAGAGACTTCAGGCCACCCTCTTGGCAAATGGTATAGTGTTGACACTTTTTTTTAACAGAATTAAACAAAGTAGTTTTACTATTAAAAGAAACATCTGAGATCACTTACTATGAGCAAATTTTAGAAGTTTAAAAATTTGATTTCAGAGAAAATGGAAAAAGGAAACAATGTTAGGTTATTTAAAATATGTTTAGGGCCTCCCTGGTGGCGCAGTGGTTGAGAGTCCGCCTGCCGATGCAGGGGATACGGGTTCGTGCCCCGGTCTGGGAGGATCCCATATGCCGCGGAGCGGCTGGGCCCGTGAGCCATGGCCGCTGGGCCTGCGCATCCGGAGCCTGTGCTCCGCAACGGGAGAGGCCACAAGAGTGAGAGGCCCGCATACCGCAGAAAGAAAAAAAAAAAAAAAAAAAAAAATATGTTTAAATGAAGAAAGTATAAGATCTTTTTTTTAAAATACAAATAGAGAGGGAAAGGCATTCTGGAAACAACAGTTTTCACAATTCATTTTCCATTTAATGATCACTAAATCGTCCTATTTCGTGATCCCAGGGCTGGGGACAGTTGTAGAACCTCTATTGTGAATAATAACATAGTATTAATCTAATTTTATTCTTTGGAAATTTAATGTACTGGTCACATTAATAACAATATCTGCTATCACTTATCTTTAAAAACTAACGAAAAATATGGCAAGGTGAGAAACATCAGAAGTTTACATTAGCAGTAAGAATATAGTTTTTAATTTTCTTTTGAATGAAAAGGATGGAAAATAAAATCATTTTGCATTGTTAATTTGTAAATTGAGTTGGAACTAATTTGAATCTAGCTTCTCATTAACTTCATCTTTCTAGGGACTCATTCCCCTTGTACTTGCCAAACCTAGACTGTTTGGCCAAATATGTTGCTGTAAAGGTCTCAAATGCTCCTCTTCTTTGTTTTTTATTTTAACATGCTCACCCTCAAACTAAGCTTTTTGTGTGTTCTGATTTGGCGCCATTTGTAACTGTGTCCCAGTGACCAAATCCCACTTGACTTGATTAACTGCTCATCCATTGTTTTTTCTGTCCAAGCAAACTTAAGAGTTATTACCAATTTCTCGTGTTACAAAGAAGAATCCATTAGCTTAAGGCAGTAAAATATTTGAGATATTCTGAACCTAAAATCCTGGCTCGCATTTCTGACCTAAAGCTGGCATGCATGAAAAGGTTGGAACCACTTTGTTTTCATATGGAGAAGAGAATACTTGACTCATTGTTTTCATTGGGTTACTAACCAGCAGGAGAGGTGATGAGCCACTGTTTTTTTGTTTGTTTTTAATGAAACACCTTTTACCCTTTCATTTCTGTATAATTTATGTTTTTATTTTAGAGTTCAATCATTATTTCTGTAATCAATTTCCATATGCTTTTTGTTGAATCATTGAAAAACATCTCTCAAGTTCATACTGTTCCATTTTATCTCTTATAAGTGTTAAATGTATGATAAAAGAACATATTTTAAATTGTTTCCAGCTTCTGGATATAGCTGCAATAAAAGCACTAATTTGTGGATATTTAAGAAAACCTGGAAAATAAACTCATACTTTAAAAGATCACTTCTTTTTTCAGTTCTTTTACTGTTTATAACAAAAAGCCACAGATACTTGGCATTTTTCTTTCTAAGTCATGTTACCTCTCTAATCCTGTGTGTTTTTTTTGCGGTACGCGGGCCTCTCACTGTTGTGGCCTCTTCCGTTGCGGAGCACAGGCTCCGGATGCGCAGGCTCAGCGGCCATGGCTCATGGGCCCAGCCGCTCCGCGGCATGTGGGATCTTCCTGGACTAGGGCACGGACCCATGTCCCCTGCATCAGCAGGCGGACTCTCAACCACTGCGCCACCAGGGAAGCCCTATATATTTATTTTTAAATAAATTTATTTATTTGTTTGTTTTTATTTTTAGCTGTGTTGGGTCTTTGTTGCTGTGAGCGGGCTTCTCACTGCGGTGGCTTCTCGTGGAGCACAGGCTCTAGGCGCGCAGGCTTCAGTAGTTGTGGCACGCAGGCTCAGTAGTTGTAGCACACGGGCTTAGTTGCTCCACGGCATGTGGGATCTTCCCAGGCCAGTGATCGAACCCGTATCCCCTGCACTGGCAGACGGATTCTTAACCACTGTGCCACCAGGGAAGCCCCTATATTTAAAATTATGATTATTAATTTTTGGCCGCGCTGTGTGGCTTGTGGGATCTTACTCCCCCAAGCAGGGCTTGAACCCTCGTCCTCGGCAGTGAAAACGCGGAGTCCTAACCCCTGGACTGCCAGGGAATTCCTAACATGTTTATTAATTGTACATACCACAATTCGTCCAAACATTTCCAGTCAACGTGCTTATCATAACCGATAACCAGAGAGCTTAATCAGAAAACTTTGATAAACCATCAGCCCGTCCACAAACGTGCCTCTCCCCTTTTCTGGGCCCAAGAACCACGGGGATTGCTATAAATGAATGATACCTGGCATCTGGTTCTTACTTCAGGGCCATCTCACCTAAAATTGCCCACTCCTTCCCCTTAAATAAGACATCTGGGTGGACTATCAGATCAGCTTATGCTCACACATAACTGGTTTCATGCATTTGGTATTGTTTAATTCTGGGGGTTGCTGTGAGTCAGCTATGGTCATCAGGGGCCTGAACACAAGTCAAGCAACTTGTAGCTGAGCTTAAATTGAATATTATTTACCAACATAATCAACTATAATCTTGGGAACATTCCATTGGACCCCGAGGTCACACCCAGGACGTCCTCACACGCCGCCATCTGACTACTGGATGCCATGGTCACACTCAGAAAGCCCTCACGTCCCTTGTGAGGGTCTGGTCCGTCCAGACTGTCCGGCGTGAGTATCTGGGGATCCCTCCACCAGCTGGGGGCAGTGCTGTTCCCACAGCGGGTCCCCTCCGGAGTTGGGGGGTTGCTGCCCGCGCTGGGGTTGGGTCAGGTCAGCTGCGGGAGGCAGCCCCGCCCACACCCTCACAGGAGTGGGTGTTTCACATCCAATCACGGCCCAGAGCGTTAGCGGAAGCGCCAGAGGCTCCCGCGGTGAGAGACGGATCGCGGAAGCTGGAGCTGCCGCTGGACGGCGCGGTGGGTACCACCTGCACGGCTGAACTCGAGAGTCTCGAGGTGGGGCGGGGGTCGAGGGTGGTCCGCGCTCCCCTCAGGCCTCGGCTCCTTCTTTCTTGGGACGCGGGGTCTGGAGGGGCAGCAGGAGGGGCTGGAGGGCTGGGGCCCCCAGCGGGGAGGCGTCCACTCGCCGGCTCTGTTGTTGCCAGCGCCGGGGTGGCGGGGGAGTCGGGGCTGGAGTGGGGTGGGCAGGTGGGCGCCCTGCTGGGTCAGAGCCGCTAAGCCCGCAGGAGCCCCGGGGCTGCGGCTCACTGGGGCTGTGACAAGTCCACCGTCTCCAGTGCCGCCAACCGAGTCGGTAGGTCAGGTCGGGGTCGGGGAAGAACTTGTTGGCTGAGGTCTCCTGTCCTGTCTTTATGCTGCGGGGACAGGGCCATCGGGCAGGTCGGTGTGTGTGAGCATTTCGGGAGACTGGCGAGCAGTTGAGGTCCCCGGTGAGCGTTCAGGAGGCCCCGTGAGCATTTGGGGAGCCTGGCAAGTGTTTGAGGAGCCCGCTGAGCGTTCGCGGGGAGGCCGGGTGAGGAGGAGGAGGGGAACGTCGGGTGGGTTTGCCGGCTGTGTGCACGTCCATGCGTTCCTTCACCTGAGAACATTCAGGTGGGTCATTGGGACTGGAACCTTAACTCATCTTGCAGCTGCTGCATTTTGTGAAATCTCTCCTAGTGCTCATCTGAATCCCATGTTGACTGAGAAGGCAAAGAATGGAGTGGATACAGCTGAGGAAGCGCTGGGTGGGGAAGGCATCGGGGTGCACAGGTGCACGCAGCTTACTCCCAGGGGTGCTGGCCCAGGGCTGGAGGTTGAGCTGCAACTGGGGAGTGGGGATCGCCTGGGCGGTTCTGGGTTTACACTAGTGCTGAGCACACCTGAATCTGTACTTGGAAACCAGAGAGCTGGGGTCTGCAGTCAAGGGAGTGGACGGGTGACCAACACCTGTGTACCTGGGAGGTGGTGAGTGCCTGGCAAGTGCAGGATTGGTGTCCCCGGGGATGGGATGATTTTCCTCCCACCATGGACAAACCCATGACCTCAGGAGGGAGCAAATGGGAGGATGAGGGACTTGTTACAAAGTGACCCAGATTCTGATGAAACAGAGGTCTGGGGGATGTGGGACAGGACGGGACAGGAGACTCAGTGGTCAGGTGACCTGAGTTATGGGGAGAGGCCTGGGGACATGGGGACAGGAGTGGACAGGGCACGCTTAGTGTCATGTGACTTGTGCTTGGGGAGAGGTCTCCTCTGTGATGGGGATGCAGACACACACCCACAGGTGTCCCCACAATGGTGACAGACACACACACAGGTGCCCCCGCGATGGTGACACAGGCATACCAACAGGTGCCCTACATGATGGGGGACATATATCCACAGGTGCCTCTACACCACCCACGCCTGGTCCCTGCAATAAGTGTCTTGCTGTATGTCACCCTTGCAGTCCCTTGAGGCCTATGAAATAAAATCAAATCCGGGCTAGAAAGGAAACTTTTATTTCAAAAGGATTATTGTGAGGAGGAGTGGGGACCATTACAAGGGGGTGAGACTGGGGGAGGGACTATTCCAATAGAGGGGGGACTCTTACTGCAGAGGAAGGACTATATCTGTACAAGGGGCAATATTACTGTAAAGAGGTGACTAATATGATAGAGGGGGGAATATGACAATCAATGGGGGCTATGACCATGTGGGGGGATATTACTGTGAAGAGGGGATTCTTACAATAAAGGAAGACTACTACTGTAGTGGGGGGACTCTTACTGTAGAGGGGGGAATCTTACAATGGGGGGACTATGGTAATGTGGAGAGCTATTACAATAGAGGAGGGACTGTGACAATAGAGGGGGGACTTATAATAAAGGGAACTATTAAATAGAGGGGCACCATTCTGTAGAGGGGGACTATTACAGTAGAGGCAACACTGTTTCTGTAGAGAGTGGACTTTGACCAGAGGGGGGACTATTACAATCGTGGAGAACTATTCCTTTTGAGAGGTGAGGTGAGAGGTATAGGTGAGACTGTTACAATAGATGAAGGTCTGTTGCTGTAGAGGGGGCACTATTACTGTACAGAGGGGACTATTACAAAAGAGGCAGGACTTTTACAATAGAGGACTGTTACTGCAGAGGGGTAACTATGACAATACAGAGGGGACTATTACCGTAGAGTGAGAACTGTGACACTAGAGTGGAGCTATTAGTGTAGAGGGGGGACTATGGCAGTAGAGGGGGAACTATGACAATAGAGGGGGACTATTACAGTAGAGGAAGACTATTACTCTAGAGGGGGGACTGTTAGTCTAGAGGGGGGACTGTCACTGTAGAGGGGGGACTATGACAATAGAGGAGGATTATTACTCTCTGCGGAGGGGTTGTTACCACAGAGGTGGGATATAACAATAGAGGAGGATTATTACTGTAGAGGGGGAATATGAAAATAGAGAAGGAGTGTTGCTGTCGAGCAGGGACTATGACAACAGGGGTAACTTCCAACAAGGTTTGCAAGCATTTGGATAGTTGGGACAAAGGAGGTTTCTCCATGGAGGGGTGCAAACACAGGCCCGGTGCAAAAAAAGGCCCGGGTGTGAGGTTGGCTTGAAAGGTAGCCTGATGGCACGTGGATCAGAGACCCCAACTCAGGAGGTGCTCTGAGAAGGGCTTCTGCCAGGCAGAGGACAGTGGTTGGCTGCAGGCTGGGACGGGGAGGATGGGATCGTGTGTGTAACCAGCCCTTGTTCTGGCTGACCCTCAGAAAGAGTGGGTCAGTTCCTGGCTGATGAGCCCAGGGAGGGACTGGGTCTGTGTGGCTGGTCAGGAAAGGGGGGGATCCTGAGTCTCAGCTGAGCCTTTACGGGGAAGGGTCTTTGCGGAAAGCTGTTTCCCGGACACAGAGGGTGAGGGGATTTCTGGACCTTCAGGTCAGCTTCAACATTGTCGAAAGGCAATGAATGGGCTGTGACAGGAGGAAGGGGACACTCAGGTCCTAGGCTGTGACAGGAGTGGTGGGGGGTCACTCAGACCCTGACCTGTGCCAGGAGGGAGAGGACATTCCACAAACATAGGAGAGAAGACCCTGTTTATTCTGGAACCAGCATGAAACCACCGTGGGGCGCGCCTCACAGGTGGCATCAGGGGCAAACCTGCTGAGAGGCTTGCAGAGAAGGAAGAGTCTTACCCTCTGTGCAGCTGAGCGGAGACCACCTGCTCCATCCATGTTCCCAGATAAAACAATCCCTGATTTCTTCATGATGGAGGCGAGTTTGTGTTTGGAGCCAGGCCCCCCTGGAATCAGGTTCTCCTTCCTGGAGCTGGGAGTCAGGGTTTTTTCCTCCATTACATTTCTGAGACACGCCCAGTTCTGCAGGAAACATTCTGAGATGTGAGAGTGTCAGAGGCACGTCCGTCTTTAAAAGATGTGCACACACTTCAAAGAGACAGAGAAGGAATTGCCACGTTTTCTCAAACAAATGTCCTAAGCAAAGGAAAGGGGGAAGTCGTCCTTTATTCTCGGAGAATTAAGGCCGGAGGTTTGAATTTAGCAGTGTGAGTCCCAGGTGGGCTGTGTAGAAACCGAGTTCTCCTGCCTACTTTGCAAATCCGTCTGCACTGTGGATGGATGTTTTCTGTCTCAAGGCAGATGAGGCCCCAGGAATTATTTCACTCAGTCGAGGATTAAAATTGCAAAGCAATGTACCAGTGATAGAACAGTCACCACCGCCCCTGCTTCTGGCACAAGTGCCGCTAATATTAGTCACAGGCAAATCAATCAGGTGTGTGCACTTGAGGATGCCGAGCAGGTGGGCAGGCCTAAGGGAGGTACAAGACAGGTACAGGGAAGGGGTGATCTTTCCACTTTCAAGTTCACATTTTAGCTGGATTCTCCTGGAGGAACACTGGACCCTGTAGATAGAAATGTCTGTGTGCCTCTAAGGTGCAGGGGCAGTCTTAAAACGTAGGGGCTCTAGTGACTGTATGTGGGGGTGACGTTTGTTCATTCACTCGGCAAACCTGTCTGGGGTCAAGGAGTGTGTGGAGGGCCTGCAATGCAGGTGTCAGGCAGGCTCCCTGTTGGGAGGGACTGTGGAATTTCTCTGGGGGAGGGACTTGGGTGCCTGTGGACACCCTGCTGGGTCACCACCCATTCCTTCCTTCCTTTATTCCTTCCTTTACTCAGGCATGAGTGAGGCTGAGGTCTGTTGGGGTGACCCTTTCTCCTGTGGTGACGGTGCCCGGACGCAGACATCCTGGAGCAACAGCATCCTTGTCTTGTTCTCACGTGAGCGTGCCCAGCTTCACCATGGTCGTAACTGTGGACCTGCTGGTTGGACACACCGTGTTCCTCTTCCTCCATCTCACAGGAACTCTGCCCACTGCCGTCACTGACCTCTGAGTGTGCAAAGTGGCCGTATTTATCCAATTTGGCAAGTTGTGGAATCGAGGTAAAAGTCTGGAAAATCCAAACCCCTGGACACCTGGGTTTTGGGTGTGAGTCCAGCCGATGTTTGAGGGTCCAGTTCTGCCAGGGGCTGGTGACGGGGTCGGGGGCAGGAGTGTGCTGGCCAATGTTCAGGACCCCGCTCTCCAAGGAAGGAAGAGGCAGCATGCGTGCGCGGTTTATGAAATAAGATGATGTGAAGGCGAGTGGTACACAGATAACAGAGATGATAATATGCTGATATCATGTAATAACAGGTAACACACAGTCCTCTATTATCCATGGTCTTCCCCAAAAAGGTGCATGTATGGGTACATACGTTTATTAGCTAAACTGATATACAGGATGTGTAGCACTCAATTCACAAAAAGTACTAATGGACAGGACTCTGGTACAGATTCCAGAGAGCCCAGGGCCTCATGGGATGCTTCTGCGGATGTTTGCCCGGCTCCTGTTTCCCCATCACCCATGGTCCCCTAGTCGACACACCAGAGCGGTTCTGACATTGCCTGGTATTTTCTTGTAATTAAGGAGTAAGACTGTGAACTCCACGTGTGTAGAATCTCACTCCTTCCTCCTTGATGTCAGCAGGCTCTGCTGAATTGCATCCTGGGTTTCAGATGCGGAAGAGTGTTCTGTCTTTACAGTGCAGCACTGCAGACACATACCTGTGCACCTGGTCTGCACGAGTCACACTTTCCCCATCACTTTCTAAGTCTAGACCACCAACAAAACAATCAACCAAGGTTGGGTTGTGGCATTTGCCGTGTCTGTGGTGTAGATGTTCCCAAGTATTTCCACAGTGGCCAGTTTCAGGTTTCCAACGTGAGGTTCCTGAACTTGGAGTCAGGAAGATCCCCAGAGAGCGTTTCTACCACACACACTATGGGTGGGAGGGGGTAAGAGCAAGCAGGGACGGTGGTACATGCAGTACGATAACCAGTGAGGTCTACAGTAGTAGTGGTGAGTTTTGAGAATTTGCTGCCTTTACTGTGAATATAGTTTATGCAGTGTAAGGTTGTACGTTAACTTCTAACAGTAGCTGTGGTTACCAATGGCTCACGCCATTCCTGAAGATGCCAGTATGGCTTTCACAATGGATGGCAGCCATCTCCGGTGCCCTCTCCCCTTCCAGGTCCAGTATCTGGAACCCAGAAGTTAAAATGAGAAAAAACAGACTAACAAGAGAAAAAAATTTTTGAATGACGTATGTAGGTGTGGGAGTTTATAAAGCAGTGTTACTCAAGGAAGCAGTGAGAACTGGGGAGTTAAATACTATCATGGGCTGGACAGAAGGAAGGGGTTCGGGGGGAGTATTTAATGGGAAGGCGGCCAGGAAAGCACAGTGAACAAGGGTGTTTAGTGGGGTTTGTGATGCAGATTCAAGTTGGTGACTTTATTTTCTTTTTTGTGGTACGCGGGCCTCTCACTGTTGTGGCCTCTCCCGTTGCGGAGCACAGGCTCCGGACGCGCAGGCCCAGCGGCCGTGGCTCACGGGCCCAGCTGCTCCGCGGCATGTGGGATCTTCCGGGACCAGGAAGCCCTGGTGACATTTTTATTGATGAGAGTTGTTAAGTGGCCTCCTCGTCTAGGTATGGGAGAAAGAGAGGGCCCTACAAATGGGCATTTTCTTTTTCTTTTATTTACTTTTGGCTGCGTTGGGTCTTCGCTGCTGCGCACGGGCTTTCTCTAGTTGCGGCGAGTGGGGGCTACTCTTCGTTGTGGTGCGTGGGCTTCTCATTGCAGTGGCTTCTCTTGTTGTGGAGCACGGGCTCTAGGTGCGCAGGCTTCAGTAGTTGTGGTGCGCGGGCTCAGTAGTTGTGGCTCACAGGCTTAGTTGTTCCGCAGCATGTGGGATCTTCCCGGACTAGGGCTCAAACCCGATTCCCATGCGTTGGCAGGCAGATTCTTAACCACTGCGCCACCAGGGAAGCCCGAGCATTTTCTTTATCAATGTGAATTTCCTTTACATACAGAATGCTTGTGCCCTGTTCTTAGAGCGTTTCCTGAGTCTCCTGGTTCTCAGTGGCCTTCCCCTCAGAATAATCCTTACGCCAAACGGGCACATTTTGGGTTGGTGAGTTCTGGTTCCCTTCATTTGAAACCTAGTGGTTTTCCCTTTAAAAGCAAATGGGGAATCCCCATGGGATCCCGGGAGTTACCTGAGCCCCTGCGTCTGGGATCACTGAGACCTGGCCCAACTCAGGATACAGAAGGACACAGATACCAGTCAATACTCCAGTTGGCTGTGAAGGGGGCCCAGTGGGGTGGGTGGTCTAGAGGGGTGCAGACCTGCCCCTGTTCTCCTAATAAGGACAGCAGAGGTGTGTGTCCCTACATCGGGGCTGACCACACTCCTACTTAGGGTCCCTAGGATGCAGCCGTCCCACACTGCAGAGTCCTGAGGGTGGGGTTTTGGGGTCTGAGCCCTGGCCCTGATCTACAAGCATTTCAGAAATCTGCGTGGGGGATGGGCGGGCCATCGTAGCTGATGGCACAGGGATGGAATCACTCCTGTGTGTGCTGCGTGGCAGAGTCCAGCTCCAGCCACCTGGACACTTGCTGCCTGAATGTCACATGCCCCCCAGGTGGCCTGCAGTCCCACGCTCACACCTTGGGGGACATTTATAAGACAAGGCATGAGCTGAGAGAGCCTCGGGACAGGCTGTGAGAGATGTAGGCAGGGGTGCTAGCTGAGTGTCTCATAGATGGGTAGAGGGTTGGTGTCTGTTGCTGCTGAGGCAGAACAAGAACATTGGGGGGTTGGCTCTTGGTGTACCTGATGTGTAGGACATGAAAAACTTTTCCTCTACCCTCTTATGTTCTGTACCTGGGATCTGCAAATTAAACTGACAAACAACAGGTTAACAGGAGCAAAAGGTTTATTGTGTCTGTTTACAGAGCCCTTCACAAAAAAGAAGCAGAGACACAAAAAGACAGTTAGACTTAAGGACTTGTGTGCCTGTTAACAAAGGGTGATAAGTTTCTGGAGAACTGATGAGACAAAGGAAAACAGGTTTCAGTTTCTAGGGACAGGAAGTTGTGGGAAGGTAAATAAGCGGGAAAATCATGGAAGACAGAGCTGATTTAGTGAGGTTATGCAGACTGAAGCCAGTACCTTCTCAGATCATAAGATTCTTTCTCCCCTTCCTGGTACAGGAAAGGGAGGGGGACATCAGGCAGATGGAGGAGGGCAGACTTTTTCTTTTTGCTGCTTCTCAATCATCTCAACTCAAAGTAACCCTATGCCAAAGTGGCATATTTGGGGTGGCAAGTTCTGATCCCCCACAGCTGTAAACAAAGAGTTTCTAACAGCTGGAAATGGTACCGGTGGGTGGGCCTCCCCCAGACTAGAGGGAACACTTCCTCACCAGAGGAGAGGGTCCAAAATGTTGGGGTGATGGCCAACACGCTGCATGGTTATTGTGGGCCCCAGTTCTGAGTACCGCATACACTTTAGCTCACGGAATCCACCCTACAATGCTCTGAGATGGGCACTATTACCAATCCTATTTTACAGATGAGAAACCAAGGCATGGATGGTGGGGTAACTGGTCCAAGGGTGGCTTGCTGGTGGTGGAGCTCAGGTGCAAACCCAGCTCTTCATCACGTCTCTCAGAGGATGGTGTCTGTGTTTCCTGGGGCTGCTGTAACAAACACCACAGACTGGGTGGTTAAACAACAGACATTTATTGTCTCATGGGTTCCAGAGGCTGGAGCTCCGAGTTCAAGGTGTTGGCAGGGTTGGTTTCTCCTGCGGGCTCCCTCTTTGGTGTGTAGACCGCTGTCTTCTCTTCCTGCTGTGTCCTCTCTCAAAGAGAACTAGAGCCAGATGGTGATGAAAGCAGCAAAAACAGATTTTTTTTGGGGGGGGGTACGTGGGCCTCTCACTGTTGTGGCCTCTCCTGTTGTGGAGCACAGGCTCCGGACGCGCAGGCTCAGCAGCCATGGCTCACGGGCCCAGCCGCTCCGTGGCATGTGGGATCTTCCCGGCTCAGGGCACGAACCTGTGTCCCCTGCATCGGCAGGTGGACTCTCAACCACTGCACCACCAGGGAAACCCACAAAAACAGATTTTATTCAGGAGCTACTGCAATGGGGGAAAAGAAGCCTCTGTATAGAACCAGGCTCCATTCTGAATTCAGTGTGGGCAAGGGGTTTACAGCCAATGAGCAGAATGAGGAGGCAGAGATGGACTCTTGCTAAGATTATACATTGGGGGTCAGTGGGGATCCTGGCTAAACTGATCTACCGGGATCCTTGCAATCAGACATCACCTGGGGGGGTGGTGGAGGATGAGCAACCAATCAGATATCCAGGATGACCAGGTACCTGGGCTGACCAGGTTTCTGGGGTGACCACATATCGTGGGAGGGTCTCGCTGCAGAGGAGGAGAGAACATCTTGTTCTCTGCCCATCTTGGGTTCTCTGGCGGGGGCCCCATGCACAAGACGGGCCAAGGACAGATCAACAAGAGAAAGGCACACACAAGTTCATTAGGATCATGTTAGTTCACAGACGCATTCATGATGTCGCACATATGCAGGGGGGCACCCACTGATGGTCACCCCAAGAGTGAATAGAACTCCGGCTTGTCACCCATCTGGGGCTGTACAAAGCAGAGGGTTTTGGGTTTCTTTTGAGGGGAGTAAGTTACGGGAAGGCAGCTGGAAAACTGTGGTGAACACGAGCATGCTTCGTAGGAGTGTGCGTAGTTCATTTCTACCTCTGCTTGTGACGTTCTTCAGGTTGGTTTTGGGTTTGGCTCCTGTGGCTGCAGAGTCCATGACTGTGTGTCCTGGTGCAGTGCTCATGGGTTTGTGTTGAACTGGGAGCAGCAGTGTGGGTCTGTGTGTAGGGACTTCGCTGAGGCCAGATTGTTTCAGAAGTGGTTGCATGCCCACCATGTACCAGGCTTTCCATTGCTCCACATCCCGCTGATATTTGATACCGTGTTTTTAATGTCTGCCAGTCTGGTAGGTCTAGGCATAATTTTTTCTTATGGTCTTAATTCCCTGGGTTATTAGTAAAGTGTGCATCTTGTTGCATTCATGGACTATTTACTGTTTTTTTTTTTTAAGTTTTAAAAATTGTGGTCAAGTGCACATAACATAAAATTTACCATCTTAACCATTTTTAAATGCACATTTCAGGGACATGAAGTAATTCACACTGCTGTGCAACCACGACTGCCATCTACCTCCAGAACTTTTTCATCTTGCAAAACTGAAACTGTCCCCGTTAAACACTGACTCCCCATTCCCCCTCCCTCAGCCCCTGGCACCCACCATCCTACTTTCTGTCTCTATGGATCTGACTGCTCTAGGGGCCTTGTGTGAGTGGATCAAACATTATTTGTTCTTTTGTGTCTGGCTTATGTCACTGAGAATAATGCTGTCCAGGTTCATCCATGCTGCAGCCTGTCAGAATTGCCTTCAAGCTTTTTAGGCTGAATAACATTCCATGGAATGGATGGACCGTGTTTTGCTTCTCCATTCATCCCTCAAAGGACACATGTAATACCTACATTAATTTCTCACGTCTTATAATATTTGTGGAATAACTTGAGAAAGTCCTATGAATCAAAAATCATTTACCATTAACTTTTTTCTTAAACTTTTTATTTTGAAAAACATCAAAGCTAAGAAAAAGGGAAGAATATATATGAGCTCCACTTGTGTTCAGGAATTAACGCTTTACAGTATTCACTTTATTCCGTGTGTGTGTGCTGTGCGTGTGCATGTGCCTGTGTGTATACATTTGCTGTGCGTGTAGGTGCGTGTGTATTTGCACATGTACACATTAGTGTGTGCATGTGCTATGCATGCATATGCATGTGTTCATATGCTAGTGTGTGTGTATATCTGTGCTGTGCACGTGCATATGTTAGTGTGCTGTGCATGCCTGTGAGCACACCTGTGTGTTTGCTGGAACCACTTGCAAGTTGGGTGCAGGCTGAATTGGGCCCCAGATATGTCAGTACGTACTGTCTGTAAGGTATATTTCTTTTTTTTTTTTTTTTTTTTTTTTTTCTTTCTGCGGTATGCGGGCCTCTCACTCTTGTGGCCTCTCCCGTTGCGGAGCACAGGCTCCGGATGCGCAGGCCCAGCGGCCATAGCTCACGGGCCCAGCCGCTCCGCGGCATATGGGATCCTCCCAGACCGGGGCACGAACCCGTATCCCCTGCATCGGCAGGCGGACTCTCAACCACTGCGCCACCAGGGAGGCCCTGTAAGGTATATTTCTGCCAGTCCATATCCTTAAGATTGGTCTTGGAGCCGGGTCCTTCAGGAATGGGCCTCCTGTACATGGGCTCATATGGACTTAACCTGAACTTTCCTTTAGGGGCTATTCACAGTCTCAAAAGTGCTATGGGGAGAAGGGAGATCCAGGGTTGATGACTGTTTTGACATGGTTTGGCTAAGTTTCTTTTGAGGGTTTGATTTATTCTGCTTTTCTTTTCTTTTTTTTTTTAAGATGTTGGGGGTAGGAGTTTATTAATTTATTTATTTTTGCTGTGTTGGGTCTTTGTCTCTGCGCGAGGGCCTTCCCAAGTTGCGGGAAGCGGGGGCCACTCTTCATCGCGGTGCGCGGGCCTCTCGCTATCGCGGCCTCTCCCGTTGCAGAGCACAGGCTCCAGACGTGCAGGCTCAGTAGCTGTGGCCCACAGGCCCAGCCGCTCTGCAGCATGTGGGACCCTCCTAGACCAGGGCTCGAACCCGCGTCCCCTGCATTAGCAGGCAGACTCTCAGCCACTGCGCCACCAGGGAAGCCCTATTCTGCTTTTCTTGAGGATTGTCATCTCCAAGTGGAGTGTAAACCACATTTAATTCCTAGAGCTCTAGCGACTCCCTTAGTAATTTGGGAAACAAAGGCAGGCCCACTGTCATTCTGGATGGACTTAGGGAGCCCAAACTGAGGGATTATTTCCTTGAACAGGGCCTTAGAGACCTCCCAGGCAATCTCGGTTCAAGTGGGGAATGCTTCCATCCAGCCGGAGAAGGTGTCAGTCAAAACCAGCAAGTATCTAAAATTTCCTTGTGTCCAGGGCATTACTTTAAAATCAGGTTGCCAGTCTTGACCTGGATATGTGCCTCTATGCTTGGTGGGGGTCACTCCCTTGACCCTGGTTGGGGGGTTTGTGTTGGGCTTATTCTGGAGGCAGATAGGGCAAGCTTCAACCACCTGTTTAAGGAGACTACAGAAATTGGGGGCAGTCATGGATTTGATGAGCCATTAAAAAAAAAATTTATTTGGCTGTGCTGGGTCTTAGTTGCGGCACGTGGAATCTTTGTTGCAACGTGCAAGATCTTTAGTTGCGGCATGCAAACTCTTAGTTGCAGCATGTGGGATCTAGTTCCCTGACGGGGATCGAACCCAGGCCCCCTGCACTGGGAGCACAGTCTTAGCCAGTGAACCACCAGGGAAGTCCCTGATGAACCACTGATATAGGGCCTTCTGCCCATAATGTGTCCTCTGGTGAGCTTCCAGGATGGCCTGCAGTGCAGTGGCTGATGAGAGGAACAGCTGCCCATGACTGTTAATCATCCACCTTGGGTATTCTGGGCTTTTCAGTGGTAAGGTTTTTGTCTCAGAGATAAATTGTAGCTCCCAATTTGTATAGTAAGTCTTTTCCTATTAGGGGAATTGGGCATTCTGGTACATAGAAGAGTGAGATACCATTCTCCCTTTCAGATCGCACTCAAGGGGCTCTATAAAATTATGTTCCTGTGGCTTCCCTTCCACTCCCATTATCTTATATTTATCCTTGGTCATTCTGCCTTGTCGGGTGTTCAAGACTGAGTAGATGGCCCCTGTGTCGACTAGAAAGTGAACTAGAAAGTGTGTTTTACCCCCACAGTCAGGGTCAGCCAAGGCTTCTCCAAGGAGCCCCTGGGCCCCTTCAGTCCTCTTCTTCTTTCATGTGTGCGACCAGCAAGGGTGCGCCTGGACACGGTGGTCCCTTTAGCTTCCTTCTGAGATGTGTGGGGCATCCCCCTCCCCATGGCCCTCCTCCCTGCAGTATGCACACGGACTGGCTTTGAGCCCTTCTCTCCACTGTGGGTGTGGTCTTCAAAACCTGGGGTGACTCATTGATGTCACAGGGTCCCTTTGGGGGAGGCCCCATCATCACTGGGAGGTTGACTGACCCTGAATTGCTGAAGCCAGAATACTGGCAGTTGGTTCCACTGGTCTATCTTCCTTGGCATCTGCCTCCAGATCCTGGTTGTTGAACACCCGAAATGCTGACTCCACCCCAGGAAGAAGGCGTAGTGCGCCCTATCTCTAACTTCTGTAATTTTCTAATGTTTGGGGCGCTCTGGGAAGTGAAATGGGACTTAAGAATGGCCTACCCTTCCACTGACTCCAGGTTCACCTTCGTGTACCCACAAAGGCACTCCCTTAGGTATTCCAGGAAAGCCACGGGGTTTTCCTTCAGTCTCTGGATGACTCCCTGAACCCTACTCCCATTTATGGGTTTCTTCCCAGCCAGCTGAATGCCCTTAAAAATCAAATCCCTGAAATGTGTGAGGTGCTGCTGACTATTTTCCTCTTAATGGTCCCACCCAGGGTCCATATAGGGAATGGCCTGGATTCAAGGCTGGTATAGAGCTTGTCTGCATTATTTTGCTTGGTCTTATCAGCTTCCTCAGTTGCATTAGTTATAATCAGTGTCTTTTCTTCCACAGAGAATACGATGTTCAGGAGGGTTTGGACATCCACCCAAGTGGGGAAAGGAGTGTGGAATATTCCCCAGACTAAAGTAAGGACCCCCTTGGTATCTTCTTTCAAACCCTTGGATCGATCCTTCCAGTTACATAGATCTGAGGAAGATAAGGGTACATGCACAGTGGTCAGTCTGCCCTCTCCATTAAGGACCTCCGAAAGGGGGAATAGCCTATTGCTTCCAGAGGGCTGGTACTGAATGCCGCTACGGGTGTGAACTGGACTAGTCCCCAAGGGAGGCATGCCGAGAGATGGAGGTGGGAGAGTCGGGGAGGTGGCAAGGGCACCAGGTAGGGTGGCTGTGAATTTGAGGGAGTAGAAGGTGTCAGGGAACCAGGTCAGGTAGGGGTAGATGACTCAGGAGTCTCGGGTGAACTGTCAGAAGGGGGAGAAGCTACGCTTGGCAGAGAGAGGAAGTCAAGAGAATCTTCAGGGGCTTCCCTGGTGGCGCAGTGGTTGAGAGTCCGCCTGCCGATGCAGGGCACGTGGGTTCGTGCCCCGGTCCGGGAAGATCCCACATGCCGCGGAGCGGCTGGGCCCGTGAGCCATGGCCACTGAGCCTGTGCTCCGCAACAGGAGAGGCCACAACAGTGAGAGGCCCGCGGACCGCAAAAAAAAAAAAAAAAGAGAATCTTCAGGCTGAGATTCCAGTACCAGGAGAGAGAGAGGGATTAGAGATAACCTTGCATTTCTCACGGAGGCCCTTGTTTTTGCAAAGCACCATGAAAAATTGGACATAGGGGATCTCGTCCCATATTTTTCAAATGCTGGCAACAGAGGTCCAATTGAAAAATGGTATTATAATTTAGAAAGCCATTAGTTGGCCAACTTTCTCCATCCACCAGTTTATACTAGGGCCATGTGATGCTGCAAAAGAAAAGAAGCTGTTTGTTAGTGGGCAGTAATTTCTAGTGATGGAAGATGCACCCTAGTGGCGATTTCGCTGGGATAGAGGCTTGGTTACCCCTACTGAGGAGTCCTTATTTCTAGTCTGTTTCCAACTTCCCAGTGGCCTCCTTCTAGGGTTGGTGGTGATGCAGATCCCACAAGATCTAGCCTACACCAGGTGATCTAGGTGCTCTAACTGAAACGTGAACCAATCTTTGTCAGGGATGGGAGGGGAGATGCTATCTAAGAGGGCCTTAATTATAAGGTCCCCCCTCCCTCTCTCTTTTTTTTTTTTTGGCTGTGTTCAGTCTTTGTTGCTGCCCGCGGGCTTTCTCTAGTTGTGGCGAGTGGGGGCTTCGTTACGGTGCACGAGCTTCTCATTGTGGTGGCTTCTCTTGTTGTGGAGCACGGGCTCTAGGTGCACGGGCTTCAGTAGTTGTGGCTCATGGGCTCTAGAGCGCAGGCTCAGTAGTTCTGGCGCACGGGCTTAGTTGCTCCGCGGAATATGGGATCTTCCTAGACCAGGGCTCGAACCCGTGTCCCCTGCACTGGCAGGCAGATTCTTAACCACTGCGCCACCAGGGAAGTCCCAGATCCCCTCTTAAGTCAGCAATTAGACATTCCCAGACCCACTGTGGGGCTGTAGGAGATACCTGATGTAGGTGGGTGCTTTCAGCAAGCAGTCCCTGGAGATAGGGTGAAGGTGGAGTGTGAAATAAGGGTTCTCTAGCCAAATAAATTACCCAGAGAGCCTCTCCAGCATTCAAGGAGACTGTTCAAAGAGGGCTTGTCCCTGCTTGGTTACAGGTGATTGAGCAGGGAGGCCAAATGCCCATTTGGCATGTGTCCAGTTCTCTATACAACCAGCTACAAGGACCCAAGGACTTCGGACGATTTGGGGGTCTTCTTCTTTCCCCAGCCAGGCAAAGCGATTTTCCTGAAACCTGACAAAAATAAGATTTTTAAAGGGTTCACGTCTGAGGAGGGATTCCAAGAGATCTGTGATGGACAGTAGTGGGGAGAGATCTACCCGACAGAGACGGGTACCCTGCCCTGGGATGGCAAATTGGGGTAAGACAGACCAACACAAAAGACGTGCTCTTGGATTTTTGACTATATCCTAAAGGATATAGGGAACACAGCAGGGACTGGGTGGCTTGAGCGTTTTACAGTGTGCCTACTTACACGGACATTTGTTTCCAGTCAGCAGGGTGCCTAGTGCTCATCTACCCTGGTCTGTGACTGACTTATCCTTTCACAGGAGTGTTCCAGTGGTGAGTGCCCTAGTGGCTTTTATGTGCTCGATCCGTGCCCATAGTTGCATTAAGGATTTCCAAGACATTAGGACAGATAAGACCACACAGAACAGAGACTGAAGCTTCAATTGTATAAGGAACAGAGACTAGGACTTACGATACACACAGAAAACAAAGCGATGTTCTTACCATGTGGTGGCCTCCAGAGGGCTTCTCGTCCAGTCCAGTCCCCTTGCTGGGAACCAGTCCAACTAGACAGCCTATTATCCAATCTCACCCACTACTAGAGGATCGGCTGTATTTAGATAACCAGTTTCCCAGTCCAGTCCTCTAGACAGGGGTCTGCTTCTAGCCAGGCCAGGATCCTTTCCTTCAACCAGCCAACCCCTACAACCAACCTTGGCTTTATTGGCTGAAGTAGGGTCAGGGCCCCCTGTGCTAGCCGTCCCCTGGATACCACCCCAATGTGTAGCAAGCATCCTTGCTATAGATACGCAAGGGTGGGGAACCGGTCTTTACCTAGGGAGCACTCTACCTAACCCTTGGCTGCTTTTTGATCTCAGACTCGATTCAGTAGCCCTCACTGGCCCAGAGGTCAAGGATTGGGGCAAACTACCCAGTTATTTAGCTAGCTTTGTCAATCCTAGGTCAGCAAGCAAGTCCTGGCTGAATTACTGGATAGAATGGCAGATCCAAGGCCACCCTCTGGCTGGCTCACTAAAATTTGTTACAGAATCAAGTCGTATGGACCTCCAAGGAGGGGTCCATACAACTTAATTCAGCAACAGAAGCAGTGTACATGTTCAATGCAATCCCTCCAATATTCAAATGGTATCTTTCATGGAAACAGAACAAACAATGCTACCACTTGTATGGAACAACAAAGAACTCTGAATAGCCTAAGCCATCCTGAGAAAGATAAGCACTGCTGGAATCATCTCCCTCCCTGACTTCACACTACATAATGAAGCTACAGTAACCAAAACAGTATGGTATTGGCACAAAAACAAACACATGGGCCAGAGGAACAGAATAGAGAGCACAGAAAGAAACCCATTTGTATGTTGTCTGTAAATTCACGACAAAGGAGTTAAGAACACAAAATGGGGAAAAGACAGTCCCCTCAATAAATGTTGCCAAGAAAACTGGACACCATCAACACCATATACAAAACTAACTGAAATCCACAATTTTCCACATCAAGTCCTTCCTCTGCTGGGTCCTCTGAAAATGGACACACACACCCCGCCCCCACCCTTAGCTGTAAGGCACACACAGCAAGCTTCTCCCATTTTTCCTCACCTTTTACTCCCAAGGTGGCACCTCCTGCTGGTTCCTGAAGACACTGGGTTTGTCTGCATGGACTCAGCCAAGTGTTGTTCCAAAGCTGAAACCATGGTGGATCCTGAAGAGACCGAGCTTCTATCAGTGGCACAAGTAGCCAAGTTCCTTCATGAGCCAAGTTCACCAGTGGAACACACATGCACCTCAAGTATCATAGAGGTGGACTTGGTGCCGCCTGCTGGCCAGCTGGGAAGTGCAGACCTCAACCTCTCAGTTCCCTGGAGCCCATGCTCACAACTGGCGAGCCTGCAGAACCACTAAATTTGGAAATTCAAACCGAGATGGAGCCAAATATCCCATGACTTCTCCAAAAATAGTTATAGAATAATAAATCGGAAACCATATGCAATCAAAAGACTGTAGACACAAACTTTACAACTTACACCAAAATTCACTCAAAATTGTCCATAGACAAATTTAAAATGTAAAACTATAAAAATTATAGGTGAAAACATAGAAGGAAATCTACATAACCTTGGGTTTGGTGATGAATTTTAACACAAAGTCTCAAAAGCCTAAGAAATAAAATTTTGAACATGGATTTAAAGAATTTTAAACTTTAAACTCTATGAAATATCTTATTCAGAAAACCAAAAGACAAGCTACACACTGAAAGAAAAATATTTTCAAAATACATAACTGATAAAAGATATGTATTCAAATTACACCAAGAACTCTAGAAAAAACCCCATTAAAAATGGGTAAAGACCGGAACAGACACCTGGCCAAAGAAGATATACAGATAGTAAATAACATCATATACCATTAGGGAATTGCAAATTAAAACAATGAGATAGCACTGCACACCTATTAGAACTAATAAACTCAAAAAAAAACCTATTACTGATTGATGGAGGGTGAGGAAAAACAAGAGCTCTCCTTCACTGCTGGTGAAATGCATATATAGCTACTTTAAAAGACATTTTAGAAGTTTTTTCCAAAGCTAAATAAGGCTCACCTGAGGATCCAACATCGTGCGTCCAGTATTTAGACAACTGCTTTTAAGAACTATGTCCAAATGCAAACAAGGATGTAATTAAGCACAGCAACTCTATTCATAATGGCTATAAACTTAAAGAAACCAGGATGTCCTTCAGTAGAAGAATGCATAAGCAAATTGGGGTACATTCATTTCAAGGGGAGCAGAATATGCCACCCCCAAATATGCCTGTTGGCATAAGGATTACTTTGAGCTGATTTCTTTTTTTTAAAAAAAAGAAAACACATAAGAATCTGTGAAAATCAAGTCAAGATTGCCCTTTTGTGAAGGAAGTTGACATTTATAAGGGAAGTCTCCATTTGAAAGGTCTCTCTCCATACCAAGAATGGAAGGATGAATAAATCTCAAGAAACTCTTATCAATGGAGAAGGTAAGACTTAAATCTGCACAACAACCATACCCTTCCTTCCTTTTTTTGTCTTTAGATGAAGATGGTATTTAAGGTGATGGCTTGGGCCATTTCAGGGCGTTACTCAGTTTTCCTGAATATCTATCTCTCTTGCATATAGGAGGTACACACGTTATTAAACTTCTGAATGTTTTTCTCCAGTTCATCTGCCTTTCATTTTCATTATTACATGGGGGATCTCAATGAAGAAAAAAGAAAGGGAAAATTAGTCCAGGGAAGTCCCTCGACTCTATTTTATAAAGTTCTTTCCCTGGGGGTAGGAGCTAAGAATGCTGAAACCACTGTATTTGTAATCTGGAATGGAGCAAGCAATGAATTCAAAAAATGACAGATGGTGGAAGCCAGCTTTCTCACCATTGGAGTAGGAAGTTACAGATAAGCAAAGGGAGAAGGTTACAATATCCATGTAATAATGGATCAGGTTGGTGGCATTTATGTAAACTCATCTTTAGCTTAACATGGATACAAACAGTTCCACATAGAAATGCTTATAGGACTTCCCTGGTGGCGCAGTGGTTAAGAATCTGCCTGCCAATGCAGGGGACACAGGTTTGAGCCCTGGTCCAGGAAGATCCCACATGCTGTGGAGCAGCTAAGCCCATGCGCCACAACTACTGAGTCTGCGCTCTAGAGCCCGTGAGCCACAACTACTGAGCCCGCATGTCGCAACTACTGAAGCCCGCGTGCTCTAGAGCTCATGCTCTGCAACAAGAGAAGCCACCACAATGAGAAGCCTGTGCACCGCAATGAAGAGTAGCCCCCGCTCGCCTCAACTAGAGAAAGCCCGTGTGCAGCAATGAAGACCCAACGCAGCCAAAAATAAAATTTTAAAAAATGTTTATAATTAGGTGTATACGCTTAAGTTGGAATACATATTTCAGTGCATTGTCAGCTGGGTACATTTGGCTTCCAAATGTAAGTTGTTGTTGTTTTTTTTTTAATGGGAGATCTTTTTTTGTTGTTGTTAAATATTTTCTTATTTATTTTGGCTGTGCTGGGTCTTAGTCGCGGCACGTGGGGTTGAGGACTTCTTAGTTGTGGCATGCATGTGGGATCTAGTTCCCTGACCAGGGATCGAACCTGGGTCCCCTGCATTGGGAGTGCAGAGTCTTACCCACTGGACCACCAGGGAAGTCCCCAAAGGTAAGTTTTTTAATACCATCCTCTAATAAAAGGAATCAGGGCTCTTTGAAGAAATGGCTGCTACTAGGACTGAGAGAGTAAATATATGAGCCAGGATAATCTTGAATTATCAGAAAGTAAAGAAGTACCAAGAAATAAAAAACCCCACAAGATGTTTTCATTTGACATAATTCCACAAGACAACGAAAAAAGCTCTCAATATCCAAAGCAAGAATGAATTAAGCACCCAAATACTGTAGTGCTGAATTATAACCACAAGTATAAAATAACTATTCAGGTGCCCACACTAGTAAAATAAGTGATTACAAACATTTTTATGAATTGGGTTGAACAGAAATGTCCTATGCAGAAGAATTCCAAATAACTGATAAAGACACACAGCCATCCATCAAGGAGGTAACCCAACCCTCTTCTGAAGTGTGGGTGCTTCCTAAATGAGACATACAGTATGGACACGGGAAAAATAACTTCACAGGGAAAATTGACAAACACGACCTCAGCCATATGACCAAAGTTAACATGAGCGGTGATAAGTTGCCTTGAGATCCTGCTCCCTTGACATAAAATGATGAGAATGCACTTGACCTCTCTGACCTAACTTCCTCAAAACCCATAAACCCAGTCTAATCATGAGAAAAACACCAAGTAAATCCCAATGCGGAACAGTCTGCAAAATACCTGACTAGTCCCCCTCAACCCTGTCGAGGTCATAGAAACAAGGATAGTCTGAGAAACTGTCAAAACCCAGAAGAGCCTGAACAGACATGATGACTATATGTTATGTGGTGCCCTGGATGGGATCTGGAACAGAAAAAGGTAGAACAAGGGGAACCAGAATAAAATATGGACTTCAGTTAATAAAAAGGTATTAATATGTGTTCATTAACTGTGACAGGTCTGTAGGAAGCTAAAAGGGAGGGAAAATTAAAAATCAAATAAAAAACCTATTGTATCAAACTGGAAATGTAGAGGAAATGGGTGATTTTGTAATAAAAACACATTAACAAAATGATTCTAAAATTAGGAAAATACAAACATACCAATTAGCCACCTAGGGACCTCTTTCCCCTGCTGGTTCTCCTCTCATTATGCTGGGGTTTCCCTCTCCTGGACAGGGAAGGAACAGGAACAGAGATGTCCAGCAGCTCCCCTAAGATCTGACCCCACCCAGTGTCTTCACCTCCACCCACCATGACGCCCTGAATGAGAACACCCTGCGAGAGGGAGTCTCGGGGATTACTGATTCTGATGTGTAAGCTAGGACTTTTTTGATTCCAAGGGACTGGACACAATTACTGATGTAAAAATAAATTAATAAATTTCTTAATGATAGAAATATTTATTTCTACTTGCAAGAAGCAGTTATAACAGTGGTTTTGGGCCTGGTGGGACACGGGCTCACACACTCATAGTGTGACCTGGTCCCTTTGTCCTACTAAGTGACTTTGTGGTGGCCCCATCCACAGGTACAGTCTCTCTTTCTGTATCAGGGGCCTCCAGCAACTCCAGGCTGACATCCACTCATGTCCATTCTACTGGGAAGGGTCTCTCCTTCTTTAGGTTCCATGAAAAGTCACAGCTTTAAAACGTAAGGTAGATAGCTAGTGGGAAGCAGCTGCATAGCACAGGGAGATCAGCTCGGTGCTTTGTGACCGCCTGGAGGGGTGGGAGGGAGGGAGACGCAAGAGGGAAGAGATATGGGAACATATGTATATGTATAACTGATTCACTTTGTTATAAAGCAGAAACTAACACACCATTGTAAAGCAATTATACTCCAATAAAGATGTAAAAAAAAAAAAAGAAAAGTCACAGCTTTAAAGACCTTTGCTCAGCTTGGGTCACATTCTCATCCTTGAACAAGAGGATGGAACATGGGACTGGCTAGACATGGATCATATGCCCATTTTTGAGGTGAGTGGAACATGGGATCAACCCTCTGCAAAAGTGTGGACTGGAAGCAGGTAGGATGTAATTCCCAAAAGCTGAGATGCTGACTGAGAATAGATGCTGGGTTGGGGGAAGCAGCAGATTCCACATCACTGACAGCCCACTGCACAGCACAGAATCTGAAGCCCAGGAGGGAAACAGTTCACTTAGGGTCAGGGGCTGTGGCCACCCTTCCAGTGCTCTTGCTGTCCTCCGAGGATGGCAAGAAGCTCTTCCACTTGCTGAAAAGCAACTTTGTTGTTGGTGGGAAACTCAGGGCTCCTGCCTTGGGCATCAGGTCCACACATCTCAGAGATTGGTCAAGAATAGCCTGTGTGTCCTCGGAAGGCAAGAGATCTCATTCCTGTCCCTGGGAGGTGGGAGCCCAGGCATCATGCCCCATGTTCGCATTAATCACCCACCCATGAAGAACAAATTTGCTCATTTTCCAGTCTCTTCTCTATACAAAAAGTAGAGAAATTATTACTCAATGAAACAGTGGGAGTCTCAAGGATTATTTTATACCATGATAACACAGTTGGTGGCTTTCCAGAGACCACAGGGTATGGGACAGGGATGCACATATCTCCCCAACAATATGGCCTCAATGTGAAACTGTCTGTTAGGAGTCCCAGATGCTTCAATACCTTTTTTTTTTTAACACCTTTATTGGAGTATAATTGCTTTACAATGGTGTGTTAGTTTCTGCTGTATAACAAAGTGAATCAGCTATACATATACATATATCCCCATATCTCCTCCCTCTTGCATCTCCTTCCAACCCTCCCTATCCTGCCCCTCTAGGTGGTGCTTCAATACCTTTGATTCTCAATGGATATGAATGTCAATCTTTGTTACAACCAGAAGGTTGAAGGATTGCAGGGCCACAGTCTGTGTATGGTTGTCATGACCAGGGCCACACTCAATGTTTGGAGGGTTATTACCTCTCTTGGCAGGCTAAGAGGCAATGAGGGAGGAGGCATTTGTTTCAACCACATGGATATTGGGAACTGAAACATCCCAAGGAACTGTCTAGGATACCCAGGTAGCTGTTCAATTACCCAGCAGCACAATCGGCTCAGTAATTGGCCACAGGGGCTTGAGGGGCAAAGGCTGACCTGAGCTGGAGGACCACGGATGCCTGCCTGGATGCTCAGAGGCCAAGGCTGTTCTGAGACTTGACTGTTTTTACACCCATGCAGATGGAACAGAGGATCCATCCAGTCCCAGGAGGGCCCCACCAGCCCTCAACAAGGTAGCACCGATGGGCTGGCAGCTTGATGCACCCAGTCCTGTATAAATCCACACATGTCTACAGAGTACCTTGCATGTCAGAGCTGCGCTGGACTGTGGCTGCTCAGACAGAGTGGGGCCAGCATCCCTTCCCAGGTGGGAGGGTAGAGGAAAACCCTGCATGACCTCTGAGACCCTAGGTACCCTTGACTGAGGTTGAGTTCAGTTTGAATCAGCTGAGTGACCAGAGCAGACATTACATTCATCTATCAGGGCCCAGGGCTGGAGGAGCAGAAAAACAATGGCCTAGCTCAACCTTGATCCTCACCCTGACACTGATCCTAATCCTAAACTCGGACCCTGACCCTAAACCCTGACCTAACCTTAACCCTAGCCCATACCCTAAACCTAACCCATACTCATACCCATATCCTACCTGTATCCCAATCCTAACCCATACCCTAACACAATGAGACCAAAACCATAAACCTTAACCAATAAAGAAAACTACAACCGTGACCAAATCCATAAACTGTAAAATGTATTCATTAACCGTACATATGTCATAACCATAAACCATAACCCAGCCCCAGCCCCCGCAAGTCTCAGCCCTAACACTAACCCTCCAAACCACTAACACCAAGCCAAATCTAATCAAATCATACAAACACATCATAAAAAAGAAAACTACATCAGTATAACTTATAAATAGGAATGTAAGAATCCTCCACAAAATAAGAGCAACATGAAAGCAAAAGAATATTAAACGGATGATGCCATAAGCGTCTCTACACCAGAAATTTCAGCTTGTTCAACATATTAAAGCTAAGCAATGTATTTAAACCACAATAAAGGTGTGAAGTAAAAACACATGATCATTATCAATTATTGCAGAAAAAGCTATAATCAAAATCCAGTGCTATTTCATGATACAAACACTCAAAAGTAGGAATAACAACCTAAATGTCCATTGACAGAGGAATAGATAAAGATGTGTACATAAAAACAATGGAATATTACCCACCTGTAAAAGAGAATGAAATAATGCCATTTGCAGCCACATGGATGGACCAAGAGATTGTCATACTGAGTGAAGTAAGTCAGAGAAGGGCAAACAGTGTATGATATCGCTTATATGTGGAATCCAAAAAAATGGTACAAATGAACTTATTTACAAAACAGAAATAGAGTCACAGATGTATTGGTATATAGAAAACAATCTTATGGTTACCAGGGGGGGAAAGAGGGGGAAGGATAAATTGGGAGACTGGGATTGACATATACACACGACTATATATAAAATACATAACTAATAAGGACCTACTGTAGAGCACAGGGAACTCTACTCAGTAATGACCTACATGTGAAAAGAATCTAAAAAAGAGTGAATATATGTATATGTATAACTGATTCACTTTGCTGTACAGCAGAAAGTAACACAACATTGAAAATCAACTATACTCCAATAAAAATTTTTTTAAAAAGTAGTAATAAAAGGAAATTTGTTCAGTATCAAAAAGAGTTGTACACAAAGCCACAGAAAACATCATACTCAATGTTAAAGCCTGAAAGATTTACTCCTGAAATCAGGAACAAGGCTAGGAAGCTGGCCTTCACTGCTGTTACTCAATAGTGTACTGGAAGTTCTAACCTGAGTCTCTAGGTAAGAAATAAAAGGCATCCATGTGTGAATGGAAAAATTAAAGCTGTGTCTATTCACAGAACACAGATCACATCTTGTATATAAAACTTCCTATATCAACAAAAAATTATTTGAGCTATCAACTAATTCAGCAAAATTATAGGACAAATTATCAATTCATGAAAATCTATCTTATATGTGTACCCCAGCAATAAATAAGATGAAAAACAATTTATGAAAACAATTCCATTTTAAATAATGTCAACATTAATATTTAGGAATATACTCGATCAAGATATGACTTGTTTTTATGTATGTAAAGTTGTTTGTACGTTCGAAATAACTGGGAAGTAAGTTACTTTTCAAAACGCCCTGTCATTACCATGCCAGAAAAGCAGAGAAAACATCAAACTTCCATATAGAAGCCAAGGCTTACCCAGATCCAGTTCACCCAAAGTCCACATGGAATCTACAGGCACTGTGGAAAGATTAGATTAGGAGCCACTATGTCTTTGGTGTTGTGGATGATCTGGATGCGATAGAAACAGTGGGATTTTCAAGTTCCAATTTTCTACATCATCACACCAAAAAAACTATTAGAACTAATACATGAATTCAGTAAAGTTACAAAACCAATACACAGAAATCAATTGCATTTCTAAACACTAGTAATGAACTATCAGAAAGAGAAGGAAAACAACCCTATTACAACTGCATCAAAAAGAACAAAATACCTAGGAATAAATTTAACCAAGGACTTGAAAGACCTACACACTGAAAACTTTAAGACATCGATGAAGAAACTGAAAAAGACACAAATAAATGGAAAGATAGCCCCTTCTCAGGGAATGGAAGAATTATTGTTAAAATTTCCATTCTGCCCAAAGCAACGTACACAGTGAATGCCATCCCTACCAAATTTCCAATGGTATTTTTCACAGAAATAAAACAAATCATCCTAACAGGGCTTCCCTGGTGGCGCAGTGGTTGAGAGTCCGCCTGCCAATGCAGGGGACACGGGTTCGTGCCCCGGTCCGGGAAGATCCCACATGCCGCGGAGCGGCTGGGCTCGTGAGCCATGGCCGCTGAGCCTGCGTGTCCGGAGCCTGTGCTCCGCAAAGCGAGAGGCCCGCGTACGGCAAAAAAAAAAAAAAAAAAATCATCCTATCATTTGTGTGGAACCATAAAGGACCCCAAATAGCCAAAGCGACCCTGAGAAAGGAGAACAGGCTGCAGGCACCTTGCTCCCTGACTTCACACTATATTGTGAAGCTACAGTGGCCAAAAAAGTGTGGAACTGGCACAAAAACAGGCGCAGGGCCCAGAGGAACAGAACAGAACCCAGAATTAATGCCACACAGATGGGGTCAGTTACTTTGCGACAAATGGGCCAAGGACACACCAAGGGAACGACAGTCCCCACAATAAGCAGTGCTGGGAAAAATGGACACCACATAACTCATGCCGGTTACATTGCACACAAAACTGACTAAAGGGGCTTCCCTGGTGGCGCAGTGGTTGAGAGTCCGCCTGCCGATGCGGGGGACGCGGGTTCGTGCCCCGGTCCGGGAAGACCCCACATGCCGCGGAGCGGCTGGGCCCGTGAGCCATGGCCGCTGAGCCTGCGCGTCCGGAGCCTGTGCTCCGCAGCGGGAGAGACCGCAACAGTGAGAGGCCCGCGTACCAAAAAAAAAAAAAAAAAAAAAACCCAAACTGACTAAAAACGCAGTTTTCCACATCAAGCCCTTCCTGGGTGGCATGAAGACGGACACCCCTCCCTCAGCAGTCAGTCACACACACAAAGGAAGCTTCTCCTCACTTCTCACCTTTTCCTCTTGGCGTCTCCTGGGTCGTCAGGAAACCCAGCTCCTGTCAGCATGGACACAGCCCCGTCTTGTCCTGAAGCCCAAGCCCCGGCGAGTCTAAAGGAGACTCAGCTCCTGTCAGCAGAGACGCTGACCCGGCCATCCCAGCACAAGCTCTGGCGGCGCCTGAGACGAACTCCTGTCAGCGGCGCGCAGAGCCAAGACCGGAGGAACACGCGTGCGCCGTGGGTGAGAGAGGCGGGCTCAGTCTCGTCTGTGGTCAGGGCGGGACGTGCAGGCTGCACCTGACTCACAGTTCACTGGAGACAGCGCTCCCTGCTGGCAGAACTGCTGAACCCACTAAACTGCAGAAATTCAAACTGAAATGGAGACAGTGTCCTAAAACTTTTCTAAAAATAGTTAAGGAACAATTCATTGGACACCATATGGCATGAAATGACGCAAACTTCACAACTTACACCAAATTCATTCAAAATTATTCACAGACAAACTTCAAATGCAAAACTATTCAAAATTATAGAAGAAAACAGAAGAAAATCAATAGGAGCTTGGGTTTGGTCATGTAGATCATGAGCTTTGAGTTTTAACACACAACACAAAAAGGCAATCCACAAAGAAAAACAAGGACCTCTGTCATCACAAAGCTACCTCACACCTCAGGAATCACAACAGACGATTCCCAGAATGAACCGATTTGCAGGAGGCAGCATGCCTGCAGCCCTCAGCCCTCAGCCCCCAGGTGGTGCACCTTTCATAGAAGAGATTTATTTCCTGCTTTCCAGGAGACAGAGAGAATACGGAAAGTGTCTCTCTTGCATGGGTCTTTTCTTAAGTAACATTAATTCAAAAGAATTAATATGTCATTAAGACATATTTAGAAGTGACCTGCTCTGGGCCCTAACAATATATACATACATACACACATATAAGAAAGAGAGAGAAACAGAGAGAGAGAGGCACTGACAGACAGAGAAAGAGAATGAACGCAAGGGAGAGGTATCGAGTAGAAGTCACAGACTTTTCATAAATCAGTCTTCATGTTAGAACCCAGTCACAATGTCCATGCACCCTGGAGGGGTGGGGATTACACAAGGACGTTTGACCAGGAGGCACCACAGAGGCTGAGATGAGACACTGGTTCCTGAGTCTAAACATAACAGGAGGGCTTCCCTGGTGGCGCAGTGGTTAAGAATCCTCCTGCCAATGCAGGGGACGCGGGTTTGATCCCTGGTCCGGGAAGATCCCACATGCCGCGGAGCAACTAAGCCCGTGCACCACAACTACTGAACGTGCACTCTAGAGCCCATGAGCCACAACTACTGAGCCCGCATGCTGCAACTACTGAAGCCCACACGCCTAGAGCCTGTGCTCTGCAACGAGAAGCCACCACGATGAGAGGCCTGCGTACCGCAACGAAGAGTATCCTCTGCTCGCCACAACTAGAGAAAGCTGGCGCACAGCAACGAAGACCCAACACAGCCAAAAATAATAAATAAATAAATAAATAAATTAAAAAAACCATACCAGGAGAACCTGGAAGGTTGTATGCCAAAGGGGATGATGTCTGAATTTTATTTAATTTCAACCCTCCCATGGTGGAGGAGGGATGGGAAACAGGAGGGAAGGGGAGTGACTTTCCCCAGATCCCAGAGCAGACGCAGGCCTGTTTCAGTTGTATTCTGTGCTACGCCAGCCCTTTATGTAATCCTTCCTTTGCTAAGTCTCTGCATGAGCTACATGTGATACCAGCCCAGGGGGGTTTTACAGGCACTGTAGCTGGTGTTTATAGGTCTATACACGTGATGGACTCCCTAGGAAGTAGCTGCTAGAATGACCTCTGCTGTGCAGGTGGGAGACTGGGGAGTTCCTGAGAGGCACATGCCTTGTCAGGGTCACATCACTGGGGAGGAGGAGGAGCCAGGTCTGAAAGCAGCTGTGTCCTCAGCCGGGGTCCTGGCTGCACCCTGGCCTCCCCAGGGCTGTGGAGTGGGCTGTGTTGGTGTCACTGTGCATGGACATGGCATGGGGGGGGCGGTGAGCCGTCAGCAGCCCAGAGGTGCCCTTGGGGAGCTCTGTGTAAGGAAGAAACCTGGGTAAAGGAACCCTAGGAAGTGACCTCACTTCCCTGGCAACAGAGCCCAACACAGCTTGGAACCTGAGTAACTATGCACCACATTCTAGAGAAGCCCCTACCCAGTTCACTTGGTTGGAGATGCTCAAATTGATAGGTTCTGCTGTGTCCCAATATCCTGAGGACGTGGTCTCAGGAAAGTCCACAGTGAGAGCCTTTACTGACGCTCCAGACGTTGGGTCAGGTCTCATCCCAGATGCCTCTGGCCATTTGCCCAGAGGGATCCAAAGGTAACAAAGGGAGGCCCAGGGCAGGCCAGCCTAGGCCAGGTCACCACTCTGATCCCACTCAGGTAGCCCTGTGTCCCCTCCCTGTATGTGTGGAGGTGGGGGACTTACGTGGCGTAGGTCTGCCTCAGCAAGAGCAGGCTGATGAGGGGTCAGAAGCCTGGTGGGCCGGTCATGTCCACACCCCAGGTTAAAGCTGGCTGGGTGGGATGTGGAGAGCTGGGGCAGCGCCCTCCTGCCCAAGGTTTACCCCAAGCCCTCCAGATGTATCTCCTTCCTCCTGGGTGGATATCTGAGCGGACACATGTCTGTGCCTGATCGGGGAGCAGAGGTCAAGTGGGCAGAAGAATCAGTGATTATGGCTGGGCAGGGCTCTGATACCTCTGGGCTGGGCCGGGCCGGGCCGGCTGCTGGTCACTGTCATCACAGAGCCCCACTCTGGAGATAAGCGAGGACTGGTCGACAGGGACTCCCAATCCATCCCCCCGAGAGAGGGGGCCGTGAGCCACACTGCCAACGAGGGCCAACGCAGGCTCCCATTGAGTGTGGCCACGGAGGGCTCTCCAGAACCAGGACCCAGAGATAAAGGCCTCCTGCCCAGACACCAGCCACGCCACTCCCCAGGGTCCTGTCCCCGGCTTACGTGCAGCTCAGCATATCCGGCTCTGACCTGGAGTACCGTGTCAACCTTCGCCTGAGTCAGCTGGAGGCCCTGGAGCCTCTCACTGTGGCCGAGCCCAAAGGAGAGAAGGGGTGGGTGCGTGGGAGTGTGTGGGGAGGGGTGAGTGCCGGGCCACAGGGGGAGGAGTCCCTAGAGGCTGGTGCTGGGCCAGGAGCAAAGACTGGCATCAGACAGACCACCCATGTGGTGGACTGCAGTCAGAGAAGACATCCTGCTGTGGGTTCCTGGGCTGGGACTTCTCTGGAAGGCTCTGGGAAGATTTCTGTCCCTGGAAAGGCTCATGAAAAGCCAGGCCTGTGGGTAACCTTTTCTTTTCTCACAGCTCCAGCAGGAGACCCAGAGCCAGAAGAGGATCCACCACCTGGGCAGGGAGAACCTGCAGCTGCTTTTGCAGGAGTCCCAGATCCAGATGCTGATTTACCACCCCTTCAGGGAGAACCTGCAGGAGACCCAGCGCCATTTCCGAAATCACCAGCCCCATGGGCAGAGCCAGATCTGCAACCACCATCACCGTCAGCTCCTGATTTATACCATCCACCCTCCCCCACCTGAAATTTACTTTACTTCCCTTGTTGTTGTTTGTGTTTGGGTGTTTTGTAATTTTATTGTTTTCTTTCACATTATTTATGACATCCTGTACTTTAAGTGTTTTAAGTGTAAAATAATAAAATTTAAACGTTTTCAATTTTAAACTGTGTGAATCAGGGGCATTAAGTACATTCACAATGCTGTGCAACCACCACCACTGTCTAGTTCCGGACTGTTTCATTCCCCCAAAATAAAATCCTGTATCCAAAGCATGCACTCCCCATTCTTCCCTCCTCCACCCTCTCACAACCCCTAATCCTCTTTACTTCTCTGTTTCTTTACCTATTCTGGATGTTTCCTATAAATGAGATCATACAAAAGGTGGCTTTTTGTGTCTGCCCACATATTTTAAGAGGGGACTGGTGAATTTTTGTTTTTATTTGAAATGGCATTTTTGTTATTTGAAAGGGAAATCTAGATGGATTAAAGATGAGATGTACAAGATTTTAGTAAATATGTGCATAATTTCAGGGTAGACACTGCTGTTCTAAGTGTGACACTGGAGCCAGAAGACAGAAGGGAAATGCTTAGCTTCTCATGTGGTAAAAGCAAACCAACCAACGGACCAAGAAAGACGGCTGGAAAGACAAATCACAAACTGGAAAAGCATTCCCCATGATCCAAGCCCAGAGAAAGGCTGAACATCCCTGTAGTCCAAAAATCTCTCAAAAATCAATGTTCTAAAAAGAAACAGAGCAAACACACATAATTTCAACGAGAGGCCATGCCTATGGCCAGTATATCTTAGAGATGCTTGACCACTCAGGTTAGGACACACGCAAACATAAATTCTATGGAGACAGCATTGGTCACCATCATGCTGGCAGGTTTTTAGTCTGGTGTCCACCAGCCCTGGTGACAACGTGAGGAAGCAAAGGCCCCAGCAGATCCCCTAGAGGGAAGAGTGAACGGACAGTCCTCTAGGGCAGAACAGTGGGCAAGACCCATCAAAGCTCCACAGGTACATCCCGTTACTACCAGTGCTAATCCTTAGAGTTGATCCCACTGAAATTTCTGCACAACTTTTCAAAGATGTCTTTTCAAGGGTATTCATCACAGCAATGGTTGAAATAGTAGGGAATTGTAAGCAACACTAATGTTCATGGAGGGGGAAATGATCTATCAGTTCTGGTCCACAAAGATGAATGAATGCTGTGCAGCTGGGGAAAGTGGGCGCAGGGTCTCTACCTGATGACAGGGGAGAGAGGGGAGACTTCAGGGTTCTTTTTTTTTTTTTTGCGGTATGCGGGCCTCTCACTGTTGTGGCCTCTCCCGTTGCGGAGCACAGGCTCCGGATGCGCAGGCTCAATGGCCATGGCTCACGGGCCCAGCTGCTCCACGGCATGTGGGATCCTCCCGGACCGGGGCACGAACCCGTGTCCCCTGCATCGGTAGGCGGACTCTCAACCACTGCGCCACCAGGGAAGCCCGACTTCAGGGTTCTTTACGTGGGATGCAGGTGGACCAACCGTCTGCATCCAGGATCCCATCTGTAAGACTACATACATGTGAAATCAACGTAGATGTAAATGAATCTGCTTCTGTGAGAGTGAGAGAGACAGAGATAGAGACAGAATGAGACAGAGCCTGAGAGATATGCACCAAACCACTCAGGACAGTCACCTCTGGGGGTGGGATTTGCAAATATCTTCTCCTTAGGTGATATGTCAATTTCTTATAATGTGTGTGTATTACCTTTATGATTCCAAAACGATTATAATCATATGTGCTCCATTCATCACTCATCTATGGAGTAACTAAATTACATTATTTCATTTTTATTTTTAAGAGATTTACTACAAGGATAATAAACATTTATGAGGGTGAAATAATGAATTCTAAAGGAATTAAGAATCAAGTAAAGAACAAAATCTTTTGGTGACTCAGCTCCAGGCCAGCTAGGTGGCAGGACATGGCAGGGTTGGGGCAAGTTTCTCCAGGAGGTTATGTATGTTCTGAATCAGCATCCACTGGAGGTGAGGAAGGAAGTCCAAGACTTGTACACTGAAAACTACAATAGCTTGTTGAAAGAAATTAAGAAAGGCCTAGGGACTTCCCTGGTGGCGCAGAGGTTAAGAATCCGCCTGCCAATGCAGAGGACAGGGGTTTGAGCCCTGGTCCAGGAAGATCCCACATGCTGAGGAGCAACGAAGCCCGTGCGCCACAACTACTGAGCCTGCCTAGAGCCCGTGCTCCGCAACAAGAGAAGCCACCGCAATGAGAAGCCCGCACACTGCAATGAAGAGTAGCCCCCGCTCACCACAACTAAAGAAAGCCCGCGAGCAGCAACAAAGACCCAACACAGTCAAAAATAAATAATATATTCTTTTAAAAAGACCTAAATTCATGGAAAATAATCCCATATTCATGGATCAGTAGGCTTAAGTCTATTAAGATGGTAATACTCCAGAAATAGACCAAAAGATTCAAAGAATCCCTACCAAATACCCAGGTGGTGTTTTGCAGAAATTGACAACAAATCTAAAATTCATGTGGAAAATGTAACACTCAGAATAGATCAAGGAATCTTGAAAAAGAAGAACAAAGTTGGAGGTATGGAGAGCCAGGCGGAGCCCCATGGTTGGTATAAAAACAATTTAGGCTGAAGATACGTGAGATTCAACACATGCAGGAAAAAAGCCTTCTTGGAGCTCCCCTTATCGGAATAAAAGCTGAAACTTCTTAGAATGACCATGGCCATAAATTCCCTCTTCAGAGTGGCTTCTCTTCCCAGAAGAGAGACCAAGAGTAAACCTACCATAAATCCTTCTGCAGGGTGTTTTATGACCCTGAAGAAGATGCAAAGATCATGCATCCTTGTACAGACAAACATTGTCACAAACTCTCATTGTTTTCCAAAATACCCGTTTGTACTCCTGGAGAAACCTATCTGTTCTTCCCACAGAAGCCAATTCTACCCTCTCTGTTTCCCCTATTAAGTTAGGTTTATAAGCCTTTAACTTTCACCATTTACCATGTTAGTTACTTTTTTGGTTGGCTGTCTTCTGTAAGTTTAATTTACAAGCCCCAGCCACTAATCCTGAGAAGGTGGAGGAAAATTTTCTGCTCCCTCACAGTTTTGGCGAAAACAAAGGCAAGGCTGGGACACACCACTCACTCCAGAGACTGTGACAGGATCTCAGGATGTCTGAAAGAACTAAGAAACGGTAAAAATTCTGACCAAGTCAGCCTCCCAGATATCTGCTCTGAACGGGTCAACTGAGAGCAGTAACAGTCTCTCCTTGTCTCCTGTCCAAATTTAGACTGGCAGGAGGAAACACCTGGAGGGACTACTTCTCTGGGTGTTGTGATCTTGCATGACCCTCAGTTTTGGGGTCCTTTCCCTCCAGGTACAGCACTGCTTTCCCTTTTGCCCTATTTGGTGTCCTGGGAGCTTGGCTTGGATCCAGTATGTTCTCTTTATGGCTTTCCTCCTGCGGGGAACACCGCTTGTGTACCCTGCATCCGTAGACAGGCAACTGTCACATTTGGGGCCTCAGAGTTTGTAGCTGGCTGTCCAGAAATGTGGGCTGCATCCCACTTGAGGCTGATGTCCTACCTATGGAGGCTGCCAGCTCTTAGGGGTTCATCTAGTCTTTATTTCTTTTGGCTGTCTTTGGGAGTGACTCACTAGATCATGGGGGATGCCTTTTTTACCCTCTTTAGTGACACCTTTTTGTCCATGGTTAAGCAATAAAATGGCTTACTGGATTTGTGTCATGTTTGGAATATACATTTGGAGACTCCCGGGGAGGAAAAAGAGAGTTCAATACTGCCAGGAGAATTTACTGGTTGTTTTGGCCAAATACCTGATAAGACGATATTTGCAAGGATTTTTTTAAAAGGTTCTCACCCTAAAACAAATATCCTATTGAAACCTCTCAGATGATCAAAGTAAAAGAAAGACAAAGGAAGATCATGGTGAGCCTAAGAACACTTCCTTAACTAAACAAAAGAACAGAAATCAGATTTAGAGCAAAAACTAAAATCCATCTACATCATCAGCCCTCCCACTCACATTACACTGTGCTCATGCCATCTCCCAGATAGTCCCCTGGAGAAAATCCAAGTTCGCTAATGGCCAGATGCTTTGCCAGGATCTCTTGCTAATTTTCAGAACATGGCCCAACTGGAGGCTGATGTTCAGGGCCTTAGAGAAGCTATTTGTGAGGCCTTCTCTGCTAAGACCAACTGGGCTAAAATGGAACTATGCGCTCTGAGGGAGAGAGACCATGCCGAGCCTTTGTGGAAGGACCTATGAAAACATCCCAAAGGCACACAGCTCTAAATCTGGACACAGGAATCTTCTGATTTACACCTCAGTTGGAAATCTTTTCCTTGATATAAAGAAGCAAATTCAAGATAAAGAAGTTGAATGGGCAGGTCAGCCTCTTGATGTTATCATTGAGTGGAATATGCAATTCTTTGAAGAATTAAAAGCAGCCATCCTTGCTTTACTAATCTCATCATACAGAAACAGAACTGTGGCTTTAGGAGGAATTCAAAGCCCACCCACTCATCTCACCGATATCAAAGCCTCTACTTCCTTCTCATGTCAGGTCATTAGAAAAAGAACTGTCCTACACTCAAGAAAGAAGAAAAACTTAAATAGTAATTGCCCTACACCTCTGATAATAAGAAATATGCCCCCAGAATTCCTTCTTTAAAATGCTTACATCTCTCCTCAGGCCCTTCTACCAGCAAGAGCTGTGTTCTCCAGGTCCTGCGAACCATGTCTTTATTATTTCTTTTTTTAAATTTAATTTAATTTATTTTTTTATACAGCAGGTTCTTATTAGTCATCAAATTTATACATATCAGTGTATACATGTCAATCCCAATCGCCCAATTCATCACACCACCACCACCACCCCCTGCCGCTTTCCCCTCTTGGTGTCCATACGTTTGTTCTCTACATCTGTGTCTCAATTTCTGCCCTGCGAACCGGTTCATCTGTACCATTTTTCTAGGTTCCACATATACGTGTTAATATACGATATTTGTTTTTCTCTTTCTGACTTAACTTCACTCTGTATGACAGTCTCTAGATCCATCTATGTCTCAACAAATGACCCAATTTCATTCCTTTTTATGGCTGAGTAATATTCCATTGTATATATGTACCATATCTTTTTTATCCATTCATCTGTCGATGGGCATTTAGGTTGCTTCCATGACCTGGCTATTGTAAATAGTGCTGCAATGAACATTGGGGTGCACGTGTCTTTTTGAATAATGGTTTTCTCTGGGTATATGCCCAGTAGTGGGATTGCTGGATCAAAAGATAATTCTATTTTTAGTTTTTTAAGGAACATCCATACTGTTCTCCATAGTGGCTGTATCAATTTGCATTCCCACCAACGGTGCAAGGGGGTTCCCTTTTCTCCACACTCTCTCCAGCATTTGTTGTTTGTAGATTTTCTGATGATGCCCATTCTAACGGGTGTGAGGTAATACCTCATTGTAGTTTTGATTTGCATTTCTCTAATAATTAGTGATGTTGAGCAGCTTTTCAAGTGTTTCTTGGCCATCTGTATGTCTTCTTTGGAGAAATGTCTATTTAGGTCTTCTGCCCATTTTTGGATTGGGTTGTTTGTTTTTCTAATATTGAGCTGCATGAGCTGTTTATATATTTTGGAGATTAATCCTTTGTCCATTGATTCGTTTGCAAATATTTTCTCCTATTCTGAGGGTTGTCTTTTCGTCTTGTTTATGGTTTTCTTTGCTGTGCAAAAGCTTTGAAGTTTCATTAGGTCCCATTTGTTTATTTTTGGTTTTATTTCCCTTACTCTAGGAGATGGATCAAAAAAGATCTTGCTGTGATTTATGTCAAAGAGTGTTCTTCCTATGTTTTCCTCTAAGAGTTTTATAGTGTCCGGTCTTACATTTAGGTCTCTAATCCATTTTGAGTTTATTTTTGTGTATGGTGTTAGGGAGTGTTCTAATTTCATTCTTCTACATGTAGCTGTCCAGTTTTCCCAGCACCACTTATTGAAGAGACTGTCTTTTCTCCATTGTATACCCTTGCTTCCTTTGTCACAGATTAGTTGACCATAGGTGCATGGGTTTATCTCTGGGCTTTCTATTTGTTCCATTCATCTATGTTTCTGTTTTTGTGCCAGTACCATATTGTCTTGATTACTGTAGCTTTGTAGTATAGTCTGAAGTCAGGGAGTCTGATTCCTCCCGCTCCGTTTTTTTCCCTCAAGACTGCTTTGGCTATTCGGGGTCTTTTGTGTCTCCATACAAATTTTAAGATTTTTTGTTCTAGTTCCATAAAAAATACCATTGGTAATTTGATAGGGATTGCACTGAATCTGTAGATTGCTTTGGGTAGTATAGTCATTTTCACAACATTGATTCTTCCAATCCAAGAACATGGTATATCTCTCCATCTGTTGGTATCGTCTTTAATTTCTTTCATCAGCGTCTTATAGTTTTCTGCATACAGGTCTTTTGTCTCCCTAGGTAGGTTTATTCCTAGGTATTTTATTCTTTTTGTTGCAATGGTAAATGGGAGTGTTTTCTTAATTTCTCTTTCAGATTCTTCATCATTAGTGTATAGGAATGCAAGAGATTTCTGTGTGTTGATTTTGTATCCTGCAACTTTGCCAAATTCATTGATTAGCTCTAGTAGTTTTCTGGTGGCATCTTTAGGATTCTCTATGTATAGTATCATGTCATCGGCAAACAGTGACAGTTTTACTTCTTTTCCAATTTATATTCCTTTTATTTCTTTTTCTTCTCTGATTGCCATGGTTAGGACTTCCAAAACCGTGTTGAATAATAGTGGTGAGAGTGGACATCCTTGTCTTGTTCCTGATCTTAGAGGAAATGCTTTCAGTTTTTCACCATTGAGAATGATGTTTGTTGTGGGTTTGTCGTATGTGGCCTTTATTATGTTGAGGTAGGAGAACCATGTCTTTAAATGCAAACATCCAAGGATATAAGTCTAACTTGAGGGTGCCTTTCTTTTAATTGTGCTTCTTGCTTCCTGTCATAAAGTATGAGACATTTATTTCTTCACCTGAAGTGCAATTAACACTCTCTCCCCCCCCCAAAAAGTGCAATGCTTTCTTCCTTTGCATGCCCAACCATTGGAAAGTAACCTAGTTCACTAAAAGCACTATCTGAGACTGAAAAGGAAAAGGCTAACTGTAGACAAACTGGATATTTTATCCACTCAGATTGGCTTTAAAAAACACCAAGATGGACACATGGTATTTCCAGAAGTTCCTTTGTTACAGACTTTGGTCCACAGCCTCCATAAGGTTACATATCAGGGCAAATCCAAATCTTAAAAGTCTTCTCCACAAATATTACTAAAAAGCTTTAGTTCTCACTAAGCAAGTAATCTTTCTTGTTTCATCTGCCAGAAACACAATTCAGAGCCTATTATTTTATATAAACTGATGATTATATTACTCAGTTTTACTGACTCATGGCTAAAATTTTGCAAAAAAAAGATACTATATCTATTTGCATTTGTCTGTATGATTATGGATGACTTTTATCACAGCAGGGGGTGTTCCTCAACCAAGAACCTAGGAGGGTAAAGGGAAAATTATTTTTCCTCCCATACACATTTTCGAATACTATTCAGAAAGAGGAGGAAATAAACTATCAATCCATGCAAAAAACATGGATGAATCTTACAGGTATATTGCTAAGTGAAAGAATTCAGTCTGAGGAGGCTACACACTGTATGACTCCATTTATATGACATTCTGCAACAGGTAAAACAGAGAAGGTAAACAGGTTATGGGGTGGGGGGTTGAAATATTACATATGATACTTTAGTGATGGATACCTGCCACTATGCATTAGTCTTTTCTAATGGATTTTTACAACCTAACAAGTAAATCATAATATACTTAAATTTAGCTTTTTTATGATATGGGAGTGTCACAGGTTGGAATAGAGAATATGACAAAGAATCTAACTGATTTAGAAATGTATGAAAAAAAAAAACTCACTGTTGGTGGTGGGGCAAAAGGTACTGACCTAAGTAACTATGGAAAAGAATGGAATCCATGGAACAAAGGCAAAATGTAGCATACACAAATACTGGACTCTGTAAGTTCTTTCCCATGGGGGTATTAGCTAGTAGTGAAACTACTATATCTGTAATCTGGAATGGAACAAGAAATGAATTCAATGAATGACAAAAAGCCAGGTTTCTTATCGTTGGGGTGGGAAGTTACAGATAAAAAAAGGCAGAAGGTTATAACATCCATGTAATAATGGATAGATTAGATTTCCTCAGTTTTAGACACTTTTCTGCATCAAAAGGTGCTATCCAGAAAGTGAAAACACAACTCACAGAATAAAGTATTTCACATGATATATCTGACAAGAGTCTGTTCTTCAGAATATATCAAGAACTTTTACAAATCATCAACAAAAAGACTCAAGTTTTAAAAAGGAAAAGAACTTGAACAGACTCGTCTCCAGACAAGAAATACAAATGGTCAACAAGCACATAAAAGATGTCAAACATCAATAGTCATGGTGGAAATACAAATTAATACCATAATGTGATCCCCCTTCACAAACACTAGAATGGTTATAATCAAGAAAACTGAAAGTAACAAATGTTAGCAACAATGTAGAGAAATCAGAACCCTCAAATATTGCTTGTGGAAATGGAAAATACTGCAGCATATGTGTACACCAGTTTGGCATTTCCTCAAAAAGATTAAAAAAATACAATTACCATAAGCTTCAACAAACCCACTCCTAGATACAGACCCTGAAGAACTGAAAACAGGTGTTCAAACAAAAACCTGTACATTAATATTCATAGCAGCACCGTTCACAATAGCCAGAAGATAGAAATGACTGAAACGTCTATCAAGGGTGAATGGATAAACAAAATGGGTAGATCCATAAACTATCCTATTATTCTGCCATATAAAGGAAAAAGTAAAATGGTGCCGCCACTATCAAAAATAATATGGCAGGTCCTCAAACACTTAAACAGTTAGTGTATGATCTGTCAGTTCCACTTCAGGGTATATACTCAAAATATCTGAAAGGAGGAAGTGGAACAGATATTTGTACAACCATACACATAGCAGCATTATTCACAATAGCCAGAAGGTGGAAGCAACCCAAGTATCCATCAATGGATGAACATATAAACAAAGTGTAGTATATACACAATGGGGTATGATTCAGCCTTTAAAATTAAGGTAATTCTCACACATGGTACCTGTGGATGAACCTTGAAGTCACCATGCTAAGTGAAATAAGTTACAGAAGGACAAATATTGTACAATTCTACTCATATAAGGTATCCAGAGATGTCAAATTCAGTGACAAAAAGAATGTGGTTGTCAGACACAAAGAATGTGGATACTTGGGGGAAAAGAAAAAGTTCTAGAGATGGATGGTGAGAATATTTTTACAATATGAAGGTAGTTAATGCCACAGACCTATACACTTAAGATGTTTACATGGTAAATGTCATGTTATGAATTTTAATCACAATGAAAAAAAATGAAGTACTGATACATGTTACAACACAAATGGACATTGAAAACATCCTTAGTTTAAAAAGCCATACGGAAAAGGCCATCCAGATCATACTCATCTTGTGAGCTTTAAATCCATCAAGGTTGCAAAAATAAGTAAAAAACTCAGTAACGGTTCTAGAAAAAGAAAACTGGATCACAATGGAAAAAGATATTTTCAAACAGTTGGGACAGCTGGTACAAGTTGAAGTGGGCCTGTGGATTGAATTACAATGTCTTCTCATGCCCTATGTCAACAGCAGAGCCTAACAGGATGAAGAAAGACTTACTCTTCTTTTCTAGCAAGAGCTTAGCCAATGAGAGACCATCACAACTCAGCCAAAGAAAAGCCATGACTCTTTTGTTTACTATGGTCCTCTCAACCTCCCTTTCCCCCTCTATAAGATTTCCCCTCTCCATTTTGCTTGGGACTTGCACGTGGCTCACCATGGTTGCAGACCCTTGAAGTGGTTGTAATTCTTTGCTGATTGTGAATAAACACATTTTTGCTGGACAAATAACTGGAAGTCTATTTGTTTTAGGTCAGCAGTGGTCATGTGCAAGCTCTGGAGTGCCACCCTGCTCCAGGGGCAGCAGGCACGAGGGTTTGCCCCCTGCCCATATTAGTGTCCGGAGCAGCCAACTCCGGATGGACGTGACACCCAACAGGAAGGTATCAACCTGTTGCAGGCAGAAAGCAGATGTCTGGGCAGTAACTGTTCAAGGGGGAGGGGGACAGGGTACCTGAGGTCTCCTAGGGCTGCCATTCCCTGGGGAAGAGCCAACTCTCCATCTGTTGTGGGTCTGAGGTCACAGGTCCTTAGCTGTGAGCAGCGTTGTCACTTCAGTCTGATTTCTGCACAAACTTTGCCCATTTGATTTTGTAAGAGTTCCATTCTGGTAGCTCCTCCCCAACTGTTTGTAGGCTAATTGGGCAGTAAAGGCACAAGTGAATCCAAAAGGTCCTCTGCTATCTGCTTCTAAAGTGTAGTCACAGGTATTTGTCAACAGAGCTGAAGACTGACAGAAGGCCCCCAAAGGGAGGAGGAGATCGTTGTCAGCATTTTTGTCCCCCCTTGCTCCCCAGGCACACCCAGCAGGGCAGCATTCACAGTCCTGTTGAGTAACTCTGGAAGGGTGTGGAGTGTAACGATCATGCTTAGTAAGCCCTGGAACCTCCCCTTGTTCCCGTGCGCCTTTCCCTGGGTGACCTGAGCAAGGCGTCAAATCTCTGCGGCAACCCAGCAATCACATTACAATTTGGCAGCTCTCCAAACTCTGCTTAAATTTTAAAAGCTAGCACAGCTGGGTTTAGTTTTACCTCTGTGCATGTGGGAGACAAGAGAAGTATTTATCTTTAGAAACTCAGATTTTTTTAAATTTATTTATTTAATTTATTTATTTTTTGGCTGCATTGGGTCTTCGTTGCTGCGTGCGGGCTTTCTCTAGTTGTGGTGAGTAGGGGCTACTCTTTGTTGTGACGCATGGGCTTCTCATTGCGGTGGCTTCTCTTGTTGCGGAGCACAGGCTCTAGGCATGTGGGCTTCAGTAGTTGTGTCTCGCAGGCTCTAGAGCTCAGGCTCAGTAGTTGTGGCGCATGGGCTTAGTTGCTCCGTGGCATGTGGATCTTCCCGGACCAGGGCTCGAACCCATGTCCCCTGCATTGGTAGGCGGATTCTTAACCACTGAGCCACCAGGGAAGCCCCGAAACCTCAGATGTTAATTTAAAAATTGTATTACCAGGGTTTTGAGCTGGCAAGTAAGACGACCAGCAGAACAACAGTGGGTCGGGAGGGTGAGGGTTTTGTTCATAGGATGTAGCCATCACCTTGAAGTCCAGACATCTCACAGGACTCCTTTGCAAGACATGACCTAAACAAGACATTATTATCAGACTGAAGAGAATCGGACTCCCTGCAGCTACAGGGAGAAGACAGAATCTTTTCTCCTCTTGCTGAGATTTCTTTCAGCAGCAAGGCCAAGTGCTGGAACGCTTTAGTCTACCTAAAGTAAAAGCTCCCAAATTTATCATACAGAAGGGAAAAGGCAGGATAGAATTACCAAGAAATGAAATATATTGTAGACCCATTAATGATTTGCATTTGTATCTGCAAATATCTCTGCCCCCCCACACACACATAGTTGAGGTTTGGGGAACTTAAGGGATGTGGGCAGGGGTGGATGAAGCTGAACACTCCCTGGGCCTCAGTCTTCCATCTGTAGCCTGAAGGGGGAGGGAGTGGCCAGGCTGCTCTCCTGGGTGCTGCTACTCCCCCACTCATGCACACACACACACACACACACACACACACACACACACACACCCCACCCCCACCCCCACCCCCCGCCCCAGTCTGAGCTAGCTCGGGACTCCGAGACCTTCTCCCTCCTCTCCGAGCCCCCACCGCTGCCCTGCCGCACAGTGACTGTGTAGAAGGTGGACAAGGGGTGGGGAAGGAGAAACCTGATGTTGTTGTTATAAGCCCTAGTTTTGGAAGGTAGGGGGGAAAAATGCTAAGAAATTCTTCTGAAATTCAAAGCCCAGGGACTCAGACTCACTAAAAACAACTGAGATTTAATTATTAGATTACAGAATGCTTTCCCTACCCAATAGCTTACCACCACATCAACAGGCTCCAGTATACGAACAATGGATTACAATGGGGAGAGTGCCAGGACTCAGACTCTATGTAAGATAAGTTTCTAGAGAAACCTAAAGACAACAAGAGGCAAAAATAAGGACATCCGAGGACACTGAAGCCTCCAACACTTACAGCTACAGCAAACATTAAACACAGCCCAACTCCTAGTAGAGTAAATGAAACCTCACACTGAAGACCCATTTACCTCAGTTCCTATTACCCAACACAACATGTCCAGCTTTCAACAAAAAATTACAAGGCATGCCAAAAGGCAAGAGCACATGGTGGAGAGACCAAGCCAGCATCAGAACCAGACTAAGATAGGGTACAGATACTGGCACTTTCAGACAGAGAATTTAAAGTAACTATGATTTATACATTAAGAGCACTAGTGGAAAAATGAGACAATGTGCAAGAACAGATGGGTAATGTTAGCAGAGATGGAGCCTCTGAAAATATCAAAAAGAAATGCTAGGAAAAAAATACAGTGAGAGAAATGAAGAAATCTTTCAATGAACTCATCAGTACACTCAACTTGGCCAGAGAAAGAATCAATGTCAATAGGTCAATAGATATCTCCCGGCTGGGCTTTCCTGGTGGTGCAGTGGTTGAGAATCTGCCTGCCAATGCAGGGGACACAGGTTCAAGCCCTGGTCTGGGAAGATCCCACATGCCACGGAGCAGCTGGGCCCCTGAGCCACAATTACTGAGCCTGCGCGTCTGGAGCCTGTGCTCCACAACAAGAGAGGTTGCGATAGTGAGAGGCCTGTGCACTACGATGAAGAGTGGCCCCCACTTGCCACAACTAGAGAAAGCCCTCGCACAGAAACAAAGACCCAACACAGCCATAAATAAATAAATAAATAAATTTTTTAAAAAAAGAAAAAAGAAATCTCCAGGCTGAAATGCAAAAAGAAATAAAGAAGGAAAAAACCCAGAACATCCAAGAACTGCGGGCCAAAATTAAAGACGAAATACATATGTACTGAAAGACAGAGACAAAATCTTGAAAACAGCAAGAGAAGTATGACCTGTCAGATACAAAGAAACCCCAATAAGGCTAACATCTGACTTCTCATCATAAACAATGGAGGCCATAAGAGGGATGACACATTCAAAGAACAAATCGTTTTTATGGGGAAATTTCTAGCTTTGTACCTGTGCAGCACTAGAACATACCTAATCCTTGTGTCATTAAAAGTTCAGTCTCCATCACTCTGGTCTAGAGCTGATATGGCAGCCCATGGGACAACATAGTATTATGGTTATTGGTACCACCTTTCCCCCTTACAGCTGTGACTTTGAGTTTTTTCTTATTTTCTGGCACCTACGGATGACTCTTTGGTTCTTTAGAACTTGGCTCTGTGTGTATGTGTGTGTGTATTGCTTAGCATTTATAGGAATATTTAATTGAAAAAGAATAAAAAGGAGATTTTTATATAAAAAAAGAAATACATATGTACTTGGAATACCAGAAGAAAGGGAAAACTGAGCAGAACAAATATTTGAAGTAATAATGACTGAGAACTTTCCAAAATGAATGACAAATATCAACTCTTATATACAAGAAACTCAGAGAATACCAAGCAGGATAAAACACAAACAAACTACTCCTAGGCATATATTCAAGCTTATAAAAAAAAAAAGAAAGACAAAGAGAAAACCTTGAAAGAAGCCAGAGAAATAAAACACACCTATAGAGGAAAAAGGATAAGAATCACAATGGACCTCACATCAGAAAACCTGCCAGCAACCAAGAAGTGGAATGAAATTTCAAAGTGCTGAAAAGAAAAACCCTCACCAGCTTAGAATTCTACACACAGTGAAATTATCCTTCAAAGGTAATGGAGAAATACTTTCTCAGACAAACAAAAACCAATGGAATTAATTGCTAGCAGGTCCAGCCTTAAAAATGTTAAAAGAAGTTCTTCAGGCAGAAGAAAATTTATTTATGCAGAAACTTAGATCTATATTAAGACATGAAGAGCGTCAGTGAAGAAATTTTAGGAAGGTAAAATAAACATATTTTCTTTCTTAAATCTCAAAGATAATTGTTTATTTAAAGCAATAATAATGACAACATATTGGGTGATTGGGTGATAGCATATGTACAAGTGAAGCAAATGACAGCAATGCCACAAAGGATGGGAATACTCTGATATAAGGTTTACATTACATTACATGCATTACATGTGAGGCAGTGTCGTTTTATTTAAAGGTGCACTTAGTTTAAAATACATATTGCAGGGTTTCCCTGGTGGTGCAGTGGTTGAGAGTCCGCCTGCCGATGCAGGGGACACGGGTTCGTGCCCCGGTCCGGGAAGATCCCACATGCCGCAAAGTGGCTAGGCCCGTGAGCCATGGCCACTGAGCCTGCGTGACCGGAGCCTGTGCTCCGCAACGGGAGAGGCCACAACAGTGAGAGGCCCGTGTACCACAAAAAAAAACAAAAAACAAACAAACAAAAAAACATATTGCAGGGCCTCCCTGGTGGCGCAGTGGTTGAGAGTCCGCCTGCCGATGCAGGGGATACGGGTTCGTGCCCCGGTCTGGGAGGATCCCATATGCCGCGGAGCGGCTGGGCCCGTGAGCCGTGGCCGCTGGGCCTGCGCGTCCGGAGCCTGTGCTCCGCAACGGGAGAGGCCACAACAGTGAGAGGCCCGCATACCACAAAAAGAAAAAAAAAAAAAAAAAAAAAAAAAAAACATATTGCAAGCTCTAAGGCAACCAATAAAATGTTTTTAAAAGACATATAATTAATGTACTACAAGAGATACAATGGAATAATAAAATGCTCAATTAAAACCAGAAAAAGATGGAAGAAAGGAAACAAAAATGCAAAGAATAGAAAACAGTAACAAACATTATGTTAAAAGTAAAGAGATGGAGGGACTTCCCTGGTGGCGCAGTGGTTGGGAGACTGCCTGCCAGTGCAGGGGACACGGGTTCGAGCTCTGGTCTGGGAGGATCCCACATGCCGCAGAGCAACTAAGCCCGTGTGCCACAACTACTGAGCCTGTGCATCTGGAGCCTGTGCTCCGCAACAGGAGAGGCCGCGACAGTGAGAGGCCCGTGCACCGCGATGAAGAGTGGCCCCCGCTCACCACAACTGGAGAAAGCCCTAGCACAGAAATGAAGACCCAACACAGCCAATAAATAAATAAATAAATAAATTTATAAAAGTAAAGAGATGGAGAAAGATATGTCATGCTAACACTAATCAAAAGTAAGCTGATGTAGCTTTTATTAATTTCAGACAAAGCAGACTTCAGAACAGGGAGGGTACTACGGGATAAGAAGGGGCATTAAAGAATGATAAAAGGGCCAATTCTCCAAGAACACATAACAATCTAAATCTCTATGCACCTAACAAAACAGTGTCAGTATGGGAAACTTAAATTTAAAGTATTATGTAATGTTTTACTTTATCCCAGGAATACAACATTCCTAGAGATTCTAATTGTAAGCAAGAGTGGGTGGCATGGGTAAGAGACATATGACCAAAAAGTAAGAGTGGCTCATGAAAGGATGAAGTAGTCCACAAAACTGTAGTATCGTTAGGATGACTCTAAAGTGTGAAGCTGCTGATGTCTGATCAGGATTGAACTGTTACCAAATGCTTTTCCACATTTATCACATTTAAAGTGTTTCTCTCCAGTATGAAGTCTCTGATGTTGAATAAGATGAGTGCTCTGGCTAAAAGCTTTACCACATTCACTACATTCATAAGGTTTCTCTCCAGTATGAATTCGATGATGTTTAGTAAGGGATGAGTTTTCAGGGAAGCCCTTCCCACATTCACCGCATGTATAGGGTTTTTCTCCAGTGTGAATCCTTTGGTGTTGTGTAAAGGTTGAGTGGGCACTGAATGCTTTTCCACATTCATTACAGTTATAAGGCTTTTCCCCAGTATGAGTCCTCTGGTGTTGGGTAAGGTGTGTACTTCGTCTAAATGCCTTCCCACAATCATTACACTTATAGGGTTTCACTCCAGTGTGAATTCTCTGATGTTGTGTAAGAGTTGAGATATCAGTGAAGGACTTCCAACAATTAATACATTCATAGGGTTTCTCTCCACTGTGAATTCTTTGATGTTGAATAAAGGATGAGTAGTCACTGAAGGCTTTCCCACATTCATTACATTTATAAGGTTTCTCCCCAGTATGAATTCTCAGATGTTGAACGAGTGATGAATTTACAGTGAATGATTTTCCACAAACTTCACATTTATAGGGTTTTTCTCCAGTATGAGTTCTCTGATGTTCAGTAAGAGATGAACTTTGGATAAATGCTGTTCCACAGTCATCACACTTATAAGGTTTCTCGCCAGTATGAATTCTCTCATGACGAAAAAAGTTTGAACGGTCACTGAAATTTTTTCCACAGTCACTACAATTATGAGTTTTCTTTTTAGAAGCTCTTTGACTTTTAATTGGAGATAAGTTCCATTTGACACTTTCCCCAAATGGATCAAATATATGTAGCTTCTCTTCTGAATGAGTAACATTCCGTAGGATAAGTTTAGATCTTACAACAAAACTTCTCTCAAACTCATTAAAAGTATGCCCATTTTCCTCACAAGACATTTCTTCATGGCCAACTATTATTTGCTGAAAACCAGTGGTTTGGGCAAGAGATTTTTTTGAAATTTTGCCTATAGAGTGCTCCTTTTGCTTTTCTACCTTGGCCTCATATTCACAGGTTTCTTCAAATAAATACTCTTTGGACACATCCCCTCTGAGCCTTTCCATGATGACAGTGATGGAACTGCTCACTCAAAAGTATATTCTAATGGTTTTCTCTTTGGTATCTAGTCTGCTCTTCAAATCTGAGGGGAATAAAACATTTATAAAAACATATTTTCTGTGTTGGGATTACAGGATCTGAACTCAGGAGCAAAAATATAACCTTACTAAAATGAGAATGCATATTTACAGTCTCGTAATCTGGGAAAATAATAAGTCAATGGAGTAGAGATAAGCAGAGGCAGAAGTGGTAGGAAAGAAGTTGGCCCAATAGGCAAAGTCACAAAGAGTCTGAAAGCTGAAAACAATGTTTTAAAGATGTAAAAGTTTAACCTTCTCATTTAAAGATAAACAAGTTTAGAACTAGAGAGGTTACGTGATTATAACCTAAAGATACAGAGGTTATTAATGAGATGGTCAGAAATAGAACTTAGGCTTTGTCCACTATACTACCACAGTAATCTGGAGACTAATCAGAGCTTAAATGAGAGAATGGACAGGTACCTAGTCAAAAGACAAAAGACAAATAATGAAGGGGATGCACAGCAGTATTAGAAAATGTGCGACAGGGACTTCCCTGGTGGTCCAGCAGTTAAGACTCCACACTCCCAATGCAGGGCGCCTGGGTTCAATCCCTTGTTGGGGAACTAGATACCGCATGCCTCAACTAAGAGCCCGCATGCCACAACTAAAAAAAAAAAAAATCCCGCATGCTGCAATGAAGATCCCACCTGCCGAAAATAAGACCCGGCACAGCCAAATAAATAAATATTTAAAAAAAGAAAAAAAAGGGCCTCCCTGGTGGTGCAGTGGTTAAGAATCTGCCTGCCGATGCAGGGGACACTGGTCCGTGCCCCGGTCCGGGAGGATCCCACATGCCGCGGAGCGGCTGGGCCCTTGAACCATGGCCGCTGAGCCTGCGCGTCCGGAGCCTGTGCTCCGCAACGGGAGAGGCCACAACAGTGAGAGGCCCGCATACCACAAAACAAAAACAAACAAACAAAAAGAGTAGAAAATCTTGGAAAGGTGTAGATTATAGTGTATGGATAAATGCAAGCCCTTCACAAGTCCTCCAAAAAAAACAATTGTTTCAAGTCAAATTTCGGGTCTTCAAGCAAACATTTTAGCAAAGGCTTACCGTCTAGGGGTCGCAGGCTGCAGTCCAGAGATTAAAATTTGGCCCACTGCACCAATGTGCTGCCACAGCGAGGAAACTCTGGCTCGGTTTAGTTTCCCTTTAAGCAGTTCTCTTCTTGACATTCCTTTCTCCTTCCACCTCCGCTCTTCCTCGGCACAGGGAATGCCCTGGGCCTTCGCGGCCTCTGGGGGACCCGGGGTCCCGCTCCCTGCCAGGCCCCAGCGCCGAGCGCCCGCTGCTCCCGGCCGAAGAGGAGGTGGAGCAGCAGGGCCCCAGTCCGCACGGTCCTCACGTGAAACCAAGCGGCTCCGCCTGCGGGTCCGAAGGCGCCTGAAGACGACGAACTGCGACTCCCAAAAGGCCTCGGGCCGCGCCGCTTCCGCTTTCGTTCTCAAGGACTTACTTTTTCCCAGAAGTCCCCGAGAAATCTCGGCCTCTGGGTACCCCTCCCCCAGCGCGGAGCGGAGGGGGCGAGCGAGAGGCGTCTCAGCTAATCAGGGCCGCACGCTGGAATCTCCATGGTAACCACCGACGCTTTCTCCCTTCTGCGGTGCTCTTGATGGAGGCTGAAGCTTGCTTCCGAGGTTAGGGACGCTGGCCGGCGCTTAGATTCTGGGGACTGGTGTGCGCAGGACAGAGGGCTCCCCGCGCCCGACCGTACAGGCCCTAGGAAGTAAAGACAGTGTAAAATGTTACAGACATTAGAGGACGCTGTGGTTCTTTGGATACTGTTTCTAACAAATTGTAAAAAGATAATTTTGAGATTCGGGGGACAATGGAACGAGGAACTAGGTATTAGAAAACATTAAGGAATTATTATGAGTGAACGTCACATTTGGCATTTCTCAGCAGACACTTCAAAGCCATCCAGATGTCAGCTATGTTTGTTTTTAATCTGCCAAGAGCTCAGGCAGCCTGGAATGCAGGGTGAAAACGTGCAGCGGAGCAGACCCACCAAGTACTACAGCCCCTGAGAACAATCAAGTCCCCGTCTCAGGGCCACTGCAGCAGTGATAGTGGGGAGACCCATCCTGCTGTTTATCTTTTCATTTCCTCTCTCTGGCCAAACCTGCAAAGAGCATGACAGAACCCTACTGTAACTGCAAATGTTTGTTTTCTGATTTCAAATGCGACAGCATGTTTATTATGCAAAAGCTGGAAAATGCAGAAAAGTATATATAGAAAAAAATACCAGGAGGAAGAGAAGAAGAATGTCATGACTAGGTCTTTCGGTGGCTGAGGGTGAAGAACAAGACCGTGGGCAGCAGGAAGACAGCAGGGGAGGTTGGGAGGCTATTTACCATAATCCGGGCCCTGGTGAAGTAGCTTAGACCAGCGGGAGGCCGGGTGGTGCTGCTGTATGACAGGAGTGGTGGATTTGGAAACATCGTAAAAGTAGAGCAGCAAGAAATCAAGGATGGATGTGGGGTTTGTGAGAAAGAGCCAGGTGGAGTGTGACACTGCAGTTTGGCCTGAGCATCTGGAAGAACGACACGGCCTGTTACTGAATGGGAAGCGTGAGGTTTCGGGGGTCGATGGAGGGCCTTTATTTGGACATGACATGTGAGAGGTGACCATGGAGAGAGTCTTCAGCAGAGGAAGCAGCTGGAGCTGGAAGATGAGCTCTGTGTGCGGACAGCATTAACTGTGAGGGGAGAGACCACCCAAGGAGGTGAGCCCTGGGGCACCCAGCATCCAAAGGTGGCGGTAGGTACCCCCAGCACAGGACACCGAGTAGGAGGCGGGAGCAGGGCTCTGGAACCAGGTGAGGACGCGTTTAGGGTCTTAGCTCTGGGCCATCCAGCTCTTGTCTGCAGCCCCCTCCAGTGGCCCTGCCCCCACATTCTCCCAGAATGGTATTGCCTGGGGTCTCCTGTTTACCTTCCCTCCTCTGCTCTCCCCCTCTGCTCTGGCATATTGGGTTTCTGGCTGCTGCCTGGGGTACCCAAACAGGACAAACAGGAAAAACTGGCCCTGTCCTGGGGACACCAGTTTCAGCTTGGCTTCTGGGCTTTGAGGAGGGGGCTCATGGGCCATCTCTCTGAGAAGCGGGACAGTTTCAGGTGTGGCCTCCGAAACTATCCCCCACCTGTTATCTGAGAGCCTCCATCTGCAGTGGCAGAGACAGTCCGGCGGGGCTCAGCGTCCTCCAAGAACCCCTTCCTCTCGGGCCACCTGTGGAAAGCTTCCAGCAGGGCACAATCCATGAGGGGCAAATTAATTTTGCTGTTTGGCTTTTTCTTTTAAGAAAGAAGAAGGGGCTTCCCTGGTGGCGCAGTGGTTGAGAGTCCGCCTGACGATGCAGGGGACACGGGGTCGTGCCCCGGTCCGGGAAGATCCCACATGCCACGGAGCGGCTAGGCCCGTGAGCCATGGCCGCTGAGCCTGCGCGTCCGGAGCCTGTGCTCCGCAACGGGAGAGGCCGCAGCGGTGAGAGGCCCGCGTACTGCAAAAAAAAAAAAAAGAAAGAAAGAAAGAAGACATAAAACACTGTACTCATCACCTTTAGAAACAGGCACACAGCACATAATTGTGTTATACAAGGCACACAACCTAATCAGCAGATCTGTTCTGGGCTGTGGCCAGTCAGGGCAGAGAGTGGGACTCATGGTTGGAAATTCCATGCAGGCAACAGAAAGGGAGGCAGATGGAGAATGTGGTAGTGGAGAGGGCATGGGAAGACAGCAGCTCACACTGGCCGAGAACGTCAGAGCAGAGGCCAGTGGGAGTCCGAGAGAGAGGGACGCAGGGCCTGGGCTAAAAGGAAATCCAGAGGCTGAGGCGCGAAGGGACACACACAAGGGAGGGGACACGCCTTCCGAGTCTTGCCCGTTAGACTTGGCGTCAGTCTCCAGCTTTGGATCTGTCGGCCACGGCGTGTCCTTTCCTTGGCAGGTTCCTGAACTGGTTCCTTCACCTGTGTGAACCTCCCCTTGGAGGGAAGGGGCCGTTGTGAGGGCGGCAGAGACTCCCTTCCGGAGGCTCCCTGGCTGGCGCCTCTTCTCCCCCAGGCTTCATCCTTGGCCTGCTGAGCCCGGTCTTAGCAGAGAATTCCCCACGCTTGGAGCTAACTAGGCTCCTCTTAGTAATTTGCATTCGCATCCTCACCTGGCTGTGGGCTGGCACTCTTCACTCATCCTCTTATCCTGGGAGTTGAAATCAGTTTCTTCCCACATTTGCCAGAGTCTTGAATAAAGTCTCTCTTGCACTTTCTAACAAGTGTCCGGTGAATAATTTGTCCTTAACAAGGGTTGTGAGACGGCAGCCGTGAGTGCCGAGTGAGGGCTTGGCGGGAGCAAGGGCTATGTACACAGCTGTGTGTGTGCATTGTGTAGCCAAAGTTCCTTTGTGGACACATAGTATGTACACAGTTGTGTACATAGGTGCTGTCCTCCTTGGAGGAGGGGCGGTGCTCGGGCTGATTCAATCAGCCCCTTGGATCACGTGACTCCTATTGTTAAATCAGTCCCCATAAATGAGGTGACTCCCATTGATTCAATCAGCACCCTCGTATCATGTGACTCCCATATATTAAACCGGCCCCTTAAATCACGTGATTTCTATGGATTCAATCAGCCCAGTTAAATATTCTGACCCCCATTAAATCAATCATCCTTCTTAAATCTCCTGATGCCCATTAGGAAGGATGATTGATTTAATTAGGGTCACCATATTTTAAGAAGGCAGGTTGAATCAATGGGAGTGCTGTCCCCCGAGGGGGGTCCTCGGGTGCTCCAGGGGGACCCCCAGCTCCTGCTGCAGTCCGTGTGGTGCTCCCAGCGCCTGGCGGCTTCTCCTCTCAGGGACCTTGGATCTAGCTGTGAGCCTGGCCTAGAGAGGGCCACAAACACGTGAATGAACCTGAATCAAAGGGCGACCCCGTGGGCAGATGCCCCCGGGTCACAGGCAGACGACCTTGATGGGGCAACAGCAGTCAAAGGCCTCGGATACCAGGTATGCTTCTTGACTTCAGGCAAATATGGAAACATCACCTCTTAGTACAAGTCCTGGGGCGAAAAAGGAGAAATTAAGTTGAGGGTCCGATCCCCCACCTCCGGTACAGAAATAAGAAACCCTTGGAAACCGTGGTGTGCTAAGGCAAGACACGGCCCTCCCCGTAGGCCTCCTCGGCACAGGTATTTTTAGGTCTTGCTCTGAGCATCCCAAGCCTCTAATCTCAGCAGCTTATTGGGGACTTGTCTGGAGGAGGCAAGGGAGTTTGACACCCTGGCCCACCCAGCTAACCCGCTCTCCCAACAATGAAAAAAGGCAGACTTACGGTTAAGAACTCCCATACAGGGACTTCCCCGGTGGTCCAGTGGCAAAGAATCCGCCTTCCAGTGCAGGGGACACGGGTTCGATCTAAGATCCCACATGCAGAGGGGCAATGAAGCCCATGCTCCACAACTACTGAGCTCATGTGCCTCAGCTAGAGAGCCTGCCTGCAGCAAACTACAGAGCCCACGCACTCTGGAACCCACGCCGCAACTAGAGAGAGAAAACCTGCATGTCACAACTAGAGAGAAGCCCGCACACTGCAACAAAGATCCCATGTGCCACAAGTAAAACCTGACGCAGCTCCCCCAAAATTTTTTAATAATAAATAAATAAAATAAATAAATATTAAAAAAAAGAACCACTCTACAAGCAAATTTGTGGTAAATTGTGTGTTTACTTTTAGAGTAAGGGTATAAATGCATGTTGGATATTTATTTTATTCTTTTAGTTACCCATACTTCTTTTTTTTTCTTTTAGCCTTTTCTTACTTTCTGGGACTGTAAGACAGTCCAGGCTCATCTTGTATTTTCTCAGCCTCAGCCCCAGTACCAGGCTTTTCTCCAAGGAGCCCTGGTTTCTTTTATCGAAGATGGGATTTAGAAACCAAAATCTGGGCATGAAGTACTCTTGTGGCCACTGGGGCATTACGTGCTTCCAGAACTCTCAGGGGGCAAAGCTAGGAAATATGGGTCTGTGTGCTCACCCATATATGCACATCTGTTTTGTATTTTTCTGCACATATGATGCAAACCTGAGTTCACACTGATATGACCGTTCATTCTGGCCTTCTCCCCAAGCGTATCTGAAACCTCCTTGTCCAGCTGTTCCCTACTGCATGTTTACTTGTTAAATCCTAGTGTACATGTAAAGTAGGTTCAAACTGCTAACCTGTACCCTGTGGGAAATAAATTTACCAACTAGAGATCAGTATGTATATATAGAGTCGTCTTTTCTTTATAGCATTTAGCAAAGCACTGTTTTGCAAAGTTGTCCAGGTCAGTTCCTTTCTGTCTCCCCTTTTAGTGAGAGTGTGTCTTCCATCTCCCTTCAGCCTGCACTGGCCTGGGACCCCACACATCCAGCTGTTCTTGATTTTTTCATAGCCAGGGTCACTCTTTGTGGTGTCCTATGGGGTTGCAAAAGTGCATGGAGTACACACCCCCATCATAGAACCACCCAGAACAGTTCCATCACCCTACAACTTCACTAGTGAGGCCCTTGAGGGGATGCAACCCTGGCAACCCCTGTTCAGTTTTCTGTCCTTATAATTTTGCCTCTTCAAAAAAAAAAGAGTAAATAAATAACTAATTAAATAACATCTGGTGGTGAGGTACACTTCCCTATTGACCCTGGGAGTGGCACATGGGGGGCCTCAGTGGACAAAGATCCACACCACTCACACAGCCGAGACATGGCGGGACAGGTCAGGGCCAGCCCAAGGTATGAACCCCAAAGCCAGGCACCACACTGGAGCACCAGGGGACATCCAGAAGTGGCACTTGCTGAACAGCCGCTGTGGGAACAGCAAGAGGCACCACTAGGTCCATTTGGACAGAAGGAGTGGCGTCCGGGGCAGGGTGGCTGGTGAGGAAACACCACTGGCCCCAGTTCCCAGAGGCGTTGTGTCACTGGCAGCAGGAGGGCAGTGTTCACAGCCTCTCTCCCCTCCACCTCTCCCTCATTCCTGGTTCTTCCCCTTTCACTGTCACAACAGGGATTTGACATCCTCATCCTTTGCTAGGATCATTCGGAGTCAGGTTCTTGACTTTCAAGGCAGATGCAGGAAACGTGTGCCTCATGTCGCTCAGAAAGTCACCAACACACACTGCTTTTCACTGATGTGGCCTTAGGTGTTTTCCCCTGGGTTTCGGGACCTTGTAGACAAAGCTGGTCTCTATCTCTGTCTCTCTCTGCCACCCTCCTCTCTTACTATTCTAGCTGTCTGTCTGTCTCTGTCTCTCTCTTTCCACCCCCGCCTCCTCCTCTCTCCCTCTCCCCCAGCTGCTCCATCCTTCTTCTGCAGACCAGCTTCCCAGACTCCTGGTTCTGCTGCATCCAAACTGCAGCTTCCCTATCCTGGTTGTCTACAGACCCTCCAACATGTGGCCCCCACCTGGTCCCTCTGGCAGAGGGTCACTGGCTGCCCCCAGCCCCATCAGGTCATCCCCATATCACTGAGTACTGCCCTCCATTCTTCTCCTGTCTCCCTTCTGTGACCTTGTCCTCTGTACTTGCATGAATGAAATCACCTTCTGACAGACCCCTCTCTCCTCACCTAGCCCCTCCAATCTCACACCAACTCTGGCAAAAATGACCTGCCTAAAATGTGGATGGATTCCTAGCCCAGCCCTGCCCAGCCCGCCTGCTCCCCCCTCACTTCCCTGGCAGGACATACCCAGAGGAGGGGCCTCGGGAGCCCCTCGGTCCACCCAGCACACTCCACACTTAGAGGCTGGGCTGGTGTGGCTTCTCTGGAAAGAGCCTTGGACACTTTCCTGCAGCATATTTGTGAGAGGGCGGGCGAGGCAGACGTGTCCCTTGTCTTATGGGCTTAGATCCTAGGGAGAGGGCAGGTGGGTACAAGGCCAGTCAATACAGAAGCCACAGTTTGTAGAGGGTGGGTCCCTGGAGGAGAGCCCGAGGCTGGTGAGAACAGAGGGGAGGGAAGCTCAGAGAGGAGGGGAAACCTGACCCTGCAGGTAAGGACTTTTGTCTCCAATGGAAAGACATTGGAGATTTTTATAAAGGGGGATGCCATGACGAAATGTCTGTACCTATAAATGACGTGGGAACAACAGGACAATATGCAAACGACGAACCTTGACTTAAACCACACACCTTACACAAGAATGAACTCAAAATGGATCATAGATTTAAAGACAAAACTATAAAACTTTTAGAAGAAAACATAGAGAAAATCTTCATGAACTCGAGGTTAGGGAAGAGTTCCTAGACTTGACATCAAAAGCCCCGGGACAAACTGTGACAAACAGTGACAAACTGGACTTCATCAAAATTAAAAACTTCTGCTTGGCAAAAGACGATGTTAAGAGAATGAAAACAAGACATAGACTAGGAGAAAATATTTTCAAATCACATATCTGACAAAAGCACTGTATCCAGAATAGAGAAAGAATGCTCAAAATCCAACAGTAGAAAAGCAAATAATCCAATTACAAGCTGGGAAAGGACTTGAACAGATGCTTCACCACAAAAAGATACATGGATGGCAACTAAGCCCATGAAAATATGTTTAACATCATTAGCCATTAGCGAAATGCAAATTAAAACCATGGTGAGATACCACTACATACCAAACGGATGGAGTTAAATTACTGACAATATTGAGCGCTGATAAGAACACGGAGCAATAGGAACTCTCATTCATGACTGGGAAGAATGCAAAATGGTATGGTCACCCTCAAGCACAGTTTGGCACTTCTTATAAAGTTGGACGTATCTTTATGATATCACCCAGCAATTGCACTTGTGGGCATTTACCCAAAAGAAGTTAAATCTTTTTAAATTTAATTAATTTTTGGCTGCGTTGGGTCTTCTTTGTTGCTGCACACGGGCTTTCTCTAGTTGCGGCAAGCGGGGGCTACTCTTCATTTTGGTGCACGGGTTTCTCACTGCAGTGGCTTCTCTTGTTGCAGAGCATGAGCTCTGGGCATGCAGGCTTCAGTAGTTGTGTCATGCGGTCTCAGTAGTTGTGGCTTGTGGGCTCTAGAGCGCAGGCTCACTAGTTGTGGTGCACGGGCTTAGTTGCTCCGCAGCATGTGGGATCTTCCTGGAGCAGGGCTCGAACCCACGTCCCCTGCATTGGCAGGCAGATTCTTAACCACTGCGCCACCAGGGAAGCCCCAAAGAAATTAAATCTTACATTCACACAAAAACCTGTACACAGATGCACATGGCAACTCTGTTCAATAACCACACAAACCTGGAAACAACCCAAATACCCTTCAGTGGAGTAAGTGGGTTCCCATAGGGTGACACCCCCCACAATGGAGCACGACCCTCCAGTGAAAGGAAGGAGCTATGATACAGCCGGCAGCCGGGGTGCATCTCAGGTCATTACAGGAGTGAAAGGAGCTGGGCTCAAAGGTGACATTCTGCGTGATTCCATTTGTAAGAAACAAAACTATAGGGATGGTTGCCAAGAGTTGGGTGGCGGAGGGTGTGACTATAAAATGGTTTGGGGGCGATGTAGCTGTTCTGTACCGATAAAGTTATTACATGAATCTATAAATGTGTTCAATTCGTAGGACCATACACCGAAAAACTATAATTTTACTGAATGCTAATTTAAAGAATTAACGTCTAAACTTAATAATGAGCAACTTTACAAGTAAAACCCCAACCTTGGGCTTCCCTGGTGGCGCAGTGTTTGAGAATCTGCCTGCTAATGCAGGGGACACGGGTTCGAGCCCTGGTCTGGGAGGATCCCACATGCCGCGGAGCCACTAGGCCCGTGAGCCACAACTACTGAGCCTGCGCGTCTGGAGCCTGTGCTCTGCAAAAAGAGAGGCCGCGATAGTGAGAGGCCCGCACACCATGATGAAGAGTGGCCCCCGCTTGACACAACTAGAGAAAGCCCATGCACAGAAACAAAGACCCAACACAGCAAAAATACATAAATAAATTAATAAACTCCTACCCCCAACATCTTCTTTAAAAAAACAAAACAAAACAAAAGCCCCAACCTCATTCCCCACTGAGCCCCCTGTGAGCCCAGGGATGGGGGCATGGAGCCTGTCAGATGTTGCCTAGAAGCAGGGGAGAGGGCTGCAGGTCTGGACCAGGTGGACCTGTCAGGCTCCCGGAGTCTGCTCTGGACCCGGGCCCAGCGCTGCCGAGTGGGCCCCCTCAGACTGCTGAGCCCAGGCTGGCTGCTCCTATGGGTGTGGCCTTCTCTGACCTGCCCAGAGTGTGCTCCGTTTGCACTTGGACTGACTTCAGATTTTTTCCAGTTAAATTCTGCCCTGCCTTGCTCTTGATGGAGGGTAAAGAAGGCCAAGGCTTTGGGTAGAAAAGTCCTGTGTCAGAGACCTGAAGGGCGGGTTACGGATTCTCATCCCTCCCTTCAGCAGAGACCAAGTCACAGCACCCATTTGTGGAAGATCCTGGCCCCTGACTCGGTGATTCCCACAGGAGGAGGTAGCTGGAGCCACGGTTGCTTGTGTTATGTCAGGCAGGCGGCCCTGAGCAGAGCTGTCCAGGTCAGACTCCCAGAATCAGACTCTCCTGGAATCAGAGCTGCCCAGGTCAGACTCTCCTGGGCATCAGGGGAGCAGCCTTGGTTCAGGACCAGCTTCTGGTGGGATCTATCCTTCATACGGCCTTGGAGACTACTGCTGGTGATAGGCAGGGTGAGCAGGGAGGCATGTGGGTGAAATCACGGGAGGACAAATGGTTGGAGCCTGGAAGGAACAAAGTGAACAGGGGTTGGGAGGAGAGGAATCAATCAGAGAAAAGTGGGAAATGAGCGTTTCAGGGTTGTCAGATGCTCACCAGAAAAAGGGATGAAAACCACAGGGGGACGTCTGCATCCTTGGAACCTCCCAGCTCTTGTGACCACAGAAGGAAAGGGCGCGAGGTCCCCCAGATCTGCTTTAGGCATCAGCGGTTCCAGACCCCCTTGGAGGACATCTAGCCCCAGGGGAGACAAGAGGACCCTGACAGGAGCCTAGGGCAACCTTGTACCCCCTCAGAGACCACGACCACCTGTGCCAGCAGCCCACGGTCAGGTGAGACCCCTTGGGGTGGCCTGTGACCAACACTCAGAGAAGAGTGAACAGGCCAGGGCCTCGCACTGGGCAGGAGACCCAAACAAGAGACAGCATCTCTTGAATCGCAGGAAGACGGAACCAAGATGAGGCAAATCTCCCTCCAACCCAACGGTACTCAATTCTGTGGACATTAGCTCCTCAAGAGTTCCTAGGAGCATGTGGTGTCAGAACTGACGTCCAATTACTTTACTGCTGTCTTTATTTTGTTTCTCTTGCAGGCTGAGAAGGGATGGGAGGTGAGCTGAGCAGGGAGATGCTGATGAAGAGGAGTTAACCCCACAAAGAGGAGGCGAGTGAGAATGGGTGGCGGAAGGGGCAGGAGAAGACACTTCCTTACAAGTGGGCATCTGCGTCTGGGCAGTGTGGGGTGTCCACAGAACCGTCGGGATGACGTTTGTCTAGTTCAGACAGCCCCAGAAGCCATCAACCACAAAGGAGGCACCTACAGCATCTCGTCTTCCTCATCCTGGGCCCCCATCTCAGGGAAAGGGGGTGCTGTCAGGGCTCGGGCCCAACACCCTGGTTACTGGGGGTGAGTGCGGGGACCTGAGGGGTCCTCATCTCTGTCCTCATTCCCACCCTGCTCTCAGCCCCCAGTGATCTGTCTCCATCTATCTATCAATCATCTATCATCTCTCATCAATCTGCATGAACAAGGTCAAGTCAACAGGCTCTAAAGTACATTATCACATCACATGTTTTCTGCTCCAGTGTGTGTGTGTGCGCACGCACGTGTGTGTGTGTGTGTGTGTGACAGAGAGGGGGGGGTTGGGGGCCAGAGAGAAAGGACAAAGGAACTGTGTTAAACGGGTCTTCCTGCTCTAAGGGCCTCAGTCTCCTCACCTATAAAGCAGATGGTAGCACCTCCAGCACCTCCAAGATGCAAGTGAGCAGTAAGGCACGGCCTAGCCTTCTGTGAGGCAAGCCAGATGGTTCTCTCTGGGGGACCAGCGTGGGGGAGAGGGTTAACCACCAACTCCGTAACTGAGTAACCAGCAAATCTTGATTAGAACAAAGCAGCAGGTGGAAAGTTACGGGAACCAATGTCAGCACCAGGGGGTGAAATCTGGGATTTTTCAACTCCAAGGGGGCAATCCAGGTAAGGGAAAAATCCTCTCTCTGGGGCTGGGTTGAGAAACTAATTGGGTGAAGTAATGAGTTGAAATAGACTTGACCAAGTGCCAAGTTGTAGCTGAGTGTCCTGGAGACTGGAGATGTGGTTCAAACTTTTACGTATTTTTAGGCAAACTGTTACACTGTTGTCTTCAGTTAGAGTGAACTTTTACAGAGAATGACACCACGCTCCTGAATGAAGAAGGAGCAAGGCCCAGGAACGCCCCCAGCATGGAGGGCGCTGCTGCCTGGCTCTGGAGGGGCTTGTGGGGCTAAGCAGGCTGGGGATGCACGTTCAGGCAGTGGGAATGCAGAAGCCCAGAGTCAGAGAGATTGTGCAGCTTGGTGAAAAAGCCATGCACTATCTCGAGTGGAATCCAACGGACACACTAATAAGCCACACAAAACTTGCATCTGGTTCCCCAAAATATTCTTTCCACCCTCTGCAGCCTGTTCACTCTCTGCCAAGGGTCACCTCGTGGACTAGAGCTCAGGCCACGTCCTTGGATTTCCTGGTGCGTCCATGGGATCAGCTGGCCCATCCCATGGGAGCCTGTGTCCTTACCTGGACCTTGCTTTATCAAGGAGGAAGCCTCGACTCTGGGGCCTGCAAAGGGAATGGGCCTGGGCAGGGAGCAGGGTTGGAAGGCTTAGCCGGTCACCGTGGCTCAGCGTCCAGCCCTCCTGCGCTCGCCCACTTCCAAGAGGAAGTCTGGGAACGGAGCCCAGCTCCTGGCGCCAAAGCTTTGCTTCTGCCCTTCCTGACTCTAGAAATTGGGGTCCAGGTCCCTGGCCTTACCAGTCTGCACCCCTACCCCCTGTCTGAACCTGTCCTAGGGCTCTGGGAACCTTGGGTTTGGGCAGATAGATGCCCAGGGCTGGTGCCCAGCACACACTGGGGCTCCCTGTGGCCAGCAGGTGGCGCTGCAGGAGCACTGGAGGGGCAGCGGGCTGGGCCCACTCCCTGCAGCCCTGGCTGGAGCCCCAGGTGGTTGCTGAGGCTCCTCTGCTGGCTGGGGAGTGTGGGCTCAGGGTGAGGGGTCAGGCTGCAGTGCAGAGAGGGCTGCGACGTCGGAGGGTGTCCCAACGCAGAGGCTGGAGCTCTGGGAAGCCCTCCACCACTTTCCCATGTTTTCTGCCCTCTGTGTCCGATGCTTCGGGTGTGGTTCCACTTAGGCAACCTGGTCAGCCCTTCATGCCCGTTTCATGGATAAGAAGGTAGAGGCTCAGGTCAGGGGCAGGACCCAGGGTGCACATGTCACGGCCCTGCAGCATCCAAGGCAGAGAGTCAGCATGTTCCCACCATTTCTGTCCCAAGCCCCAGGGTCTCAGGTTGGCCTGGGGCCCTCGGTCTCCAGCCCGTCCACCAGGCTGAGGGTGTGTGCAGTGCTGGCATGGGTGGGTGTCTGTGAGCGTGTCGGGGTGTGAGGTAGGAGTGTGTTTCTTGTGGGTGAGTGTGAGTGTTCTGAGTGTATCTCATGGTGTGTGTATCTCACAGTGTGTGTGCCAGGCGTGCGTGTCTGTGTATCCAAGTGTGCATGTAGTTCCTGTGTTTATCTGAGCCTGTAGGCTTCATCTCTTCCTCAGTCTAAGATAGACAAGCTGTCTCACAAAAGCTTCCACAAGACGGGTCCAAGCCGTTTCCTCTGCTCAAAGGGAGCACCAGCGTCTGCAGGTGGAGATGTCCCCACCCTTCATGTGACTTCACTTGACATCATCCCTGCTGACCCTGGAGGTGCCCCAGGGATGACGACAATTCTTGGAAGGGGATGCTCGGTGAAACTCACCAACTCCCCTTTGATTCCAGGAGCAGCAGTAACTTTGCTCACATTCAGCAAGTCCAAGTTGCCTCAGTTTGGCAGTCATGTGGCTGGGCTTCCTGGAGCTCGAGCGTGACTCAGCTCGAGAAGGCTCTGGACTGCACTCCATCCACCCACAGCCCTCGGAGGCTGGCCACGTCGCGCCTCTGCAGGCCCAGCACGCGGGTTCTGCTCCCTGCCGCCCTCACCCAACCTCCTTGGGAACACCTCACCTGCCGCCACCCTATCCTGGGGGGTACATGGGGCGTGGAGGGTAGGGTCTACAAGCTCCCCAGCCCTGTAGGTGATTAGGACAAGCTGGGCACTGGCAGCAGCTGACTCAAGGAGCAGAACAACTTGAGAAGTGATGACCATCAAACACTCTGGTGGGGCTTCCCTGGTGGCGCAGTGGTTGAGAGTCCACCTGCCAATGCAGGGGACGCAGGTTCATGCCCCGGTCCAGGAAGATCCCACATGCCGTGGAGCGGCTGGGCCCATGAGCCATGGCCGCTGAGCCTGTACGTCCGGAGCCTCAGCAACGGGAGAGACCACAACAGTGAGAGGCCCGCGTACCGCCTCTGGTGGCCCTGACAGGTCAAGGTGTGAGAGAGGAGGGGCTGGACGGCTGCAGAGCCGGGACTGAGGGGCCGTGTGGCCTGGCCAGCTGCTGGTGTCTCCTGGGATTTCCAACATCAGTCGGTGCCCCAGCAAACCTGTGTGGGAGCAGGAGGGCTGAGTCACAGGCACTTGGTCAGCCTGTAATGAGAGGCGTTTTGAAATATACAACGTGAGAGAGAAGTTCCAGGTAGACCCTGCTAAGGGAGAGGACCCCGGGTGTGTGCATTTTACTAACGGAAAGAGGCTCAGTGGGGACAAGAGGCCATAAGCAGAAACTTGAGCAGGCCCGTGGGTGCCACCAGCCTGCCCAGAAAGTGACACTCTGGAAGCACACCTGAGACTGCCCTGTCTGTGCCCAGTTACACTGCCCTGAATGTGCTAGGTGGGCAGCAATCAGGTCCCCAGCCTCGCGTTCCCTGCACACCTGCTGCGGGGCCGTCTTTCCAGATTTTGGACTTCACCTGCTCTCAGGGCAGGGCTGAGCCCAAACCTGCCTGCTCTGTTCATCTCAGGAGAGGGCTCAGAGCTCCTGCGGGCAGCATGTCAGTGGGGGCCCAGGGCCTGCCCAGAACACCCACCCCAGTCCAGATCCCCATCACTCACACCCCTCACTGCCCAGACCCCTACCTACACCCTCCCAGGGGGATTCTCGACAGTGCCTCTAGCTGCATGTCCTGTGTTCAGCCCAGCTTGGATGCATCCCAACCAAGTGTGTTGGGCAGCCTGCTCTCCAGGGAATGCAGGAAGGGGTGTCTGAGCCCAGAGTACATGCCCTCCCCTGTACAGACAAGAATGCGGCCCCATTGGTGGAGTGTTCTGTGGTCCTCGGACCTAGGAAGGCTCCTGTGATCCTGGTTGCCCCAGCTGTCCTCCTCTGGCCTCTGGGAAGGTCTCCCCTACCCCGACCCCACCCCCAACCCTGCCACCAGCCAACGTCTGCTCAGGGGAGCCCAAAGGGATGCTTAGTACCAACACCATCTCCATCAGACTAACAAAAGTCAGAAGTCCATGCGGAGGGCCTGTGCCCTCTTGCAGAAGGCTGGATGGGGGTACTTGTGAGCAGTGCCCCCTCTGGTTTCCATTCAGTGCCATTGGTCCCCATGAACTCACCAGGAACAGGCGGTATTCTTGTTGAAAGAACAGAACGGGATGCCTGGGGCACTCTGCAGACCCCACCCACAGAGCTTCCATCCACCTGCCCCGGAAGCAGTTGGCACCCCTGTACCCAGGCTGTTCTGATTTTGGGGGTCTCTGGTATGTCTGATGGGCCTCAGCCCACGATGGGTCGAGGGCTCAGCAGAGGAGGCTGGGATCAACCCTGCGAGCCCTGCTGCTCTGGGGCTGTGCTGGGTCCGTGAGAGCTGAGACGGCAGAGGAAGGGCCACTGCCAAGGGAGCTGCTTAGGGAGGGGGCCGCCGCCCTGCTCCGACCTCCCCACCACTGACTGCTGCCTTGACCCACTGCTGCCCTGAGTCTAAGACCTCTTTGTTGACAAGCAGCCGTTCCCTTGCCCCAGCCCTAATCCAGCTCCAATTAGAGGGAGAACATGTGCTTTGACTGAATGGCCTGGCTGGTGGCAGAGCCTGAAGGCGTGCTCACCCGCTGGCCCGCTGGCCTAGCACAGGGGCCCTTCCTTGGTTTGCGGAATGTGGCTTTGAGAGCTGTGGCCACTCCATACAGAAACCAGAGTGCTCGAGGGGCACCTCTGCAGCCTCAGCACCCCCTCCACAGCCAGAGAGAAGAGAATGGAAGGAGTGAGTGAGGCTGGAAGATGGAGGAGGGTCAGGTCGCACCGGCCGGGGGCTCAGGAGGAGGGCAGCCTCTGCATCTAGGCGAGGGGGACTTGGAGGGGTTCCGCCCAGCTTGCCAGGAGAGGGTTTCCTCCAGCTGGAAAACTGGCTTTTCCGTGGAGTGGTAGCTTCTGGAGGCACAAGTGGAGGGGGTGGGCAGTGATAGTCAGGGAGGGGTCATGAGCAGGGTCTTATCAAGGTCATCTCAACCTCACCCACCCAGAGCACCTAATGTGATGCTCACGGCCACTCTGGGTGGGCTGGGCTGCCCTCACGTGTTCTCATAGCCCCTGGCCAGGAGCCAAGCAGCCTGTCCTTTCAGGACACCAAGCTTGCCCTAGGCCTGTCCTGCTCTGATGGTCTCTGTGCCATCGCAGTCACTGCTGTGTGACATTGGGCAAGTCCCCCAACCTCTCTGTGCTTATTTCTTCATCTGTAAATTGGGTGTGATTGGAGGACAAGATGCCCAGGACCTGTCAAATGCTTGGAGCAGAGCCCAGGGTGGGTTCTTCCTTCCCGGAGCCAGACTGGTCTGTGAACTCTGCTGTGTGAGCCCAGGAGGGTGAGGAGGTGGTGGCCAGCCGTGGCAGATGTACATCTCACAGAAGAAGCCTTTGGGGAGCGCTCTCTCCATGTCCTGAATTTTCTTCCTTTTGTGCATTAGCAAGTGGGCACAGAAATAGCCGGTGCTTCGTAGATCTACGTGATGAAGGTTCTGGACCTTAAATGATGGGCTTTGGGGTGTCGATTGAGCAGCCCCTGAGGTTCGAGGATGAGCTCCCACATGGTGAGCTCCTGGGGCAGGCACTCAGGATTCACAGTCCAGAAACAGTGCAGAAATAGATGACAAGGGAAGAAAGGGGTGGGGACAGGCTGGGTGGACACTCAGTGCCCCTGGCTAAGGTTGTCACCAAAACCTGGAGGGAAGGCCGAGACCACTCCCAGGTCTCGCCTCTGTGGCTGCCCAGCTTGGAGTCTGATCTTATCAAAGTTTGCGTTGCTCAAAGATCCTCTTCAGGCAGTGCCAGGAACAGGGTCCTGAACTGTGAGGACCCAGCCACATGGGATTAAGATTCAGGTTCACAGAGACAGGCCCTGACCAGTGCACTGGCCTCATGGGGAGCTAGGAGCCTTGGGAAGACTTTCACAGTCGATAATTGTGTTCAGATGCTGTGCTTTGCCATTTAAACACTTTAAGAAGAAAGCCAGCCAGCCCAATATTTACCATATGGTAAAGTCCATGGCCGGACAGGGTAGTGTGGACAACCAGGGACTGGGCCTGCGACACAAGAGGTCCGAGGCTGAGCTGGGAGGCTTCCAGGCCGGAGTCGGTGATGCTTAACTCCATCCATGCCGTGAAGCTCCATAGCCACCTGCTGCTTAAACACAGGCTTGAAATCAGTAAGATGTTCTGTAAAGCTCAAACACACATTCCATTGCTGGGTCAATGAGAGCAGGGCTGGTTCTTTGCTGAGCCCAGGATGGGCCCTTACAGGTGTGGACAGGGGAGAGCTGGCCGGGAACAGATCCCGGCATCTGCCCCACCTGGCACTGCCCAGCAAGAGGGACTGGAGGAGACAACGACCTCTTGGCAATCGTTCTGCAGCCAGACACAGATGCGAGGGTGCCAGCACCACCCAAATGCTGGCCGACCAGGGACTGATCCCAAACGCACTTCCCTACCCAGTGTCTCTAGCCTGGATCCAGGTACCTGGGCTTGGAGTATTTAAGAGAAATCATACCCCTGGTCTCAGAAGAGGTGCCTTCCCTGAGCTCAGGCCATTCGAGATGTTTGGATTTAGAAACCCAGGAAGAGCATGAGAGGAGGTCAAGGGTGAGAAATGAAACATCAGTATCCCAGCCAGTGGAGACAGTCAACAACCCTGGGTGCTAGGGTAAGAGGTCAGAAACCAAGTCCGCACCTGTAGGTGCGGGGAGAGGAGAAGGGTCTGATTTACTCAGGAGCGCCACCCTTGAACTGCATGGGAGGGGCAGGAGTGGGATGGGTGGGGGCCACAGGAGCACATGAGGATTTGGAGAGCACAGCTGTCACCCCCTCCCAGGGAGATCACAACTGTACCTCCACGTCCTGGGGAATCTCTGAATCTCACCAGCCCTTTGCGAATGGTAACGTCCACCCCTCAGCCTTGCTTGGAATGGTGAAGGCATCAGGAGCCATGGGCAAGCCCAAGCCCCACTTAGCCACCCCTTCAGCCCCAGCCATCTGGATCCCCCCTCTCTCTGCCTGGGTTGCCAATAGCCAGTGAGTACCTGCTAGGTCCCGGCAAGATGAGTGCGGCTGGAAGGCAGAAAACAGGCCCCTCCCCTGGCCTCCTCACCAAACCATGTGCACGTGTGCATGAAGGCGTGTGCACGTGTGTGCGCATGCATGTGCACACCCATGGAAGCCCAGGCGGGTATACGAGCATGTGCGTGTGTGAGCACATGTGTGAGCACAGGGGGGTGAGTGTGTGTGTGTGCATATGTGCACACATACACATGTGTGAGCACTCACGCATGTGTGACGAGTGGGCAGGGGCTGGGCTGCTGCTTTTCCTCGTTCACTTTCAGGCTGAGCTGAGGGAATTCTTTCTCCCTCTGGGGGCCTCTCCCCAAGAGAGGGGGTCTGGAAAAGAGAGGGGGTCTGGAACCTCCTGATTCCTTTAGTTTTCAGACCCTAAATCTCAGGGCACAGAGTCCACAATCTTTTTTTTTTTTTTTTTTTTTTGCGGTACGTGGGCCTCTCACTGTTGCGGCCCCTCCCGCTGCGGAGCACAGGCTCCGGACGCGCAAGCTCAGCAGCCATGGTTCACGGGCTCAGCCGCTCCACGGCATGTGGGATCTTCCTGGACTGGGGCACGAACCCGCGTCCCCCGCATCGGCAGGCGGACTCTCAACCACTGCGCCACCAGGGAAGCCCAAGTCCACAAGCTTTTGAGGACCTATGAAACTGTTGAGACTCGGGGAGACCACTTTTACTGGCTCCAAAATATGAAAACTGCTTTTGAGTTTTGCAGCTACTATCTGGGGACATGCCACAGGTGTGTGTTTTGGGGATTTCCTGGGAAGGGCATGTTCCCAAACATGCCTCCTCCCCAGCCAAGGTAACTTCCCTTCTCCCCCAAGCCCCCGTCCCCCCAAAACCTCACCCAGCCAGGAGGCAGAGAGAGACCCTGACTCAGGCAGAGCTGGGCCAGCTCACCTCCTCTGCTGCCTTCCCGCCAAGCTGACCCGGATGTCCAGAGCGCTGCCTGTGATGAGCTGGAACCCCACCCGCCTCCATGGCCATGTGCCTCAGGCCTGGGGCTCGGGGAGGAGGTCCAGCCCAGTGCAGGCCCCCAGGGAGGTGTCCCCGCCCCAGGGAACGGGGGTGAAAGGCATGTGGGACTTCCTCAGCGCTTGCTGGCCTTTCCGTCAACTCTGAGCTGAGTTTTTCTCAAGTTCACATTCAACATTGACTTAGGCTCACGAGGCAAATGATTTGTCTGCTGGCTCTGCAGCTCATGGGCTGGCGTTGGGGGGACCTTATCCTCCCTTGGCTCTTCCCCCTCCACCCGCTACCCTGTAAGTGAGAAGCCTGTGGCTGGTTAGTGCTAAGGGCCCTCAGGCTAATACTGTGAAAGCTCAGAGGACTTCAACTCCAAAAGTCACTTGAGGACACTGGTCCACTCCCTCTAACCTGCACCACGCATCCAGAGTCAGAGCCTTTCTCTGTAATGACTGCACGAAAGCTAAGGGCCACGGCCTCAGTCGGCAGGCCTCATGGGGCTGCAGGGGCCTCAGCACCTGCTCCCCTGACTGGCAGAACCACAGCTGCTACTGTCACTGCAGCTGAGCCCGTGCTGACATCCTGGGTCTCAGGCAACTGTATAGCACGGGGCTGAAATTTCTGCTTATTCATGTGTCCGCATAGATCTGGAGATCTCACAAGAAACCAGAGGCCTTGTGCCCAGGCTCTTGGGGCAATGCTCACCATTCCCCACCAGGGTGAAGGCACAGGTGAACATGGGCTCTGCCCACCAAGCCAGCCAGCCTGAAAATCCACCAGCTGTGCTCTGTCCCCAGGGACCAGGGTCCCTGGCAGGGATGACCCGTGAAGCACTTGCATGTGTGTCACTCGTTGGTAAGGTCCTGTGGTTGGCGAGAAGATCTGAACCAGGAACAAACACCCAGCAATTAGCTACGTGTGCAAAAGTGGAGGCAGCTCAGGGCAGCCGGGAACCTCTGCCTGGGCTGGGTGTGGGGTGCAGCCTGAGGGATCTGCCTTCCTGAAACCCCCGAAGAGCGGCCCAAAGACTGTGGAGTCTGCCTCCACTTTCCTGTTACTGGGGGTGAGCCTGATTCATGTGTTTCCTGTGACAGCCACCACATCATCACATCCGCTCTGAGAACTATTTTTAACTGATTTATGTATTTCTTATATGAGGAACACATCAACTTCTGTCTTAGTCCATTTTACAGGAAAGTGTTGCAACTGTGCTCAGCTCAGCAACATTAATAGGCACGGGAAGCAGGGGAAGCAGCAGGGGAAGCCCGTCTCGCCTCCCAAGTCTCACAAAAATTAATAAAGTTGGAAATGTGAGGTAGGCCCGAATGTAAAGGAGGAAACTCAATAGTTTTCTCCTGTAGAATTCAACAAGCCCGTTTTGAAAAGAGCACGCTGTTTCTTTACATTCTGGCAGCAGGTTCTTGGGGCCTCTGCTGTTGCTGTCAATGCTCCCAGACCACCTCCCCGAGCTGGTGTCTGGCTGGGGAATCCTGTCCCTCCATCCCCTCAGTGCCCATCCTTGAGGCGGTGGGCCTTGAGAGGGCGCTGTGGGCAGCCAGCACAGCCCCTCCTCCGTCAGACAAGGAGAGCTCGGGAGAGAGGTCCCACCACGGTCAGCAGAGCGGTTTGGGCCTGGGGATCCTGGCTCCTGGTCAAGCTCCATCCCTCAGTGGTCCAGGCCGCCCGGGTGATGCTCTCGGCAGTGGTGGTCTGGGGAGGGTCCTGACTCAATCCCCTTGACTCACACCCTCACCTCCCACTCTTGGCCAGGCCCCTCTACTTCTCACCTTTCTTAAGCACTCTGCTTATGTCCAGTTCCAGCTTTCGGGGCCTCCGTGGGCTTTGTCAGAGTCTGGCTGGACATGACAACATTGTGACTGTTTTCTCCCTAGAGGCCTCCAGCAGCCTGGTGGGGCTGTCTCTGTCCTGAGGTCACCAGGGCGAGGGGGTTCCTGCAGAGCGTAGGTGCTGGTCTCACTCCGGAGGTGAGTCACCTGGAGGCTGAGGTTTTTCTTCCCCCTCCTGATCCTACCCTCAACCCCCTCTCTTCTAGAAGCAGCAGGAAGAGGTGGGGACCCCGGGCTGGGGAACCACTTGAAGGCTGTGGAGTCTCCCAGGACGCGATGCAGTCTCCCTCAGACCACCTGGCTCACTCCTGAGTCATTCACACACAGGTGCTCACTTAATCCGCACAAGAACCATCTGTAGAAGAGGAAACTGACTGAGGCTCAGACAGGCTCAGCAATACCCGCCCCGAGCCCCGCCAGCCGTGAAGAGCAGGGCATGGATTCCAGCCCAGGAAGCCCTGCTCCAGATCCTGTGCTCCGAGCCCCCATGCTATAATTTGTGTCTTCCAGGGCCCGTGATATCTAAGATTTAATGTGGAAGAACGGTTCCACTCTGTCTTACCCCATACCCTAAAATAAACTAAGATAGATTAAAGGCATAATTACAAAAGCACTGGAAGAAAATACAAGAGCATATGTGCACATTCTCGGGAAGGCAGGCAAGATGCAAAATCCAAAGGCTTTAAAGGAAACCACTGACAAATCTGACAACATAAAATGTGAGGACAGCTATGTGGTGGAAAAAAAACCCCACCATTAGTAAGGTAAAATATTAAGCAACAGATTAGGAACAAATATCTGCAGGGAACATACAAGGGCTGTTATTCATCATGTATAAAGAATTCCTGCAAAGCAGTAAGAAAAAAACCAACAACCCAACAGAAAAGTGACAAAGGAGAAGAACAAAAAAGATATAAAAACACCTTAATGAATACCACAAAATAGTCATTCTCCATATTAATCACAGACGTGAGAAGTTGAAAACTACTTAATGACAAGAACCAGTGCTGGTTAGGTGAGGAAAAGGGGGTCACTCACAAACCATACGCAGGGGCGTGAATCAGAACAGTGTTTTGTAAGGCGACTTGGTGCCTGTACCAGAAATTTAAATGCGCCTACCCTGTGACCCCTGCCCTGTGGAAAGACGTCTGTGCTGGGATGTTTGAGGCTGCGTCTGGAAATAGACCCTGAGGGGCCCAAGCCCTGAGTTTCACCTTCTAGGGAGGCCAGTTGTCATGGAGAACTCAGAGCCCTGAGCGGTGGCTGCGGGGTCTGACACCCTTGAGGGCCAGCGGGCTGGGAGTCTGGCAGGGAGGCCGGTGGGGGTCTGGAGGCGGGGAGGCCATCCCTGCCTGCAGACCCTGTGTCTGGCTGTGTCTGAGGGGCTGTGGACATGTGGCTGGGACTGTGGCCTGTCCTGGACTCTGAGGGGCCACCATCAACCCTGGTGGAGACAGACCGGGCAGCGGCGATGGGGTCCTGAGGACAGGGCAGTAGGGCCTGACTCTCCTGGTCTCGGGGAGGTGCGTGTCCCTCTGCAGCACTCCACTACCGGGACAGGCGTTCAGGTTCCCCACCCCAGCCCTCCCTGCTTTGTTTCAGGGTCCCCTAGCCCTGCTGACCCCTCCAGGCCTGGCTCCCATCCTGCTCCTTCACCAGTGGTCTCCCCATTGTGTCCTCCCTCCAGCCATCCTGTGGCCACCCACTGGACCACTGTGTGTCCCCCACCCCGACGTCCTGGACCTTCCTGGTAAGCCATCCTCCCAACACCACCAGGGCCAGTCTCTGCTCAGTTCTCACAAGAACCGGAGGAGGAAATGGAGGTCCAGATGGGGTAAGAGACTCAGCGAGGTCACACAGCGAGGAGTCAGCGGGGGACACTCAGGGGCTGGCCTGGGGCACAGGCTGAGCTGTGCTCTTCAGGCAGGCCTGTCGCTCCACCATGCCCAGCACTGTGTGGCTTACCAGCCCGGCGTGAGAGCCACTGGCGGGCTGTGTGGCCACTGAGGCAGCGCTGGCGTGGGCGGCCCCACAGCCCTTCCCTCTGGGATGACTTTGAATCCCAGGGAGCCACAGCCCCCGCCGTGTACACTGCATTGGAATGGACTGCGGTGGCCCTGCCTTCCCAAGAGTTCCGTCTCTAATTTATTCACGCTATCAGCCAGTTATTTGAGCCAGATGCCTGTGAAGTGCTCTGTGCGGTGGGAACGTCCTGGACGGGGGTGGGTGTCCTGGGCAGGGTTCCCGTCTCATGAATCAGGGAGGGGCGCACCTCCCTTTCCTGGGAACAACCTGGGACTTGTTCCAGGTGCTTTTCCCACCCCCGCGCCTCGGGGCCTGGGGGAGGCACACGGGAGGGGCGCTGGGCTGAGGTGGGAGCTGAGGCGTGGCAGGCCCCAGCCTTCCCAGCCTTCCGCCCTCCTCCAAGTGTGGTGAGGATCGGGATCACCCACGAGGGCCCTCTGCTCACCTAGGAGCTATGAGGCCACAGGCCAGCAGAGGCCTCATTCCCCACAGGCCAAGTGCTCAGCGGTGGCCAGACGTGGGGTGACCCTGCGGGTTCCTGGGGGAAACCGCCTCAGGCCCTCCTGCACCCTGGGAGCTGAGGCTTCTTGTGTGGGACCCATGGGGCGTGATGTGATGCTGTGAGGCCACCTGCCACTCCTGCTCTCCCCTCCATCTCCAACCTGGACCTTGGGACTCTTCTGGAAGTCACCCCACCCCTGGCCCCGTCCCATCATCTCCTCCTGGCTGCCCCATGGGGTCTTCTCCATAGGGCAGCTGCAAGGACACGGCGGGTACCCAGCCAGGTGGCATCTCCTCTTCTGGCTGCCTCCCCAGGCGCCTGCACGACCCTCTCTCACCACACTGACTGAGCCCTGCCTTCACTGCCCAGCCAGGTCAAGAAGCACAGGCTGAGGGCTGCTCGCTCTCGTCCCAGAAGCCGACCCCAACCACCGCGGGGGACCCTCCCCTTGTGCACATCGGCCAGCCGGGGGTCAGGGGCCCCACGGAGGCCCAGGGCCCCAACCGCCCGCTGAAGCCTCGTTCCCGCCCACCGTGGATGCCTCCCTCCTTCCTCCCAGCGTCTGCCCAGCTCACCCTGCAGATTGGACCTGCCCCTTCCTCGCAAAGAGCCCTGTCGTAGCGAAGCGCTCCTAGTGCTTGAATGATGCTGCCGCAGCCGGGATCGCCGACTCTTGGGGTGAATCTCTGGACAAGCCCCTGAAGGCCCACTGTGTGCTCATACCTGGCCAGAACAGGGGTGCCTGCACACACAGCCCAACCCGAGGCCGAGTGGAGATCCCCTCGGGGGCCAGGGAGTCAGGAGGGGCGATCCAGGGGGTAGGGGCACCGAGTGGGGGATTCGCCGCCCCACGCGCACGTTCTGGCGCTGTCCAGCAGAAGGCACGTTCCTCCCCACTGGGCGACACTGGGTCCCAGCCCCTCTGCCAAGCAGCCTCAGTGGGTGGGGGCTGCCCGGCCTCCTGCCCGCCCCCAAGTCAGGGCACCACAGGCCACCTCACTTGGGTGTTCTCAGATGCGCCCTGGATCTCAGAGCCACCAACGGCAGGAAGGACTTGGACTGGCTTCAAATATGACTCTGGAATTTTAAGAGCAAAATACTAGTTAGGTTAACATGGACCAGAGCCTATTTCCCTCCCCAAACCGAGGTCCAGGGGGACCTCTCATCCCCAGCTATGGGTGTGTCTGCAAAGAGCAACCACACACTAGAGTCGTGTCCAAATGACACACGCTCCCGTGTCCTCCAGGGCCTGAGGGAGGGGCTGGGAGGACTTGGGGAGGCCCAAGGGGCGAGGCCCAGGGCCACAGCCCAGGCCGGGAGCAGAGCGTGGGGCACAACACGGGCTCCAGGGCAACCACAGCAGGGGGCCTGTTGGGACTGGGCAGGGCCTGGGTCTCTGAGATTCTGTCCTGAGTCCCTGTAGATCTCCCTGTGTTCACCAGCAACTAGGAGCCTCTCTGGTGCTCATCTTCCTTCCTCAGAGGCTCCAGGTGGGCGGCGGGATCAGGCCAGCCCTGCCCGGCAGGAGGAGCCCACGCTGGCAGCCCTGCCCGGGCCAGGCTGTGCTGTGGCCCTGAATTCCATCAAAGAGCAACAAACGGACATTCCAGCTGAATCCAACCAGCCTAAGTTCCCACCCTGGAGCCCATCTCAGGTTCCCTGTCCCTAGAGGAAGGTGCCTGCCCTGCAGTGGCTTCAACAGGCGTTGGTGCAGAAACACAGATCCAGGGCTGTCAGGGTCCCACCCCCAAGGCCACACTCTCTCCCCACCCAGGCCCCTCCTGCCCCTCGTGTGGGCCTCACCGTCCTCCCTCGTTGTGACCCACAAGTTTCTCAGCACTCCCAGCACAGCCTGTCCCATCCCGTCCAACCCTTGCGTTCCTGGCTACTGTTTCTCTGAAGCATTTGGCGTGTGCATGCGTGTGTGAGCACACACATGCATGCATGCACGCACACGTGTACATGCTAGTACACAGGCACAGGGCGGGGCTCAGCAGCTCTGTCAGGTGGCCCACGCTGTGCACTTGTAAAGGGGAGGCATTTGGAGCCCAGTGTTGAGGCCCCATGGAGAGAATGTGCCCCACAGACGCCTGGTCCAGGCAGGCTGGAGTCAGGAGGAGGGAGCACCCAAACCAGAAACAACCTTAAAGGCCTTTAACATCAAACAAACAAAATGGCTTTACTTTTGTTTTCCACAAGACAGTTTCTGCACCAGAAAAGTGGAGGTGCCTCCCTCCCAGGAATGAGGTCACATGTTGATATTTTAATCCATCCAAAGAAGCCCCAACCTGTGGCCACCCTCAGAAGCCCCTGTCCCCCAGATGTCATCATGTCGGTCACCTATGGTCCAGGACCCAGGCCAGTGGGTGCTGTGCTGGCTGAGCTGGGGCCGGAAGCAGGACTGTGTCCGTCACAGGCAGGCCAGGGTGGAGGCCCCTCTCTCAGCCCCCATGCTCTTCCTTTACTGCCACCTTCAACCTTGCTGCAGGTGTGACATCGGACGTAAAGGGCCTTATCCTTTCAGTTTCTGTAACTCCACCTCCTTCAGCTAAATGACCACCTCCGACGGGGGACAGAGGGGACCTTTGGGTTGGCCATGTTACATGGCTTGGGGTTGATGGTCTCTGTGATGTTGACAGGCATGAAACGGGCACCGAGGAGAAATTCTTTGAGAAGGAAGCCTACTCCCACTGGAAGGCACTGGGGCCAGCAGAGAGGGAACACAGCCAGGGTAGCCGGGCAGGGAGCTCTCCCCAGGGCAGCAGGATGGACCTGGGGCGGCCCAACCGAGGGCTCGGGCAATGCAGGGGGTAGGCTGGCCTGGCAAGGCAGATGCAAGTACATTCAGGGAATGAGGGGTGTGTGTGTGTATCTGGTTGTGTGGTGGATGGATGGATAGAAAGATGATAGGTCCGACAGACAGATGTGTAGAGGTTTAAGTACAGGTATAGAGATCGTGGATGGCTAGACAAACAGATGCATAGGCAGGAGGACAGATGGGGAGAGGTGTGTGTGTGTGGAAACATGCTGTGTGTGTTAGGAGTCTGTAGGCTCAGAGAAGGCAGTGTCCATAATGACTGGAACCCACAGACCTGAGTCCAGCATCAGGCCTATGAACACTCATCCTAAGTGACCCATTGTATGCTGTACGTGGATATTTGTGTAGCACCAGGACCCACGTGCAGAGGGTCAGTGTGAGCATGAAACGGCCTGTGCGCAGCACAGAGACGGGCTGAGGTTTGCTATTTGGCTTCTTACTCTGATCTGATGGTGGGCCGGGCATGGCTCTAGGGCCTGGGACAAGTCCATAAGAGGTAGACTCAGACCCCTGCCCCCCGGTCTCCAGCAGAAAGGCTGACAACACGGTCACAAGGTGTTTACAGGTGCAGGTAAGGAGCTCGGGCCAGGGCAGGCTAGGGTCAGCAGGTGCCAGGTAGCCTCGGCCAGAAGGGCCTGGAAGGAGACCAGAGAAGAGTGTCCCCATTTCCCAGCCCTAGTGAGCAAGGATCCCACCTGAGGAGGAGAAGCAAGGAGGCCGGGTGGGTGATGGGGGGAAGCACAGGGTCCAGAAACTTCTCAAGACCAGGCAGGGGGCAGGGGGTGGCCCTCCAGGGCCCGAGACTCACGTTTCCACCATCCCAGGGGAAGTGGGACTCCAAGTTGGCCTCAGCTTGATTGAAAAAACAAAACAAGATAAAACAAAAATCTGTGCCACGCATGGCTGGCTGACTGGTGGTGTGTGTGGAGCTGCTCCGAGGAGGCACTTAGGGAGTGTGGAGGTAAGGAGAGGGACCACCCTCAAGGCTCCTGAAGGCGATGAACAGGGCGTCTCAAAGGAAGGCCAGGGCCTCTGGCCCCAAGAGGTGGGGAGCCTTGGAGAACACAGAACCCCACACAGCTTCCCTGGGGGCCTGACAGAATGGCGTGGAGCTGCCGGGCAGCCCCCCGGATGCCCGGGTCCCTGGGTTCTCACGGCTGGTCTCTGAGGAGAGCGGGGGGCCCGACACGCGGGGCAGGTGGTGCCCTGTTTACCTCAGTCAGGCCAGCGCGGCCCCACTTGAGTCGGAGTGTGAAACATCCATCACCAATGCTTCCAAAACACTGTGCGATGGCAGCTTTCACGGGCTGTGACCAAAACAAACCCAACCTCATTTTCCACAAGCACCAACAGATGTTTAAAATTGGGGTGGAATCTCTAGGACTGAACATTTCTCAAGCAGGGCCCTGGAGCAGCTCCAGGGAGCTCAGCCCAGGGCCCACTCTGCTGTTCTAAGCCGCCCTTCGCAAGTCAGGAATGTCAAACAGAGCTGACCTCAGCGCTGTCCTCTCTAGCAGCAGGCAGGCTCCGGGGTGTTTGTCTAATTAAAACAAACTAGTTGGGCGGTATATTATTTCTCCAACCAAACAATATTGAAGCTGCATGTGCGATGCATTACTGTTGCTTCCTGCCGGCTCCAGGGCTCCGGGTGAAGTGCACGCATTTTCAAGCCTGCTCAGCACATTTAGCAAGCGAAAAAGAGACGATTGTTTCCTATTTCGCTGAGAAACTTGAAGCCATCATTAAAGAACTTCCATGTGCTCCCACCATGGCAAGCTCCCACCCACAGCCGACTCTGCTGGGTGCACTGGATCCAGCCCGTCCTGCCACTCAAGGACACGGCCCCCCAGCCAGTCTCCCCGTGCCCAGGTCACTCTCCACAGCGCGCGTGCTGCCCCAGTCCTGTGGGCCAGGGGCATCCTGACTGCTCACGACCTTTCTGCTCTTCGTCACGAGCCCCCTCGGCAAAGAGCCTTGCCCTCTCCATCTCCTCTCCTCCTAGCCTCTCCTGAATCCTCTCAAGCAGCCTTTTCTCTCCCCTGGTTCACCAAAAGTGCTTTTGCTGACCTCCACTTTGCTGAAGCCGGGGTTAATTCTCAGCTCTCATCTGGGAGGACCAGCAACACCTAACACAGAGCACTTCTCCCCTTCGGGAAAATCCTTCTTCCTGGGGTTCCTAGGACCCCCGTGTCCTGGTCCTCCTCCTCTATCACTTCACCGTCTCCTTTACGGATTCCTCCTTATCACCACGGCCCATGTGTTATCAACAGTTTCCTACTGCTGCTATACTAAATTACCACAATTTTAGTGTTTTAAAACAACACAGTTGGGACTTCCCTGGTGGTGCAGTGGTTAAGAATCCGCCTGCCAAGACAGGGAACACGGGTTCGAGCCCTGGTCCGGGAAGATCCCACATGCCTTGGAGCAACGAAGCCCGTGAGCCACAACTACTGAGTCTGCACTCTAGAGCTCGCGAGCCACAGTTACTGAGCCCACGTGCCACAACTACTGAAGCCTGCGTGCCTGGAGCCGGTGCTCCACAGCAGGAGAGGCCGCCGCGGTGAGAGGCCTGCACATCGCAGCGAGGAGTGGCCCCCCCCGCTCACTGCAACCGGAGCAAGCCCGTGTGCAGCAGCGAAGACCCAACACAGCCAAAAATAAATAAATAAATAAAAATTAAATTTATTTTAAAAAACAAAACACAATTTTATTATCTTACAGTTCTGGGGGGGGTCAGAAGTCCAAAATGGATTTCTTTGGGCTAAGTCAACGTTGTCAAAAAGATTTCTTTCCTTCTGGAGACTCCAGGGAGAAGGTACTTCCTTGCCTTTTCCAGCTTCTAGAGGCTAGTCTCTTCCTCCATCTTCAAACCAACAAGCTCATCATGCTGATATCACTTTTTTTTTTTAATTTTTTTTTAAAGAGCTTCAAATGCTTAGCTTTTTATTTATTCATTTATTTGTTTATTTAATTTTGGCTGTGTTGGGTCTTCGCTTCTGTGCGAGGGCTTTCTCTACTTGTGGCTAGTGGGGGCCACTCTTCATCGCGGTGCGCGGGCCTCTCACTATCGCGGCCTCTCTTGTTGTGGAGCACAGGCTCCAGACGCGCAGGCTCAGTAGTTGTGGCTCACGGGCCTAGTTGCTCTGCGCGGCATGTGGGATCTTCCCAGATCAGGGCTCGAACCCGTGTCCCCTGCATTAGCAGGCAGATTCTCAACCACTGCGCCACCAGGGAAGCCCGATATCACGTCTTTATCACATCTCCTTGTCTAACTCTGACGTCCCTGCCTCTCTCTTATAATGACTTGTGATTGCATTGGGTCCACCTGGGTAATCCAGGATAATCTCTGCAACTCAAAGTCCTTAACAATCACACCTGCAAAACCGTCTTTGACCTGTGAGGTAGCATATTCACAGGTTTTGGGAATTAAGACGTGGACCTCTTTAGGGGCCCTTATTCCGCTGACCCTGGTCTGCCCTCTGGCTTCTGAAGATTCACATGCAAAGTCCCATGTGCAGACTACCTCACCCCAATCTCTCCAAAAGCCTTATGCATGAAAATATCAAATCAAAATCAAAAGAAAAATCTCGGGCTTCCCTGGTGGCGCAGTGGTTGAGAGTCCGCCTGCCGATGCAGGGGACACGGGTTCGTGCCCCGGTCCGGGAAGATACCACATGCCGCGGAGCGGATGGGCCCGTGGGCCATGGCCGCTGAGCCTGCGCGTCCGGAGCCTGTGCTCCGCAAAGCGAGAGGCCACAACAGTGAGGGGCCCGCGTACCGCAAAAAAAAAAAAAAAAAAAAAAAAAAAAATCTCATTTAAATACAATCAGTCCAAAATCCAAAATCTCATCCTCTAAATCATCTAAATTAGGGACAGGTGAAGCTCCAGGTACAGTCCTGCCGATGCATAGTTCCTCTTCATCTGTGAACATGTGGAACTCAAGAAACAAGTTATCTTCTCCCAAAATACGAGGTTGGGACAGGCCTATGCTGACAGTGTTAGACATTTCCATTCAAAAAGGGAGAAAATGGAAAGAAAAAAGGAGTCACCAGTCCCACACAATTTCAAAATCCAGCTGGGCAAACAGTATTAAGTTTCAAGGTCTGAGCATAATCCTCTGTGGTTCCCAGTCCTGTCCTCTGGGCTCATGGCTCCATTCTTTGAATTATCCTTCCTTTTTCATGAAGGGTAGCATGTGTTTGCAGATAAGCACTTTTATCAGCCTGTTTCCTGCCAGTAGAATTTGGGGAGGTCCAAAAGTCTTCTTTCATCTTTCATTTCATCCTCTCTCTGTCCCTTTCCGTTAAAGCTGAAATCACAGTGTTTCTGCTGATATCATATTCTCAAGACCTTTGTGGGCCTCCTGTGTATGTCACAGGGTTCATTCCATTTGACAAGAGGGTCCTCTACAGGTCTTCCCTAGACAATCCTCTGTCTGTTGTTGGCTTCTGCTGAGATTGCTGAGGGGATCTTTGCATCACATACCAATCTCTTCAAAGAGCAGTCTATGTGATTGAATCCTCTGGCCTTTCCATCCTCCAAGGTATTAGCAAAAAGTTGTCCAGTCACATACTTGGCTTTCTTTTTAGAGCACACATGCATGTGTGCACACACACATATACTCACATACTGCACACACCACTGAGTGCATGCACATATTCGTACCCACAGCACATGAATGGACATGTACACACATGCACACTGCAGCACTCACATACACAATAGCACATGTGCACACACAAACCCCACAGCACATATAAACGCACTGCATTGCAAGCATAAAAGTTGTCACACAGTCCGGCAAACACTCCTATACAATATGCACATATACCACACACACCTTATAGACACCCTGTATACACACCAAATATGTTATACATGCACTGTGCACACACAGAACACACGGAAACACACACATTCTCTACCCACAGAGAAATGGCCACACACACCACGTGGTGTGTGCACACCCCGATGAACACTTGTCTTTGCTCTGGGGTGTCACCTGATCAGATTAGAGTAGCTGCCCAGGCAGGGTCTGAGAAGTGGGAGCTGGGATGGGCGGCCAGGGGCAGGGTGGATGCCTGACAGAAGAGGAATTGAAAGACCCAAAGTCAAAACACACCCAGGACCAGGTGCTCTGAAGCAGGGGCTGGAGCACAGGAGGTCCAGGACACAGGCAGACCACCCAGAGGTCTGGACAGGGTAGTGTGACTACCCCAGTGACAGCTGCGTGGCCCCCACCAAGGAGGAGATGCGGGCACCCACCTCGGGAAGCTGTTGTGAGGATTAAATGCCAGAAGAAGAGAATCTCTGTGGGTAAATGTCCCTTCTCTCCCTTCCTTTATCCCCAGACTCTCTCCTTTTTCTCCTGTGGAAAAGGAACAGGAACTACCCTTTGTTGAGTTCCTGCCATGCACCAGGCACAGAGAATCTCTGGGAGGCCATCAGCTCACTGGGCTGATCCCCTGGGCTGATCCCCTGGGCTCCCCAGCAATGCCACAATGCACTTCTGCTGCGTCCCTCTCAAGTCACCAAGAAGGATGGGAACTTGGGTCTCCCTGGTCAGAAGCAGGCTGCACGGAGAGGCCCAGCCTCCTGGTAAATGAGAGGTGGGGTGGGCATTTCCAACCAACTGTAACTCAGAGACGCCCCCAGCAGGGAAGTCCCTACCCAAGCCCTGTGTAGAGCCTGCACATGGACACCGGACCCTTGTCCTGCTTCCTCTGAGGTCTGTTGGCCATGACCCAGTGATGCTCCAGGGTAGGCTGTCTCCGGGGCTGTCCCATCAGTGTTTTCCCGCCACTTTGTTCCAGTGGCCCCTTGTGTGGCAGGCTCTTCTGCCTTCCTCTCTTCATTATGGGGTCACACATCCCATCTCTGTCAGCTGAACTTCGCTTTGACTGTAGACTGTTTCAGGGCAGAGGCACAGGCATTGGGAGAAGGCTGGATTCGGCTTTTGCCACTCAGCGACCACCAATAGGCACATTTTCTAAACTCTGGGCCTCAGTTTCTCTGCCTGTAAAATGGGCATCCTACCTACCACGGGCTTTGTAAGATAAATAAGATGGCGTATTAGTGTCCTGCAGCTGCTGTAACAAATTACCACAAACTGGGGGCTTAAAACAACATAAATGTATTCTCTCAAAGTTCTGGAGGCCAGAAGTCCAAGGTGTTGGCAGGACCATGCTCCCCCGATGGCTCTAGGGTGGGGAATCCTTCCTGCCTCTTCCAGCGTCTGGGGGCTCCAGGTGTCCCTGGCTTGTAGCTGTAGCTTGTCATCTTCAAGTGCTTCTCCTCTTCAACCTGTGGCTTCTCCTCTTCTGTCTCCAATCTCCTGCCTTTCTCTTGAAAGGACACTCGTTGGGCTTCCCTGGTGGTGTGGTGGTTGAGAGTCTGCCTGCCAGTGCAGGGGACATGGGTTTGAGCCCTGGTCCGGGAAGATCCCACATGCCGCGGAGCAACTAAGCCCGTGCGCCACAACTACTGAGCCTGCGTGTCACAACTACTGAAGCCCGTGCGCCTAGAGCCTGTGCTCCACAACAAGAGAAGCCACTGCAGTGAGAAGCCCTCACACTGCAACAAAGAGTAGCCCCCACTCACCACAACTAGAGAGAGCCCGTGTGCAACAATGAAAACCCAACACAGCCAAAAATAAAAATAAATAAAATTAATTAATTTAAAAAAGAGTTATACCCTTTAAAAAAAAGGGGGACACTTGTCATTGGATTCAGGGCTCCCCTTCCCCCCAATAATCCAGGGTGATCTCACCTTGAGACCCTTATCTTCACTACATCTGCAAAGACCATTTTCCAAATAAGGGCTTATTCAGTTTCTGGAAGCTAGGATGTGGACATGTATTTCTGGGGCCGCAATCAGCCTACCACAGAGAGTACGTTAAATGTTCCTTATGGAAATGTCCAGCACAAAGCAAGGACTTGAGAAGGCAGCTGCAGGTGTTATCATGGATGTTGTGGGGTTGTTTCTAGAGCCTGCAACTCCATGGGGCAGGGACGTTTCCTCCTCTGCCATCACCAAAACCCCAGACCCCGATCTGACCGGGGGTGGCCAGAGAGATGCTTCTCTGCTCTCGGGGGGGTTCAGTCTGGCTCCCTGGATTGGGTGGCCAGGCCCCAGCCCTCCCTCTTCTCCTCTGCTTCCCGCATCGGCGTCTCCCTTGAGATGCGAGCTACACGACAGTGGGGCCCTCGGCTGGTGCTCAGCACAGGGGACCACGCTGGATTTGGTGCCCCTCCACCCACCCAGACGGAGAGGACAAAGGCTTGAGAAGTGGTGTCTGTCAGCATCTCTCACAAAGCAGGCACTTTGCAAACAGACAACTGTTTACTCTGGGTTACCGGGGAGGGGCGCCCCTCATCACATTCACATCAGGGAGCTGCAACTCCAGGGAGGGACACTGGGGAGTGGCCAGCCGGGTCACATTGTGAGAGCACATAGGTGGCAGCACCTGGCTGGCCTACCCTGTGCTCTGTCCTTCCTACCTCGTCGTGTCGGCTCTGTGAGACCAAGGGCTTCGGGAGCAGAGAGAGCCGGGGGCAACTCTGAGGCCATGTCTTGTGTTAACTTTGCCTTAGTCCTTCGGCCAGTCCTGTAGCAGATGGTATTTGTCTGTTCACAATTCTTCCTTCCCTCCCTGCCCCCGTGTCACGGCCTGGCAGCTTGACCGGCTGTGAATAGTGGAACGTGGGCAGTACTGCCCAGAGGTCTCAGAGGCAGGACATGCTTCTGCCTCCCCCCTGCACCCTTGCTTTGTTCCCCTCTTCCATCTGGGTCCCGGGATGAGAGCTGAGAGGCAGACCTGACCCCACTCCGGCCTGAAGTGGATTCTGCTGTCAACACACAAACGTGTGAGTGAGGAACACACATTTGCTCCTAAACCACTGGGACTGGCAGGGTCTCTTGTCACACGGCATTATCGCAGCAATAGCTGACTAGTGGAGAATTCGATGCTGACGGTGGAGTGATGCCATAATAAAACCTAAAATATATGACTGGTAGACTGAGGGGTGAAGAAACTGTTTTAGAAAGTTAGGGGACTTCCCTGACAGTCCAGTGGTTAAGCCTCTGTGCTTCCAGTAGAGGAGGTTCGATTCCTGGTCGGGGAACTAAGATCCCACAGGCTGCGAGGTGAGGCCAAAAAATAAAAAACAGTAATAATAAAATAAAATAAAAAATAAAAGTTGGAAAATGGCAACCTATGTTACATAATGGTGAAAAAAAGTCACTAAAACTGATTCCTGCAATAAGCTAGAAAACAGGAAACATACCTAATACAATCCTGGCTTTGGGTGAAGAGCTTTCCAAGCAAAATATCTCTAGAGTGAATCAGTTGTTATTGCCTCGTTTGGTAAAGTACCTCAAGAAAAAAGATGAGCTCAGAAAAGAATGGACAAACTTGCAGGAGAATTGAGAGGAAATACAGGGAGTCCAGAAATTCTAGCACTTGCAGGAATAAGAATCGAGCCTGTTCCTTCAACCAATAATGAATAAAATTGAAGAGCACCTTGAGCTAGAAAAGCTTTGAAGACTGAAGACTCAGCCCCGGAGGCTGGGCATCCAAGCACAGACCCAGACCCCCATATCAGTCTACTCAGGACGTGATCTCTGAGCTGCGGCCGACCACTGTCCAAGGCGACTGAAAACAGGGAGACCTGCTCTCTGAGCTCCAAAGACGCAGCCTTGGGGACCTTTGCCGCCAGGGTGCTTATCTTGGTGTTTTCAGTCATTGGAACAGCCCGTAGCAGCCGAGGTGGCTGCTATCCTGTTATGAAGGAAACACGCCGAGGGAAAGGGAGTGGGACCTTGAACAAAGACAATAAACAGAGGTGTGCCAGGAGGGAAGCATGGTGGTCACGGTGGCTCCGGCGCTGCCCGCAGACACCACCATCCCTGCCCTGAGCTAACCCTCTCTGTTCTCTGTCAGTTATGGTTTTGACTTCAAACCCACCTTAGCCAAGTTGCCACAAAGCAGCATGAGGCAGAAGGGTGTTCACCCTGATCCTGGGGCCCTTTGCTGCCTCCTCTTATTCGGAGACCTTCTGTGGCCTCAGCCCCTAGGACCTCTGCCCGGAAACTGGCGTCCACACATTTGCTTGACCGGCCTCATGAACAGGGCTCCTTCTGGGAAGGGAGGCACTTTTGGAAGCTGTGGTCACTGCCTTTAGTCTGAGAAAGGCTGCATGACAAGCAAAAGGAAGTCTGAGATTTGGTGCCAGATCTGATTCAAATCCTGATTCTGTGGCTTCACAGCTGTGTGGCCCTGAGCAAATTACTTAACCTCTCTGAGTCTCGACATCCACGTATGTGAACCAGAACTACTAGCACAACCAATCTCGGAATGTGATGGAGAGGGTGCATTCCCTAGAAGCCGGCCCGAACAACAGAAGTGCCTTAAAAGCCTCCCTGGTGGCGATGGTGGAAGCAGAGGTAGCGACGAAGATGCTAACGGTATTATCAGGGAAATGAGACCAGTGCCCACAGAGCCTCTGCTTGTCCTTGTGCATGACCGTGTGGGTGGGACCCTGGCTGGAGCCGGGCAAGGTTCTGGGAAATCCTGACACAACACTGGCATGTTCACAGCAAGGGGCTTTGCCAGAAAAGAGGGGAGACCGTGGAAACCAGACGGGAGACAAAGCACAGGCAGGTCCAGGAACTGAACCTGGGAGATACATGGGGCTGAAATGGTGAAAGAGGCCAACTGTCGGGATGTATTTGAAGAAGCCCAGTTCTGTCCCTCACGTGACAACAGCAGCATCAATAGGTGAAGAAACACAAAACCTGCTTTTTCCGAGCATCACTGTGCTCATGGTAGAGCCAACACTTCTCTTTGCTTGGAAGACAGAGTTTTAAATCAGTTTGGATGCCAGCAACACAAGGTTTTCAACATTTGCATTTAGCATAGCAAATTTGTCCCTCTGCTTCTTGTGGCAAAAGATAAATTCCAATCCACTTTCGTCCAAATTATCACAAATTCAAGTAGAAGCAAATAGGCTTCTACATTAATAAGATTGTCCTTTTCCTAGGCTCACTTCTCCAGGTGGTGCACAAATACCCCTCACCTCCACTCACCCTACGACTTCCCTTTGGACTCACACCTTCCCTCAGGGCTCAGCCGAGGGCCTCTTCAGAGGGTGTGAAGCTGGAAACTTCAGCAAACACAGAGGCCAGCCGGTGCTGTCCTGAAGCAGTCTCATCACTTCCTGTCTGCAGACAAGGCTGGATCTCAAGGAGACAGGCTCTGGGGCTCACCCTGCTGCTGGCTGTCCCAGCCCCAACTGGAAGCACAAAGCCATTCCCACGGGCTCCCAGACACACTCCCCCTGCAGCCTGGGATGGCTCATCTCTGTCTGGATGGACCTCATCTGACTGGACCCCTGTTTGGGCCACACAGGCTTTGCGAATTCCTTCCTGGTGTCACCCTGCCATCAGCTGAACAACATCGGCCAGGGCGTCTGTCTTCCCCGGGAAGCCCAATGTCTTCAAGTAAAACAAAGGTGATCGATAACTCCAGGACCCTGGCACTCCAGGCGTCTGCTCTGGCATCCTGACCGCCTCTGGCCAGCTGCCTGGTGAGCTGCATGGTCCAGAGTCCTCTGTCCTGCCTCAGCCCTTGGCTCTCTGGGCCGTCGGAGACTATGGACACCAGGCCCTAACTTCCGGGAGGTTCAGTTGCACCTATTTCCCCTCTTGCACCCGATGCCACAAGTCCCAGGGCAACAATGTGGGATGCCGTTGCCTCACCCTGGTGCTGGACTCTGAGCTGTGCTGAGGGTCATGCAAGCTCTCCTAGAGGTCGCTGACAAGCATCCGTTCCCATGCTCTGCATCCTCCTCTCTCCTGCCCCTCACCAATCCCAGCACACGGCACCCTCAGCAGCAGCTTCCTGGAGGAATCCACATGCCAGTGCAGGAGAGGCCTGAACGCCATGCCGACCGACCCCCAGGACCCAGAGAAGATGATGATGTCACGTCAGGGGGTTTTCCACATCTTTGGGTGACCTTCAAGTGTCTTCCAGAGATGTCACAGAGGTGCATCTTGGTGTCAGAACATTCAACAGGAGGGGAAAGCCCGGCACACTCCCTCCAGCCAGGATAAACCTCTCAGCACCAGCCAGTTTTTGAGGCATCTGTTGTCTTTGGGGAACCCTGCAGGGCGAGAGCCTGGCCTTTGATTCAAGAAGGAAGTAGGAGCCCTCTTCATGTCGGGTGCCCTGTCTGGAAGGTTAGCTCATCAAGGAACGAGTGGCCCAACTGGGCTGGCATTTGGGGCCTGCGTGGGCGTGCATCTGCCCTCTGGGGAGAGCTGCACGTGGACCTGGGAAAGCAGACACTTGGCATCTTGGCTGGGGAGTCTCAGCAAAGCCTCGAGCCTCGGCGTGATGTGGGGGCAGGAGGCTGCACGCCAAGGCGGAGGTCACCAGGTCCCAGAGTCTCAGGATGTGCGCTGGCCTCAGAGGTTGCTTCCTGCACACAAATGTCTCTCGTCGGAGGCCCCACAGAACCCGCACACTCAAGATGGCATAAAACTGAACCTACCTCTGTCCCCTTGAACCCGCCCCCCACCCCCAGAGTCATCCAGTTACATGAACCAGAATTTCAGAGACCGAGGGCTGCTCCCAGCCCCTCCTCTCCTCACCCTGAGCCAGTCCTACCCGGCTCTCTCTTGGAGATGATCCATTTCTCCACATCCCCAGGCGGAGCTCAGGCTACACCCCCTCTTACCAAGGCGCCACCGGCACTCACTTCGCCACGGCCAGCGGTGACCCTGAAGCTCCTCTGTCCTCTGCTCAGAGACAAGACCGCATCTACCAGTGAGCCTCCTTTAACTGTCCCATCCAATTTCCTCTGTAAACACCAACTCTGGCCCCTTTCCACATCACCATCTAAGTTCCAGGCTCACAGAGACAAGCGGTTACTATTTACCATCCGTAAGGTGCACGGATCAGCTCCTCTGCTGTGAGCACTAGGACAAGGGCGTCTTCCTTTTCTTTTCTCTCCATGGGGGCAGGAGCCTCCAGCAAAGGGGTCTGAGCTCCTTATCGACGGTTCTAGATCAAGGTGGCCCACGTTGGTCCCTCTACCTTGTATGCGTTTCAGTTCCACTCCCCACACCCACTCTTCTCTCCCGCACAAAAGCAATTGTTCCGACACGTTTGATGCCTTATACTGCCTGCAAGATGTGACCAGCTGCTATCAACAAACAGAAGGAGACTTGTGTTATGTGTTCTTGTGCTAGTTCCTACCTTCCCCAGGTGCTGTGGGAAGGCTGGACGGCCACTCTGCTGCTGCAAACTCCACCCCGGTCTGTCTGGACCCTCCACTCAGTGCCCCCCGGGCTGAGGAGTCATAGGGCTCACCTGTGTTGTTGCTGTTGTTTCAGGAAGGAGAGTAGATCTAGCCCCTGCTCCTCATCTTGGGCAGAAACGGAAGCTGGGGCTCTGGACCGTGCAGACTCCGAGTTCAGCAAAGTCCCGTCAGATTGGCCCACAGCCCCAGGCGTCACACAGCTTCCCAGCTTCATCCACCGAGTAGGTGTAGCTGCCTCTCTCTTTGTTGCTCTAAGTCCCTCTGATCGACGCTGTGTCTGAGGATCTCTTCGTTGGCTTGTTGGCCCTTCTGCAAATTACCTGTTAATATTATTTGCCCATTTTCCATTGTGGCTCTTGTCTTTTTCTTGTAGATAGTAAGGGACTTCTTGTACATTCAAGATATTAGTCCTTAATTGATTTTAGATCTTGTAAATACCTTGTCCCGATCTGTCTTGGTCAGTGGGTTTTGTGGCAACACCTCCACAAGCATCCTGTTTGATCCCCATGAGTAGGTGAAGCAGGTGCCATCCCTAAGCCCACTTTGCCGTGAAGGGACGCAGGCTCAGAGGGGCTAAGCCCCTGCTCCAGGTTCCTCAGTCAGTGAGGGAGCCAGAGTTCAGACTCAGGCTCTCTGCTGCGGCTCTGCTGGTCCCGACTCTGTCCTTTCTCTATGGGACTCAACTACATGCTGGTCTCCCAAACCAACAGCGAGTGCCAGGATCTACAGGGCCACGCCGGCCACTTGGTGTGAGGTGTCTGTAGGAGATGTCAGTGTTTGTTGAATTCAATTTTAGGTATTATGAAAGGGGCTTTCGTTTTCATTTAAATGCTCAAAAGGTTAAATTCAGCGAAACCACTTTAAAATGTTCCACCTGATGTCATGAGACCAGCTGAACCAAGCAGTCCATTTTTCATTCTGATGCTGCAGCTTCGGTGACCTGCCCAGCAGGCTAAGGCCACCTAGTGGCCTACACAAGGGTCTGTGCCCCCACCTTCCCTGGAGAGTCTGGGCAGAGACGAGTGCCAAGGAACCCTCCTGGGCAGAAGGCCAGGGCACACCCAGTCCGACCTCCAGCATTTGGGCCAGGCTTCGGAGCAAGCTTCTCCGAGCAAACACCACTGGGAAAGCCAGCGTCGCACTGGAATGTTGCTTCCCTCTGTCCTCTCCTCCACAGCTTGGCCACCAAAGTGGGTCCTGACCCCAGGCCCTGATCCCATGCCCAGGGAGGAAGCCACACCAGGCAGTGGCCTGCAGTGTGTGTGTGTGGGGGGGCAGTCGGCTCAGACGTGCCCCTTTACCAGCAGTGGACAGCTGGGCACGGCTCTCACAGGAGACAGGGAACCTTCTGGACCAACTCAAGCCCCTTGGGGCTTCTGACCCAGATGGAGCCTCAGGCTGCGAGCAAGGACTCGGGCCTGTCGGGCCTCAGAACCAAAGCCAGCTTTCACGTCCTGTGTTCTCCAAAGGCTGGCTCTTGAAAACAGGGTCACCTCCCAGAAAGAAAATGTTTTCCACCATGCTGACGAAAAGAAATAATGAGTCTGGCACTCAGGCCTGCGATGCTCCCAGCCCGAGTCGCTGGCCCCGGACCCGAGGTCAACTGAGGAACCAGGCTGGAGCGTTGGCAAGGAAGGTGGCTGCAAAGCACAGCACTGGGCGCCTGGCAGAGCTTGTGGCGGGTGCTTCTCAGACTGTTGTCAAAAATTCTTTTCCAGTAAAAAATAAAACGCCCTCCAAGGAGAAGGGAGGACGCTGGGAAGACTCTACCGCATCCATCTTTATCCATTCAGAGAAAAAGAAATCAGAAGTGGGGGAAACGGAAAATAACAGCACTTGGGAGCCAGCCTAGCTGTGCTAGCGTTTCTGCCTTCCAAGCTCCATTCTGTGAGAAGACGGGGGGCGGAGGGGTGCGGGTAGGGCTGGCATACAGGGCCTCCCCAGGGCACCTCTGCCCCGGCCCCCCCTCCCCCCACCCCCACCTTCCTGACCAGAGGGCCAGAGGCCACGCAGCGCGGCCACAGCCCGAGGGCCGTCTCCCTTCTCTCCCACCGCGCAGCCGGGAAGCGGTGGTAGAGTGGAGAGAAGGCCAGAGCCGGAGTCCTGGGCTGAGTTGGCGTCAGCTAGTAACTGGGGTCGGAGGTAATCATAACACGTGGCTTAGGGGAGCCCGGGACTGAGTGCTGTTGGGTAACCAGCCCTGGGTGTCCAGCTCGGGCCCTGGGCAACCCACCGGGCCCTCTCGCGTTCTGCACGCTCCGCATGTCCCCCCTCCCCGTCCTCCTCTCCCCAGCCCTAGGGTTGTTGCCATTCCAGAGATAATCCGATCTGGAAGCACCAGTGAAAACGGAGGAAGAGCAGACGCTAACGTAAGGCTACTTACTGTGCCAGGCACTGCTTTGGGCGCTTCGAGTTCCTCTGCTCACGTCATCCCAGCAAAGCTCCCGGGCACAGCCAGGTGGAGCGGCGGACCCAAGGTCTGCACCCCCTCAGCCCTGGGACCTGCAGGGCAGCTGCAGAGCTGCAGCATCCCTGGGCCAGGGCTCGGCCCGTCACCGGCCACAGGGTCACAGGCCTGTGGGTTGATCCCAAGCCTGCCCTTGAGTGGGCTGTGGGCCTGTCCGTCCTGAGAGGTCCTCTGTGCCTCTCCCTTCCTGCTCCAGGGCCTGAGGGGCAGGGCAGGTCTCGGGAAGGGGGCACTCGGCATCTGCTCCCTCGCAGACCCTCCCGTGTTTTTCCAGGACTGCGGGGACAGGCCGCTGTGCCACCGAGACCATGGCGCTCCCCGAAAGGCAGTCTGTGGGGAACTGGCTCCCTGAGTGCCTTGAGGTGATGCCTCCAGACGGCATGTGTTAGTTGGCCCTCCGAGAAGCAGCCCCGAGGCAAGTGAACGGTACCAGGATTTGTTGGAAGAAACACCTGTGAGAGAAAGGGGGTGGGGCCGGCAGGTGCTGCTGATGAGGGTTTCAGGAGCAAAAAGGAGAGGGAACAGGGCCTTGAGAGGAGGAACGAAGACCCCAGAGGGGCACCGCACCGGGACCTGGGGCCGGCTGTCACCTTCCTGGAGGAGGCCTGTGTCCCAGCCCTTGCAGCCAAGGAACCTCAAGCACCTTCCCTCGCTGACTCGCGGGTAATGCAGCAGCGGGTGACTTGGAGGCCATCGTCCTGCTGTTGGGCGCATTTGCCAGCCTTGGGTCTCCCTGCTCAGGGTCCGGCATCCAATGCAGCTTTGTGGACGTCGTGACTGGGGGCACTGCGTGCGTTTTTGCTCCCTGACTCCAGAGCCGCCGGAAGCAGCAGCCCTCTTACGCCCGTGTCTCACATTGCCCTACATCAACAGTCCCGGAGCTGGTCCCCTGATTCCCCACAAGTCAGGCTGGCTCTGCTGCCCCACCTGGAGTGGTCAGGATGGGCCTGCTCCCACAGCGGATCCTGATGGATCCAGGAGAGTGGCTTTCTCAGGGCCTGAGGGGCTGAGCAGACCCATAGGGCTGTTGGACGTGCACCTGGGTACCTGCCAGGATCCAACCCCTGAGGGGCACTGCCAGGGTCCCTGTATGAAACAGGGACCCAAGCATCATCCCCCGGACAACATCTCCTCTAGCACAGAGAGGAAGGCTGGAGGAGAGGTGCAGAAAGTGGGCAGATGTTGGGCCTAGAGACTGTTTCCCCAGCTTCACCCCAGACTCCTGGAGACTATGGGCAGGTCCCCATCTCTCAGAAACTCGGTTTCTGAAGGTGAACCCACAGAGCTGTTTGGGGGTGAAAGAGACAATGCTGGGACATCATTTCGTACAACTGCCCTGACTGCTGTTGATTGCAGAAGAGGCGCCCCTTTCTCACCCGCCTTGAGGAGACCTGTGTACAGACCCGAATGGGCTTGGAAAACTTGTCCCAATTTATCTCTCACATGTTTGACTCGGGCCAAACCCAAATTTCTTTGGCCCAAACCGTCCTCACCTCCTCCAATGTCAAACCATGTGCTTCTAAGCAATGAAATCCACGTGTTTCTGAATCATTTCTACTTAAATCATCCTGATGAAGAGCAAGAAGCGGTCGGGTTTTGTCCCCAGAGACGCCTTCCGAGCATCCCTGCCAGCCTTGCCCAGCCTCCCCTGAGTGACAGGAAGTTCCCGCTGGCCAAGAGACACTCTGCCAGCTTCTAGAAAGGCTCCAGCGGAGCTGAGGTGAGAAGGTCCTAAGTCTGATGGTCACGGGATCTGGGTGTCCAGAACCCACAGAGCTCGCTCAAGGGGATGGTGGGTGACCTAGGGTGAGGCCACATGCTGGGCCAAGAGGAAACTGCCCCCCACAAAGAGTTGTGACAGCTCCCCACCCCGTACTTCTCTGCGGTCAAGTATAAAGTGAACTTGTCCTTTGTACACACTCCATCTGTTGATTCCCCAGGCAGGCCCTGGGCAGCTGCAATGCCCAGGAGGTCATGGTCTTGACCCCTATAGTCTTGACCCCTGAGTGCCGGGTCAGGCACAAGGAATTCTGGGCCAACTGGAGCCTTCACCCGACCTCAGCCCCCTCCACCGTGGACTCCAACAAGCCTGGTGACGTCACAGCTGGAACCCAAAGAGGCAGGGTGAGGGCAGCACCTTGGCCATCGCAGGCCCCAGGAGGATTGGACACAGCACGGCCAGAGCCCTGAGCATGAGGATGGGGGCGGGGGAGTGGGGGGGGTCCCTTCCTCTTGGAGGCAGGCTGCCCAAGGGTGACTGTGAGGTCTTCCCAGGGAGGGTCCAGGGCCAGCACAGTCTCAGTCTCTCAGGCCCCACCAGTGCCCAGCATCCTGACACCCGGGAGGCTCGGAGCTCATCTGGGGGTTTAACAATGTCCAGAAATCTTTAACAAAGTCCAGAAATCTTTATTCCACTCAGAGTCTACATACCGTGCACCACATTTGGAATTATGCAAACTGTTATTATAAATAAATCACATACATTAAAAAAGTGACCAAGTGGAAAATAAGCTGGGTCTGACGCCTGCCAAGTCACACCCCAACCCCCTACCTAGTGACCCTGAGAAGCCCCAGTTTCCTCATCTGTGCCCCTGAAGCCTGGGGCACAGGGACTGACACAGGACCCCCCCTCCATGGAAGTCCCAGCACTGGGGACTCGAGGTGTCCTGCCTCCTGAGGCTCAGACTCAGAGCCCCAAAGGGGACAGTCCCTGCTTCCGCCACAGAGCGCCCCTTGTGTCCTGGAGGTCTGTATTGTCCTGTGCATACCACAGCCCTTTGTTCTCCGAAGTAGGTACACCAAGGGATGGGCTAGATTGTCTGAAGGGCGGGGGGCCACGGAGGGTGGGGGAAACAATGCCCCTGGGGGTTCCCAGAGGCCCCCAGAGGCCAGGCCAGGCCCCCTCCAACTGTGGCATCCAGAGTGATTTAGAAAAATCAAGACCTATGGCTTTGCCTCAGACCTGAGCTCAGGGAGCTGTTGCCTCACTAGTTAGAAGCAACAGGGAGGATCCACTGCTGGCCCAGGAGGGACTGGACAGGACCCTCCACGTTCACACCGATCTATCCACAGGCCTCAGACATGTTTTTGCTAAACCTGGGGAGGGGTGGGTGGCCACTGACATAGATATTTGTGGTTACATCACCTCTACATAGGATTTCCTCACCAAGGTTGCTGCATATTTTCCAATCTTGGCAGAGGAGTACAGGCTGCATCAGGTGAGATCTCTTCTAAACACAGAAACAGACACTGCTTGGCAGGAGTATCCTCAGCCTTCATGTCACTGTCCAGCCAGTGGAGACTTTACTGACAAGCCACTTGCACTGCAAGACCAACTGCTCTGTAAATAAATTATCCCTGGATGTGGACCCCAGCCTGGCTCCATGTGAAATTTGATGGCTTTGATGAAAGGGCCTCCATTCAAAAATATCTCCTCTCACCAGCTGGTATTTCACCATTAGAGATTCATTCCTTTGGCTGAGATGTGTCACTAACATTTCCTATGAAATACAGGTATCTGGATGCGGAGGACACCAGCATATTATCAAGCACCAGCCCCTCTGTGGGCTTTGTTTGGCTGACACCATACCATGGAGAAAGAAGCCAAATTCAGAGATGGAAGGAATGGCACAGTGGTTGAGGGGATGCCCAATGGTCAGTGCAATTGGAGGAGAATAGTGAGAGCAGTAGATATCTTTGAGGTCAATAGAGAGACCCCACCAGGTAGGAGAGAGGCGCAAGTCAGCTGTGGTTGCACCAGACAGGGAAGACCAGCAGAGCTGAGGGAGCTCCGTGTACCCCAGTCCTCAGCCTTCACTGCAAGGCATCTGCATGGCCAAGGCTGCCAAGACTCCCCAGGGACCCTCGCTCAGCTGACAGGAGGTCACAGCCAAGGTGGAGGCATCAGCTGAGCACACTTGCTGAGCCAGCACAGGGTGGGGGGATGGGGGTTCCAATGACCGGAGGAGTGCAGGCATTTACAGTGTGTAGGGCTATTGAAGGCTGCCAAAGTAAACCCACGTGTGTGCAGTTACGTAAACTGCTCAGCCAGCCTGAAACGCCCTCCCGCCCTCGCCCGATGACAGCAAGAACCTGGACCTGGGCACCTGCACCTGCACCTTCCCCCGGTGGGCAGGTGAGGGGGCCTCAGGTCCTTCTCTGGGTTCAGTGCATGAATACCAAGGCTGTGGGGTCCCTGGGCATCTGGAGATGGGAAATGCTACATGCAGGCAAAAGCCTGCAGTCATTTCCAGGGGGAAGCTGACTTGTCATGAAACCCGGGTGCGGGGCTGAGCAGCCAGCGCTGGGGTCCAGGACCCGTGCCAGCCAGAAAAGCCCCAGACGTCCCACTCGCGCACCCCGCCATCCTTTACAGACTGAGCGAGGCCTGCGGGCAATCACACACACGTGAGAGCGTGCAGACACACACGGAGAGAGACACAGGTTGTAGGGGAGGGAGAGCCCTAACCAGCCCAGAGCTGTCCCAACCCACTGGTTTAAAGAGCTTTTCTGTTCGGGGGAGTCGGGGTTCTGGACTCACAAAGGAGGCATTTGGGGTCCTTCCTGCCTCCTCATTGCAGCTCCGACCCCCACTGGCTGCACCAGACCCAGAACCAGAGGGGGTTCACCGATTCTGCTCCATGACGCCATCCACCTCAACCCCTGAGGGACAGACAGCGTGGCGCTGGGAGACGTGTGATGAAGGATACACCTCCCCGCCCCCCTCCTGCCCCTCTGCCCCTCCCAGCCCCTCCTAGACCTCCCAGCCCTTCCTCAGCCCCTCTCAGCCCCGCCTCAGAGCTTTCACCTAGCAGGGAGGGGTCCAGTCCTCATGCCAAGGGTCAGGCCCCTGCCCACCGCCCTGGGAGGCTCTAGCAGCCCTGAACTCTTCCTTCTCCACTCCTTCTTTCTGTGAGCAGTTCCGAGCCTCCAGGTGATGCACGCTGGGTGGCGTCTGGACAGTGGGCAGAGGGGAAGAAGCAGACCTGCTACACCAGCCCTCTTCCCCGCCAGCCTGACTAGGCACAGCCACGCGGGGTGTTTGGGGGGCCCCGTCCCACTGGGGTATATACGCCCACCTCAGCCCCAGCCCGGCCCTCTCTAGGCTTTTGCACCCACAGCCTGGCCCACCATCCACTCCAGACTGTTCTGTTCCAGGAGGGCATGAGCGTGTTATTTGTGTGTATGCTAGTTTGGTGTCCCCTAAACTAGTCTGTAAGTAGATACAAGGAAGCACTTGAATGAAGACCCCAGTCCTGGCATAACCTTCAGGGCCAAGAGGCTGACCGTGGGCCAGCGCATCTTCTCGGAGGCCCCGAGTCTTCTTTGAACTGGCTCCCATGCAGACAAAGAAACCAAACAGCACCTTCTCTGCTTCTGACTCAGAGAGCCATGGCCACGGGCACCTGCCCTGGGCCTGATCAGCAGGCATTACCGTCTTGGGGTGAGACTTTGTGGAGGAATGAGACCCCCACTCCTGCTGACACCCACCCACCCGAGTTTCACGGCTGGAGGGACCGAGGCAGAGACACCGTCTCACCTGAGTGTGTCCTGGGCTGGCCCAGCAGAGAGCAAGGTCCTGACAGGAAGACCAGGAGGTGAAAATGGGGTGGCCATGGGGGGAATGGCCTAAAGGGGCCCTGGCCATCTCTCCCCTCCATGGTCCAGCCCCTTCTAACCCTTTGTTCTGATGGTGGCAAAATATCTCTTCACTCCTGTCGTTTCCAGCATTCACAAAGAAACTGATGTTACTCCATTCAATGCCAAAGAGCAAACATTTATTAAGCAAACATTAAGTACTTAGGGTGTGAGAAAACAAAACAGTAACTCCCCACGTGCGGTGAGAGCTGAGTATGCCAGGTGCTTCCCTCCTTGTCCAGGGGAGCATGGGAGAAGGGGGCCATGGGCCCCACCTCGGCGTAGGGATGGGTGGGCACAGGAGGGGCAGGTGAGACCAGACTCGAGGCTGATATGCTGGTGGGGCCAGGAAAGAAGGGAGTGTGGCTTTGGGGGTGGTAGGGGGGAAATGTTAGTGATACCTTAGCCAAAGGAATGAATCTCTAATGGTGAAATACCAGCTAGTGAGAGGAGATATTTTTGAATGGAGACCCTTTCATTAAAGCCACCAGGGCTTCCCTGGTGGTGCAGTGGTTGAGAGTCTGCCTGCCGATGCAGGGTACACGGGTTCGTGCCCCAGTCCGGGAAGATCCCACATGCCGTGGAGTGGCTGGGCCCGTGAGCCATGGCCTCTGAGCCTGTGCATCCGGAGCCTGTGCTCCACAACGGGAGAGGCCACAACAGTGAGAGGCCCACATACAGCAAAAAAAAACAAAAAAAACAAAACAATAAAGCCACCAAATTTCACTTGGAGCCGGGTTGGGGTGCAGCCACCTGGGGCAGGCAAGAAGTCAAAATTAGGGATCTGGGGAGTTTGGGAATGCACTGTGATTACCAGGATGTGGAGCCAGACTTCAATTCCACTGGTAAGAGAAGTCGGAGATCTTGGGGCAGGGCAGGTGCAAGCCAGTGGGCCTTTGGTGCAAGGGTGGAGGCCATGCTGGAGGAGGCTGGGGCGGGTGGTGGCGGGAGCAGCAATTCAGGTTAGAGGAGCCCAGGCAGCGGTGGAGGCCTGCAGGAAGGTGTGGTCAAGGGTTTGGACAGGTCGCATAGGTCTGTGAGGGGAAGCGAGAGGCCAAAGCAACTTTACATAGCTTTACATAAACAAAAAACTTGATTCAATAAGGACAATTTTACATTAAAATTGTAACTTTATTCTGTATTAGAGTCAGTTACGACAGAGACCACAGAGGTTAGAAAGAGAATCCGATGACCAGGACAAACAGCACAGCAGGAGCCCGCAAGCCTGTGGTGGTGGGGGGACCAGGCACGAGGGAAGGGAGGCAGCTGGGGGAGGGGCTGTGCCCACCCACTCAGCTGGGCTATGCCTCAGCTCCATGCATCTCTGGAACAGGGCCTGGCTTATCCTCTGTAGATTTTTCTACCTTTTATTTTTCTATTAAACTTTTTTTTTTTCCTGGTTATAGAGGTTTTACATGCCTTATTTGTTGCCTAGGGCTGCTGTAAGAAATTATCACAACCTGGGGGGCTTAGAAAAACTGAAATTTACCCTCTCACGGTTTTGGAGACTAGAAGCCTAAAATCCAGCCTCCTCTAGAGGCTCCGCAGAGGATCTTTCCTGCCTCTTCCAGCTGCTGGGGGCTCCAGGAGTCCTTGGTTGTGACCGCATCCCTCCCATGTTTGCCTCTGTCTTTACATGACCCCCTCCTCTGGGTCTCTTCTTCCACCTCAAGGCACCAGGGGACCTGGCTTGATCATGGCCCTGATGTTGGGCGCCTAAGCTGTGTCTTATTCTTTCTGATTAGAAACAATGCTGTGAGAACGTGTGTGTTGGTGCCTCACCTTTGTCCATTTCCGCTGTCCTCAGGACAGCTCATCAAGAGTAGAATGAACAGGCCCAAAGGTGTGCACTTTCTTTTTTTTTTTTTTTTTTTTTGGCGGTACGCGGGCCTCTCACTGTTGTGGCCTCTCCCATTGCGGAGCACAGGCTCCGGATGCGCAGACTCAGCGGCCATGGCTCACGGGCCCAGCTGCTCCGCGGCATGTGGGATCCTCCCGTACCGGGGCACGAACCCATGTCCCCTGCATTGGCAGGCAGACTCTCAACCACTGCGCCACCAGGGAAGCCCGGTGTGCACTTTCTTAAGGACACTGGCAGATTTCTTCCCAGAAAGTGGAGCTGAACAAGATTCTCAGCAGTCAGGCCCGCCAGCACAGGGGGTAAAATGCAAGGGCCTTATTATTTTGTTTTGCGTTTCTTTAATGACTGGTGAGAAAATTATTTTTCATATATTTATTAGCCATTTGAATTTCACAGCTCCGAAATACCGGTTCTTGACCTTTGCCCATTTATCTATTGGCACAGATTGTGCTCTAGGGGAAGGTAACTGCAATTCCCCAGGAAAGGAAACTCCCCCCTTGACTCTACCCACATTGTCACTGAGGCCTGGGAAGCTGCTCCCTTGCTAGACCTGGTCCCAGACATCGGCCTGGGCTTCCCTCACCCCTCCACACACCTCTGATTGGCTCCTCCAATTTAAGGTGGAGGTACTGCCACTTGGCTACTTCCCAGGGGCACCCACTGAGAACAGGGGAGACCTGACCTTGAGCGCAAAGCAAACAAGGAGAATTAGGCAAATTTGCTGTCAATATGATGACTTGAATGCTGAGAGCCTCACTGATTAATTAAGCTGCAAGTCCAGTATTTGGATACCAGGACTGTCCTTCCCAGTCACAAGCAGCATAGCAAACTCGTGGAAACTGCTGTATGATGGATTGTAAACAGCTGACAGGATCACGCCTTTGCTGCCCAAAGAACTGCAAATCAAAAAACCCACATGTTTAATAAACAGATGATGATTCAGAATGTGAATGGAAAAAAGACAAGAGACATGAGTACTGCCCCTTGGATCCAGAGCTGAGCTGGTGGAGGCGCCCGGCTGAGGCTGGGCCCGATTCTTGCCCTTAGGTTCAGGACACCAGACACCCTGCTTGCACAGCGGTTCCCAGGCTCGGAGTTGCAATCCCTCCCCAAACGATGTGGATGTGGGCAGCCCCCTCTGACAGAGGCCAAAATCACAGAGAGCAGTGGGTTTTAGGGACACCAGGGTAAATGCACAGATGGCCCTGAGAAGGAGAGGGCTAGACCAGCCCCTGCACACAGTGGTGCTTAATAAACATTAGCACACAGGAGGGGGTCAGTGGTCACTGGGGCCAGAATGGGAGGCAGGAATCCAGGCGGGCCCACCCTCAGGACCACCCGTCCCACCTCCGTCTAGGGGGCGCTCCACGTGACCTGCAGACTTCGTGGTGCTCTGAGGAGGGAAGGCCCCAGCGAAGGCGACAACTGATGACCCCAAGAAGCAGGGCAAGGGAAGAGGGGTCCACATATCATAACTGAAGGGCCGCAGAGGGGTGCTGGGCCCCAAGGAGCGGAGCCAGCGCAAAGAGATGCAACTGGAGCTGGACGTAGTGGCCGGTGAGGGGTGGAGGTGAGGATGCCCGTTCACAGCACATCGGAAAGATGGAAAGTTGGCCAGAGGAGTGGGGGAGGGAAGGGCTATCGCTGGGCTGGGTGGATCTGAGCTCTTCCGGAGGCTGAGAGAGGAGCTGAGCACACAGGAGTGGGGCAGTCGCTGTAAGCAAGGCCAGGGAGAGGTGTCAGGGACAGAGGGGACCCAGGGAGAGGGGAGGGTGACTGGGGGCACAAAGAGATCTATAGCAGTTGGGAGGGATGCTGTGGAAAGAAGTCCTTTTTTTTAGCTCTGTCCTGACCATTCTGTTTAAAGTGCAGTCCTCACCCCACCATCACCCTATACTCTCCTCGTTCTTTTTTTCCAAAAAACCTATCACTAAACTTATAGACTGTCTCTCACTCGAATGTAGGCTTAAAGAAAGCAGATGTTTTTGTCAGTGACATTTTTTCCAGCACCTAGAAACTTCCTGACATATACAAGGTGGTCAGTAAACACTTACTGGGTGAGTGAGTGAAGAACAAGGCAGAAACGCTTGCCCTGTAGGGTATCCAGACCTGTGATGGAGTTATAGGGTCAGGCTGGTGTTGGCCAAGGGGGCAGAGCCCAGAAGCAGATGGAAGCTCCAGTGCAGACCAGTAAACGTTGCCAGGAGCCGGTTATGCATATAAAAAAAAAGTGAAATTGGATCCCTATCTTGAGCCAAACACAAAAGATCGCTTCCAGATGGGTAAGCACTTGCATGTGAAAATCAAAACTGTGAAAGTAAAAGCTACAGGAGAATATGCACTCGAGACTGGGAAGGGTTTGTTAAGATAGGAAACGGGAAAATCACAAAGGAAAAGGCAGACAAATTCCACCACATCCTAATCAGGAACTGCATCAAAAGACAAAAGGCAGGGGCTTCCCCGGCGGTCCTATGGTTAAGAATCTGCCCTTCCACTGCAGGGGGTACGGGTTCCATCCCTGGTCCTGGAACGAAGACCCCGCATGCCTCGCGGTGCAGCCAAAAAAAAGGCAGAGGGGCAGAGGGCGGAGGTGAGGAAGGGTCTGTGCGGGGCCAGAGCAGGGGCCCACTCGCAGAGGAAGCTATGGGCAGACGCTACGGGCAGATGCCCGTCTCATTATCTCATTAATAATCAGCAAAATGTCAATAAACCCCAGTGAGAGACCACTCCATACCCCCCAGTTTCCCAAACAGGAACAGCCAAGCGTGGTGGACCTGAGCAATCACTCTCGCCGTCCACACTGCCCCCTTCACCAGGCAAGTGGGGGCAGCACAGTGGGTGTTCTGGCTTCCTTTCTTAGCTTTTTTTTTTTTTTAATTGAAGTATAGTGCATTCAGTTGAAATTAGTTTCAGGCATACAGCATAGTGATTCAGTATTTTTACAGTTTATACTCCATTGAAAGTTACCACAGATGTATAAGAGTGGCTGGCCCCTGGTACTTGGGTTACATCTGCAACCCTGTCCTCACCCCTCAGGGCAGGAGGCATGGTGTGAGTGTCCTGAGGTCACAGCCGGTCACCTTTCAGCAGGTGCTTCTCCTGGGAGTTCAGTGGGACTGAGCTTTGGTTTTCTTTAAACTCTACATGTATTTTGGAATATACTATCTTTTTGCATGTATGACAACATTTTAAGGAAATAGAAGATTCCATCCTTCTGGTCAGAGAAAAATGATTTGAAAAATAGGATTCAGAGCTCCGATCTCTGTAGATTTTACGTATTTTATGTTTTGCTTTTCCTTAAAGATGAGGATTATGTCTTATTTATACTTTTATTCTCAGTACTTGCTGCATAATAGGTGCTAAATAAACAGTTAGGTGTCTTGAAAAGAATGGAGAATAAGTACCCCAAAAGGCTGTGTCCCCAGAAACCCTGTGACTCTAGAGAATTCCAGGGGGTTCAAGGGAAGTAAGTCCAGGGTTGAATTAAGCTGTGACTAAAGAATTAGTAAGAATGATGCCAATCTTTATACAGTTGCTCTTTTTTTTTTTCAAACTGGGTGGTGACCCATTAATGGGAGCAACCTTTTTAAAAAATTAATTAGTTAATTTATTTTTGGATGTGTTGGGTCTTTGTTGCGGTGCGTGGGCTTCTCTTCTCATTGCGGTGGCTTCTCTTGTTGCGGAGCATGGGCTCTAGGTGCATGGGCTTCAGTAGTTGTGGCATGCGGTCTCAGTAGTTGTGGCTCGCAGGCTCTAGAGCAGAGGCTCAGTAGTTGTGGTGCACGGGCTTAGTTGCTCCGTGGCATGTGGTATCTTCCTGGACCAGGGCTCGAACATGTGTCCCCTGTATTAGCAGGCAGATTCTTAACTACTGCGCCACCAGGGAAGTCCTTGGGTGCTCTTTTTAAAACACTTCCCAATACACATCACCTCTTATTACAAAGTTTTCTTATTAGTTATACTTATTTATTCTATGGAAGAGTTTAGTGTATATATTTAATAAGAATCATGCTTATCTGAATCTCAGGTGAAATTTGCCCCAGGAGAAGGCCCAGTTGCCCTGTGAGAGTCCTTGGATAGAGACGGGGTCCCCGACGATCAACAGGGGGCACCCTGGGGACTGGACTCAGGTCTGAGCTGATGCACAGCCCCGAATGATCACAACAGATCCGGGCTAAAACAGGGGCCCACACACCAAAGACCACCCAGACGGCCTCACCTGGCCTTGAGGGGGCTGAGGGTACGTGGGGAGTAGAGGCAGGGACCCCAGTGTCACCTGGTAGCTCAGGGGCCTCTAATTGGTGGGCAGATCTGGGCACCTGGATCCCCTGCAGTGTGGGCGGTTCCTGGGGGCTGAGGGGTTCTTGGGATCAGAAAGGTGTTTCTCGTGAAGAACTGGAGGGTTGACCGAGGGACGTGCAGGGAGGGAGGAACGAACAGAGGGAGGTGGGGTTTAAAACCTGCCCGCCCCCTCGCCGGGTCAGAGGGCAGCACCTGGGTCCCGTGGGTCCCATTACTCCCTGGGAGAGGGCTGGCCAAATCCAGGGGCTAACATAATTCAGGTGATTCTTTGGATTGGGTCCCAAAGGCCCTGGGAGGGCCCTTCAGGCTCCCTAACTTCGGGGACTCCCAGTGTGCGGCCCGAGGTGGACCTCTTGCAGGTGTAGAAATTGGGGGGGGCGTCCCTTTGGAGCAGGTGTGAGGGGAGTCAACAGAGAGATGGGATGGGTGTTGGGTCCTGCCAGATCCAGCAATACCCCCGTCTTCCTCCCCACTGGAGCAGTGGAAGGTGCTGGGCCGTGCCCAGAGGACCCGACAGGCCCTGGCCACATCCAGCTTTGCCTCTCCTGGGCCTCTCCTTGCCCAGGACCTCAGCGGGCAGCGGCCCCCATAGCCACAAATCCCGTCCAGGCCAGATGTCCAGGGAAGGAGACGGGCTAAGCAGGGCAGTCACTGGTGCCCTGGGCAGGGCCACGGGGGGAAGACCCAGAGCAGCATATCCCCCAACCCAGGTCCCCACTGAGCTCCCAGGAGCAGCACCTGCTGGAAGGTGGCCGGCTGTGACCTCAGGACCCTCACACCCTCCCTCCTGCCCCGAGGGGTGAGGACAAGGGTGCAGATGTGACCCAGGTACCAGGGGCCAGCCACTCTTATGCATACTTTTGAAATGAGGTATTTAATAATAAAAAAAAAAGTGCCAGGACACAGCCGGATCCAGAACATGAGAAGAAAGTAAAAGGAAGAAGTAAACCCAAACTTAACAAGAAGTGGTGAGAAAAAGGGGAACAGAGAAAGTGGGGATGGGTCCGAACATTTGTGTTTCCAGTTAGCCTACTGTGGTGACTCTTTGGCGAAAGTGCTGGTGACAATGAGCAAAACGTGGCTGGAAAAGGAGCAGGCAGGGTAGTGAGCAAAATGTGTCTCCCAAATGCAGTGGTTTGTTTTCACATGTAAAACATCTCTCATTTCAGGTCACAAGGGAAAAGTCTTGGATAGTGGCCTGTCTGATGGCACTGGGGACCCAGGACAGCTCAGAGAGCCTGACAGTTAAGTCAGCCACCTGGGCCTGAGGGCGTCTGTCCCCTCCCCACACAGGGACCTCAGCCTCCACTTGGGTGGGCTGTCAGGCTGCCCGCATGGTACACGTCCTGATTAGGCCTCAGTCCGACCCTGAGACCAAGCTCGCTCCCGCACGTCCTGTGGCTTTTGAGTGACGGGGGTCCCTGGGGTGCAGCCCCTGGCAGCCCCCTGCTCTGGGCTGACCCCTGGAAGACAGGCAGAGGAGCCTCGTGTGCTGCTTCCTGGTCCCTGCCTCTTAGCTCACGGCTCTCGTGGTAGGAGGAGCAGCTGCCCGGCTGGGACTTTCCTTTTCCAGATGCTGGGTGGCTCCTCGTTTGGCGGTGTTGCCAGCCCACAGGTACCTCCCTCGGCCTCACCCGGATCCCCCTGCTGGGCCCACAGACGCCCTCCCTGTTCACATGCCCACTTCCCGGGACACAGCCACAAGGCCCATTCCCTGAGCCAAGCCTGCCCAAGGTGGGAAGTTTTCCTTGCTCGGACCCTGTCCCTGTCTGGGGGCCCTGAGTCACACAGCCTTGCAGGTTGACCCCACTGGCCTTGCCCTGAGCTCTGTGCCCCAACTGCACTCCCATCATGTGCCCGAGCTCCTTCTAGCGCGGGCATCCCACCTGCCTGCCCCTCCCTGCTGTGCACAGATGGGTCTTCTCTCTGGCTCCCACCTGAGTTCCCTTTCCAGGGACCTGTCTGGCGTTCAGTGCAAACGAATTAGGTCAGACTTGCCTAGATGTGAGGAAAGCCCAGCACCCCAGCCTGTCTCCTTCCTGCCATTTGTAAAGGCCTGGGGACCCGGGACCCTCTCCTCCTCACCCCAAGCTCCCCACCCTCCAGCCAGCAGCCACTATCACCCCCGGGTCTGCTCCACCTGCCTTTGCCTCCATCCCACTCGCTTTCCCGCCTGGCCGCTCTGACCCTCCATGTTTTCTCAGCCACACACCTCGCTGAGGTTTCCCAACTGCGTCAAACAGACGAAAGCACAGTCACTTTCTCAGGTGTTTTCCCAGCAGAGCTGCTCAGGTCCCTTCTTCTGAGGCTCCTTCACCCAGAGTGGGCAGGGGAGACACCCAAGGCCAGGACAGGGTGTGTTCCTGGCTCTTGCCCAGACCAGGAGAAGCGGATGAGCCTTCTGCACCCAAGTCTTCACCCCAAGTAGAGGGAGAGTGTGCTGACCATCTTGGGACTGTGGCCAGGCCTGTCAACCCCGCAGGTCAGCCCTGTAGACACCCTCCCCTCGACCCTCCCGGATCCAGATTTCCTGCTGCACGTGGGAGGGTGGGACACCGTCACGTCCAAGGTCAATCGACGTCTGTCCGTACTGTAGTCCGTTCTGTCCACGGCCCTGCATGATGTCCCAGCATTGACATGGTAGCAGGACGGACAGTGGGGGTGGGTTTTGAAACTTCATGCTGGTCTCTGCTCCCAAGTTACCAACAATTTAAGGAATGTCAGAGGTCTGGGGTCAGAATGTAAACAAGGCATCCGCACAGCATCAGCGGGGGCAGTGACCTTGCTGTGAACTGCAGGGTGTTCCTGACGCCTCAGAGGACCATTTGTGCCTTCAGTCTCATGAAAACACATCAGGTCGTCTCTTACAAATATGAAGTTCACAGCCTAAGCTAACAGCTTTCAAGTTCCAGAAAAATTGTCTACCTGTTATTTTTCTCATTGTGTTCTTTCTCTTCTTAGGCACGTGGCGTGGGTAAGCACCCCCAATAGGGACCATCTCGGTACTGCCGTCTTGGTTGCATGAGGATCAGCCCAGATGGCAGCTCAAGGGCCAGGACAGGACCAGTGTCTGTCCCCGAGAGACCTCGATGGCTGGCCTCGGCCCCAGAGGCAGAGGGACAAGTCTGAAAGGGGCTTCTCTGAGGACAGGGTCACAGTGAAGAAACGGCAGCATGCAAATGTCAAGGGGGAGGGAAAGAAGCGGGTTTTGTAGGAAGACATTCCCCAGGAAGAAAGCGGGGATTATTCGAGATCTGATGATTCTGCCATAAGAAACAGAAGCTCTGATAGGAAAATATATACACAAGGGCATGCCAAGGCATGGGTGGCAGTGATGGGGAAGTAGGACTCACGTCATGAACTTTCATACTGTTTCCATTTTCTTAGCTTGCTTGGGTATTATTCGTAGAAAAAACTGATATGAAGGAAGCAATTTGGGAAGGACTGAGGCTGCGTGGACGCTGGGTGCACCGAGCTGTTTGTCGTCTCCGCAGACCCAGGACCCTGCCCCAGACACCACCTCCCAGGCTGTGGGTGGACGGCACAGCGAACACTGGAGTCACCTTTTTAGTCCCCGAGAATCCGAAGGCTCTGGAGCTGCAGCTGCGCCCACCGGCCCTCCCCACCACTGCCTCCCGTGGGAGGGCTGTGGGACTCGCAGTATCAACCTATCTGAGGATTAGTCACCTCGATCCCAAGAGGAGAAGTTGTCCTAAATCACAGAATTAGAGTTTGACACGAGAGAAGAAAGGGAGTAAAGTGGATTCTAGAACAAAAGTCATGATTCTGTAACCTGGCTTAGGGGATGAAAAGCTGAACCCCAACCCTGCTCAAGCGTCTGGATTCCACACTCTCTGCGGAGGATGGAAAGGTACCATGGGGGACTCAGCCCTGCCCTTTGGGACAGTCCTGGGGCTCTGACTGCACACACCTGCACTTTCCTGGGCAGAGCAGAGCCCTGATGAGCCCCCAGCGCCCTGAGTCTGAGTTACTCTGAGTCTCTGGAGCAGGGAGGCGGGTGTACCTGGAGCTGGGCCACCAGTGGGGAGAGAACGATCCTGAGATGGACCCAGAATGTTCCAGCTGCTCTACCAGGAAGAGGGAGGAACAGGCAGGTGGCCAAGCTGTGGGTGCCTGGAAAGCCACGGGGCCTGTCACAGCTGCCACCACACGAGGGCCACATGGAAGCCCTGCTTCATCCCCCAGAGATCACAGACAGCAGCTGCGATGAGGATCTGAGGCGAGGATTCACTGCGCAGTGGACGTGGCCCCCGCAGAATAACATGCCTGCCCTTCTGACGTCGGTGGGCACAGAGCAGGGGGCCCAGAGAGGGTAAGGAAACCAGAAGAGCCTCTCCTTGCTGGTGATGCTACCGGGAGCTCAGCCAGGAAGGTGCCCTGGGCTGCAATTCAGAGCGCTTATGGCCTGGTCTCCGTGGTGACAGGACATGGACAGGCCTGGCGACATTGGTCCCTTTGGGTGTATCACTTTAGCTGTCAGGGCTCTGAGTGAGACTCTGGCCAGGAGCCAGTAAGACTCCCCAAAATCTTCACAAGCAGCTCTCAAATGTTGGAGGTGGGGTCCCTGAAAACAACACCCAGGCAGGACCCACATGCTTTGTTTTTAAAATCAAAGTACTTCTCTGCTCTTGCTAAAGAGATCACGTGAGCTCCCCAGACAAGGCCTCCTAACAGGCCATCAGCATCCCCTCATTTGGGGAGTTCCTGTCCCACTGTTTATGCCTAATTAGTTTAGACAGGAATAAAAATATTAACAAGGAGTGCAAAAGCCAAAACCAACGTGGTTCCAACCAATCAACAAGCGTTTATAGGCCTGTTTCCATCTATAACTAGCATCTGCAACTAGATTACATTTGACTCAAATAACAGTTTTCATTATGGCTCCTTAAGAGAGAGGAAAATAGAAAAGCCAAGATGGGAGGGTTAGTCTGGTGGCCCTTATTTGCAAAGTACTTCTCCCAGGTCTGACTGGGATCCTCACTGTGGCCACTCCCCATCCTAGAAGCTGGGGTCAGCAGGAAAGAGTTGGGGCCCGAGTTCAGGGTGGCCCGGGACCAGCACAGGGAGGAAGAGCATGCAGATACTGCGGTGGTAACTGGCCAAGCTCATCCTCCAATGCCCGCCCCGCCCCACCTGACACCAACACCCAGCTGTGCCCCCAGAGGTGAGATCCCATCAAATATTCTATGCTGACTACACTCCAGCTCCAGCCCCATTCCAGGCATCACTGTGCAGGAGACAAGGTGGAGAGATGCCATATGCTGAGGAGTCTGGACTCCAGCAGGCCGGGTGTTTGTCTTTCCTGTGGGGTAGGAGGGTACCTCTAGAGTCAGACTGGTTGCCTTCCAGTCATCATCGAAGAAAAGAGGTTGGGGCTTTCGTATCCAAGCCATGTGGGAATTCACCGAAGTCCAGGTAGGCCCAGAGTCAAGGAAAACAAAAAAGGGGAGATGCTAACATTTACTGAGCCCTTTCTAATGTCAGCCACCTGCTAGGTGCATAGCTGTGTCATCTCACATGACCAAAAAGCCCAAGTTAGATGACAACCCAAAGAGTGCCACTGGGGATCAGCTTAAGAGGCAGGGTCCAAGGCAAGGAGCAGATGCTATGAAGCAGAAGAAACATGAGGGGGGAAAAAGGACAGAAAATACCAAAATCAGGAATAAAAGAGGAGCCATCACTACTGATTCTACAGACATTAAAAGGAGTATAAAACAACACTATGAACAACTTTATGTCAATAACTAGACAGCTTAGATGAAATGGACAAATTCCTAGAAAAACATAAATTACCAAAGCTGACTCAAGAAGAAATAGAATCTGAAGAGATTTATAACACATAAAGATATTGAATTAATAATTAACATCAGCCCACAAGGATAAACCAGATGACTCCATTGGTGAATTCTAGCAAATACTGAAAGAAGAAATGACAGCAACCATTCACAAACTATTCAAAAAAAATAGAAGGGGGGTAATACATCCCAATTCATTCGATGAGGTCAGTATTATCTTGATATTCTAGCTAAAGACATAACAAGAAAAAAAATCATATCCCAATAACTTTCATGAATATAGACACAAAAATCCTTAGCAGAACATTAGCAAACAAAATCTAACAATGTTTAAAATTACTCCCCTTGCAAGAGATGTAACACCCAAATGTTGGTTGAATATTCAACATTTTGTTAATGGAATACACTGTTTATATAATAAAGAACAAAACCCACATGATCATCTCAATAGACTAAAAAAAAAAAGAAGCATTTGGCAAAATCCAATACTTGTTCATGATAAAACATTTCCACAAATGAGGAACAGAAATGGAAATTCCTCCCATTGACAAAGGGCATCTATGTAAAACCTATAGCTAAGTCAAACTTAATGATGAAAGATTGATGAAATGCTTTCCCTCTAAGATCAGGACTAAGGCAAGAACATCCACTTTTGCCACTTCTATTCAACATTGCACAGGAGGTTTAGCCAATGCAATAAGGCAAAACAAAGTAAAAGTATCTGTGTTGGAAAAGAAGAAGTAAAACTGTCATTACTTGCAGATGATTCTATGTACAATCCTAAGAAATCCATCAAAAATACTAAAACTATATGCTACTAAAGTTCAGCAAGATCACAGGACACAAATCAGTATTCAAAAATCAGTAATATTTCTATGTAACAGCAATTACAATTCTATACAGTGGCAACAAATAATAAAATTAAGAAGAAGAAAATTCCATTCACAATAGCATCCATTTCTTTTAAACTTAAGAATAAATTTAGGGCTTCCCTGGTGGTGTAGTGGTTAGGAATCCACCTGCCAATGCAGGGGACATGGGTTCGAGCCCTGGTCCGGGAAGATCCCACATTCCACGGAGCAACTAAGCCCAAGTGCCACAACTACTGAGCCTGCGCTCTGGAGCCTGCAAGCCACAACTGCTGAGCCTACGCACCACGACTACTGAAGCCCGTGCACCTAGAGCCCCTGCTCTGTGACAAGAGAAGCCACCGCAATGAGAAGCAACTAAGCCCGTGTGCCACAACTGCTGAAGCCCACGTGCCTAGAGCCCATGCTCGGCAACAAGAGAAGCCTCCACAATGAAAAGCCCATGCACCTCAATGAATAGTAACCCCCACTCACCGCAACTAGAGAAAGCTTGTGTGCAGCAAAGAAGACCCAACGCAGCCAAAAACAAATAAATTAAAAAAGGGGGGGGGGCTTCCCTGGTGGCGCAGTGGTTGGGAATCCGCCTGCCAATGAAGGGGACATGGGTTCGAGTCCTGGTCCAGGAGGATCCCACATGCCGCGGGGCAACTGGGCCCGTGCGCCACAACTACTGAGCCTGCGCCCTGGAGCCCGCGAGCCACAGCTGCTGGGGCCGGCATGCCTGGAGCCCAGGCTCTGCAACGAGAGAAGCCACTGCAGTGAGAGGTCTGTGCACCGCAACGAACGCAACAAAGAGTGGTCCCTGCTCGCTGCAGCTAGAGAAAGCCCGTGCACATCAACAAAGACCCAATGCAGCCAAAAAAAAAAAAAAGAATAAATTTAGTCAATAACAAAAGAAGTCCAAGACGTGTACACTGAAAACTATTACAAAGCATTGCTGAAAGACATTAAAGAAGATCTAACTACATGGAGAGGCATTTCATGTTCATGGACTGAAAGACTACGTATTTTTAGGTAGCAATTCTCCCCAAATGGATCTGTAAACTCCACATGACCCTTATTGAAATTCTTTCATTCTCTTTTTGCAGAAAATAACAAGCTAATCCTAAAATATATATGGAACTACAAAGGACACAGAATATCAGAACAATTTTAAACAGAAGAACAAAATTGTAGGACTTAAATTTCCTAATTTCAACACTTACTACAAAGTGACAGTAATCAAGATAGTGTAGAACTGGCTTTAAGGACAGACATGTAGATCAATGGAACAGAATTGAGGCCCAGAAGTAAACTCTCACATTTTTGTTCAGTGGATTTTCAACAAAGGTAATGCAGAGGGGAAGGGATAGTCTTTTCAACAAGTGACACTGGAACAATTGTATATCCATATGCCAGAAAGGTGAATGTAGACTGTTTCCTCACACACACACACACACACACACACACACACACACACTCAAAAGGGATCATGAACCTAAATGTAATAGCTAAAACTATAAAACTTCTAGAAGAAAATGTAGGAGAAAAAGCTCTGTGACCTAGGGTTAGGCAAAGAGTTCTTACATACAACACCAAAAGCATAATCCTTAAAAGGACAAACTGATAAATGGGACTTCATCAAAATTAAAAATATTTGCACTTCAAAAGACATCATTGAAAAAGTGAAGAGATAAGACAGAGACTAGAAAATACAAATTATGTATTTTACAAAGGATTTGTATCTAGAATATATAAAGAACTCTTAAAACTCTATAATATGAAGACAAAAAACCCAATTTAAAAATGGACAAGAGGTTTGTGTAGATATAATAAATGAATGGCTTGTGTCCATCAACAGATGAATGGATAAAGAAGACGTGGTATATACACAGTGGAATACTACTCAGTCATAAAAAAGAATGAAGTACTGCCATTTGCAGCAACGTGGATGGACCAGGAGGGCATTGTGCTAAGTGAAATAAGTAGGACAGAGAAAGACAAATACTGTATGACATCACCTATACATGGAATCTAAAGTATACAGCAAACTAGTGAATATAACAAAAAAGAAGCAGACAACAGATATAGAGAACAAACTCATAGATATAGATATGGAGTGGACTGGGAGTTTGGGGTTGGTAGATGCAAACTATCACATTTAGAATGGATAAACAATGAGGTCCTACTGTATAGCAAAGGGAACTATATCCAATCTCCTGGGATAAACCATAATGGAAAAGAATATTAAAAAAGAATGTATATATGTGTATAACTGAGTCACGTTGCTGTATAGCAGAGACTGACACAACATTGTAAATCAACTATACTTCAATAAAAAATAAAATAGGGCTTCCCTGGTGGCGCAGTGGTTGAGAGTCCGCCTGCCGATGCAGGGGACACGGGTTCATGCCCCGGTCTGGGAAGATCCCACATGCCGTAGAGCGGTTGGGCCTGTGAGCCATGGCCATTGAGCCTGCGTGTCCGGAGCCTGTGCTCTGCAACGGGAGAGGCCACAACAGTGAGAGGCCCACATACTGCAAAAAAAAAAAAACAAAACGAAACAAAAAATAAAATAAAATAGAGTACAAACTAGTGGTTACCAGTGGGGAGAGGAAATGGGGGAAGGGCAATATAGGGGTAGGGGATTAAGAGGTACAAACTATTATGTATAAAATAAGCTACAAGAATGTATTATAGGGCTTCCCTGGTGGCGCAGTGGTTGAGAGTCTGCCTGCCGATGCAGGGGACACGGGTTCGTGCCCAGTCCGGGAGGATCCCACATGCCGTGGAGCGGCTGGGCCCGTGAGCCATGGCCTCTGAGCCTGCGCGTCTGGAGCCTGAGCTCCACAATGGGAGAGGCCACAACAGTGAGAGTCCCACGTACCGCAAAAAAAAAAAAATAATAATAATAATAATAATTATATATATATATATATATGAAAAACTGGACTAAGTACCTCACATATTCTGTCATTTAATAAAAATTAAAAATAATAATAAATCAATGTCTTTAAGCACACAATGTTTTTAAGCACGAAAAGATGCTCAACATCATTAGTCATTAGGGACCTGCAAATTAAAGCCCACAATGAGATACTACTCACACCCACTAAAATGACTGTTATCAAAAAGATACAATAACAAGTGTTGGCCAGGACGTAGTTGGAACTGGAGGGCTCATACATTTCTGGTGGGAAAGAAAAAACGGAAGAGCCATGTCAGAAAATAATTTGGCAGTTTCTTTGAAAGTTAAATATAAACTTACTATTTAACCAAATGATTCCACTCCTAGGTATCGACTTAAGAGAAGTGAAAACACATGTCCGCACAAAGACTTGAATGTGAATGTTCACAGCAGAATTATTTATAATGGCTAAAACCTGGAAACAATTCAATGCTCATTAACTGGTGCATGAATAAACAAGATGTGGTCTATCCATACAATGGGATTCAATTCAGCAATATAAAGGAACAAACTACTGATGCATGCTACAACATGGATGAATCTCAAAACATTATACAAAAGACTACCTGTTTTACGATTCCATTTATACGAAAGGTCCCTAAAGGGCACATTTATAGGGACAGCAAGCAGATTAGTGGTTGCCTGGAGTTGAGAGGGGTTTGAGGGATTGACTGCTAATGGGCATGAGGGATGTTCTGGAGGTAATGAAAAATTTCTAAAACTTTCAGGGTTATGGTGATCACTGTGCAATTTCTAAATTAACTAAAAAGAGTGCATTTGACACTTAAAATGAATGAGTTTTATGCATATTGTACCTCCATAAAGCTATTTATAAAAAGCAACATCAGGAATACTTCAGGCTGGTGTTGCTGCAGTTTGAAAGAAGAACACACAGGGAGGAGAGGTGTAGGCTAGAAGGGCTCCCCCGCTCAGGGGACGGACTCAACAACAGCCAAACTCCTAGAGACTGATGTACAAACCAAAATGCCAACACTTCAATTTACCACTCATCTGCCCATCAGTATTTCCTCATTCAATAGGCAACTATTCAAAGGAAGCCAAGTTATGATTAGAAAATTAACACGGAATCAGTGCTAGCGGAAGAGACAAATGAACCTAAGAGGGGAATTGTTAATATGTAGTGGGGACACCCCCCTCCACCACAGGACTATGCCTCCCACGTAGGTCAGCATCCCATATTCAGGGCCAAAGCACCCTCCTTCCAAGCAGTGCTGGAGAACAAAGCCAGATCTGTCTCCCTGGGCTCCCTTTTCTAGGTGCCATGCCGACCACACCCAACCATTTATACATCTTTTCAGGCGGAGCAATAAAATGCCTTAGAGAGGCACTTCTGTATCAGCCTGGACAGCAAACACCTCACAGTCAGAGCCAATCTGTTAGGCCTTTTCCCAAATGGCTCATCTCTTACATTTGGATTCTCCTTAACCTCATTTTTTTACTTTACTTTGGGAGCATTATCTGCCAATCTGGGTCAGCATCCCTGCTCCAGCGTCACTCTCCCTGGCCTGGGCTGGGCTGCTCAAGGACCCAGCATTTCTCCATCGGAGCTTCTCCAACGGGTGACCTGACCGTGCCAAGGAAACTGCTATGTGACAGCTCAGCCATAAGGCTAGTCCCCAAATCTCTCAGGGACCCTGTGGTGTCAGGTGAGCTAAAACACACCTGGACCCATGCCCAATCCTCCCCCAGACCCCTGTACACACACAAAGGGTTAAAGACCCTGCAGAGAGTGAAAGATGTCCAACCTCCACACCCAGATCCCTCTGCTTGCTTCTACAGCAGGAGTGCTAAACGGGGCTTCAGTGATGGACTGAGGATGTGGCCCAAGCCAGTGGCCCAAACAGGAAAACCCCAGAGTCAGGGTAACTGGCTGCTGGAGCCTTGGGCTGAGTGGTAGGTAACAGTCCCTGTGCTGCTCTCCCAGTGCAGCTGCAGGGCTGGGTGGTCAGCTCCACCACTGCCAGGGCCACTGATGCGCTGGACCCGGGCTTCCTGTGTGATGGGGCCCAGAGCTCTTGGAACCCAGTCGGTCTGAGGCTTGTGAGCACCGCGGTGGCACCTCTGGGAGCTGGGTGTGGCGTGGACTGACCACCGGCCAGCAAGCCCCACAAGGGTGCCTGCCCACGTGGCCTGGCAGTGGCCAGCTCTCCTAGGCAACCACAGCCTCATCTCCTGGTGGCCTCTGCTTCTTAGCTTTGTGTTGCTGGGGGCAGCCACCCAGGAAAGAGGCAGGCATGACCTGTGTCAAACCGTGCAGGTCCCGGTGCTCGCAGTAGAGCCTCCAAGCAGTGTTTGCTGAGAGCCAGCCAAAGGCAGAACACAGAGTCACCAGCTGAGGCTCCCAGGCCCCTTCTGAGCTGAAAGGGAGAGGCTAAACCCCAAACGCCCGGGAGCATGGACAGCTCCTGCCTCCCAGCTGACCCTCCAGCCCGCTGGGAGGTCACCAAGAGCCCTCAGCTTCCCCAGCCTCTGCCCCGGAGTAGGACTGGAGGCAGCGAGGCAGACAGGAACCTTCCCGTAGGTGGCCCATGCCTGGAAGCGGGGGTGTAAAGGGCAGATGCAGCTGCATGTAGTAAGCTCAGCACCAGCACCACTTCCTGAGTGTTACGTGGGGGATCTGGAGAGGGGATCAAACTCTTCTTTTAATTAAAAACAGAGAAAACTTTAAAAATACATACAACAAACACTTAGGACCAGTTGAGGTGGAGAGAGCAAAGGAAGGGGGAGAAGTAAAGAAAAAAATGGAGGCAGAAAGAGAGAACATTGGCAGGATGGGGAAAGGAGGAACCTGGCAGAGAGAATGAGAAGCAATTGCAGGGACCAGGGCAAGTCAGGGAGTGTTCACAAACCAGTCCATCCCACCTGCATCGGGCTCTGCTCTGGGCTCCCCGTCTTTGAAGGGTTTACAGCCAGGGTCATTCCTGGATACCTAATAGCCACTCCAGTTCTCCAACTCTATGAGCTGTGGCCGAATTCACATCCAACTAGCTTTGATCAGGCACCGAATATGTAAAGCTTTGAACGTGTAGTTCTGCGCGGGCAGATTCTGACTGAGGGGGCCTGGAGGGGATGATGGGAGACACACTTTGTTCTTAGAAGTCCCATGGTGGACTGTGACCTGCAGAGACCGAGACCCAGCTGGCCGGAAGCTCACATGTGCCGTCCACGCAGCTTGGAGGTGGGGGTCCTTCCTACATGTGAGGAAACTGCTCCTTAGTGTAAGGATCCTGACCAAGGTCACAGACAGTGGGCTGTGAGGACAAGGTTCCAATCCAGGTCATCTGACCAAGTTCAGGGGTTTCAGCTGCTCCGTGTGAGGAGAAGAAGGGATCGTACCGTAGCCCAGACCAGCCCAAAGTCTGCAGCAGATTGTCACCTCGGAAGAGGAGACCCATCTTAGGGTGTCTAAACCTTCTGAGTTCAGTGCGAAAGCGTGCGGTTTTCTGGGAAGAGGATCTAGACCTTTGAAGACCTTTTCCTTTGTTTTTCTTAAATTTCCCTTTACTTAAACGTACAGACGTGTAATTTTCAGTAAAAGCACAGATGTCATCACATCATGATTCTTGAGTGAAGTCTGTTTTGTTTCCTCCTGTGTTTTTGCTTTGCTGATCCGTCTTCCCCCTCCACCACACCAACCCCAAGCCCTTCCCAGGTAACCCAGGTTAAAGACCAACTGTGTGCCCCCCACCCCATGTTGGACTTCATGTTTATATACACTGTATACAAATAGACAGTGGCTGAGCAAGACAGGAAGCAGAGGCAGCCATACCCACTGGCAGGGAGAAGTGTTTTATCGCCAACAGTGTTTGGAATTGCTGATGCATGGTGATAATAAAAAGGAGACAAACTTCTAGGCACTTGTATTACTGTTTTAACATTCTCTATAGACACGGTACCCAAGTATGGTCTACACCCGGGACAAACTGCACCATCTTCCCACATTGGTATAGCACTGGAAATACACACACAAACGTAGACAAATATATAAGAGTTTGTCATCCTATTTTTGTAAAACTGTCACCCCTTCCATGTCAACATAGTTCTTTTTTTTTTTTAACTTATATATTTTTGGCTGTGTTGGGTGTTCGTTGCTGCACGCAGGCTTTCTCTAGTTGCGGCGAGTGGGGGCTACTCTTTGTTGCGGTGCTTCATAGCACCGCAAACCCTTGTTGCGGGCTTCTCATTTCGGTGGCTTCTCTGGTTGTGGAGCACAGGCTCTAGAGAGCGTGGGCTTCAGTTGTTGTGGCATGCGGGCTCAGTAGTTGTGGCACGTAGGCTCTAGAGCACAGGCTCAGTAGTTGTGGTGCATGGGCTTAGTTGCTCTGTGTCATGTGGGATCTTCCCGGACCAGGGCTCGAACCCATGTCCCCTGCATTGGCAGGCGGATTCTTAACTACTGCACTACCAGGGAAGTCCTCAACATAGTTCTAATTCATGTTTTTTACTGTGTGCACAACAGTACATGTTATAGATGAGCTATTATTTCTCAACCATTTCCCCACTGATGGGATTCATATTGCTTATAGTTTTTATTGTGTCTTCATTCTTGAAGACTATTTTCTCCTTCTCCCTGTTTCTCAGAGCAGTCACCCCCCACTGGATCCTCAGTTCTTGGAAGACTGACCCAGGGATGCTCTGTTGTTCCCCTCACCTCCAGCTCTGAGATCACAGACCCAGGATGCCCGCAGCCTTTAAAGCCTCTGAAGAAACCACTTATCTCTGAGCCTCGTCCTTGAACTTTGAGAGCCTGCAGATCTTTATCAGGGAAGGGTTTCAGTTAACTTCCCCTTTTCACATCTTTTCACCTTTTATTCTTAAAACGATGAGCTTGCATAGGAAACTTATGTATACATATAGCTGATTCACTTCATTGTACAGCAGAAACTAACACAACATTGTAAAGCAATTATACTCAAAAAAAAAAAACAAAAAACCAAAACAGTGTGTGTTCCAAGCAGAGATGGGATGCCTGTCCCTCCCCTACTCCCCAACTCAAAGCAACTGAAAATCTCCCACCGACATCCCCTCCCTCCATCATGGGTCACCCATCTCATCCCAAGGTGAAGTGTGTCATGCTAAGGTTGGCCGGAAAAGAAAGGTTGAACATCCCTTTGAAAAATAACTGAAATGGAAATTTCAGAAGAGACACAGGCCACAAGCTGCCACCACCCCATCCTCCCCCAGAGGCTGTGGGGTCCGAATACATCTCATGCCTGTTTTCTCCATCACCACAGGCAGCCAGCTCCTAGGAGGAGCTGTGAGGTCCAACCAGGAGGGAGTGAATCTCTCAAGTCGCATCAGAGGAGGAGGAGAAAGTGAATCCAGAATAAGCTCCAGGTGATTCTGCGGGTGAGGCATTAAGGACCCTTGAACAACCCAGACTAATCTCTTCCATTTACCTATATCCGACTCAGACATTCTTTGGAGATAAGTCACCCAACAGAGTATCATTCACCAGGAAAAGTGCATCTTCGTTCGTGTGTAACTACATCTCCCCTCCAACTTCCCTTTCACTCCCTGACATCTCACCACACAAATAACAGAACGGGAAGTGAGAGTGAGTGAACAGGACCGGAGTGGGGCTTCCTGCCTGTGATCTGAGCAACCCTGGGGGACCTCCCCCTGCCCAGGACAAATCCCCACTCTTTCATCACGGCCAAAACCCCAGCACCACAGGTGGCAACTTCGGAATTTGGCGTCACTCATTACACCATGCAGCTTGGTATTTTGCATATGACTTACATATAACTCCCTAGTAAGATAAAACGAACACAAAATCAATGATCTTATTAAATAAAGCAAATAACACTACAGCTTCTATGTAGATTTCCCGTCACCGTTGCCTTCTTTCACGCTGCTCCAGTGCAGCTGGGAGACAGTGTGTGGGCGTTCCTGTCCTGACAGCGAGATCGCAGGATGCCTAGAGCAGCAGGACCGTCTCCCTGTGTTTGTCAGGCGTACATTTTATGGAAGTAACTTACTCGAGTGACCGTGTCTCTGGAGAGAGATCCCACAGGCGCTAGAAGGTGGCTCTGTCCAAGGCTCTGAGGCCGCAGACTTCAGCCCCGGCATCTCCTGGTCTGAGCACTAGATTGGTGAGTCATGCACATTAGGGTTTCTGTGTGGGCTTTGGGAATAGGTAAATGAGGATGGTCTCCATTGACTTACAGCATTACTCTCACTGACCCCGTATGATCCAGGCCCCCAGGCCTCACAGGGGACATTCCACAGTCCCGACTGAAGACCAGGGGCAAACTTCAGACACCAGGGTGGGCAGTTTGCCTGGGTTACCCCTCGAGGAGATGGTGATTGCAGCCACCATGGCACACACGGGTCCAGTGGGGATGTAGGCTTGCTCTGCCCTGTCTGGAGCTGTGGCTTCATCACAGCCGGTTGAGATGGAAGTTGGGGGTGCAGAGGACTGCGTGACCCCCACAGCTCCCAGAGGGCCGTGTATGTGCTCGTTTCAGCTTAACACGTGTCAGAAGCTACCTGGGCAAACGGGGTCCAGTGGGGGCACTTAACTGATTTTATAGAGTCTCCTAGCAGAAGACCCATATCCCCAGGAAGGAAAAGCCTCTAAGCTCTAAGCTATGAGTCCTAACACATCCAAGGGATTTGCTGACCACGAGTTGGCAGAAAGGGAAGGAAAGCTCATCTGAGAGTTACCAGGAGGAGAAAGAGAGGCTTTGGAGAGAATGACCAATTTACCTGTTTTGTAAGTCGCCCAGGAGGGGCCTTGGTGAGTGGGGTGTGGGCACAGAGGGGCACAGGGACGATGGGGGGTGGGGACTCAGGAGGGCCACACAGACTTCCCCAGTGCCGGCAACCGCAGTGCTATGACCGAGCACCTCCGTTCCATGGCCACACAGAAGTTAGAAAACCAAGGCCAGGTACTGCTGAGCACCAAGCCACACGCTGCCGGGTTTAGGACATAAACAGCTGTACATGCACGCAGCTCGTCCTAAGCCAAAATGAATATTAGCAATTCATGAACTATCCTAAAACCCTCGACGCCCCTCGATTCACTTCCTGAGCCCTGGGGACCAAGAAGCAACACCCAGTCCTGCCTTCCAGGCTCTTGGAGCTCAGCAGGCAGATAAAGACAGGCCAACACTTCATTGCAGTTCAGGGACGGACACCTGGGAGGCAGAGTGGTCCAAGCAGGATGCAGTCACTCTGCCCGGGTTGGGGGGGAGGGGTCAGGAAGACCTCAGACGGAGCAACACCTGAGCAGGTAACACGTGCTCACAGGTGAGGGATAGGAGGCCCCCCAGCAGGGATGGGCAGCCTCGCCCACGCCTACGCAGAGCCCTTGTAGCTGGAGAGGAGGGAGTTAGGATGGGAGCTGGCACCACCTGAACTTTACCCTCAGGTCAAAGAGTGATCTCGTGAGACCCTAACAGAGCCTTGTTCCTCTCCAAGATGGGTATCGTGGCCAGCAGGCTGCCCAGCACCTCTGTGAGCCCCAGATAACATGGCAGCTTCTGAGATCTGAGCACATAGATAAGGAACCCCGGACACTTTGTCTTCTAGTCATTCCTGCTTAACTCACCCTGCCAGGGGGTGGGGGGTAGGGGGTTAAGAAGAAATGCTAGTGAGGAAGCAGGCAGGCAGAGTAGGGCAGGGGCAGCCGCAGGCAGAGCCACCCACCCACGGGACCTTCCAAAAGATACTACTCCCTGTGCTTTGATTCTCCAACCGGCAAAAAGGGACATGACACAACCCACTTCCTGGGACTCACCTAGCCAGTACATGGAACAGAATAGAGGCTGGAACATGGGATGCTGATGTGTGTAAATGTGGTGCCAATAAGACATTATGAATAGAGGCTCATCAAACAATGAGGTGACCAACTTAGGTTAGACACACACCTCTCACCAGACAGCAGCATCATTCCAAAAGGATCAGAAATGTAAATGTTAAGGAGGAAGATCCTAAGAGCACTAGAGGAAAACATAGAAAAAAGGCTTTTTGTTACCTAAAAAAATCCAGAAGCCATAAAACAAAAGATGAAAATGTTTTAACTAAAAAATCTTTCTTAATGGCCAAAACAACTAAACACAAAGTGGAAAGATGAATGATACCAGGCTATTCATACCATGTAGGACGGGCTAATCTTTACATACAAAGAGCTCTTACAGATCAGTGAACAAACAGCTCACCAAAAAAAGAAATACAAATAGCCCTTGAACACATGAGATGCTCAAACTCATTCACAATAAAAGGAATAAATTTCAAAACGACATCGAGAAACCATGTTTCATGTCTCTGCTTAGCAAAAGCCTAGAGTTTAACCATACACTGGCGGGCAGCACAGGGACACCTCGGACCCTACTTGGGAGGGGGGTGAAATGGTACAAACCCCGGTGGAGGGAAGGCTCTTGCTCAGCAATTCCACTTCTAAGAGTTTATCAAATCAGTGTAAAAAGTAATGTTTTTACATGCATGTTCACATTTGGAAAACATAAGTTAGACTCCACCTTGGACTATACTCCAAAATAAAAATCTGGGTGTTTAAAAGCCAAATTAACAAAACAAGATGAAGTATTAGCTAAAAATATAGGATAATATTTCTATAATCCTGGAATAGGCAGGCTTTTTATGTCTTTAATTTAAAAATTTTTTATTTTGCAATAATTTAAGGAGCTTCCCTGGTGGCACAGTGGTTAAGAATCCGCCTGCCAATGCAGGGGACATGGGTTCGAGTCCTGGTCCGGGCAGATCCCACATGCCGCAGAGCAACTAAGCCCGTGCACCGCAACTACTGAGACTGCACGCCACAACTACTGAAGCCCATGCACCTAGAGCCTGTGCTCTGCAACAAGATAAGCCACCGCAATGAGAAGCCCACGCACCGCAACGAAGAGTAGCCTCCGCTCACCACAACTAGAAAAAGCCTGCGCACAGCAATGAAGACCCAACACAGCCAAAAAATAAAATAAATAAAATTTAAAAAGAAATAATTTAAGATTTAGAGATGCTACAAAAATAATATAAAGAATTCCTGTATAGCCTTTACCCAGATTCCCTAAACCGTTAACATTTTAACACATTTGCTTTTTTTCTCTCTTCCTCTCTCTCTCTCATATACATGTAACATATATAACCATAAATTTATTTGAGATAGGCTGGGACCTGGGACCCTTTGCTGCAGTCCTTGCACTTGCATCTAGACAAACATCTCCTTGAGCAACAGAATACAAAGAAACTACAAGGAACTAAAAATCACTGCACACATGCTCAGTTGGGGCAAATCATGAACAAGATACAAAAAGGCCATAAACCAACTGCCATTTCTGAGGTGTCTGGAGCAAAAACTGGGTCCCCTGCAGGATCCCTGCACATAGCACCACCAAGGGGGTGGACTGACCACTTAAGCCTCCCCTCCATCCAACCTACCCATCAGCCCTCACCCTCACCCCATCTAAGGAACCAGCCCCCCCTCCTTGGAGAGCGAGCAAAGGGCACCTGTTACTTGTTTTCACTCCATCGTGCTGCACAAGTCCCAGTAAAGCTTTGCCTGAATTCCTTGTCTGGCCTCTTAACAATTTTTATTGATTGAAGAGCCTAAAGACCCTGGTCGGTAATAATATCAAGAGGCACATGATATCTATTTGTCTCATTACAGATAATGTCAGCTTGGATCACTTGCTGAAGGTGGTATCTGCTTGGTTTCCCCACTTATTTTATAATTAACGAGTATTTTGTGAGACATACTTTGAGACTATGTAAATATACTGTTTCTCATAAAACTTCTACTTACTAGTTTAAAAAATATTATGCATTTTCAATGTTCTTTACATCCTAAATGCATATTAAGAAGAAAACTGGTCAAATTAGTTATGGCAGGTACATACTATGCAGGTGAGGAAAAGAATACAAAGCTGTACCAATAGGAAAAGCTCTCCAAGAAACAGCATTCAGAGACTTCCCTGGCAGTCCAGTGGTTGGGACTCCATGCTTCCACTGCAGGGGGCACAGGTGCAATCCTTGGTCGGGGCACTAGGATCCCGCATGCCGCATGGAGTGGCCAAAAAAAAAAAAAAAAGAAACAGCATTAAATTAAAAAGAATTGTGCACCCCTTAAGTGTGGGCTGTGGTAGTGATTTCCTTCCAAGGAGAACAGGATGGAAAGGAAGAGAAACAGGTACCTGTCTCCCACATGTTCAGGAATCAAGGGGGCGGGCAGGGCCCCCAGGGTCAGGCTGGGCGATCATTGGAAACACTGGCAACCCTGTGCCATTGCCCGAGTTCCTTTGTGATGACCTGGGTCCAAGAGCCCAATGTCTGGGGAGCTGGACAAGAGCAGTGAGCAGAATGGATGGTAACAGGCCCAGCACACGGGCACCAACGTGCATCTTCCAGGGATCCTTTCACTGTAAAACCCACAGCAAAGTGTCCTTGGAAGAATCTCAGACCCATTGGTATATTCTGATGCAAACGTGGTCACCACGCAGTGTGACATTACTGTCATGAGATGAGTAAACGAAGGTAGTCGTTGGGGTGTCTCGCAGTGTGACATTACTGTCATGAGATGAGTAAACGAAGGTAGTTGTTGGGGTGTCTGCTGCCCAGCACACGTGTTCAATCACCTTCTTAAACTCCACAAACACGGGTCACGTGCATACATGTGTCACAGAATGGTCTTGTGGTGGCCGGGTGTGGGACCACCTTTGGGAACGACACCCCCAGCCCCTGCCCTCCCAGGGAAGCTGGGGTGGAGGTAGAGGTGTGGCTGAGCAGGACCCCCTGCCCCAGATGGGCTGCAGGGGGAAGGTCTCCCTCTGAGGGGAGGGGGGACCTTTGTCATGGCCACAGTGACCCTCCAAGCATGGTTGTGCCTTTCTCCACCAGAGAGAGAGGCCTGGCCTCCACCCACCCCAGAGGAGGACACATCGTGGAGTGGCTTTGGGGAGTGGGCCCCTGAGTGGGCAGCAAAGGGAGTGACGGGAGTGATCACAGTCCTGTCCAGGAGAGACCAGACAACTCGAGTCATTGCAAGCGGCCTCTCGAAGGGCACAGCACCTGCTGAGAGTCCTTTCCTTACACCTCTTGGTGCTCTGAGGTCTCAAGGGGCCTCGACAGGCCAGCAGCCTGGCCAGGGGAGCAGGGCAGGGTCTCAGATGTCTGTGCTGGTGAGGACTGACCGCCACTGCAGTGAGCAGTGTTTTTTATCTGAGACTTCCTCCTTCCCCATTTCATTCACTTCTCTTAAGTGATGAGAGTGGTGACGTTTGCAGCTGCTTTATTTTTAAATTTTATTTATATATTTATTTTTGGCTGTGTTGGGTCTTCATTGCTGTGTGTGGGCTTTCTCTAGTTGTGGTGAGCAGGGGCTACTCTTTGTTGCAGTGCTTAGGCTTCTCATTGCAGTGGCTTCTCTTGTTGCGGAGCACGGGCTCTAGGCGTGCAGGCTTCACTAGTTGTGGCACACGGGCTCAGTAGTTGTGGCGCACGGGCTTAGTTGCTCCGCGGCGTGTGGGATCTTCCCGGACCAGGGCACGAACCCATGTCTTCTGCATTGGCAGGCGGATTCTTAACCACTGCGCCACGAGGGAAGCCCTGCAGTTGCTTTATTTTTAATTTTGGGGGGGATCGGGCAAAACTAAGTCCGTTTGAATCAGTCCTCAGGCTTGGGGGGATACTTAACTGGTCCCTGAAATTCAAAGCCAAAGTGCCGGTTTTCTGGATTCTGGTTGAAGCTTGTTCTCCTCGAGGAGCCCGATCTTGTGCAGCTGGGACGCAGACCAAGTTATAAATCGTACAACATAAGTGTCCAAAAACCACAAACAGGCTATTTCCCTAGATGCCCAGGCATCCATCAGAACACACAGGGCAGTGTCACTCAGAGGAGAACAGTTCCTGGGAAGCTGGCCACCTCCAATGAGGCCAGAACCCTCCACTTTCTTCACAAACACCCCAAACAGTAAATCTCACTGTGACGTGCCCCCAGAGACGCAATGGGATGAACTGCAACCTCCTCTGGGAACTATTAACTCAAGCCAGCTGGTGTGGGTGTTTGCAGTTGTGTCTGGTCGTGACCTCCGACCCACACTGCCACCTGCTCTGAGCTCTGGGAGGCAACGCGAGTTCTCAGTGACTGTCCATGGCAGAGGGTGTGGATACAGGGACATGCACGGGGTCTGAGGGCCGTCAGCTTATCCCAGAGACCTGGGCTCAGATGTGGCGGCTAGTCCAGCTGAACTTTGGAGGCCTGAGCGGCCCCAGCCTCACCAATGGCTTCACCATCTCCCCCCAGTTTCTCATCTGTGAAACGCAGACAAGGAGCTGTTTCGAGGAGCAGACCCCACCTGGCCACGCCACCCAGGCCTGGCTGCCCCCCAAGCCGTGTGACTGTCACACTGTCAACGGAGCTGTCTCAGTTGCCACCAGCATCCAGCAGTGCATGGGGCCCAGATCAGGAGCCTAAGGGGTGCTTCCGCGGGAGTAGATGGACGAGACAACTTAGGGGTGAGCCCCAAACTGCTGCCTTGAAAGGAAACCTCACTCACCGCCCACTGGGGCCTGATTCCCCCCACCCAAACTCACAGGGAAACAGAGCTTCCTGCAGGCACCTGGGACCCCCTGCCCAAGTGGAAAGATGGAGACCAGACCTGCGCAGCCCACCCGGTGTTCCCCGCCCTTCCTGCTCAGGCTCCACTGTAGGGACCCCTCCCCGGGCCGGGTCAGGCCGGGCTCCCCCTGCTTTGGGAGCCACGTCCATCCCAGGGCACAGAACTGTCCCCCCTGACGTGGCCTGTCCGCTCCCCACGCAGATGTTTCCTGCTAATGTTGCACATTTCTGCTTTAATGCGATGCCTGCCCAGCACTGAGCACGTGGTGGAAATGTGCCGACACAGCCATTTATCTCCGTGTGTCGCAATTCATTCTCTCGGGGCAAAGTTCCAGCTGATGCCTCCAGAGGCCCCGAGGCCGAGCTAGAATCTCAGTTCTCCAAGGACCTGGGCTGCCTGGAGCCCAGGGTGTGGCAGGAAAGGAGGCTGGGAGTGACGCATCTCGGGCCAGGGGAGCCATCCGACCACAGCACTTGGGATGTGAGGATGTGAGACGTCAGGGCACTGAAGTAGCCCTGCGTCTGCGCAGGAAGGCGAGCGCTGCTGGCCCTGCCTGGGCCGCTGTCCCCACACAGGTGGGGAGCAGCTGCAGGACCCGTCTGAGAGCTCCCTGGCTGCTGCTTCATCCTGAAGACTTGTAGGGTGGTGGTAGTCGCCCCCTGGGTATTACAGGAGGTGAGAGCCTGTGGAATGGAATGCAGGCCCAGAGGAGGAAGCTGCCACCATGGGGGCAGGCAGGGCTGCCAAGAGGCAGGCGGGGCCCTGGCGGGCAGGTTCCCCTGAGTCTGACCCCAAGGGCAGCATCCGGGTGACGCCCTTCTTCCTCGGGCTTCTCCAAATTAGCTCCACACGCAAGCCTGCCACCACCAGCCCTGGGCCAGCCCCCATCAGCTCTTCCTCGTTCACTGGCTGGGCTCCCGTCAGCTGGTCTGCACCCTTGGCCTTGATCAAACCCGCAGGTGGTGTTACACCTCCCAAGCCTGCCAGGGGCTCCCATCCCCCGCACCTGACAACCGAGGTCTCTCTGGGATCCCACCCCTCCCCTCGGGCTGCAGGCTGCTCCTGTTGCAGCCTTGGCCTCGGACATGCAGCTCCTTGGCTAGACTGCTCTTGGACCCCGCCCTGCACGATGATTGTCGCTTTCTCAGTGAGACCCACCCCAACCTAAAGTCGCAACCCCCCCTGCACGCACACGCCCTCCACCTTGAATTAATATACTATGCAGTGTCTTACTTATCTGCCTCACAAACACGCATGGCAAAACCAGAATGTAAGCTCCACGGGGGCATCGATTTTTAATGTTTTTACTATGGAAAATTTCAAACATAAATGCAAAAGTAGAGAACACAGTATCATGAACCCAACCTTTTCAGGAATGATCAACTCTCGGCCTGTGTTATTCTGTCTTTGCTTCACCTTCACACACCACACATTTGCCTGTAAATGCTGCCAAAATACAAGAACTTTTAAAGAATTGAATCACACTAACATTATCACCTAAACGTTTAGTAGCCTTAAAACCAAATAAAGAGCCAATGTTCAGAATTGCTCAACTGTCCCATTTCATACAGCTGTTTTGTTTTGTTTTTTAATCAGAATCCAAACAAGGTCTAAAAAAGGCAATTTGTCAATATGCCCCAAGCTATATGAATAACACTCTCCTCCCTTTTAATTTCTTGTTGAAGGAACTGAGTTGTTTGCCCCGTAGAATGTTCCACATACTGGCCCCAGTGGGCTGCATCCCCGGGGTTGCTTGATTGTCCCTATGTGTCTGTATTACCTGCAAGCCCGTGATGGACACAGAAGTTGGCCTGAGTCAGGTTTGCTTTTCAGCAGGAGCAAGTCCTCGCTGGGTTGTGGGCTTCCTGGCATGTCCCCCAGGGGCTCCCTCAAGGATGTTGCCCCTGACCGAGGGCCCAGGGCTGCCCAAGGCTGATTTTACCTTCCCCACCTCCCTGCATCCGTCAGCTGGGTGTTTCTCTAAGAATCTTCTTGTTGACTGTGTGGTTACTATTCATTCAGGGAAAGCAGGATAAATGCCTGCTTCTTTATCCATTTTCAGAGAAACAAGTTGGTTTCCAGCATCTCTCAAAGGTGACTGAGAGCCCCCTACTTTTTTTTTTTTTTTTTTTGCTTTTGCTTTGTTTTCTGGATAGTCATGGACTCATGAATTGTAATTTATTTAACACGTTTCAACCCATTTCAGTCATTATTCTTCCGAATGCTCTGCTGTCCTGTCTGTGACCAGTGGGGCCCTTTCCCATCAGCTGCATGTCCTTGGATGACCAGGACCTTGGAGGTGTCAGGATGGTCCAGGCTCACATGGGTGCCCAGCCCTGGCAGCCCAGGCCCCAAGGAAGAGCCAAGGCGAGCTTGTGCCGTGGCCCCGAGGGGACGAGCACACACAATGGGAACGTCTCCAGTCAAAGCCCTGCTCCCTGTGCTTCTGCATGAGCTTCCATGGGGCTCCTGCAACACTCTTTCTTCTGGATGTAATAATGCGTGTTCTCAGCCCCTCAATACCTCCTCTCTCCCTTTTCAACCTGCACTGACAGCTCCTGCCCTGTTTTCCTGATTGTTACAGGGTTTTCGGCTCCGAGGGCTTCACAGCTTCCAAACCTGGATCCAGAGGCCCCCACGCCAGCCCTGACGCCTGCCCCAGGCCACACGCTCCACGCTCAGTGCTCCTGAGCTTCTAAAATGTTTCTAAAAACCAAACCAAACCAGACAACGGCACTGGTGCTGCTCCCTTGATGCCATCGTGACGTGTCAATTCCATGACGTTCATTCCTCCTACAGGTGCCAAAGTTTCGGCAACGGGGGGGGCTCCTGCCCTCCTCCACCTCATTCCCCTGCAAGCTTCCCGTCACACTGTCAGCCTCTGAGTTCTTTCCCTGGGACCCTCCTCCACAGGTGTGTTGGTCATGCGTCTTGGAGGACCCCTTGCCTCCTGTCTGTGCATCCTCCTCCATCAACTCCTCCACTGTGTTTTCCTGGTTTGGAAGTTGCCTTGGTCACCACTGTCGCCACCATCGCATGATCCAAGCAGTGCTTTTTTTTTTTAAAAATAAATTTATTTATTTTTGGCGGCGTTGGTTCTTCGTTGCTGCGTGCCGGCTTTCTCTAATTGCAGTGAGCGGGGGCTACTCTTTGTTGTGGTACATGGGCTTTTCACTGCTGTGGCTTCTCTTGTTGTGGAGCACAGGCTCTACGCGCACGGGCTTCAGTAGTTGTGGCAAGTGGGCTCAGGAGTTGTGGCTCACGGGCTCTAGAGCACAGGCTCCGTAGTTGTGGTGCACGGGCTTAGTTGCTCCACAGCATGGGGGATCTTCCTGGACCAGGGCTCGAACCCATGTCCCCTGCACTGACAGGCAGATTCTTAACCACTGCGCCACCAGGGAAGTCCCCAAGCAATGCTCTTCACTCCATCAGTTCTCAGACTTCTGGTCCCTCAGTCCCACTCCCGTCCCCTCTCCCCAGATAAAGCAAAAATAATTTGCATCACCTGCCAGTGCCACATTGACAGGAGGACACACTGTCACCTCAAGCAGTTTCCCCCGTTTCATTTGTGGGAAGGACGGACACGTTCAGAAAGCAGAGCTTTCTGCCTCTTTTAAATCCAAAATAATCTAAGATCTGGGCTATATTGTAGAGTTTTCTAGCACCCTTATCATTTTGGTTAAACAAAATGGTCCAACACACATGCACACACACGCGTGCTCCCTAACCTGCTGACTGGTGAGAAAAGCTCCAAATTGTCCTTTGTGCAGAAGCAGGCTCTCCCCTCCCCCAAAGTGAGGCTGTGTCAGCTGAGGCCATTCACCTACAGACACCGGCCCCACTCGGCCTGCAGGTGAGGTCATTTACCTGCAGACATGAGCACCACTCAGGTGAGGGCGTCCACCTGCAGCACAGGCCCCACTCGGTCCTCAGCGTGGCTTTCGTGCCCTTTAGATCCCACCTTCCTGTTGGCAGCTGCAGGTCTGCCTGGACTCTGGCTCTGCACGTTCCTCTTCCCCTTTTCCTTCCCCCTGACATCTGCCTCTCTCTCTCTCTTCTTTGTCAAACAGCTTCATTGAGAGAGAACTCACACATCGTAAAATCCACCATCTGGACAGCACTCCATGTCTGTGCAGGCCTTGTCAGTGCCTTTATTATTCATCTGCATTGACATTCTCCCAGCCTACCTCCATCCCTGCTGGCCTAAGCCCTCAATTCTGCCCAGGGGGACACCCCAGAATAAATTGTGGCTCCCGGAGAGTGTGCCCACTCGATGCTGTCCTACCTGAGGAGTGGTGAATGGTGGGATTGGAGGCTGGGGAAAGGGAACCCAGGTCTCTGAGGAAGGACATCTGGGACTGGGGTGGGGGCCCCCAGCCTACACGGAAGACAGTGCCCACCCCAGAGGATGAGTGGGTGCTGCTCCCTGGCCCCCAGTCAGCACGGGGCCCAGCGGGAGCTGGGGACAGCGTTCGCTGTGTTTGCCCTTCTTGGCCTTTTCTCATGCTTGGCCTCCTTTTTCATATTTGGTCAACGGTCCTCCGCTCCCATCACAATTTTCTCAGTGTTTGCCCACCAGGGCTGCCTGTCAGCTATAAGAGGGCCCACAAAGCCGCCCGGCCCTGTGAGGCCACAGTGGTCCCGGGGCCCCAGCTGCCCCCGCACACATTCTTCACCTGCCTTTAATTTACTTCTGACACCAGGGGCCCCGAAGTCTCTGGGCCCAGCTGCCCTGCAGGTCCAGCTCCACGGCAACCCCACACGGGTCCCCGAACTAATGAGAGCTCTGGAGTGGCATCGGGAGGGGCCGCTGCCGTGGAGACAGCCTGCGGTCATCCAGTTACCACGGCGCCAGGCAGAGTCCTGGGTCGGCCGAGGGAGTCATCTGGAAATATCCTGCTCGCCAGACCGTCTTTGCTCACACAGAAATTCTGCAGTCAAATGGTCTGCCTCTGAGTTGTACCTCCACAGCCTCACACAGAAGTTCTGGACTGAGCCCTTTGCCCGGCTCCACAGCCAGAAGGCCTCCAGGGCAGGCGCCTCCCAGCTCCTGTCCACCCCATGGACGTGCCCTGAGCTCAGGAGGATCCGTGGAGCTTCGGGAAGGGGAGGGCTCAGGGCAGCATGGACCCTGGACAGCAGGGTGGTGTCCCGAGGGCTGGGACAGGAGCCTGCAGAGTCCTATCACCCCACACCACATCCTTTGTCTCCAACACACCTTGGGCCCCCAGGCCACAGTGCCCCCGAAGAAGGCACCCCTCTGTCCACCTCAAGGCCCCTCATCACCCTGCCCCCAGCAAAGACACCTTCACACAGGAATGAGTGGAAGCAAGGATGCAAGGTTGCTGCACAGCAAAGGGAGCTGCGTGATGAAAGCCCACTCTGTGCTCACCTTCTTGGCTCCCTGAGGAGCCCAGAGAGGCCAAGCAACTTGTCCGAAGTTGAACAGCCCTGATGTGAGCTGAGAACCAGCCTTCCGACTCACTCTCCCCAAGGAGAGCGTTTAAGGAGGCCAGACACTCGCCTTAAAGGGACGAAACAGAGGGCAGCCACCCACTAGAGCACGGGCACCTGCCAGCTGTCCTTGCTGCCCCACATATACATGAGGCGAGGCCAATTCCCCGAGGTGCACCAGGACAGGCGCCAGCAGCCTCCACGATACAGTGGCTCAGCTCTGCTAGGGATTGGAGACGGCCCCACCCGGCCAAGATGCCGTTGAGAATCAGAGAGCTGCATCTCAGGGGGCACCCCACCGGATGGCAGGGTTTGGGTGCAAAGCTTCTAGGGTCCTTCTATGACCCAGTGGAGCTGTGTCCAGGGTTTGCTGTTGAGGGTGGAGCGTGGGAGCCATGCCAGGCCTGCTCACCCTTGAACTTCCAGCAAGTTCATAACACAGCTCATGACCCCGGGGTAGAATGGAACTTCCAAAGCTGTAAAGACTTTCTCCACCACTTTCACACACTTTGTGATGTTTAACGTCAACATGCAAATACCGGACAGGGACTCAGGTCCAAGACCACTCAGCCCTGAACAAGACTTGGAAAAACTCAGAAAATACAGACCCTTGAGTTTGCCTAAACAATCCAGGCTCCTTCCTGTGCTCAAACCTAGGCTGCTCAGATTCAAACGGCAACTGACCTGGCTCCAGGCCCTGGAAAGCCAGCTTTGCCTCAAGCTCCCAACATGAAAGGGCTTGAGGAAGATAGATGGGAAGACAGACTAATGCCGCCCATCCTCTCAATAAGAGGCCGTTTCTTGGTGCGCACAGCCCTCTCCTCCCTTCCTGCCCATCTCAGATTTCTTTGGGAGAAAACAGTGGAAATATCTAGAGAGAATTCCTGAGAGGCTTTTGGTTTTGCGGGAGGCATTGACTTGAGGGAGATCTCTCTTGCTGTCTCTTTCTTCCCCTAGTCTCCTTTGTGAATCACGATACAAAAGGAATGGGATTTTTCAGACGAACAGAATTCACAAGAGCACGCAGGATTGCCTACAAGGCCCTTTCGAAGCTTCCTGCTGAAGCCAACTCTTGGCCAGTGTGTGCATTTCTGGGGCGACAGTGGGCTGAAGGCGCAGCCTGGCACTCAGGACAGGGGCGCTGGTTGCTGCTGGGAGCCCTTCACAGCTCATGTCATCAACACTTGTCACTCAACACTGCAGGAGTGTGACGTCACTCTCCCTGACCCTCACCACCTTCTCCTTTCCAGATGGAAGGGACTCCCTTCCCATGACGTCACGGAGATCCCTGGCCTCCTCATGAGCAACGTCTGGAGAGGATGAGGAGGAGAAAAGTCCCGTGTTCTCTCAGAACCACCAGGTGCTCAGCCCCAGGGACTGCGTGGAGTGTCGGGCGGCAAAACCCACATGGGATTATTGGTGTTGCCGTGCACAGAGGGGTGCATTCTTTTTTTTTTTTTAATTAATTAATTAATTTATTTATTTTTGGCTGTGTTGGGTCTTCATTTCTGTGCGAGGGCTTTCTCTAGTTGTGGCAAGCGGGGGCCACTCTTCATCGCGGTGTGCGGGCCTCTCACTATCGTGGCCTCTTTTGTTGCGGAGCACAGGCTCCAGACGCGCAGGCTCAGTAGTTGTGGCTCATGGGCCTAGTTGCTCCACGGCATGTGGGATCTTCCCAGACCAGGGCTCGAACCCGTGTCCCCTGCATTAGCAGGCAGATTCTCAACCACTGCGCCACTAGGGAAGACCCCAGGGGTGCATTCTTTACAACTATGGGGGTTTCGTGAGGCTTGTCCTGTAAATAATACAGTTGCTTGGTTGTTAAATGTCTAAAAAGTAGTCTGCCAGGTGTTAAAGGCCAGTGGCGTTTGGACCCCGAGTCTCCAGCCTCCAGCTTGGCCAGGACACGTGCCCAACCTGCTCCGGCTCGGGTCAGTGGCCACAGGACAACACCACAATGGTGTGTCAACTGACTGGCTTGCAGTTTGGTAAAGCTGCACCCTGCTGCCTGTTTCAGAAGTGAAACCCCATTCTCAGGGAGGGCTGTGCAGCCCTGAGGAGAAGGGGGAGCTGGAGGAACATCTGATCCTCAAGTTGCAGTATTTTTCACACCATTGGGCATGACTGGGACTCCCAGACTCTTCTAGAACTTTGCAGAAGGCTCCATACAGATCAGATAGGTGTTGATTATCACCCTGAGCTTATCTTTCAGGTCATGCGCAGGTTCTTGTCATGTCACAGCTAATTATAGGGTAGTGAAATGGTTCTGGCTGTACTTTGCAAGCTCAGAGCAAAAGTCCTGATTCCTCCTGTGTTCCTGGCCTGCAACAGAACAGGGGGCCATCAGATGGATGGGGCTGTAGAGCCTGGCTCTTGGGTTCAAACAGCCAGGGCTCCCAAAGGTAGGGGCGTGTGGTGACCCATCTCCTAAATGGGAACCAAGCCTTGTCCAGTCTCCCAAAGGAGAAATCCTCCCTTTGGGACGTTGGGCAACAGGGAGCTGTCTGAGCTGACCCTGGGTTTTGGAAGTGACTCAGGCCCACCCCACCAGCCCTTAGCCATAGGATCCCCTCCCCTTTCCAAGACTGACTACACCCCCATCTCTTCCGAAGACCTTGGCCACAGCTCTGGTCCACCTGGCTCTCCCATGAACCCCACTCCACACCCTTGAGACTTAATCATGTCCCATCAGGGGATGCATTCTGAATGATTTCCCTGGACTGCCATTTGACTCCTAGAACTCTTAACTCTGCATGTGCCTCTCACAACCAGTCAGCTCCAAGTGTGAGGGTCGTGCATGAGACACAGCACTGGCACGGTAGGAGCTCAGAAAATGAATGCAGATGAATGAACATGACTTTAGCTATTCTTAAATATAGTTATTTATGAAAACAATATAGTGTAAACTTTAAGAGATAAGATTGCTCATTTTAAACCTAGTATATTTTACAAGGAGACACCTAATCCCAGTTCTATACCTTTTTCACTGTCTTGGCTCCTCCTCCTCCCATCCTGGCTCCTCCTCCTCCCATCCTGGTCCCACCTCCTCCCATCCTGGCTCCTCCTCCTCCCATCCTGGCCCCACCTCCTCCCAAGCACCCAAGCACCCAAGCACCACTGGGAGGGTCAGTGCTAGAGGGGAAGGGGCACATTCCAATGTTACACCCTAAATCTGAGGTTCTCTCTAGTTTCCAATAAACAAAAGGGAAGGTGTGCAGCCCTGGAGGGCTTTGGGCCTCTGGCCTCAAGAATTTCTCAAACAGCTTTTTTTTCAATTGAGGTAAAATCCACATAGAAAATTAACTGTTTTAACCATTTCAGAGTGTACAATTCACTGGCATTTCGTCCATTCACAGTGTTCATCACCTCCATCTAGTTCCAGGATATTGTCATCATCCCAAAAGGACATCCTGTACCCATTAGCAGACATTCCCCAGCCTCCGGCCCCAGCCCCATGCAGCCACCAATCCACTTTCTGTCTGTAAGTCTGCCTGCTCTGGACACTTCGTATCAATGGGATCATACAACATACAACATGTGGCCAGGTGTCAGCAGCATGTCTCCCAGGTTCCTCGTGCTGTAGCACATACTGGTGCATCCTTCCTTCTCAGGGCTGAGCACTGTTCTGTCATGCAGAAGCACCATGTTTTGTTTATGGGAGCAGCCGGTTTCACCCTGGGGTGTGGGCACGGCCCACCCACTTGGCCCTTCCTGAGCTTCCGGCCCACAGGCTGGTGGACTGTCCCAATTAAAGAGTGTCCAGAGGGGGCCTGTGGGAGCTGGGCAGGCAGGGAGTGTCTGACCATCAGCGTCAGGGCATTGGACGTTTAATCGTTTTCCTGTGTGGCCACTGACCATTCCGGAGGAACGTGATCCATCTGGAGAAAGGAGAGCTGGTATCCAGTTCTCAGGACTGACGTTATGGGAAGGACCAGCACTCGGCAGGAAAACGGACCCGAAACTGTCCTTGCTCAGCTCTGCCCATGGCCTGTGGGTGAATAAAGGGCAAAAATTGTACGTTTATGGGACTTCCCTGGTGGTGCAGCGGTTAAGAATCCACCTGCTGGGCTTCCCTGGTGGCGCAGTGGTTGAGAGTCCGCCTGCCGATGCAGGGGACACGGGTTCATGCCCCGGTCCGGGAGGATCCCACATGCCGCGGGGCGGCTGGGCCCGTGAGGCCATGGCCGCTGAGCCTGCGCGTCTGGAGCCTGTGCTCCGCAACGGGAGAGGCCACAACAGTGAGAGGCCCGCGTACCACACACACAAAAAAAGAATCCACCTGCCAATGCAGGGGACACAGGTTTGAGCCCTGGTCTGGGAAGATCCCACATGCTGTGGAGCAACTAAGCCAGTGGGCCACAACTACTGAGCCTGTGCTCTAGAGCCCTCATGCCACAACTACTGAAGCCCGCGTGCCTAGAGCCCGTGCTCTGCAACAAAAGAAGCCACCGCAGTGAGAAGCCGGCGCACCACAACAAAGAGTAGCCCCCGCTCACCAAAACTAGAGAAAGCCCGTGCGCAGCAGCAAAGACCCAACTCAGCCCAAAATAAATAAATAAATAAATAAATAATTGAAAAAAATTGTACGTTTAGTTTGTCTATGCAGGAAAAACATCAGAGCAAAACCTTCCTAAAATACACCCATGACCACTAACACCTTCAAGAGAAAACCACTTTGGAGGCCCTTCTAGACCAGTCAGTGGTCGCTAAGTGGGATTCCTGTGTCCCACGCCTGTTGGTGTGTCTCCAGCTGCATGGGAGGAGGGGGCTGGAAAAGGTGCTTGCCGCCCTGGTGGTGACCACGCACACCGGGCCTGCACACGCTTCCCGGCTACCTGCCCCAGGAGCCCCTTGTGAGAACCACACACCTCAGCTCTGGGGCCTTCACCCACTCGCTGAAAGCCCTGTGAGTTTTCTGGGTCTGAAAGCAGCGAATGCCGGGCCAGACCAGCCCCCTCTCAGGAACACAGGCGGCTCCTTCTCACAGAGAATGAATCTCCATCTGTTTCACCTCTAACCAGCCTCTCCCTCCCAGCCAGCCTCGGACACCCAGCAGGCGGTCTTCTTGAGGGGACGCGCTGCCCACGGAGGGGAGCTGCATTTGAAGTTGTCCTGAGCCAGATGAATAAGCTTTTTATGGTCCCCCCACGCTGGACTCAGCCGGAATGTCAAATGGTAATTAGCAGCAGACCCGGCTCTGTCCCTGGTGATATTATCATCAGACTTCTTGGGTTTCAAAGTGAGCAGCCGACATGAAACGGTGGGTGAATTGGCCTCCAAGAAGGGCCTGATGGGGCCTGAGAAGTCTTGGGACCAGGATGTGCAGGACTGAGTGGCCAGGACAGGGAGGAAGTCCCCACAATGTGGAGCAGGCCTCAGGGTCTTCATGGATGGTGGTGGCCAGTGTGTTGCCCTCAGCCTGGCTACGACCACTGTCCTCATCCCCGCGTTCCCGGGGCCCTGCACACTGTACTCCCACCTCAGCCCTCAGCCTCGAGGTCACAAAGATCAGCCACCGTGGCCTCTCAGGCTGGCCAGTGTGTACGCTCTCTGATCCTAGCCTCCTTGGGGGTGCTTGGGGATAGGCTGGTGTCCACATTCAGACACAGGCTGTGCTCAGGGAGGGGAGGAGACTTTGCAGGAGAGAGTGGGGCTGGGGAGACCAGGGCCTGGCCTACTGTGACACCTACTGTGAGGTGAAGCCTCCCCTCCTCCCCCTCTCTAGATCCTTCTCTGCACCAGGAAAGGGCTTGGTATCTTAGAAATGTAGCTAAGAGTCCAGTAGAAGCTACCACAGCAACGAACTCCCTGCCCCCAGTGCCAGCCTGTTACCCCAGGGTGCCTGGAGCAGGAGGGCCTCAGGAGCCCCCTGCCCTGTGAGCCAGCGGTTGGGGCCCAGGAGGGGGGCCCAGTTCCCTCTCACTCCGGCACCAGGCTGCCTCTCTACAACCCGGGCTGATGCTTCTGTAAGTTTGTGTGAAAGACGGAACGAGAGAAGAGCAAGATGGTCACCGTGGTGTTGCTTGTCGTTTGAGGGGGCAAAGGAGATTTAAACCCTAAGTGTCTGTCAATTGTATTCGCAGAATAAAATCTGATGCAACCGTTAGCTTTCATTTATGGTCATGGAAATCTGTCTGCAAGACATTAAATTTTAAACATCAAGCCAGAAAACAGTCATATAATGTGATCCTAATTTTGAAAAGCCTGAAAACATACCAATGTGTGTTTACAAGTGGAGAAAAGGATCTACAACAAAGATTACAATAGATGATCCTGGGCCATGATCAATGGATACTTTTCACTTATTTTGAAAGGAGGAGAACAATAGTCATTTTGTGATTTTTAAAAATCAAGCCCCTGAAAATCTGTTCTCAAAAGTGTTGAAGGAAGTGTCCCATATCCCCCGACCCAGGGAAGGCCAAGCCACATCTGGAGACACAGGCTCAGTCGTTGCTGGAGGTTCGCACACGCCCACCTGCGTGCACATTTGCGCCAGCCCGTGCGCTCACGCTAGAGCCGGGGTTCAGCATCTCCTAGGAGACTGAAGCCTGGGAGAGGGAAGAGGACCCCCTCTGAGGGTCCACACAGGTTCCTCCAGGGCGCCTCTGGCTCTGGCGGCTCCCAGGGACTCGCAGGAGTCTGCACCCCACCCTCGCCAAGCCCCACCCCCAGTGCAGACCCCTTGGGCCTCTCACCAAGCCCTCCTGCAGACCTTCTCCTGTCCATCTTTGCAGCACATCTTGGAAGTTTTCCTGTTGGTTAGACTTGGGGAAACTTCTGCTACTGTCTGTCTACTTCTGTTTCAACGTTCTGCCTGACCACACTCCTTTCAATACGGAGAAAAAAGGAAATTAATCCCTCAACACACAACCTATCCTCATGAAGAATTCGCTGCCCCGCGAGTTCTTCATGAGGATAGATTCCTCCAGACACTGGAGAAACAAAAATGGCACAGGGACCAGCCACGCTGTGGGCTCCAGGCCCTGGACCGGCCAGGCTCTGGGACTGGGCAGCCCCAGCCCTGACCGACCCACTGAGGCCCCTTCCCTGCAAGTCAGGCTCGGGAATCCTGCACCCCTCTTCCGCCGAGGGTCCCGGAAGAACGTGGAGCCCTTGCCCTTCACCCCCTCTCTCTCAGACAACAGAGAAAACGTTGGATGAAGAAGGGAACCCCGGCGCCCCGCACTCTGTCCGGTGGCGCCTGAGGACAGAAGTGGCGTCTCCCACCAAGGAGTGGGGTCTGCAATCCCAGCCATCTGCGCTGAGAGAGCGTTGACTGGCACACGAGTTTGTTGTCAGGAAAAGAAACAAAGAAACGGACTCAGGACAGCGAGGCTGGAGAGATCCTGACCCTCCAAAGGTGAAACCCTAAGGACCCAGGACAACTTGGGTTCCAAGTGCATCAGCTCTGCCAACTCCTGAGTCTGTGGGATGCAACAGGAAACGAGGACATTTTGGAAGAGAGGAAACGTGTGTTTGGTTTTGAACAAAACATACTGTACTTGCACACCCATGTTCATAGCATAATTCACAGTAGCCAAAATGTAGAAACAGCCCAAGTGTCCATCGATGCATAAACAAAATGTGGACAATGAAATATTATTCAGCCTTAAAAAGGAAGGAAATTCTGGCACAGGCTACAGCATGGATGAAACTTGAGGGCACCGAGCTCAGAGAAGGAAGCTCAGTGAAAGACAAATTCTGTATGCTTCCACTCACATGAGGTCCCTAGAGCAGACGAATTCATAGAGAGAGAAAATAGGGTGGGGGAGGGAAGGGGAGTTGGTGTTTAATGGAGACAGAGTTTCAGTTTGGGAAGATGAGAAAGTTCTGGAGATGGACGGTGGTGATGGCTGGGCTGCAATGTGAATGTACTTAATGTCACTGAAATGTACACTTAAAAATGGTTAAAATGGTAAATTTTAGGTTGTGTGTATTTTACCACAATAAAATAAATGTTCAAATATATACATGACCCCTGTCATGGGAACGCACACACACGTATGCATAAACACACACACAGACATATGGCTTAAGCAATTCTGAAAGAAATGCACCACAAGGCTGACGGTTGTCAGCTCTGGTGGTGAGATGATGTTTCTTTCTCTGCCTGATCTTTGCTGTGATTTCCAAGTTTTCTAAAAGGGGCAGCAGCATTTGCACAATGGAATAGAAGTTATAAAATGCACATCTTTCCCCAACTGAGCCCGCTCTGCTGGCCTTTCAGCCTCCACACAATGGGTCATTCAGCCGCTCTGCCCACTGCCCGCGCACTCGGCCATAAATCAGCCTGACGCTGAGCGCCGCCTGCACCCCCTCGGCCTCTCTCCTGCCTCCTCTGGGGCTGCGACAGGGCCCCGTGTGACGCCCACCTCCTTCCCACGCACCCCCAGGCCTGGGCTGCCCACACACAGCCCCTGGAGGACAGTGACCCACATCAAGGCAGTGCTGGGTACCAGCCAGCATCTTTCATCTCCTGAAGAGAGAGACGCTTTCCCAGCTGCACCACTTTGCCGTCGCCTCGGCTCAGTAAAATAAACAGAATCGGTGGCATCTACCGGGTTTATTACGCATATTCCCCAAACGCATAATTATCTTTCTACAAGGCACATTCTTGGTGCATTGCCATGCCTCTGTGCCAGAACCCCAGACTGCCTTCCTGCATTCCTGGGCCATGACACCACCACGCCACGGCCTGCTGTGCTTGGCCAGATGTGTGCGGAGCAGTCCGCCACGCCGGCCCGGCTTGGGGCAGATGGACGCTGCAGGCGGGCATAGCGGCCGCTGGGGTGAGGGGGCTGCCCAAGACCACCGCCAGTCAGGAGTCCCCCGATCCCGGCCTTGACACTTCCTGCCTGCTGCAGGACCTGGACCCCTGGTGGTCATTGTCCCGAGTCCTGGGGTGACTGTCCTGTTTCCTGTTCTTCAGAAGAGAGAGTCCACTAGGTCTGAGGTCCCAGGGCGGTCAGCAGGACTGGGGAGGACCCTTCCTCCTGGCCCCGAGCTCTGCTGTGAGCGGCCAGCCAGGGACGCTGTAAAATGAAGCCAGAGGATCAAAACGCCCTTAAGTCTGCTCCAGCAGGGTGGACCAGGACCTCTGGGCTGAGAGGCTGGTGGGCCAGCTTGGAAGGGACAACTTGACCCAATAAGCACATGGTGGGGGGCCACAGGCCAGGACAACCCCCACCCAGTCAGAGATCACCCCAGGAGCCACCTGGAACAGCCCAGCCCCGGGGCCTGGCAGGCCGAGATCATCTTCCTCTGAGCTGCCGAGGAGTCTGGGAGAGGGGAGACCCCTCGCCTTAAACTCACTGAGGGCAACATGGACCTCAGTTATTAGAGTCGCTCAGGATCCATCACACCCATTATGTGTACTCGATCCAAATGCTGGATGAGAATTCTGAGCTGCTCCCTCAGCTGTGTGGCCTTGGACTAGTGGCTCACCCTCTCTGTGCTGTGGTTTCTCCACATCCTCATAAATGAAGTTGGTGATAGTGCGTATCTCATCAGGCAGTTGCGCCACAAACAGAATGTGGGTCCCGGTGTGCGCCCAGCGCTCGGCGTCTCCACTGCACAAATGAAGCTCGGGAGATTGAGGGGTCTGGTCCGTCCAGTTGGGGGAGGGGGTGCTGCCCACCTCGACCGGGAACCTCACAGCCTCCTGACCCCCCTGCTTCCCAGACATGCAGCCCAGGCCCACATCTGCCACCAGCTCCCACACTGGCCTCATCCTCCTTCCAAGACCCCAGCCCTTTCACTAAATCCCCCGTTCAGAACTCTTAACCGGGAAGCACATGGGCCACGGGGACTAGGGTGCCCGGAGCCATTGTTTAACTGGGTGCAATTTAATGTCATCAGTGTGATAGGTGACTGGATGATGGCTCGTTTCTCTTTCTTCTTCTTTTTACTTTTCTGACTTTTCCATTTTTCTTTCATAGAATGTTTTTCATGTGTTGTTTGAGATTATAAAGCCCTATTTTTAAATCCTCAGCACCGTCCCTCTCCTTAGCACATCTTCCTGCTCTGGTCAACCTGACGCAGGCCCACCCCCGTGCTTGAGCCATCCCCACCTCTGCCCGGGCTGCCTGCCGCCTGTCTTCTATCTTAGTGCCCGGCGTGCCCCCGTCCACCTCGCACCCTCCGTCTGGGGGCTTCTCCCACACAGCTGAGCCCACCTGGACGGTCCTCATTTTCCACAGGGCCCCCTGGAAGGGGCAACAGGTGATGGCAAAAGAGGGAAACTGGGCCTGTGAGAAACTTCATCCATTCCCACGCCTCCCCTCCTTTGTGACATGGACATCCATCACTGGTCATGGGACTTGAGCCTTCTGGACCCTGCACCCGAGAGGAGCCCCAGGAGGAGGACTGGGGAGGAGCCTGGGAGGAGCCCCAGGAAGAGAATTGGGAAGGAGCCCTCTGGCTGGGTAGAAGGAGTGGGGAGAGGGGCTGTCTGAGGAGCAGGTCTGTGTCCCAAGCAGCCTCACACCAGCCCATGTGCCCCCTGTGAGGGGAGATGGAGACAGAGGACCCCCTGCTCCCAGCAGGCAGTCTCCCACCTCCTTGTGCTGCCACAGTGTCCCCAGAGCCCCCGGTTGGCCACACACCCAGTGAGGTTCTGGGGTCCTTAGCCAGAGGACTCAAGGCACCTCGGCTTTGGTCCTAGGTCTGGCAGAATCACAGAGGTGGCCCCTTCATCATGCCCTGTGCACAGTTTCTGGGGTGACCTTGGCCTCTCAGAGTTTTTCTGGAGTCTAGGGGTGCTGCCTTCGGGCTCTGAGCTGCCTGGAGCTCCCAGGCACCGTGCTGGGGGATAGGAGGTGGGGGCCCACTGTCTGCCCCCCATGGACCCCTGAACTGTACCAGGATGACCAGCCCAGGGACATGGAGTGTGCAGTGTCCGACCCATCTCCTTAGATCTCCTCTGCCTCAGCAGCCTCAGCAGCCGTCCACACCCGTCCCCAGCCCACCGTGACCTCCCCTCCCTGACCCTCTCCGTCCTGATGAGTGGGGAGCCTGGGCTTCCGTTCACGCTCCACAAAACTGCGGTGAAGGGATTCGGTGCAACAAAACGGCCCCCGAGTCTACTCCAGGTTCTCCAGAGACGCATTTTGCACAGGCTCCCCTGTTCCCTGCATCCACCCCACACAGACCATCTTCATCTTCCTCCCCTGCGCCCAGACCCCCTGGAGTTGCTCATTCGCTCAGCCCAATGACCAAATTCCCTCCTGCTTCCACGCGTGTCCTGGACCAACAGTTCCGGCCTGGTGAGGCCAGGGTCACGACAGCCAAGACCACCCACAGTGGCCCTCGGTCCAGCAAGTGTCTCTCCAAAGGACCCAGGAAGTTTGTTTCAATTGCTCCGATTTTCATTTTCTTCACGAGGCCCTTACAATCCAGATTTTAAAAGCACTCCAACGTCTGCCATCCCGACAATCGCCAAGAGCAAACGGAGACAGGGCCTGAAGTGGGCGTCCTGTGGGCTGAGGGTCTCCACCCAGGACCGGTCTGGCCCCCCGCAGGCAGAGGTGTTGTCCACCGCCTGGCACTCAACAAACCTGGGTTTGAATCCTGGTGAGAGACTCTCATTGTCAGGTTCAGGTCATCCTCTGTTCCTGGAGCCAGGGGGCAAGGGTCTTGGGCAGGAGTGTGTATGTAGGGCCTGGGGGGCATCCTCACGGGTTTGTCATGCTTGGCCTCATCTCATGGCTGAATCCATGAGCCAGAGCTGACCACTCAGAGACGCAACCTGCTATGAGCTGAACTGTTAGTCCATACGCATCTTCAGTTTTTGAGGACCTGGAAGTGATCCCAGGGAAGGGGCCCAGCAAGCCAGGACAGAAGCAGTTCGCACACTGCGTCCCCTTTGTCCACTTGAGCCAGTTCCATCTGCCAGGAAAGGCGTTCTTGAGAGGAGATGCCCACGTGTCCCAGAGCCGGGAGGGAAGGTAAGGAGTAATCATGAACTCAGTTCCACCTGTTTCCGTCTGTCCATACTCGCTGCTCAGGCCAGGCAGCCTCATTGCCCCGGGATGGGCCAGGGAGCTGGACTGCTGTCCAGGTGGGGTGGGCAGAGGGAGGGGGCTCCAGCCCCAGGCCCACTAATAACTACGCCTGTGAGTCCATGAGATGGAGTGGGAGAAGGCAGAGGACCCTGGGAGCAGCAAGGATGCGGGGAGAGAGGTTGTGGCCACCGAGCCCCCTCCTGGCTCCCTGAGCTGCAGACTTTCTGGGCTAAAGGTCATCCTTCAGTCCTTGCATTTTGGCCAACATTCCCCCGGCGTGGGCCCCGCCCCCTCCCCATGCATGACAGTTTGCCAGGTCCCCAAAGTGCCTTGTGTTGGGCTCAGGTGTCACCACTCAGACGAGGGACATGGAGGAGGCTGCACTTCCCTCTGACCAGCGGGCCTGGGGCATCTGGGCGATGTCCCCATCTCCTGTGATCCCCCCACGACTGGACCTTCAGGGTCTGCCCTACCTGGACCAGTGCATATGCCCCGGTATCTGCAGCCAGCACATGTGGAGGCCCCTCTGGAGGGTGGAGGGTAGCTGCCAGCACCCGGCTGCCAAGAAAAACAAGAAAGACGGTGGGGTTTACCTCCCCAGCTCTCCACCCCCAAACTCCCCCAAAAGGCCAGGCAAGTTCACATAGGACAAGAAGCAGTGAGTCTGACGGCTGGACTGGCTCACTCACATCTCACCGGAACGTGCCCGCTATCTCATCAGCAAACGCGGGCCGGCCCGGGTTCAGCCTCTTCTACATGGTAGAGGCAGAAAGGCCTCTCGCAGAAGCTGGGGCCCTGGAAGAAAAGTGCTTCCACCTGGGGACTCGGGGTGGAGAAGCCGCGTGGGCTTGGCTGACCTTCCTTCAGCCTCAGAAGCTCTCCTCTTGCTGAGTGGGATTTATAAGCTCATAACCCTGGGATGGTAACGACTTGCACATGTGTGGTCAGCGTGTGTCCTGACTTTCTGCTTTGATTCGGTGTCAAATGCTGGTGTAGGTGGGTGTTTGGTGGCAGGGCCGGCGCCAGGGAGGGAGCAGCAGAAGTCACACGGTTTTTGTTATGGATGGCATGGTCACATCAAGGACACCTGGCCTGGGACTAGGTCTCCTTCTATCTGTGTCCAAGTTACACTGAGGTGGACCAGGCAGAGGCCCAGGTAGAAATGGAAAAGATATGGTTGGAGAGAGGTGGGTGGGCCTGCCTGACACCAGTTATCTACGATCAAGAATGTGCCCTGGGGGCTTCCCTGGTGGCGCAGTGGTTGAGAGTCCGCCTGCCGATGCAGGGGACACGGGTTCGCGCCCCGGTCCGGGAAGATCCCACATGCCGCGAAGCGGCTGGGCCCATGAGCCATGGCCGCTGAGCCTGCGCGTCCGGAGCCTGTGCTCCGCAATGGGAGAGGCCACAACAGTGAGAGGCCCGCGTACCGCAAAAAAAAAAAAAAAAAAAAAAAAAGAATGTGCCCTGGGCTATTTTTATGCCATCTGTATTTTCTTTATTTTCCTCCTCTTCTGGTAGAGCTCCTTTTGGACACTTGGTCGAGCTCATTAGAGCTAAAAGGGAAAGAGGGGTGGAGGCCCCTGTGCTCCTTGCCAGGGTAGTGTGGTGGCATGGGGGCCACGAGAAAGCTCTTCCACACTGCCCCCCAGCCCTGGTCCACAGGACCACCGAGGACTCAGGCAGAGGAGCTGCAGAGGGGCCGTGGGGTCCCCAACCCTGACACTGCAGGGGTCTGGCTGGGAACCTGGAGGCCCCTGTGGGTTCAGGTGTGGGGACGACACTGCACACACACACAGACACACAGACGTCCCCCTGCCTTTCTGGCACAGAGATCTTAGTTTTCTGCCTTCCCCTCCCTCCCAAACCCTCACACAGAACCCACAAGGGCTTTTTTTTTTTTTTTTAAAGCACTTTTTTCTTCTTACCCCAATCAAATTGATGACTAGGAAAGTATGCGGCTTGGTAAGCAAAATTCTTGTGAAAACGAAATTCCAAAGCCCTCGGCAGCCGTGACCTCCCTGCACGGATACGCACCAAATCATGCTGTTTTTCATAAATCGCCACCCGCCTGGGGGCAGCACACAATGGCCAGTGTTGACACTGGATTCCTCATGTTCCCGAGGCCTCCACCCCACGTGCCGCTGCTTGGGGTGCGTCCCCTGTGTGGCTCTGCGTCTGTCCCCAACCCCGGAGCCCAATCTGCCCTTGGGTGGACGTTCACTTGTGACTGGCTGTGGAAGGACAGGCTGCACCCTGGGCCAAGTGCAGCTCCAGCAGCGCTGGCCACGGCCCAGCAGGCTCCTCAGGAGGGACAGGACCCCCTGTGTGCCAGGCCCCATGCGCGCAATGGGAACCGAGGCCCTGCCCTCCTCCCAGGGCTCAAAACCTGTCTGGGAGACCAGACCTGCATGCTGCATCTCGGGCTTTGTCCTGATGGGTCTTGGGGAGGAGAGGTGGAGGAGGTAGATGTTCGAGGTGCCCAGGGCTTTGGCTGCATGTCCCTCCCCCAGAGGACCCTCCAGGACCCCTCAGGGCTGCTTCCCTTGGCCTCCGCCCCAGCAGCCAGCCCCACAGACACTCCCCCCTCCCATTTACTGGTTGTCACAGCACTTAACCACCTGCCATCTGGGGTGGAATCTCCAAGCAGGCAGGGCCCCTGGATTGTGCCTGCACACAGTAGGCCCTACTCAGCACTTGGCGGAATGAATGTCAGCTCACACTTCTGGGGTCTCACCAGCTCCCCTGGGGCCCCACCAGTTATGACCATACAAAGCAGCCTCACAGAAGGGCGGCCCTGGGGGAGGGGACAGCACCCAGACCTGCATGACCGATCCCACTGATTCCCTGTCACATGACGCCCAGAACCACTGCTTATGCAGAAAGCTGCCCCAAATCTTACTCTGCAGAAGGGAATGCTGACAGCCTGGCCAGGCCAGTTCCCACCACGCCGGCCTGAATTAAACAGTTTAATCAATTAGTGAGATGGACGCCTCTGTGTCAGCTGCAGCTCTAATGAGGGGCTCCCCGCCCCCACCCGTGGGACGCACTGGCCTTCTCCCTGGGCCCCTCAACAGGGCCGGACTCAGCCCTTGTCCTCCCCAGGCGGGTGCAGCCCCAGGAGCAGGTCTGGGAACCTGGCCCTGCAGCACCAGCTGGACACTCTGCCACACAGGGCCAGGCCCTCCCTGCAGCCAGCTTTCCTTCCAGAACCCAAGTGGCAGAGACAGGAAGGGCCGGGGGCGGGGGGTGGGTGGGTGGAGGGGCTTATGCAACCATCTCCACTTGTGGATGAGGACACAAAACTCCTGGGGACCCTGGACGTGGCCCAGTGGGACTGAGGTCACAGGGACAACGGGTGGGGAAGCCAGCACTCCCTCCCTCCCTCCCCAGCATTCCTCAGCCTTGAACACATGCACACCACAGAGAGACGCACAGACACACATGTAGACACACATGCAACCGCATGCACAGACCCCCAGGCTGTAATCTCCTTGCAGTTCCCTTCCCAGAGTGTCAGCACGGGACCAAGCACAGCACCACCTGCAGAGACTCAGGCCTGGAGCCTCCCACTGATCTGTCCAGGTCAAGGCCCAGGGTCAGGGTCAGTGCGAGGGCACGTGTGTGAACACGTGTACGTGTGTGTGTGGGGCGCGTCTCTCTGTCTCTGCTTCCCACTCCCTCCCTGGAGTCCGCAGCATGAGTGGCTCTGGGCACTGACCACACCAGCTGCGTGTGTCCTTCTGACAATCGGACTGGACTTTTCCCAGCTGTTTGGAGATAGAGCTGCCCACCCCCTCGTGAAAATTAGAAAGTTGCTCATGTATTTACAATGGGGGGCGGGGCTGGATGTTTCAACGCCTGGCTTCAGTGAGCGGGAAAGGCCAGCGGGAAATAAAGCAAACCTCGGCCCAGCCTGATGTCCTCTGACTTCCTTCCTAAAAAGACAAGGGGCCACGTGTCACTGGTGTAAATCTCTTCTCTTCTCGGGGTGCCGACACGTCCTGGGATGGAAGCCTGCCATGGGGGCCCACAAGCGGGCTGTCAGGACTGTGCGCCCACCCGGCAGGGAGACCCTCACCCACACCATGGTCCACGGCCACCAGGCCCCGGGTGGCAAAGGAGGTGGCTTTAACATGCAGGACGATCTCCACTCTCCACGGCAAGGCTCCCACAGAAGGACACGGGAGCCCAAGCTCACACGTGCTGGCTGTGGACTCCACACCCCGATGCCCCCAGGACCGCCCACGTCCACACATTGCCCTTCATCCACCGAGGTCTTGTCTGGTCTAAACAGTGGTCTGAACTGGTGGTCTCAACTGGGGGTCCGGCACTGACATACCCACGTCATGCTCAAAAGCACTGAGGGCCATGGGGGCCAGGGTGCAGGCTGCCTCGGCCTCCAGGAGCTGGGCGCAGACCCTGCAGTGAGAGTCCTCCCTCAGCCTCCTGGGCTGCGAGCATGCTGGACAGAGGAGCAAGGGGGCCCTTTCAGGGCAGGGAGCTGCCTTCCCACCCTGCTCTCCTACCCGTAATGCTGTGGGGGGGGCAAAGGACCGAGGGGCTGCCGGGAGGTGCCTTGGTGGCACTTGCAGCCCCTTGAAGAGTGAGAAAAGGCCGTCCATCCACTTCTGGGGGCAGGATGCAGTGTTTGGTGGGGAAAGCCCCAGGCCGGGCTCCCTACCGTAGGTTCCTACTAGAGCTTTCAGGGCATTACTAACCCCAAGCTCCGGTGTCCCCATCTCGGTGAGGGACCACCCCAGGGGCAAAGCCCGTTGAGGCCACGACAGGACCCCCGTGGGCCAGCGAGGACCTGGTGAGTCCAGGCCCGGCTCCCACCACAGCTGCACCTGCAGCTGCCCCAGTGAGGCAGTCCCAGCCCTTCTGCGCCCACCCTGTCATGCCACATCTGTCTCAGCTGTGCAGGTGAGTGGAGCCCAAACACAGGGCAGGTGGAGCATCTTGGGGGTGACAGGTGAGGTACCGAATTCCAGCCACAAAAGAAGAGAAGCTGGGGAAGGTGGGGGGTCCACAGATCTGGGGTGTGTCCGGCAGACAGGAAAGAGCAACGGGGAAAAGGCCCAGCACCTCAGCATGGGCAGGACCCACGAGGGGCCACCCACAAGGAAGAGGGTCGTAGGGTGCTGGGCAGACAGGGGGCCGCAGGCAGGCCTTGTAGGAGGTCCCTGGGGCCAGGGGGGCCCATCCCGATGGGTGAACGCCAGAGGACCCCAGCCTCGATGTCAGGGTGACTCCGGACATGTGAGCCCAGGTGTGGGCGGTGCGTCCCGGCAGTGCTGGAACCACACCGTACACTCCTGGCAGTGAGCTCAAAGGCAGCAGGTTACAGTGTAGTGTCAGGTGGCAGAGAGAAGAGGGAAAACACCTGAGACAGGGGTGGCGAGCAGAGAGAGACAGAGACAGAGGGAGAGACAGATCGAGAGACAGAGGGGGTGGGGGTGGGGAGAGAGCATGATCCCTCATACATCAGTGAGAAAAACCACAACTGCCCTGTGGTCTCCACCTGTACAGAATCACTTAACTCTGAGATTCAGATAAAAGTTATGAACCAGTTTTCTAAAACTGCAGGTAGACGCATAACACAGCTTTCTACACACAACTTTAGGGGGAATTCACAAGCACCCAGGCTGCCCAGGCACCCTACCAAGTCCCCTTGACCACAGGTAAGAAGGTACCTGGGTGGTTTGTCTCCTGTAGATGTTGTAACGAATTCCCACAAACTTACTGTGGCTTAAAAACAACACAAGTTTATCATCGCCTGGTTCTCAAGTGTCGGCGGGGCTGGTTCCCTCTGGAGGCCCTTCCTCTACCTCCATGGCCGGCACCGACTGTCAAGTCCCCACACTGCGTCTCTCTGGTTCTCTCTCTTCTGCCTTGTCTTCCTTACAAGGGTTCTTTTAAGGACCCCTGTGATGACACTAGGCCCACCAGAATAATCTCCCCATCTCATTAGCAATCCTAGTTCCATCTGTGGCTTTAACTCCCCTTTGCCATGTAAGGTAACATATTCACAGGCTCCAGGGATTCAGATGAGGACATCTTTGGGAGCCATTAGTCTGCCGTCCACAGTGGGTGAAGATGACAGACAGGATGTGGACCACATACGTGGAAACATGGCCCAGACGTCAGGGAGTTGAATGCCAATTGTTCCTCCAACACTTGAGTTGTTTTCTCAGTGCTGACAGGAGGCAGAAAGCAAGGGGAAAGGTCACTTGGTGCACCATCCCTGTCCCTGTCCCCCCACCCCTCCACCCCAGGGCCTTTGCACAGCCTGTTTTCTCCTCCCACATACCAGCTCCTGACTTCCTCAAGGGCTGGCTCAAACCCCACCTCGAACACCATGGTTAAAACTGCAGTTCAGCCACCCCCACCTGCCCACACTCTGCACCCCAGACCCGTCTCTGCCTTTCTTTTCCCTCTGGACTAGTCGCCACCTCAGTGTGATTCAGCATCCGTGGGTTTACATACTGACAGTCGTCCAGCTCCCCCCAGGGCAGGGTCCTGGTGCTGGAGCTGGAGGGAAAGCCCTGCAGGTACATCTGACTCAAGGTCCCTTTCTTGCGCAGCAAAGAGGAGGCTCACAGAGACGGGGCATGTGTCAGGCCAGCCAGTCTGGCCTGGGACATCCACCAGGGCCCTCGCCTGGGGCCAGCTGGCCACCAGAGGCTGGCACAGGGACACCTACATGCAGCAGTCTTGAGGTTCCCCTGGGTCCCAGCGGGTCACACGAGCGGGTGCTGGTCATGGCCGGCCCCTGGTGGCACATGGCCCCTACACCTGTGGTCCATCCTACCCCAGCTCCTCTGGACAGGTACCGTGGTGCTGGAAATGAGGTCTGGGGCATGATGAGCAGCCCCCAGCTGGAGGCGGCAGGGTCAGCCTGACCCCCCAGGCAGTCGGGACCGGGGAGAGGTGAGTGGCCCCCTTGTATGGGGGTGCAGGGGCCTGAGCCCTCAGGGAGCCCAGACGAGCAGGAGGAGAGGGCCAGGGCCGGGGTCCCACGTATGTCTCTGGGATGGCACGGGATAGAGAGGAGAAGAAAGCACCCTCAGCACAGGGCAATCGTCAGGAAGCCCAAGAGCTGCCCACAGATGTCATGACAGCCGAATGGCTCAGAAAGTGTTTCCTGATCTTGATGTCATTGGACGGGCCTGAACGAGCATGTCCAATGCTGCAGAGGCCAAGAGAATATGGACACCCCTTAGGGCTTGCCAGGAGGAGGTGTTTCTGGGCGGTTCCAGGGCCTCGGCCAACCTGTGCAGGTTGCTCAGGATGGGAGGGAGTGGGCACAGAGGGTGCCGGTGTGGGGCACAGCTTAGCAGAAAGAAGGTGGGATCCGGGCACACTGGCCGGGACTCAGGGCTCCTACACGCCTCCCCTTCGACCTCTGGATGGAGCCACAGAGGAGGGCCGGCAGCTCCATCCGCACAGTGGCCGGGGCTGCCCGGAGCCAAGACAGAGGCACTGGGCCGAGACCACACGGCAGAGCTGCCAGTCAGCCAGAAGGACCCTCCGGAGACCCTCTGAGTGTCTGGCGTGGCCCCTCAGGGCTCCACGGTGTGTCAGAGAGTGGGCGGGGGCATGCAGGGGCCTCAGACCCCAAAGGGGGCTCTAGGCAGCAGGAAGGCACGGGTTGGACGGAGGTAGAGGTTCTGTGCCCCCTCAGAAATGGTGACCTTTCCAGCTGCTCCCCAACACCCAGTGGCCCTGGGCTGCTGCCGGTGCTCTGCTCGGCCAAGGAGAGGGAGCTCTGCGTGCCGGCACCAGGCACCCACCTGCAGGGCCAGACTCTCAGCACCAGACCCCACCCTCTCCCCACCGTGTCCGACAAGCCCTGCTCTTCCTCCAGACTCTCACCCAGAGACCTCCACCCCCAGGCGCTTCCTACAAAGCTTCAGCCTCACACGGAGGGAATGCTGGAATGCTGCTGTCCACCGGACATCAGCACATGGGGTCAAGGTCCCGGATCCTCCTGGGGCAAATCCCCACGTCCCTGTACCGACATGAGGAGGAACACCAGCCCCGAAACCGGACAATCTGGTTCTGCAGCACCCGCGTGCCCAACCAGCCCAGAAAACCCAAAGCACAAACCCAGGAGCGGGTCAGCTCCTCCCCCACCATGGGCCTGGCCCGTCTGTCGCTGTCACAGGCATCCTTTTGGCAAAAAGCATCACAATCATTAGCCACAGTAGGACCTGTGCCTGTCACCAACCCTGTTGCTTCAGGTCATCACCCTGCTTCTTGTTGTGCAGGTACTGAGCACCTGCTTCTTGTTGTGACCTGCAGGAGCCCACAGGCCTGAGCCAGCGCACACCTGAGGCAGGGCATGCCAGAGTTGGTGCACACCTGAGCTGGTACATGCCTGAGCCAGGGCACATTTATGTCAGCTCACACCTGAGCCAGGGCACACCTGAGCCAGCACACAGCCCCTCCCCATGGTGTGCCTGAGTTTTCGGTGCAGTTGGCTCAGTGTTCACTGACTGGTGTCAGCCTCTCCCAGGTCTGTTCATCTCAGCAGCTGCTTGGGAGGAATCGCAGGCTCAAGTCTGATTACATGACACCCCAGCGACGCCTGTACTGGGATGAACAGTGTCTCCCAAAATTCCTATCTATCCAGGACCCGTGAATGTGAACTTATTTGGAAACGGGGTCCTTGCAGGTGTGATTAAGATGAGGTCTTACTGGATCACAGTGGGCCTCAATCCAGTGATTGGTGGATGTGAGAGAGAGGAGGGAAATGTGGACGTGAGAGAGAGGAGGGAAGTGTGGACAGAGACACTCAGAGGGAAGAAGGCCAAAGGATGGCAGAGACTGTGATGTGTCCACAGGCCGAGGACCAAGGACTGTTGGCAACACCAGAACCTGCAAGAGACAAGGAAGGGTCTCCACCTGGAGCTTTTGGAGGGGGCGTGGCCCTTGATTTTGGACTTCTGGTCTCCAGAACCATGAGAGAATAAGTGTCTGTTGTTTAAGCTCCTGGGTTGTGGTCATTTGTTTCGGCAGCTGCAGGACACTGACTCATCCTTGAGGATATGGGGCCCAGATCAGGCCCTGGGTATCTAGACACTTGCCCTGGGCTCAGGCCTCTGGGGGAAGCTGAGGTCGAAGGGCAAGATCTGGGTTAACAGGAAGGAGGAGGGCAGATGCTGAAGGGGATGGGGGTGGTCCACCAGGAACGCGGCGGGTACATCTGGTAGAGGCCGAGCGTGGGGGCAACAGCCTCACTTATAGTTGGGCCCAGTGTGAACGGTCCCTAACGCCAGGGCCGTGGGGCTCCCTCAGAGAAGCCCTGACATGGGCCCCTAGGTCAGTGCCACACACCACTGACCAGGGCCGAAGACAGACGCGCCATTGATCCGTCAGAGGCTGGTCTTTATTCCCTGGAATGGAAACAGCCTGCAGCCCCAAAATGACCATGGCCGGCAAAGTTCATTCTTTAAAAAGCAAAAACAAAATGAAAACACCATAGGTATTTGGCTCCATAAATTTCCATCATAAGAAAAACTTTGAATGGTACCCAAGCCTGGTGTCGGGTATCGGCTGTGGGCCACGGCCCCCACACTTCACCCAACACACCAGCCGAATGCAGTGACTGCAGATGCTCAGAAAACAGTACGAAACGGCACACGAAGGCATTTTACGACACAGGAGTTTGCTTCCTATGAACATTTCTTTTTTAAAAAAAATATAATAACTTAGTTGGCATGTTACAGCATCTCCAGTCAATCCGTCAGGGAGTCCTTGGCCAGAACCAGCGTGTACCTCCCCAGCAGGAGCGCCAGGCACCCACCCCAGTGTGCGTATCCATCGCTGTGGCAGCGGTCACCCAGCAGTCACTCTGTGCCTATCTCGCAGGGGTTCAGCCCCCTCTCCTCAGCGTCCCTGTACATCCTTTGGAAATCCTTGAAGCGCGGGGCGCAGCCAAGCCAGGCCTCCCCAAAGTGCATGTGGCCGGTGAAGAGAAACTCGCCGTGCCCAGGCCGGACGCCACACTCCAGCAGCGTGGAGACGCGCCCCCGCCAGCCACCACCCTCGCCCTCTGGGGCCGGCCGGAAGACCCTGCTCTTCTGCCGGTAGAGCCGGCTCACGTGCAGGTGGATGGCTGACTCCTGCTGCGCTGGCTCATGGGTGACATCCTGGATGGAGCCTCGGACGACTGCAGAGGAAGGAGACGGGGCGGGGGGGGCGGTCAGTGGTCAGCAGGGTGCTCACCAAGCAGACAGCACGCACCAACCTCCCACCCCCAGCAGCAGAACCGGGAGCTGACCCTGAACTCTGCCTTCCAGAAATTTTCATTAAAAACCACAATCCACACACAAGATGTTGCCTAGGGGTCTTCCCCGTCACTCACACCGTCATGGGCAGAGACGCTTTTCTACCAAGGGCCGGCCACAGAAGTGGAGAAAAACAGAAGATATGAATCACGTTGTGCACCAAGTTTTCAAGTTAAAACAAGAAAAGTCACTGCAGTTAATACGCAAGATCTGCCACGGTTCCATATCAAGATCAGACAGAAACGGTGAGGCTTACATGGGAGGTTACATGGGAGGAAGGTGATGGCAAGGAGAAGGGCGGAGAAGGGCACAAGTTCCAGGACACCGCCCGGCCCCAGATCCCCTCTGTGCAGGGCCAGCGAGAAGAAAGGGTTGTACTTCTACCACCCAACGGCCCTGGGAGCCTGGGGGGCTCAGAGCCAGGTCCCGCTGGGCCGGCTCCATCGAACTCGCCCTGAATGCTGCCACCCTTAACTTGAGAGCGTTTGTGCCAACATCACAAGCAGGCGGCTGAGTCCCTGATCCCGACCCTGGCCCTACCAGGGCCTCCAACGCCTGCTGTGGTGCCTGCAGGGGACCTGGAGGCAGGCAGGGCACTGAGGAGAGGCTAGAGCCAGGACTTAGACTCACGCGCCAAGTAGGAAAATGCTCAGTATTACCTCGAATAGGGATTCCCCCCTTACATAGGAATTCCCAGCTCTCTCCCCGCCCTGCACACAGGTCCCTTCTCGGGCTGGGGTCACTCTAAAGAGCGGAAAGGAAGGCATTTTCCTGTGACTGCAATCAGTGATGGAGGGGGGCCCAAGCCCAGGGTCTTCAGCAGGGTCTCCTCCCCCCGGAGGGTTCAGTCCCCCCACGTGGCGGGCACCGCCAGCACACTCACCAAAGTCACTGGTACAGACAGCCAAGAGCACCTCAGTGTGGCTGCAAGGGCGGCACGGCGCTGTGGGGAGAGAAGAGGGTCAGGCGGGCCCGTGCGTGAACGTGGGACCCGCCCACCCGCAGCATGCAGACCACACGACATCTTGTAAGTCCTCTGACGGCGGGAGCAACTGTGCAGGCCCCACACCTCTGAAACCAGGGTGCCAAGAGCAGGCGGGGCCTCGACCTCCTCGGCTGCACAGATGGGGAGACCTCTCCAGGGGCCCCAGTCTCACCTGGGCCACCTGCAATGGCGTGAAAAGGGAGGGAGAGTGCGGTTTTGCGTTCGATCACACTTAGCTCATTACTGTCGTCGTGCCGGGCAAACCACCCCTGGGCTCACGTGTAAATGGCTCTTCGGCGCCAAGACCAACCCGAGCTGATCTGAGGCCACGTCCCTGACACCAGCCTGGCCGAGAGCTCACTCAGCCTCTGTAGCCAGGCCCCAAAATGCCAGGGCCTCCCACTCACATTGCCTGCCCCCACGGTCCCATCTGCCACCAGGATTCCACAGGGGTCAAGGCACTGCCCAGAAGGACCAGGTGACCCTGCTAAAGGCACTGGTGGGCGTGAGGGACACGTCCACCTGCTTCAGCTGTGGGGGTCCTCGTCTAACCGACAGGACCAGGTGGTCACCTCCAAACACGTCCAGACACCTTTCACAGCAAGAACAGTTCACAGGATCCCCTCTGAGACTCCCCAGACCCGGGCGGGGGCTGATTACTCCAGACAAACCAGTCCTTCTTGGTGGACCTCTGCCCCCCAGTACAGCTCTCACCCCACCTTTCACCTACTGCCTCAGACTGGCGTAAGGCCTCCAGAAAGGCTGGGGGGAGACAGAAACCTCGAGGCTCTGGGGACTCCCCAGGACCATGGCACTCCTAACTCAGCCGTGGATCTGGGGAGACACAAGTTTATTATTTGGCTCTGATGTTGCACGTTTCCTCACCTATTTCTAGTTTCTAGGGTTGGGCCCAAATTCCCTAACAACAGAAATGTTAGGCGTGAACTCTCACTAGGACAAGTTGCCCTCTGCCTTTTCATGTTCTGAAGGCCCTGCAAAGTCCCCAGAATTGGCACCCACTGGGCCTGGATGAAGCTACAACTGTCAGCACGCCTGGCCAGCTGCACTCGAAGCCCCTGAACCGGGCTGAGTTGTCACCTGCCCAGGGGCTGCAGTGACTTGGGGGCCCTCGAGGAGACAGGGAGATGCACAGGGAACAGGAGGGGCCTCCGGGACCTGGAATATGTATGGGGGCAACAGAGACCCTGGAGTCTCTGGTATCCTGGGACCCCTTGGGGATGGACATGAGCATCCAGAGCACCAGCCCTGAGCATCCAGAGCATCAGCCCTCCCGTCCTGCCCCCAGGCGGGGGTAGATGTGCATGTCCCAGTCTAGTCCAGGGAGTGCATGACTCACGGGCGCTTCTGTTAAGTTATCAGGAAAAAGGAGAAGCCGCAGAACAAGAAGAGCCTGTCGGATGCCTCTGAAGCATCTGAGAGCACCGAGCACCTCCCTCCCCAGCTCCAAATCCGGAGCCTTCGGCCCACCTGTGGCTTTTTGTCACGAGTGTGGACCCCCAGCCTCAAGGCCTTTCTTAAAAGAGGGTGGCCCACTGGGGGTCCCCCACCTCTAACCCGCTGGGGGCCTGCTGCCCACGCTGGGCCTGACAGAGACCCCAGAGTGAGGAAAAGGGGGAGCACGGCCCTGCAGACATCGGGGAGGCTCACATCCCACAAGAGGCGGCGTTTTATTCCGGCCTGTGTGCCGAGGGGCCTGCGGCAGTGGGGAGACTTCCCATCCTGGCGGCTCCCTCAGTGCCCACCGGGTCAGAGGCCCCTGCCTGGGGCCTCGGGACCAGGCCACGCAAACTCCAAGGGTGGGTGAACGGGAGGCAAGGTCTGCACAAGCTCTTTAGAAGCTGAGACGGGCCCAGGCCACAAACCGTGGTCAAAACCCAGGCCTGGGTGAGTATGATCACCAAGGCCTGAAGCCTCGAGCTCTCTGTGGGTTGTAGGCCCCGGGACCTCAGCTGACCGCTGGGGAGAAAGGTGGCGTGAGCTCGTCCTGGGCTCCCTGCCCTGACTCGCGCCCAGTCCCACACAGGATGTATGAGGAACCCGGTGGGCCTGGGGGCACGCGGTCAGCAGCCTGCCGACCCTCCCGCCCAAAGCTCCAGCGAGCCGGTGGCATTGACAGCTGAGCTAACAAAGCCCCCCTGCAAGACTCTCTTATGACTCTGAGCTTTATGAAGTGTAGGCACCTTTGTGGAGAATCCAGGCTGTGGACGCCAAGAGAAGCAATCTGGAAACAATTATTAATTGGAGTTAGGCTCGTGGAGGCTGAGTGGAATGCGCTGGTTTCTGACACATCGAATCTTGTTTCCTTGTGGGGAAGATGGGGAGGGGGCAGCCCAGGGGCCGGGTGGAATTCTGGCCTGTGGTTCGTGGAAAGGGGAGGGCTGGGATGTGGACGTCAGGAAGTTTACTCTGGAATATGCATAAAATGAACTGAATGAAGTAGGAAAAAACAGGGTCAGGGAGGCCAGCCGGGGGCTGCAGCAGGGATGCAGGTGAGAGCGGCAGGTACAGGTGGGGAGGGCGGCACCCCTCTGTCAGGCCCTGGGTAGCCCGATGCCCAGGACAAGTTTGTAGATGGTGGGATGTTGGTCTGGCGGGTGAGACTGCCCAGGTAAGGATGACTGGGGTGGACACGATGTGTGAGACACCCTCTGGGGTCTTCAGTGCAGCCGCGACAGGTGGTGAACGAAGCATTTTAACAGGGAGGGGAGGAAAGGGAGCAACGTTGCCAGAATGTGAGCGGTATTCGCTGAGCAGAGAGCCTCCTCTGATCCATTGACAACCCTGAACTCATCCCAACTCCAGGCCACAGGCTGACATCACCCCAGAGGACCCTGTGGGACCTGGCCGGGGCTGGTTGCCACCTGTGAAACCCCATCTCCCACGTGCGGGCACAGGGAACGCTTAGCCTCACCAGCTATCTCGCCCGCACCCACTCCCCTCCCTCCCTCTTCCTGGTGAGGAAGCCAGAGGAGTCACACCTTCCACCCCCAGAGTCCAGAGCTGGGTAAGATGAAAAGTAATTTTACAATGATTACAGGGGCTGGAAAAGCACTGGTGCAGGAATCTAAACGAATCTTAGGGAAAAAATTAATTAAGTTCTCTCCTTTACTGTTTCCAGGAAATAACGAAGTTTCTTTTCACTTCTGAACGTTGCTGTTTATGCCCCACGGCCCATCAAGGCCGCCCCTAAACTCTAAGGTGCCCAAGTGGGATCCCAGCAGGGGTCTGCACCTCCCAGGCCCCCCAAAGGGATCATTCGCCCCTGGCTCCTCAACAGAGCGGTTTCAAAGGGGATGGCGAGATGAAGCACATCAGAAACTGTGGGACCCAGGCCACCCCACCCGGCACCCACGAGCAGCGATGGGAGTCACTTCTGGGTCTTCACGGCCGGCACAGGGGCAAGTCCTCTTGCCCCCACTCCCCTCCGGCTGGGGGTCTAAAACACCACTGTCCCCCCCGCCACCTCACCTGCACACCGGGGGCCTGCTCTGGGTGGGCATCACACAGAGCCCAAACCCCAGAGCGTGGATGTGGCCAAACCTGTGAGCCCCTGCTTCTCAGCCCCTAAGTAGTAAAAGAACATGCTGGAATCCAGGGCCCCTTTGAGCTGCCCCAGGAGAACCACAGAGACGGGGTCTGCATCTGTCCCCTGGAACCAGACCGAGTAACACCCCCACCCTCCCTCTTTGGCCACCCTAACGCATCCCCCAGCCCACTGGGCAATGGGGGTCCTGGTGGTGCCTGTTTCCCCAAGTGTGCTGGGACCCTGGGGAGGATGGTTCAGACAGCCTGGCCAGGTCCACAGTGAGGCTTCAGCACACAGTCCAGGTGTGGCCTGGAGCTTCTTCCATTAGTGAGTTGCATCTGGCCACTTGCCTGCCTTTTGTATCCTGCCAGATTCTTCCAGCACCAGAGGAAGGAGTGCCGTGTTACTCAGGTGCCTGGCGAGGCCCTCGGAGGAGGGGGAGGGCAGGGGAGCAGGTCCTCCCCTTCCTGCCACGTGGCAGCCAAATCCCGAGTCCCCGGGGGGCTGAAGTCCCACTGCCACCCGCCTGCCCCCCTGTATCTGCCTGCCTCTCCGTCCTGGCCTCTTCTTGGCTGTTGGTGAGTCCCAGTCCATACAGGGAGGCCAATTATGCAACACGATGGACACGAGGCTGACATGCTCACCATAAACGCTCCCTGGGGAACCACCCAGAGCTGCGGCAGGTGAGCAAGGCTCACGCACACCTCTCCTTCGGGATCCCAGCCCACGGTGCCTCTTTAATTTCATATCAGCACAAACTGGAACTCGTGATTCATCAGTGAGGGAGAAGGCTCATTCACCTCCCCAGCAGGTCAGGTCATGGGCGTGTGCTCACCTCCACGGCACACACACTGGGGCTTTGGCTTCACTGGTGTCTCCCCGCTGCAGCCAGGGCCAGACAGGAGAGTGCTGCCATCTGAGAGCCCGCCTGGTCCAGGGGAGGTCACTGATGCCAGATGGCCGGCACCAGCATTCCACATTACGTACCCATTCCTTTGGCATTAAAAGCTTAGGGGCCCATCCCTGGGGAGAAGGGATGCACCGGCCTCCCTGATCCCTGCTGCCCTTGTCTCCTTCAGGACAGAGAAGTGCTGGGTCTGCAGCTCCCACACCCCAGGAGCCTTTTGCATCCCCATCTCAAGTTCTGACAGTCACTGTATCTGTGCTGCCCCAGGCCAGCACCCCAGCCACTGGGCAGATGGACAATCACACCCCACCATCCCCAGGGTCTCCGGGATCCCTGTGGGCCCCAGATTTAGAGAGGCACCCCAGGGCCAGGCAGGCGTATGTCTGGGGGATCAAGGGCACCCCAGAAGCCCAACGTCCAGCCACAGCCACGTGTCCTGTATGGCACCCCGGCCAGATGACCCACCCCATCACACGGGGCCTTCTCCCTGCGACCCCACGGGCCTCTCCCAAACCCACTCACTGCCCTAGCCTGGAAACGTAGACCTGGGATCTGGGGGAGCACAGACCCTGCCCCCAGGGAGGGGGAAAGAAACAAAGTCTCAGGTCCCTAGGGCTGAGCCACAGGCTCTGAGTCACCCCAGGCTGTGACTCCACTGTGGATTTTCCACCAGAGACTCTGGTCTGTGCCAACGGGAGCACTCAGGTGGCAGCACGAAAAGCACCTTATGCCGTGGCCTCCAAGAATCTGGTGGGAGCCTCACAGCAAAGTGGAACAAAGCTCCAGCGGGACACAGCATGTGACCAGCAGCCGAATGGCCTCAACCCATCAACATTTTAATCAGTAAAAGCAATGTTAGCAAGTTCCTAATATCTACCCCATCAGCCAACTATCACCATGGCCAGACACATCGAATTTGGTGACCGGGTTTTTCCAGATTTTGTTTTTACTGCGAGTTTATCTCTAGCGTCCCCCCACCACCCCCACCAACGAGCCGGGTGATCACTCGCTGGTGATCAAGATAAAGGCTGTTGTGGTTAAAGTTTTATTCAAGTCCTGGGGTTTATAGCAGCTTTCAGCATTCCTGATGGGGTCCTACCCAGGCAGGCACAGGGGCAGGGGGGAGGGGTCTTACCTGGGCAGTCAGGCCCTGGCGGGGAGGGGTCCTACCTGGGCAGTCAGACCCTGGTGGGGAGGGGTCCTACCTGGGCAGTCATACATTGAAGCTCTATTAACAGACCAGTTTAGTTTGAGAGAGATTTAAGGTTTTGAAAACTCATCTGAGCCAAGAACACAGAACAATAAAATGTAGATTCCCACTCAGGAGAAAGTCTGCTTTTCAAATCCTAGTAGGTCTGTTTTTTTCCAATGGAAGATTTTATTCACTAAAATGTGGAAATTATATTATTTTGGGGGGCTGGCCTAGCCCTCAAACAAGGTGTTTCCACCTCAGCACTGCTGACACTTGGGGATAAGTCACTCTTCGTGTTGGGGTGTCCTGTGCTGATGCCTGAGGCCAGGTCATTCTCTGTGGTGGGGCTGCCCTATGCACTATGGAGTGTGAGCAGCATCCCTACCTCGCCTCCAACACTCGATGCCATAGCGCCCCCCACTGACCATCATCCTGGCCGGTCACCGCAGGAACAGCCTTCCTGGAACCTGCCCCCACGATTACCCAAACTCACACCTTCCCCTTGGGAGGCATCTTCCTACCAACTAGTTTGGGAATTGAAGCAGATGGTGCACCTGAGCCCCACCGACCCCCGCCCCATGCGCTCGGATCCCACGAGGTCATCTGTGCCTTGGAGCAAGGGTTGAACCTGGCCTGGCTGTCCCTATCTATAAGACAGGACCCTGAGTTTTCCCTGTGTGAGAGCTCTTGGGGCCACACACTTCTCTCTGCCCACACAACTTTCCAGAGACCAACACTGCCTTCCACACAGGGCCCTGCAAAGCTGCCTGCTGGCCTCAAAAAAAAAGGAAGGAAAATCTAAAGCCAACTCACCAGCCCTCGGCCACCCAGAGACTCCCTCCGGGACCTCACCTGAGGTTCCCAGATCATCACAGCCACTCAGCTGCCCTGCATGGCACGGTGCTGGTGCCCTCACTGACACCCACACATAAAATGGCCTGTGAACCTGGGAATGGCTCACGATTCAGGACATCCCAGCTCTGCATGGCTCTGGAACGTAAATCAGACTCAACTTCCACCCAAAACTCAGTGTTTCAGGGACTGCAGCCGACGCCAAAAGCACTCGGCCAACTGGTGTGTCAGAAGAAATTCTGGGGCAGTTTGGATGGTAACAGCACCCATTTCAAATCACAGTCAAAACTGGTCCAGGGGAGAAGAGCATATTACGGGCCAGGACGGTATCACAGCTCCGCTCTGACCCGTGGCCATCGTCCCAAGTCCAAACGGCCCACAGCACTAACGGGGCACCTGCTCCCGGGAGGGCCCCTCGGCCGCCCTCAGGCAGACCTGCCAGGCCTGAAGCACAGACTCGAGCAGCATGTTCAGGGGCTGTGCTGAGGTGGGGGTGGGAGATGACCAGGGGGTCTGGGAGATGAGAGAGGACCCCTGAGGCCACCACCCAACCCTGGGCACCACACTCACCTGACAGGGTGTGCAGGTCTGGCCCCGCATGCCGGCTGGTCAGCTCGTACTGGAAGCCCGTGGTCCTCCTGCTGATGTCCTGCTGGGGCGTCGCCTCCACGAACAGGCCACCCTGCTCGAAGCTGAAGCATGGGGCCTGGCCGGGCCCAAGGTCCCCGTCCCGCACCAGCAGTTTCAGTTCTCCAGTCTTTTCCAAATAAATATTGGCCCCCGATGAGCCCCTGAGGGGCTTGATGCACAGAGTCAGGTGCCGGGAGGGCGAGAAGGTGTTAGGCCGCAAGTTCACGATGAGCGCACCGGTCGGGTACATCCACTCGACGGTGCCCGCGGAGCAGCGCAGGTACACCTGCTCTACCTCCTTCCTGTGGGCCTCGTGCGTCAGTCCGCTGTGGAGGGGGAGATGAGTCAGCCGGGAGACGCCTGCTCGGGCGTCCGAGCACCCCTCACCCACAGGCAGGCTGGCACCGTCTCCACCCTGCGGCTCAGGGCCCATCTCCAGGGAGGGGTGGCCACATGGCCTCCCCCGCCCAGTTCCTTCCAGCGCACCGGCTCCGAGCACTCTGGTAAGTGTGGGAGCTTCTGGCTCCCAGACCCTCTCACCACCTGGACACTCTGTTGGCCTCTGAGCCCGTGTCCTTGGGAAACCCCTGAACAGGGGCAGTGATGGGTGCCGTGGAGGTGAGAACTAAGGAAAAGACGGCTCTTCCAAAAAATAAACAGGGAAACACTAGTGGGACTTTGGCACCAACCCAAGTTCCAGATAACCAAATGAGGGCCAGGAAATGTTGGTAGATTCCCACTGAGTGTGAAGACCAAGGAGCAGATTCAAGTTACAGGAGGCACGCTGGAATGCAATGCACATATAATAAATAATGCACTCCAGGGAGCAGCTTTTAAACGAACTGGGAATGTTAGCAATTTCGGGGGGGGGGGCGTCTAGGTTGTTGGTGAGTTTTGTCTTCAGGATCCCCGTTAGACACGGTGTTCATATTTTCCTTAAGGCGATGATTTGACTGCTTTTTCATTCATTTGCAAACCTGAAGATCCTGCGTTGCCAATCGTATTTTTTTCAAAACAAACACAAACATCATCAAAGCAAGACACAAAAGTAAAGTAAAGGTCCTCCACAGGGAGACACGGGAAGGAATTGTGGAAAAGCAAAGGGAGGGGGACACAAAAGGTCCGCAGATAACCTGTCTTCCCGATGGGGACTGTTGGGGAGCCCAGTGGGTTTCACTCCTAATAAATAGCAAACAGGAAAAAATGAAGTGTGCTATGCTCTTGGGGAGGCAGGTCTTGAGTAAGTCATAACATTATGTTTTCGAGAAATTGAAACCATCAAAAACGTTCAAGTTTCCCCTACTCAAAACTGTAATGTAAATGTCAGCTTGTGGTAACGGTTACGTCATAAACACCAAGCAACCCGGGAACTCAATGGTGACTTCAACTAAGTGTTTTATTACATGAAATTTGGTTCTGATCAGATCTCAGACAGGTTCACCCACATTCTTAGGATTTTTATGTGAAATAAACAATACTATATTCAGAGCCCTGGCCTGAGTGAGTTACCAGAAACCTTTTCTGCAGAGGAGAAAACACATAACATATGGTTTGCATTTACTGTTGGTGACTCATGCTCCAGGCCCCGAAAAGCCTCACTTTTCATACAACGGCCAGCTGCAGGCTAGGGATGCACAGTCACCCTGCAGACCACATCAGAAGGAGGTGTCAAGGAGGTAGACTCCCTCCTCACTCCACTCCCCGCCCCCAAGGCCCTGGGTCGTGAGCAGCTTGGCCTCAGACGCCTAGCAGGGCTGCACACGCAGAACAGACTTACAAATTACAGTCACATAAAACTCACACAAGCTCATCTGACACATAGGAGGGGATGGGCATAATTATAGTGCTGGGTGACAAAATTAGACTAAATGGTGTGTGGTTGCCACAGATGACTATAATCAGCTCTGCTCTTATGCAGCCAAACAAACTTTATCACAGTGTCCCTCCTCTCCTGGCTCCAGCCTTGAGGGGCAGCTGGACACTTGCGCCATGCCCAGGCACCAATCCTCAACTCTCTCTCCCACAAACACCACCCCTTCCAAGGCTTCGCTTCCCTCTTGGTGGGAGGAGGGGGACCTAGGGGTTGAGGGAGTGGAGAACTCACACCAGAGGCTGTGGGTACCTCTCACGACGTTGCCTTAACCCCAACAGTGGAGGGTGAAATGGGGAGGCCCACCCTCCACCCGCGTCTTGGCAGGAGCAGAGGGGGCCCTCGTGGGGACAGATGGCCAGCCCATGCTGCCCAGCGAGAGGCGGACCCAAGGCTGGGGGCTGCCATCCACCAGCCTGCGTACATGACCACGTGCATCCATTTACTCACAAGTCACTCGCCTAAAAGAGGACTAGGAACAAAACGACAGTGGACACATGAGAAATAAAGCGCCCATCACTTCACCCTCTAACAGGTCCAGCCCGTCCCCGGAGCCTGCCCAGGCCCTGCTCGGCCTCTTCTCTCTCATTCTGCTAAAACGTCAGGACCAACAAGACTCTCACTAAGCACCCAACACAGGAGTGTCCATACTCTCATCAGAGCAAGAGCTCCATTCAGACAGACATCTGCTCAGCAAAAGTGCTGGAGATGCAAAAACACACCACAGCAGTAATGGTCACTGATGATGGTATGTTACACTTTTCACATGACATGCAAGTGACATCCTAACTAAGAAAAATGAAATAACTGCTTTCTGATGTTATGACAAAGCTACAGGATGCAGAAAAAAACTGTGGTTCTATTCAACCTTAGGAAACTGAGAAGACTGATTTGATCTTGGATTATTTAAACTGAATTAATGCATTAAAAAAGAGTCGGCAAGTGTCACCCCCCCCCAAGGAGGAGACACCTGTGAAGCACCTTTATGGGAAAGATGGCATATTCCAAGTCGCTATGGGGACTGTCTGACAGGGTCAGTGTGGTGGCAGCAGAGCCCACACCACTCACAACCACAGCCTGGCTCAAACCCTGAGTCACCAGAAGGAAGTGATGGTCTCTTTTTGACTAAAGTCAGGAAGAGCTTCTGATCAAGGGCGAAACCAACAGGCTCTCCTGCCTGGAGTTACTTTTCATTTCCCCACCTTGCAGGAGAGATAGCCCAGGTGTGACATAACCGGCAATGCCCAGCCCATCGCAGTAGGAAAGTTCACGGTCCACCTTTATGACCAGGGCCTAATAAAGCTAGGGCACGTCCTGCCCCTGCACAGGGAGAGGGATTTCAAAACCTTCTACTTAATTGCTTGGCAACACCCAGAAACACATTAGGCCTGTCAAATGTGAGTGGCCAGTGTCATAAAAAACAACTCCCTTCCTATCAGGGGATCAGAATCCACCCGGCACATCAGGGCTTGCACCACCCTGTGCTGTCTTTAGAACAGCTCAGAAAAAGTCGTAAATGCTATAGAGTCAGCAGGCAAACCAGCACACCAGAGTAAGAATCTGTCAGCTGATTTGTGAAAAAAAAATGATAACTGGGGGCAGCAATTACAATGCAAGGGGGGCTTATGCTCCAGGAATGTGACCTGGCCCTGTCTCTGCTCCAGATCCCGCCCACAGCTCCTACAGCCACTGCAGCCGCCCTTGGCCGGGTTCTGCCTTTGGGTTGAGTGGAGGACACTGGAGGGTGTCCAAGTCCAGGGGTCCATTAGCAATGATGGAGGGAGAGGGGCCGCAGGTAAGTGGCCTTTCTTCTCCAGGTAGTTAAGAAGATGCACAGGAACAGGAAGGTGAAGGGATTCCTCTACCCACTGCAAACACCTGCATGGTCCAGGAGCAGGTTGGCCCCCTGACCAGTCCTCGCTCACAGCTCCCTCTGGGCTCCAGGGGAGGCATCCTCTTCCAGGCACATGGTCCTCCAAGAATGTGAAAAGGATGTCAGCTCCTCCTCTGGAAACTCAAGCTCACAGGGTGGGACTGGGTTTCTGTTTTTGATCTGCTGAAGCAGGACACCCCAAGGCCTCAGTTTGGGGATGCACTGATTCATCCAGCAGAGGCTGCAAAGCAGGGAGTTTAATTACCAGCGAGGGGGAGAGGGCAGCCCCAGAAGAGTGTGTCAGAGTCAGAGGCTCCCCGCCAGCTCTGTGCTGGCGCCAGCATTCTCCAGGCCAACCCTCCCCCAGAGCTCCGATCTGCCACTCAGGGCTCCAGTCTCAGCTCTACCACCACTGCTGTGGTGTGAGCTGGGAGAACTTCTGCAGCAGGGAGGGCAGGCAACACCAGCCCAAGCTCAGGAGCCCAGGACCTTCACTCTAGGAGGCTGGGAAGTGGAGAGAAGGGAGCAGGGTAATTGCCAGTTTCCACAGAGAACTGGGTCTGTACGTATCCAAGAGGACCAGCAACTGCCCTGCTGACGCAGAACCCAGCACAGTGGCACAACCCTTACCTTCTCGGAAAAAAACTGTCTTCACTCAAAATAACCCCGTGACACCCCACAGCATGAGGTGTCTGCCAGCGGGAGTCTTCCCATCAGAAGTCAGGGACTTAGGGGCCCTGCACGGTGGGACACAGGGACACACCCAGATCTAAGGGCAGCCCCGGCCCATAGCGTTTTCAGAGAAGAAGACGCCAGTATCTCCCTCTGCGAACTCCTGAATCCGCAACTGCCGAAGCCCAAGCAGTCTTCTCCGACAGCGAGGTGCCTGGCTCGGGGCCGGCGCCCTGGCGGACGGAGGTTCTCTGCGCCCTCACCCCCACCCCCGCCCACGCTTGTGACTTGCCTGTCACACTGCAGTTTTTTAAAAAAGTCCTCGGCTGCCTGCCTTGGCAGAGGGCGTGAAGGGGGGTCGCAGAGCCCAGCGCGCGCTGCCAAGGGCGGCCTGACCTTCACGGGCCGTGGCGGGGGGCTCCGCCAGGCCCCGAACTCGCCCCGCGCAAGGTGCCCACCCGCGGGTCTCCGCCCGCACCGACGTGGTCGGTGCGCGGTTAGCACCATGGCCCCCGCTCCGACCACCGGAGCCGCCGCTCCCTCCTGCGGACCCGTCCGTCCCTTCCCGCTCGGCCCTGAGCGCAGGCCCAGCTCCTCCCGGCCCGGGGCGCGCAACTCCTCGCCGAGGGCAGAGCCCGGGAAGGGCCAGAAGGCCGACCCCCGCCTGCCCACAGTGAGGAGTCGCGGGGTCCGGGCTGCGGCTCTCGGGGAACCAAGTGGGGAGCGGCGCGGTGCGGCGCGGTCCGGCGCGGGGCGAGCGGGCTGCTGGAGTCGACTGACACCACCGCGCTGCAGGCGCGCCTCCCCCTGGGCGTCCGCCGGGCCAGGGGACCGGGACGCCGCGGGCTCTTTTGTTCTAAAACCGGGGGCGGGGGAGGGAGGGGACGGCACTCAGCCTGGAGAGCGGGCCCCCGAGCCCCCGCGCGCTCGGCCCGCGGGGAGGGGAGTGGACCCAAGGGCTGGGGTCGCGCCGCGCGAACTCACCTCCCCTTCCAGCTGCACAAGTCGCTCGAGTACTGCGCGCCCGCGCCGCCCAGCAACACGGCCAGCAGCAGCAGCAGCGGTGGCGGCCCAGGGCCCGGGGCGGGGGGCCTCGGCCACAGCTGCCCCGTGCGCCCCCCGGCCGCCCGCGCCGCGTCCCGCATGCTCTGGCTCCGGCTCGGCCGCCGGCCCCGCGTCCGCGCCCACCGAGCAGACCCTCGACCCGGCGCTGCCAAGCGGCCGGGCTTTGAGTCCAGGCGGTCAGGTCGCGCGCCCCTCGCGCCCCCAGGGCGGCTGCCCGCCCATCCCCGCCGGAGCCGGGGCCGCCCGAGCCCCTGGAGCCGCTGGAGCCGGGGGCGGACCTCCGCGCCCGCCGCCGCCGCCTAAGCCTCTGAACTCTGCAAGTCCGCGGTCCTGGTCGCTGCTCAGCTGGGGGGCGGTGCCCGCCCGGCCGCTCCGCCCCCGCGCGCCGGAACTCCGCCCAGTGCGCCTGTGCCCCGCGCCCAGGGAGCCCGGCAGGACGAGGCGGATACCGGGGAGTCAGCGGCGTGGCGGGGACACTAAGCGCTGGGGGGCGTGTGGCCCGAGGGTGGGACAGGCTAGGACGCCGCGGAGAGGAGAGGGCCGCTTGAGGGACTTGGAGAAGGGTCCGGGAGAGAAGAGCCAGGCTGGAAAGTGAAGTTTCGAGCGGGAGGGGGACGGGCAGCAACGCGTCCCCAGCCTGTACGATGCGGGGGCGGGGTAGAAACCTGAGACCCCAAGTACGTGCAGACCCAAGCCGGGCGCCTGGCCAGCAGGTCCGTCCAGCAGTGGTGGTGCTGTGGCCCCATCGTGCAGACTGAGTCTGCAATGGCCTCTGGGCTGTAGCAGGGGCACCTGGCCATGCCACTGCTGTGTGACCAGCCTGAGGCCCTCAGAGATGTTCCTGGCACCCACCCTCCACAGGATTTGAGTGTGCTTTGCGGAAGTTCAGACTCTGCCCCGTTCTGCGGCCCATGGGGGAGGGGAGGACCAACTGTGGCTGGTGATGTGGCTGACTCACTGTTGAGTGTGCGATGGACCCTGGAACACCCATTCCACAGAAAGGCTCTGAATTTGCCTGTCGAGGCCACTGCTCCTGTGCATCACTGCTGTGCTCCCTGCTGGTCCCCACCGTCCCTGCTCCAGAGTACCCGATTCACCAGCTTTGCTCTTGATTCTTCGTGGTGGGGACCCAATTGTGCATTGTAGGATTTTAGCAGCATTTTGGCAGTGGCCGTCCCCCCAGCCCCAGGCTTGGCAACCTGAACTGTCCCCAGATACTGCCAAATGCCCCCTGGGTGCCGTATTTCCCTCTGAGGTCCCTGTTCTAGTGGGACCCAGCCTGGTGAGTGCAGCGTGATGAGAGCGACTGCCTTCACCAGGTGGTCACTGGGGCCCCCAGGTACCTGACATCCAGTGGGGGAGACAGGGGAACAGAGGCAGCCCAGAGGACACTGGCCTCTGGAAGGATGATAAGGGTCTGCCAGGCGGAGGGAGGGAGCCGTGGCACTCCAGGCAGCCACCCCTGGGATCACAAAAGCAGGTTTTTCTGCTTCCTCAGACTCTGGTGTTGGTCTGAGTGAGCTCCAGAGCCTGAAACAACATCAAATGGTGGAGAAATCTGAACTTGTTGTAGCATTTCTTTTCCAGGCAAGATATATTTCAGGAGGAATTTCGAGTGACCTGCAGGGGAGGGGAGTGACTTCCTGTGCCTATTATTTTCATGTTGCACCCTTTCATCTGGTTAGAGGTTTGGAAGTCTAATTTGGTTGTAGGGATGGAATCATCACCCTCTAGAGAAGCCAGAGTCTGCAGGTCCAAAACAGATGGGGCTGAGAGACAGCTGCCCTCAGGAGTGCTGGGGCAACAGTGGGGGCATCGTTCCACCTTGAAGAGGGTAACAACTGAAGAATATGTTAGGGCAGCCCTGGAACTGAGCAGGTCAACCCACCCAGCCAAAGCCCGGAGCAAAGACCCTGCCTGGTCAAAAACAGTGATGTCATCCCAAGACCCAAAGTCAGCTTCGAGGCTGGAGGACTACACACGTGCATTCTGGGCTTGGGGACCTGCTGCACCCCCTCACCACACCCCTGTTGCTGCAGGTACCAGGGTGCAGAACTGCTTTGAGAAGTGAGCCAGGTGAAACTGCCACCCAGGCCGCTGGGGAGAGGGGTCTACTCGTTGGAATCTGGAAGCTGCAACCACCTCTGTGCCCGCCGAGCCTGTGTGCACAGCAGCACTTCTCACCCAGGGCACTGCAGGTGATAAAGAAATGCTTTATAAGCAGCCTGGCCGGGCGCATCCACCCCAGAAGGGCCCTGTGGCTGGTCAGGGTCCAGGTCTTCACACAGAGGAAGAGGCGGGGCAGCTTTAGGGCCCTTTCACATTACAAATGCGGAGTCAGTGCTCCCAGCCTGAGTGACCTGCTCAGGGTTTGAGAATCCTCTAGGGACCGCTGGACCAAAGGGGAGAGCCGTCTCTGGGGCGACACGGAGCTCGTTCCCATCCCAGGCTCAGCGCTGTGACCTAGAAGGCTGCCAAACCACCTCTGCCCAGGTCCATTTCCCTAAAACAGGCTCAGCATGATGGTGCATGCAGGACTGACAGAGCAATGACACAGGAGCAAACGCTGCAGTCTTCACTTAATAATATGTCGGTATTGGCTCATTGATTATAGCACCTGTGCACACTCATTGGCGATGCCAGTAAGAGAGGAATCTGGGGCAGGGGAGGGACTACATAGGAACCCGCTCTACTACCTACTCAGTTTTCTATAAACCTAAAAAATTAAGACTATTAATTAAAAAACAAAAGTTCTGGCAGTCTTCTTGGAAGAATCTGATAGGATCTTGGGAGCATCAGACCTAAGTCTCTGTGACAGGCCCTCACTTCTGGAGACACAGGTGCCTCTGGATTCCTGGAGGGTCCCTGAAGCAGGAATATCCAGATTTCCCTCCTCCTGACAAGCACCAGCCTCAGGGTGCGGCCGCAGGAGCAGCAGAACTGGTTCCTCATATCGGCACTCAGCTCTGGGCCTCCTGGCACCTCTTCGCCCAGCAAGGTGGGGCTGATGAGCCCTCCTGGCCATGCAAAGCCACTTCCTGGTGCTCATGGTGTCAGCTCTTGTGGGGGGGGGCATATGATGTTTGGGTCTGAGGCAGCAAGATGAGGTGGGTCATGTGTGTCTGAGGCCACCCAGTGACCGCCTGCCCCGCTTCACGCCCTAGGGCCTGGCAGGACAGAGAAACCCTGCAGGATCCCAGGCAGTCAGAGAACCTTAGGGTGTGTTAGTCCATGGATGGCTGGGGGGGCACTTCCCAGTGAGCCTTTCTGCCAGTTAAACCCAGGAAGGGGCCACAGCAGTGCCCCCACCCATAGTGGTAAAGGAGACGGGCGTCATGGTGTCCGAGAGAAGCTAGGCACCTCCCAGCATTCACAGTCCCCCCAACACCAGAATGCCCGCTGGAAGGCAGAGTGCAGGACCAGACCCACTGGGGTCAGACGGCAAAGCTGCCTGTCCCCACACCTGGGTGACAGCCCCACCGTCCTGCCCGAGTACCTTCCACAGCCCCAGGAAGCCAGAGGAATGGGGCACAGGCGGCAGAGGGACAGGGCTCAGCGATGACAGAGGCCACACAGCACAGCTCAGCGTACCCTTGAGGTGCACACTCTGGGCCTCGCCTCTGCTGCGTATGGTGGGGCAGTGATGCAGGCGCTTCCCACAGAGCTGCCTGCCCCACCCCATAGGTCCATGCAGAGCACGTAGTGAGGGAGTCCGTGGCCCAAACTCAGGTCAGTATCAACCTTCACTTGTGATCTGTTCATTCACTCAAGAAATGTTTCCCTGATGCCTCCTGGGCACGTCTCTGGGGGGAGTTCCAGGGGTGCAGCCCCTGACTGGGGCCAGCCTGAGAGGCAGCAGTGGTGGCCTTCAGTGAGACCATGACCCACGGTTACAGCCGGACAACTGCAGCTCCCAAGCGTGCAGCAGGTGACCATGCTGCCGTCTCTCCAGTCGTTCTTTTTTTTTTCTTTCTTTTAACATCTTTATTGGAGTATAATTGCTTTACCATGTTGTGTTAGTTTCTGCTGTATAACAAAGTAAATCAGTTATATGTATACATATATCCCCATATCCCCTCCCTCTTGCGTCTCCCTCCCACCCTCCCTACCCCACCCCTCTAGGTGGTCACAAAGCACGGAGCTGATCAGCTGATCTCCCTGTGCTATGCAGCTGCTTCCCACTAGCTATCTATTTTCCATTTGGTAGTGTATATATGTCCATGCCACTCTCTCACTTTCTCACAGTTTACCCTTCCCCCTCCCTGTGTCCTCAAGTCCATTCTCTACCTCTGCGTCTTTATTCCTGTCCTGCCCCTACGTTCATCAGAACCTTTTTTTTTTTTAGATTCCATATCTAATAATATGGTATTTGTTTATCTCTTGCGGACTTACTTCGCTCTGTATGACAGTCCAGTCGTTCTTTTAAGTGTGGCAGGAACCCACCACCTGAGGAAGGAGGCTCGCTGGGGTGGGGTCTGTGGGGCTGGACACCCTTTCCCAGCCTCTGAACGTTGGGGTGTGGTAGGCCCTGTGGGTGATGGATGGACCTGGGCTCTGACATGGCCCTCTTTCTGGTCTGGTTCACACGGGCAGTGGGGTCAGGGTCTGTTTCTGAGTCTCATCTCTGCAAAGTGGGTGGGGTCTCGATTCTCAGGGAGATGTAGGGTGTGTGACATCATCACACAAAGCCTCATATCAGGTGGGTGTGATAACCTTGGCTCAGCACAGATGTTGATTCGGGGGTCAAGGTGCCATCTGACTCTCAGTGGGACTCGGGACCTTGTGGGGAGGCACCTTCTTCCCAGCCCCCTCCCCACCACTCTCCCTAGAGCATGAGTTCTTGGAGACACTAACACAGCCCAGTCTCTGTAAATGCTTTCATTTTTTGCCCAGTCTTGAGGTCTTCAAATGTGTATTGATGGTCATTCTATTATTCAAAATGTCCAGTCACCTGAATCTGCTCATTGAAGAATCAACTTCCTCCCCTAGAAACTGGATGCTTCCAGAAAAACGTTAAAAGTTTTCCCAGACATGTCCAGGAAATTCTCTCTTTGGCATTCAAAAAATATTTTAGAGCACTTGCCAGTCACGTATGTGGGTCACGTGAAAACACCCAGACCCCCCCCCCCCACCTGCTGAGGGAGGTTCACACATGGACCCAGCACCTTCCCGGCTCAGCCTCAGGGCCTCCGTCATTTCTGCCTCTGTTTCCTCTTTCGAGGTCATTTTTGCTGACCTCCTCATAGGGACATAATTATTGTAATTGGGGTGAAATGATGGATCACGAGCAAAAGCTTGTAATTTAACATTTAGCAACTGCAGCCGGCAACATGTAATTATGACGTGAAACAGCCCGGAGAGTGCTGGCTGGCCCCAACCCAAACACCTTCACGCAATCACCTCCTTAACCTAATCTGCTGGCATGTTTGCTGTCTATGCGGCAGTGAAAAGTGGGAGGGAGAAGTGAGGGGCTCCTGCCGGTCTGCCAGGTATGTGCACTGGGTGAGCACTGAAGGACAGCGCCGGGGGTATGATTATCCCTGCGCCCTCATCGCCGTTGTCTGCTGCAGCCACCTTGTCCAGCCTGGCCTTAGCAGCATCCCACTCTGCCAGGTGGTGAGCTGTGGTGACCCCACAGCCATCACACCAGCAGGAATGTCTCTGTGCTCAGAGTCCCCTGAGGCAGCGTCCCTCAGGGGAGAAGGACCCCAACCCTGCACCACATATTTGGTGAGTACGTGCTGCTCATGGTTTAACAGCCCTCCTCCTCACTCAGCTCACGCATCGCTTCTCCTGGGAAGCCTGCTGGGCTCCATCCCAGCAACTGTCCCTGGCAGCTACAGGCCAGGCCTGGCAGTGCCCCCAGCACGTGCACGTTTCTACAACCCTGCAGTTGCACCCGCCCTGTCATCAAGGCTCCTAAGCTGGGCTGGGTTCACCCCTGGCCCTGGAGACTCCAGGGTGGTGATATTGAGAGGGTGTGTGCATGGGTGCCAGCCTCACTGTCCACATCCTCACCGTGTGCCAGGCTCACTGCTCAACTGGAGCTCCCTATGTTCCCATATGGGAGAATGGGGGTAGATGCTCCTCTGTCTCCCAGTAGGTGCTCACATGGGCTGCTCCCTAGTCAGCTGCCGGTTGAACCAGCTTCTGATGAAGGACTCAGAACCACGCTGCCTCCCTGAGGAGGGGAGTTTCTGACACAGCAATTACCAAGTTACGTCCCAGTTGTGCATTTTCAAAAGTCTGAAGCTGGACAAATCAGGTACCGTGCACCCAGTATCGCACACCCTCCGATCCATCCACCCACTGTCAGCGCGGGCACACCTTTATGTGTCTTGTGTGTGCACATTTGTTCATTTTCCACTGGGCCATTTGTAAGTTGCAGAAGACATGACCCTTCGCCTTTAAATTCTTGAGGAAGAGCCACCTGCTCCCAGGATCGTGCCAACACCACTGTGGTTCCAATAGCAGGTGAGGAACTCACAGGGAGATGAGATCCCCCTGCAGAGAGGTCCGAGTTCCTGTTTTCTCAGTTGTTCCCAAAACCTCCTGTATGAGGAACACAGCTTCTCTCTGCCCCTCCCCCAGCCCGCAGTCCTGCCCCGGGACCCACCAGCCCAGGGCAGGCGGCCCTGGAGGTGCCAAGCCAGCAGTCCCATTCACATATGAATTCCCAGCCACACCTGCTGACAGCTGGACACAGGGTGAGGGGGACCCTGTCCAGCCCCCTGTGGCCCTGCACCCCTGCGCTTGCACATGGTGGCCTGTTCTGTAGGCCCAGGAATCTGGGCATCTGGCATAGAGAAAGTGACCAGGGGAACTCTGGCCTTCAAGGAAACCAGGTATGAAATCCCCTTCCTGCCCAAGAAAAAGAGAAGGCAGGTTCAGCAGAGGGTCTGTGCACACCCTGGACGAGCCCAGGCCCACCCGAGCTCTCCCCGCCCAGGTCCCAGGGTGCAGGCCCACCTTGGCCCCAGGGGAAGCGACACATGCTGGGAACAGAGGTGGGGGATGGAGTGGACAGTGCACAGTGTTGTCACCACCTGGGAACTGACCGAGTGGACTGGGCTCCCCCACTTTGCGGCCCCAGCTGGGAGCCCCAGGGACAGGCCCTCCCTGAGTCAGCTCTGGGTCACCTGCACCTCGGTGACTCAGCCCAGGGAAGCAGGCGGGGGCGGCTATAAAACACCTTGTCTGGAGCCTGTGAGGTGGGGCCTCATCCCCCTCGTGCAGTTAGCCTCCCTCTCACTCGTCCAGCCCTGGGGAGAGGCCACAGTAGGCCGGGCAGCTCAGGGCTACCTCCACTGGAGGGGCTGAGGGCAGGCCTGTGGGCCCTGCCGTGGGGCTAGGGGGGAGGGGGGGATGCCCCAGTTAATGGAAAAGGCCGGAGGTGTCACTGCGGCCATAGGCCATCATCCACTTGCCCCGAGGGTTCCATCTGGATGGACGGTGCCGATGAACCAGGAGAAATAGGGAAGGTAGCCTTGGAGGACGACTGGGGGTCCCCTCGCTGAGTTGGTGGCCCATGCGGACATGGTCGTGTGAGATCCCATGTGCCGTGTGGTCCTCACCTTCCCTGGGCCCCAGACCTCCGTGCAGGATGGGTGTGGAGTGCGGGCCCTGGGGGTCTCGGGAGGGTCCAGGGGGTGATCACATGGGCTGGGCAGACCAGGAGACAGTGTCGAGGGGACACAGGAAGGGGCTGGGGGAGGGACAGGTGCTGGGACCTGGGGCCGGAATGTGCAGGTGGGGCCGACGGCATGAGAAGTATCAGGTCAGGTCACGGGTGCGGCCCCCTAAAGAGGACATAGATGAGCTCACCAGGCAGTGAGCTGCTTTCATTACAAACTCGTTCTTCTGGCCTCTGATGCCACAGTGCGATGTGTGCTCTCCTTAAAGAAGGCAGAGGAAACGTCTATTCAAGAAAATACTGGGTAGGAGCTGGGAGCAAGGCCCAGGCGACGGTTCATGAGCACCGTCAAGTTCATGAGAAGATGTGGGTGGGGCCACCCAGCTCCCAGCCCCGTGGCAATGTCCCCAAAGCGGCATTTCCCACCACCCTCCCCGCAGTGGTGTCAGCCTCTCCCCCAACGTCCATGTCTGAGGGGTCAACCCTGTGGTTCCCGGGGAAAGGGTGACAGCCTCCCCTGAGGCCGCTGAAGGTGGGTACGAGGTGTGACCCGTGAGGATGTGGGCTATACTCCGGAAGAGTGACTTGGGTCTTCTGCTTTATGGGAGCACACGCGAGGGGATAGAGGAGGGTGTGGGGTGCAGTGGAGGGAAGATCAAGGTGTTGACAGGGGCCCACGAGCAGAGGCTGCAGCTGAGGTCGCAGCGTGGGAGCAGGAAGGGCTCTGACTGGTTGGCTGGCTGTTCGGCTGACACACGGTCCAAGAGACGACCCCCCTGCGAGTGAATGGGAAATGCCGGATCTGCCTCGGTTTCCTGCAGAGGGGAGGGGCTCAGAGGCTGAGGAGACGGAGCATCAGGTGAGACCCGCTCACCCACCTGGGAGCATCCAGACACAGGTTCCCCCACAACAGTGAGGAATAAACCCTCGAGGGGAGCCCTGGCACCCCTGAAGGGCTCCCATCCCCTTCTCTGTGGGTCAGAACTTAGAGTGGGAGGCACGGCCGCTCGGTCGGGAGCCCTAAGTGCCGTGAGAGTGATTGGCTCCTGGGTGACCGGGCCCCGCGGGGGCGCTCGGCCGCCAGGATCAAGGTGGGTGTGTTCACCACGATGGACAGCAAGGAAGCAGGTCACCTGGCACAGACTGTGGCCTTGGTGTTCCTAGAAGTGAGACAGATGGGAAGCCTGCTGGATTCTTACTCCATCTGTGTAAGCAGAGAAGTTCTAGGTCAGGTGAACAAAAGTCTAACCCGAATCGTAAAAACAGAGTCATGGCTTTGACATCAGTTCCCAAACTAGGGCCGGTTTACAGGCCCAGAAGCCCCCAAATGAAGGGGAGGCCAGGTGCCCTCAAGGAAGGACCCCCATACACTGCCAGCAATTCATATTATGGCTCTTTCTCCCCCCACCCCTTCCCCAAGGGACCAGCGGCCTTTCACCAGCATAACTGTGCCTCGGGGAAAAGGAAATACTCAGAAATTTCGGGATGACTGCACGCTGTTGCCTCTGAACTGACCCTGATTCCAAGACCCGAAACATCACTGGTGTTGCGGTCAGAGTGGGGCTCATGGAGGTCAGGTGGTCAGCGGAATCTTAGCTCAGGTCCACCTCGCAGTGGATCCAGTGGGTCCCAGAACCCATCCTGCGTTTATTTCCCCAGTTCCAGGCTTGATTGGAATAGGCGCCCTCAGCAGCTGGCAGAATCCCACATTGCTTCCCTGACCTGCAGAGTGAGGGCTCTTCTGGTGGGAAAGGCCAGGTGAAGCCACTAGAATAGCCTCCACCTAGTGAACCAAAGTGACACTGCGTTCCTGGAGGGACGGCAGGGGTTAGTGCCACCACTGGGGGCTTGAAAGATGGCGGGGCTGGCGATTCCCACCACATCCCCATTCAACTGTCCTATCTGGCAGAAGAGAGTGGGTCTTGGAGAGTGACAGTGGATTATCATAAACTTAACCAGGCGGTGACTCCAATGGCAGCTGCTGTAACAGCTGCGGTTCCATTGACTGAGCAAATTAACACATCCCTTGGTAACTGGTATGCAGCTAGTGATCTGGAAAATGCCTTTTAATCCAGAATACCCACCAGAAGCAGTTTGCCTTCAGCTGGCAAGGCCGGAGATACACCTTCACTGTCTTAGCTCAGGGGTACACCCCCTCTGTAGGCCTATGTCACAATTTAGTTCTCGGGGAGTTTAAGCCATTCCCTTCCACAAGGTGGCACGTTGGTCCCCTGCCTTGATGACATCATGCCGATGGGAAGTAGTGAGCAGTAAGAAGCAACTACTCTAGACTTACTAGTCAGACGTTCGCATGTCAGACGGTGGGAACTACATCCAACTAAAATTCAGGGGGGTGCTTCCCTGGTGGCGCAGTCGTTGAGAGTCCACCTGCCGATGCAGGGGACACGGGTTCATGCCCCGGTCCGGGAGGATCCCACATGCCGCGGAGCGGCTGGGCCCGTGAGCCATGGCCGCTGAGCCTGCGCATCCAGAGCCTGTGCTCCGCAACGGGAGAGGCCACAACAGTGAGAGGTCCGCGTAACGCAAAAAAAAAAAAAAAAAAAAAATTCAGGGGCCTTCTCCCTCTGCGTGGGACGTGTTGAGACATCCTTCCTAAGGTGAAGGATAAGCTGCTGCATCGGCCCCTCCCAGAACCACGGCAGAGGCACAAGCCTCATGGGCCTCTTGGGATTCTGAGGCAACCTATCCCTCACTTGGGTGTGTTACTCCGGCCCGTTTTCTGAGTGACCTGGAAAGCTGCTGGTGTGAGCGGGGCCCCCAGCCCAAGAAGGCCCTGCAGCAGGTCTGGCTGCCCTGCAGCTGTGCTGACACATTCTCTGCATGTTATTTGGGGAAAACCATCTTCACTTGGATTTACCGTTCCCCATCTGTAAATGGACCTGATGAAATCACGGTGTGGAGCCTGCAGGGGCTGCGGGGGCCCAGGTGGTGCGTGCCTAGGCTCCAGGGTGGGTGAGGGCCCTGCTTTCCTTTGTGATTCAGGAGCATGGACCCTCCTCTCCCTCCGTCCTCCCCACTGTCCAGTACTGACCCCCCCTTAGCCCAGAGCAGCAGCGGCAGCCACTGGAAATCACTGGTGTCGGTCTTACCCTGGAGTGTGGAGGGGCCATCTGACTCCAGGTACCCTGGGCCCCTTGCTGATTCCTGGTGGGGAGGCGCCTTCCCACCACCCCTAGACTCTGCCGGCCAGCCTCGCATGTGATGGAGAAAATGAGGTGAAAGATTATGATTGAGTCTAGAGAGCTCGTTGAAATGTTTAAAGTCATCCTTCTTCATTTTAAAAAGTAAATACTTATTGAGAAAAGGTCAGGTCTTCTGGAGGTGCTGAGAGGAAAAAGGAGGGATTTCTCCTTGATCCTCCCGGCCGTGCAGCACAGTCAGTGTGTTTCCCAGTGTCCTCTGGGTGCTGCAGGTGTGTGTGTGAATGTGCGTGTGCACATGTGTGTGCATGTGGAGAGTTCTGCAGGGATTCGGTAAACTAAGTAAGGAGCATCCACGGTGGCCCCACTGCACCCTCGGCCCCAGCAGGAAATCTGCAGGGCGCTATATGGACCATGAGGCCGGCGTGGGTGCCTGTGGGACAGGTTCTGGATTTCAAGCCCAATTTTAGAGAACAAATTGCCAAGCTGGGGGCTGGTGGCATGACTTTCCTTCTTGTGGTCGTGGTGTCGCCCGGGGGACGCAGCACCAGCCGGGGCGCCGGCATTAGGGTGCAAGGAGAAAAGACTTAAGCCTGTTGGTGTCAACAGGAAGCCCTTTTGTTGGCGTCTTTGAATTCTGTCTGTTCTCACTTCTTTCAAGTCTGGCCGAGGGCGGGCAGAGCGGCTGCCATCTCCCTGGGTGACCAGCCTCTGAATGTCCACAGTCTACTTTCCTGGCGACTGCCCAGCCCGCCCACCCCACGGTCCCCCCTGACTCTTTCTAGGGTCTCAGGCCCCCCGAGGCCGCAGCCATAGGCAGGGATGCGACATGGCTCCTGGGGTGCCGGCCCGCTGAGCCCGGGCCCTCCCGCCCAGCCCTCACCCAGCGAAGGTCTAGACTGGGCCCTCCACAAGAAGGAGTCAGACTGCCATCCTCAGGGTGGTGGTCAGGGCGGTGCTACCAGGTGGGCAGGTGAGAGCCCCCAGGTCCAGCTCCCTGAGACTCCCATGTCTTGCTCAACCCTGCACACAGTAGGTGTTCAACAGGACTTTGAACCAGGGACAGGTTCTGACATCAGCAGATGTGTACTTGAAAGGCCCGGCGTGACCAGTCTCCACCACGTCCTGGGGGAAAGGTGTCCTGCACAGCATCCCATGGTCTGCTACTCACAGCCCGCCGCTCTGGCCATGTGGGGCCATGTTCTGGGCGTCGCCCATCTCCCTTGTCCTCTGCACTGTCTCCCCGAGGGCATGAACTCCAGCCACACCCTTCACATAGCCCAACTTGGGAGGCCAACTCCAGCCTCCAATACCTCCTCCCCTGCCTCAGAAGAGAGGTGAGAAGCCACTGGACTAACTGGCATGGCTTGTGTGCCTGTGAGCGAGGGCCATGAGGTGGGAGGAGGGACGGGCCCTGGCCCTGGCTTCAGGTCATGGTCGATGCCCCAAGGCTCCTGCAGGCACCCACACTAGCTATGGGGGAGGGAAAGGCAGCACCTTCCAGAAGGGCCTTCTTTGGCTGTCTGAGGGTCCCAGGGCCAGACCCCATCACCAGTACTCACCATTGAGGGCCTGTTGCTGAGAGCCTGGTTCCTGGTTCCCAGCTCCACCGTGGGGTCCGTGACCTTGTGCCCCTGCCCACGTCATGGGACTGACGATGGCGGCCCCTTGGGGTGACCCCAGGAACTGCAGCCCCAGGATCAGGCTGGGGTGCAGAGCTGCTCTTGATGACATGCTTCCAGGCTGTCTGGTTTTGTTCTGTTCTTTCCATTTTCCTGCTTGCAAGGGTGATTTCTGTGTATCATAAGCAGCTTTAATCCTTTCCTGAAAAATCACTATTTTAGGTAAACTGCAAGGATTTTTCCTTCTGAGAAAGGTAAAGTTAGGAAGGATCCTCGAGCTTTCTAACGAAGCAGTGATGCCTCTTCCAAGTCCCATCTGGGCCTTTACTCTCCGTCGCCCACATGTAAAGTGCCTCGTCCCCGCCGGGCATACTCCCTACAGAAGAGGAAGGTTTTGGAGGCACTTTCCCTTAGTTAAACGCCATGTGTTTCCTGTACTTCCCAAAATGTCCAAGCAGGAAGAACTAAACCTCAAAAAGCAAAAATAACTGTGTCTCCCCTCAGATGGCCCTCAGCCACAGAGCGCCATCTGTGCTGCCCACACGCCTAGGTCCTGGGTTACCATTTCTTGTAATTTTAAATCTGAGCTGAGCCAACCTAACCTAACCCCACCCCATTCCCAAAAAGACTAAAATTTGCTTTTCTTAGCTGGCTCAGAGGCCTTTATCTATGGCCTGTTTCAATGAGGTCCCCGTTGAGTCCCTGCAGGGCAACAAGACAAAACACGACCTCAGATACGTGAGCAGAGGGAATGAGGTGAGTGGGTGGGTCAGGCCTGGTCAGGGCGGGCTCTCCATGTCCCCCATGCCCTCCAGACCTGGGACCAGGAGTGGCCAGTGTGGTCAGCCGGATGCAATGCCTGGGCTCAGAGTGTCCACGGGGTGAAACAGCCATCACTGGGAGAGGAGGGGAATCTGAGAGAGGCCTAGCCTGGGGCCTCATGGTGACCCTACCCTGGCCGACATGGCACTCTGCTGCTTTTTGTAACGTTTCTCCAAATTGGGGCAGACAAGAAGCCAAGGGATAATCCAGTAAGGGTGACAGGTAACTCGGTGTCACCCTTCTCACCAGGTAGCCCATGGGTTTGTGCCCTTACCATCCCCTCCCTTTCCAGTCAGGAAGCAGGCTCTGCATCCCACAGGCTAGTCATGGGGGAAGCTGGTTCCCCAGGTAGCTCCAAGGGGTCCGGACCCGACCGCTGGCCTCACCTCGTGATCACATGTGGCCCGGACCCTGACAGCCAGGACATGTGTGCACGGTCATGGGGCAGGACCTGGGCCAGGCAGTGGCCAGACAGAGAGGAGGGCAGAGCTGAGTCTGGGAAACAACCACCACTGCTGTTGAAGATGTTCTTGCACTTTCCTGGTAGAAACAGAGGTAATGCAGAGGAGGAATCCCACAGGAAATGGCAACCTGGTGACATTTCGGGGTGTCCTCACCAGAGTGGAGATGGAGGGGCCATGGGGGAGTCCCTGAGCTTGGACTCGGGGGCTCCTCATGCTGGACATGGCCCACGAAGCCCAGGCTGTGGTCCCTCAGGGTGGACATCGCATCTGTCCCTGATAGTGTGGCCGGTAATGCAGACCATTTGGGACGTCGACAGGCAGGGCTGGCCCAGCGGGGGTGGTGACGGCCACAGAAGGTCAGGAGTCCGAGCCTTGTTACATCCTAGAGTCACCCTGAAACATTCTGGGCCAGGAAACTCTCCCAGGGTGAGCCGACTGGGGAGGGGTGACCAGGCCCCACAGCCTCGGGCATGAGAGCATCCTTGTCCCCACCTGCTGGGGGGTTGGGCAGGCTTAGTCCTGTCTGCCTGGGACTAGGTGCCCCTACCTCTCCGTGACGCCGTCAAACAGCTTCACGTCCCCTGAGCCCTGGCCGTGCCCAGGCCCTGTCGGCCACTGGTTCTCGCTGGCGCTTGGTGACCAACAGTCCTTATTTTCTGGGACTGACAGGTTTCTGGGATGTGGGATTCTCAGAGCTAAGACCAGAAAGGTTCTAGGCAAACTGGAATGAGTTGGTCAAGGCCAGTTCTGCTGACACTGAAGGGAGGAGGCCTCTGACGTGGGTGCCATGCTGGCAGGAAGCTCTGCCACTCCTAGCCACTCAGGCGTCCAGGGGATAGTGGGACCCACAAGCAGAGAGGGGCTACATCCACTGACAGTACTGGCAGGGCCTGGACTCAGCTGCACCTGACACTGGTCTTACCAGGACATTGACAACCAGCCAACCCCATGTTTTCAAAGCCAGCTTAAACCAGTTCAGCCAGGAGTACTGATTCACAAGCTCTCCAAATGCACGTGTTGGGCAATGGCACAGAGCGAGGTCAGCGCCAAATCTGAAGCCACATTTGGGCTTTGTGAGGATGTTCCTCGAGGCTTCGTGGACCAGATCCCATCTGGACCTTTCCCTTTGTCACCTTGCGTGTCCCGGCTCAGACCCGCTCCATCCAGCTGACCCTTCCCTGTGATGGCTTCAGCAAGGGCCCCACGTAGACTCCACACAGGCAGCTTTTCTCCCTGGCTGCCCCGGCAGCTCCCTCACAGTCTCCCCACCCCAGCCCCGCCCTCAGGGCCTTCACACCACTCAAGCATGCAGCCATTATTAGTCTGTTTTGAAGGTGAGGACATGAAGCTGAAGGGAGGCTGTGATGAGCTGGGACCTGCATTACACCCTGGTGTCCCCACAGTACTCCATGTGGGCCAGGAACTGGCTGCCGCTGCCCTGGGGTGAGACGATACAGGGGTGCCCAGCGGTCAGAGAAGGCCTTTCTCCACAGCCAGGCCACTCCAGGCTACTCCAGGGTGGTAAGTCTGAGGCAGGACCTAGAAGGCCATGCAGAAGCCAGGCAGCTCCCAGCTCACCAGGGGGCAGCCAAAGGCATCTCAGAGCCTCCCTCGGCTCCAGGGGGAGTGAAGGGCCCACTGGCTGAGAGGTGAGGCCAAAAACCCTTCACCTGTGCAAGGCTTTGTGGTTTGGGCCCTGCACAGCTCCATAAAGACCCCATGCAACTTCCTTCAGTTGCAAATCACTGAGTCTCACCAGCCCAGCCAACAGCCAGATCCCAGTGCCAGGAAACCTGAAACTCAGGTTTCCTGCCACCAGCACAGAGTGTATCAGCAGTGCCTCTAATTCCATTTAACAGATCTCCACACATTTGTGGATCTTCTCAGGAGAAAACTCTGACTTGTCTTTCAGCCAGTCGGCGGTGGGCAAGCAGAGGACAGACGGAGCTCCCTCAGTGGGCTGGTTGCAAACTTGCGATTTGTCGAATCACTGGTTGGAGCACCAATTGTTAGACTGGGACAGACTGGCAAGAGCCAGTGTTTCGGGGCCAATTCTCCTTTCCTCCCAAGTCTGGCAATACTCAGTGTTGCCGGTTATTATTTCTTGTTTTTCTGTATCATTAGTTCAGGAAGCTCAGCAGTCATGCCAACAAGCACAATGGGCAGTGTAAAAACACCAGACGTGTCCTCAAAAGACAAGATTTGCCCTAAAACACTCTTGCACTTGAGTGTTTGTTTTAAAAAAATTAAACACGCTCCTATTTGCTTAGGGCTCCATCCACTTTAACAGATTTTTAAAACTTTGCAGTATGTACCAAAGCGATGCCAAGTCCCCTTACAGAGAGATTCCCCGCTCGGGAAAGGCAAAAGAGTCATGGACATCGGTGACCAGTGAGAGGGCTCAGCTCGGGGAGGGAGTCCTCACAAACTGTGGCTTTGATGATGTTCCGCTCACTTGTCCTGGGCAGTGGAAGCAGGGCAGGGATGTGAGAGAAGAGCCCCCACCCAGCTGCCAACGTGGGTCCCAGGAGGGGACCGCATGAGCCCAGAGTTGTCATATAGTCCAGTTCTAAGAGGAGCTAGAATCCAGACACTGTGGGACTCCTGAGAAGCTGGATGTGGCTGGGTGGTGGGGGGTGGGGGGAGTTGCAGCCACGTCCACAGACTTGGAACTGCACCACATGAATTCCAGGAGAGGCTGAATGATCACCTGACTTTACTGTCCATCCTGATCAAAATAACCAGCCGTTTATCCAGACAGAATACACCTGGTGTTTGGCAATTTCTACACTGACCATGTGAAATTTTGAGTTATTTGATAACATTATTGGGACTCTAACTAGATCCAGTGTAGACACCGTCTCCTGTTCTAGATTTCATTACGGGTAGACTGTCCCGCACGCATTCATTCATTCTTCCTTCCTTCTCTCCTGAGCATGTACCCTCCCCTGTGCTATTCTGGGTCAGAGGCTCCTGTGAACAGCTGAGCAGTGTCTTCACGGACCTATCTTCCCAGAGTGAGCGAAGCAACACGGGGATTTCAGGGATGCTGGTGAGAGCCCTGCGCCCCACCCAGGATGGGCACTCTGCTTCCCCACTGGGCTGAGGGCTGACGTGCCCTGGATGCAGGTGTGCAGAGCCAGCCGGGGCCTCCCTCAGGCCCCCCTTGGGCCCTCTTGGGAACCAGCTCCCCCACTTCTCAGCCTCCGCGTCCTGGCCCTGCATCGGCAGCCGGCTCACGTGGCCTCTGGACTCTGCCAGCCGCAGGGAGTTGGCAGTGGACAAAAAGACTGTCCCTGCCCCCACTGAGGCGGCAACTTAGGGGGAGACAGTGCCATGAGCACTTAGCGGGAGGATCCTGTGCAGATGGGGCCAGCGGGGCAGTGGGGTCTCTGAGGAAGTGAGCTGTGGGGAAGGCCCTAGAATGTGAAAAGATAAAAGTGTGTCAGTGTTTGGACTCACCCCCTCATGCTGGGGCTTTATGCATTGATTTTCCTCACTGCCTTTCATAGCCTGCGACTCCTCAAGCTGGTGGGTCCAGGGCCAGGTCCTTGGAGGGGAGGCGGGGTTGTGAGGGCAGGACGCTGCCCAGAACCATGAAGGGGTCAGAGGTTTCCCTTCATTTCAAGCTAACAGGATGGCTGGCAGGCCACATTCTCCAGGTGCTGACCAAAAACACAGGCTCCTGGGGTAGAGTGAAGCAGTTTATAACTCACAGTAAAAGCAGTGGCCAGAGGGTCAGGATCCGCGTGTGTGCATGGGTTCCCAGAGTCCCCATTCCCCGGGGGTGACACGACAGGGCCCAGACAGATGCTGCACGTCCGCCCTTCCTCCTGGAGGGCACCATGACCTCATTCCTCAAGGCTGCTCACAAAACAGCCCAGGTAACAGGGTGCCCAGCTGAGTGGAGGGGAGCATGGGAGACCCATGCGGGAGTGTCTCGCAACAAAGTCCAGTTAAGGAAGCTTTGAGATCCAGCCTCAGGTCTCAGGGTCAGGGAGGCAGTGCTGAGGGCCAGGCAATGAATGTCCCCAATTCACATACAGGCCACCGATTCCTTGGTGGCTGCAGGATGCTTTCCCCTCATCAGTGGGTCAGTGTCCAGTCTGCCTCTTGGGCCTGGTGACCTGTGAGTGGGCAGCATCCCTGTGTGGGCCAGTCCTAGGAGGCGGAAGGCCCGGCACGGGCTGAGGGAATGGCTGGCTCCTCACAGGGAGGGTTGGCTGGCATTTCCCTCCTTGCATCTTCCAGACTCTCACCCTGCCCCATAAAAGGGGAAAGCCGGTGTTGGACCCTGCCCCACGATGCACCCCGCTTCAAAGGCAGCCTCCTCACTAACCGTCTGGCCAGGCCCCAGTGGCCCCGGCTTTGACAGTGACACCCGCAGCACTGGCTGGTGGCCCCTAACACCTCTGGTGTCCCCACTCCTCCTCCAAGTTCTATCAGATGTGAATTTATCCAAGCCCTTTCTCCCACAGATGACATTTTCCTGTTAATATCTCGGAGGAAGATGTCTGACTGACCTCTCCTGGCCTTTCACCAGACACCGTCCAACTCACAGACAGGGGTTCAGGCACTAACACCCTGTGCTGTGCACACAGCTCCCAAGGGCACCTGGCACCCACCTGTGAGTCATCCCGAATTTGAAGAGCATTTGCTTAAATCACTTCAGAATGATCCACGTATGCTAACTCTACAATGTGGTGGTTAGAGGTGATGCTATTTTGAGTTTCCATTTGCCTTCCTGTTCACACATCAGGCTCCTCTGGCCCTTTGATCAGTCCTTCCCACCCTCTTGGTCCTGACCCTGAGTCCAGCCAGGGCTGCTGCACACCTGGCCTGCAATGTACTGTGCATCCCCGTGCTGGGGGCCACCTGTGGGATCCTGAAGTCACCACCCTGAAGTGCACGGGAGGTAAGGCTTCTGTCCCTCACACTCAGGTGGACAACTCTCCAGAGCTCTGGGAAGGTCCAAGGGTTCAGCTCCAATTGCCCATGATGGAGGCCCCCCACGAGGCATCATGCTGGTCCCGGACTCGCTCCTCCTCTGCCTCATTCCCCTGCCCCAGCTTCCTGGGAACAAAAACCCTCACTGCAAAGACCCCGACTCAGTCTCTGCTTTCTGGGCTAAGGGGGTGGGCACCCAGGCCAGGACAAACATTCTATGTGATACTTGAATGGTCCCATCAAATCCACACCAAACGTTTGCCCAGCTGTTAACTGAATGCTTCCTGTGATGGGAACCTCATTATTTCCCAAGGCTGGTAAGAAGTCCAGCTCCAGCTTCTTCTCAACTCAGTGAGTCTCAACTAGCCTTTACAAAAATGAGAACGTAGAAAAGAGGACACTGGTGCACATCACACAGTCACACAGCTGGTTGCTCCCTCGTGAATGGATTTACTATCAGGGCACTATGGCCACCACAGGCAGCCCATCTCCGACAGTCCAAGTGCACTGTCGTCCATGGTGCTGGGTGGCTCCTGACCTCCCAGCAGCATCACTGCCCAGTGGAGGTCCAGCTGGAGCTTTGTTGGGGTTCATCCCATCAGGAAACTTGGACAGGACACTTGCTTGGAGGTCTTGCAGTGTGGGCTGTAGGGGAACGTCCAGCTGCTGGCATTCAAGCTTTACCTCACCCTTCACGGGTGCACCCAGGGCAGACTCATGCTGACTTTGGGCCCAGGGTGGCCGAGTCCAGACCTATGCCCATCTTTGCTTCCTATACTCACATTGTAAGAGGGCTGTTGGCATTTTAAAGTTTGGAGGCCCTGGCAGTTGGCACTGAGTTTTCTGAATACAACCAGGATTCGGCAACAGTCTGCAGAAACAATATTTAAAAATAAAGAAAAATGTCAGTCACTGGGTGAGCCAAGAGCTGTGGGAGACCTGCATCACTTCCTCTCCAGAGGCCCATGACTTTGTCACCTCCTCATCCTACCCCACATCCTCCCTATGTCCGTGTCCCTCTGGAGTGGTGGTGTCAGTCCCCATAGTCTGGTCCCTCTGTTGAGAATGTTTCTACCACGAAGAGAAGAATCTCAGCAGCACATCCCCCCAAACCCTGCACTTCTGAAGTGCCTCTTGGCACTCTGAATGTTTGCAAAAAGCAGACTCTAGCCAAATTTTTATTAGGGGGACGGCAGTGAAAAGCAAACTTCTGGCAGCAGGAGATGTACAGGAAGCAAGACAGGAGCAGCCAAGCCCAATTCCGATAGCATGTGCTGTGGAGGTGCCAGACGCCGTGGGGACCCCTTATCTCTTCCTCCCACTGATTACTGAGGCAGTCCAGCTCCAAAGCCCACAGCACATTCTGGAAGCTATCATGCGACTTTTTACCTAGTCCCTTAAAATGAAACTATTCCTAATACACCAACCCCTGGAGCACATCAAGTCCTTGGAAACAAATTCTCAGATTGTTTTTGTCCTTTATCCTTTGTAGATAGGATGCATTTTTACTCATCTGACCTAAGCGTTTCAATCTGTGCAATAGGCTTTGAAAATATTGATGCAGTTTAAGGAAAAATGACATTTGAAGTGCTGCTTACAAGACATGAAACAGAAGTTCGGCTTTATCATAATTGCTACTTTGTAGAATGATTTGCATTTAACATTAGTTTGGGGCGGTAAAGGCTATGACGTGCTCACTGACCCAGATGGGTCGGGGCACCCGCGTGACAGGCGGTCCCCTCGGCCCCCGGGCGGCACGGGAGGTGCTCCACAGGGGGCCGCTCAGGTGTCCCGTCGCCAGTGCAGGGGACCATCACCTGCTCTTCACATAGAACCTTTCCTGGTCAGAGAAGGGACACACGTGGGAAGGCGTAGCCACCGGGACAGCGCAGCGTCTTCCCACAAACCCCACCTTCTGCACAACCCAGGAACTCCTGTAACACTTGCTTCACTGCGGACCTCTAAGCAGATCAGATGAGCTCCCTCGGGGCGGGGGGGGAGGGTGTGTGCGTGTGCGAGTGTTTGTGGCTGTGGCGGGGTGGAAGGTGGGGGGACTGTGCCTGTGGCTTTGGCTGGACTGTCCTCCCGCCGCTCTAGGCCGCGCCTCTCCACTGCCTGCAGGTCCCCGCTGGATCGACGTCCCTCTGCGCCAATCGGAGGCGCCCGGCCTCGGCCCCGCCTCCCGGCGAGCCGCCCGCGCACGCGCCGTAGGGCTAAGTGGGCGGGGCGGCCCGAGGAACGCGCACCATGCAGGCCAGCGGGTACACGGGCCAGGCCCGCTCCCCCATCCAAGTGGTAGGTGCTGGGCTGGCGGTGGTGGGAGGTGGGGATGGGGGTGGCGCCCCCCTCCTCGCCCCTCCCCGCCCCTCCTCGCCCCTCCCCGCCCCTCCTCGCCCCTCCCCGCCCCTCAGCTCCAGTACCCCTCCCTGACTCTGACTCCCCGACTCTGCGGTCGTCTCCTGTCCCCTCCTCTCCTCTCCTCTCCTCTCCTCTCCACTCCGTCCCTCTCCCCTCCGTCCTCCTCCTCTCCGACCCGCTCCCCTCCATCCCTCCCTCTCTCCTCTCCCCATCCTGGGTCTCCATTTCCCACACCACCACCGCCTCTTCTGTTGGGCAGCCTATGAGGGTCTCTGCCCAAATCAACGTTAAAGCACCAGCAGGAGTGCGAACAGAGATTAATCAAGGCTCATCTTTGGCAGAAATTCACATTATGTTTTGTATTGTAGATCTTGAAAACAGTAAAAATATTCTTTCCTTTAAAAAATAATTCCAAAGTAAAGTAAATATGTATGTAAATTAGGGAACTACTTATGTGGATAACATAAATGCAGGAAGGGATACCACTGTTGAATCAGATCCTCAGAGTAAAGAACTTGACAGAACTGTATTTTCAGTGCTTACATCTGTGAGCTTTTCATAACCATATTCAGATTTAGCATTTAAAATATCTATATTCTGTATAGATATATAATTCGTACATATATGCATGTATGTATGTTTGCACGTGTATGCATATGTAGACACACGCTCACACCTGGATGACCTGTGTTTCTGTTTTCTTACTTGGGAATATGTCCACTCTTCGTTAGGGTATAAACTCAAGGGTGAGGACCGACTGTAACTTCTATCATTGGGTATTCTGTATTGCTTAATGTAATAGTACAGAATTAAGACAAATCCTGTAATCAGTTGTTTTGTTGGCAGTCAAGATTCACTGGTTTTACTCCATACACTTCATAAATTTTTGTTTTATGTGGGCCCTATGAGAAGAGGACAGTGCCAAACTATCCTAAACTGAGTAGAGCAAAGGAAGAGAGAGCTGGAGGGAGGTCACCTCCCCTTTTCCCAGCCCCGCCCCCATACTTTGTTAAAGCAAGTATAGGGGGTACTTAAAAGGGTTTCTTTGTTGCAGTTTCTCTAACATCATGGTTTACTGAAAATGCTTATTTCATGAGTGGGTTCAAGATACACAGATGCTTGTTTCAACCAAAATGATGATGTTTCTGACCACTGATTGGGAAACACATGAATTTGCCATTGTATTGGGAATATTTTTGATGCCTTTCAGATTTTTGTTTCCTTTTCAAAAGCATCCAAAAGACCAATTCTGGGAAATCTAAGACAATAAATCTTGAGAGGAGGCATAGACACCTTTTTTTTTGTCAGGACATATTCTTTCCCTGGAAGGCTTATTCTGAGTTACTCTGTAAGTCAGGTCTTGCCCTTTGGAAATAAGCATTGTGCGGATGGTAATGGGGAAGTAAATTAGAGCCATGGAAAGAGTATTCAGTTTCCACACTTGTTTCTCAATCGGTTTGTTTTGAATTCCAGTCTGTTATCCTCCCGGTCCATGACGCTGAACCGTGGCTGGACGAGTGCTTGGGGTCTGTTTTGCAGCAGGACTTCGAAGGCTCCATGGAGCTTTCCATTTTTAATGATGCCAGTAAGGTATTTATGAACTTCCTGTTGGTGATTTAGCCCTAGTGTAAGTCACCTCTGACTGTTTGGAGGAAAGTTTCCTGACCTGCCAACGTCCTCGTGCTTTCAGGACAAGTCCATGACTATCATTGAAAAATGGAAAGAGAAGCTGGAAGATTCCGGCATCCTCGTGGTCATTGGAGGGCACGATTCTCCTTCTCCCCGAGGAGGTCAGTAACCGTGTTTAGTTTATTATTCTTATCGACTTATGTACTTAAATAGTTTCCTGTTGTTCAAATCCTGGTGAAAATTATCCTGAGTAATACTTGAGTATACCACTTATTAAGGACACGGTAAGCCTGGCTTTCTTATGCTTCAGTAAGGATTTGTGTACATCCACTGCTCATTCTTTACTTTTTCAGCCCAACAGAAAGCCACTGGGTGTTTTTATTCCTGGTGTGATTGGTCATTATTGGTCACCTCTAATTTTTAAAATTCTTTTATTGTCACATTAGGTTTGTTTTTGTCCATTAAAAAAAAATCTTCTTAAAGAAGCAGCTTTTGGTTTCATTGATTTTCTATATTGTTTTTCTTTTTCCTATTTTGTCTGTTTTCTATTTCGACTCTGAATTGTATTATTTTCTTTCTGCTCACTTTGGGTTTAATTGGTTCTTTTTGTAATTCTTTTTTTTTAATTAATTAATTTATTTATTTTTGGCTGTGTTGGGTCTTTGTTGCTGCGCGTGGGCTTCTTCTAGTTGTGGCGAGTGGGGGCTACTCTTCATTGTGGTGCGCAGGCTTCTCATTGCAGGGGCTTCTCTTGTTGTGGAGCACAGGCTCTAGGCATGCGGGCTCAGTAGTTGTGGCTCGCAGGCTCTAGAGCACAGGCTCAGTAGTTGTGGGGCACGGGCTTAGTTGCTCCGTGGCCTGTGGGATCTTCCCATACTAGGGCTCGAACCCATGTCCCCTGCATTGGCAGGCAGATTCTTAACCACTGCGCCACCAGGGAAGCCCCTCTTATTGTAATTCTTAAGGTGAAAGCTGAGGTCATTGGTTTGAGACCTTTCTCATTTTCTAACATAGGCATTTAGTGATATAAATTCCCCTCTAACTATTGCATTAGCAACATCTCACAAATTCTGATATGTTATGTTTTAATTTTCATTCAGCTTCAAAATACCTTCTAATTTCCCCTTTGATTTCTTATGTGATTTATGGATTATTTGAAGTATTTAGTATTTAGTTTCCAAATATTTGAGGGATTTCCCAGATATCTTTCTATTATTCATTTCTGATGTAATTCCTCTGAAGTAAGAGAACATACTTTTTTGACTTGAATCTTTTAAATTTAGTAAGATTTACTTTATAGCCCAGGGTAAGGCCTATCTTGGCAAATGTTCCGTGTGCACTTGAGAAGGTTGTGTATCTGCTGGTGTTGGTGGAGTTTTCTGTAAATGTAAATCAAGTCCAGTTGGGCACAGTCTTGTTTAAATCTACTGCATCCTTGCTGATACAAGGTCTACTTGTTCTCAGTTACTGAGTTGGGGTATTGAAATCTCCAACTCTAATTGTAGATTTATTATTCTTCCTTATAGTTCTATCATTTTTGGCTTTGTGTATTTTGAAACTCTGTTAATATTTGAGATTGTTGTGAAGAATTGACCCCTTCATCATTATGAATAACCCTCCTGACCTCTGGTAGTATACATTGTTTGATATTAATATAACTGCTCTGGCTTTATTTTGACTAGTGTTAGCATAGTGTATCTTTTCCATCATTTTTTCTTTTAACCCATTCCTGTCTTTATATTTAAAGGATGCCCCCTCCCTTATAGATTCTTGTAGACAACATATGATGGTGCTTTTTAAATCCAATCTGACAATCTCTGCCTTTTAACTGGGATGTTTACATTAGTTACATGTAATATGATTATTGATGTGGTTAGGTTTGAGTCTCTCGCTATTATCTTATATTAGTCGCATCTATTCTTCATTCCATTTTCCTCTTTCTCTGCCTTCTTTTGGATTAATTAAATATCTTTTATAACAGCTTTATTAAAATACAATTTATATACCACACAATCCACCCATCAAAGTATACAATCAAGTGTTTTGTAGTATGTTCACAGATGTGTGCAGCCACCACCACAGTCAATTTTAGAACATTTTCATCACCTCAAAAAGGAACCTTGTATCCTTTAGTTATCACCCTCCATCCCCCATTCCCCCCAGCCCTATGCAACCACTGATTTACTTTCTGTCTGTAGATTTGCCTGTTTTGGACATTTCGTATAAATGGAATCATATAATATGTGTTCTTTTGTGACTGGCTTCTTTCATGTAGTAAGATGTTTTTAAGGTTCATGTTGAGGCATATATTAGTACTTCATTCCTTTTTATGAGAGAATAATATTGGGTTGGCCAAAAAGTTCATTTGGTTTTAAGTAAAAATAAAAGACATTTTTCATTTGCACCGAGAACTTTATTGAACAATGTATTCATTAACCAAACGGACTTTTTGGCCAACCCAATATTTAATTGTATAGGTGTACCATATTTTGTTTATCCATTCATCAGCTGAGGGACATTTGGGTTGTTCTACCTTTTGGCTGTTGTGAAGAGCGCTAGTATAAACATTTGTGTACAAATTTTTGTTTCAACATAGGTTTTCAGTTCCTTTGGGTATATACCTTGTAGTTGAATTGCTGGGTCATATTGTAATTCTATGTTCAGCATATTGAGGAACTGCCAAACTATTTTCCACATCAGTTGCACCATTTTACATTGCCACCAACCATGTATGAGGGCTCCAGTTTCTCCACATCCTTACCAACACTTCTTATTTTCTGTGTTCTTTTTTATTATAGCCATCCTAGTGAGTGTGAAATGGTTTTTCATTGTGGTTTTGATTTTCATTTCTCTACTGACTAATGATATTGAGCCTCTTTTTGTGTGCTTGTTGTCCATTTGTATATCTTCTTTGGAGAAGTGTCTATCCAAATCCCTTGACCATTTTAAAATTGGATTGTTTGCGTTTTTGTTGTTGAGCTGTAAGAGTTCTTTATATATTCTGGATACTAGACCCTTATCAGATATATGATTTGCAAATATTTTCTCCCATACTTTGGATTGTCTTTTCACTCTCCTGAGAATAATTTTTGATGCACAAAAATTGTAATTTTGATAAAATCCAATTTATTTTTGTTGTCATTTTATGTGCTTTTGGTGTCCTATCTAAGAAATCATTGCTTAATCAAGGTCATGAACATTTACTCCTTTGTTTTCTTCAAAGAGTTTAATAATTTGAGCTCTTTTATGTAGGTCTTTGTTCCATTTTGAGTTCATTTTTGTATATGGTGTGAAGTAAGAATATAAGTTCATTCTTTTGCATGTGGATATTGAGTTGTTCCAACACCATTTGTTTAAGACTCTTCTTTCTCCATTGAAAGTTTTGGTACCCTTGTGAAAATCAGTTGACCGTAAATGAATGAATGGGTTCATTTCTGGACTCTATTCTTATGCCAGTACTACACTGCTTTGATTACCATAGCTTTGTGGTAGGTTTTGATATTGGGAAGTGTGAGTCTTCCAACTTCGTTTTCCTTTTTCAAAATTGTTTTGCAATTTCATATGAATTTTAGGACCAGTTTTTTCATTTCTGCAAAAAAGACCATTGGGATTTTGATGGGGATGGCATTGAATCTGTATATCTGTTTGGGTTGTGTTGTCACTTTAACAATATTAAGTCTTCCAATTCATGAACACAGAATATCTTTCTTTAGGTCTTAGGTCTTCTTCAGTTTCTTTTATCAATGTTTTTTAACTTTCAATGTACAAGTCTTTTGCCTCTTTGGTTAAATTAACTCCTCAGCATTTTATTATTTTTTATGGTAGTGTGAATGGAATTGTTTTCTTAATTTCCTTCTCAGATTGTTCATTGTTAGTGTATAGGAAAACTGATTTTCCTGTGTATTGATCTTGTATCCTGCAACTTTGTTGAACTTGTTTATTAGCTCTAGTAGTTTTTTTGTGAGTTTTTAGGATTTCCTATATTTAACATCATGTCATCTGCAACTGAGATAGTTTTATTTATCCCTTTTTAATTGGATGCCTTATTTCTTTTTCTTGCCTAATTGCTCCAGCTAGAACTTCCAGTGTTTAATAGGAGTGGAGAAAGGAGACACCCTTTTCTTCATCCTGATCTTAGGGGGAAAGCATATGGTGTTTCGCCATTGAGTGTGATGTTAGCTGTGGATTTTTACAAATACCCTTTATCATGCTGAGGAAGTTCCCTTCAATTCCTAGTTTGTTGACTGTGTTTTTCTTTATCATGAAAGAGGATTTTGTCCAATCTTTTTTCTGCATCAGTTGAGATAATCATGTAGGTTTTTTTCCTTCAGTTCTATTAAGGTGGTATATTATGCTGATTGATTTCGTATGTTGAACCACCCTTGCATTACTGGGATAAATCCCACTTGGTCATGGTGTATAATCTTTCTAATATGCTGCTGGATTTAGTTTGCCAGTATTTTGTTGAGGATTTCTACATAGATATTCATAAGGGATATTGGTATGTAGTTCTCCTTTCTTCTAATGTCTCCGTCTGACTATAGTATCAGAGTAATGCTGGCTTTGTAGAATGAGTAAGAAGTGTTTCCTTTTCTTCTATTTTTTTTTTGGTGGGGGGAAGAGTTTGAGAAGGATTGTTGTTAATTCTCTAAATGTTTGGTAGAATTCACTAGTGGAACCGTCTGATCCTAGGCATTTTTGCTGTTGTTGGGAGATTTTGATTACTGATTCAATCTCTGTATTTGTTATAGGTATGTTCAGATTTTTTACTTCTTCTTGAGTTAGTTTTGATAGTTGGTGTGTTTCTAGAAATTGTCCATTTCATCTAGGTTATCTGATTTGTTGGCATACAGTTGTTCATAATATTCAATTATAATCTGTTTAGGTTTCTGTTAAGTTTAATAGTAATGAACCCACTTGCTTTTTTTTTTTTTTTTGGCCGTGCCTCGCGGCTTGTGGGATCTTAGTTCCCTGACCAGGGGTCGAACCTGCACCCCCTGTAGTAGAAGTGCAGAGTCTTAACCACTGGACCATCAGGGAAGTCTCCCCACTTTCATTTTTGATTTTAGTAATTTGAAGCTTCTTTGTTCTTAGTCTAGCTAAAGGTTTGTCAATGTTGTTGATCTTTTCAAAGAACCAACTTTTGGTTTCATTGATTTTCTCTGTTGTTTTTTTAGTCTTTATTTCATTTATCTCTGTTCTGATCTTTATTATTTCTTTCCTTCTGCTAGCTGTGTGTTTAATGTGTTCTTCTTTTTCTAGCTCCGTAACGTGTAAAGTTAGGTTGTTGACTTGAGGCGTCTTTTATGTAGACATTTATATATAAATTTCCCTCTGATCACTGCTTTTGCTGAATCCTGTAAGTCTTGGTATGCTGTATTTTTATTTTTATTTATCTCTTAAGTATATTCTAATTTCCCTTATTTGACCCATTGGTTACTTAAGAGTAGGTTGTTTAATTTTCACCTATTTGTCCTTCCGTTATTGAATTCTAGTTTCATTCCATTGTGGTCAGAGAAGATACTTAATCTGATTTCAGTCTTGAAAAAAATTTTGAGATATGTTTTGTGGCCTGACATGTGGTCTGTCCTGGAGAATGTTGCATGTGCACTTACGAAGAATGCATATTCTGCTGTTATTGAGTAGACTGTTCTGTGTATGTCTGTTAGGTCTGTTGGTTTATAGTGTTGTTCAAGTCCTCTATTACCTTACTGCTCTTCTGTCTTGATGTTCTATCTATTATTGAAAGTGAGGTGTTGAAGTATTCAACTACTATAGTAGAATTATGTTTCTCCCTTCAATTCTGTTCATTTTTGCTTCATTTATTTTGGGGCTGTCTTGTTAGATGTGTATAGTTTTATAATTGTTATATTTTCTTGATTGACCCTTTCATCAATATATAGTGTCCTTTGTTTCTTGTAACAATTTCTGACTTAGGGTTTATTTTCCCTAGTACTAGTTTAATCTCTCCAGCACTTTTTTGGTTGTTGGTTGAATGGAATATCTTTTTCCATCATTTCATTTTCAACTTATTTGTGCCTTTGGATCTAAGATGAATCTCCTGTAGCATTTAAATGGATCATGTGTTTTTTTAAATCCATTCTGCCAGTCTTTGCCTTTTAATTGGAGCATTTATATTTAAAGTAATTACTTTCGAGGCTTTTGCCATTTTGCTATTGTTTTCTATATGCTGTCTATCTCTTTTATTCTTCAGTCCTCCATCAGTGCTTTCCTTTATGTTTAATTGGTTATTACTAGTGTGCCATTTTTATTCCCTTCTCATTTCCTATTCTGTGTATTTGTAAGTTATTTTCTTAGTCATCACTGTGGGGATTACAAGTAACATCTTAAATTTATAACAATCTAATTTGAATTAACATCAACTTAACTTTAATAGTGTATAAAGCTCTGCTCCTGTACAGCTGTGTACCTCCCACTTTATATCAGTTTTGTCACAAATTACATCTTTATGATTTGCCCATTAGCATAGGTTTATAATCACTGTTTAATGTGTCTTTTAAATCATGTGGGAAAAATACAAACTGAAAGTAAAATAATACTGGCTTTTATATTTAGCTACATAGTAATCTTCATCAATGTTTTTCATTTGTTTGTATGGTTTCAAGTTACTGTCTAGTGTTCTCATTAGAGCCAGAAGGACTCCTGTTAGCATTTCTTGTAGGGCAGATCTGTTCGTGAATATCTCCCTCAGCTTTTGTTTATCTACAAATGTGTTAATTTCTCCATCTTTGAAGGATAGTTTTGCCAGATACAGAGTTTCTGTATGTTATAGACCCAATAATACATTACTTACATATTGTTTTTTAAATTAATTTCTTATTGGAGTATAGTTGGTTTACAATGTTGTGTTAGTTTCTGCTGTACAGTGAAGTGGAGTTCCCTGTGCTATACAGTAGGTTCTGATTACTTATCTATTTTATACATATTATTGTATATATGTCAATCCCAGTCTCCCAATTCATCCCATCCCCCATCCCCTGCTTTCCCTCCTTGGTGTCCATACATTTGTTCACTACATCTGTGTCTCTATTTCTGCCTTGCAAACTGGTTCACCTGTACCATTTTTCTAGATTCCACATATATGCATTAATATACGATATTGGTTTTTCTTTTTCTGGCTTACTTCACTCTGTATGACAGTCTCTAGGTCCATCCATGTTGCTGCAAATGGCATTATTTCATTCTTTTTTATGACTGAGTAATATTCCATGGTATATATGTACAATATCTTCTTTATCCATTCCTCTGTCGATGGACATATAGGTTATTTCCATGTCCTGGCTATTGTAAATAGTGCTGCAGTGAACACTGGGGTGTGTGTATCCTTTCGAATTATGGTTTTCTCCAGATAAATGCCCAGGAGTGGGATTGCTGGATCATATGGTAGCTCTATGTTTAGTTTTTAAAGAAATTGCCATACTGTTCTCCATAGTGGCTGTATCAGTTTACATTCTCACCAACGGTGTAGGAGGGTTCCCTTTTTTCCACACCCTCTCCAGCATTTATTGTTCGTAGATTTTTTTTTTTTTTTTTTTTTTTTTTTGCGGTACACGGGCCTCTCACTGTTGTGGCCTTTCCCGTTGCGGAGCACAGGCTCCGGACGTACAGGCTCAGCAGCCATGGCTTACGGGCCTAGCCGCTCCACGGCATGTGGGATCTTCCCGGACCGGGGCACGAACCTGTGTCCCCTGCATCGGCAGGTGGACTCTCAACCACTGTGCCACCAGGGAAGCCCTTGTTTGTAGATTTTTTGATGATGGCCATTCTAACTGGTATGAGGCGATACCTCATTGTAGTTTTCATTTGCATTTCTCTAATAATTAGTGATGTTGAACATCTTTTCACGTGCCTCTAGGCCATCTGTATGTCATCTTCGGAGAAGTGTCTGTTTAGATCTTCCACCCTTTTTTTTTTTTTTTTTTTTTTTGCCGTACGTGGGCCTCTCACTGTTGTGGCCTCTCCCGTTGTGGAGCACCGGCTCCGGACGCGCAGGCTCAGCAGCCGTGGCTCACGGGCCCAGCTGCTCTGTGGCATGTGGGAGCTTCCCGGACCAGGGCACAAACCCGTGTCCCCTGCATCGGCAGGCAGACTCTCAACCACTGCGCCACCAGGGAAGCCCCCACCCATGTTTTGATTGGGTTGTTACATATTGTTTTATACAATTTTTTTTTTACTACTGCTACTTCAGTTAGCAGAAGAAATATGCATTTATACTGTCTTTTATAATTAATAATTACTTTACTGGTGCTGTCTATTTTCTTTCATGGATTTGAAATACTCCCTGGAATCACTTGGGGTCAATCTTTTTAATCTAAAGAACTTCCTTTAGTATCTCTTGTAAGGTGAATCAACAACAGTTTCTCTCAGTGTTTGTTTATTTGGAATGTCTTAATTTCTCCTTTATTTTTGAAAGATAGTTTTACTGGATATAGGATTCTTGGTTAACAGTTTTTTCTTTGAGTTCTTTGAATATGTTATCCCACTGCCTTCTGGCCTCCATTGTTTGTGCTGAACAGTCAACTGTTAATCTTACTGAGATTTCCTTTCTTTTCCCTTGTCTCTTTTAAGATTTTCTCCCTGTTTTTGACTTTCAGTGTTTTTACTATGACGTATCTAGTTGTGAATCTATTGAGTTTATCCTCCTTGGAGTTTGTTGAGCTTCTTGAATGTGTAGATTAATGTTTTTCACTGCATTTGGAAAGATTGTAGCCATTATATCTTTGAATATTTTTTGTGCTTTTTGCTCTTTTCTTTTGGTACTACTATTATGCATATATTAGTGTCTTTAATAGTATTTCAGATTTCTCTGAGGTCGTGTTTATTTTTCTTCATTCTTTTTTCTCTCTGTTCTTCAGATTGCATTATTTTTATCCATCAAGTGTGCTAATTTTTCTACCAATTCAAATATACTGTTGAGTTCCTCCAGGGTATTTTTTGGTTAGGGCGTTATACTTTTCAGCTCTAGAATTTCCAGTTGGTCCTTTTTAATAATTTCTGTTTCTTTATTGATACTCTTGATTTGATATGACATTGTCTTCATACCTTTCTTTGCTTCTTTAATTATGGTTTCCTTTAGGTCTTTGAACATATTTATAATGGTTACTTTGAGGTCTTTGTTAAATTAGACACTGTGACGTTCTCAGTAGAAGTTTCTGGGCCTTATTTTTATTAGGTGTCTGGGTAATGCTTTCTTGTTTCTTTGCATGTCTCCTAATTTTTGTTGGAAACTGGACGTATTAGATAATATATTATAGTAACTCTGGGTACTGGTCCCCCCCACCCCGACTAGGCTTGTTATTATTATTGACTTGTTTGCTTGTATATTGACTGGTTGGATAATTTTAGTAAAGTCTGCTCCCCTGCCCTTGCAGTGTGAAACCTCTAATGATCTCTCTCAGGAATACAGTGCTGGGTGTACCCACAGTCACCCTGAGGTGACAGTGGTGTGGGCTGGCCTCTCTCTGCTTGACCACACCCAGCTGTCAAGCTCCACTTATTGCTGACTGCTTTACTGTTTTCAACAATACCTAAGAGCATAAATTGCTATATAAGAATAATTAAGTGAATTCAGATTCCTTCAAAGGAATAGTTCTTGAGGTCAGTGTTTAAAGTTTGTTCTGACACCAGGAGGGCTCTTCTCAGCTGTCTCTTACCCGTTTATGTCTAGCAAACTGGTCGTCCCACAGTTTAGCCTATATTGCCAATGAATCTACCAATCTCCTTTACCAGCTGCCTCTCACCACTGTTTTGGGTGTGCCCTAGGGCTTGAACTTCACACCCTGTTGCACATGAAGCAGGGGGTGGGCAGTAACCCCATGTCTCTCTCAATATGGAACCCCCACCCCACAAACTAGGGCAAGGGCATTTGGGTCCCCAGTATTCTTGGTGATACCATTCCCAGTGTAGACAGAGTCCATCCCAGCATGGGGGCTGAGTGGGAGAAGGGAGCCCCACTTCTCAACTGCACTTGCCTGGGACTCAGCCTCAGCAACAGGTACCTGGAGTCAGGATAAAAAATGCTGATGCCCTATCTCTCCCAGGAAAATAGCTTCCTGACGGGCCTAGCAGAAGAGGGAACCTTGTATTTTTGGCTGTACCTGCCTGGGGTGAGGTTTCCTTCTTGGGGGAGAGAAGGAGCAGGTCTTGGCTCAAATACCTAGACCCTCACTATTACTGAGTTTTCGTAGATTTTCTTGAATAAATATATTTTTCATTTGCTGTGTGTTAGGGCCATTTCCAGAGACTGTAAATGGTTGGGTTTTTAAAAAATAATTTTTAAAAAATTATTTTAAAATAATTTTTTAAAATTAAATTATTAAAAAAATAATTTTTACCAGTTTTGCTGGCAAGCAGTCTATGGAACTTGTGCTGTCAGGCCAGCTCCAATCAAAATTTCTTTTGGTTCTATTTTATCTCCTTTGTTGGGTTATTAGCTATAATTCCTTTTTTGCCTTGTTAGTGGTTGATTTGGAGTTTACAGAATATACTGTCAGCTTACCAAGTTCAGCCCCTCAGACGTGTGTACAGCTTCACATACAGTGTGAGAACCTCATGACAGGACATGTCCTTCTCTCCCCTCTTGCCTTGTTGGCTGTTGTTGTCAGGCATTCTACTTTTACATGTACCGTAAACCCCACAAACGTTGGTATTAACTTAGTTTAAACAGTCAATCATCTTTTTAAGAGACCGAAATAATAAGAAAGAAAATTACTCATTTACTCATATAGTTAGTTTTCAGTGCTCTTCATTTCTTTGTGTAGAGCCAGATTTCCATCTTCTATGATTTTCCTCCTGCCTGGACTTTTTTAAACATTTCTTGCAGTGATGGTCTACTGGCGATGAATTCTTTTACCTTTTGTATGTCCTTGTCTGGCATGTTTGAGTGTTGGCTGGTGGATCCGGTGATGAAGAAATTTCATCACAAGCTTTATTAGCCTTCCTTTAGTCCCTACTTGCTGCCCCCAGAGCACCTCCCCATACAGGTGAGCTTGCCCCTTAGGTAACCTGCCTGTACTGCTTTTGCCCACCCCCACCCCCCGCTTCCCTTCCTTCTGTTCATCCTTCCGTTCATCCTTCCATGTTCCTCTGTTCCGTGCAATTCCTTTCCTTTTTGGCGTGGACAGGGAGAAGAGAAGGAGGAGGCCTGAAACGGCTGTCTTCTGTATTTGTGGGAACAGCTTCTGCCAATCCTGGTGCTGCCTCCTGAACCTGCTGTTGTTTTGCTTCACAGCGATGGAGGGAGGGGTGGGCACTCAGCTCCCCACACAGTGGTGGGTGGAGGAAGGAACACAATCCAAAAGTTCTTGCCAAGCGAGCCTCTGGACTGTGGTATTTGGGTTTCCTTCCACGTCAGGGTACAGCCTCCTTCTGTCTCCTCTCGAGGTTCTTGCAGTTTTTAAATTGGAAGTTCAGAGTCTATGGTCTCCTTTTGTTTCTAGTGTTGGACTTGGGTAGAGAGGATAGACTACCAGTTTCACTGGTTCCCTGTCTTGTCCAACGCTGATAGTTTTTCACATTATCGCAGATTTTCTATTTAGGTAATCTAATCCTGAATAAATATTATAATTTTGTTTCTTTATTTCTAATTATTTCTTTATTTTTCACATATTTTGGGGGGGGTAGCAGAACAATGTGGAATCACATTAATGAATCCTTTTACTGTGCTGGCTTCGTGGGAATGTTTGTAGTGTTTCAGTGTTAAAAGTATGACATTTGCTATTGCTTTCTGATAGATACCTTTATCAAGGTAACTTGATATTTCTAATTTAGTAAGCCTTCATAAAATGAGGCATCAGGGACTTCCCTGTTGGTCCAGCGGTTAAGACTCTGCACTTCCAATGCTGGGGACGTGGGTTTGATCCCTGATGGAGATCTAAGATCCCATGTGCTGCATGGTGCAGCCAGAAAAAAAAAAAAAAAGAGGTGTCAGTGTAGAATTTATTAGATGTCTTTTAGGTATCCGTTAAAGTGATTGCCTATTTTTTTCTCCTAACATTTTTATTGTAGTAAATTACATTAGTATTTTTCTTAACAGTGAACCACTCTTGCAGTGCCAGAACTAACCAGCCATAACACTATAGTATTTTCATACAATGCAATTATTCGGTTTTCTTAAGATTTTTATATCTATATACATATGGAACATTGGTCTGTAGTTTTTTGTGTGGGTTACATGTCTGGCTCAGGGGTGAGAGCAGAAGGTCTCGGACTTGCTGACGTAGCTTCATGAGAGCAATAACTGTGTAGAACAATTCAGCCCACTTTTGTCTCAACCTCCCATATAAACTAGCCTCACAGCCTGCATTTAGATGACAGGAAGACCATTTACTTATTTTCATGAATAAATGTCTACTTTGACTAATTACAGATTTTTTTTTTTTTTTTTTTTTTTTTTTTTTTGCAGTACGTGGGCCTCTCACTGTTGTGGCCTCTCCCATTGCGGAGCACAGGCTCTGGACACACAGGCTCAGTGGCCATGGCTCACGGGCCCAGCCGCTCCACGGCATGTGGGATCTTCCCCGGAACAGGGCAGGAACCCGTGTCCCCTGCATCAGCAGGCGGACTCTCAACCACTGCGCCAGCAGGGAAGCCCCCAGATTTTCTTTTTTAATACCAGTTTGTGGTTAAAAAAAAAAAAAAAAAAAAAGAAAATTCAGGCATACAGAAAGGTCTGCAATGAAATGTAAAAGCTCCACGCCCTAGGAGCAACCAGTGTTTTTTAGTTCCTACTGGATTTATTTAACTCACAGTGTCAGTTGATACTTGCTATGAAAGAGGAAACATTTAGCCCAGTGTAGGTACTTCACACTTCCCTTTCTCCTTTTTCCCCCTTCAGAGTTTTGGTTTGTCATAAGATATCTATATCGTCAGGGCTTATAATCTTTACATTCTGTTCTGTAACTCTTGTTGTTTTATGTACTTGACTTAGTTGATTCCAACAGCTTAAACCTTGCAAAAACAGCACTAATGGTTTTTTAAGTAACTGTTATTCACTGCAGACCACCTAGTGGATTAGACTTGGAGGAGGAACTGAAATAAATCTGCTGCTAACCCCGTGCTGCACACTGAGGGGATTCCCAGGTGTCAAAATCTATGGAGCCTTTAAAAAATCTGCTTTATTCCCTTCTACTGTATACGCATGCACCACTGTTTGGGGGTTTTGTTTTTCTTCTCTTTTTATTTTATTTAATTTTCTTTTTTTTTTTTTTTTTTTTTTTTGCGGTACGCGGGCCTCTCACTGTTGTGGCCTCTCCTGATGTGGAGCACAGGCTCCGGACACACAGGCTCAGTGGCCATGGCTCACGGGCCTAGTGGCTCTGCGACATGTGGGATCTTCCCGGACCAGGGAATGAACCCGTGTCCCCTGCATCGGCAGGTGGACTCTCAACCACTGTGCCACCAGGGAAGCCCCTAATTTTCTTTTTAATTATGTTCCTTTTAAATTTCTCTTAAGTACTTCTTCAAGTAATTTTTTCATATCCGGTATGTGTATGGTAAAATATTTAGAGTATTTACATGTCTAAAAATGTCTTTATTTTGTACTTTTACTCAATTGGCAGTTTGTCTGGGTATAGAATTCTAGGTGCAAAATAATTTTCCTTAGAATTTTGGAGGAGTTGCTTCATTATCTTCTGGTATCTCCTGATTCTAGTAAGAAATCTTATGTAAGTCTGATTCTTATTATTTTAAAGGCATCTTTTCTGAAAGTGTCTAAGATTTTTCTCTTTGTGTTTTGAGTTTTGAAATTTCATGATGCTGGGTCAAGTTGTGGTTGTTTCTTCATTCATCCTCTGTTTCTGTAAAAATGGTTCACTTTGCATATTTAGCTTTAATTGTAATCTAGTGTGCCTCCAGTAGTTTGACTTTACAGTTTTCATATAAGACTTGAAAACAATATGCCTGCACACATTGCTAGAGCTGAAAGTGGAGGCAGGACAGATGATGAGACCGTGGCTGGTGGGGTTGAAGGTAGAGGCAGGGCAGATGATAAGACTGGCTGGTGGACAGGTTCCTGTAGGTTTTAGGAATCATGTCTTTCTTTAAAAAGTTGTCCTCAACTTTGGTAGCATGTTAGAATTGCCTGGAGAGGCTTTAAGAATCCTGGTGCCTGAGTCCTACCCTAAGATGTTCTCGTGTAATTGGTCTGGGGTGCAACCATGGCACGCGGGTTGTAAAAGCTTCCCAAAACATACTGAGGCGCATCCAGGGTTGAGAACCACTCCTTTAAAATCCTCAGGAATGGTGTAGCTTCACCTCCATAGTGAGCTTGGTCTTAAGGGAACCTTGTAGCTCCCGACACAGCTGAAGGTTTGAGATCCCTCTGGAATACCCCTCAGATGAGATCCAGGGGGGTGTTAGGTCAGCTACGAGATCCTGTTCGGACCCAGCGGATGACTTGCCAAAACAAAGGCTCACAGCTACTCAGATCCTTTCCAGGTGGGTGGGTGGGTCAGTAGGGTTGTGGCATAGGATTGAAGCATTCAGCGTAGCTCTCAGGGGAGAGGTGTGAGTGGGAGAGACAGTTCTACTCTTTCTAGATGCCTCTTGTCCTCCAAGACCCCTTCTCATCTTCCCGCTTTCTCTCTGCTCTTTTCTGCTGGTGTTGGGTGGTCGGGGGACTCAGTGGGTCTCACTTGCTGATTCTTGCTGGTGCACCTTGCAAGCTCACGTGGGTCTCGCCTGAGTCCTGATTTACTCAGAGTTCACACTGCCCCCCTCGATGGCACAGCTGGGATCAGAGCTCTCTGGGGCCCGCCCTCAAATAGATTTAAGCATCTCTGAACACTGGTTCTCAAGTAAGATAGTGTGCTTCTCCACGAGGGGCTTAAGTGCATCTCCTTCCACTGAGGGTAGCCAGGGCAGGTGCCCTTCACTTTACTTTTTGCAGCTTCCTGCCAGCATTTTTTTTTTTTTTGGAAGGGGGGCAAGTAGAGGGTGGATGTTGGTGAAAATGAGCTAAGAAATAGTTGGGCTTCAGAGAATGAAGCAGAGACTTCTCTCCCAGAAAGTGCTCCCCTGCCCTGCTTTGCGTTCCTCACAAACAGCAGCCAGTGCACTCTACTTAGGAAAGCAGAAAATTGTATAAAATATTTTAGAAAAAAATTTTAAATCAGAAATAATTTTAAAATCTTGGTCTTTTAAAAGAAGAAAGCTTTTCCCCTGCTATTTTAGAAGGTTCCTGTGGAAAGACCGTGTTCTCTGACATCGCACAGTGACCCCATGCAGAGGTGCCTTGTCGTGGGTGAGGGCAGCACATGGTCCTGCCTTCTGGTGCAGCATCTGAGGTGCCGAGGATGGGCGGCGGGGCAGGTGCTTGAGCGAGGGGGCTCTGGAGCCGCTGCGGGGTTGGGTCCACTGCACCCACCCCGTGCCTCCATTTCCTTCTTTGTGAACAGGCTGTAGCAGTAGGTGTCCATGTGGATGTTGGGAGGGCGTAAGACAAGCTGATGTGTGCCGGGTTCCAGAGGAGGCCACACACGGTGGGCCCTTGAGAGGTCTTAGCAGCTGTTCTGTTATTGTCTTCCTCCTCCTCCTCCTCATCTCATGCATATTTTTAGTATCTTCCCCCAAATTATTTCTTGTTTTCATTATCTTTAGTCTGTTTGAAATAGAAAATTTTTTATAAATCAGTTATTGTGCGACATCCATTTCAACCTGCTTCTGAAATGTGTGTAAACAGATTGTGGTTTTTGAAACTACTATGAGCAACCTTTCAAAATATTCTTTTATTAAGATGTTTCGCATCTTCCATAGTTGAACAAAAGTAATTTAAAGGCATTTTGATGACTTGCAATTGCTTGTCTAATCTCCACTTTAAAAGCAAGTTTTATCATTCATAAAACACTTTTTATAGAGTAGATATAAAACTTGAGCCATATCATATTTGTATGTATTCTATAAATAATAAAAAAGTAAATTGTAACACTGTGAAGAAATGATTCTGCCGTCTCATCGAAGTTGGATAAAGCAAGCGAATTCATGGGAATCCTGTGTTACACATTAATAAAACAGTTAATTTGGATTATGTCAGAAAGGACATATTTTCCTAGAACAATATTTTCTTAAATAGGATATGTTATATCGACTATTGGATAATGTAGATCCAAAGTGTCTATTTTCAGGAGTGTTGGGTATTTAAATTGGGTTAAGATTCATTTACTATTATTTCATATCATAATAGAGCAAAACATTTCTTAATAATGTGGTCACTTGCTAAAATTGAAATAAAACACAATCCCACCCTCTTCTCTCCAAGAGTAAGGAATGTTAATATCGCACCGAGGCGGGAGTTTTCCTGCTGTGGCCATGACAACCGACTCCCCTCACAAAGGGACAGACCTCCCCAAACATCAGGCCCTGGCACAAACATTTGACTTTTCAAGGCAATAATATTAAAGCAAATTCCTTATCTTTGCCAAACACAAGATTCATCGTGAGAAACTTTCAGCTTCCTTAGTAGATGCATTTTCCTTCATTACCCAAATTCTTGGGTTTGATTTTTCCCCTTCTAAAACCCAACACTAATAAAACCACTTTTTAAACACAGCTCCTGTTAATTTCAGTGTGTCTTTTCCTTTTCGTTTTGATTCCATGAGCTCTTTTCTCTGGGCCTGCCTTGCTTTGTGGTGATGATGGAGATTTACCTATAGTTGCTAATCCATCCCCAGGGGTCAGGAGCCAGGCCCCTGTCTCCCCTTGTGTGCCTTTCCTTCTCTTGCTTGTTATACCTGTGGTTCTTTGACATCTGTGACTGTCCTGCTAACTGGTTTGGGTTGGCCAAGCTCTAGGATTAATGCTGGAAATTAAGGTGCTACCTCGTGTGAAAACAGCCAAAGGCACTGCTCTGGGTCACACCCTTTGACACCCTGCATGAAGGCCAGAGGTCCCTACTTCTGGCTGCAGTGTGGTTTGTTCCAGAATGTGGCTGAGTGACAGGAGGGACCTGCCTTCTCTCCCTGTTCCCCTTTCAGCAGAAAACTGGGGAGCACCTGGGGTGAGGCCTGGGGCAGACACTTTGCTGGTGTCCCCTGGGACCAACATCTTTCGGGTGGTCTCAGCTCTGAGTAAGAGGGATTTATTGTTTTAACTCTGCGCACACCTGTTCCGCTTTGTGCGACTCTCCTCTGTGGCACCAAATCTAAGTGTCTCTGTAATACGATTCAGGCACCAGAATTTCCTTTCTAGGGAAGGTGGGAATTGTGCCCCTCGAAGGCCCCTTGGTCCCCTCTTTTGGACTAAGTGCCTCCTCTAACCTGCCCCGCCCTCAGCATGTAGACCGAGCTTGCTGTGTGTTCATTTCTGTGCTCTGTTCCTTATTCGGAAGCCTTATCCTGGCTGCCCTCCCTTGAAAGCTGCGGTGCGCCCCATGCTGCTCACTGCCCGGTTCATCACTCAGAACCCCATTCTCTCACTGTAAACTCACGTCATCTCTCTGGCCCCCTCTGCCGTGGTCTCATCTTCTCTCCATAAGCCTCCCTAGAGCTTCCCACCGTTCATTTGGCATTTAATATAGGCTGTCGGTTACCTCTCCTTCCAACTCAGTTCTAATCTCTGAAGGCAAGGATTCTAAAACATTTCTTAAGATATACTATCCATACAGAAAAGTACACCTATCATCTTTGTACAGCTCAATTAATTTTCACAAACTGAACACACCGTGCAGCCAGCACCTTGATGAAGAGCGACATCACCGGCCCAGAAGCCCCCCTCCCCAAGGGAAACCGCTTCCCTGATTTCCAGGTGCGCAGGTGAATCTGCTGCCTTTGTGCTCCGTGTGCCGTCCCCACATGGTGCCTGCTCCCTGTGCTCGGCGGTGCCAGGGGCACCCACGCCGGGTGCGGCCAGGATTGTCCATCCTCCTTGTGTATTTTCATACGCGTGGTGTATTTTCCATCCCAAGACGGGTTCTTGTGCCGGTCATGTCTTGGTGAAGTAGGGTCTGTACCTCCCGGAAGAGCTGGGGGTCCCAGTATGTGCAGGAACAGTGGACACCGACAGGGCCTGTAACTCATCACTGAAATATGTGTTCAGGTAACTGCCCACGGAGTGTCCAGTCCAGTGAGCTTCTACCAGCTGATCGCACGTGTGTATGTGGCCCCAACTGCTGGGTAACCGTGTCGTGACTTTTATCAACAGAGACTTTATAGAAAGTGTTCCTGCCAGTTCTACTCAAGTCCTTCCATTCAGGGACATTGTAATTTTGTTTTTTTAAAAGTATTCCCCAGGGTTTAGCTTAGTGCTGTACTGGATAAATGTTTGCTGACTTTATTTTCCTCCTCTGAGCACATCCTGCTTTAACACTGGTACTGGATGGACTGTCGTCCCTTATCATTATACTTACTCCATCAGTTTCTTCTAAAGCAGCCTGATTTTTTAGTTGGTGGTGCAGAATGTTCCTAGCTTTCCTACTGTGTGCATCACACTGAATTTTATGAAAGAGAATCCATTGAAAATTGAATTCTAAAAGAGCTTTTCCTTTTCTTTTTTAAACAGTCGGATATTCTAAAAATCAAGCAATAGCACAGAGCTCAGGGTCTTACCTTTGCTTTTTGGATTCGGTAAGTAACTCTTTGTTTTATTTAAAATGTGTGACTATATGTTTTGAATAATTAAGAGGTATTACATTTTAGTGTGGTTCTTGAAAATCATTGTTCTAAGATGTTACAATCAGCCTTTAAGGTTGATAAGTTGTTGCTGTTTAATTGCTGTAGCACCTAATGAGGGAAATGATTTTTGATAAATAGGGTTACATATAAACACAAAATTGCGCAGCAGAGAAACATATAAACAAAGTGAAGATAAGCTAGGAAGGTGTTGACAAATACAATGCTTAAAAGATTAATAGCCTTAAATAGAAGTAATTCATGCAAGTTGGTGAGAAGACACAAAGAAAAATGAGTGGTAGATAAATAGGAAAGGACAGGAGTCGATACTCTCAGAGGTAGACATGCAAACAATGACCTTTAAAAGATGTTACATCGTTTGTGATCAAACACAAATTAAATGAACTGAGATACTACTTTAAAAAATCAAATTAACAAAGTTCTCTACAAATGTAGATACTCAGTGTTTGGAAATGCAATGTGAACTGGTAACATTGACAGCATAAGTTTGCATTTTGTATTAAGAACTTTAAAAACGCTTGTGCCCTTGACCCTGAATTTCACTTCTAGGTATCCTTGAAATTCTGAAAAAGATTTATGTACAAAGAGGCTTTAGTGTTATTTATAATGATGGAAAATTAGTTAATGGAAACAAGTTAATACTGGATAGTAGATTAACAGTGAAGTGAATTGTGGTCAATCTGTATGAGAGAATTACTGTAATGCTCATAAAGAATTTTTAATAACATGACAAATGATTATGATGGGTGAAAAAAGAACACATAGTTGTATGTGTAGTGTATACTCAACTATAGATTTTCTTTTTAGTGACTTTAAGGCACTCTGAGAGCATTTATCTGTATGCAGTCTTCCCTTGGGCTCCTCCAGGTCTGGGGGTGAGGCGCTGCTCCAGGTCTGGGGGTGCAGGGCTCCTCCAGGGTGGGGCTACACTCCTTTTGTCTGACCACTGCCCTTTGGGCTCCTTTTCCTCTATGTTTATATGTTTTGTTTCTTTGATTTTCCATCTTTGTGGTTTTGTTTCTTCTGCTGTGTCCGGGCTCATCCTGGTGCTCGACCTCTGACCTTAACTTGGACCCCGAGCTCCTTGCTTGCATCCTCTCCCCTCTCTGAAGTGCAATGTAAGGCAATCGTTTTCTTCTCATGACAGCTGTGGGGTGTCCCATAAGTTCTGAGCAGAAATTTTAGTTATCGTCGTTGTTTTCCAGTTTCCATGGTGATTTCTCTTCCTCTTTGTGAATTTAGGTCCCAGGGTCTCAGGAGCACAAAACTGGATGAACCCTGACCCTGGGTTCAGGACGCCTCCTCGTCACTGGTCCATGCATCCGTCTTGTTGTTTGCTTCTGTGTCTGTGTCTGTGCCTGCATGTTTATTTTGATAATGCTCGGCACCTGTGAGCCTGCTGTCTGAGGTTAACGTGAGCTCCCGGCTCCGACCTGGTTATGCTGACTTCTGCTCCTGGCAACCGCCACACAGCGCCCTGTCCTCACCCCCTGCTGAACGTTTTGGTATCTATGCAAATCTGAGAAAAATCAATTAAAAATTCTTAGTTGTGCTTAACTTTATAAAAAGAGTACCAGGCTGTATATAATATTTTTGAATTTTTTAAACTTAAATTGTTAAGGTCCATCCATGTCGTTGCACATCATTATAGTTCATTCCGTTGTTTTAAATTGAGGTAAAATTTATATACAGTGAAATGCAAGATTTCAGTGTGAAAACTGTGTGCAAAGTGAGCAATGTGAGGGTTTTGACACTTGTATACACCCCTATAACTAACAGCCCAGTCAGGGCGGAAGATGTTTCCGTCATCCAGAGCTGCTTCCAGACAGCGTGGGTGAAGCCACATGGTGTGAGCACCTGCATTTAGCTTCCATGCCACATCATGGTCCCCTGTGACTGTGAGGGGTGGTGGGTCGCTCTGTGCTTTAACCCGTGGTGTGAAGCTACTGCAGTTAGTTTCTGTGCTACTGCTGGTCGACATTCGAGCAGTTGCCAGTTTGGGTTATTTTATTTTATTTCTAATTAGTTAATTTATTTGGCTGCATCGGGTCTTAGTTGCGGCATGCAGGCTCTCTAGTTGCGGCACACGGGCTTCTCTCTCTAGCTGTGGCGCACGGGCTCCAGAGTACACGGGCTCAGTAGTTGTGGCACGCAGGCTCTAGAGCGCGCAGGCTTGGTTGCCCTGCAGCATGTGGGATCTTAGTTCCCTGACCAGGGATTGGACCCGCTTCCCCTGCATTGGAAGGGGGATTCTTAATCACTAGACCACCAGGGAAGTCCCCTGTTATTTCAATAAAAGTGCCATAAACATCCTGATGTAAGTCTTTCTGTGGGTGTGTGTTTCCCTTTCTCTTGGGAAGATACCAAGGGGCGGAGTTGAGGAATCGCAGGTGAAGGGACCTGCCAGGCGCAGTATGGCCGCTCTGTGTCCCTCCAACTTCTCCCAACATTGATGGGTCAGCCTTGGTTTCAACCGTTCTAGCAGATGTGAAGTGCGTCTCATTTGTTTTCATTTACATTCCCTGATGGCTAGTGATGTTGAGCACCTTCTCATTGGTTTATGGGAAATTCATAAATCCTCTTTTGTGAGATGTCCAAATCTTTGCCTATTTTTTAAAAAATGGGTTGTTTGTCTTATTTGTGAGTTGTGAATGTTTGTTGTGTATTCTGGATACAAGTCCTTTGTCAGATATGTGTTCTGAGTATTTTCTCCCTGTCTGTGGCTTGCCTGTTCATTTTTTAATGCTGTCTTTTTTTTTTTTTTTTTGCGGTACGCGGGCCTCCCACTGCTGTGGCCTCTCCCGCTGCGGAGCACAGGCTCCGGACGCGCAGGCCCAGCGGCCATGGCTCACGGGCCCAGCCGCTCCGCGGCATGCGGGATCCTCCCAGACCGGGGCACGAACCCGCGTCCCCTGCATCGGCAGGTGGACTCTCAACCACTGCGCCACCAGGGAAGCCCTAATGCTGTCTTTTGATGAGCAGAAGTTTTAAGTCTTGTTGAAGTTCAAATTATTGATTTTTCTCTTTTATAGTTACATTTTTTTTCCCTGAGGAGTCTCTGCTTGCCATAAAAAAGTTACTCTCTTGTTTTCTTACTTTTATGTTTAGACCCATTATCCACCTTGTGTTCATTTCTGTGTCTCGTGTGGTAAGAAGCAGGCGTTAATTTTTTCATATGAATATTAAGTTGCACCAATGTTGAAGAGACTTTCTTTTCTCACTTGAATTGCCCCCGTGCTTTGTTGAGAATCAACTGGCCACATCAGTGTAGGTTTATTTCCAGACTTTCTGTTCCATTCTGTTTCTCTATTGTCTGCAGCTCATTCATTCATCTGCTGTACAACACTCCACTGGGCAAACACACTGCGTGTATTCACCCATGCTCCTACTGACGGGCACCCGGGCCGTTTCCACGCTCTTGCCCTTGTGAACAGCTGCTGTGGATGTTCTTGCACGCACCCCCTGTTGTACACATATGAGAGTTCCTCGTGTGTTCACACCCAGAAGTGAGTGTCCAGGACTCGGGATGGGCGGGTTCGACTGTGGGAGAGGAGCTGTGCTGCTGTCCTGTGGCTGGAGACGTCCGTCCGTCCTGGCAGGTCATCGTGGGTCCCGAGCCTCCCCAGCACTGGGTGTCCTCAGGCTCTTAAATCCTGCGCAGCAGGTGGGAGCAGAGTGGAGCCCCTCTGTGCTTTGATTTGTGCCCCCTGATCTCGAGCTGTGGTCAGCCTCACTCCACGTCAGCTGGCCATGTGAGTTTCGTCTTTTTGTGACACGTGTTTACATCTTTTCGCCCATTTTCCTTTTTACAACTTTGAGAAGAGTGGCAGGGATAGTACCAAAAACTCTTGTTTTGAAGGCCAGCATTGCACCCATCAGCCCGGAGCACTTCCGTGTGTGTTTCCTGTAAAGAAGAACGTCTCCGACCCAGAGCAGGAATGTCTCGCCGACAGGTGGCTGATACTAGTGCCCACCTCATTCACGTTTCACTCAAGGGCCCCAGAACCCATGTTGCCTTTACCTGGAAGTCTTTCATCTCCTCCTCTGGAGCATTCCACAACCCCTCCCTGACTTTCTTCCTCTTGATGTTTTCGAAGATTCCCAGGCACTTTTGTAGAATGCCCTTAAAACTGAGTCACGGTGTTGGGCCAAGTGTCTCTGTCCAGAAATCTCAGAAGCGGTGCTGCCTTCCCCTCACTGTCCCCTTGGGTGCCTGTGATTTTGATTTGCCCCAACCCTGACGATGCCCTCTGGTCACTTGACAAAGGAGGCGTTCCGTGTCTGGGGGGCTCCCGTAGAGACTTCTCCTTTGGCCCAGGCTTCCTTGGGCACGGGGTGTGAGGATGGTGGCAGGGTCTGCGGGGGACAGGCCTTGGCCCCTGAGTGTGTACGTGTGGGAAGAAGATGGCTGTGGTCTCCAGTGAAGGCTGGGTGCGAGTGTGCCCGCTGTGTTCTGTCTCGGCACGGGAGTGATGCCAGCGCTGCACGACCACAGATGGCGCATCAAAACGGACCATTTCTGCATGAAGAATGGGTTCATGAGGCCCCTTTGCTGGGGCATCGAGGTTGCATTTTGACTTGTTAGCCACCTGGGATGCAGTCTGGTGCCCGTGTTTGGATTCAGAACATATTTCACCAGGAGTGATAACATCAGGGGAGACCAGCTCCCATGCTGCCCCTGGGACTGGAGTTCATTCATTCAGCAAATCGGTACCTGGATGTGCCAGGTGCAGCAGCGGGTGCAAGGGATACAGCAGCGAGCAGACAGACGGAGACAGCGAAAGCCAGAGCTCAGGTGACATCAGGCCCTGTGCCTCTGCTGCCTCCCTAGCCTCCCCTGAGAGCGGCCGCTTCACCTCCTGCAGCCCACGCCCCCGGGCCCTGCCCTTTCTCTCTCTCATGCACCTGCCTTACCCACCACACCATCCCCTCCGGCTTCTCAGTGATGCTCTCACCCCTCGGTGCAGTGGTGGGTCCTGCCTGCGCCTGGGATTTCCCACCCCCAGCACTTCAGATCTGCACACGGCATTTATCACCTTCAATACTGCGTTCTTTATTATCGTCATTGTCTACCTTCCCTGATAGAATGCCAGCTGCACACAGGAGGGAATAGGCCCTGTTTTATCACTGATGTTTCTGAAGCACCTGGAACTTGGCAAATAGTAGGTATTAATAGATACTTGTTAAATGAATGAGTGGAGTTTGGGTTTGTGTGTTCAATTTAAATGGTTCAGTTAGATTGAATTAGATACTTCTGTATACTTATCTTGGAACCCAGCCATCCTGTTGGCTGTCATTTCCATGGAGAGTGATGTTCTGAGTTTCTGAGTCTGTTTACAGATTGACTTGCAGAGCCCATCACTGTAGTGCAGCCCTTCAGAGAGTGTGCTCTTAGTAGCTGCCCTGCAGGCTGCTGCCTGGGGGCCAATAGTGCCTCTCCAGAGTGTTGGAAGGGCCTCCCGGGGTGACCTCAGTGTCACTCCTAGTCCCAGATGTGTTCAAGGATATTTGTTTTGGAGAGAAAGCAAGTCACACAAAGATCCCGATTATCTCAGAAGGTGTCTGTCAGCAGTGTTTCGGGTGAGCGGGAGGTCGACACCCATCCCCTTGTGGGAAGTTCAAGTCCGCGGAGACAGTCCCTCCAAGCCCAGGAGGCAAAGCACAAAGCTCAGGGACACAGGGATTTGCCCCAGAAGAAACCCATGCAGAGTGGGGCTGGCGCCTCCCACGAGGGCCTGCAGGGCTCTGGCCTATGGCCTTCAGACAGAGGACCCACGCTGTGTGATCTGGGCACCATCATCAGGAAATAAATTCTACTTAGAAGGGGGTGTCTTGGCCTTTCCTAAAAATGTGTTTTGCATTTGCTTCTGTCGTCTTTGATTTCTTTCATCAGCATTTTGTGGTTTTTGGATACAGATCACGTACATATTTTGTTAAGTTTGCACCCACATACTTCATTTTCTTTGGAGCAGTTGTTTGTGGACATAATATCTCTAATTTCTATGTTCATTGTTAGTATATAGATATGTGATTATTTTATATGTTGATCTTGTAGAACTCACTGGTTCTAGGTTTTTAGATTAGATTCCTGAGGATTTCCTAGGTGGACAATCACATTATCTACAAATGGGAGCAGTTTTATTTCTTCTTCTCTCATCTGGAGGCCTTTTATTTGCCTTTCTTGCCTTATTGCTCTGGCTGGAACTTCCATGCACGTGGAGCAGGCATCTTCACTTCCTCCTGACCTGGGAGGAAGCAGTAGCTTTTCATGTTGCGTGTCATCCTCTGTTCCTAACTTGCTGAGAATTTTTATCGTGGACAGGAGTTGGATTTTGTTGCATGCTTTTTCTGTGTCAACTGGAACTTACTGGTTTTTAAAATATGTTTTTTTTACCGAAGCTTTATAAGATTTTTTCCATCTTCTTGGGATTTGGGAATTTTTCTGTGTGTGTCAGGAATCATTTCTGGAATGTGGCGAGCTCTTTCAAAGTACAGACTCAAGGTTTTTTCAAATGAGATGAATTTTTCTATATTGGCTCTTAGTTTCTTCCTCTTAGCTTGTTTTCTTCTTTTGGCTTCTCGTGTTTGAATGTTGGGTCTTACAGTTTGCTCACTTCCCTTTTGATTTCTGTTTCTCTGTAACTTTGAATATTATACTTCGACCTTCCAGTTCACTTACTCAGTTGTGGGCTGTGACCACCCCTTTCATCTTCGCCGTTGCTGATAGAAGTTAGATGTTACGCTTTCCATTCCTCCGTGTTCTAGGACACCTTTGAGAGCTCCTCTTTTTTGTCCTCTCCTCTGGCAGCTCTAGAGAGCTGCCACTTCGCTCTGTGTCCTGGGTCCTCGTAAGCTCATTAATGGTTAATTTTGTTTGTTTATGGCTCTCTGCACCCTTGGAGGCCAGGCCACACCGTCCGGGGGCTGTGGCAGCAGGTGTGCCAGGAGGTGTGGGGTCTCCACTCCTGGGACTGAGCCCTTTTATCCACGGGTGGGTGGCTTCTGCTGGGTCTGGGAGAGACCTGCTTCCGGGTGTCCTGGGTTTCTGACCTGTTCAAAACCCAGTTCTTTCCCAGCCTCAGGGGTGAAGAGAAACTTAATCGTCTGGCTACCCCTTTCCCCAGTCCTCCCGGCAGATCTGCTGACCTTCCTGGTGCGCCTGGGCACCCCAGCCCTCCCCAGGGTGTCTGCGGATCGGTAGGCTCCTGGAGCATGCATTAAGTCTTGGGGCTGCTGGCTGCTCTCCCCTCAAGCTCCTGTGCAGCTGTGGCCTTTTGCTGCTGCCCTCTGGGCTGGCCGATGTGTTCAGTGTTGGAGCGTATCAAGCACGAGGTCTTGGCCCCGTGTTTGCAGCACTGTGGTCACCTCCCCACTCGCTCTCTCAGCAGCACAGCATCTGCTTGCCTGGCTGCAGAAGGTGGCTTAGGCCATGCTGACTCTCAGAGGGCAGCAGGGGCCTCCCTCACCACATCCAGGACAGGAGGCTTCTGTGAGGCTCAGCCCGGGTCTTCTGTGTTCCAGGAGTGTTATCAACACACTTAGATTTGCCAAAGTCATCTTCGTTTCATGGTGGGGTCAGCTTCCTGGACTGTCCCCACTTTTCCCTCCAAGCAGGCGTTTATACCCAGTAGGTTTTGTCATCCCATGAAGTGTGCTCCACTGAGGCCATGGAGGCTGGGAGCTCGCCCGCCCACCCACGCCTGCCGTCCGTCTTGGGTCCTGGAACAGTGTTCTGCTACAGTGCGGAGAAGCAGCACAGCACCTCTGATGGCGTCTGTGTTTAAGTTAGAAACGGGGGTGCCCGCCTGGAAGATAGCCCGGCACGGCGGCAGTTCCTAAGCTGGCTGCAGGAAGATCCACGTGAAGGGTGATCTCTAAGATACGGCGCTACATGCGAGCAGGGATCTGTTGAATCCACTGGGCTTTTCTCTTGAGTTTCCCAGCTTCCGGCTGTCGGGGCTAGTGGAGGACGTGGTGCTGGGGGAACGGAGGAGGCTGCCCTTGCTGGGTGCCCGCAGGCTGCCTGCCCAGGCCCCAGGGGAGTCTCCTTCCTGACAACTGGGAGAGCTGCTCGGCCACCTGGACACGCTGGGGGGAGGTCTCGCTCTCAGGAGGGACTGTCCTGGACCTTAGTGTTCTTGGCTCTTGTACACCCTGCCCTGACCCCGTTCACCTTTGGGTCTAAAAGGAAGCGTGGGACAGAGCAGGGTCCTGCCTGGGTCAGGCCTGAGTCCTCCCCATGCCGTGCCCACCGCAGTCTGGCTTTTTTTCTCTGTGAGATCAGAGAAGGAACCGGCACAGAATCTGGGTGGTAGGCCGGGGAGGGGGAAGGGGGATCTTTTAAGTAACTGATTTGCAGGTGACTGAAAAAGTGATTTTGGCCTCTTTTGCCATTAGGCATTTTTTCCAAACTACTGGTAAGTTGAAGCATTGACTGATGTAGATATTAGCGGTTTGTGTTTCTATTTCCCCTCCAGTTCTTCCCTGCGCGTGTGGGGAGGGGGAGGAATGTTGAGACCGCAGGAGGAGGATTGAGTGCCTCCCGCCACGTCCCTCCTGGGAGTGGAACATGAGACCACGCACTTTACTTCGAGGGTTTTTGAGAGCAAAGCATTTGACCACGGGGCATGGTGGTTACCACGAGGCTACTGAATAGTGTTATTTTCACTATATTTGGAATGGTGTACAGGCCAGTAACTTATCAAATGCAGATGTTGCCAGCCGAGTGAGGAAGTTTGTTTCTCCTGTCTCTGCATCACATGCCACCTAATTTTTTAAAACTTTACTAAAGTATAGTTGATTTACAATGTTGTGTTAATTTCTGCTGAACAGCAAATTGAGTCAGTTATACATATTTATATTCTTATCCATATTCTTTTCCAGTATGGTTTATCACAGCATATTGAATATTGTTCCCTGTGGCCACCGGATTTTTATGTTTGACTTGTCAATTTTAGCATGGGATCATTCAGAAAAGAATATTGGTATCAGCTAGAGATAATCTGCTACAACTTTAGAAAACAGTTGAGAGATGTTGTGCATTCAGGTCTGGAACAGGTGGAGGCTGCTGCTTTTCCAGGCGTGTCACCTAGAAATTTCAGCTCCACAGATAAGTACTGTTGCCCCCCCCCGCCCCCCCGCCGCCTCAAGCAGGAGACAGGTCGCTTGGAAGCCCCAGGAGAGCAACCAGGCCGGGAGGAACCAGAGCATGGGGCACTGGGGACCCTCCAGGTCCCTTCTCCCTGCCAGCCTCGCTGTCCCTGAGTCCTCACCCCTGTCTTATAGCTGCTGGTGGGCAGGAGGTTGTGCGTTTTCATGTGAATTTGTTTATAATTGAGCTGAACTTCAGTTGTTTTAAAATCAAAGGCAATTTTGCCACGTTTTAAAGTTATACTTTTCCTTCTGTCTTCAACAATGTAACATGGTAAACAAACATTCCCCCTCCATTAAAATAAATAATTGACAGGAAATTCAAAGTTTTCTGTAGAAATTCTTTTACAGACTTTATCGACTAAGTTGAGTGTGTTGATGCCGCTGTGTGGTACGCGGGGTTGGTAGGTGGCATGGTGGAAGCTGGGCTGCAGACTTCCAGCCCTGAAAGCCCACGAGGTTTGTTGCCTGCAGGGGCCATGCTGGGAGCAGCAGTCAGGATGGCCAGCCCTGCCCGCCTCTCCTTCTCCAAACACACCACTCACTTTCCTTTCTGCTCTCCCCCACCTTTTCTTTCCTGAGAAAAAAATTATGGGCTTGTGTTTCAGACCCAAGACCTGGAGGGTATCAGCTGGCTCAGGAGCAGGGCCATGTGATTTTTGTGGTGGCCGTTCCCAAGGAGGCTCAAGAAACAGGTGATGACCTTAATTTAATGAGGTGGAGGAATGGGCGACCCCTTACTTGATGGCAGCTGCCAATCGGTAAATATCCACGTGTGTAGACTCTTCTACTCCTGCTCTTTGAAAGAAGAAATAGTCCTTATTCTTAACACTCATGTTCAGAAAGATTTTCTTTGAACAGAGGAAAGACAGAAAATAGTTGAAGTCAGACCTGAGACGTCTCGGCACCGTAGCTACTCACACTCCCCCGAGGGCAGTCCCTCGGCACGCCACACACTCTTGTTTTTGTCAGCACCGTGACCTGTTGTGCCTGGAAAGCTCTGCTCTTGTTAAGTGCCACTAAACTTGATTTTTAAAAAGGAATGATGCCTCAGACAGTAGTGGGCTTTTGAGAGAGTTTTTGTTTGTACAGAGCTCAGGAAAGGGGGAGGGCCCGGGTGTTTGCTCTGCTGCTCCTTCCCAGCGCTGGGTCCGAAACCGCTGGCCAGGGAGAGAGCTTGCTGGAGACGGAGATTTGGGGCCCGCTGCTGCAGGCACTCACACTCCCGGGCTCCCCGACCGACTCGGCTTTAATGAGCTCCAAAGTGGTTCTTTGGCGGTCAGCATGGGCTGCGTGGGCCTTGGGTGGCCTCCACCTAAGAACTTGCATTTTCCCACGTTCTGGTTCTCAGGTAGGTCAGGGCTGGACCGTGTTGTCCCAGGTGCTCCATCCATGGTGTTCCCGAGGTCCGAGCGGTCATCTTGTCCATCGCGGAGTCTGGCTCTTACTGCTCGTTTTGCTGTCCCTCTCTGTCTTACCAAACTGCGGGGGCTGTGGGAGCAGAGGTCTCTCTGTCTCCTGCACGGGGTGTCCTGGGCCCCGGTGGGTGGGCACTACGTCGGAGCTGCCTGCCCTGCAGAGCCCACAGCCAGGGTGGGCTTGCAGAGAAGAGGAGGCAGGGTTGTAAGGAAAGGTGGTGTGGATTCCACCCCGGAGAGGGCGCGGTTCGCTCTGCATGCATGTGCTCCGGGTGGACCCCAGGCCGGCTCAGGACCAGAACCAGGACCAGGGCCAGTGCCGGGCGTGTCCTCCCACCGAGACTCCCTCCGCCCCGCTTCCTGCCAATCTCTTGCTGGTGGGAGGGAATTTTTGTCTTCTCTCCTAACTGAAGGTAATCCCTTCCTCCACTCCCCCAGGACAGAGCAAGGGGCGGGGCGGGGCTCCAGGAAGAAAAGGGGTGGAGCTGGGGCAGAGCAAGAAGCAGGGGTGGGGCGTTGGCAGCACTTGGGTTCTGGGTTCTGTTGGAAGCGCTGTCAGCAGAGGAAAATGCACAACTTGAATTTGTGCGTATATGGTAAAATGGCGCGTTTGATTCTAAGTTATTTTTGTGTTCTTCTTATGCTATAATTATAGCTGTAGAAAAATTATATATGTGTATAGATAGGGACTAGAAGGGAACTTAGAACGGTGAAAACAGTACGTTCTGAGGATGACGATGTTGTGTAATGTATAATACTGAACATTTCCGGTATTGCTGCTATGGAGCTTGTGCAGTAAACCCAGAATTATAATATTTTCAAAAAGCATCATGGAGTGAAGTCAGATTAAGTTTTTTCTAAATACTGAATTTACTTTATTAGAGACATTATACCTTAAAAATCCACTTGACTGGGATATTACTTACATATAATAAAGTACACTCATTTAAGTGTACATTCAATGAGTTTGACAAATGTATACACACATATAAAAACCATCTCAGTCAAGTTTAGAACGTTTCCATTGCCCCAAACAGTTTCCACATGCCTCTTTACAGTCATCCCCCCACTCCCTGAAGCAACTACACATGTAATTTCTTTAGCTTAGTAATCTAATTATCTGCTCTTTCGACAGATGAGATTTTTCCCCCATTCTAGAACTTCATATAAATGGAATCATACAGTATATATTCTTGTGGTTGACTTCTTTTGCTCATCATATGTTCTTGAGATTTATCCGTGTTGTTGCTTATACCAATAATTCAGTTTTTTTTATTGCTGAGTAGTGTATTCCAATGCATGGATAAACCAAAATTGTTTATTTATATAGCCATCCATTGATGGACATTTGGATTGCTTTCCAGGATTTGGCTATTATGAGTAAAGATGCTGTGAAAATTTGTGTACAAGTCTTACCATGGACATTTGTGTTCATTTCTCATGGGTAAATATCTAGAGATAGAACTGCTGGGTGATATAATACATGTACATTTAACTTTGTGAGAAACTTCAAAACTATCTTGCAAAGAGACTGAGCCATTTTACACTCCCCCCAGCAATTTTCGAGAGTTCCAGTAGTTTTGTATTGTTACAACACTTGGAATTGTCTTTTAAATTTGAGCCTTTGTAGTGTGCATGTAGTTCTATCTCATTGTTTTAGCTTGCATTTCCCTGATGACTAAATATGTCGAACATTTATTCGGGTGCTCATGCATATATCTTCCTGTGTGAAGTGTCAGTTCAAATCTTTTGACTATTGTTTCTATTAAGTTCTTTGTCTTAGTATTGAGTTTTTAGATATAAAAACTAAATTCTGTATGTAAGTTCTTTCTCCCAGTTTAGTTTGCTGTTTATCTTTTTTTTTTGGTGGTACGTGGGCCTCTCACTGTTGTGGCCTCTCCTGTTGCGGAGCACAGGCTCCGGATGCGCAGGCTCAGTGGCCATGGCTCACGGGCCCAGCCGCTCCGCGGCATGTGGGATCTTCCCGGACCGGGGCACGAACCCGTGTCCCCTGCATCGGCAGGCGGACTTTCAACCACTGCGCCACCAGGGAAACCCTGTTTATTTTCTTAATTTCCTAAAACCACCTTTTGATGAACAGATGTTGTTAATTGTTATAAAGTCCATTTTCCAGTTTTTCCTTTTAAGAATTAGGCTTTCTGTGTCCCATCTAAGAACCTACGAAATTGTTTTCTACCCCAAGACTTTCTTCTCTATTTTCTCCTAGAAGTTTTATTGTTTTATCTTACACATTTAGATCTGTTATCTATTTTTAAGTTAATTTGAGGGTATGATGTAAAGTAGGGATTGAGGATCATTTTTTCCCCTATGATAACTGGTTGTTACTATCCTTTCCCTATTGAATTACCTTGGCACTTTTGTTGAAAATCAAATGACTGAAAGAAATATAGATCCATTTCATTTCTGGACTCTCTGTTCTGTTCCATTGTTCTTTTTATCTATCTTTATACCAAGTCCATACTGTCTTGATTACTGTAGCAGCTGTAGTGATAAAGCTACAATGTCGTTTTATTGAAAAAAATCAGGTATTGTAAGTCCTCCAACTTTGTTCTTCCTTTTCAAAATTGTTTTCCCATCTGTTTAGGTCTTTTGGATTTCTGCAAAATTTTAGATCAGCTTGTCAAGCCTGCTTGGATTTTTATTGGAATTGAATTGAATTTATAGTTCTGTTTGGGAATCTTAATATTGAATCTTCTAATACATAAACATGGTGTATCCCTCAATTTATTTGGGCCTTCTTAAATTTCTCTCGGAAATGTTTTGTAGTTTTCAGTATACAGGTCTTACATAAATTTAACAAAATACTTCCCAAGTATTTTATGAGTTTTGGTGTTATTGAAAATGGTATTAGCAAGTCATCTCCCAGTTTTATAGTTGTATTGCTATAAATATACTAAATTACCTTACTAGTTCTAGTTTTGTTTTGTCTTGTTTTTGTTTTTTGGGGTAAGAACTCACTATGAAGTGACCACGGCACCTGTGAGTAGACTGCCTCTTTCTCTCTGGTCCGTGGGCCTTTATTCCTTGTTCTTGGCCCATTATCCTGGCTGGGACCGCTGCCACCACCCCCACCCCCACCCATGCAACACTGAATAGAAGTGGTTCTGGTGACAGTCCTTGTCATGTTCAGATTTTTATTTGTTTCATCATTTACAGTAAATTAAATTTACTGTAAAATTTACAGTAAATTAAATCATGTGGAGCAGAAGTCACTCCTTTTCATTGCTGTTTAATATTCCACAATATGAATATGCCCAGTTTATCCATTCTGCCGTTTGGACATTTGGGTGTTTGAGCAATGCTGCCAAGAGATCCTTGTGCATATATCTTGGTGCACACACACAAATGCACATGTAGGGGTGGAACTGGGATGTCTCTGTGTACCCGTGTTCAGTGGATGCTGCCGGGTTCCCACAGTGGCTGGTCAGTTCGTGCTCCCTCCAGTGTACAGGCATCCTGGCTGATTTGTGTCCTTCCTCACAGCTCTGCATGCTGTCTTTAGCCCAGCGTGAATGTGCGTGTGGCCTGCTTCTGGCGTGTGTGTTCTGTCCAGTTGGGTTATTGATCTGTCCTTTTGTCTGCCAATACCACAGTGTAGCTTTAGAGAACATACTGTAATTTGATGCTATATGTTTTCTTGTTCATCTACCTAATATTTTGGGCTGTTTTTTTAAAATCTTTTTGCATTTTTATATAAATGTCAGAGTAATTTTCTTAATTTTCACAACATCCCCTCTGAGGATTTTGACTGGAATTATATTGAATCTATAGATCAATTAAGTGAGAACTAACTTCTTTTTTTTTTTTTTTTTGTCTTTCCAAAAAATTTTAATGAATGTGTAGCAATTTTAAAAGACATAATTCTGATTTAAAGAGTGGACATTTTGGTAGCAACAATGTGTCATGGTATTTTTTTTTATACTTCTATATTTTTTTATTTTTTTGCTTTATAACAAATTTAATCAGTTATACATATACATATGTTCCCATATCCCCTCCCTTTTGCGTCTCCCTCCCACCCTCCCTATCCCACCCCTCCAGGCGGTCACAAAGCACCGAGCTGATCTCCCTGTGCTATGCGGCTGCTTCCCACTAGCTATCTACCTTACGTTTGGTAGTGTATATATGTCCATGCCGCTCTTTCACTTTGTCACAGCTTACCCTTCCCCCTCCCCATATCCTCAAGTCCATTCTCTAGTAGGTCTGTGTCTTTATTCCTGTCTTACCCCTATGTTCTTCATGACATTTTTTTTCTTAAATTCCATATATATGTGTCAGCATACAGTATTTGTCTTTCTCTTTCTGACTTACTTCACTCTGTATGACAGACTCTAGGTCTATCCACCTCATTACAAATAGCTCAATTTCGTTTCTTTTTATGGCTGAGTAATATTCCATTGTATATATGTGCCACATCTTCTTTATCCATTCATCCGATGATGGACACTTAGGTTGTTTCCATCTCCGGGCTATTGTAAATAGAGCTGCTATGAACATTTTGGTACATGACTCTTTTTGAATTATGGTTTTCTCAGGGTATATGCCCAGTAGTGGGATTGCTGGGTCATATGGTAGTTCTATTTGTAGTTTTTTAAGGAACCTCCATACCGTTCTCCATAGTGGCTGTATCAATTCACATTCCCACCAGCAGTGCAAGAGTGTTCCCTTTTTTCCACACCCTCTCCAGCATTTATTGTTTCTAGATTTTTTGATGATGGCCATTCTGACTGGTGTGAGATGATATCTCATTGTAGTTTTGATTTGCATTTCTCTAATGAGTAAAGATGTTGAGCATCCTTTCATGTGTTTGTTGGCAGTCTGTATATCTTCTGTGGAGAAATGTCTAGTTAGGTCTTCTGCCCATTTTTGGATTGGGTTGTTTGTTTTTTTGTTACTGAGCTGCATGAGCTGCTTATAAATTTTGGAGATTAATCCTTTGTCAGTTGCTTCATTTGCAAATATTTTCTCCCATTCTGAGGGTTGTCTTTTGGTCTTGTTTATGGTTTCCTTTGCTGTGCAAAAGCTTTGAAGTTTCATTAGGTCCCATGTGTTTATTTTTGTCTTTATTTCCATTTCTCTAGGAGGTGGGTCCAAAAGGATCTTGCTGTGATTTATGTCATAGAGTGTTCTGCCTATGTTTTCCTCTAAGAGTTTGATAGTGTCTGGCCTTACATTTAGGTCTTTAATCCATTTTGAGCTTATTTTTGTGTATGGTGTTAGGGAGTGATCTAATCTCATACTTTTACATGTCCCTGTCCAGTTTTCCCAGCACCACTTATTGAAGAGATTGTCCTTTCTCCACTGTACATTCCTGCCTCCTTTATCAAAGATAAGGTGACCATATGTCCGTGGGTTTATCTCTGGGCTTTCTATCCTGTTCCATTGATCTATCTTTCTGTTTTTGTGCCAGTACCATACTGTCTTGATTACTGTAGCTTTGTAGTATAGTCTGAAGTCAGGGAGCCTGATCCCTCCAGCTCCATTTTTCGTTCTCAAGATTGCTTTGGCTATTCGGGGTCTTTTGTGTTTCCATACAAATTGTGAAATTTTTTGTTCTAGTTCTGTGAAAAATGCCAGTGGTAGTTTGATAGGGATTGCATTGAATCTGTAGATTGCTTTGGGTAGTAGAGTCATTTTCACAATGTTGATTCTTCCAATCCAAGAACATGGTACATCTCTCCATCTATTTGTATCATCTTTAATTTCTTTCATCAGTGTCTTATAATTTTCTGCATACAGGTCTTTTGTCTCCTTAGGTAGGTTTATTCCTAGATATTTTATTCTTTTTGTTGCAATGGTAAATGGGAGTGTTTCCTTGATTTCACTTTCAGATTTTTCATCATTAGCATATAGGAATGCCAGAGATTTCTGTGCATTAATTTTGTATCCTGCTACTTTACCAAATTCATTGATTAGCTCTAGTAGTTTTCTGGTAGCATCTTTAGGATTCTCTATGTATAGTATCATGTCATCTGCAAACAGTGACAGCTTTACTTCTTCTTTTCCGATTTGGATTCCTTTTATTTCCTTTTCTTCTCTGATTGCTGTGGCTAAAACTTCCAAAACTATGTTGAATAAGAGTGGTGAGAGTGGGCAACCTTGTCTTGTTCCTGATCTTAGTGGAAATGGTTTCAGTTTTTCACCATTGAGGACGATGCTGGCTGTGGGTTTTTCATATATGGCCTTTATTATGTTGAGGAAATTTCCCTCTATGCCTACTTTCTGCAGGGTTTTTATCATAAATGGGTGTTGAATTTTGTCGAAAGCTTTCTCTGCATCTATTGAGATGATCATATGGTTTTTCTCCTTCAATTTGTTAATATGGTGTATCACGTTGATTGATTTGCATATATTGAAGAATCCTTGCATTCCTGGAATAAACCCCACTTGATCATGGTGTATGATCCTTTTAATGTGCTGTTGGATTCTGTTTGCTAGTATTTTGTTGAGGATTTTTGCATCTATGTTCATCAGTGATATTGGCCTGTAGTTTTCTTTCTTTGTGACATCCTTGTCTGGTTTTGGTATCAAGGTGATGGTGGCCTCGTAGAATGAGTTTGGGAGTGTTCCTCCCTCTGCTATATTTTGGAAGAGTTTGAGAAGGATAGGTGTTAGCTCTTCTCTAAATGCTTGATAGAATTCGCCTGTGAAGCCATCTGGTCCTGGGCTTTTGTTTGTTGGAAGATTTTTTATCACAGTTTCAATTTCAGTGCTTGTGATTGGTCTGTTCATATTTTCTATTTCTTCCTGATTCAGTCTTGGCAGGTTGTGCATTTCTAAGAATTTGTCCATTTCTTCCAGGTTGTCCATTTTATTGGCATAGAGTTGCTTGTAGTAATCTCTCATGATCTTTTGTATTTCTGCAGTGTCAGTTTTTACTTCTCCTTTTTCATTTCTAATTCTATTGATTTGAGTCTTCTCCCTTTTTTTCTTGATGAGTCTGGCTAATGGTTTATCAATTTTGTTTATCTTCTCAAAGAACCAGCTTTTGGTTTTATTGATCTTTGCTATCGTTTCCTTCATTTCTTTTTCATTTATTTCTGATCTGATTTTTATGATTTCTTTCCTTCTGCTAACTTTGGGATGTTTTTGTTCTTCTTTCTCTAATTGCTTTAGGTGCAAGGTTAGGTTGTTTATTCGAGATGTGTCCTGTTTCTTAAGGCAGGATTGTATTGCTATAAACTTCCCTCTTAGAACTGCTTTTGCTGCATCCCATAGGTTTTGGGTCATCGTGTCTCCATTGTCATTTGTTTCTAGGTATTTTTTAATTTCCTCTTTGATTTCTTCAGTGATCACTTCGTTATTAAGTAGTGTGTTGTTTAGCCTCCATGTGTTTGTATTTTTTACAGCTCTTTTCCTGTAATTGATATGTAGTCTCATAGCATTGTGGTCGGAAAAGATACTTGATACAATTTCAATTTTCTTAAATTTACCAAGGCTTGATTTGTGACCCAAGATATGATCCTGGAGAATGTTCCATGAGCACTTGAGAAAAATGTGTATTCTGTTGTTTTTGGATGGAATGTCCTATAAATATCAATTAAGTCCATCTTGTTTAATGTATCATTTAAAGCTTGTGTTTCCTTATTTATTTTCATTTTGGATGATCTGTCCATTGGTGAAAGTGGGGTGTTAAAGTCCCCTACTATGATTGTGTTACTGTCGATTTCTCCTTTTATGGCTGTTAGTATTTGCCTTATGTATTGAGGTGCCCCTATGTTGGGTGCATAAATATTTACAATTGTTATATCTTCTTCTTGGATCGATCCCTTGATCATTATGTAGTGTCCTTCTTTGTCTCTTCTAGTAGTCTTTATTTTAAAGTCTATTTTGTCTGATATGAGAATTGCTACTCCAGCTTTCTTTTGGTTTCCATTTGCATGGAATATCTTTTTCCATCCCCTTACTTTCAGTCTGTATGTGTCTCTAGGTCTGAAGTGGGTCTCTTATAGACAGCATATATATGGGTTTTGTTTTTGTATCCATTCAGCCAATCTGTGTCTTTTGGTGGGAGCATTTAGTCCATTTACATTTAAGGTAATTATTGATATGTATGTTCCTATTCCCATTTTCTTAATTGTTTTGGGTTCGTTATTGTAGGTCTTTTCCTTCTGTTGTGTTTCTTGCCTAGAGAAGTTCCTTTAGCATTTGTTGTAAAGCTGGTTTGGTGGTGCTGAACTCTCTCAGCTTTTGCTTGTCTGTAAACATTTTAATTTCTCCATCAAATCTGAATGAGATCCTTGCTGGGTAGAGTAATCTTGGTTGCAGGTTTTCTCCTTCATCACTTTAATTATGTCCTGCCACTCCCTTCTGGCTTGTAGAGTTTCTGCTGAGAGATCAGCTGTTATCCTGATGGGGATTCCCTTGTGTGTTATTTGTTGTTTTTGCCTTGCTGCTTTTAATATGATTTCTTTGTGTTTAATTTTTTTTTTTTTTTTTTGCGGTACGTGGGCCTCTCACTGTCGTGGCCTCTCCCCCTGCGGAGCACAGGCTCCGGACGCGCAGGCTCAGCGGCCATGGCTCACGGGCCTAGCCGCTCCATGGCATGTGGGATCTTCCCGGACCGGGGCACGAACCCGTGTCCCCTGCATCGGCAGGCGGACTCTCAACCACTGCGCCACCAGGGAAGCCCTGTGTTTAATTTTTGACAGTTTGATTAATATGTGTCTTGGTGTATTTCTCCTTGGATTTATTCTGCATGGGACTCTCTGTGCCTCCTGGACTTGATTAACTATTTCCTTTCCCATATTAGGGAAGTTTTCAACTATAATCTCTTCAAATATTTTCTCAGTCCCTTTCTTTTTCTCTTCTTCTTCTGGAACCCCTATAATTCGAATGTTGGTGCGTTTAATGTTGTCCCAGAGGTCTCTGAGACTGTCCTCTGTTCTTTTCATTCTTTTTTCTTTATTTTGCTCTGCAGCAGTTATTTCCACTATTTTATCTTCCACCTCACTTATCCGTTCTTCTGCCTCAGTTATTCTGCTATTGATCCCATCTAGAGTATTTTTCATTTCATTTATTGTGTTTTTAATTGATGCTTGATTCATCTTTAGTTCTTCTAGGTCCTTGTTAACTGTTTCTTGCATTTTGTCTATTCTATTTCCAAGATTTTGGATCTGGGAAATAGAATCTTGGATCATCTTTACTATCATTATTCTTTTTGTTTGTTTGTTTTTCTTTTTTCTTTTTTGCGGTACGCGGGCCTCCCACAGCTGTGGCCTCTCTCGTTGCAGAGCACAGGCTCCGGATGCGCAGGCTCAGCGGCCATGGCTCACGGTCCCAGACGCTCCGCGGCATGTGGGATCTTCCAGGACCGGGGCTCGATCCCGCGTCCCCTGCATCAGCAGGCGGACTCTCAACCACTGCGCCACCAGGGAAGCCCTACTATCATTATTCTGAATTCTTTTTCAGGTAGACTGCCTATTACCTCTTCATTTGTTAGGTCTGGTGGGTTTTTATCTTGCTCCTTCTCCTGCTGTGTGTTTTTCTGTCTTCTCATTTTGCTTATGTTACTATGTTTGGGGTCTCCTTTTTGCAGGCTGCAGGTTCGTAGTTCCCGTTGTTTTTGGTGTCTGTCCCCAGTGGCTAAGGTTGGTTTAGTGGGTCGTGTAGGCTTCCTGGTGGAGGGGACTAGTGCCTGTGTTCTGGTGGATGAGGCTGGATCTTGTCTTTCTGGTGGGCAGGTCCACGTCTGGTGGTGTGTTTTGGGGTGTCTGTGGACTTTTTATGATTTTAGGCAGCCTCTCTGCTAATGGGTGGCGTTGTGTTCCTGTCTTGCTAGTTGTTTGGCATAGGGTGTTCAGCACTGTAGCTTGCTGGTCATTGAGTGAAGCTGGGTGCTGGTGTTGAGATGGAGATCTCTGGAAGATTTTCGCTGTTTGATATTATGTGGAGCTGGGAGGTCTCTTGTGGACCAGTGTCCTGAAGTTGGCTCTCCCACCTCAGAGGCACAGCACTGACTCCTGGCTCCTCAATTTGGGATGATTTGTTGTCTATTCATGTATTCCACAGATGCAGGGTACATCAAGTTGATTGTGGAGCTTTAATCGGCTGCTTCTGAGGCAGCTGGGAGAGGTTTCCCTTTCTCTTCTTTGTTCTCACAGCTCCCGGGTCTCAGCTTTGGATTTGGCCCCGCCTCTGCGTGTAGGTCGCCGGAGGGCGTCTGTTCTTCCCTCAGACAGCACAGGGTTAAAGGAGCAGCCGCTTCGGGGACTCTGGCTCACTCAGGCCGGGGCGGGGGGGGGGCGGGGAGGAGGGAGGGGCACGGAGTGCGGGGCGAGCCTGCAGCGGCAGAGGCCAGCGTGACGTTGCACCAGCCCGAGGCGCGCCGTGCGTTCTCCCAGGGAAGCCGACCCTGGACCCCGGGACCCCGGCAGTGGCGGGCTGCACAGGCTCCCGGAAGGGCCGTGTGGACAGTGACCTGCGCTCGCACACAGGCTTCTTGGCGGCGGCGGCAGCAGCCCCAGCGTCCCACGCCCGTCTCTGGGCTCCGCGCTTTCAGCCGCGACTCGCGCCCGTCTGTGGAGCTCCTTTAAGCAGCGCTCTTAATCCCCTCTCCTCGCGCACCAGGAAACCAAGAGGGAAGAAAAAGTCTCTTGCCTCTTCGGCAGCTCCAGAGTTTTCCCGGACTCCTTCCTGGCTAGCTGTGGCACATTAGCCCCCTTCAGGCTGAGTTCTCGCCGCCAGCCCCAGTCCTCTCCCTGCACTCTGACCGAAGCCCGAGCCTCAGCTTCCAGCGCCGCCTGCCCCAGCGGGCGAGCAGACAAGCCTCTCGGGCTGCTGAGTGCCGCTCGGCACCGATCCTCTGTGCGGGAATCTCTCCGCTTTGCCCTACCCAGGTACGTGGGGAGTTTCTTGCCTTTTCGGAGGTCTGGGGTCTTCTGCCAGCGTTCAGTAGGTGTTCTGTAGGAGTTGTTCCACGTGTAGCTGTATTTCTGGTGTATCTGTAGAGAACTAACTTCTTTACGATATTGAGTCTTCCTAACAATGAAAATATGTTCATTGATTTATTTAGGTCTTCTCTAATTTACCTCAATAGGCATGAGTAGTTTTCATAGCAGAGGGCTTACAAGTCCTTTGTTAAATTAATACCTTGGGGGCTTCCCTGGTGGCGCAGTGGTTGAGAGTCCGCCTGCCGATGCAGGGGATATGGGTTCGTGCCCCGGTCTGGGAGGATCCCACATGCCGCGGAGCGGCTGGGCCCGTGAGCCATGGCCGCTGAGCCTGCGCGTCCGGAGCCTGTGCTCCACAACGGAAGAGGCCACAACAGTGAGAGGCCCGCGTACCGCAAAAAAAAAAAAAAAAAAAAAAATTAATACCTTGGTATTTGATTTTTTAAAAAACATTTTTATCAGCTCTACTGAGATGTAATTCACATAAAAATCCACCCATTTAAAGTGTACAATCCGGGCTTCCCTGGTGGCGCAGTGGTTGAGAGTCCGCCTGCCGATGCAGGGGACACGGGTTCGTGCCCCTATCCCGGAGGATCCCACATGCCGCGGAGCGGCTGGGCCCGCGAGCCATGGCCGCGGAGCCTGTGTGTCCGGAGCCTGTGCTCCGCAACGGGAGAGGCCACAGCAGTGAGAGGCCCGCGTACAGCAAAAAAAAAAAAAAAAAAAAAAAAAAAAAAGTGTACAATCCAATGGTTTTCAGTATATTCATAATGTTGTGCAACCATCACCACAATCTATTTTTAGACCTTTTCCATCACCACAAAATTAAACCCCATACCTATTAATAATCACCCCCTCATTCCCCCATCTCCTAGCCATGGGCAACCACTAATCTCTTTTCTGTCTCTATGGATTTGCCTGTTCTGGACTTTTCATATAAATGGAGTCTACACTATGTGGTCTCTGTGACTGGCTTCTTTTACTTAGCATGATGTTTTCAAAGTTCATCACGTTGTAGCATGTGTCAGGACTTCATTTCTCTTTACTGTTGCGTAATAGTCCATCTTATGAGTGTACTTTTTTTTGTTTATTTACTAGTTGATGAACATTTGGGTTATTTCCACTTTTTGACTATTATAAATAATGCTGCTATAAACATTCCTGTACAAGTTTTTGTGTGGATAGATGTTTTCAGTTCCACCTAGGAGTGGAATTGCTGGGTCACATGGTAACTCTGATTTTAACATTTTGAGGAAGTGCCAAAATGTTTTCCAGAGTGACTGTACCATTTTACATTCTCACCAAAGAGTTATTTGATCTTTTTTGATACTATTGTAAGAAGCATCATTTTTTAAAATTTTGTACATATAAAGAAATTATTTATTGATCTTGTATCCAGAAACCTTCTTCTTCTTATTATTTTTTATAAATACCGTCTATTCTCTTTATTAATCTTTTTTTGTTTGTTTGTTTGGTGCGTTGGGTCTTTGTTGCTGCGCACGGGCTTTCTCTAGTTGCGGCAAGTGGGAGCTCCTCTTCGTTGTGGTGCACGGGCTTCTCACTGCGGTGGCTTCTCTTGTTGCAGAGCACGGGCTTCAGTAGTTGTGGCTCACGGGCTCTAGAGCGCAGGCTCAGTAGCTGTGGCGCACAGGCTTAGTTGCTCAGCAGCATGTGGGATCTTCCCAGACCAGGGCTCGAACCCATGTTCCCTGCATTGGCAGGCGGATTCTTAACCACTGTGCCACCAGGGAAGCCCCCAGAAACCTTATTACATTCATTTTTAATTCTAATATTTCTCTGTTGATTATTTTGGGTTCTTTATGTAAGCAATCATTTTTTCTCTTTCTAGTAACCTTGTATCTTTTTTTTTTTTTTTTGGACTCAAGTCTCCAGTGAATTGTTAAATAGAAATCATGATAATGGACATTCTTGTTTCCTTCGCAGTCTCAAAGAGAGCACTGAAACCTTTCACTGTTAAGTACACTGTTGTTTACTGTAGATTTTTTTCATATATAGCCTTAATAAGTTCTCTCCAAAAGCTGAAGAAATATAGGATGCCCTGAGACAGAGAAAGGGTACTGGGATTGGGTGGAAATGCTTCAGAAAAGTGTCATTTCTGTTCTCCTCCATTTTTACTGCTCTCCCCCCCGCTGTGAGCTCCATCCCTCTGCAGTTGTCACTCACAGGACTTCCATTTAGGATCTCTCCTTCGATTGAATAGCAGTAACACTCACCTCGGCAATAGAATGAAAGATCTTCAATGTCGGGAAGGATGTTGTGTCTTCAGGGTGGCACTGGTTACTGCTAGATATAGAACTTGTAAATATTTTCTCCCAGTTTGTGGTGGTCTGTTTACTTTCTTGATAAATTTATACCTAAATTAAAACACAAAATTTTTAACTTTTGAAGAAGCCCAATTTGTCAATTTTTTCTTTTCATCATTTGTGCTTTTGTTTTCATATCTAAGAATTCTTTGCTTAATTCAAAGTAACCAATATTTGCTCCAAGTTTTTTTACCTAAGATTTTAAAATTTTAGCTCTTATATTTAGGTCTGTGATCTATTTTGAGTTAATTTTTGTGTGTGATGAGGGTCTGCATTTACCTTTTCCCTGTGGTGATCCACTTGTCCTAGCAGTTTGTTGAAAAGACTACCCTTTTCCCATTGAACTGCCTTGTATCAACCGTAATTGCAAAGGTTATTTCTCTATTGTCAGTTATGTTCTACTGATCTCTATATTTATCTTTAGGCCACTGCTGTAGCTTTCCAGTAGTGAGTTTTGAAGTCAGAAAGTGTAAGTCCTCCATCTATAATATTTCTTCCATTTTCAACGTTGTTTTAGCCATTCTGGATCTTTTGTATCTCCAAATAAATTTTAGGATCAGCTTGTCATTTCTACAAAGAAGCAAATTGAGATTTAGATTTCTGTTGTATTGAACCTGTAGGTCAATTTGGGGAGAACTGCTTTGCTGAAGAATTGAGTCTTCCAGTCCATCAACATGGGATGTCTACCTGTTTATTTAGGTCTTTAACTTCTTTCAGCAATGTCTTGTAATTATCACCGTACAAGTCTTGTACTTCCTTTGTTAAATTTATACCTCAATATTTCATTCTTTTGATGCTATTATGAATGTAAAATTTTCTGAATTTTATTTCAGATTCTTCAATGCCAGTATATGGAAATACCATTGATTTTTGTATCTTGATCTTATATTATGTGACCTTGCTGAAATTAATTCTAGTAGTTTTTTGGTGGATTCCTTAGGGTGTTCTAAATACAAGGTCATGTTGTCTGCAAATTGAGGCAGTGTCTTCCTTTCTGATCTGGATGCCTTTTATTTCCCTTTCTTGCCTGATCGCACTGCCCAGAACTGCAATGCTCTACGGAAGTCACAAAAGCAGATATCGTCCCTGTTTCCAACCTCAGGGAAAGCATTCCATCACCCACCATTAAGATGTAGCTGTAGGGGTTTTGTAGATGCTTTTTATTGGGTTGGGGAAGTTCCTTTCTCTTCCTACTTTGTTGAGAATTTTTATCATGAATGACCATTAGATTTTGTGAAATGCTTTTTCTGCGCTTACTGAGATCATCATGTAGATTGTTCTTCTTTCTTTCAGTATGATCTGTGACATTAATTGGCTTTCAGATGGTAAAGCAACCTTGTATTTCTGGGATAAATTCCACCTGGTTATAGTATATAATCCTTTTTATACATTGCTGGATTTGGTTTGCTTATTTTGTCAAAGACTTTTTCATCTATATCCATGTGGGATATTGTTCTTTAGTTTTCTTTCCTTATGATGTCATTTTCTGGCTTTGGTATCGGGTAATATGAGTTGGCTGCCTCTTCCTTTTTCTGGGAGACTTTGTAAAGGTGGGATGTTCTTTAGTCTTTGAATGTTTGGTAGAATTCACCATCTGAGCTTGGACATTTTTGTTTGGAGATTTTAAATTACTAGTTCTTTTTTTTTGGCTTTTTATAGATTTATTTAGATCTTGTATTTCTTCAGTCTATTTTAGTAATTCATGTCTTTCTAGGAATTCATTCATTTCATCTAAATTCTGTAAATTGTTGGCATGCAGTTACTTATAGTCCTTTTAACTTTTATGAGGTAAGAACTTCTGTCTCCTTTTTCACTCCTGAATTTAGTTGTTTGTATCTTCTCTTTTTCTTGCTCTGTCTAGCTCAGGAGTCCACAGATGACAGCTCACAGGCCACACCCACCGGCAGCCACTGTTTTTGCATAGCCTCTAAGCTAAAAATGGTCTTTTTATTTTTAAAGTGTTGTAAAAACAAAACAAAACAAAACAATACAAAGAATATTGACAGAAGCCATATGTGGCAGCAAAAGCTAAAATATTTACTATCTGGCCCTTTATAGAAAAAGTTTATCCGTCTCCAGTCTAGCTAAAGATTTGTTAAATTTCTTGGTGTTTTCAAAAAAAACAGCCATTATTTTAATTGATTTTCTTTTTTTCTACTTCGTTGATTTCTGCTCTAATCTTTATTTTCCTTCTGCTTACTTTTGGTTGAGTTTGCTCCTTTTTTGGTGGTTGGCTCCTAAGATCTTTCTTTGTTAATAGGCATTAACAGCTATAAAATTTTCTCCAAGAATTGCTATAGCTATTTTGCGTCATGTCATGTTTTCATTTTCATTCACCTCATAGTATTTTCTAATTTTCCTGTGATTTCTTCTTTAACCCATTGGCTTGTAGAAGTATGTTGTTTATAGCCATATATTGGTGGTAGATTTCCCCAAATCCTGCTATTTTTGAATTCTAACAATTTTATTGTGGTGAGAGAACACACTTTATATGCTTTTAGATCTTTAACATTTTCTGATCCCTGTTTTGTGGTCTAGTATGCAGTCTGTTGTTATTGAGTGGGTGTTCCATAGTTAGATGTCAGCAGGTTGATGTTGTTGGGTGGGTGTCCATAGAGAGAAGTCAGCAGGTTGGTATTGTTGGTTGATGGTGCAGTATTTTGTCACGTTATTCTATCCATTCTTTTTTTTTTTTTTTTTTTTTTTGGTACGCGGGCCTCTCACTGTTGTGGCCTCTCCCATTGCAGAGCACAGGCTCCGGACACACGGGCTCAGCAGCCATGGCTCATGGGCCCAGCCGCTCCGCGGCATGCGGGATCTTCCCAGACAAGGGCACGAACCTGTGTCCCCTGCATCGGCAGGTGGACTCTCAACCACTGCGCCACCAGGGAAGCCCTATTCTATCCATTCTTGATGGTGGGATATTGAAGTCTCCAACTCTTATTGTTGAATTGTCTATTTCTCTCTTCAGTTCTGTTCATTTTTGTTTCCATTTTTTCACTGCTGTTAGGTACATGAATATTTATAATTGTTATATCTTTCTGATGGATTGACCATTCTGTCAATGTTTAATGTCCCTCTTTGTTTCTATTAAAGTTCTTTGTTTTAAAGTCTGTTTTGCGAAATTGAGTTATTTGTAGTGAGGTGGATGGACTTAGAGTCTGTCACACAAAGTGAAGTAAGTCAGAAAGAGAAAAACAGGGCTTCCCTGGTGGCGCAGTGGTTGAGAGTCCGCCTGCCAATGTAGGGGACACGGGTTCGTGCCCTGGTCCAGGAAGATCCCGCATGCCGCGGAGAAGCTAGGCCCGTGAGCCATGGCCGCTGGGCCTGCGCGTCCTGGGCCTGTGCTCCGTAATGGGAGAGGCCACAACAGTGAGAGGCCCACGTACTGCAAAAAAAAAAAGAGAGAAAAACAAATACCGTATGCTAACACATATATATGGAATCTTAAAAAAAAAAAAAAAAGGTTCTAATGAACCTAGGGACAGGAATAAAGACGCAGACGTAGGGAATGGACTTGAGGACATGGGGAGGGGGGAAGGGTAAGCTGGGGCGAGGTGAGAGAGTGGCATTGACATATATACACTACCAAATGGAAAATAGATAGCTAGTGGGAAGCAGCCGCATAGCACAGGGAGATCAGCTCGGTGCTTTGTGACCACCTAGAAGGGTGGGATAGGGAGGGTGGGAGGGAGGCGCAAGAGGGAGAGGATATGGGGATATATGTATATATATAGCTGATTCACTTTGTTATATAGCAGAAACTAACACAACATTGTAAAGCAATTATACTCTAATAAAGATGTTAAAAAATAAAATAAAAGTCTGTTTTGCCCCATATTAGTATAACTACTTCATCTCCCTTATAGTTACAGTTTGCTTGGTGTATCTTTTTCCGTCCTTTCACTTTCAGTGTATTTGTGTCTTTGAACCTGAATTTTGCCTCTTATAAGTAGCATATAGGTAGAACTTGTTTTGGTTTTTTGTTTGTTTTTTTTAATAGTAGTTTGACAACTTTTATCTTTGATTAGAATTTTGAATTTATTCACATATTTAAGTTTTTTACAATTGGATTTATGCCTGCCATTTTGCTATTTATTTTCTATGACATATTATTTTTGTTCCTCTGTTCGTTGTTTACTGCTTCCCTTTTAAAAAAATTAAATAGATATTTTCTAGTGTACTGTTTATAATAAATTATTGATTTTTAACTCTTTGAATTATTTTCTTAATGGTTGCTCTGGGAAGTCTTTTATTATCTGTTCTTTCATGTGTTTTTACTTATGTGCCCAGTTATCTTTGTGTACTGGTCATTGTATTTGAATACTTCTCTGTGGAGTTAATTTGAGGCCTTGAATGAAAGTTCTTTCCCTCAGAGATTTTCCTTTGCTTCTTCCAGGTGCCTGGTAGAACCACCATCCTGGGACCCTTGTTATCCAGTTTTGAGGCTCCCAGGCCCTGTTAGGCTACGTATCTCACACACCTCTTACCTTGAGGAGGTAACCTGCCATGGCCTGAGCTAGGAAATGTTGTCATTGAATAGCAGCCCCACCCCCACCCCGCCGAGCCTTGAGCAGACACTTGGCTCTGGTTTCCATTCCCTGCAGCCTCGCAGGGTTACCAGAACCATCGGTCGGAATTTCAGCTATTTCTTGTAGATCAGTGAGGACTTGAGGGTACAAGTGGCTTGTTTCCTCTCTCGGCTAATGCTTCTCAGAGATTTGGGCCCAGTAGTTCCCCACAATCTTGTTAACTCTCTGTTTAAGACTCTCTCAATATCTTTTCCAACTTTCTTAGTTGAACAGAGCAGGATTATTTGTGTGCCATTAGCCTGTCATTTCTGCAAGTGGATTTGGAGGCATTTTGACCTGCCTGTGGGTCCTGCCCTGCCCTGCCCTGTACAAGCTAAGTAGCAAAATCACAGGCAGACAACTTCTCTTGAGCTTACTTACTTCCCCTCAGTATCTCGGAGTTTGGGAAAATGTAGGTAGGTCACCTATGTGAGTCCCTTGACACTGTGCTTTGGAAATAGGCTCTCAGTGTGTGGGTTGGGTTTGCTCTGTTCTCTTCCCTGTCCTTCAGGATCCTCTGCTTGGAGTGTGGGTCCTAAGGCTGAGGTTTGATCAGGGAATTTCTATCTTTGTCTTCAAATACTATTTGTCTAAAAGTCAAGCATAAGAAGACTTAACAAAAACAAAAAAAATCAGCTTTGCTTTCTTCCACAGAAGACCTTCTTGGCTGTAGGCTATTATTTCCTTCATTTGCAAGTGGTCCGTCCTGCCCCTCACCCATCCTGGGCATTGGTCATCCCTGGGAGTCCACAGCCTCGCTCCCTCAGGACCACCCTCCACTCAGAAGCTGCAGAACTCAAAGATGCAGGTTTCTTTTAACTCTGAAATTCTTTGGCTAGATTAGTTTTTCTCTACCCAATATTTTTATGGTCAGAAAGGAAACAGTGTTTCATCTTGAATTAGTGTTATTTTTAGAATACATTAATATTCTTTTCCCTTGACTGCCAAGAACATTTCTTACCTGGTTATCATGGTGGAATCCTGCACACGTTAGGCAAATAAATATGGAGGTTTTGAACCCTCCTTCCTGTAGTAAGGAAGGTCCATCTGCAGATACACCTTGGGATCAGGACATGCAGACTCTGGGCTTTTGCAGTTCATGCTTGATGACCCTTTGTATCCATCCTTTAGGCCCCCCTCCTATTTGCATTTCAGATACCAGCTGACTTTTATTAAAACCAGCTCCTGGTATGGGGTACCAGCTGTGAGCACAGTCACCTTGACCAGGGCAGGCCCCTCCCTGGGACGGACGCTGATAGGCATGGCCTCCGGTGAACGGTGGTGGGATCACAGCCCATGAGCAGAAACACATCTGGGCTTGTTATTAAAATATCACATCACTTTTCATGTATAATAAAGATCTTTTCATGCTTCCATCTTTCAGCAACTTTTTCCTCTTTCAAAATGGTCTTGGGAGAACAAGGAGCTTATCTATCATCTGCAGAGTCACCATGCAGCTGAGACAGTCTGTTACTCTGTTACGCTACCACTTTGCAGTGTGTTCATCCTTGACCTTCTCAGCTGATGGTCAGGTGTGTGTTAAATGTCTTCCGTATTCTCCTCATACTTGCAAATGTTCACTTTATTCAGACACCCAGCAGCAGAGGTGATTCCGGTAAACGAGGTGATGGAAGACTATATTAGAATGTTCTTGAGAGCTAAGACTTTCTGGACAATTTTGCTTTTTGCGTACGTAGATCCTTTAACTGTAACACTGGACCCTCCGTTGATCCTGTGTTCAAATTCTAACCCTGACGTGTAATTGCTATGAGATTTTGGATGAGTTCCGTAGCGATTCCAAACCTTGCTTTCCTTGGCTACAAAATGGTGATAATATTAGCTGCGCTGTCTCCCAACGATAGAAGATTGTGATAAATATCAAAAAAAGAGGGTTGTGTTTTGTAAATGGTGAGGTGGATTGAAAATACAATTCAGTCCTGAGAAGACGCTTCATTTGTTCTACAAATATTTTTTAAGTCCAGCCAAATACAGGAGCTGAGCTGGTCCACACAAGATGCCCCATCCCAGTGGACATCTTGGTGCCATTGAGTAAGTGTGGGAACTAGAGGCCAGAAGGCTGTGGTGTGGTTCCTGGGGTGCTCGCCTGGGTTTGGAGGAAGTGGGGCTTGCATGTGTGGTGGTGCCACTGCACAGGGTCCTGGAGGAGGTCACGCTGTGAGCAGAGACTAACCCTAACCCTGATCCCGACTGTGTTTTCCTCTACTCTCCCCACTTTCTCTTTGAAATACTGGCCTGGTCCTGTGCTGACTTGTGCACCTTCCCACATGTAACTAGGAGTCGGGACTGGTTTAGGAAACCTCAGAAATTTGTAGGATTCTGCGTGAGGCCACCAGACACAGGGCCATTTTTCAAGAGTTTGATCAATAGACCATCCCTTTCAGGGAAATTTCCCTGCCTTCGTCTCTGCCCTGCTGCCTTGCTATACCCTTTGTGGGAGAGAAATAGGCTAAACTCTAGCATCACTTCTTTTTATCCTCCTCACATCACCCACCCTTTTCTGCTTCAATTTTCCTTGTTTTCCTTTGTAAGATTCCCAGCTGTGGTTGACCATACACATGCCTGCAAGCATGTTCCTGATGGGAGCCAGGGAAGGATTCAGGCCTGGAATAGCCAACTTCTCCTCTCCTGTTCTGACAGCTTCCTCCCTGCATTTCTGTTCCCACCTTCACACCTGCTTCCTGCCTGCTGGGGGTGCTGCTGTGCCTGGAGGGGCCCCTGCTCTGCCTGTGCCCCTCCTTCTCCTCCCCTTGCTCCCTCCTTCTCCTCCTCCCCTCCTCTCCCTCCCCTCCTCCTCTCCTCCTCCCCTCCCCCTCCTCCACTCCTCCCCACCCCTCCCCCTCCTCCCCTCCTCCCCCTCCTCCCCCTCCTCCTCTTCCTCTCCTCCTCCCCCTCCTCCTCTCCTCCTCCCCCTCCTCCTCTCCTCCTCCCCTCCTCCTCTCCTCCTCCCCTCCTCCTCTCCTCCCCTCCTCCTCTCCTCCCCCTCCTCCTCTCCTCCCCCTCCTCCTCTCTTCCCCCTCCTCCCCCTCCTCCTCTCCTCCCCTCCTCCTCTCCCCCCTCCTCCTCTCTTCCCCCTCCTCCCCCTCCTCCTCTCCTCCCCTCCTCCTCTCCTCCCCCTCCTCCTCTCTTCCCCCTCCTCCCCCTCCTCCTCTCCTCCCCTCCTCCTCTCCTCCTCCTCCTCCTCTCCTCCCCCTCCTCCCCTCTTCCCCCTCCCCCCTCCTCCCCTCCTCCCCCTCCTCCTCTCCTCCTCCCCCTCCTCCTCTCCTCCCCCTCCTCCTCTCCTCCCCTTCCTCCTCTCCTCCCCCTCCTCCTCTCCTCCCCCTCCTCCCCCTCCTCCTCTCCTCCCCCTCCACCTTCTTCCCCTCCCCCTCCTTCCCTCCTCCCCCTCTCCCTCCTCCCCCTCCTCTCCCTCCTCCCCTCCCCTCCTCCTCTTCCTCCCCCTCCTCCTCCCCCCTCCCCCTCCTCCTCTTTCAGCACCTCCCTCCCCACCTCCTCACATTAGCCACTTCCTCTCAGCTTACTTCATCCACAGCTCATTTGATTAGCACAATGCTCATGAGGCCATTTTGCAGAAATAAGAGATACAAATACAGCTCTTTTAGTTTATCTTATTGCTCAGTTTAAAGATAAATATCCTCCCAATGACATAGTGGGCATATTTGTACCTTTAAATAAAACACTGAAATCTTTTTGATTTTTTATCAATTTAAAGCACTTTTTTAAATTGTGAGATGGAATGTACCTATAGAAAAATACACAGAACATACATGTACACTTTGAAGATTAATTAGGAAGTAAATACATGTGTAACTACCACTCAGTCAGGAAGTACTGCATTGCTAATACCTTAGAGGTACACCCTGACTCCCTCCCCACAAAGTCATCACTATTCTGACTTTGGGATTATAATTTTCTTGCTTTTCTTTATGATAGTTCATATTAAGTGTATATTTCTTAAATAATCAGGTTAGTTTTGCTTGATTTTGAGTTTTAAATAAACGGAATAATACTATGTATATTCTTTTGTCTTGCCTCTTTCACTGAGCATTATGTCTGTGAAATTCACTTTTGTTGTGTGTAGCTGTTGTTTAATTTCACACTTGAATGGTATTTGACTGTAGAAATGCGCACAATTTATTTACCTGTGCTGGTATCCGTGAACATCGGGCTGTTCCCAGATTTGAATGACGCCGTGGTGAATCTTTTGTACATCTCTTCTGGTACATACGTGTAAGACTTTTTCTGCCCATGTGGTGAAGTTACTAGGTCTTGGGGATCTGAGTCTCCACCTTTCTGGACGTGCCCCACTCTCTTCCCCCGTCCTCATCCCTGCCAGCCTTGTGAGTTCTGGCTGGAATAGTCCAATTTCCCGCGTGTCCTACACTGCAGCCTGGGTACTCACGTTTCCCAGCCGACTGACAGGGTCATGGACTGCTAGGCAGCATCTGAACTGCCTGTTCTGGTCTCTTGCCTACTTTGCTGTCGGGCTGTCTGTCTTCTTGCTTGTTTGTCAGAGTTGCTTCCAGGGAGTTTAAAATGTGTTCTCTCCTGCAGGACGACGTGATGATGCCTCAGAGGGTGAGGCTGCAACATGCAGCTGCTGTGCAACACCCAACAAGTGTGAGTACGGATGTTTTTGCATGTTTCTGCTGCATTGTTACACCTTTTGGTAGAACTGCCATTACAGCTTTTTAGATTAAGATTCTTCCTTAGAATAGGAAGAGTCAGTTTGTAATCAGACTGCCCCCTTGGAGAATGATGTGTGCCTGGTGTGTCTGCGCACTCAAGGGTGTTTTCCTTTGAAGGAAAATGTGCTTCTTGTTTTGGGTAGCACTGGTTACTTTCAAATGGGTCCAAAGTATTTTTTTGGTTTGGTTTAGTTTAGTTTGGTTTTATCAGCATTTCAGAAGCTGTGTACCTTGGACATGAAAACACAGGTTGAGAGCTGTAGGGTGTATCAGTTAAAAAAAAAAAATTCCATTAGCTACATAACCTCAGACTACGTTCTCATCTTTAGAATGGCTTCCCCTTTGGCCCCCATGAGCCAGGCTCTCCAGGACCCGTCCTCCTTGGCACTCGCTGGGTGAGAGCTCACTTCCCCCTGCAGGAGTCCCATTTCAGGGAGCGTCTCCCACCCACTTGGACCTGGGGGAGCATCTCGGGCCCATGGATACCTCGCTCCCGTGTGACTCAGGGTGGGGGGTGGCCCAGGCGGTTGAGCCCCAGAGCTGGTGTCTGACCACAGAGCCCACTGCTCAGATCTCTATGCTGGAATTTTAGTAAGAACATCTTTGAATTACTGTGGTGATCACTGGTTTTGAAAGTGGGAAGGAGAAAGGTCTGGAACTGTCTTAAGACATGGTGTCTGATTGCCTGGGAACAGCCTCCAGGTTTTGCTCACTTCTGCTGCGGTGCCATGTCCACCCATGTCCACACACTAAAGCATCTCCAGGCCATGTGCACACGAGCCCCTGGGATCTGATCCCAGGTGTTGGTGGGACCTGAGACTCTGCATTTCTCATGGGCTCCTGGGTGCTGTGTTTGGAGTCCGACTGCCTGGCCACTGGGCCTTCACGAAGGAAAGAGCCTGTCCACGGCACAGGGCTCAGAGAGTGGACCCTGTGAAACGTGTACTGAGTTAAGACAAAGGCTCAAATGTACACTTCCTTCAGATACAGTTTCTCAAGGAGTTTGAAGAATGTTTGTTCACCCAAGATGAATTCTTTCTCTTCCAATAGCCCCTTATTTTGGAGCTCTGAATTTATTAGCCCACTGATTTTCTGCTTCTAGGAAACGTAGCCCCTCATGCTCTGTCTGCAGCTGCCCAGCCCCTGCACACCTGACAGTGACTCGGGACTTGGCTGTCATGTAAACAAACCTACGCACTCTGCCTGAGGGCTCTTGTTGTCTTTTCATGGAATAGGTGATGTTTTACAGCCTTAAGTTTGATGCTGAGGATTCTTATTCTCAGAATTGTAATTGCCCTTATATTGCTTAAATTTAAACATTGTTAATGTTAACATGTCCTTGAAATACACCTGTAAGAAGATAAAAATGGCCTTCGGCTACGTCTTGAGAGGCCACTCCACTGCTCGTCAGGCTGGAGCTTCCAGAAGGCTAGATGTGAGGGAGGTTCAGAAGTGCCCAGCCGCCTCTTTATTGAGAAGTGGCCCTTCACCAAGGTAGCATCATGGGGGCCAATGCACGCCCTGGGTCTGATGGCAGGGGGCTGGTGTCACCTGACTCACCAGGACTGCTAGAATCCTTGGGCCGGTCCCCTAGGGCCCAGAGTCCGTTCTTTGACCAGAAGGTCAGGAGTGGTAGTAACTAGACCAGCCTTCAGGGAGGGGCCCACAGCCTCTTCTCTGGCCCAACAAGCCAGCACTGCCTACCCCAGCACCCGCCCCCAGTGCCCCCAGGTCCACCCACAGCGTCTCACAGGTCTGCTCCTCCCAGCAGACTCCCCTGCTCACTGACCAGGGCCTGGGGAATTGTGTGTGTCCTTGCCCTGAATGGGGCTGGGCTGCAGTATCAGTCCCTTTTGGGGTTGTGCCAGTGCACCACGCCAGCCTGCCTGTGAACCTGCTCTGTCACTGGGTCCTGGGGACCAGCCCCGTGAGGCCCTGGGTGCAGCTGAGGGAGAGGTCAGAGCCATGGGTGGGTGACCCGTGGAGTGGTCTCCATGGCCGTGAGGCCACTCAAGCTCATGCCTTGGTGGTCTGACAGTACCCAGCTCCTGGTGGGCAGTGTGGCCACGTGGTGCCCTGGCCACGCCACCTTGAATGGCCCACAGCTCCATGTCACAGGGTCCTGGGGTCTGTGCTGTGACGGCCCCGCTGGGGCTGCAGGTCTCCACGTCATCGACTGCCACCAGCTTCCTCCAGGACTCTGCAGCCTCAGGGCCCGATGGCAGGCCCGTGCTTCTTCGGGCCCCACTCTTAACTATGGTCAAGGGTGAACAGGACCCCAAGTGGCCCAAGGAGACCTGCCAAGTCCTGTGCCTCTCTCTTCATGGTCCCTCACCTCAGAGGTAGTGTTGCGGTGCCCAGACCTCTGGACCCAAAAGTCTTGCTCATCAGGTGCCACAGGGTGTCCTCAACACGGTGGCCAGCACGATGAAAATGTCCAGCGTGCAGACCACTGAGCAATGTGAAAACAGCAGAAAGGGTCCCAAGTGCTGACACGCCGATGCCGCGTGTGAGCGGGACGTCTGCTTCTGTGAGGGTGACGTCTGCTTCTGCTGGTGGGGACCAGCACCCCCTTCCTTCAAGCCTCCAAGGTGGCCCAGTCTCTGCTTTCTCCCCAGGATGTGATATTGTGTTCAATTTACACTTGAGGCTGGGATGGCCTCCACCTGGCCCTTCTCTTACACTAGCCCCTAATCACAGCCCAGGGAACCCGTGTGAGGCTTGGCTGGGTGCTAAGCCTGTGCTTGGTTACACGTTCAGGAACCTGGAAGTGGCCACTGGTGGGACCTGTGTGCCCATGAGCCCAGTTTATTACCTGACCTGTGGACCCTTACTCCAATGGGTGTGATGGGTCTGGTGTCAGCTGGGCCCTTGTGTCCAGCTGCCTCACATGATCAGTGTCCCCTCCCGGCCTTAGATCCTGCGTCTTCGGTGCATCTCCCCTGCCGTCACAGGTCCATCCTCATGGGTGGGGCCTCTCCTTCAGCTGGTGGGTCTGAGTCTGAGAACTGGCCCAGATCTGGAAATGGTCAGGGGTGATTTTCACAGTTTCCAAGCACTTAGAATATATTCTACATTGAAAAAAGAATCTTGTCTGAAGAATTTTGTAACCAGTGTATACATTGTAGAGAGTGAGATACTTTCAGATACATTGTCCACCCCCGCCCCCTTTTTTGTGTGTGATTGGTTCACATGTGAAGTTACTTTTGGTTGTTCTCCACGTGTAAGTTCAAAGACCTCGAAATCTAGGGATATATAAGGAATTTGGAAAAAATGTAGACAGTGTCAGTTAATCTTAATTAAAACACATTGGCTTGTGCCTGTATAAAGTTCTAGATTACAGCTTTTCTTGCTAACCTTGTATTAAGTGCACTTGATGTTCTGCTCCCAGCGCTGGAGCACCTGTGCCCGCTCCGGCATCCCAGGTTTGCAGTGAGACCAGGGGTTCAGAACAGTCCTGTTGCACCAGAACAAAATCAGCTTTAGAAGGGTTGTTACTGTAGTGCTGGGTTTTTTAAAAGTCATGACCTACAAAAATCTTGATGTGCAGTTGCTGGTTGGTGGTTTTGTTGATTATATCACATTGTTTGGAAAGAATGAAATGCATGCTAAGTATATGTTTGTCCTTGGTCATTACTTCTTGAAGGCCATTTACAAGAAAGCCATTTAATTATGAGGGTGGCAGCTTCCATAAATTGTGCTGCTGCATATCCTCTGCAGAACTTCTGAGATGTTACAAGTTAGGCGTCACCGGTGTAGAATTTCTCCACCCACTTATTAGCATTTTGGAGCAAGGATCCGCCCTGGGACAGGAGTTGGGTGGGGTCAGGGAAGCCGCTGTGTTTGGTCTGGGCCCCTCCCTGGGGGTTCACCTGCGCACGGGCGGAGGTGAGAAGCTCTGCGTTCTCAGGAGTGTGGAGGTGTTGAGGATGACGGTGGGAAGGAGGCGGGGAGCACCTTGCGGAGGTACAGGGCACCCCAGAGCTTTTCCAGCACACGTGGGTGGTCCTTCCCCGTGGCCTCAGGACAGGCTGATGGCAGGACTTCCCTACGTCCCCGATGTGAGTCTCCAGGGGGCTCGGGAGGGGTCCTCAGTGACCTGGCCTGGCTCAGAGTCGGCGACAGGCTCGTGCCCACCATGCCTGGTGGGAATGCAAGGCGGGAAGCAGGAGCTGTGGACCCGTTTCTGCCTTCAGGTGGCGCCAGGGCCATCACCTCATCTCCGCTCAGCGCAGCCTCTTCCTGCCCTGTGAGTGCAGCTGCTGCGGCCTCTGTCCACTGAGTGGCACTGAATTGGTCAGGCTGAGCGTGTGCCCTGGGAGTGGCACAGGCGCTGCAGAGAGGGCACAGCTGTTTGAGGGGCCGGTGAGGGGCTCACGTTGGCACGAGGTTGGGAGGCGGGTGGGTCTGCTGTCAGCATCGAAAGCCCGGCGGACGCTGCGCCACTTCCAGCTCCGTCCTCACCGCACCTTGGAGCGAGCACCGTCCGTGTGCCCAGCGGAGGCCGGGAGAAGTGGGGCGCAGATGGGGGCCTTGCTCAGTCACTCAGGACGGAACCTGGTGCTGGGCCCTGTGGTCTAACTCTGCCTCACAGCGCAAGAGATCGGCTGGGGAGGCCCGTGGTGCCCAGGGGTGGGTTTGCAGGTGGCAGGGCGGGGGGGGGGGCTCTGCGTCCACGGTTGGCCCTGACAGAGCCTGGGGGGTGGGACGTGCTGCCGGCCAGGCATGGGTCTCTGGGAGTGCTTGGTATTTGGAAGGTGGGTGTGAGGCAGGAGGAGGAGAGGGTGATGGGCGGAGCTGCGGGGAGGCTGCAGGGGCCCTGCTGAAGACGGACCCGGTCCAGAGTAACGGGCTGGAGCAGGATGCCCAGGAGATATGAGCCGATGAGGGCAGCTCATGTCCTACCGTCTGGAGGAGTCTCTCAGGTTAAAAATCACAGTGACAGAGCTTGTGTTCCTCCACATCTGCCCCACGTTGATGTGACCGCCACACGTGAAAAACACACGTCTGTGCATTTAGGTTTTGTGGAGCGTGGCCTCCACACACCCCAGCCACATCTGACATGTACCGTTCCAGACGAGTAAGCACAGGTGAGCCTCTCAGGAACTAGCAGGTGTTTGAATGGCCCTGTTTCCTAGTGGCAGTTGTTGTCCAGGTAAGTAGAAGTTGATCGATAAGTAAAGTTATTTTTTTTTTAATTTATTTTTTTTTTGCGGTACGCGGGCCTCTCACTCTTGTGGCCTCTCCCGTTGCGGAGCACAGGCTCCGGACACGCAGGCTCAGCGGCCATGGCTCACGGGCCCAGCCGCTCTGTGGCATATGGGATCTTCCCGGACCGGGGCATGACCCCGTGTCCCCTGCATCGGCAGGCGGACTCTCACCCACTGCGCCACCAGGGAAGCCCGTAAAGTTATTTTTTAGAAAAGATTTTTGATGACAAGAAGCATTTGGGAGTATGAAATAAGGAAAATAGTTAATCTAACTTAAAATATTAAAACATTGCTTCCATTCCTAAATATATCCACTTTAAGTATTTTAAGGATTGGGGGCTTCCCTGGTGGCGCAGTGGTTGAGAGTCCGCCTGCGGATGCAGGGGACACGGGTTCGTGCCCCCGTCTGGGAAGATCCCACATGCCACGGAGCGGCTGGGCCTGTGAGCCATGGCCGCTGAGCCTGCGCGTCCGGAGCCTGTGGAGCCTGTGCTCCGCAATGGGAGAGGCCACAACAGCGAGAGGCCCGCATACCGCAAAAAAAAAGAAAAAAAAAAAGAAAAAAAAAGGATTGGGTCCATAAGACAATTAGGAGTTCTTAATGAAATCTAATTTTAATTTATATTTTATATTTTAGTAATCTTTATGCATAAATATAAATTAGGAACTAATTTCATAAGTATAGCTAATTGATAAAATTATAGCCTTACATTTCTCTTCCCCCCCCCTTTTTTTTTTTCATCTTCAGACCATGGTTCTGAAAGCCCTGCTTAGAGGAACCCTCTAGCAACACCATGAGGATGGTGGGTGGGGAGGGTGGGCTGCCTTCCTCTCAGAATTTGTGTTGCCGGGTCCCGGGTTCATTTTATAACTTCCCTACTTGAGTTTGCTGTGTGGGTGTGCGGTTACAGTTCTCATTCCCATTAAGAACTGAGGTTAGTGAAGTTTAAAAAATTCAGTTTCTGAATAAGATCTTGCAAATGGATGCTGATCCCAGCAACGTCCAAGCCAAGACACCCCGGAATGGCACACCTCCTAACACGGCCACACTCTTGTCCCTTCCCTGCCCCGCTGGTTTTCTCTGTTGTCTTTTCTATTTTATTGACTTTTGCTTTTTTTTTTTTTTTTTTGCGGTACGCGGGCCTCTCACTGCTGTGACCTCTCCCGTGGCGGAGCACAGGCTCTGGACGCGCAGGCTCAGCGGCCATGGCTCACGGGCCCAGCCGCTCCGCGGCACGCAGGATCCCCCCGGACCGGGGCACGAACCCGTGTCCCCCGCATCGGCAGGCAGACTCTCAACCACTGCGCCACCAGGGAAGCCCTGACTTTTGCTTTTCATTACTTTGTTCCTTCTGCATTGCATGTAATTGGTTTTCATCTCCCGGCTTGTGTTTTGTCTGGAGCCTCTTTCCTCCTGGTTTCCTATTTCCTACCTTTTGGTTTTGTTTTGGTTTATGATTCCATTTTATCTGCACTATTGCTTTATCAGCTATCCCTCTTTGTTTCAATATTTTTCAGTGGTTGGCCTAGGGTCTGCAATGTGCATCTTATCCCTCACATGCTACTTTAAATAAATGGCACTTTTGTTAATAAATAAATGGCATTTAAATAGCACCATCTCACATGGAGCATAAGAAGATTACAAAATCACATCCTGTCACACAGTTTATGCTGTAAACTCCACAGTGTTTGCTTTTATTTTTACCAAAGTCAATTATCTTATAAAGAAGCTGCACATGGGAAAATGTCTCCTGCTTTTACACATCTGTTTACCGTCATTGCCACTTGCCATTCCTTGGTATAGATCAGGTTGTTTCCTTCTCCCCAGAGAGCTTCCTTCATCGTTTTTTGTAATTTAGGTCTTCTTGTGATGAATAATTTTGGCTTTTGTTTTTCTGAAAAAGTATTTCTTTTGCTTTAATTTTTGAAAATTATAGTACTTGGCTAATGAATTCTACGTTGAAGTCATTCTTTCTTTAAAGACGTCTCTCCCTTGTCTAGTTTCCTTTGCTTCTGCGGAGAAGTCTGCTGTCATCCTTATATCCTGTTCTCTGTGTGTAATAGGTGTTTTTCTCTGACTCCTTTTAAGATCTTCTGCTTAATACTGGTTTTCAGCAATTTGATTATTATGTACAAGGATGAGGTTTTTTTTTTTTAAAGATTGGCTCTGCTGGGGCTTTGTTGAAGTTCTGGGATCTGTGGTTGTATAGCCTACATCAAATTTGGAAAAATTTTGACCATTATTTCTTCAAGAATTTTTTCAGTCTCCCACTCTTTGGGTTCATTCAGCCTTTGTCTGTTGAGCACCGACTGTGTACAAGGTACCGTGCTGGCCTGGGGTCCACAGTGGTCTGGCATGAGGGCAGGGCAGACAGCACAGGAGAGGAGCTCGGCATCCCACTGCAGGTGCCTCTTTTTATGGTTTGCCTTTGTCTGCCCTGTGGTCCAGACCAGCGTTCTTTTAAAAAATGTTAAGGCAAACAAAATATCCTCACTTTTGTTCTTTGTAGACCAGCACTCACAGTGTTTAAAGCCTCAAAGAACAGCCAGCCCCCAAAGCTCCAGCTTCATTTCGTGTTCACCTAATCCTCCTTCTCCACATGAGACCCCACCCAGTGTGGTTCAGCCTTCATCAGAGGCGGAGAATGGAGGAGGTGGTTTGGGGAGGGGGCTCAGGCACTCACCATGGAAATAGCACAAGTCAGCTCATGTCCTAGAAAGACCACGTCTGCCGCCCCTCACGGTCTGGCTGGAAGTGTGGCTTTCGGCGCTGGCTGGACTGGGCTGCACTCTGCTGGTCTGCCGTCCCCAGCAGCTGTTCATGACGCAGCAGTCACGGGGCCAGGGCCTGGGTGTTTGTATAGAAGTTAAGCCTCTTCATCTTCATGTTTGGGAATACTTTTGAAACAGGATTTCTACCTCACAGCTTTGATCCACATTTTTGTTTTTTGACTCAAAATCTTTCCTGTTCAGCAATCGAATGCAAGACAGTGTCAACAAGGCCAGAAAACAGATGGAATAGACAGTTTTAAAAAAATACGCTTCGGTCAGATCAGGTGTGGTACCTCGCAACTGGGCAAGGTGATCGATCATTCAAGGGCTGTTCTAATTTACAGCTGAATTTTGTATGTGTTTTTAAGAGAAATATATGAATTCAGCCGTATGTAAAAAGAATACAGACCTATGGCCAAGTGTGTTTTATCCCAATCAGGAAATGGATGAAAGACATGAAAGATGCTTCCCTGGAAGGTCAGGCAGATGAGAAATTAGCCCCTGGAAGGAGATTCAGCCTTTTGAGCCATCGGGGGTGCATGTTACAACCACGACAAGGTACCACACACACGTTTCGGAAAAGCCAGAATAAAACACATGGCAAGGATGCAGGGAAACTGGTCACACACGCTGCCGTGGGGATGGAAGTGGTGCAGCTGCTTGGGAAAACAGCAGTTTCTTTAAAAATTAAACATGAAACTACCATACGACCCACAGTCACGCTCCTGGGTGTTTATCCCAGAGAAACGAAGACTTAACATTCACACAAAAACCCCTGTGTGAGTGTTTGCAGCAGACTAATAGTAATAGCTTCAAACTGGAAACAGCCTAGGTGTCCTGTAGAGGGTTAAGCTGTGGAGTATTTTTCAGCCAAAAAAGGAACAAATCTCCAGGGAATCACCAAGTGAAAAAGCCAATCTTGAAAGGCAACACACAATGTGACTGCATTTATGCAATGTTCTTGAAAAGACAGAATTACAGCACTGCAGTAGCAGGTTCACGGCTGTGAGCTGGGTCGGGGGGTGGGGGGGAGGCGCAGCTATAAAGGCACCACGAGGGCTTCTCTGGTGGCGCAGTGGTTGAGAGTCCGCCTGCCGATGCAGGGGACACAGGTTCGTGCCCCGGTCCGGGAAGATCCCACATGCCGCGAAGCGGCTGGGCCTGTGAGCCGTGGCTGCTGAGCCTGCGCATCCAGAGCCTGTGCTCCGCAACGGGAGAGGCCACAACAGTGAGAGGCCCGCGTACAGCAAAAAAAAAAAAAAAACCCACAACAAACAAGGACCTACTGTATAGCACTGGGAACTCTACTCAATATTCTGTAATAACCTATATGGGAAAAGAATCTAAAAAAGAATGGATATATGTATAACTGAATCACTAAAAACAAAACAAACAAAAAACAACCACACAACAAAATTCAAGCAAAGCAAGCAAAAACCTTCTCAAAACTCTTCAGTAGCATAACTGCATTGATATAAATTAATCATCATGTGTACGTGCTGTGTATATTAGAGCAAGATTTAAGAAACTCATATATCGTGGGGTGACTTTTGATAGTTTTTCAGTAAGATGACTTGGGCAGTGATGTAGGTTTGCCGACCACTCTGACCTTCCTCACCGTGTTCCTCGGTGGTCAGGGAAGTGGAGAAGGCACAGCCAGGGGATTGGAGGTTAGTGTCGTTTCCCCGAGGCCAGCCAGCCTTTGAGAGCCTTACAGGACCCTCACCAAGGGGCAGGCTCTCTGCTGCCACGGGCACCCCGGCTGCCCTCCCCCAGCCAGAAAGGAGGAGAAAGGCCCCCTCCTGCTGCTGCGAGGGGTCCCTCCCTCAGAAACCAGCCCGTTCCCTGCCTCTGAGCCCTGGGGCTGCTGGTGTCTGAGCATCAGGACCCCTGATATCTGAGGCAGGAGCCAGCCTCTCTCCAAACCTGCCTCACCGACCAAAGAGCCGGACCTTGTTACCTCTGAGCAGTCTTAGAGATGTGTAAACGCGCTGCAAGCAGATACCCCAGCAGAACGTGCACGGGGGCTTCCCTAGGTGCTGGGGCACTGTCAGACAGCAGGACAGGGCTGCTGGGGGTCAGCGTGCAGAGCTGGGTATGCAGAGAGGGGATCGTGTCCATGGCCAGGAGGAGGCAGGGCCGGGTTCCAGGGCCAAGGGCGGAAGGAGGTGGTGATGCAGGGTACGGAAGAGGATTTAGAGGGCAGCTAGCGCACATTCTTCCTGGGATGGGGTGTGCCCGTCTGGTGGCGTCGTGGGGCGGGGGGCCGCTGTGGCAGCCTAGACAGAGGGAGGCGGCTGGGGAAGTGAGCTCTTAGGGCTGTGACTCTTGTTTATTTAGAGGCTGGAAGGAGAAAGTTATTGAGAAACGGGGCTGTTCCAGTGGCTGCAGTGGATTTATTTTAAGTCCTGTTTGTTATTGTTTCACAGATTATCGGTTGCCAAGTGAGGAGGGAGCCCCCCAACTCCACCGAACGATACACACGGTGGATCAACCAGCTGGCGCCCGACCAGCTGCTCACCCAGGTACGCCTGCTGTCTGCAGTTGGCCCAAGCCTCCCCAAAAGGGACTTTTCATGCTCTTAGCACCTGTGTCTGCCTGCCTCCTGGGTGCGAGGCACAGTCCAGGTAGGCGCTCCCTGGAGAAGGGAGACAGCGTTTCAGAGGAGCCCGGCCTGGGGAGGAGCCGGAGCCAGAGGGCAGGTGTGGAGGGCCCGGCTGGAGACCTGGGAGCAGGGCACCCACAGGCCAGCCTCGTAGGCTGAGGTGGACGGATTCAGAGGGCAGGAGGCCGGGGCTCGGGCAGCGCCGAGCTGCTGCAGGGGTGAGGTGTCCAGGAAAGGCCTGAGTGTCTGGCGGGGTGGGGCCATCCCCAAGCAGGGCAGCTGGAGGGGGGCCGGGTCTGGGGGAATGAGCTGAGTTGCACCGTCTGGGTGGAGCTGGTCAGCAGACATCGGGAGCCCTCGGAGCTAGAAGAGGGCGTGGGCTGAAATCAGACTAGAAGCCACCACGAGCGGAGCCACGGCCTGGAGGAGGAGGCCAGGAAGAGGTTCTCGGTCTCAGCTGTGGGGTCCTGAAATCCATGGGACCGGGTGGGTCCACGACCGTGTGTTGATGAGGTGTTGAGTGAGGACAAGAACCAAAGATTCTCTGTTCATCCACCTTTGAAAACAAGCCACTGCCTCAGCGTGCCAGCAGCCACTTAATGCTCCATAGCAAATCACCCCAAAAGAGAGACTTAAAACAGCCCCGGCTCTTGGGGGTGGGCCCAGCCCTGGTGCCCCGCCGATGGCAGATGCTCCAGACTCTTCCTCCTGCTGGACGAGCTGCTCCCAGGACTCACCCCGCCTGCCACCCCACCCAAGACCGGAGAAATGTGCTCTTCAGGGTGGGGGCCCCAGTCAGAGGGGGAGGAGTGGGGAGCAGCCCCCAAAGCCCAACCAGAAAGTAGCTCTAGAAGGCCTGGAAACATTCTCCCCTCCGTGAGGTGCTGGGGTCTGTCCCACGTTGCGATTTCCTGTGATCCTGCCGTATAAGGAAGTGCTTTTTTCTAAACTCTTTTGAAAACTGAAATCTTGGTATAATGGAATGATTTATAATGATAATCAGCTTCTGAAATAAGAGCTGCTTGTGATTATGGCATCAGGTGTTCTGTTCGCTGAACTCAAAGAGACGCAGAAGAAACCCTGAGAGTTTCCTCTTGTGGGGCCGTTTCACATGCTTCTTTGGATAATCCAAGATTATTTACCCTTTCCTCTTCAGTGTTGGGTTTGCCAGTTGCTTCTGTTATCAAAATGACTTCACCAGCTTTTAAGTTCTATGCCGTTCAGGCTGGTCCGCACACAAAAAAAGCACTTTTGCATTTGGATTTACTTTTCCCATTTTGAGATGAATATTCCAGTAATGGCCTAATAGCTACAGGTGGTGCACTAATAACAGGTAATAATAATAGGTGCACTAGTAACGAGTGCGGGCAGTGAGGGCGCTGGGGAGGCTCAGTCACTGCTGCTCCCCCAGCCGTGAGGAAAGGAGAAGTGCCGGTGTATGTGGCCCATGTGGCCTCCTCGGAGCTGGCAGGGTCTTAGAGGGTCTGTGAGTAAGTGTAGAGGTGGCTGCGTGAGAGAAACTGCTGAGCTGGCTTCTGCCATGTGCTGGATTTTCTGGGAGAACGTGAGTCACGCAGAAACTGTGTGACTGAACACTGAAGGAATAATTTACATGCAGCACATTCTCAGCCAGAAATACGAGTTCTGAGCCGAGGGCAGACTTAACTGTTTACTGTTAAGCATCATAGAAATAATTAAGGTAGGGTCTTGCTAAACAGTGTTTTTCTTTAGCAAGTTAGGGTAAATTAAAGTATAAAGTTTCTCAAAGTGAAAGAAGATATCTCTTATTTAAGCCATTTCTCAACTGTTACAGTCATAGAAATCACCAGCACTCTGTGGGGTCTTTGTTCATAGTCTAAACTGAGTCACATCTGTGAGGTGGAGTGCAGCGTAATTCGGTTTGATATTTGTGTGTCTACTTGAATGTCTGATTAGATACCCACCATGCGCAAAGTTGAATCAGAGTACTGTAAAATTAACACTCTGCTAATTCCAAGTAAACCAAGAGGTGGAAAGTTGTCTGGACAAATGGCCTGGAGCCTGTGCCAGCCTGAAAATGCACCTGTTTTAGGCAGGGCCCACTTTACACCTTAAGCGAGGGGCTGTTCCGAAGGGACCTGTATCTCTTGGATGGGGATGGGGGGCAAGGGGAGGCAAGGCCAGACCCCACCTCCGCCTCAGAGGCTGCCCCTGGGGGCTCCCGGCAGCTCCAAGGAGGGGTTGGGGGCCCTGGCAGCCTGCCTGGTTAGCTGGGTCCTTACCGAGGCCAATGAGCCCAGCCCTGGCTGCCTGGAGTACGTGCTCAGGTTCACAGCGGAAGGAAGACAGCAGGAGTGGGTGAGGCGCCCCCTTCAGCCCAGCCCCACCTGGTCCTTGTCCTCCACGCCTGCTCCCAGCTGCCCTTGCACCCCTCTCCAGGATCCGTGCTTCCTTGGTGTCTTAGTCTGCTTGGGCTGCCATAACAAATGCAACAGACAGCTATTTCTTGCAGTCTGGGGGCTGGAAGTTCGAGATCAAGGTGCCAGCAGGTGGTTCCTCCTGAGGCCTCTCTCTTGGGCAAGTAGATGGTCGTCTCCACCCCGAGTCCTCACAGGGCCTTTCCTCTGTGAGCTCACTCACTCCCGGTGACTCGTGGATCATGGCTCCACCCTTATGACCTCATTTAACCTGAATTACCTCTTTAAAGGCTTCATCTCCAAATGCAGTCACATGGGGGGTTAGGGCTGCAGTGGGCTTTGGGGGACACAGTTTGGTCCATAGCATTTGGACACCCTCTTTGGCTCCTCCACAGCCCCTGGTGGTCCCCCTTGGTCTGTGTCCCCTGCCCCTGGGCCCACAGGACACAGTGGTATGTGGACAGGGCTGCAGCGAAGAGAACAGCCCCCCTTCCTGTACAGCCTCTCCTTCGTGGCCCCATGCGTTCCACAGGGAGGGTGTCACCCAGCTTTCATCTGCCCGCAGCGTCTGAACAGCTTGGCATGAACGTAAATGGGAAAAATTTACAACCCACCTGCCAGCACGAATGCACAGACTCTCACTTTATCCAAGGATTCTAGACAAGCAAAATTTCTAGATAATTAAAGGTTACCTCTGTACGTACAGACTCTTTACCTAAACCAGCACTCCCCAAACTTGTTGGATCATAAAATAGCTCAAAAACTTGAAAACAATGCAGATCCCTCTTCTACGCCCGTAGAGTTTCTGATTTAGTGGCTCTGGAAATGTGCATTTTTAACACGTGCCTGAATTTTTTTTTTTTTTCCTGCAGTACGCGGGCCTCTCACTGTTGTGGCCTCTCCCGTTGCGGAGCACAGGCTCCGGACGTGCAGGCTCAGTGGCCATGGCTCATGGGCCCGGCCGCTCTGCAGCATGTGGGATCTTCCCGGACCGGGGCACGAACCCGTGTCCGCTGCATCGGCAGGCGGACTCCCAACCACTGCGCCACCAGGGAAGCCCCCTAATGGCAGTTTTTTATGTGCTTATTCACCATCCACTAAGCGTCTGTTCTGATCTTTTGCCCATTTTCTTATTGGATTGCTTGTTTTCTTGCTATTGAGTTTGAGTTTCCTTTTGGACAGAAGTCCCTTGTTAGGTGTGTTTGCAAGTCTTTTCTCCTTATCTATGGCTTTTCTTTCATCTACTTAGCAAGAGTCTTTCACAGAGCCAAAGTTTTTAATTTTGGTGATGTCCAACTCATCTATTTTTTAAATAGATTGTGCTTTGGGTATCAATGTCTAAGGATGCTTTATGGAACTATAGGTCACAAAGATTTTCTCCTAAAGTTTTATAGTTTTACGTTTTACATTTAGACCTATGATTCATTTTAAGTTGGTTTTTGCATAAGGAGCGAGGTTTGGATCAAGGCTCTTTTTTTTTCTTTCTTTTTTTCTTTTGCTTACAAATGTCCAAGTGTTTCCACACCATTTTTGTTGAGAATACTACCTTCCTTTATTGCTTTTGGCCTTTGTCAAAAATCAGTCAGCCGTGCTCGTGTGGGTGTGTTTCTGGGCCATTCTGTTGCACTGATCTGTGTGTCACTCCATGGCTACACTCTCCTGGTCACTGTAGCTGTGGAGGAAGTTTGAAATCAGTGTGGTTCCTCCAACTTCATTCTTCTTTTTCAAAATTATTTTTGCTATTCTAGTTCCTTTGCCTTTTCAAATACTGAGCAGTTCTTCAGTTCTGAGCAGACACTGACTGGGTGTCCTAAAAAACTCAGTTCTGACTCCACCTGCCTGGAGACGGCGTCAAATCCCACAGATTAAGGGCTCAGTCCTACAAGACTGCCTCACTTCAGCCCAATCACAAGTCCGGGTCGTCACCTGTGCTTCCACCTGACTGGCTATAAATCAGGGTTCCCACGATCCCCTCCTCTGTCAATTAATTTGCTTGAGCCATTCACAGAACTCAGAGAAACATTCACTTATGTTTACAGTTTACTGTCGTGGATATGATGAAGAATACAGGTGAACAGGTGCGTAGAGTGGGGTTCCAGAAGCGTCTTGAGAACAAGAGCTTCTGTCCCCATAGAACATGAAGATCCACCCACATTTCACGGATGGTGGCCTCTGGGTGGGGACCTTGCCTGTGTCACCCCTGTCACCCCTCCCTAACCACCATGACTTTCTGGGACAGTGGTCCTCCTTCATTCTGTTGCCCAACCTGAGGCAGGTTCCGCTCGGGTCTAGCTCTAACCTGCATTCACACTGAGAAGGGGCCCCTGAGAAACTGGTGCCCAGCTCTTGCTGATTTGACACAGCACAGTCCAGCATAGTGAGATTTCCTTTTAGGTGGAGGAGAGTAAATTAGCTCAGAGTAATTTGGAAAAATTTGCTAGAACCAAAGATGTGGGCTGCCAGATGAAAAGGACCCTTGGGTATCTTGCCCAGGGTATGAGAGAAGACCCTGCCCAGGATTTAAAGCCCTTGGGCAGTTCAGAGAGAAGAACAGCAGGAACAAATGTGGTCTTGGATTTCTCAACAATTGCAGTGGAATCTGTAAGACACTGGGACACAAGTTTCAGAATTCTCACAGAAATGGTTTTGAATGTTGAATTCCATGCCTAACGAAATTGTCAATCGTGTGAAAATATAACAAGGACTTTTTCATATAGGGATTCAAAATATTTGTCTCTTACAAAAGCTTTCTCAGAAATTTACTGGAAGACATTCCATAAAATTAAGAAGCAAATTGAAGAGGAGGAAGATGTGAGGTCTAGGAAGCAGGTCTCCAACCTGGGAGGGAGGCCAGAAGCAGCCCAGGAAGGAGTGGGGAGATGGAACAAGTGCTTTACACACAAGGAGCACAGGCCTCCTTTTTCTTAAGTTATAGAAACACTCAATTAGGGAGCAAGGAAAACAGCGGAGAGGCCTCTGTGTACAATGGGATGTGACGGGCGACCACACTCAACCAGCTCCTAGTGCTTGAATGAAGCCGCAACAGCAGAGGAGCAGAAAGGCACGGAGAAGAGCAGAGAAATAGAAGCTCACATCAGCTGAGACAGAGGAAGTTCTGGGCAGATAACCTCTCACAATGAGAAGACAGAGAAGTGCAGCAGCGGGAAATACCAGACGCTCATGTTTTCATTCTAATCCAGTACCTGCGACATTCCGACTGCGTGCTTCATCCCCTCGTCTCCGTCTCCCGAGGCCACTGGGCTCGCCCTGGGTACCGAGAGGGCCATGTCCAGCCCGGCTGAAGGACACTCGTGTGTGTGTTTGATGTTCTGGTTGTTCACGGAGGGGACCAAGCCCCCCGTGACCCTGCTCACCCCTCCCCTAACGAGCAGCCCCTGACCATCTCCTCTGTACTTGCCATTCCACATACATTTTCTTTAAAAAATAGGAAAAGGATAACTTTTTTAAAAGTCGAAACGTTTCAGGGCTCCAAAAATGCAGAGACTACGCCTCCCCCTTTGCCGCAGTGCGTGCCCTTGGATGACCCCCTCGCTGCGCGGTCTCGTGCGCAGCCCAGCCCCTCGTCCCTTCCTGGACAGTGTATCCAAGACCCCCCACTTCAGGTTCTGCTGCTCGAGCCCGTGAAGGTCCCCACTGTGCGTGCTGGGTCCGGAGGCTGCGCGATGTTCCTCACTCACGTGAGACCCCAGGGCCCTCAGGGCAGCTGCAGCCTCGTTCCTCTGCTTATACCCTGAGGCAGTCACCCCCGCAGCCCGCAGCTCCACTCTGGGACATCAGTCTTGGTCAGCCGCACCACCTCCCTGCTTCCCAACCCGCCCACGGCCTCCCCAGAGCGGGCTGCCAGAAGTGCCGACCTTGGTGATCTGCGTGGGAGCCACACGCTCCTTCTCTGTTGACGAGGACCCAGGAGAAGCAGGAGAGTTTGATAGGCTGCTCTTGAGTGGCTGAGAGCCAGGGCAGGGACGCAGGTGTCCCCCACCCACCCCTGGGGGCAACAGGGCAGAGGCTCACCCTGTGCAGTCGGAGCCACGGGGGAGCAGGGGCCAGCTAGCCCAGGAGGCTCTCATGAGGTCCAGGGCTCAGGCCACACTGCAGGTCAACAGCGCCCTGGTGAGAAAGCACTGGTGTCCTGCTCCCCGGGTCCCTGCTGGAGTGGGCGCCCCCCTCCCAGCCCCCCTCAGGTTGCTGCCCCAGAGGCCCTGGCCTCTGTCTCCCCTCCAGCCAGCGCTCAGTTTCATTGTTGATAAAATGCAAGGGTTCAGCAGCTACAACCAGACTCCAGGGCTAACCATCTGTGTGACCCATGCATTTGAAGATATTTAGCAAAAATAAGTGAAGGTAACTTCGGCCGATTGAGAAGGCAGGCCATGAGGTGGAATCACGGGTTCTTTCCTGCCCGTGGGACCGGGCCTCCCACGTGCCCCTGACCCCACTCTTGTGTCTATTCTGTCGTAGCTGCTTTGAAAGACCTTTCCTGTCATCCAAGTGGAGTCTCTACAGCCAGGCAGTTAGAACCCACCTGGGTCTACCAGACAATTACATTTCACATATTCATTCAGCTCCGTGTGTCTTTCTCTTAAAAATTTGTCCTTCACAGCTCAGTGGTTTTTATCTAATTCTAATCAGTTAACATGCATAAAATTTTTAAAGCACTTTTTTTTTTTTTTTGCGGTATGCGGGCCTCTCATTGTTGTGTCCTCTCCTGTTGCGGAGCACAGGCTCCGGACGCGCAGCCTCAGCAGCCATGGCTCACGGGCCTAGCCGCTCTGTGGCATGTTGGATCCTCCCGGACCGGGGCACGGACCCGTGTCCCCTGCATCGGCAGGCGGACTCTCAACCACTGTGCCACCAGGGAAGCCCCAAAAGTACATATTTTTAAGTGGATTAACCTGTACTGTTTTTCTTCACTTTCTCATTTAAAAGGAGTATCTGCGTTATAGAGCCATGGTACACTAGCAACTTTTAGTTGAAAAAGTGGTTACTTACCAACTTTCTCCAAAAAGTACTACTGAGTAAAGAAACTTTGTATTGATGTCTGTATCTTTATTAAATCCAGAAGCCATAGGTTTTGGATTTCATATCAAAGTTTCTTTTTGTTGCTATGTGGGTGTTAAAATGTCAGAATCTTGGAAAATTTGTTATCTGTCTAAAGATAGTCTTGCAGCAAATTAGAATTTAGAAATGAGGATAATAAACCACAGGAATCTGGAAATGAGTCATATAAACTTTGCTCTTTTTCTCTAAGAAGAATTCATATCACTTCCTGGTAAGATATAGCTAATGAGGTCTATAAATTTCATTAAATGCTTCATTTTCTTTCTTTAACTCAAGGGCTTCTCCTTTCTAAATAAAAAACGGAGCCCATTTTAAGTCCATTATCCTTACTTTTGTGTTTTTAAAGCACCAAAAGCATTGAAAAGTATCCATCCGAATCCACATGTTTTCACACGCCTTTCTTGAGAACCAAGGTGGGCTCTGTTCAGGACAAAGTATGGCCAGTAGCTTATGGAATGTTTCCGTCTGTGCTGCATACTCCCCAAGGCACACTGGAAGATTTGTAACTTGTATGAGCTACATAGAATTTATGTTTGCAAAGTGCACTTTCTGTTGGTGGCAAAATAAGGGGAGAGCCCAAAAGCAAACTCCCAGGTCCCAGAACAGCAGCATGGCCCCTGAGCCTTGCCTAAGAGCCCCTTCTTTTCAACAAAGTTTTAAGAAACTAGATTATCTGATTATTCACTTGGTGACATATCAGAACCAGAAGAGGGAGTGACACCTCAAGAGTGAGAGGAGACAAAAATCGATGAAAAGGAGTCATTAGCACCTGCAAGCTTGGTGATCCTGGGGAGGTCTCCTCAGCCCACCTTCACTCTCACCTGTGTGCACACCTCCCCTCACCTGTGTGCACACCTCCCGCTCACCTGTGTGTGTTCCTTATCTGTCCTAATGAACTAATGGGCCATTCTGTTTCTCTTCAGCTGGAACCGCCCCCCACCCGACCCCATGAGCTGTGTTTACAGTAGGACACCAGTGGTGGCCTCGTGACCTGAAGCATTGTGTCACCTTGCCCACCAACCAGGGTCCGCCTGCCCCTTCAGAACTTGCCTTTTCTCACCCAAACACGAGCCAGAGGAGCTCACCTCGGTCCTCTGGGAACCGGGGCCACGGCCGCTGCCTCACCACAGACAGGTGGCCTTCGTGCATCTCGGGGGGGCTGTTTGGCTCCACTGTGAAGAGGTTTGATCCTCTGTCTGGTTGGTTGTAAATCTGCAGTGTCTGGGAACAGATGTCTAACTCATAATTGGATATCAGAGCAGAGATGCTGTTCGGCCCTGATGTCCAGCTGCCGCCCTCACTTCAGGTGCCACAGGAGTTCGGGGACATCAGGTGTCTGCATTCTGCGTGAACGTCATCACAGACGGTCCGAGAAAAACGGTCCGAGACAAATCACTGGGATGTGTCCTGACGTTGCAGATAGGACCTGTCATCCGAAATAGGTCCTGTGCTGCAGAGGGTACTGGCCTGATCTGTTCACATAACAGCTTCTGACCATTTTAGAAAAACTCTTCTTTTACATACTCACCCCTCCTCGAGTAAAAAGAGCTCTTTCCTGAAGACATGCTTTATGGTCCAGAGAGAGGGATGCAATTCCCGTAGAAATACAAAGTGCTAGTGAGGTGAAGACAGTATTTGTAAAACATATCACTGAAAACCAACTAAATGACTTCCCATATGCTGGAAACAAAGGCCACTTGCTGGGACTCCTGGACAGAGAGTGGTGGGAGGGCCGGGCCCCTCCTTGTGGGTGAGGAGGGCAGAGAGGGTCCAGCCAGCTGGGCTGGGCTGGTCCCAGGACCAGACCGGGGGTGGGGGAGCTGGGACACCAGCGGGGCGGAGCCAGCTGCGGCCCTTCCTTGGAGGGACAGAGGGTTGGGGTGGGAGGTGGGACCTGCTCCCTGTGCCTTCAACCTGCCAGAGGCAGCCCAGGACGCAGCTCCGCACCCTGCCAGTTGCGCAGCCTCGCCGGGTGTTTCTGGGGAAAAGGAGCTCCCAGAACAGTTTGCTGGCGAGGTGCGTTTGTGTTCCCAGGTGCCGTGTGGTCAGCTGCAAGGTTTGACGCTGCTGTCCGTGGGCCAGTTCTTCCCACCCCCGTGGCCGCGGGCAGCTTCCCTCCTTGCGGCCTGAGCGCCCTCTGCTGGGGCCTGCACACCCTCCCCGTGCTGTCATCTGAGCAAGACTAAATGACCCGTAACTCACCTAAACATATGATAATACAGAAAAAAGCATTGAAAGCATTTTACACCGCTTGGATCTATTTATTTTGGTTCCAGGAATTCTGAGTTCTGGGGGACTGTTTCCGCAACTCTCTGTACTGCATTTAATCACAGACCTTACAGTTGGAGGAGAGGTGAAGGGGAGATAATAGCCTATTCCAGGTTGAAGTATTCAAAGAAGCAATTTTTGTTTAAAGTCAGTGCTCCACTGCTTACCACTTAAACCAGGGGATGGCAGACTGGCTGGAGGGCCAGATCTCTTCTGCTGCCTGTTTTTGTAAATAAAGTTTTATTGGCACACAGCCATGCCCATTTGTTAATGTCATGTTGTCTGGCACTGCTTTTGCATTGCAGTAGCAGAGCTGAGTACCTGTGACACAGATCCTAACATGTTGGCATCTGGACCTTCACAGAAAAAGTTTGCCGACTCCAGGTGAGGCAGTGGTATGGCTAATTCGCCAGCACCAGACGGTAATGTCCTTAGTAGGTGTGTCCTCTGGGCCAGGAAGTGGTCTGCGGTCACTATGGGATCATTCTGTCTTTCCCAGAAAAGCTCTCAGGGAGATGGTATTATCCACACCGTTTTCCTTGCAGGGAGATTGAGGGCTGGCGGCCAAGGGCATTGCTGGGCCCGAAGGAGTTTGCTCTTCCCATTTGCTTATTTTCACCACCTTGGCATTTATCTCTTACATTCATCTTGAACGTCTTAGACATGTGTCGTTTTTGCGTGGCTCTCTCTCTCTCTTTCACAAGAAAGAAGATGCAGCAGATTAGATCAGGGTTTTGTTCTGTTTCTTCTCACCCTCAGAGCCTCTCACCCAGATCATGGCCGGGGTCAGCAGCTCGGGTGGACCAGGGTGTGCGTGTCCAACAGGTCCTCGGGGCCTCACCTTGAGGACCAGAGGGAGGGAGGGTCAGACACAGTCCTAGCCCCACACAGGGTCTCTCCTGGAGGCCTGCTGTCTGGTCACTGGCATTTGGAATCACTGAACACCTGTGCAGTAATCTGTGACTTGCATGCAAGTTGTATGGCAGAGGTAGATGGAAATATTTCCTAAGAAAACCCTTTTCTTTGAAATTTAAAAAGTGTATAAGCTCCTCCCACCCCTCAACTTGCCACACACACACCGTTTAAAGAAACACAAGAGTTTACTCAGCAGACGTGTTTCTCTTTCTTCATGTGCTTTAGCTTAAATTGTTCATGTGGCCGGCCCAGCCCACGTGAGGAGAGCAGGAAGCAGATAATGCCATCTGGCCTCTGGTTCTGATGCTACAGTAACTGTAGCTGATACAATTGAACTTCAGTCGTGGAAAGGACAGTCCTGGGGAAAAGAAAGATCACAGCTCATGTCTGAGTCATTTAACTGATTAAAGGGGATAACCTGGAGCAAGCCAGCCCCCACCGGGGCGTACAGAGGTGCTAGAGGGGGCCAGGCCCACCGTGGTACCTACTAGAATGTGTCGGCGAAACTCCCGGTCCCATGAATCTGTGATTCATTCTTATCCTGGCCTCCTCGTTAAGAAGGAAGCTGTCTTAGGTGTCAGCTGTGTGTTGAGTTGCCATTTCCCATGTGCAATTTACTGGAGGTAAAGTATGAGCATAGGGACTTCCCTGGTGGTGCAGTGGTTAAGAATCCTCCTGCCAATGCAGGGGAAACGGGTTCGATCCCTGGTCCAGGAAGATCCCACATGCTGTGGAGCAACTAAGCCCATGTGCCACAACTACTGAGCCCACGTGCTGCAACTACTGAGCCCATGTGCTGCAACTACTGAAGCCCATGCACCTAGAGCCTGGGCTCCGCAACAAGAGAAGCCACTGCAATGAGAAGCCCACACACTGCAACAAAGAGTAGCCCCCACTCGCTGCAACTAGAGAAGCCTGTGCACAGCAAGACCCAACGCAGCCAAAAAAATAAATAAAAATAAAAAAAAAAAAGAATGAACGTAAACTGCTCATTGGAGTCAGATGTAGTCTGGTCTAGAGAATCACGCAGGCAGGGACCCTTGAAGCAAACGGGGACATTCTCATCATAGTTCGTTTGCTGTAGTTCATCTGGCGGCCCCAATCCAGTGGAAGCCAGCGTCCTGTATTCTCAGGTGTGTCTGGGCGTTCATGTGAGTATTAAGGCAAAGGTAGGATGCAGCCCCTCAGCCACAGGTGGCAGGAGGCTGCTGGTGTCTTAAGTCATGGGTGACTGTTGGAAGCAGGAACAAAGGAAAGCTTGAAAGAAACCATCCTGATGAGCCAACTTCTCTTTGGATTTTGAAAATAATTGCATTGTTCTGATGGGACCAAAAGAAGTGACCACAAAACGTATACTTTCTTTGCTCTTTTTTGTTCCGTTTTTATTCCTTTGTTCCCGTTATCCTTTCAGATAATGCAGGGTTATGGCAGTGCCTGGTGTGTGTCACAATTTCATTCCTCTTCATGGCTGAATAATATTCCATCGTGTGTATGTACTGTTTATACCACATTTTGTTTGTCCGTTCACATTTTGATGGCCACTGGGTTATTTCCACCTTTTGGCTATTGTGGCTAATGTTGCTGTGAATATTGCCCTACATTGTCTGTTTGAGTCCCTGTCTCTGATTCTTTGGGGTATATACCCAGGAATGGAATTGCAGGATCATTTTATGTTTAACGTTTTGAGGAATGGCAGCTTCACCGTTTTACATTTCTACCAGCAATGTAAGAGGATTCTAATTTCTCTACATCTTATCAATACTTACTGTTTTCTGGTTTTGCTTTTGTTTTTGTTTGTTTATTTTTGATAGTAGCCATTCTCACAGGTGTGAGGTGGTATCTCATGGTTTTGATTGGCATTTCCCTAATGATTAGTGATGTTGAGCATCTTTTTGTGTGCTTATTGGCCATTTGTATATCTTCTTTGGGAAAATGTGTATTCAAGTCCAAGTGTGCGGGGTCCGGAGTGTTCACGTCCCTTCTCCTATCCCTGATGTGCAAAACCCCATGTATTTCTTTTTTTCAATAACTAACTTCTGGGGGATCGTTCATTATATTTTATACTACTTGAATCAAATATGTATTTCTTTAAAAGAAAAAATGTTTAATGATTTAGGGTAAATATTTTAAAGAAAACAATCATGAATGTGTCTTCTGGACATTCTCTCATTTTAGGGAAGGTTTTTTTAATATGGCTTTTCTTGTTTAATTCTACATTTAATTGATTTTTTAAAAACCTCCAGTCCTGGGGAGTTCATGATAAAAAGTTCTTGCTTAAGAATTGCATTTGATTTCTCTGAGTCTTGATTGGAGAAGGAAGAGAGGAAGCAGAGAGCTGGAGAGGACTCCTGCTGCCCGTGCTGGAGCACGAATGGGTCTGAGTCTCCGCACAGGGTGCTGGGGCTCTGAGTCAGGTGACCTTCAGCAGGACCAAGGGCACAGCCAGGCCAGGGTGAGGACGTCTGGGGCCCTTTCTGTTGGAGCTGTGATTGGAGCCAAAATGTCCCCAGAAGTGGTTAAGGATCATTCAGGGTGAGATGTTTGGTTTTTTTTTTTTTTTTTTGCGGTATGTGGGCCTCTCACTGTTGTGGCCTCTCCCGTTGTGGAGCACAGGCTCCGGACGCACAGGTTCAGCAGCCATGGCTCACGGGCCCAGCCGCTCCACAGCATGTGGGATCTTCCCGGACCAGGGCACGAACCCACGTCCCCTGCATCGGCAGGCGGACTCCCAACCACTGCGCCACCAGAGAAGCCCCCAGGGTGAGATGTTTATTGGAGGAGACGCCAGTTCGTGGGAAAGAGGTGAGAGTGAGGAACGGCAAGTGCAGCCCCTCGGGGTTTGCGGCCCCAACGACGCTCAGTAAGAGGCCTGAAGGCCGAGAGGTGCCCTGGGAGTGGCAGGTGGGGACGGAGGCCCCTCTCTTTGTTCTTTTTAGAGTGAGAAAAACATTACGAAATGCTTTGGAAACTGTTCTGTCTTGTTCAAATAGGATTGGGGTGGGAGGTGGGGTGAGGTGGGGAGTCAATAAGACCGAGAAAGTATGAAGCTTTAACAAATGTCTGGGAAGGAGCAGCTCCCAAAAATTATCGGTGTTCTGCTCTCGGCAATTATGTATAATCTGAAATGATTCTGTGTAAACTGGGTGTGAAGGAAATCTCCATGTCACTGCAGGGCGGGGCGGGGGGATGGGGGGACTGCCCTGCGAAGCTGGCTCCAAGGGAGGCTTTGTTGCACATTCAGAAAAAACCTTCCGCCTTCCCCCACCCTCCTCCCCTCCCGCAAAGGGAGGTTGAAGAGGGAATTTGGAGATCAAAGCACAGAGCCAAGAAGATCCTTATGCAACAACAAGTCCCAGGGGACGGGTCCCAGAGGAGGGGTCCTGACGCAGCCCATCACCCTCTCCCTCCTCTTCTCCCAAAAGCGTGTAGTGTGGTTGGAGGACGACAGACGGGAGGCCCCGGGGCAGGACCACCAGGACTGCAGAGAGGGCAGCAGAATGTGGCCTGTTTGTAACCACGCAGCCCAACTGCTCCTAAAGGTTGGGAGGAGGGGCCACAGCTGCCCCGAAGGGATGAAACCTGGACGTGGGGTGAGGTGCTGCGGGCAGGGGCGGTGGCCCCAGCCTGGGCACTTCTTGTTCTGAGGACGGTGGGAGGTGAGCAAAGGGTGGGTGTGGACCGTCTGAGAGGGCAGATGGGGGCCGTGGGACTGCCCACCTCGATCCCGTGGTTGGGGAGGTCCGGGTGATGCCCATCAAAAAGCGTGAGCCCGTGATTGTTCCAGATGCCTCTCGCCTATTGACTGTGCAGCCCCCGACCTCCCTGAGGTCAGTACTGTTATGAGGAAACAGCAGGGGAAGTTAAGGAGATTGCCCAGGACTCGGGGTGGAGCCCACTGTCCAGGTCCTTGCTGGGAGTGACCTCCCCCTCAAGCTCACCATGTCCAGGGCAAAGTCACCATCTTTGACACCCACCACCCTCTGCGGCCCCAGCGCCCAGGGTGTGGGTGCCCCACCTCCGCCAGCAGCACCCCTGGAACAGACATGTCTCTCTAGCCTCCCGCCACGGGTCCTGGTCATTGCTAAGCCCCCTGTGCCCCCGCCCATCCTCTCCTGCCTGTAACACACAGGGATGACTTGGGTTGGGTTCCCCAAAGCAGAGCTCAAGACCGGAAGGAGGTGGAGGAAGCAGACAGGGCAGGGAAGGAGCCGGCCCAAGGCCAGCCCCAGGCGGCTCCACGGGGATGCTGGACCATGACCCACACACCCAGCTGGAGGGATGGCACTTCTGTTCCCCCACATCAGAGGTTCGCCAGCTTTGCCGCCCCCAGGGACACGGTGGAACCCTGGCATTTCTAGAGGAGGGGCTCCTATCCCCCTGAGGGCAGTTCCCCAAGGGTAGGTGCAGCTTGAGCTTAATGTAATGAAAAGGATAATTTTTCCCTGGAGTTAGTTTAATAATTTCCTCAAATAATGACAGGAGGGCTTTTCCTGACATTGTCTTTTTATCGTTATCATTGACTCAGTGTTGGGTGGCTGGCAGCCAGCTGGGCCACGGGGGCGCTAAGCACTGAGCCGGCTTCAGGGAAAGCAGTGCCCTTGGCACCCGTCACACGGAGGCTGGGAGTCGGGGTCCACCCGGCTCAGTGCGCCTACTGCTGCCACGGGATCCCTGGCATCTGCCAAGTTAAAGAGCTGTTTCAGGTGCTGGGTTGTGCCCACGTCAAGTCCTCCCAAGAATGCGGTCGACACGTGAGCCGTCAGGCTGAGGAGGGGCGGCCGTCAGGGCAGCGCGGAACCTCCTGGCGGTGCCGGTGTAGGGTGGCGACAGCCCGTGGTCTGCAGGGCGGCGGAGGCCCACGTCCCCCAGCATCCTCCCGCTGAGGGCCCGGCCGGCACACGTGGGGCCCCTACAGGCAGAGCCGGGAGAGGCAGGAGGTGTGGCAGTGCTGCCGCCCCCTCGCTGGGCCCCGCCTTCCTCTCGTACACAGGGGCAACGGGCGCCTGGGGGTCCTGGCTGCTGCCCTCTTACTCAGCTGCTGCCCGTCGTCCCCAGGTTTAGGGCCTTTTCACAGCCTTGGTGCAGGCCACGTCCCCCTGCGGACCCCGCCCCTCTGGCTGGCCCGGAGACTCTCCCAGGCCTCCCACCCCTACGGGTGGGTCAGTGTGCGATGCTCTGACCTCTGACCGCTAGCATCCCACAGCTGAGTCTGACCTAGAGAGGTCTGTGGGACCTCCGACTCCTTGTGACCTCGTCACGTGGTCTCTGGGGGCCCAGTGCCTGCGGAGCCAAGGGTGGGGTGGCGAGGCACAACTGACAGGCACTGGGCTGCCCCTCCCTGGGGACCCCAGTTGAAACGAGTGTGTGCATGCCGCCCAGGACGCTGCGTCCACCTCTGCCTGTGCCCTCGGGGCTCTCTTGGTGCAGAGTCACAGCCCCTCACAGTGTCCACCCACTGCTTTCGCCTCACAGTGGACGCTCCCGGCCATGTGTACCTGCCCGCATGTGAGCAGAGCACACACGCAGGCCTGATTCCCTCAGGTGGGTCCCACTCTCTGGCGCTCACCCGATCACCCACTGGACACTCGCTGAGCCCTGTGGCGAGCGGGACCCCGCTGGGCACCGTGGTTAGAGGGGAAAACAGGACCGACACGCCCCACCCAGCCATGGAAGTGCAAACAGCTAGGAGTTCGGGTGGTGCTGGGCACACCAGCCTCCTCGTGGGGTGACTTGGAGCTTCCGACGCGAAGAAGGGATGGGCCCTGGGCCAGAGGCGCCTCCTGGCCCAGATGTGGGCTGGACTGCTGGGCCTAGACGGCAGCACTAGGCCCCAGGAGATCCGAGAGGTGGTTCTCAGGGCCAGCAGTGGCCGCTCAGCAGGCGAGGGAGCCACATGGGTGCTGCCCGTCCCAAATCCACCCCCAAGTTGGGAGCAAAATGAAGGGGTTGTCCTGCAGCAGCTGGAACCCTCTGTGAGCACCCCCTCAGGTCCCACCACCTGGGCAGGTCAGCAGCTGGCCTGGGCGGTGTGTGCCTGCAGGTCGCCAGGCCAGACCCTCACCTGCCAGTGAAAACCAGTCAAGCCGCCAAAACCTTTCCTCCACCACCGGCTGCGTCAACGTCGTAAGTGGCTCAGCAGATGTTTCTGGAACCAGGATTTTACATTTACCAAATGTAAATTGGGCTCCATCCACGTGGGATGAGTGTGGATGCGTGTGAGCTAAAATGCTGGCCCTGCAGCCCAGCATCCTGTGGGCAGAACTGCCCACGTGGAGCTCTTGGCCAAGGCGTCCCCGTTCTGCATCGCCTGTGTGGGTGGCACGCATGTGCTCTGTGTCATCCATGCAGGAGGCGGGCTGGCAGAGCCCCCACCCCTTGGGGGGACATCATGAGGCCGAGAGGCCGCAGAGTGTGGAGAGGTGTGAGGACACGTGGGGTGTCGTGGTCGACACGGCACCATGTGTGGTTCTCGGGACATGAAGCTGCTTCTAAACCTGCTGTAAACCCTTGGTTTCTCTCTCAGTTTAGGGGGGAGCCTGAGTGTTCTGCATTTCGTTCCCAGACTTGACTTTTATGTCAAGTCAGTGTTGATTTTCTACTCAAAATATTTTGTTTTGTTTTCTTTTTTTCTTTATTTGGTTGCACCAGGTCTTAGTTGTGGCAGGCGGGCTCCTTAGTTGTGGCTCGTGGGCTCTTTAATTGTGGCTCGCCAGCTCCTTAGTTGTGGCATGTGAACTCTTAGTTGCGGCATGCGTGTGGGATCTAGTTCCCTGACCAGGGATTGAACCCAGGCCCCCTGCATTGAGAGCCAGAGTCTTAACCACTGCGCCGCCAGGGAAGTCCCCAAAGTATTTTAAAAATTGTGCCCAATGCTGTAGCCTGCCCGTTGTAGGCTGTAGTGTTTTCTTTCTTAATCCCACTTAACAAGTTACTTTTTAGTGCTTTAGTCCCGGGGGGACACACTGACTGCATATCCGGGAATGGACGTGGGCCTTCTCTTCCTGTTCTCTCTGATTAGGTATTTGGGATTCTAAGGTCTATCTGAAATATTATTAATGTGTATTATTCAGTTCATTTGGGAGCAAGATTCCAAACCCTGGCAGCCATCTTTTTCTTCCAGAGAAGAGTATCGTATTAAAGCATTAAATCTACCCTCCGTCCATTTCCTCCATAGACTCAGAAAGAGCAGGTGGGCCTCGTTCCTGGTGCTGGAACGACTCAGTGAAATAAAATGATGATGCATAAGCGTGGGCGAGAAGGGTTGATGAAGCCGACGGCTTCCCTGGGCCATGTGTAACCAGTTCTCGTGTGATGGCTTGTGAGTAAAGGGGTGCCCGAGCCCGTGATCCTCTGTCCTGCAATACTTCCAGAAAGTTCAGTGATTCAGACAGCCTGAGTGCCCTTCTGGGGCCTTTCCTGCCAAGGCCTACGGGATGGAGGACCATTGCAGGCCAACGTGCTGTTTCATAACAAACATTTATTTTACCAAGTGTGCGTCTGTGTAGGCCTGACACTTGGGTTCCTTGAACGAGCCACAGGTGAGAACACTTCCCGACAGCGTCCTCAACAGGTGTTGAATATTCACAGGCTGGAAGCCTTGGTGCCTTTTCTGAAAGAGCTGCTGGCAAATCTCTCTGGAACTTCGAATGATTCCTTCCATCAGCCCAGCGCTGGAACTGAAAGTGGAAAACGTTTCCAGGACGTGGAGGTTTCCCTGGGTTCAGTCTGAAGGTCAGATGAGAAGGTGCACAGGCCCCTCCTTGTGGGGAGAGACGCTACGGAGAACACAGCAAAGTGAGCGGTGTGCACGCAGGCGCCGGAGCTGGCAGGATGGGGGAGGCCTGCTCTGGGCCTCGGGGACTGTCCCTCTGGGGCCAGCGTGCAGCCCATGAACAACACGCCTGACCCGTGGAGGGCTCTCCAGGTCCCGCCGCTATGATGGCTCAGCCACAAAACTGGAGGAAACAGGCCCAAACCTTTGCTGCTCGGCTGACAGCTGCTCTGCAGGAGCCCTCGTTCTGGATGTGGGGTTCGTGGGGCCCTAGGCACCTCCAGCCCTGTGTCCTTTCTGGGGACGTAGGGGGTGCCCAACGGCAGCTACAGAGGACTCAGGCCCTGAGTGCTATGCCCCACTACCCAGCTCTGGGGGTGACCCTCTTTCTCCCCTCCCTCCACACCAGCCCTGGACGGGGCAGGGCTGCCGGTGGCACTTCTGATTTCTCTTACCTTCTGGTCGTGGTATTTCCACCACTTAGGCCACCCAACACACACTTACGTTGGTTCTGCTTATGTACTGCTGCTTAACCAGCGACTCCAAACTTACGGCTTAGAACAACTTGTCATTGGTAACGGTTTGTGGATTAAGTGGGCAGGTGAGTCTCTTGGGCTTGTGGTGGGCTGGGGACCAGGGCTGGGAGTATCTGTGGTGCCTTTCCCCCAAATCAGGCACCTGGTCTGCTGGAGCAGCTGAGAATTTGTCCATTTTATCTGGTCATTGAATTTATTGGCATAAACTTAATAATGTTCCTTTACTATGCTATTAATGTCTGTAGGTTTTTTTTTTTTTTTTTTTTCGGTACGCGGGCCTCTCACAGCTGTGGCCTCTCCCGTTGTGGAGCACAGGCTCTGCACACGCAGGCTCAGCTGCCATGGCTCATGGGCCCAGCCGCTCCGCGGCATGTGGGATCCTCCCGGACCGGGGCACGAACCCGTGTCCCCTGCATCGGCAGGCGGACTCCCAACCACTGCGCCACCAGGGAAGCCCATGTCTGTAGGTTTTATAGTGACTTAGGTTCTTTTATTCCTCATACTGATCATTTGTGTCTTTTATCTTTTATTTTGATCATATGTAAGTTAGAGATTTGTCAATATTATTGGGGTTTTTGTTTTTTGAAGAATAAGCTGTTGGTTATTCTTGATTGTTCATTTTCTATTTCATGGATTTCTGCTCTTGTATCTATTATGTCCTTTCTTCTGTTTACTTTGAATTTACTTTGCTCTTTTCCTCTCAAGGTAGAAGCTTAGATCTTTGGTTTGAGACCTTCTTTTCTAATATAAGCATTTCAAACTATAAAATTTTCTCTAAATATTGTTCTGGCTGCATTCCACGATTTTGATGTGTTGTTCCTTTCTTTTTGGCCTAAAATCTTTTCTGAGTTTCTTGTGTTTTTTTCTCTTCGACCCGTGGAAATTTAGAGGTACGTTGTTTTAATTTCCAAGTATTGGAGGTCCTGACAAAGCAATAAGCAGTGCAGGAGGGCGGGCTTGTGCTCACGGAGTCCACACCCACCCAAGGCCCGACCCTCAGCCAGTTCCGGTGAAGGCCTGGCTCTTCGCTGACTAAACCCCTTCCTTCTCGCCGGAGCCGCCCGTTGTCTGAACTAGCCTTTGCCATTTCTGTGCATTTCCTCCTGCTTCATGGGTCTGTACCACTAAAGAACAGATTGAATTGCTTGGGGACAGATACTTAGAAATATGATATGATACAGCAGAAATTGACACAACATTGTGGATCAATTATACTTGAATTTAAAAAAAAAAGAAATATGACATGAGCCACAAATGCAAGCCAAAATATAATTTTAAAAAATTTTAATAGTTAATGCTGAAAAGGTAAAAAAAAAGCAGATGAATTTAATTATAATATTTTATTTAATCTAATATATACAAACTATTATCCTTTCCACATGTGATCAATATGAAAATATCAACGAGATACTTTACGTTCTTTTTTTCATAAGTCTTCAAAATCTGATGTGCATTTTACACTCACAGCCTCATTTCATGCGCCTGTGTGCCTGGGGACTGGGTCTGTTTTCTCTGGTCAGTCCCACAACCGGGGGAAACAGCTGGAAATCAGGTGTGCAGCTGCAGAGTCACTCGCCAGAAAGCACATCTGGGGTTTTGGCAAGTAAGCATTGAAAACAGGAAGCTCAGTTTTGCTTTGTAATGGTTTCCAAATAACAGTGTGAAATCAGCTTTTTTCTGACAGGGGAAGTTATGGAGCACGTTTCTTGGGACTGATGTTTTGTATTTGCTAGAAAATGCTGGGTTCAGAGGGCCTCAGGGGCCCTTCTGTGGCATTTGTCGGCAATAGGCCTGGTTTCCCGGACCCTCCAGGACGCCCCCCGCCGCCCCCCAAATACCCAGATGCTGGGATGCTGGGAGTCACGCGTCTCAGAACTGCACTGATGGCTTCAGGACACTTGTGCTGGCAGCTTCCTTGGTGGCAGCAAAGATTTTGTTAAAGATTTTTAAAGTTTGTATCTTTGCACCTCAGCCACAGGCACCACTGACCTGATCTCTGTCGCCAGTGATTAGAATTCACATTTTTAGGATTCCACACAAATGAAATTGATGAAATTGTGGTGGCTGCTCTTCCCTGACGTTCACCTGAGTTGCGTGCATATCAGCAGCTTATCTGTTTGCTGGGGCGCGTCCATTGCGGCTGCACCTCAGTGTCCGGCCATGCGTTGTTGATGAAGGTTTGGGTTCAAACAGTTTTTGTCTGTTGCGCAAAAAGCTGCTTGGAACATTCGTGGACAAGTTTTGTGTGGCGTGTGCCCAGGAGCGGAGTGGCTGGTCGTGCGGAGAGTCTGAGCATCTGCTCAGCTGCTTTGCAAAGTGGTTCTGTCTCACCGTCCCTCCTGCAGTGTGTACGATTTTCACTTGGTGTTGTCAGTCTTTTTAATTGTAGCGTCTTGAGGGTGTAGTGTGTTTCATCACAGTTAAAGTTTCATTTCCCTTCCCAACTAGATACCAGGAGTATTCCTCCCATCCCCCAACCCCACCCCACCCCACCCAGGTGTAACCACCAAAAACGTTTGCAAACATTTGGGGGAGGGATGGGCACACTGGAAATGTTACCTTAAATGGAAAAAGGGTCTTTGCAGATGTGATTGAGGACTTTGAGACAGGGAGATTGTCCTGGGTTACCCAGGTGGGACCTAAATGCTGTCATAAGTGTCCTTATAAGAGGGGGCAAAGGAGATTTGACCCAGAAAGATGAGGAGGCACCAAGCTGCTGGCTGTGAAGACAGGAGAGGGACTGTGAACCAGGGAGGGCGAGGGATGCTGGCAGCCTCCAGAAGCTGGACCAGGTGAGGAACGATGGTCCCCCTGCCTCTGAATGGAGGAGGCCCTGCTGACACCCCAGTTTCACACTGCGAGACTCATTTAGAACTTCTGCCCTCCAGACTGTACGAAAATAAACTACTGTTTTAAGTCACTAAGTGTGTGGTAGTTTGCGACAGCAACCACAGAAAACTAGTACAATTACTGCAAGAAATTAAATAAGACCTAAGTGAATGGGAGATACACAGTGCTCATGGGTTAGAGGACTCAGTGTTGAGATGTCCATCCTCCCCAGATTGATCTGTATGTTCATCATGGTCCCCGTCGATATCACAGCAGGGTTTTTTTTTTAATAGAAATTGACAAACTCATTCTAAAATTTGTTGGAAATACAAAGGCTTTAGAATAGCCAAAGTTCACCTGAAAAAGAACGAAGTTAGAGGACCAGCACTACCTGACTTCAAGGCTAATCCAGACAATATGTGTTGGCATAAAGATAGACAAATAGATCAAAGAAACAGGCTAGAGTCCAGAATTGACCCGTGTGTACATGGACAACTGATTTTTTTATAAAAGTGCAAATGCAGTTCAGTGGAGAAAGAGCATAATCTTTGAACAGATGAAAAATTTGGATATCTTTATGCGATAAAATTGAACTTTAAAACCTCACACCGTATATGAAAGTTAACTCAAAATGGATCCTAGAACTAAATGTAGAACTTAAAACTATAAAACTTCTAGAAGAAAACAGAAAAATATCTTTGGAACCTTGGGTTAGGCAAAAAAGTTCTCAGATAAGATACCAAAATCACAATTCATAAGAGAAAAAAATGGATAAATTGGACTTCATCAACATTACAAACTCCTTACCATCACCCTTCTGCTTTCCGTAAAGAATATGGGGGTAAAATCTCTGAGTGGGGAATGAAACAGGAGGGGAGGGGGCAGGGCACAACCTCGGAAAGAATGACACAGCCCGAGGACGTGACATAAACTGATCAGAACCCAATGGGTCCAAGATGGCCGACAAGTTGACGTCCACTAGACCTCGAACCTCAGTATACACTCACTGTAACATATCAGCCAGCTAAATGACACACCCACAGGCGTCATGACAGTTCCAAGGCTGACCATAAAGATCAAAAAGTGGGCAGTGGCCCAATTCCTGGAAATCCCCACCCCTTCCTGAAATAGCTGGAATACTCCTCCCACTCATTAGCCTATGAAATTACCCACCCCTATAAAAACTGACAACCCCAGACCCTGGTGCCTTTCTCACCTTCTGAGATGGCCCACAGTCTGTCTGTGGGGTGTGTTTCTCTCTAAATAAATTCACTTCTTACCTATCAAAAAAAATTTACAAACTTCTTTGAAAGACATTCTTTGGTTTTGTTCTTTAATTAATTATTTATTTTTGGCTGCATTGGGTCTTCTCTGCTGCGCGTGAGCTTTCTCTAGTTGTGGAGAGCAGGGGCTACTCTTTGTTGTGGTGCGTGGGCTTCTCATTGCGGTGGCTTCTCTTGTTGCGGAGCATGGGCTCTAGGTGCACAGGCTTCAGTAGTTCTGGCATGTGGGTTCAGTAGTTGTGGCTCGTGGGCTCTAGAGCACAGGCTCAGTAGTTGTGGTGCACGGGCTTAGTTGCTCCACGGCATGTGGGATCATCCTGGACCAGGGCTTGAACCTGTGTCGCCTGTGTTGGCAGGCGGATTCTTAACCACTGCGCCACCAGGGAAGTCCCGAAAGACATTGTTAAGAAAATGAAAAGACAGGCCAGGGGAGAAATTATTTACAAATAATATCTGATAAAGGACTTGTGCCCAGACCTCTGTAGGACTCTCAAGACTCAGTGATAAGAAAACAAACATCCCAATAAAAAATGGGCCAATGATTTGAATAGATGCTTCATCAAATAAGGTATATGGATGGTAAATTAGTTCAGCATCATTAACCATTAGAAAAATGTTAAGTCCACGATGAGATACCGCAGCACACCTATTAGCACGTCTAGAATATAAAGCCTGGACATCCCAAGTGTTTGCAAGGTTGTGGAGCAGTGGGAACTCACACACTGCTGGTGGGAATGCAGATGAGCCAACCACTGTGGAAAACAACTCAGCAATTTTTTTTGAAAGCTCACCATACAACTGCCTTATCATCCAGCCACCCGCTCCTGGCTGTTTACCTGCGAGAAATGGAAGCCTCTCCACCCAGAGGCTTACACACAGATGCCCGCAACACAAACGGGGAGCAGCCTGCATTCGCTAATAGGCGAATGGAAAAACAGCTGCAGTTTTGAGCGAACAGGTGGTACTGAGTGTGGGAAACCAGAAAAGAGCACTACTGCGTGACTCTATTTATGTGAAATTCTGGAAAATGCAAGCTAACTTATTTGTGATAGAAAGCAAATCAGGGAATTTCCTGGTGGTCCAGTGGTTAGGACTGCACTCTCACTGCCAAGGGCCTGGGTTCGATCCCTCGTTGGGGAACTAAGATCCTGCAAGCCACTTGGCCAAAAAAAAAAAAAAGCAAATCAGCAACTGCCTGGGGAGGGAGATAGGGAGCTCGCCAAGGGGGACAGACAGGGGCATGAGGAAGCTGGGGAGGGGGCTGGTTCAGGGGTTTGTACGCTGGTCACGTTCATCACACTTTAAATATGTACCGTGTATTGCATGTCAATCATAGTCAACAAAGCTGTAAGAAAGTCATTTGAGTCGCCCTTTACACAACCAAGAGATGTCAGTGGGCAGCCAGGTCTGTGGTCTGGAGCTTGGGGGCGATTAGGAATGAGTGGTCAGTGCTGATGGGCTTCTGGGTGGGAGGGTCCGTGGAGCAGGGCTCTGGATCACCTAACACTGGGGGTCAGGGCGGAGCAAAGCTGGAGGTCACTGAGTGTCTGTGTCCCCCATTCCTGTATCGAAGCCCTGCCCCCGCAGTGTGATGGGATTGGGAGGTGGGGCCTTTGAGAATCACTAGGGTCAGCTGAGGCCGTGAGGGTGGGGCCCCGTGATGAGCTGCGCAGCACAGACGCTGGTTCTCGCTGCCGCGTGGGACGTGGGGAAAAGGCCGCCTGCAGGCCAGACCGGACCCTGAGCCGTGGCGTGAGCCGCCACCCGCGGTGTCCAGCTCAGCAGCGCCGGCAGAATGAAGCCTCACAGGTGAGCCGAGCCCGTGTGAATTAATCAAACATTCGGCTCGGAGGCCTGGGGGCTGAGAGTGTGTGTCGGTGGTTAGAATCAGTGGGTGGTAGGAGCACACGGTGGTCACGTGATGAAGCCAACGCGGCCAGACGCGGCGCCCGTGCTCGCAGGCGTGGGTGGGGGTGGGGATGGCGGTGGGGGTGTGGGGGGCTGTAGCCAGCCCCGCCTGGGGACCTCAGCCCTCTTCTGGGGGACTTGCCCGAGCCGCCCCCGCCCTCTGAGGCTGCAGCGCGCTGGGTGTGGGAGCTCGTGTGCTGGGCTGAGGAGGGCGTGGGCATCCCCTGCCCTGTGCCCCGGATCAGAGTGGAAGTGAACCGACTTAGGTACCTGGGGCCTTCAATTCCCGCTCATCCCTCTCGCGGGTGGTGGGCTAGCCCTCGGGGCCGCCTGCCCAGGGCAGTGGGAGTGGGGTGTGTGTGTCTGTGTGCGCGTCTGTGCGTGTGCAAGGGGCTTGTCGTGGTTGAAGGCTCTGTGCCCGGAGCCTGGGGCCAAGAGAGGCAGGGTGTTTGGAGCTCCCTGGGGACCCCTTCCCTCCTGGGGGCTGCCGTCCTTCTCCCTCCCTGCCTCGGACCCTGACCCAGACGTCAGAGCGGGCAGTGCAGCCGAGGGGAGGAAAGGGAGCCTGGTACCCAGATCCTTCATGCCCCCCGAGTGTCAAGGGAGAGAGCCCTGTGTTCTGGTCTCTAGCTGTTGGCAGAACCTCCGTGGCCCAGGCCAGGGGTAGTGGCTGCCGGCAGGGCAAATCCCAGAGAAGCCAGGAGCCGCTCTCGGCCCCTCGGTGGGCTGGCTGGACTGGCCTGAGCCCGTGGGGCAGTGGAGGCAGAATCGTGACCATGCCAGGGAACTGGCCCTGGAGTCCTGCTGACCTGCCTGACGCTCTGGGGTCTGGCCATGTTTCACATGTGGGGGACAGGAGGTCTGACCTGGCCACTTGGACATGCGATGTCAGTGCAGTGAGCGACCCAAACGGGCCATTCGTGGAAGAAAGGTTGGTTTTCTTCTAAGACAGTTTTGGTCAAGATTTCTTGTAATGAGTCGCTGGGATTTTAGAGGCAGGATACGCTCATTAAGCCCAGGCCACTTTCTCCCGAGGGCTCCACGGCGTCCCCCGGCCAGCTGGTCGGTGGCCAGTCTGGACAGAGCCTGGGCCCCTTGCTCTGCCGCAGGATGAGGAAGGGGGACCCAGTGGCAGCCTCGAGCGGACAGAGAGCGGCACCTGTGCACAGAGGGCGGCCGAGGGACTCACTGCCCGCTGGGCCCCCTACACGCTACACTTCACACACCAGGTTAAAACATGGGATTCGTTCATGTACACATAATTCAGTTTAAACGGTGACTAGAACTGATGACTGGCAAATTTCTAGAAGGGTTGTTAAGACCCTCACAAGTTCTGTCTTGCTGGAAACCACATTTAAAACTCGGAACCCGCATGTAGGTAGCTGCTCCACTTCCTAGCCTCACGGAGGGGTGTGAGGGACCCCACTGTGCCTTCGAGCAGCGCCCACGTCAATCACCAATGTCCTTGTCACCACTCCGGCCTCGTTTCTTCCCAGTGTCGCCAGAGAGAAAATTCCACAAATGTGTTTCCCCACATTTGTGGTCGGTGAGGCTCCAGAGTGAGCAGAGAACTCGAGAGGCGGGGACTTCTGGGGGGCCCTTCGGGGCTCACTGCTCTGGAGGCCCCAGTGCACAGAGGCAGCTGCAAAGCTGGTATCCCCTTGGCAGCCCTGTCTCCTCTGGTCAGTCTTCACATTGGACAGTGTGACGGCCTGGAGAGGTGGCCGGCTGCTCTGTGTGTGTGTGTCTGTGTGTCCATGTGTCTCTGTGTGTGGGGGTGTGTCTGTGCATATGTCTATATGCATCTATGTGATTAGGAATGTGTGTGCCTCTGATTTTTTTTACACAGATGTCCCCTCCGAGGCATCATTAAGCCTGGAAAAACCATTTAAATAAAAAATGTTTAAGAAAAATTAAAGTAAAACGAACTCTTGTACAGTTTTGTGAGTTTTAGCACATGTGTACATATTTGTGTAATCACTACAACCCGGCTTTGTTTTGTGTAACATGGTGATAAATGTTTGGACCTCACCCTCATTAATGTTCCCCAGCTTTAAAAGAAGCCCAGTGACCTGTGTGATCGAGGTTGCATTCGCTCACGGCAAAACTCAGGCTCAGGTCACACCTGTGGCTCAGACGCAGAAGCCACTTGGGGCGCCGAGTGAGCTGGTGGTGGAATCATCTTGAAGCAAAAGTGCTGAAGAGATGCTTGCTCAGGGCTGAGCGAGCTTGGCGGGTGTGGGCTGCATGCGAGGGGCGACCTGTCCTGAGTGACCGTTTGCTGCTGGACGTTCACAAGCCACGTCCAAATACAGAAGCAACGTCCCAGGCACAGAGGGACGCGGGTCTGTCCATCCTGCTCTGTTCCAGCTCAGCTTCCGGCCTCTGGCTCCCCGTCCCTGCAGTGCGTTCACAGCCTCTCACTGTCAGTGATTCGGGTCCAGGACGGACCGAACGTCCGCCAGGTTCTCACAGAGTCAATGGTGCAAGCGCAGATTTTATAACATAGTAGAAATAAAGTAAGACTGCAGAGCCCCCGAGCCCAGCTGTCCACCAGTCGTGCTGGACATGGTGAACAAAGCCCCGCGTGGTGGACGTGCAATGCCTCGTCATCCCTCTTCATTTTAGATGCTTGTTTTCGTTAACTCGCTCAAGCAGTGATTAGAGCACACACACCCACCCCCCCTGAGAACCTGGGTGGTGAGCGTCAGCCGCAGAACAGGGCCTGGTGGGGGAGTTTGAGCCCATCTGTCAGCCTTGGGAGCTGGACACCACTGACCTGGCTCTAAAGCCCCTTGAACCTCTGTACCAACAGGGAAGGGAGGTGCACATTTGCTTGTCACTTTCTGAGCGACTTTGTGGGAAATAACCTGTGGGTTGTGTGATGAGCTGTTCTTCTCTGTTAATTGTTTAATTGTGTCCATACTAATTGCTTCCAGGTGTTTACTTCCAACGGCCCCACCGTGATCATGCCCACCTGGTTCTGCTCCCGAGCCTGGTTCTCCCATGTGGGCCCATTTGACGAAGGTGGGCGGGTAAGTGCGGGTCCCGTGGATTCCTCCTCGGGGCTGGGCGGGGCTGGGCGGGGCTGGGCCGACATCCCCCGTGAGGGCCTTCACAGCGCTTCCTGCTTCCCAGGGGCGGGCCACGCGTGCTGAGCCGCCCAGGGCGCGGCCGGGGCACCGCTCGGCCTGTTTTGTGCGGGAAGCGGGGGATTTCTGTGCGCCCGCTCCTGGCTCACACCTGCCCGGCCTTGGTTGCCTTGTCCTGGTTTAAGAGCTGTTTGTGGGAAAGCGCAGGAGGTGGGCGGTGTCATCCTGCCACCCATGGACGACAGCGGGAGAAGAGCTCCCCCGTTCTCCCGTGGCCGGTGGCCCTGGGGTGTTCGGGTCCAAGCTGGCCTGGCTCCTTCGTCTGCACCCGCGCCTACCTGTGGGGCCTCACCTGCAGAGCGGGGCCCACGCTGGTCTCCGGGCTCCGGCCTAGAAATGGGGACGCGACGCTGACCTGCTCCCCTCCCACCCCGACAGTCTTAAGAGTGGGCGCTCCGACACCAATCAGAAGGTAAATCTTAGGGTTAGTTTATTTTCCCTTAACCCCCCCTCCCCTTAAATTGGCTTTGAGATCGTGAGTTCTGGTCCTCATGGTGGAAGGGGTGGGCCAGGCATGTTAAGGCCCATCAGGCCGGAAGGTGGGGGTAACTCAGGCCCAGGCTCACCGTCTGCCCCAGGACCTTGGCCACGGTCCTGCCTGCTCTGAATGTCCTCTCCGCTTCGGGGGGACCTTCACTGACTGCACAGGGGCCACTGGAGCCTTGGCTTGGAGCCAACCCCCTCCCTGATCCTACCCGGCATTCCTCTGCCCACCCCCCTGCCCGTCACGCACACAGTCTCATTTTGGAGGGAGAGGCTGGCTCCCCCACTGCCCCCTGCACAGAACCCTGGCTGGACGGTCCCTCATGGCCGCCCAGACGTGCCCACCAGGAGCAGTGCTGGTCTCAGGTTTACAAACCAGGGGCTCGAGGGGAGCATAGTGCCCTGAGGGCTGGACTTAGGTTTGGGGACTGGTCCTCAGCTGATTCTCCAGGCTCAAGAGGCTGCAGTTCTTGCCCATAGAGAGAAGGGCAGGGAACCGAAGCAGCCGGGACAGTCGCAATGCTAAAGGACGCAGAGCAGGATGGTGGCGAGACTTGGGGGTGAGGGTGGCTGAGCGGTCGTGGACACAGCGGCCACGAGCTGGAACCTGCAAGGTGCACAGGTTTTAAATTGGGAAAATGCACTCGCAGAGGCAAGGTGGGGGAGGGGAGTCGGAGATTTGGAGGAGGGCGCCATCAGGCGCAGGACAGCATCCAGCTGAGGGGTCTGGATGTCCCCAGGAGGCAACCGTTTCAGGCTCTTAAACAAAAAGGAAAGTGACAAAAATGGTGTTTGTTGGTTCAGAACAGGGCTCTTCTGAGGGCCGGTCTGGCCTGGGTGAGAAAGTCCCTCCTGGAGGGGGAACGGCCTGGAGGGGGGTCACCACCCAGCACAGCAGACACTTTGCAGAAGTGCTTTTGCATCTTTTGGAAAGATCCCCAGGCTCGGAGTCGCTGTGTGAGTTATGAGCTGTCTCCCCCTCTCCAGAGGGTGTACCCCAGGCTCCTTTGCATTTTAGCCATTCTAATTGCAGTTCTGTAGTTTCTTGTTGTATTTTAATTTGCATTTCTGAGATGACTTATGATGTTGAGCAATTTTTCATGCACCGATTGGCTACTTGTATGTTATTTTATGAAGCGTCCAGATCTTTTGCCCAGTTTGTTGTTGTTTCTCTGCGGTACGTGGGCCTCTCAGTGTTGTGGCCTCTCCCGTTGCAGAGCACAGGCTCCGGACGCACAGGCTCAGCAGCCATGGCTCACGGGCCCAGCTGCTCCGCGGCATGTGGGATCTTCCCGGACCGGGGCACAAACCCGTATCCCCTGCATCGGCAGGCGGACTCCCAACCACTGTGCCACCAGGGAAGCCCCCTTTTGCCCAGTTTTTTTTTTTCTTTTTTTCTTTTTTTTTTGCGGTTCACCGCTGTGGCCTCCCCCGCCGCGGAGCACAGGCTCCAGACGCGCAGGCTCAGCGGCCATGGCTCACGTGCCCAGCCGCTCCGCGGCACGTGGGATTCCCCCCCGGACCGGGGCACGAACCCGCGTCCCCCGCATCGGCAGGCGGACTCTCAACCACTGCGCCACCAGGGAAGCCCCTGCCCAGTTTTAAGTCGGGTGTCTTCTTATTGTTGAGTTGTTGGTGTTCTTGGTCAGATACTTGCTTGTGGGTATTTTCTTCCATCCTGGGTCTCAGCGTTCTAGGATTTCCTCTCACTCCCACTTGTGTTCGTCCCAGATTCTATCCTGAGGATGTCAGAGCAGCGAGGCTGGGGCTTCCACCCCTGTTTTGTGGGTTTTATCTCCCTGCCCCGGGGCTTCCCACTCTGGGCATGGGGCTCTCAGATGCCATAGAGGTTGGCCACTCAGCCACCCAGAGCCAGAAGTTGGCACCTTCTCTTGTGCATTGAAAACCTCTCTTGGTGCTAAAGAAGGTCTGTATTTTGTCGTCTTTGTATTTATCTCTCTTTAAATACCCTTGGTCCCAAGTGGTCTGCTTAAACCTTTCCTGGTTGGCTTTTTTTTTCGGTTTTTGAAGGTATTTTGACTCCCCCCTGTTGCCTGAACAGCAGCCAGTAGATCACCCTGTTCCCTCTTTCCTTTCTCCTCCTATTTTGTTGCGTGATTTCCGCTCTCGTCAGAAGGCAACCCCGCGTGCTGAGTCCCCAGCCGCCCGTCTGTGTCCCTGGACTCAGCCTCACACGTCAGGCTGCCCGGGCCTCGGCGTTCCTTGAGTTCCTGCACATTCAGACTGTGGTTCTGGACATGTGAAGGAGGTATGGGCTGGACAGAAAACCCTGAGTCACACCTTCCCTTGCACGTCTTGACAACACAGCTCCCTGTTGCCTTGCTTTGCCTGACGCTCCTTCGATTCGCTCGGCTTTGTAAGGTGCTTTTCCTGGAGGCTGTGAGAATTCCTCCCTTGTTAAAGACTCATGGTTTCACTGGGATTGGTCTTAATGCGGACCTGATTCCGATGTGTGGAACCAGGTCTGCTTTTATCTCTTGTTTGGCTTATAGTTTTAAGTTTTAGCTGTCCGCCATTGTTGTGATTTTCTGTTTCAAAGACTCATTATACATTGGCTAGATTTTCTTTGACTGTCTGCCATTTCAACAATGTTCTCTTAACCCTCGTTACTTATGTTGTTATTTAATTTTCATTTTCTTGTTTATTTTCCTACATTTCTTCAGTGTCCCTTATTAAATTTTTATTCAGGTTTGTTTTACCTGGAGGACTTTCTAATTTAGTCTTCGTTTCTCATATAATTTTGTCTTTTTCTTCTATTTCTTTTTTGAGTTCAGTCAACCCTCTTTTATTTAAAAGGTTTATTGGGGTATAATTCACATACATACAATTCACCTACTAAAATGTGCAGTTCGGTGCATGTTAGTAAATTCACAGGGATGCACAACCATCACCACCATCTGATGTTACACAACAGTTTCACCCCCCAGAGAAGCCCATGTGCAGTCACACTGCCGCCGGCCTCCCCAGCCCAATCCAGCCCAATCCTCCTTCTCCTCCCCTTCTCATGTCTGTCCTCCTTTTGCAGGGGCCCAGCTTTGTTAGTTATTGAATTTCTGTTTCAAGACGGGTCTCCTCATTCTCAAGCCTTGTGGAGGACGTGTGCTTTCACTTGGAGGGTTATTCACAGGGTTTTTTCTCCTTCATGGTTTTTGTTGTTGTTATTTGGGGTGAATTTCTGTCCACGGAAGTGTCTGTTTTCTGTTTCTTCTCACACGGGCTGCGGTTCATGGGATTCCTACCTCAGGGTCGCCCCCTCTGTCACCCCAGGGAAGTGCAGCGGGTGTTGAGGGCAGGGAGGGGAGGAGGGTGTGTCTCTCCTTCTTTGTTTCCTTTTGTCCCACAGAGTCCTAATTCCCTTTCACCACATCTTTGAGGGCGCCTACCCATCCAACCGCGTTCTCACACCCCAGAGGCCCCAGGGCTCGGGGTGATCCCCCAGGTCTGCCCAGGCCCCCATCTGCACGGGGGACCCGGGGCTCAGCACCCCATCTTCCTCGACGTCACCTCTGCATCCCATTGTGGCCTCTGTCGCTGTTTGCGGTCGGTCAGCGGTACCCAGGCGCTTGCGAATCGGGGGTGGGGGATGCCCTCCAGCTGGCGTGGAGCAGCCACGCCCCAGGCACCTCCTCTGGCTAAATTCTCACTTGTCTCTTTGCCAGAAATAAGGGAACTCTGGGGTTGAGGTCCTCTTGGTCATGATAAGAGAGGACATTTTCTCTCCTTCCTAAATCTATAAAGCGCAGAGTCACAGTGCGCTCTTGAAAGGTGCCTCTGAAAATGCAGAAAATTAGGAAAAGGAAAAACTACGCAAATGACCCGTGAACCCATCACCACACATCTGCTGTGAACTTTTGTGTGGGGTCCTTTTGTCTTCCTTTTACTGTGGACCACTTTTAGCCAAGCTGCAAACACAATTTTGAAGCTTGATTTTTAACTTAACATTTTGTTATAAATCTTTTCGTGTCCTTGTGGTCTTTGTGAAAACACTTCAGTCACCACACAGTGGTCCATCCAGTCACTGATTGACTCAACCGCCCGACGCTGCAAGTGAAGTGGTTCGCATGTTTCTGCATCTCTAACGAGACTGCGCCGATTTCCTACTCGGCTGGCTTCTATCGCGTTGCCCTCACGGCCTTGCGGTCTGTCAGGAACCCCGGGCGGCAATTCCCTGGGCAGTCGTGGCTTTGTTCAGGGACGGAGGTGGGCAGGCTGGTGCCCAGTGTGGCAGCCCAGGAGTGAGAGCTGAGTGGGCTGCTTCCGGGATTGGCGCTCAGGCCCGAGCCAGGAGGCAGCGGAACTCGCGCCTGGGCGGCCACAGACAAAGAGCATCAGTTCATCACAGACCCCAGAGGCCAGGTGCATAGGTCCCAGTCAGGGGATACGCTCAGGCCAAGAAGCTGGCCAAGAGGGGCCAGGGGTCCCATCTCCCCCGAGGATGATGGCCACCAGGCTCCATCCATCAAGACCTCAGAGGCCAGCTGTGCTGCCTTCCTCTCGGGGTGGACGAGCTGGGGGGCAGCCGTGGCTTTACTGGAAGCAGTGGGCCCAGCCGTGGTGCTGGCATTGCCTCGGTGAAACCGAGCTCGGGCTGGGGAGCCGGCGGAGGACGACGGGCTGGGGAGCCGGCGGAGGTCGACAGGCTGGGGCCGGAGAGCAGCAGCCTCTGGGCTGTCAGGAAACCAGCCTCTGCCCAGAGCAGGGGTCCTGGCAGTGTCCCCAGCCCTTGCTGGGCTTGCTCACCAGACACACCCTGGGTGACCTCCTGTCCAGACCCCCTGCTCACTTGGTTTTCACCTTGAATTTAAGAAAGTGAGGGGAGCCAACTTGGTGTCCCCACCAGGACTGAGATCCCCCAGACTGACCAGCAGGATGGCTGTGACCCCAACGGCCAGCCCTGGTCTGCGCTCCTCCAGGAGGGGGCGGGAGGCCTGGGTTCTCGCAGGACGGGAACACCCAGTGGGACACTGCAGACCCTCGGAGCAGCATGCCCATCAACAGGGAGGGGGCGGGTCAGCAGGCCAGCAGTGTGGGCCAGGGGTCAAGTTTGAGGCTGTGAGTGAGGGTGACACTGGGGCTTGGGTCCACCCCTCGGGCACCTTCTTGTCCTGAAGACGCCTCTTGTGGTCACGCTTGCCCAGTGCCGGCCACAAGGTGGGGGAGCTGGACGTATTGTTTTCCCGCTGAGGCCTCACGGGTCAGGCCAGGCTCAAGAGGCTGGGGCGCCGGGCGGATCCGCGTCTCCCGTCGCCTGAATGAGGCTCTGTCGTGAGTGGTGACACGTTTCTTTCGTCCCGCAGGGTGTCCCCGAGGACTTGCTGTTCTTCCACGAACACCTGAGGAAGGGCGGCGGGCTCGTCCGCGTGGACCAGAGCCTCCTCCTCTACCGCTACCACCCCGGCGCGGCCACACACTCCGTCCTCGAGTACGCAGGTCCCGGGGGCCAGACCGGGCGGGGTCAGTGGGGCAGACACAGGTGACCCAGTCAGGTCACAAGGCAGGAAACCTGGGAGCGTGGCCGGCACGGGGCATGCGGCCTCCCGGGAGGGACGTTGTCCTAGGTCCACGGACCAGCATTTCCCCAGGATCAAGGCCAAATGTCTGTTCTCACTTTTTTGAAGTGAGGTAGGATTCATGTGTAGTTGTTCTCTTGGGGTTTTGTTCTCAGTTGCTTTGAGTTGACGGGATTCTCAGAGTGAGCCCAGCCCCCCGCTAACGTGATTACAGGCAGGCTGGGGTCACCCTCTTCCTTCTTGCCCACCAAGGGGAGGGCCACTGGGACCGAGGTTGGGCCACTCCCTCTGTGGGGCATCACAAGGACACTAGCCCCCTCCCTCTCATGGCCCCCGCGTCCCCAAGGCCCCAAGGCTAGAGGCCAACTACCAGGGACGGGGCAGGGATGGTGCCAAAAGTACAGGCAGGGTGAAGGCAAGGGAGGGGTGTGGTTTTCTTTCTTTAGTTTGAACTGTGTGTGTGTGCGCGCATGTGCGTCTGTGTGTGCACATTTGTGCACGTGTGTGGGTGTTACATTTCAAACAACTACAAGTATGTATCCCCCTTGGTGCTACCGTAATGCTGCTCTCTTGGGGACAGGGAGGAATGGGGCCCTGAAACAGGTCTACGATCAGGGGATCTTTTGATTGTAAAGAGCCTGATGCAGGGACATGCATTTGTGTTTCTGGAAGTGGAAGAGACTCTGTTCTTCCCCTGGAGGGTATGAGACTCGTTGGAAGGCGTGGCTTCTCAGTTTCTGTCCTGGGAGGTCTCCTGTCCACTGTCACAGTGGGTGTGATGCTGATTTGGGCATGTGTCGTCGGTGGGGGGGTGGTGTCCCAGATTGCAGCATCCATATAGTTTATTTATTTATTTTTGGCTGCCTTGCGTCTTCTGCTGGGCGTGGGCTTTCTCTAGTTGCGGTGAGCAGGGGCTACTCTTCGTTGCGGTGTGTGGGCTTCTCCTTGCGGTGGTTTCTCTTGTTGCAGAGCAAGGGCTCTAGGCGTGCGGGCTTCAGTAGTTGTGGCACGCAGGCTCAGTAGTTGTGGCTCGCAGGCTGTACAGCACAGGCTTAGCAGTTGTGGCGCACGGGCTTAGTTGCTCCGTGGCATGTGTGATCTTCCCGGACCAGGGCTCGAACCCATGTTCCCTGCATTGGCAGGTGGATTCCTAACCACTGGCGCCACCAGGGAAGCCCCCAGCACCCATATTGACTTGGGAGATCCTTGAACTTTTGCACATGTGCTATTCAACACTAAAACTTAGCTTCTTTGTTTTCCAGCTTTAAGCAAAAGAGCTTGATTTCTCTTCTGTTAAGTCTGAATTTTCATACAGTAGATTTAGTGGAGCATCATTGGGAGTTTGTTGTCATGAACTTAATGCAAGTGTGATTTGCACACATGGGGTAAAGGTCATTTTCTAGGGGCACATAACAATCCTAAATGTGTATATCCCTAATCCCAGAGTTTCAAAATACATGAGGCAAAAACTGAGATTGGAGTTGGAGATTTTAATACTCCTATCTCAATAATTGATAGAAGTTGGGGGGTGGGGAAGTCTGTGAGGATCAGAAGATTTGAACAACACTATTAACCAACATGACAGTAGACATTTAAGGAACACTATAGTCAACTGCAGAATATGCATTCTTTTAAAGTACAAGATGGAAATTACTTTGGACCAATAAACAAATCTGAATAAATTTCAAATGATTGAAAGCATACTGGTTATGTTTTATAAATTAGAAATCATTAAGACATCTTTTTTTCTTTTTTTTTGGCTGCGTGAGGTCTGTGGCTGTGTGCGGGCTTTCTCTAGTTTTGCGGCAAGCGGGAGCTACTCTTCATTGCGGTGCACAGGCTTCTCGTTGCAGTGGCTTCTCTTGTTGTGGAGCACGGGCTCTAGGTGCATGGGCTTTAGTAGTTGTGGCTTGCGGGCTCTAGAGTGCAGGCTCAGTAGTTGTGGCACATGGGCTTAGTTGCTTCATGGCATGGGGGATCTTCCCGGACCAGGGCTTAAACCTGTGTCCCCTGCATTGGCAGGCAGATTCTTAATCACTGCACCACCAGGGAAGTCCTAAGACATCTTGAATATACAAAATATTTGGAAATTAAGCAACCAAGGGAAAAAACCATAAAGGATATTAGGGAAAAAATTTAACTTGATGACAAAACAGTATGTCAGAATTTGTGGAATTTAGCTAAAGGAGAGTTTATAATAAGTTTTTATAGCTTTAAAAGCTTATATTATAAAAGAAGAAACTAAGCAATTATCTAAGTCTCCACCTTTAAAGGTTTCAAAAGTAATAGCAAAGTAAACTCAAAGTAAATAGAAGGAAAGGAATGAAGAACGTAAAATTGAAAATGGACAGTCAGTAGAAAAAAAATCAGCAAAACCAAGAATTGGCTTGAAATAAAATCAATACAATTGACAAACCTCTAACAAGATTGATTTTTAAAAGAAAACACAGGTTACCAATATACTGGGAATTAAAGAGGGGACATCATTACAGATCCAATAGATATTTAAAGTATAAATAATAGAGAATTCCCTGGCGGTATAGTGGTTGGGACTCCGTGCTTCCACTGCAGGGGGTTTAGGTTCAATCCCTGGCTGGGGAACTAATATATCCTGCATGCCCTGCACATGGCCAAAAAAAAAATATATATATATATATATATATATATATATATAATAATTAAAAATTAATTAGTAATTTGAAAGCTTTTCATAAAGAAAAGCCAAGCCAGATGGATTTACTGATATATTCTATCAAAAATGTAAGGAAGAAATAATACCAATCTAACATAAATTCTTTCAGGAAATAGAAGAGGAGAAAGGTCTATTGGGTGTTGGGAGGGAGGAGCTTCACGCTCACTCTGTGAGACCAGCATGACTCTGAAGTAAAAAATGCTACAAGAATATTACAAGAAAATAAAATTACAGACAAATATCCCTTATGAAAATAGTTGCAAAAATCATTCACAAAATATTACCAAGCCAAATTCAGAAATATATATGAAAGGCTAATACATCATGAATACAAGTGTGGTTTAACATTCAGAAATCAATTAGTATGATTTAATACAGTAACAGAATAAAAGATAAAAATCACACAGTCAACGCAATAGCTGCAGAAAAAGCATTGGGCAAAATTCAATACCCATTCATGATTTTTTAAAAAACTCAGCCAACTAGAAATAGAAGGAAACTTTCTCAGTCTGATAACATCTACTCAAACCTATAACTAACCTCATACTTAATCATTAAAGACTGAAAGCTTTCCCTCCTAAGATCAGGTGGAAGCGATCTGATCACTCCTCTCACTACTTCTATTCCACATTGTAATGGAGGTCAGTGCAATGAGACAGGAAAAAGAAAAAATATAAGTATTAGAAAGTGGAAGTAAAACTAGCATCATTTGTAGGTGGCATGATTGTGTTTCATAGGAAATCAAAACCAATAACTTAGCAAATTTTCCAGAATACAAGTTTATAGAATTGCAATGAACAACTGAAAAAATGCAGTTTAAAAAATGTACAACAGCGTCAATAATAAAATACTTTTGAGTAAGTTTAGTAAGGTATGTCTATGTCCGCTAAAACCTACTCCAAAAAAGGCTGAGGGAAATTAAAGAAAACCTATAAAATAGATGGAGAGATACACCACATTCATGGATTGGAAGACTCAGTATTGTTAACGTCAGTTCTCTCCAAATTGATCTGTAAATTCAAAGCAATCCCAGTAAAAGTCCCAGGTGGCTTCTTTGTAGAAATTGATAATCTGATTTTAAAATTCACATGAAAATCAAAGGGCCCAGAGTGTCCTAAACAATCTTGAAAAGAACAAAATTTGAGGACTTATTGTGCCTGATTTTAAGACTCACTCTGAAGCTACAGCAATCAAGAAAATGTATTAATAGAATAAAGATAGACATATACATCAATGAAACAGAGCAGAGAGTCCAGAAATAGACTCACAATTGATTTTCAACAGTCTCCAAAGGCATTCAACGGAAAAAGAAAATTATTTTTAACAAATGGAGCAAATGGATATCCATATGGAAAAAAAAATCTCATGCCCTATAGAAAAATTAATTCTAGATGGCTTAGATATAAATATAGAAGCAGCTAAAATATAAAGCTTCTAGAAGAAAACATCAGGGAATATCTTCACAACTTGAGGATAGGAAAAAATTTATTAGAGAGGACACCAGAATCTTTAGCCCTTTTTTTTTTTTTTTTTTTTTGCTGTATAGGGTCTTAGTTGCAGCACATAGGCTCTTCATTGCGGCATGCGGGCTTCTCTCTAGTTGAATTGCGCAAACTCAGTAGTTGAGGGCCGGGGGCTTAGTTGCCTCGGCATGTGGAATCTTAGTTCCCCGACCAAGGATCGAACCTGCGTCCCCTGCGTTGGAAGGCAGATTCTTAACCACTGGACCACCAGGGAAGTCCCTCTTTAGTGCTATAAAATTGATAAATTGGACTTCATCAAAATTAAAAACTTTTGCTCATAAAAAGACACCATTAGGGGCTTCCCTGGGGCGCAGTGGTTGAGAGTCTGCCTGCCAATACAGGGGACATGGGTTCGAGCCCTGGTCTGGGAAGATCCCACATGCTGCGGAGCAGCTGGGCCCGTGAGCCACAGCTACTGAGCCTGCGCGTCTGGAGCTTGTGCTCCGCAACAAGAGAGGCCGCGACAGTGAGAGGCCCGCACACTGTGACGAAGAATGGCCCCCACTTGCCGCAACTAGAGAAAGCCCTCGCACAGAAACGAAGACCCAACACAGCCAAAACTAAATAAATAAATAAAAATTTTAAAAAAGACACCATTAGGAAAATGAGTAGACAAACCACAGACTGGGAGAAAATATTCATAATATATATATCTCACAGAGGGCTAGTATGGGGGAGATATTAAGAACCCCTATCACCCAAAAAGAAAGTTCAATAAAAGTAGGCAAAATAGTTGAACGGACATGACACTTCACAAAGAAATAATATATAAGGTCAATTAGTCCATGAAAAAGGTTTCATCATCAGAGAATGCAAATTAAACTTTGCACACCCACTAGAAGGGTTAAAATTAACGTCTGCAATTCCAAATCATGCTGAGGTGAGGACACGTATACATTGTTCTCAGGAGTGAAAACAGTACATCCTCTTTGGAAAACTGTTGGGCCTTATTTTTTTATTTATTTTTTTTGCGGTACGTGGGCCACTCACTGTTGTGGCCTCTCCCATTGCGGAGCACAGGCTCTGGATGTGCAGGCCCAGCGGCCATGACTCACGGGCCCAGCCGCTCCGCGGCATGTGGAATCTTCCCAAACCGGGGCATGAACCCGTGTCCCCTGCATCGGCAGGCGGACTCTCAACCACTGCACCACCAGGGAAGCCCCTGTTGGGCCTTATTTTGTTAATTTAATTGATACCTGGCCTATGCCCCAGCAATTCCATGTCTCGGTGCTTCTCCAAGAGAAATTAATAGATTGCTCAGCATTTCTCTATTAGTAGCCAAGAATGGTAACAACCCAGATGCCCATCAGCAAGTGATGGATAAACACTGCTGTAACGGAACACTCCTCAGCACTAGAAGAAAACAAATGACTGATACCTGCAAGAACGGGGATTAATGTAAAAAAATATATATGGTTAGTGAAAGAAATCAGATACAAAAGCATGCATACTGTGGCTTCCACTTGTACAGAGTTCTCCAACAGACAGACCTAGTCCACAGTGATAGAAACGAGACTGTGGTATTCTCAGGGGAGAGGAGGTACAAGGGAGCTCTCTGGGGTGGTAGAAGTGTTCCACCTCTTGATAGGTGTGTGGGTTACATGGATATGCATGTTTGTCATAACCGTCTGACTTGTATGCACACTTAAGATCCTTGCTCTTACTCTATGTGAATTTCACTAAAATTTTTAAAATATCTGGCAAGTGTTTCTTTAAGGAAGTAATGACTTTCCCACAATCCATAAACGGAGTTGGAAACTGTGTGAATAAAGTACAAAGATGGTTTTCTGGGCACAAATCTTCTGTGGAGCTCAGAAATGCCAGGACATCTGGGATCCTCTGCAGAGCTGAGAAATGCCCGGACATCTGGGATCCTGTGCAGGGCTGAGAAGCACCTGGACACCTGCGATCCTCCGCAGAGCTGAGAAATGCCGGGACATCTGGGATCCTGTGCAGGGCTGAGAAGTGCCCGGACACCTGGGATCCTGTGCAGGGCTGAGAAGCGCCCAGACACCTGGGATCCTGTGCAGGGCTGAGAAATGCCCCGACACCTGGGATCCTGTGCAGGGCTGAGAAGCGCCCGGACACCTGGGATCCTGTGCAGGGCTGAGAAGCGCCCGGACACCTGGGATCCTGTGCAGGGCTGAGAAGCGCCCGGACACCTGGGATCCTGTGCAGGGCTGAGAAGTGCCCGGACACCTGGGATCCTGTGCAGGGCTGAGAAGTGCCCGGACACCTGGGATCCTGTGCAGGGCTGAGAAGTGCCCGGACACCTGGGATCCTGTGCAGGGCTGAGAAGTGCCCGGACATCTGGGATCCTCTGCAGAGCTGAGAAGCGCCGGGACAACTAGGATCTCTTCCATCGTTCCTGAAGGTTCACGTACACGTGTCCTCACCTTGAGCTCCTGTGAAGCAAGGCAACGTGAAGGCATGTCTGTGATGACCCTGGTGGTGCCCTGCTCCCCACCCAGGGTGTGGCGGGTGCTCATGTATCTGGGGGGCCAGGCAGCCAGCCAGCCAGGCGGCTTGTGCTACACACACCCTCATTCTGTTTTCATGCGATAATTCTTTTATGTTGAGACTTTTTTCCCCCTCTTTTTGCAGCGTGAGGCTTTGCCACCCACAACGTAAAAGAGGTGATCTCATGTTAGTTTCTGTGTTGGATTAAAGTCTTTGAGCAGCAAAACCTCACAGAGCAACGAGCGCTAATTACACCCTCAGGCTTGTCAATAATTGAATCCCTTCCAACTCTCTCTCAAAGAGCCCTCTGTTTGAGAGGCTCCCTGAATCGTGGCCTTTACATTTTAAATTGAGAATGATTAGCATTTATATCATTTAACAATTTTCACCATGAAATACTTCCGACGGCCAAAAGGCATAAGGAATCATCTTTAAAACAAAAGTTACCCATTTCCCCAAACCTCCTGCATCTCCCAGGTTCCATTTCGTGGTGTCCTGAGTGGCATGTTTATTTGCCATACGATCCATTTCTTTAATCGTTCACCACATGTGACGTCCTCTAAACAGTGTGCTTTCCCTCTTTAAAAACATGATGTCGGGGGCAGCGTTCTGCCTCATCCTTCCTGAAGTCACTGTGCTGCTCCCCTCGGGGCTGCGCTCTGTGGTGACGTTGCGCCTCTGTCTTCGTCACCGCGTGGACCGTCCTGCCGCTGAGGGTCCACACACGCCGCTGCTCCCCGCCCCCGCCTCCCGCCTCCTGCCTCCTGGTGCAGTGTGCATCCATCCCTGACACTGCCCTGCTTTCCAGAAGGTTCTGGCAATGCCGACCTGTGGGTCTGAGGAAGCCTGTGAGCAGCTCCCACACACCCGGCCCTCGGCGGAGCCTCCTCGCAGGGGTAAGAGTGGCCGGAAGGACACCCCTGAGCTGTTCTCCCGAATGAATAACTGAGCAGCTCGTGGAGAAGGGGACCTGCAGGACAGCGGCGGCGGGAAGGGTCTCACTGTCCACAACACGAAGGTACTGGTGGCGGTTTCTGAGCCGTGTGGTGTGTCCTGAGACCAGAGACCAGACTCCGGAGGCACAGGGAGGGCGCAAGGCAGGGGCTGAACCCTCAGGCCCCACAGGCCCTCCGAATCCACTCCGCGGGCAGTGGGAGGTGGGGGTCAGCTCTGTCCCTCCCACAGGCGCCGTTTCCAGGTGAGGCACCCGGCGCTGCTCAGACCCGGCCCGTCAACACCTGCGTCTGGTGGTCACGCTGGTGCGGGCCCCACACTGTCCTGGCCCCTGAGCATTAAGTGGAGTCCTGGTTGGGCCATTTCATTTCCTTGTAAGTGTCCCCAAAACCTTTGGGCATTTTTTTTGGCAGTTTCATGGAATTGTTCATCAAATTGAAGAGAGTTGACTGGGTAAGAAGAGAAGCAATTAAGTCATAGAAGCGGCCAGAACTTTTGCCAACAAAAGTAATTTAAAAAGTAGGAGCCAGAGAGGAAACCGTGGAGCAGAGGGCGAGACCTGCCCAGATGTCTGTGGTCCCTTATCTCCTGCTGCCCCTGTGGTGGTAGGCGTGCCCCCTGGGGTCCCAGGCAGGGCCTGGAGCGTGGCGCAGGTCCCGCTGCTGGTGGGGACCCGGGGCCCACCCCCTTGCCGTCAGGGTCTCATGGGTTTGTCAGGGCTCGTTTGCAGGAAGTTCAGTTGTTTTGTTCTCAGAATCGTTCTTCGTTCCTTGGATGCTGCCATAGCTGCGTGTTGAGTGCTGTACCTGATAGTGTCTTATTTGGGCTGGAGTGTGTCTAGTTGTGCTAAATGGCCCAGACTGGGGAGTTATTCACCTTATTCACCTGTGCAAGCCCCAGTACCCCCCCGACCGCTGAAAGTATGGCTGCTCAGCACAACCCTAATTGAGACATTTCAAGTGGGAGGTGGGTGGACCAACCACAGGAGGAGCCCAGCAGTCAGAGCCCACCCCTGGGCAGGCAGACACGGTGCCCAGTTGCATTAGAGTGGGCACCACTGTGTTGCGTCCGTGGACCCCACGCTCTCACCTGGAGGAGCTGCTCCCCTGAGATACCTTGTGGGACCCTCAAAGCTGGTCGCCACAGAGAAGGCAGCAGGGCAGTGGCTGCTGAACCACGGGTTCAACACTTGCCACACAGAGCCCCGGGCCAGACACCAGGAAGGAGCTGAACCCACACTGTAGAATGCGGGGGACCTGCAGCAGGTCTGCGCCTGGCCTAGAACAGTAGATCTTGGGGCTCCGTGAGAGGGTCCCCGGAGGGCACTTCCAGGTGTAAACTGTGATTTTATACAAGGGTGTGCCACCCTTCCTTACATCAGAGGTTTCTCTGGAAAGGAAGACCAGGGTCAAGTTTGGTCCACTGTGTACCTGCAGAAGCTCCCCCTTAACCTTCCCGATTCTTAAGTGATGGTTTCACACCTGCACCTTGGGTCCTGTCCCTCCGTCCAACCACTTTAACCTGGAGACAGCTGACATGCTGTTCTCCCCGGGCACTGGGACTCGGGCAGCTGCAGACCCAAGGGCCTGCCTGGACCTCAGGTCTGCATGTGGCAAGGGGCCATGGGAGGGTGTCCCACCTGGGGAAGGTGACCCCGCCATCTGCACAGCTTCCACAGGACACTGTGGCCCCTTCCATGTGGCCGCTCGAGGTGGGGAGTCTCGTCCAGGCCCCTCTGGTCGTGTTTACCATGGTCGCAGGTGCCGGACGTCAGCGTGGCTGGGTTTCCCTTGGGCTCCCCAAGCTCTGTGCCTGGTGTCCCGCACGCTTCTTGAGTATGTGGACGTGAGCTCGGCACGTCCGAGGATCCACGTGCGCCATGAGGGTGGGCGAGGGGTGCGACCTTCTGGTCCTGGCCTCCTTGGTTCAGTCACTCAGCCAACAGCTGCAGCGCTACCCCAGGGGCCCCAGACCAGGGGGACTTGTGGGCAGGCTCAGGGGTTGGGGGAGGAAGGCCTGGGGCGCTTGGAGGCCCTGCCCTCCTGGGTCACAACCCCCAACCCCCAATCCCCCACAGGACCACCATCTGGACCCACCGCGTCCGCTTCCTGGAAGAGTGGGCCCTGCCCCACTGGGCAACCTTCACCATCTGGAACGCGGGCCGGCAGGGCCGCCGGCTCTACCGCAGCCTGACGGCAGGGTCACGGTGCAAGGTGGGGCCCACCCCTTGTCCCACCCCTCCCCCATCCAGCAGCACTGCCCCCACTGCCCCTGAGGCTGACGTCCTGGGTCCTCCCCAGGTGGTCGCCTTCTGTGACGTGGATGAGAACAAGATCAAGAAGGGCTTCTACTGCTACGAGGACTCTCAGGTGCGCCCCCTCCCCACCGAGCCCCACGGTCATGCACAGCGGCCGCCCACACTGCACTCTGGGGCGCAGTCCTGGGCCTTTTGAGTAGACACTGCCCAGAACCTTCCTCCTTGGGAAAGGCCATCTGGGCCCAGACAGCTGCCAGGCCTGGCAGATGCAGCCCTCAGGCTCCTGGGGTCTCCAGGACCCCAGAGGGCACCCGTGCCTGCCCCCACCTGCCCCTGTCCCCGCTGGAAGGTTCTCCTCACAGGCTTGGGTCTGTCCGCTGCCCACCTCAGGTTAGTCCTGCAGCAGCCATAGGTGGCTGGGTGGAGGTGCTGGAGACCAGGTCCAGCCCTGGGTTTGGCCGTGGCCTGGGCTCCTGTCTGAGGGCATCGAGCTGTGAGCAGGGCAGAGGTGGGGGACTGGAGAGCAAGGTGGAGCAGCCTGTGGCCCTTCTCTCCTCTCAGGAAAGGCCCAAGCCCCGGGTCCCGGTCCTGCACTTCCGAGCCGCACAGCCACCCTTTGTCATCTGCGTGAAGCTGGTGAGTGTCAGGCTGGGGCATGTGTGGCTGGGACAGCCCCAGGGTCAGGAGGTGGTCGTGTCCACTGGGAGGCTGCGGGCTAGGACGGGAGGTGATGACCACCGCTCTGGGGGACCAGGAGAGTGATCCGCATGGGGGCGGGGACAGGAGACAACAGGGCCACATCCAGCCAGGCCTGGGGTGTCGGGGGAGGTGGCGGCGATGGTGCCCCATGAGGCAGGTTGCATTTCCCATGAGAGCTGCAGGGGACAAGGCCGCCCAGAAGCACCTGCGTCGGCCCTGCATCCCCCGACCCCCGCCAAGTGACTGCCATCCCAGCGGTTTTCTCCATCACCCCCTTGCCTTTTCTCCCTATTTGTGGCCACGCAGGACAGGTGCTCGTTTCTCAGCTCTGGGCCCGATGCTGGGGTCCTGCAGCGAGGCCCGTGTGCTTGAACTCCCTCCTTCCCTGAGTGGGTCCCGTTTCCTGGTGTGCAAGTTCCCACCACGAAGCCTGCTGGTGGGCTCCGGTGATGGGGACGTTCTCCTGATTTTGGAGCCCTCACCCCCACCCTGCTGGCCTGTCCATCTCTTCTCCTTGGTTTCTGGGAGCTCTGCATTGAGTGGTGCTGGCCCTTGGTCGACTAGTGTTTAGCAGATGTTTTCTCCCAGTTGTGACTTGTCTTTTCACAGGTTCTTCCCAGAAAAACTTAATTTTATTTATTTATGCATGCATGCATGCATGCATGCAGCGCCGGGTCTTGGTTGCGGCATGTGGGATCTTTTAGGTGCGGCATGCAAACTCTTAGTTGCGGCATGCCTGTGGGATCTAGTTCCCTGACCAGGCCCCCTGCATTGGGAGAGTGGAGTCTTACCCGCTGGACCACCAGGGAAGTCCTGTGAAAAACTTATTTTTAACACAGTACATTTATCAACTTTTCTCTTGTGATGAACACTTTTAGTGTCCTTCTGTTTTGGAAATTCCTCCCCGTGGTCAGAAATATTGTCACAAATGCAAGTATAGATATAAAGTGTCCTTAATCCACCAGGACTACAGGGCCCAGGTCAGCTCATGTGGGGCGGGGCTGCCCCAAAGGGTCCTCAAGAGGGGACAGTAGTGGATGGGTGAGCAGGTCCCTGTGCCATGCCATTGGGGACGTGGGATGATGCACAGTTGGGGACACAGGGCAGTGCTTCCAGCAGTTTCCAGCCTCTGAGGTTGAAACCTTGGTAAACAGGGTACCAGGCCAGAGGCCTTCCTGGAGGCAGTGGCTTTAGCCGAAGGGGAACAGGTGCATGTTCATTTGCCAGTGTTCGCCAACAGCAGTGGGGAACCAAGCAGGACATGCCTCTCACTCCACATCAAGTGCAGACTCTCACCAAGCCTTGGGCTCAGGGAGCCTGCGGCCCCTACACACTTCCATAGCAAAGGTGGCCTGCTCCACGTGTATGTGGAGGGCGCCAGAGAAGGGGAGAGCCCTTCGCTGGTGGCAGGTTTTAAGATCCCAGACCCCCTCCTGCACGGACTGGTGTTACTCACAGCTTCTAACTGCGGTTTACTGTGTGGCCCAGGCGCCTCCACAGGGGCCCCACCAGGCCAGCGCGTCCTGATGGGGAACGTCACCTCCCTGAGGTGAGTGCTCCCGTGGGGCCTGAGCTCAGACACGGGGGACAGCGGGCGTTGTAGCGTGTTGGTCAGGTGGCGTCCCATGCAGGACCGGAGCACAGGCTGGACGTCCCGATTCTGCCCCTCACTTGAGGTACCACTTTGGAGAAGTCACCCAAATGTCGGGAAAACGGGCGTGAGAACAGGCTGACCCCAGGAGCCTGGTGCCAGGAGTGGCCTCAGGGTCCCAGCTGGTCCCTGCGTGGCCAGGCCCAGCCCTGAGCTCCAGCCCCACAGAACCTGTGAGGCAGTAAAGGTGTTGCTTCCTCTGCTCAGTTGGTGGAGACTTTGCGTGGCCACGGGTGAGCGGAACACTTGGACCAGAACGGAATCTCGTGGGCACAGCAGGCTTTGTCAGTTTGAATGAGGCCGTGTGAAAATTCAGGTCAGATTTCCACATGGACGTGTTTTCAGTTCTCTCGGACGCAGAGCTGGGGTGGAATCACTGGTCTTAGGGTGACTTATGCCCCCCCATTCCCCGCTGCCCAGAGGTTCCAGTTTCTCGTATCCTCGCCCACCTCGTGACGTGTTTGTTCGTCACGGCCATCCTGGTGGATGAGTGGCTCTCACGGCGGTTTCCATTTGCGTCTCCCTGACAACTGAGGTCGTGGAGCATCTCTTCATGGGCCTGTCAGCCATTTGTCTGCCTCCTTTGGAGAAGTGTCTGTTCAAGTCCTTCACCCCTTTTCTAATCGGGCTGTTTGTCTTTTTGTTGAGTCCTGAGAGTTCTCTATATTTCTAGACTCAAGTCCCCAACTGGATGCATTGGCAAATATTTTCTCCCATCCTGTGGGCTGTCTTTTCATTCTCTTGATGGTGCCCTTTGATGCACAAAAAGTGCTTAACTTTGACAAAGTCCATTTTATTTTTTTAATTTTTTTTTGTGGTATGCGGGCCTCTCACTGTTGTGGCCTCTCCCGTTGCGGAGCACAGGCTCCGGACGTGCAGGCTCAGTGGCCATGGCTCACGGGCCCAGCCGCTCCGCGGCATGTGGGATCTTCCCAGACCGGGGCACGAGCCCGTGTCCCCTGCATCAGCAGGCGGACTCTTAACCACTGCACCACCAGGGAAGCCCCATTTTATCTATTTTTAATTTGATTTCTCCTGTTTTGGGTGTCATGGCTAAGAAACCACCACCCAATCTAGGGTCATGAAGATATACCTCTGTGCTTTTTTCTTAAGAGTTTTATGGTTTCAGCTCCTTCATGTAGGTCTTGGACCCATTTTGAGTTGATGTTTGTGTGTGGGGTCAGGTAGGGGCCAGCTTTGTGCTTTTGCAGGCTGTGCACTGAGTGTCCCAGGGCCAGGCAGCCAGGTGGCTCCAGTCCCAACGTGTCACCTTGAGGTTTTCTTCTGTTTGTTTGCCAGCTTGAACCTGCATTGTTTAACTACCACTACATAACAAACTACAAACTTAGCCTCCAACAGCACGTTTACCACCTCACGTTTCTGTGGGTCGTAAGTCCAGGCACCACAGGTGGGTTTCAGCTGCAGGTGAGCATGGTGGTGTCTGCCGGTGATGATGTCTCATCAGGAGGCTCACCTGGGGCAGATCTGCTTCCAAGCTCTCGTGGTCGTTGGCAGGAGTCAGATCTCCAGGGTGTTGGCCGAGGGCCTCAGTGCTTTGCCGGCTGTTTGCTATGCAGGCCCCCCAACCACGGCAGCTTATTCTGTGAAAGCCAGCAAGGGGCAGGGTCAGTAGCAAGACACACGTCACACTAACGTGTGACCTAGTCAGAGAAGTGACATACCAGGGAAGGGGGTTCCACGGGATGTGGGTGCGATGAGGCAGGCTCGTGGCCATCTGGGGCCTGCCTGCCACGGGGACAGACCCACCAGGCTTTGGGTTTCCTGGTTTGAAAGCAGTTTCCTGAGAGGCCAAGACAAACAATGTTCCAAGTTGCCAGGGGAATTGGATGAATGATTATGGGGCTGCAAGGAGCAGTTGTAAAATGAAAGTTCTAATTCTACACAAATGATACCTAGCTTTTCAGAGGTAGGCACTCTTAAGGGTCTACTTCTCAGGGACCCGAAGTTGCCACGAAGGGAACACCCCCACCTATGCAAACCCTTCCCAGAGAGCAGACTTTGGGTGGGAAGGAACCCATCCCTGTCACCCACTTTGTTTCCTTAGAGGGTCTAGAGGTAGAAACACAAAGATGTATGTGATTTTTTTTTTTTTAACAAACAGCAGCATGTTACACATACTTCTTTATTTCGCTTTTTTCACATAATAGTATATCTTGGAGTTAATTCCATATAAATCCGCTGGCGCCACCCAACTCTGTTATCTTTTTATGAAGGAAACTTTCCAGCACGTTTCAGCCAAAGCAAAGAAGCCAGCCCCAAGCCCCAACTCCCCCAACCTGGGAGCGAGGCAAATTCTAGCCTCATTTCTTCATTATTGTTTCCTGAAAAGATTAAAAGCTTAAAAAACTACCATAATACCACTGTGTCACCCCAAATTTCCAGATATCCCATCAGTGCTGAAGCCTCTCTAACTGCCTTGTAGACGCGTTCTACCTTTTCCTACTTGCCTGTTGGAATGCAGACCCAGTGTGACCTCTGTCTCCCTCACTCTCTTACAATCTGTTTGTTGACGAAACCAGCTTGTGGTTTACCGTGTTTCCCGAGGCTCAGGTCCAGGGTCCGTTCTGCTGGCAGGAACACCTTCATCACTGGCTGCAGGAGCTTCTGAGGGATTCGTGTACCTCACTTTAAAAATATCTGCATCCCACTCGATTATATGGATGTTTCATACATTTATTATCCAGTTACTTATCGATGTACCTTTAGGCCAGTTTTACTGTTCACCGCTAAGAATAATGCTGCCGTGGATATCTTTATATGTGCATAATTTTGCTCAGGTGGCTACACATATGGGATAGATGTCTGAAAGGTGCTGGTCAAAGAATGTGCCCGCTCTCAGTCGTGAGACCAGCCATTCTGTCCCTGGAGGCTGAGCCAGTTCACACACCCTGCCCCCCACCATGACCCTTCTCCAGCAGTGTGACCAAACCTTCCACCTTTGCAAACCACAGGTGAAAAACAATAAGTTTATGGTTCCAGTTGGCAATGTCATATTGTGAGTAAGGAGGGCATCTTTTCACGTATTTGTATTCATCTTTACTTCCCTTTTGGTACCTTATCCTTTTCATTGGCCCATTTCTCTATTGGTCTCTCAGTATTTTTCTTTATACAGTAACAGAAACTACTGTCTGTGATGTGTTGCAAATTTTTCTGTGTCATTTAACTGAATTTATATCTTTTGCCATTTAGAAGTTTGTTATTTGGATATAATCAAATTTTTCCTTTTATGGCTTTTGGGGTTTTTATTCATTCTAAGACAATCATTTCTCACTGTGATATTTAAAAAAACATTATCCGGGCTTCCCTGGTGGCGCAGTGGTTGAGGGTCCGCCTGCCGATGCAGGGGACGCGGGTTCGTGCCCCGGTCTGGGAAGATCCCACGTGCCGCGGAGCAGCTGGGCCTGTGAGCCATGGCCGCTGAGCCTGCGCGTCCGGAGCCTGTGCTCCACAACGGGAGAGGCTTCCTTTCTCACAATGAGAGGCCCGTGTACCGCAAAAAAAAAAAACCATTATCCGTGTCTGGTCCTCAGACTCCCGTTTTTTCCTTATATTTTCGGTACAGCTGGAATTAATTTTGTTATAAAGATTATAGGAGGATCTAGGCTTTTTTCTTTCTATTTGGATCCTCAGTGGTCCCAACATCATTTGGTGAGAAACCCTCATCTTTTCCAGTCAGGAAATGGCATCTTTGTGTGTTGGGTATGCATGTGGATTTGGAGCCGTTTCTGGAGTCCTGGCCTTTTTCTCCTCATCTGTCTTGCACCATTACTGACTGTAGCTCTATGATGTTCACCACTGAGTAAGGCTAGCCTTCCTTCATTACTCGTTTTAGAACTTTTCTGACATTTTTCTTCTTTGAATAAACTTTATTGTGAACTCTTAACACCTTCGGAAAATGGCCTAAGTGTGGCCCACCAGCTGCTTCTGTAAATAAAGTTTTACCGGAACACAGAGGACGTATGGCCACAAAGCTGTAAATGCTGACCATCTGCCCTTTAAGAAAACTCTGCGGCCTCTGTTCCAGAACCTGCTGCACAATTTAACGGGCGACATGCCCTCCCACAGCTCCGCCCAATTCTGTACTTTCTCCGCTAATCCGTTTGGTGCAGAGTGCATGTCTGTGGTCCATGTGACAGAGTCGGCTGTGTTTCTGGGGGTCCGGTCTCCTCCACGTCATGCTCGAGGCCTGCTTTCCTCTTCCCGTTGGCGCTCCGGGACCCAGCTGTGGGCACCACACCAGAGCTTCTCATGGAGGGTCCTGACGCTCTTTACGGGTCGTGGGGTGGCCATGTCTTCTGCTTCGCTAGACAACGCCCAGGAGGCCAGGCCAGGGGACACGCCCAGAGGCAGGGAGGGAGGGGTCCCTCTAGGCCTCGCGACTGGACCGTGGGGTTCGTTTCCACCTGATCCCTGCTGAGGCCAAGGCCTTTCCCGCATCTGTCGGGCGTGTGGATTTCCTGTCTCCTGATGTTTCTGATCAGCTTCTTGTCCACAGGATTGTGTGTCTCCTGACCTGAGGAGTTCTCTGTACCCTCTGGGTTCTAGTCCTTGTTGGTTTCATGTCTGACCTTTTTAATTCTCTTAAGGGGGTGTGTCCACTCACGGACACATGAGTACCTTCCCGGTGGCCCCTCTACAAGCCCAGGTCTGTGGCTGGGCTGGCCCTGAACCCACGTGTATTTCCTTTGAAAACTTGGAAGCAGAGAGATAATGGGAGGAGAAAAGGGGGGCTGAGAACGGACAGCAGGTAGAGAACAGAATGTGGAAATTTCAGGTGTTTTCCAGGTAGAATGGTTTTCATTTAAATACTTCTAGCAAAGCCCAGGTAACAGCAGTACGAGGAGCAGAAACAGCCCAGGACAAGGGTGACTCCCCGTGTTGGGCCCAAGGACAGACGGATGACACCCAACAGGAAGGAGTGTGGTGGTCAGGCAGCCCCTCCCACGTCCTGGCAGAGAGGCCCCCGCTTTGCTGGTTATGGAGGCAGGAGGGGACCTGGCAGGTGGCGCTGGGACGAGGGACAGGAGGCTGCAGATGTTTCCTGAAACCCCACTGTGGCCCCGCACGGGAGGGCGGCCGAAGCAGTACCAGTGCACGGGCCCAGCTGAAGAATTTGGGGATCCGCCCCCAAGTCCCGCACCAACAAGGGTACAGGGAAGATGTGGGCGGGGCCTGCCTCTTGTCGGCCGTGGGGGTGGGTACGGAGCGGGAGGCGGGAGGGGCTCTGCCAGCAGCTGGCTGTTGGGTCGCAGTTTCTGTCCCCAGGGCTGCCTCCCACCTGTGGCCCTGCAGAGGCCATGGGGGTGGGGTGAGGGGGCCACCGCAGAGACCCCAGGATCAGTCAGGACAGGGGAAGCTGACTCTGCCCTGGACCAAGAGATGAGTGGAAGGGATGCCCATGAGAGCCTCGCCTCCTCCCCCGAGTCCCTGTGGGGGGCCAGCTGCCTCCTGCGGGGAGGGGCCGGGGCCAGGCTGGTAGAGGCACCTCAGAGGACCCCCTGCCCCCAGCCTCCCTGGTGACCTATGGGACATTGTGGCCGACTGCCAACAGGTTCCCTTCTGGCACTTTTCTCCTTCTGGACCCTCTCCCTTTAGCAGTGGAGCAGAAGTTCATAGTGGACCACCTGACAGGTGGCCCCAAGGGAGGCTCTTGGGGTCCCCAGTGCAGGCCAGGGGGGGCCTGGATAGAGCCAGACCTGTCGCTCCTCCCCCAGGACCTCACAGGGGGCGCATTTGAAGACAATCTGAGGTCGCTGCACCTGCAGGAGGGCCGGGATTTCCTTCACTTCAGCTGACAGACCCATGGCAGCTGCTCCCAGGTACGTACGAGGCCCCCAGCAGCCGCAGCCCCGGGTCGAGAGCAAGTAGGGAAGGATGGCCCCGTGGCCCCCAGTGGGGAACGTGCCCGATGGAGGGTGGTACCCAGATGCCCCTCAAGTCCCCTTCACCAGGAGGGCGCGTCTTAAGTGTTCTTATCAGGTGTGGTAAAGCACACAGCCGTGAGCACAAGCCTGAGGGGTGTTGTCCACACCCCACCGTGTATCTCTGACACGTGTCCACACGTGTGTACAGACACCGCAGACCAAGACATGGAGCAGCTCCTCTGCCCTCGGGGAGGGCGTGGCCGCACAATGCACCCTCCCCAGAGAGCCTCCCTCGCATCTGTGGCAGACGTTCTAGTCACCGCACAGCTCCCCAGCGCCTGCCTCGTTCCCAGCTCTGGCCACTGAGGAAAGTCTGGTCTGTGTCTGGGTGGGTGGCTGGCTCCATCCACGTGGGGGCCGCATGTGTGAGAGACATGGTACTAGACAAGGCCCACCCCGGGGACAGGGGCTGCGTGTTCACGGCTTGTCTGGCGGGAGCTGACCGCTCACCGAGCGCAGCAGAGACCTGCGGGACGGGTGGAGGGGGAGGCCCCGCTGTGCCTGGCGGGGGCCGTGGGTGTGAGTGGTCAGGGGAGTGAGTCTCCTTCTCCGATTGGTCCTAAGTTGGATGTATGGCTAGAACTGGGGAAGCTGGCAGTTGTGACCACGTCCTGGCCATTGGGGACCAGTGGCTACAGGGTTCTATGTTGAGACATGGTCTGGAATAGTCCCTTTGTGCATTTAGTCTTTCGGTCCCAGGAGGCCAATGGCTTTTCCCTAAAGGTGACGCACGGCTGCTACCCCTGGGGGCTTGTCCCCTTAGATCTAAGAACAAATCATTGATGTGTTGAATCATTAGTGCCATCAATGCTGGAGTTGAGTGATGATTCCCACTGATGGGAGCCCTGCCCTAACAGTTCATGTGAACAAGGCAGTAACTCCTGGGTCCAGGGAGGGTCGGGGGGGCTTGAACAATCAGGAGTGGCCTCATTGTGGAGTCAGGTCTGAGTCAGAATTCCCCGCCTTGGTGATTTAAAAGCATCGGGGTCTCTGCATGCAGAGTCTTAGAAGACCCTTCCCAAAGCACATGAGGTGTTGGTCAGAGGCAAGAGGATCAGTGTTCTGGCCACAGGACTCCAGGACCTTTTAAAAATGCATGTTTATTTTTATACTGTATGCTACTGTTGTCCATTTAAAAAACATTCTATGTGCTTTTAAAAATCTACACATTAGCCGTTATTCTTTTTGTTACATGGTCACTGTTTATCGTTTTCTCTGCCCAACATTCTCTCTTGCACCTGCATTCACCTCTGGCAGCAGGAAGATGATCCCTAAGCTTTATCCACTAGAATCTGCCCCCAGAATCTGCCTGAAGATATTTCTGTCATCACAACTGGGAAGGGGGTTTGCTACTGGCATCTAGGTTGTTGCTAAACATTCTGCAACATGCAGGATGGTCCCCACAACTAAGAATTATTCGACCTCAAATGTCAACCATGTCAAGATTGGAAACCAGCAGTGTCATCAAGGAGGTCTGTTGAATCTGTAACAACCTGTTTTGTTCTTCCCTGAATGACAGCTGTACTAGCTTCCGTCCAGCCGAGGCGAACTGTCTTCTCTCAGCTCGATGAGGATCTCATTCCAGTGTTAAGTCCACAGTTGCCGTCCAAGAGGGGCAGCTGCCCGGACCACCCAGTCTCCCAGTAGTTCTGCTGCAACGTGTCCAAACGTGAGCTTGTCCTGTTTGGGATCCTGCTTCTATCACCAAGTATGTGGCACCGTCTCCTGAGACCCCAGGTGCACACAGCACAGGTTCTCTGGTGTCTCTTGACTTTGTTTTCATATTTTCCAGTTGTTTTTCTGGATAAAATTCCTTCACATCTTCCAGTTCCCCAATTCTCTCTTCAGCCATGTCTAGGAGGTTGTTTAATTCATTCATTGAGCCTTTTCCCCCCTAATTTCCTCTTGATAATTTCTAACCCTTTTCAAAACTGAATTCATTTTATATTTTGTGTCTTTTGGGGTCTGATTTTATTAAGGTCTTGCTAATGGTGCCTTGTTTCTTTGTGCATTTTGTGCAATTTGGGGATGTGAGCTTATGTTCTTCTCTCTGTGGGGCTCAGCCTGCATCCTTCCAGAGAGGGTTTTGTTTGCCTCCTCTGCCCAGTGTCTATCAGCACCGCTGGCCGGGGGCCAGTGTGATCGCACTCCCCTCCACCAGCACCGGGCAGAGACCGAGACAGGTGTGCTCCTGTGGGGGGACCTACTTCTCACTCTCCTTGCTGCTGAGGGTACAGCTATTTAGGGCCGCAGCTGTATGTGGGGTCTGCTACTGGATTTGGCCCTGGACCTTACACTACCACATCCAGACTTCCCAACCAGCCTCCAGGGCTCAGCAGACAGGGATCCTGGGGACACCAGGGACCTGCTCACTGGGATGGTTCACTCTGTGTCTGGGACATGGCCATATGCTCACGGCCGCACCGCTGCCCTCACATATCCTGTTCCAGGCACGAGGCTTCTTGCGGCTCTTCAGACCCACCCACCTCACTCCCACTGGGGCCACAGGTGCCCTTCTCTGCCCCTTTTGGGGGAGGGTCTCCTGACCACTCCCTCTACCAGGTGGCAGCCCAGCACTGTCCACTCACCCCGGCTTGCTTCAGACCACTGCTTTCCACGACGTCCACCTCTGCTGTTGTCTGCTGCTGGCCACGTCGTCAGTCATGAGGGGGGGACTCCCCACAAATCCGTCACCTGGACCCAGGTGGGCTCCAAATGAAGGAGGAGGTTCCCAGCCACCAGACGCCTGATGAGAGCAGGTGGTGACCAGTAGGATTTGACATGGCTGAAGGTGTGCAGGGGCGGCTGGACATTGCTGGCTTTGTTGGTTTTCCTCGGGTTGCAAAGGTAGACCAGCAATGGAAGAAGAACTGCTTCATGACAGTATCATCAACGTGGTAAACTGGCCTGTCTCCATGTCTCTGGAATCTTGGTGTTTTTTTAAATTATGCTAAAAACAGTTCATTTTATTCCTTCTCAAAAGCTCCTTGCTTGCTTTTCTCAGCCAAGGTCTAGGTGCTCCTCTGTGGACCCCGTCTGCTGCAGGGATACAAGTGGGGCCTCCTGCGGCCACCCTGCAGGAGAGCCTTCCAACCAGCGTGGCCTCATGTGGCCTGAGGCCACCTGGCCATCCAGGACCCCTCACCACGTGACAGCGTCCACCAGCTACGAGGCCTCTGGCTATTCTTCCAATGAAAATGGAAAACTCTCTACTTATTTTCAAGAGGAGACACGTTTTAAGGCTTAAATGAAATTAAAGTTAAAACCTCACGCAAGACTAACATGGGCTTCCACTCTCAGGGAAGGTCAGCGATCCCGGGACATCCGGTGGCTCAGCTGGAGCAGGAGAAGCTCACTTAGCAAAGGCAGCAGGAAAACGCATCTCAGGATTGTACCAACAACAAACACCTACCATAGCCTCCAGCCGTGGGCCCGTGGGCGCACACATCCCAGGAGGGGCAGTCTGTCCCGTGGCCCAGGTGCAGGAGCACGGTCCTGGGCCTGTGGCCGGACGACTTCACCTCAGATGTTCTACCTGCCCATCCACATCTGTCCTGCATCCAGACCTCAACCCATGAAGCAGCAGGTGGAAGGGTGGGGATGGCCCAGGAGCCTGCCACACAAAGGCTCCCGTAGTAGGCGGCCTGACCCCTCAGCACTGAGACTGGCCACGTAGGTGCTCAGGTGGGGAACCTTTACACACATCAGCCTCACTGGCCCCTGGACAGGTCAGCATGAGTGCCAGCCCATGTGGACAAAAGCAGCCTGTCTTTGCTTCAGAAACCCCGAGTGTGTACCCCATCCTGGACAAATGAAAAAAAGGTTCAGACACTGTGGTTCTTCTCCCACCACCAGAGAACCACTTCCTGGAGGCCACATGTCGGCAGATCTGTGAAGCCACTGACCGTGCCCTGCTTCCGTCGAGGGTTTGAGCTGCCATCACAAGTCCCCTGTGTAGCTGGAACTGGTCCTGGCGGGATTCTGAGGACACAGGTCGGCTCTTTCTGACTGAATGAAACCACACGAGGGCGGGTGACGTGCGTGTGACGGCCATGTGCGCTGGGCACTAGAATGGGGTGAGGAGGGAAGACGGCCCCCACCAGCGCTGCAAAAGCGACCTGGGGGCGGCGCTCTACGGCACCCACCCCCACCCCGAGGAATGGCGCCTTCTCTGCCTCTGCAGCATCTGACATGTAACGTGAGTCGCTCAGAGCTCGTCAGCGGCTACGAGCAAGCCTAACAAGGCCATGGTGGACGTGGTGACGGGAGGCTGCAACCGGCCTGTCCCGGACCTGTCCCCTCTGGGGCCACCCCTCCCAGCGGGTCTCGGTGCAGGAGCCGGGGGAGCCTACAACCCCCTCTGGTTCCAGCTCCCCCACCAGCACCAGTGTCAGGCACAGGCAGATACAGAACTGCTCAGCACATGATTTTATAAGTAAGACACAGGTTAGAGATTAGCACAAATGCACCAACAGCCCAGGTCACTGTGGCACAGGATGCATGGAAAGAAAGGCCACCAGGTGACGAACTCCAGGTCCCTCACACGCACCAGCCAGACCGCCGCCGTCCATCCAGGTCTTCCATGCCGACCGTGCCCGGGCTCCTCCTCCCAGCCAGGCAGGCAGAGGCAGGACTCAGCTTCCCGGACTGGCCTCAGCGGACACTAGGCTGCGGAGGACACATGACAGGGTCAGCCCAGTCAGCGCAGTCTCCCCAACCCTCCCTGGGTCGCGCTTCCTGCAGGAAACTGCATCTGTGCCGTTTCCCCGAACGTGCCAGGAGCCCCGTGGCCAACACAACCTCTGGGCAGCAAGCAGGTAGGGAGGGTGACTATACTGTCCCCCCAACTTCATCCGTGTGACATTTTCCTAATTGTAGAAAGCACGTTTCCTTAGGAAGCCAGTGTTGTGTTTGGCCATCACACAAGGAGAGGGGAGAGTTGACACTCAGCCTGCCATCCCTGTCACCCACAGTGTCACCTGGGGGCCGGCCAGAGCTGCCCTCACCCCGCATCTGACGGGGCCCTGTAGGGGCCCCAGAGAAGGGCCAGGCGAGGCGGACACGAGTACAGCATAGTTGGGGGGGAGGAAAGGGGGAAAAAGACGTCACCTCAGAACTAACTTAGCCACAAGGAGAACAGAGAGTTAGAAGCACAGAGAAGAGAACTGAAGGACAGTGAAGAGAGCGGCGGCTGAACGGAAGGCAGGCCACGACCATCTGGGCCCTGGGAAGCACGGGAGCCCCCGCCCGGTGCCGCCCGTCCTGACTGCTGCACGTGGGGAAGGAATGCTGTCCTGATGGGCAGCCACTAACAAACAGCAGGAAAACTGCAGGAAGTTAACAGAAGGGGAAGTGAAATGGTAAAAATGTCGTTAACCAATCCAAACAAAGACAAGAAAGGAGCAAAGAAACAAACAGGGTTGAACAGAAAATGGAAAGATGGCAAACTAACCCAGTAAATCCAAAATCACACGTGAAATGTAAGTGGACAAAACACTCCAATTACCAAAAACGGTTAAACTGGATTAAAAAGAGATGAGACCTATCTACTGTTCATAAGAAACATTTAAATGTAGGAACACAGAAAATTGAAAGTGAAAAACTACATAAACACTAATCAAAAACTCCGCTGTGGTTCTATTAACACGAGACAAAGGAGACTTCAAACCCTCCTGTGGTTTCCCTGAAGATGCGAACAAGAACCCGGAGGGGCTCTTGTCCGGGACCTGCTGCTGCAGCAAACACCCTGTGCTCTGGTTACTTAGCTCCTATTCCCCCAACAAGGCTGCCTTCAACAAAAAAGTACAAAATACAACAAAAGGCAAGAAAAAGCAGTCTGAAGAGACAGTGCAAGTGTAAGAACCAGACTCAGAAATGGCAGAGACGTTGGAACTATCAGACCAGGAATCTGAAACAGCTGTGATTAATACGCCAAGGACCCTAGTGGACAAAGTGGCAGCACGCAGGGACAGACAATGTAAGCAGGGCAACGTAAGCAGCGGTGGAAGGGCTAGAGACCACAAACACCATAACTGAAACGGATGCCTCGGACGGGCTTGTCCTAAGACCAGATGTGGCCAAGGAAACAATCAGTGAACTTGAAGACAGGTCAACAGAAACTTCCCAAATTGAAAGGCAAAGAGAAACAAAAATGAAAAAAATAAAAATATCCAAGAACTGTGGGACAATTACAGAAAGATGTGCAACATCTCTGCTCCAAAAACCATAAAACACTGAGGGGGCCCATGCATGGACATACCATGTTCATGGTCAGAAGGCTCAAAGCAGAGACGTCACTTCTCACCAAATCGACCTTCAGGCTGCAGGCAACCTCGGCCAAACTCCTGAGGCACAAACTGACAAGTTGATTCTACAGGTGGGGTAGGAACCCAACGGCCAGGAAGAGAAGACAATCATGAAGAAAAAAGGACCATAGGATTGAGACATCTGGGCACTGTGACCCACTGTGAAACCTAAACCCATCCCTGCATCTCTAGGACTGAGACCTACATCTGTATCTGTAGGACAGGCTGCGCTGGCTCACGGATGGACAGAGAGACCCAGAGGACAGACAGTCCAAGAGTAGAGCCACATGTGTGGCCTGACGACATGACATAGCGAGAAGGGAGCTGGGTCAGCTAGATCGTGAGTCCAAACGTAAAAGGTAAAAAACAGTAAAGCTTTTAGAAAAAAACAGAGAATGTCAACCCTGGAGGAGATCAAGATACCCCAAACAGGACCACATTAGGTCTAAGGACAAGAAGGACATCCCTGAAGGAGAGGACATTTGCAGGACATGCGTCCAGAACAAGGTCCCTGAAGACAAAGTATAAAAAGACGGACAACCCGGAGAGAACATGAAAGATCTGACACGTGACGAAAGACAGTGTCCGAATGGCTCAGATCTCAGAAAAGGTGGTCACACTCCCGTCACCAGGGAAACCAGGGGGCCCCACATCCTGGAGCTGCCACGGTGGCCCTGAGCACACACGCTGCCAGGGAGCACCGGTCACTTTGGAATCTGCTTGTCAGCATTTCCCACCGTGAGTCCTCTGCCAGGTGAGTCCACTGGAAATGGGAACCGGTGACCCCCGCAGCCTGAGGCTCACGTCGGGGGGTGTTCAGGGCAGACACCCAGGTGCGTGGAGACCTGGAACCACGCACTACAACCGCCACGCACTTCTGCACGGACGTCCTTCCTCAACAGGAAGCTCAGAAACAGCCTCTCCAGAGCCAGGGTTCAAACCCAAGGCCAGAGGGACACAGCCGATGGAAACAGGAGGAGGGCACGCCCACTCCCCAGGACCACAGTCCGTGTTGCTGCGACCCACTCCAGCTCCTGCAGGACCCACAGACTGAAGAGAGACCGAATTCTGATTCTCTGCCAGGAACACACAAAACAGTCTCAAGTCTCCCAATGACACAGCCTGCAAGAACAGCTTGTGGCCCTCGATCTCAGAAAACCGCAGCTACAACACACACACCACACTTGCCATGGAGGACGGCAACTTCAGCAGACACCAGCAGGCTCTGGGAGGCCCTGGAGGTGACAAAGTCCCAAGTGGGATGGGTGTCCCGGGGGCAACTGACACGGCGGAAGGCTGCTATGCTGCTCTGAGGGCGAAAGAGGCCAGGGTGCTGGGTGCCGTGCTCCACAGGACACACGTGAGACGTGCCTGGCCGGAGAGAGCGTGCTGGCGGGGGTGATGTGGGGGACAGGGCGAGCGGGAGCAGCAGCAGAAACACTGCCCCATCGCTTGGGGTGCCCCCAGGCTCAGCCCACGGGGAGGAGCTGGCAATGGGCACAGCGTCTGGCTTGCAGGGTGAGGGTGGGGGCAGGTGGGAGAGGAGAGTGGGGGCCTCAGCTCTGCTCCCGTCCCAGGGCCCTGGCAGGGCCGCCTCCCTGGGGTCCTGAAAGCTCTACGTGGACCGTGACATGGAAAGCGAGGCAGGCAGCACGGCCTGGAATGTTCTAGACCCTGGAATTCAAGAAAGGAGCTTGTTGGAGCTGCATTTGGAGGCCTCACAAGGGCCCCAGGTAAATCAATGAAGTTGAAACACACCCTCACACCATACACAAAAATAAACTCAAAATGGTTTAAAGACTTAAGACACAACACTGTAAAGCTCCTAGAAGAGAGGATAGGCAAAACATTCTCTGACATAAATTGTACCAATGTTTTCTTAGGTCAGTCTCCCAAGGCAACAGAAATAAAACCAAAAATAAACAAATGGTACCTAATCAAACTTACAAGCTTTTGCACAGCAAAGGAAACCATAAAAAAAAAACTGAAAAGACAACCTATGGAATGGGAGAAAATACTTGTAAATGATGCAACAGACAAGGGCTTAATCTCCAAAATACAAACAGCTCATACAACTCAACAACAACAAAACAACCCAATAAAAAAATGGGCAGAAAATCTTAATAGACATTTCTCCAAAGACATACAGATGGCCAGTAGGCACATGAAAAAATGCTCAACATCACTAATTATTAGAGAAATGCAAATCAAACCTACAATGAGGTACCACCTCATACCAGTCAGAATGGCCTTCATTAAAAAGTCTACAAATAACAGATGTTGGAAAGGGTGTGGAGAAAAGGGAATCCTTTTACACTGTTGATGGGAATGTAAGTTGGTGCAGCCACTATAGAAAACAGTGTGGAGGTTCCTCAGAAAACTAAAAATAGAATTACCATATGATCCAGCAATCCCACTCCTGGGCATATACCCAGACAAAACTATAATTCAAAAAGATACATGCACCCCTGTGTTCAGAGCAACACTGTTCACAATAGCCAAGTCATGGAAACAACCAAAATGTCCAATGACAGATGAATGGATAAAGAAGATGTGGTACGTATATACAATGGAATACTACTCAGCCATAAAAAAGAATGAAATAATGCCATTTGCAGCAACATGGATGCAACTAGAGATTATCATACTAAGTGAAGTAAGAAAGAGGAAAACAAATACCATATGATATCACTTATATGTGGAACCTAAAATATGGCACAAATGAACCTATCTACAAAACAGAAACAGACTCACAGACATAGAGAGCAGTCTTGTGGTTGTGGGTGGGAAGGGAGAGAGAAGGACTGGGCCGTTGGGATTAGAGATGCAAACCATTATACACAGGATGGATAAACAACAAGGTCCTACTGTCTAGAACATCGAACTATAATCAATATCCTGTGATAAACCATAATGGAAAAGAAAATGAAAAGAAGAATGTCTGTATGTGTATAATTGAGTCACTTTGCTGTACAGCAGAGATTGGTTCAACATTGTACATCAACTATACTTCAACTTAAAAAATTAAATTCAAAAAATTAAAACAACTTATAGCAGCTAGGATGTGGGAGTACTTAAATACTCAGTTTGGTCTACTGTTTGGATAATGATGAGTAAACACTTTAGATGTTCTATTAAAAATTCTATTGATTAATAAATATTGAAAAATATTTTAAAATAATGTCGATTTTAAATTGTAAAAAAAGAAAAAGAAGGGGCCCCAGGTCCCCCATGTGGCCTGAGGGGACAGGTGGTTACCTTGGGGACGAGCTGAGGTCTGGGCACGCCCAGGAGGTCACACAGGCGGTTCCGCTGGGCTCTCACGACCGGGAGCTCTGCATCCCTGGGGAGGAGACGAGGGGAGCAGCATCAGCCGCAGGAACAGTCCATGCAGTTAAACCTGCCAAGATCTTTAAACTCTCACTACACTTCCTATCGGGTGTGCAGAAAACCCAAGGCACCTTAGATGAGGTAGGAATCAGGGAAAAAGGACGCCTCACTCCAGAACCTACACCCCGGTGAGCCTACCTTGGGTGGGACACCACAAGGCTTTGCTCCTGAGCCCTTTCTTGGGAAACTGCAGAGGATGAGCCTCACCAAACAGGGAGCCCCGTGAGGGGCACTCAGCCCCCAAACAGCCCAACCCAGGGGCCAGTGACAGGAAATGCTAAGACAGCAGCTGTTCACTTATAACTTTCATTAAAAACAAAAATTAAATTTAGCAATACCATAAAGAAAACTGGGCATGTTTTTCTTTTATAATAAGAAAAAATGAGTTAGCTTTAAATCCTCTAGAAGGTTAACCCCGCCCTGAACTGTGAGAGGAGAAAGGCAGGCGTGGGGAACTCAGGGGAACTCTGGGACCCACTGGGTGTTGGTGGTTTCATGTCATGCTCCCTTCACTGTCCTTTTCAAGCTGAAGAGTTCAGAGTGTAATGCAGAACGTGCCTCCGTGCTTTTAAAGCTGACAACGTAACAGAAAAATGTATCCCGTCCCAGCTGCTCACAGAGCGGAGGCATCCACGTCTCCTGAGGCCACGTTTTCTGCTCTGGAATTTTCACCGAGGCGCCCGCAAGATGTTCACCAGAATGCCCTCCTGCTCGAGGCCAAGTATCTCCCTAGAAAACCTTAACACAGCCTTAAAACCAGAGGCCCTTTTCTGTCCTTCAGGCCACAGTGGCTCACGTCCAAGCAGGGGAGCTGGGCCATCAGGCCAGGAACGGAAGCTGCATCAGTATGAGGTCTGTGCAGAGCTCAACCCTTGTAGGAACATCACTGTTTTGAGGGTAGTGCACGTGAGTAGGTTATGCACATCCTTTCCCGCGTAAGCAGAGTGCACTGACCCCAACGACGGAACCCAGTCCTGGGGGACCCTCGTCACTGGTGCCTGAGCAGGCCGCTGCCTAAATAACCTCTGAACTTTGGTCCTGTGTCACCCTGTAGGGCGTGAGTGAGTGTGTGTGCATGTGAGTGTGTGCAGTGCCTGGAGTGGGACAAGCGTCACTCCCGTGTTTGTCATCATTCGGTGCTGCCCGCTGGACGCATGCCCACGGGCTACCCCTTCCCCTGCTTCCCCACAGCCCCCTCCACCCCCATCCAACACCCTCTTTCAAACCTGCCACCCAAGCTCAGAGTCGAGGAGCCAACAGAGATAATAGGAAACTGTGCCTAAAACGAACCTGGAGACCCGACCTGGAACAAGGGCTGACACCGGCTGTCTGGGAGGGAAGTGGGTGTCTGGGGTGGGAGGGAGGACAACTTATTCTTCTATTCTTCCTGGTTCCCTCTGTCTGTTCGATTTTTGAACGTGTCCACACATGGCCTTTTCCACCAAGAGTGAGCAAAGGCCAGTGAACGGCTCTCCTCTGCGGCGAGTCTGGGCCTGGGGGCCCCTGCTGCAGCCACTCAACACCCTTCTGCTCCTTGGGGGCCACAACTGACACACGGGGTGCGTCCCCGAGGAGGGAGAAACTGCCTGCCACGCCACACACTGCCCTGCATTTCTGACGCCGCAGTTCAGGGGGCAGGAGCTGCCATTCTCAAGTGACTTCAACCCCAATGAACTGCAGAAACGGGGCCACCAGCACCCACCGGCACCCAGAGCCGTGACGTGATCAACAGAAAAGCGACTGCAGAGAAATAGGAAGTCAGCCTCTAACCAATCAGTGCTCAGAACCACCCACCTTTTCACTTACAAAAATTGTTATTTGGGAAAAAATAATTTCACTTTGAAAATCTTCCAGCCTGAACACCCCAGGAAGATCCCCCTCCTCCCTCATCTGGCCGCCCAGCCCCTCTTGGGTGTAAGGAGTGAGCCTGTGCTACAGAAACGTGGACACGTGGGTGAGGAGAGATCGGTTACAGACACCACTGCCGCCTCATAAACCCAGAGCTGAGGCAGAGGGCTGGAGCCCGTCTTCCCTCTGCTCTGGAGGGTTTTGAGAAAGACCACAAACAGGTTCTGGGTGTCCCGCTCACTTTGGCGCTGCACCTGCCACACTCTCGGGAAGAGGGCAAGGGCCCATGCTCACCAGGCCGTGCTGTTGAGCACATCCATGACCTCATCTAGGACGTCCGCGGCCACCACATCGTAGGTCAGCACCATCTCGTACACCTGGCTGGCCGTGCTCTTCCGGATCTGGAGGGACAAACCGAGTTGGTGGGAGGGGAAAGCCCGCGACAGAGAGCAGAGCTGACGGGACCCTGCCCGGAAGCAGGGACGAGGGCCCAGGCACCTCCCGGGGGCCCAGAGTCCAAGTAAAACAGGAAAGGCTCGCCGGGCAGACGGTTAAGAGGAACTGACCTTGGACCGCCGCTCAGGAGACTGTGGCCACAACCGATGAGTGACCACGAGGCACGCTCCGCCCGGGCTGCCCCGTTCCCCTGTGGTCCCCCAGAGGCCCTTATCAGGAGGAGCATCATTCTTACTGAAATGCTTCATTAAAAACCTGCACCTTATCAGAGAAGTCCTCTCACCTGCTTTCTTTTCTAGCTGTCCCTGGGTGGGGGGGCCTTATTTCATGGAACAGGTGCTCTTGGAATCCCGAGGCCTACCCCCAGAGCTCCTGGTTTGGCAAGTCAAGGCCTGAGAATCTGCATTTCTGATGAGGGGAGGGGCGTCCAGTGACCCCACTTTGAAAACAGCTGTGCTAGATGACAGTTAAAGTTACTTTAGCTGTTAAGGAAGGTGTCACATTTGAGTTATCGGAAGAGCATTTCTTCTGCCGAAGGGAAAGAAGAGACTTCCTGGGAAACCCGACCCTGGGGTGGGAGCTGTGGGGTAGGCGCCTTCCAGGAGCCCCTGAGCCAGAGCCTGCAGGACCCCGATGGGCTGAAACTCCCCATCCACCCACCCCGTGGCAGGGCACCTGGGTGCACCTGCAGCCAGGATCCCAGGGGGCAGGGGTCCCAGCCAGCATCGGGTGTTTCCCTGGCACCTGGGCTCACTCCCTGGGGCTCCAGGGGCACATCTGTCCCCAGGCCCTTCGCCCCCAGGGGCCAGGCTTAACCATCACACTGCAGCTGCCGCATCCACAGGCACAGTATGCCCCGCCCACCCTGATGAGGGCCCGCCCCCCATCAAGGTCCGCTTGCGCCAACACCAGGGAGCATCAGACCCCGGCGCCAATGTGCGGGCCGGGATGCTGGCCCCGAGTGGGGCCTGGAGCTGCAGACACTCACCACGGGGAAAGGGTGGCAGAGCAGGAGGAACAGCTGCAGGAGGACCTTCCTCCTCACGTCTCCGGGGAACTGCACCAGCCCACAGAACCTGCAGGGACCCCGCACTCCGGTGAGCTGACCCCCGCCCAAGCCTGCTGCCTGGATACCCCAGGCCTTCACTTCACTGGGGGGCCTGCCCGTCTGCGTGGGATGGGAGGCCCCCCAGGTGCTGCCCGTGGTGACCCCCAGGCCTCAGGGCTGTTCCACTGAGGAGGCAGCCCTGGGTTCACATCCACTTTCTCCCTGCAGGTGGGGGCATCCAGATCTCCAGAGTGTCGGGGAATTGGGGCTTTTTCTATGACAACACTCCCTGACCCGACGCCCACCCGTCTGGGAGGCTGGTCCAAGGGTGGGCAGGCTGTGGCCGGACCCACCTGCTCCACCAGGAACACCGGCCAGCGTGACCAGGGCCACGGGCCTCTCACTCTGACATCAGAACGCCCCCGACCCCGCACTCTCAGCTGCTGGGCCGGCCCCTCCCTTTACCGCCTTAGTGAGTTACTTGGAACTCACACCGCGATGCTGGACCTCAGTTTCTGGACGTCTTTGGACTTCTTGATCTCCTCCTTACAAAGCGCGAGCAGCTTCACACAGAAGGGGTGGCTGGAAGGAAAGCACAGGACCCAGAGGTGGGCTTCCAGGGAACATCTGATGATGGCGGCCACCCCCGAAGAGGAGAAGCCTCGTCCCTGGGGACATGCACCAGGGCACGTCAACACCAGGGCATGTAACTGGCTCCTCTGCAAGTGCAGCAGGGGACAGACACCCGCTGTCTCGTGCACTCAACAAACCACCTTCCCCGCGGCACCTCCCCGGCCTCAAGGCCCCTCAACAGGAGGGCAGGCTGACCCCTGGTGGGGCCTCGACGTAACAGGAACACCCAGAACTCAGCCCCGCTGCAAGCCCAGCCAACGTGTGCTGTGTCGGCGCCAGGCTCAACCCAAGATCAAAAGAGGACGACCGAATCGTGGCCAGGCCCCACTCACTCACTTCCAGGTCCAGGTCCTTGGAGGGTCAGGGAGGGACTGAAGGCATCCTCCCCGGCTCTGCTTGGCCAAGGAGAACATGGGGCCACGGTGGCCACGACCAGCGTGAGTCCCCGTGAGATGAACATGCCCCAGGCCGCAGCCCCAGGCCAATTCTGGCCATACGATGAGGGCTGAGGCACAGCGGTCTGAGCGGCCCCACGCTCCCTCTTCCCGTCCACTGGCCAGGTGACCTGGGATATGGCTGGGGGCAGAGCCTTATCTCACCAGACTCCCAGGTGAGGGCGCAGGACAGACCTCCCGCCCTCGGCAGGCAGACGGCAGCCGCCCACGGTGGCCATTTCAGGGTCAACCTGTGGCAGCAGCTCCCCTGACCAGAAGGGGTCCTGGGGACACTCTCCTGTCTTCTCAGGCTAAAGGAGACCTCAGCCCCCCAGCGGCACCCCCGCCACCTGCCATCCACGTGGCACCAGTGTCCTCTCGGCCGGCCCACCCGCCAGCCCCACCCCTCCCTGATCCATCCGGCTTCTCCCCACAGCTCACTGAAATGCCTGTCAGGGACCCAATGACCACGAGGTCGCTGAGGGCCATGGTCACTCCTGTCCTCAGCCTACGTGACCACTCGGCACACATCATTGACGCCCCCGGTGACTGCCCCTCCGCCTCACCTTCTTGCTGGTAGATCTGCTTTCCCTCTGCTCCCCGTCTCCCTAACGATGGGGCACCCCTACAGCTCCGTCACAGCGCTTCTGTCTACACACCTCCCCTGGCCACCTGTCTACACCTGCCCCCCTGGTGGCCTCACGGGACCACATACCACCCATTTTCTGAGGACATTCCACCGAGTTCCAGCCTAGAAGATCCATCTCCTCTGGACGAGACCTAACAAGCATCTTAAACCAAACATCTCTGCTATGAACTGAATGTTTGTGTCCCCGAGATTCCTACATTGCAGCTCTAATCTGGAACATGAGAGTGTTAGGAGGTGGGGCCCTGGGAGGCAATTAGAACATGACATGGAGCCCACGGTGGGATCAGTGCCCTGCAAACAGGAGACACAAGAGGTGGTCTTTCTGCCATGGGAAGACACAGCGAGACTGCGTCCCTGTGCTGATCTCGGACATTCAGCCTCCAGCATCGGGAGGAATGAGTTTCTGGTGTTTAACGGCCCGGGCTGTGGCATTTCTGTTACAGCAGCCTGACCTGCTAGGACAGCCTTCCAGCTGGACCTCCAGGCCTCTCTGGTCCACACCGACTCCATCCAGCCTTCCTGAGAACCACTGCCCCCTTCCAGTGGCCAGTCCAGGAAAGCCCACAGTCACCCTCGGCTGCCTCGCCCCCTCACACCCACACTGACCTGCAACCGGAGGTGTCCGGCAGCACGTGCGGGGCGCACTGCTCTCCCTGGCTCCCTGGCTCCCACATCTCCTGACGGCAGCACCCCCTTCCCTGGGCCCCGGGACTCCCCTCCAGCAGCAGCAGCGGGAGGTGAGCCTGACACTTGGGGTACTATTTTCTCCTACCATTTTATTTTGAAATTTTCAAACCAGGAATAGGTTAAGATCTGAAACAGAATATTTAGTAAGCACCGTCATACAATGTATAAAAGGATCACATCCCACAACCAGGGGGCGTATCCCGTGAATGCACAAGTTGCTCTGAGAGTAGGTATAAGGAACATGCTGCGATGTACCATCGGCAAGTTAAAGGGGAAAGCCTTTGATGCTATTCAGTTAAAAGAGCGTTTGAGCGTCTCAGCAAAGACGTAACGACAGGGACCAGATCCACTCCCCCTAGTTTTGTTCTAGTGAACAAAACTCCCTAGACAGCAGGCTGCAAAGGACGGTGACCACTGAGGCCTGGGAGGCAAAGGAGGTGAGCCTGCAACTGCCCAGCTTCCTGCCTGCGGAGGGGACATGGGGGGGACCTGGGCAGAACCTGGTGCCACCCTGAGTTTTTGGTTTGCAGGGCAGAGGGCCCCCAAGGATTCACCCAAGCCCTGATCAGTGCAAGGACACTGCCCCAGACTGGGGAAGAACCCCCAGAAAGATGACACACAACGACTGTCACCACCAGCCGAGCAGGAAGCTCTGAGATCAAGCAGCCGATCAAGCAGCAGAGACCTCACAAGTGGGAGAAAATTAACCCCAAGGCAGCACAGCCTCAGATGGGGAGGCTGATGAAGCGGCTGCAGTGTACCTGTGCTCGGCAGCTGAGCAGCCCTGAACACAGCAGAGGAGGGAAGTGGCCTCTCAGACCCGCTCCCTGCGCCCACACCCACCCGGCCTGTCCACCTGGACCAGATCCCAGCACCGTGACCATCACGGCCCTCTGCGATCCCCATTCACCGTCCTGTCCACCATCCATAACTGCCCTGACTGCAGGCCCCCGTCAGAGGGGACACCTCACCTGCTCTGTTTCCCGCCTGGACAGCAGGGCTGCAGCAGGGGCCCCCACCCCCATGTGGGAGCAGCCAATGCTTCTTGGTGGCACTTACACTGTGTATAAAAACTGACCCTGAACGTACTAGAAAGCTATCTCCTAGAAGCCAGATTTCTGGATCTCACCAGCTGTTCTCTGAACACTTACTTCTCCTCGGTGGTGAAGATGGCGAAGCAGCCGTTGGCTAGCATCTGATCCAGCATCTTTAGCAGCGGCACAGACACCCTGGGAGAGAAGACACGGGTGAGACGCCAGGTACCAGAACCCAGCAGAAGGGAAGACCTGGGCACGTGGGAAACTCAGTGCTGCTGAGACAAGGGCTTTCCCTGGACGGCCGTCAACTCAACCCCAACCTTTTATCCTGGCAGGACGTGTGTGGAAAATGACAAGCCAGTTCTAAAGTTTATATGGAAACACAAAGGATGAAGAAGAGCCCAAACAGCTGCAGGAAGAAAGGACGAAGCTAGAGGGCCAGCACTGCTCAGTTTAGATAACTGTGGCGGGGCCTTGCCTGGTGGTCCAGCGGGTAAGATTCCGCGCTCCCAATACAGGAGGGGGGGTTCGATCCCTGGTCAGGGAACTAGATCCTGCATGCATGCCACAACTAAGAGTTTGCATGCCACAACTGAGAAGTCCGCACGCCGCAACAAAGATCCCACGGGGCCACAACTAAAGACCTGGCACAGCCTAAATAAATAAATATTTTTAAAAAATAATAATTATTGTGGCAAAGCTCAAGTGATCAAAACCGTGTGATCCTGGTATGAAGACAAGCAAACACATCCAGGAAGAGAAAAGTCCCAAACTGGGCTGCACATCCACAATTTCTGATAATGATGCAAAAGCAACGCAGTGGGAAGGTCAGTCTTTCCCACACGTGGAGCAACTGGGCGTCCACAGGCAAAACCAGGACACAGACCTGGACCTGTAGCTTGCGTCACACAGAAACCAACCCCAAACAGACCTGAGGTCTGAATGAAACACTCAAACTATGACACTTCTAGGAGAAAACGTACGAGAAAGTCTTTGTAGCCTTGAGTTAGGCAGAAATTTCTTAGATATGACACAGAAAACACAATCCACAGAACAACAAGAGTACAAACAAGTTTATCAAGATGTAAAATATTTGTTCTTAACAGAGAGACTGTTAAGGGTGTGGAAGACAAGCTAGAGGCTGGGAGGAAACATCTGCAAACCACGTCTCACAAAGGACCTGTCCAGTATGTCTAAGAAAATCTCAAAACCCAGCAAGGTAAAAAAGAAGCACCCAGTTTAAAAATGAGCAAAAGATCTGAACAGAGACCTGACCAAAGAGGCTATGCAGACAGCCAGCAAGCACGCGAGAAGGTGCCCGGCACCCTCAGTCAGGAGGGAAACTCGAATTACAGCCACGACGAGAAACCACACCCCCTTGGATCGGCTAAAATGAAAAGGACCAACCAACCACGCCAGCCGTGGTGAGGACGTGGGCGCCCAGAACTCTCAGAGGCCATGAGCGGGAAACAGTGCAGCCGCTTCAGAAAACAGTCTGGCAGTTTTAAATATTCACCCGCCCTGTGACCCCAGCCAGTCTACTCCTTAGCATTCACCCAGGAGCACAGGAAAGACAATTCCACATGAAGGCTTATGCGTGAATGTTCATCACAGCTTCACCTGCAACTGCTTCAACCTGGAAACAACCCCAGTGCCTGTCTACAGGTAAACAGACAAATTGTGACGTAACCACACAAGAGAACGTAACTCAGCACTAAAAAGGGTGACTCTAAAAGAAACATGCTGCATCCGAGAAGCCAGACACTAAAACGGCACACACTGCATGATCCCACTTAAGTAATGTTCTAGAAAATGCCAACTAAGCTACAGTGACAGAGAGCAGATCAGTGGTGGCCTTGGGGCTGGGGGACCCTGGGGGGGTGGGGTTAGAAGGGGCAGGAGGCAACTCTGGGTGACAGATGTGCTCAGTGTCTTGATTGTTTTTATGGTGGTTGACAAGAGTCAAAACTTCTCAGACTGTACACTTTACGTGTGCTTTGTCAGATGTCTGCTACACCTCCAGACAGCTGCTCACGGAAAGAGCAAAGAGCAATGGCCTGAGTTCCAGGACAAGGGCCTGCATGAGGGGACCTGCAGCCATGCGGTGGTAACCGGGGGCCCAGATGCTCTGGGACAGTTGAGAACGGGGTCCAGGAACAGCCCTCTCAGAAGGTGCAGGAAACATCCCCAATTCTGAGGTAGGGCTTTTGGGTCTACACTCCATCTTCTTGGAAAAGCAGTTAACAAAATGCTACAGCAAAAACATTTAGAAAACAGGTCACGTTCCAATCCTGGCAGGCTGAGATCTCATCTTCTCGATGGTCGTGGTTGTGTGTGAACGTGTCTGAACAGTGGCACCGACATGTCAGTGTGCGTGACCAGGGAGCACCACAGGCCAGAACCACACGAGCTCTCCTGGCTCACAGCCTCTGTCACTTTACTCCCAACGTATATAACTGGCCCAGAGTGCAGGCTGCGAGGGGCCCGGGAGGTGACTCTGGTCATGCCTGTGCCTGGCTGTGCCCACGTTCCTCACCTGGGCCCACCCTACCTCCCCTCAGAACCCTGCTGGGAAATGAGACCCTGGGGATCTGAGAAACCACTGCAAACAGCACCACCACTCACCTGTCGTTCAGAAGGCTGTCCTCAAAGACCTGCAGAAGGGTCCCAGTGAAGTCCTCCAGGGCTCGCGGGTCGTTCTGAATCCCCTTCATGTACTCAAAGAGGCCCTGTGTTGAGTACCTGACCTGTAATACGGCATTCTTGTAAGAGGGACAAGACCACCCCACTCCTGGCACCCCCTGCCCCAAGGCTGGCCGCGGTGACAGACTCAAAACATCCGCTACAGAGCGTGAGGATCGCTCAGAGCCTGTCCCGGCCGGGGGTGAGCGCGGCCACAGTGCAGACACCCGAATCGGAAACGCAGCTCTGGACGCAACAGCACAACCCAAGCCCTCACGTGCTGTTGCTAAATTTGGACCCCTTAGATGTGCGGTATCTGGGCGACCACCGCTGCTGGTGAGCAAAAGCAAAGGCAACTCCCCTCAGGTCAACAGCTAACACCATCGCACAACCAACACCCAACTGGTGAGTCCTCACGAAGGAGTCTGCAGAGCAAGAAAGCAGATGCAGGCCTCCCTCTGACAGCAGACACTGGATCACATGACACAGAATGTAGGAGGATATTGTGTGTGAATTATTACAGAGAAATGCAGTCACGAAGATGAGCATGCGATGGAAAAGCACGAGAAACAGATTTCAGAACAAACCGAATGGTAATGAAGATACAATTACTGAAACACCAAACAGTGCAACAGTGGGAGGGAACGAGCAGGCTACACAGAACGGCAGAAACTGCAGTAATTTGAAAAGAAGCGTGAAGGCGGAGAGAATGGACTGGGGGGGGGCGGGATGAGGACGGTGGAGAACTTTCCAGAAGTGACGAAAACCACGAATCCACCGGTTCAGGAAACACCAAATCAGGGCCCAGGGAGCGATGAGAGGTGAGAGGGAGAGGGAGGGGCCCACGCAGGGGCGACGACACAACAGAACAGAGAAAACACAACGAACCACCACGAAAATGCACAAACAGGAAACAGGAGCCTGGAGAGAGAGGTTGGGGAACCGCGGGGCGCTTGATGTGCAGGGAGGGTGAATCGAGGCCGGCAAAAAAGCCTGGGAGCGCAGGAGCTGCACGCATCTGCATCTGCATCTGCAGTTTCCCTGCCGCTGAGCTCACGCCCCACACGCTGTCCAGTGGATCAGGGGTAACGCCCGCCCCCCACCTGCCCCGCAGGCGCCCTGAGCCCCGGCAGAGGCTCCTGAAGGAAGGATGGAAGGAAGGATGGAAGGAAGGAGGCAGCGCTCCCTCTCGGGAAGGCCCACCGAGGCGCCTGCTCACCGTGGACTCGGTCAGGCCGCCCACGGACACGGCCAGCCCCAGCAGCACGTGGTAGCGGTAGGCAGGCAGCCCCAGGAGCTGGGCCACGCGAGGGAAGGCCTGCGATGGTGCGCCCCAGTTCACAGAGGCCACAGTGGACCTGCAAGACAGAAGCACGAGCTGGAGGGGCCGCCCTGCTGGGAACAGAGCTGCCCCACCGGGAACTCAGTGCCAGTACCTGGGGAAAAGCCTCTCCAGCTCCTGCCGGTGGGGCACGTGGGGGATGGCGGGGCCGTCCCAGTGGAGCAGCGCCAGGAACACACGGGCTGCGTGCGCCCGGAACCGGTCGATCTTCTCACTTGCCTGCTGGGCTAAGCAGCACATGATCCGCTGGCAGCTGCAAACCGAGAGCGCAGGGTTAGCTCGGCTGGAACATGAGAGCGGGCACACGCGCCACCCTGGCTGCGGGTGGGAGCGGGATTTGACAGCCCAGAGGCCTAAGTGGGGGGCCTAGGGTGGAAGCGGTGAAGACTGATAGGGCTACCGGTTGGGCGGTGTGTGAGAAGAGACGGAAGAAATGGGAGGACGGGGTGCCTGCAGCCAGAGGAGCAAGTCGGGGTGATGGTGCTGAGGAAGCGACGCCCGGGTCTCCTCAGGGGCCTCGGCAACAGAAGGGGCACGGTGATCCCAGGCCAGCAAGGTACCCAGAGGCAGCCCGGTGTCCAGGGAACCAATGGGGGACAGGATGGCCAGTCCCCAGCAGCAGCAGCAGGCGCTCGGCACAGGAGTCCTGAGCCAGGAAGCTGGCTGTCCTGCAACAGGCCTGGACCCTGAGGGAGGCCTAGCCAGGAGCAGGGGCTGTGGTGTCAGGAGGGAGGACCCGGGCAGACCCTCTCCACGTGGCGGGAGACACTCACACTGGGGCCTCGATCAGCTCTGGCTGGTCCCTTGCCAGCAGAAGAGTCAGGTCCATAAGACTCGTCATGGCAGCCTCGCGGACCCTGCAGAGACATGGAGGGGTGAGGCGCCGGCTTCCTGCCCCAGGAGCTATGTGACCATCAGCCACTCTGCGTGGTCGGGTTCAGACACCCTCAACCCAGGGCAAGAAACATGTAGGAGGCTCGACAAAGGCCGCCGGCAGCCTTTCCTCGAGAAATATTTCTCTCACACATTACCTTGAACAAAGACACCTGTTTGACACCTGAAGACTAATGGCCAGGTCCCAGCAAACTCTCTCACAAGTGCACACACAGAAACAGCACTGATTTTCCCATGAACCTTTAAATACAAAATATACCCACTCTACAAAGATTTTCTCAGCAGAAAAACTCTTAAGGGCTTTTCGAGGGACAGATGTAGGTAGAGCAGCTCATGTTTACTGGCCTAACTCCAGAGTGAAAGCATCATTTTAAACTTGGGACAAAGAACACTCAACCCAGGTCAGACACAGCTGGGCAACAGGGACCACAGACACTGCCCCACGTCGCCAGGGCCGGCAGGTCCTATATGCCTGGGGCACCCACCCTCCCGCCAAGGAGCGCGCACCACATGGGAGATAGCCTGTGCTGTTCGGATCTGCACGGACAGAGGCCCAGCAGCCAAAGCACTGAGTGCAGGTGTGGTGGTGCTCGGAGGCATGAGACGGACACAGGCTGGGGCTGAGGGAGCTGGACACGCTCAGACACCAAGGTACAGCCGCCAGCCAGCTGCTGCTCAGGACACAACACGCACGACCTTCTGGAGGTGCCAGGGTGGGTCAGGGCATAGAGGGAAGGAGGACAGAGCTTCCCCCCTGGACCCCCAGAGCCCAAGGGCATAGCACTACAGGGAAAGGCCGGCGAGAGGAAACAGGAGTGGCTAAAGCCTGCAGCACACGCCCCTCGGGCCCTCACCAGCTCCTAACTGGAGAAGCACAGGGTGCGGGTCCAAAACCCCAGAAGCTGGCAGCTGGGGGGGCACATGTGCAGGAGAAGGGCCCTGGGAAGCCCCTCAGTCAGAGCTGCGGGTGTGGGCAGGAGAAGGGCCGCCAACCCCAACCCTGAGGACAGCAGGTGACCCACCCACACAATAGGGGGCCTGACAAAAGGAAACTTAAATCTTGCTACAAGGAAATTACACAACCCAAAATCTCTGCAATTCTGAACTCACAATTTCTGGATTTAGTTAAAAGTTATAAGGAATGTTAAAAAAAAAAAAAAAGACCAAGTGTTAACAATAATGAGAAAGAGAAGACGAGAGAAATAGACCCATGGGTGACATGGATATTGGAGTAAATGGCCAGTCTTTAAAGTAACGATGAGGAACACGCTGAAGAAAAAGAAAGAAAGATGGAAAACATGAAAAAGATGAAGACTTTCTACAGAGAATTAGGATCTCTGGAAAAGGACCCAACACTGCAGAGCTCAGATAAACCTCTGGAATTAAAGATTCACAGAGGGGACTTCTGCATGTGCACAGCACTGGCTGGACCTCCTCTGTTCACTTTATGTTCCGCATGCTCTGGGGGCAGCCACGGTGGCAACTGTAACACCAATGAAAACCCACTGCCCTTCTGGCTTGAACTGTGCAACCAGGGTCAGAGAGTAAAGGGCTCCCCTTAAAGGGGCCTGAGAAGGGGCCCCCACGTTCACAGAGGACCACCACCCACAACACCACCACGCAGGCAGCACAGCAGAACCTGAGCGGCTGCCCATATCGGGTGAGGCGGAGACCACGGTGCTGTACTCAAAGCGGGCCCACTGCCTGCTGCGAGGCCACCAGCACCCTCTGGGAGGATGAAGCAGAACCAAAGCGTCCTCAGCAGAACCCTACCAGTGTCCAGGAGCCACTCTAGAGCCACATGCCATGCAAAGAACCAGGAAGAGTGGCTCAGTGTCCAGGGCAGACACGTGAGCCCTGGCTGTGGTCAGAGCATCTTCACCCGCACAGACCCTAAAAGGCACGGCTGCCACGGCCTCGTCCCACCGAGGACAGGGCAACAAAGGGCTCAGGTGGCCGTGCTGGGGCCTCCCTGAGGACATGGGCCCGGGGAGGTGCCGTGGCCTCCTTGAGAGCCCCCATGCTCCCACCGTCTGGGAGGACCCCGGGGTTCTGGATATGCTGTGCAGACACGTGCACAGTCCTCAGGCCCCCACGGGAACCGTGCCCCAAATGCCATCTCAGGACAGAAGAAGGAAAGGAAAGCAGCGGGTGAGATAAGGCAACACTCCTGGTGGATGAAGAGGCAGGAGAGGCCAGCAGACACACAGAAGGGGGAAGAACCCAACCAGGAATGTTACTAATGAAAATACAAGACGAAATTAAAGCTACTTTTCGCATAGTTGTAATAAACAAGTAAACCACTTCCTCTCAATGTCAGCGACACCTCACCCGGTGCTCGGCCCACGGTGAGCCCCTCGTCAAAAGGCACGTTTAGGGCTTCCCTGGTGGCGCAGTGGTTGAGAGTCCGCCTGCCGATGCAGGGGACACGGGTTCGTGCTCCAGTCTGGGAGGATCCCGCATGCCGCGGAGCGGCTGGGCCCGTGAGCCATGGCCGCTGAGCCTGTGCGTCCGGAGCCTGTGCTCCACAACGGGAGAGGCCACAGCAGTGAGAGGCCCGCGTACCGCAAAAAAAAAAAAAAAAAAAAAAAGGCACGTTTACAGGGGGATCTTGAAGGAGAGAATGTGAATAAAAACACTTAGAAGAGGTTCCAACATAAGCTGTAGGAGAACCTCTCAGCTTCTCCAAAACGGCAACTTGGTCTCTTATTTCTAGTAAACAGAAAGGTACTTTTGAAACCTTGGAAAGGAAATACAAGCGAATCCAGGCAGGGATCCGAGCACAGAGGCGTGAGCTTCTTCCCCGTGCTCGGCTGACAATGACACAGGCCTCCTTCAGGTCAACAAGCAACTGAAGGGCTCCTCCCAAGACTGAAATCTGTGCACCTCAAGTCTTATCCCCAGTCTGGCAGGAGCCAAGATGATGACGGGATCCCTGGAGAACTACCCAGGTGCTCCCTACTCCCCTTCCCCAAAATGGTTTCAGATGCTTCCTGCTTTGAACAGTTGTGTGGGGGCTTTGTGTGAACTTTATTAGGTAAAACTGGAGAGCAGACAACTGGGGCTTAGACGAGGGAGACACAACAATGTTTGTATTTTATGAAGTTAATTTTTTTTTTTTCAGTGAAGAGCAGGACAGGGACTTCCTGGCGGTCCAGTGGTTAAGAACCCACCATCCAATGCAGGGGACACAGGTTCGATCCCTGGTCAAGGAACTAAGATCCCACATGCCGCGGGGCAACTAAGCCCGCACGCTGCAAGTACTGAGCATGAGAGCCACAACTAGGGAGAAGCCCACGCTGCAACAAAAGATCCCACATGCTGCAACTAAGACCCAACACAGCCGAAAAATAAAATAAATAAATAAATATTAAAAAAAAAAAAAAAAGAGGAGGATGCACACACAAGAGCACAAGAGACTGGAACAGAAACCTCAGCTGCCCTGGGAATAAAGGGTCCAGGCTGGGGCCAGGGCAGCAGCATGAACGCCCCATCTCTGGCCTCAGCGGGACATTCTGAGAGGAGCAGGGGATGAGGATAGCGCGTCCGCCTCACCATGCTCCCACGTCCCCGCGGCTGTCGGTGGTGTAATCGCTCAGGCAGCCCAGCAACGTGCAGTAAACCTGGGCAACGTCCTCCCTGCACACAACCTCGTCTGGAGTCCCTTCTGATTGCACACCGACAGTCTGGCAAATCCTGAAATTAAAAACATGGGAAACATAGCTAATGTCTGCGAATCCCATGCAGGCTCTCCTGTCTCTCTCATCATTTTGGCCTGACGTGTCTTTCCTGACAGGATGACCTCTGAACAGACCCATAACTCGGGAGTCAGACTCAGAATCCCCAAGTTCCTCCCACACTGACGTAATGGTGAGTGACGCTCTTCTCCAAACCACATTTCTACTGTCTACAGTTTCAGGGTGCACGGGGTGGATGGGTAGGGGGGTCTGTGGCTGGTCCCACCATCCTGCAGAAGGGGCTCCGCCCGGGCTCGTGGGGAGAGAAAGGGCGGCCCCTCCCGACGTGTGCGTGTGCGACTAGCGTCAGCGTTCCCTCCACATGTGCCACTCCCCGTCCTGGGGGCCACGGTCTCGAGTGGAAAGCTCAGCCCCAGTCCCTGAGCAGGTCCAGTGTCCCCAAAGCACAGAGATAAGCATGCTATGGGTTTAATATTCATTATAATTATGACAAAACTGTAACGATCCTCTATGAGTTGAAATGTTCTTGGACAATCCTCTGAAGAGAGAAGAAACTAGAAAATAAAAAATAACATTTGCCTCAAAGTAGACTCAGCCCCCAAGACTGGGCTTCTCACACAAACTGCCGTGAACGTCCCTTCGTGCTCAGTCGCTGGCTTCCTAGAGAACAGCGACTTTGCGGAGGAAAACCTGCAGGGCTCACCTAGCGATTGCCTTCAAAGCATCCCGCCTGGACTCAGCAAAGCTCACGTCCTCGGGAGAAATGTGGGTAACAGCCCTCAAGCCTGCTAGAATCTGAAAAGCAATGACAAGTCATCAACAGAACTGTCAGCCTCAAGGTGAATGTACTTTTCATGCAAGTGGAGTCCTGGCCTGGTGCCCTGCTGCTCCCAGAATGTAGCACAGCGCGGCCGGTGGCCGTCCGAGTGGGCCATGCGCCCCAAAGAACACACGGTGCGGGGAGAGGGGGTTGCCTCCAACCCTTCCCACTGCTGGGCTCCCACCCCCACCCCACCCCATGGCGCCCAGGCGGCCTCTGCAGATCTGCCTCCTCCTCCGGGGCAAGACCCTGCACTCGCGGTCAGCATCCCCTTCTGCCCCCGGCTTGGAGCTGAAGCACAGGGCACACAAAGCACCTGGCTTCTCCCATCTCCACCAGTTACTTCTCCAAGGGGCAGTTCAGTTCTAAAAGCCACATGTTTCAAATAGATAAGCCCCAGAGCAGGCTTTGGATGGTCTGTCCCCACTCTCGGTATGTAAGTTGGTCTAGTGCCTCAGATCCTAAGGTGTCCCGGGCAGGGACAGGTGATACAGGTGAGGGGCATGTGTGCGCCAGGCACTTGGCAGCAGCGACATCTGGGAGGTGGGCTGGCAGGACCATGACTGATGTCTGAGTTAAGGGAGAGGGGAGCGTAAGCATAAGAGATTGGTGGGCTGAGGCCAGCTGGGTCTCCAGGGTCTGACTCTGGCACCCACTCTCCCAGAGCTCAGGACCCAAGTCGGGGTGTCAGGAGAGCTGATAGATCACCCCTGAAAGGAGACAGGCCAAGGACGGTGGAGCTCAAGGGAGAACCCCCCTGCCCCCAGCCATGCCAGAAACACAGGGGCCAGTGCTGCAGAGAAAGGGCAGCTCCCTAGGGAGGAGTCCTGGGGTGGGAGACCCAGCACCCTTTACCACGGCCACAGGGGAGGCCAGCATTTCCAGACAAGGCTGGAGACATTCGTTCTTAACGCAGAAAACACTGGGTGATGCACCACAGACAAGTAAAGGCCAGGTGTGTTTCCACGGAGGCCGCAGCTCCCTACCCAGCCTGGGAGTCAGCCATCCTGAGTCTCCTTCAGGGGAGAACGTTAACCGGGCTCTCAAAGACCACTTGCTGCCCCCCGTGCTCCCATCCCCTTTCTTGTACACACACGTGCTGGCTTTCAGGAATTCCTTCCACCCACAAACCCCGCTTGGGTCTCACACGACACCCCGCCACGCTCAGGCCAGACTCACCTGCCGGAGCCGGCCCTTCAGGACAAAGGCCGGCAGGGCGCCCAAGGCCAGGGCGAAGCCACAGCGAGCCATCTCCTCGGGGCTCTGAAGTTCGGCGAGATACTGCTTTACCAGCTCCTCTGAAAAAAGATGGAACCAGAAGGTGACCACTGTTGTCCATTATCCACAAGACACACTCTTCACATAAGTTCCAAAACACAAGCAAACAGTGCTGAAGGAAGAAGGGAGGAGCTACTGAGGCTCCTAAAGTAGATGTATTTTCAAAGTGGTGTAAATCAAAACAGATTGAAGAAAAGAGTACTTATTGGGTGGTTTTAAGGTTTTCGTAAGCATTTTAATACATGATTTCACTCCTGGGAAAATAAAGCCAAGACAGTTTTAACAGTAGTCAACAGAGTCAAATTTTCGTTTTTTATTCACTGAGAACACAAATGCCTTCCTCAGAAATGAGGATACTTCCTCAAAGACTGAGAGCAAACGTGGTTCCAAGCTGGACCCCCAGGGCTCAGCGCTCGGACACAGCAGGGGTGCAGGGACTGCTCTGCACAGGACACCCAAGGCTGGTTGGGCAGAAACAGGCAGAGCAGTCAGCCAGGCTGAGTGAGAGCACAGGGCGGGGAAAAAAGACCTTCCCACACGAGAAAAAGCCCATCATGGGAACTGCAAGAGTACCTGGAACAGAGGTTGTGAGAGGGAGAAATGGGAAAGGGGGCCCTCAAAGTCCAGGGTGTGATTCAAGAATTCTAGGAAGTGAAGTGGAAAAACCAGATCTGTTCTCTGAAAATGCAGCTCAGAAAGTCAAGAAAGGCCAGACACCCTTACTCTATTACCTACCACAACCGAAGAGATTCTTGTTATCACTGCTTACATTTCAACGAAGCATGACTTCTGTAATGTAAATGTGAAAACCTTACATCCTCATATATTAGGATAAGAAAAAAAAACTGGAACTCCACTTGTACATACACTAAGGTGATATCTTTGGTGGAACTTAAAACAACACACTTCGGCAGCAGCTGAAAATCCTTCTCTACAGCTCACTCGAGTTTTAACAATAACATGTTAATTTCAGAATGTCCTTTGTTTTTATAGTCAGAGTGACATGGCATGTTACCCTTTTCTTAGGCAAAAAGTAAAATATGACTTGATCATCCCAATTTAATATAAAGTAACATTACATTAGTCCCTCAATATCCAAGGGGGACTGGTTCCAGAACCCCCCAAGGAAAACAAAATCCACAGATGCTCAAGTCTCTTTTATAAAATGGTGCAGTGTTTGCATATAACCCACGCACACTTCCCATACGCTTTAAATCATCTTTGGTGATGTGTGATACTTAACACAATGCCAGTGCTGTGTCAATCGCTGTAAATATAATGTCAATGTTATGCAAATAGGTGCCGACACAGAAAATTCAAATTTTACTTTTTGGAACTTTCTGGATGTGGAACCCGCAGATACAGAAGACCAACTGTGCATTCTGTCTCTTTATGTAAAATTGCCTACAGCAAAGGAACACAGTGTAACATCATTAATCTGGAAAGTCTGTCAGAAGATCAAATTACAAAATATTTTCTTATTTTTGAAAAAATTCACAGAAAGTAGATTTAGACTATTGCACTCATGATTCTTCTACACTTACGATAATTTCTAAAGTGTTTTACTTTTGAAGTAACTGTAGTGCATGTTCTATAAAATGGTATAAAGGAAAGCTATGGGGCCACATAACATGTGAATATGAAGCTTCTTCATACAAAACTAACACTCTTGAACTAGACCCTACAAACAGGACCATGTGATGTGTGAGATAAACTCCAGCTTAGAGGTGGTTCTGGAAAACCCAACTGATGCAATGACGTGTGGTGAGGCAGCTACACCAACACTGCTCCCGTGAAGAGGAAAAGAGCAAAAGTATTAACACGTGAAGGACACTTGCCGGAAAAGCGCTGCCATGGGTCATACAAAAATTCTAAAACACACTACACTGAACAGAAAAGTCAACGAAGTAATCACTAAGTGAACAGACTCCAAGGAGAAAGCATGAAATCAGGAGGATGTGGCAGGACAGCAGAAGCAGACGACTCTGAGCTGACAGAGCCTGGGAAACGAGTGTGGAAAACAGTCACCCACCAAGGAAGGACGGGCACCAAGGGACGGGGTGGAAGAGCGGCCTCCACAGAGACAGGGAGCTCCACCATGGTAACGGGAGCCTCCAAAGCACAAAACGGCGGAAAGCTGACTTAAAAACAGAATTTAAGCAAACGCTGCTGAAATAAGTAAGGGTTGATTCTACACATAAAGTGGTAACATCCAGGAAAGTGGACCCCACGTGGCCTGCAGAGAGCCCCTCTGGGCGCCAGGCGAGGGTGGGACGGGCTGAGGAGGAGGGGGTGTCTCCACGGCCTGGAGCCCACTCTCCCCCGCCCCCCCAGGCCCCATCCACAGTGCAGCGGGAGGGGCACCCAAGCACCACTCACCACCCCAGCCGCGGAGGATGCGGGCCGAGGGCAGGCGCCCACTCACCCTGTGCAGTGGAGTCCGCCTCCCCAGAGTGGTACTCGGTGCAGAGGGCGGCCAGGGCCGACACAGCCGCCTCCTGAAACGAAGCAGATGTGAGTGAGCGGCAGGCTCCCGGCCCAGGAGCAGCCGGGGAGCCCTGCGATCAGGCCAGTGACTCGGTTTGAAAGACCCAGAGGCTGATTGACGTCATCCTTTCCAGTACATCTGCCGGTCATCAGTCACATACGGTCATAACTTTAATATTCTCTGCAACTAATACACTGAAGAGAAAATGATTATTTCCTCCATACAATGCAAATTCCATGTCTTCCAATGTGAACAGGTAACAATAAAATGTGGCATTTTATTCTTTCCCAGCAGAAGTAATGAAGGAAAAGTATGGTAAACACCCAGAAGCAACGTGGCAAGGCCCCCAGGCGGGCCATGTACAGACCTCGTTTGGAGAGGAGTTGGGGTCCATGGGTGCTGGGAAAAGGAGGGGCTGGATGAGGAGAAAGGGCCAATCTGAGGGTGGGGCAGCGAGAGGGACAAAGCGCAGGTGCGGGGCTCACACCGCATGCAGGACCCTCGGCCCCTCCTGTAGCCTCCACGGTCACTGACCTAAGCCTTTCTCGATCGTACAGTGAGGGGCAAATGCTGGGTTCATGTGCTCTTCCTGCTGCTCCCCCAAACCAGGGAGCCCCAGCAGAGGTGCTGGGGAAGGGATGTCATACAAATCAGAGGAGCAGACCAAACCATGATCACGGCTGGTATGAATCAACTATGAATATGTTTTTGAAAGGAAATTCTAAGGCACTGATTGTGAAGAACTCAAATTCAACTAGTAAAACTGTACCTGGATTCTACAGAATGATAAAGTTACTTTAAAAAAGGGAGGGGGGCTGAAGATTTGTTCTATTAACCCAGCAGAAATGCTGAGCCACACAGGAGGCTGCAGAACTGTAAGGAAACCAACATGTACCTTCACTCCTTCATCCTCAATATCAAAGCCTAGTCATTATCAATACCCAAGACTGTTATCTCTGCAAGGGGTTAGGGGTTGCAGTGCTGCTAGTCCAAAGTTCACCTGTCCTGGGGCAGGACAGTAGTGGCCACTGTGACGGGGACGGGCGCGCGCGCGCGCGCACACACACACACACACACACTCTTGCTCGCTCGAAATGACTAACGCTGACGTGCTGACATGATTCTGGATGCAGTTTGCTCATCAGTACATGAGCATCACGAACAGAGCTTCCAACCCTAAAATTCTACAACTCAATAGGACATAGAGTGTATAGGGAAAATGTTTGTAAGGTAAATACAATAAAGCCAGAAACAGTAATAAAAAATTTAAATATTCTGGTAAATAATGGCTGCATTAGTTTTCTTGATCATAAATTACAAAGACAGTATCATCCAGAATTCCAAAGGTAATTATGGCATTTATCAATCATGTTGGTCTATAAAAGGGAATCATAATGCACGCAGCCCTTTGAAACAAACACTAAAATAAGTAATTATTTCTACACAGTGCAACAGCCAGAAAGCCCTTGCTCCCCACACCTTTATCCGTTGTCGAGAGTGACTTGAAATGAGGTGAAGGTTTCTCAAGGTGTCGTTTATCAGCCACTGCCAACCATCTGTCAAAGAGACAAATTCATTCAGTCGGTAAAGAACATTTGTATGAAATTAAAAACAACAACACACAGATCTTCTTCTACCTCTCAAGTCAAAGTAGATGGTGCCCTTTGAGAGGAACCTGGAGGAAACCTAAGGTACACGTTCTCCAGACCTAACAAAATTCTAAAGGCCCTCGCCCTCTCCACCTGAAGGGGGAAAGTCGTCTTTCCGCTGTTGAAATGTGAAAACTGTCACGTGGGGAAGTGTTTGTTCTTTTATCACACCTTCAGGTTTCAGGTGGTCTTTTCCTGTAATTCTCTCCCGAACAATCCCTCCAGACCCCCACCAATAAAGACCCAAACATTCAATTCAATTAGATCCAATACTTGGAAACAAACACTATATCTGTTCAATTTTTTTTTAAGTTACAGAACTTCTGAGGCTGCAGACCAAAGAGCCAGGACAGCCCAGTGGTGGAGGTGACCCCGAGGCTTGTCTTACTGCGTCTCCGTGGCCAGGTGCCATGGAATGTGGAGAGGCTCCCAGACCCGCACAGGGGCCTGGCCGCCACCCCCAGGGAGAGCCGTGGCAACTGCTGGCCCTCCCCTAGCCCTGTGAGAGAGTGCCCCTCAGGCTTACACCATCCATCTGGGAGAGGAACAGCCGAGAATGCCAGGTGCTGGGCACGGCCGTGACAGGCAGAGCCCCAGTCAGCAGCTCTGAGGAAGGAGCTTGACCCCTTGGAAGAGAGGGGAGAGTCTCTGTTTTTGTGGGGAGAGTGTGGTAGATGCTCACTGTTTACAATGGGTTCTTATAGCAACCTCAAAACAAGGATTCTAGGGGCTTCCCTGGTGGCGCAGTGGTTGAGAGTCCGCCTGCCGATGCAGGGGACACGGGTTCGTGCCCCAGTCTGGGAGGATTCCACATGCCGCGGAGCGGCTGGGCCTGTGAGCCATGGCTGCTGAGCCTGGAGCCAGTGCTCCACAACGGGAGAGGCCACAACAGTGAGAGGCCCGCGTACCAAAAAAAAAAAAAAAACAAAAAAAACAAAAAAAACAAGGATTCTAACAGGATGGAACTTTCCCATCCACCCTAACAGGTTGGTCTTCACTTTTTAAGCTGAAGTAGTTCTGGAAGAAAAGGCCACTATGTGAATCACTGGAGAAGACAGGCACTTACCGATCACAGCGTCACCTCTGAAGGGCATTTTGGAAAGGGACAAGTTTTCTATTAAAACGCACACTAGGAAGAAAAAGGATGAACACAATGTCACTTCCCCATAAGTGCCCATCACAGCACCTACCCTGCTGCACCTGAGCCCAGAGCAGCAACACCAACCCCCCTCCCCACACCCCCTCCTCATGCCTTGGTGCTGGTGTCTGGAAGCAAGCCCCCAGAATGGCCTCAGCACAGACCTGGCCCAGGCTCAGGGGCAGCTCCAAGACCCACGAGGAGCAGCATCAAGCGGGTGACCTCAGGGAGCCCCACACAGTCGAGGGAGTGCTATATGGAGGCTGAAGGTTTGACCCCCATACGAATCCCCAAGGATGACTCAATGCAGAGGACTTGGCTGCTGGGCCATCGACACCCACAGGTTACCAGGAGCTGTGGCTGAACAGCAGGCACCTGCCCAGTGAGGACCACAGAGAAGCAGGTTCTCCTGGGGCACGGGGACTCCAAAGACAAAGGAGATGCCCCGGTCTCAGGTCAGCACCAGGGTCAGGATGGGGTCAGAGGAGGTAACATTTATCATCTCCATAGGGTGGTCCCCAGATGAGCTGCGGTATTCAAAGCTCTGGTAAATTCCCCACCTCTGTGAATAATGTAGTGTCCGTGTTTATAACTGAACTACCACGTCTGTGGGTGGGAACATGGCCAGTATAGCTACTGACTGGCCACGACTGCAAGGATGCCTGAGCTTCCGTCTGGTGGCCACACCGTGATGGTCCCGCCACCAAGGGGGCTCCACCATGGGGACCACTGCAGTGACCTGACCTGCCCGACGCACCGCCTGGCACCCGCCGACACCTGCCGACAGGCCATGTGCCCCAGCCCATCGTGACCACACAACTCCTCACGCGGCCCACTCACGACACAACAAGAGGGCAGCCTCTGCACTCCCACCTTTGTCACTAAAATAGAAACAGCATAGTGGTTTCTTCCTACTGAGTAAGTAACTTGCATTTGCTGAAAAAAATCTAACACTACAGAAAAACAAAACAGAAAACTACCATTGACATTGTGGGGGCCATGCATTTTGGGGGTCCCCCCATGGACCCTCACAGGCTGAGAGGGCACAGGCACACCTCCCTGTCGGCTCTGTGCCCCTACTCCTTCTTTGTCACCGAGCTCCCACCTGACCCTGAGACTAAGCTGAGCTGGAGCATGGCTCCTGCACCTCCCTCCATGCTCGGAGGGTCACAGACCACCGACACCCCACACGGCCAGGCTGGGCTGGGTGACGCTGAAGCAACAAAGCCTCAAGCTCAGCATCCACGGCAACAAAGGTGCCCCCTGTTCATGCTGTACATCTGTCACGCATCAACAGGGGTGCCCGTCACTGTCACCCAGGGACCCCAGTGACAGGTGGCGGCCACCATCTGAAATGCTGCTAGGCTAGTGAGGAAGCCAGCTCTGCAGAGTCTGCGTGAGCATGGAAGGCTCCCGACAGAGTGGCACCATCCCTCCTCCTCACAGCTTCTGATCACACCATCTGTGACCACAAACGTGGCCCTGCCCAGCACGAAGGGGCCCAGGGGCCAGAGGCGGGAGCTTCCAGCAGAATCAGGACGGACACAGGCCCTCGCACACGGCTCCCGCCGCCAAACTGCTCTTTCTCAAACAACATAACCAACCGCTGGAGAGCCCACGCTCTTTAGTAGACAGGTAACATCCCACACTATGGCTGTGAAACAATTTATTCAGTATTTCCTGACGGGCTAAGCTCTCCTTCCAGTTTTCCTCACTTCAAACAAGGTGGCCACACACATCCCTGTTGGCACACAGACTGCCTGTCTGCCCATCAGGTTGCCCATCACCCTTACACGTTTTTTGGGTGCAGAGTCCCAGGAGTGGCCCTGCAGGGCAGAAGACTGCACATTTCTAATCATAAGAGACACCGCCCACAGCAGCCTGAAAAGACCGTAACAAGGCACACTCCAGAGCGAGAACCCCATCGGCAGCAGGGCCACCAAGCCCTGATGTAGCCAACGTGACCGAGGAGACACTTCCTCCTCGTGGAGCTAATCAGCATCTCCCTAGCGACCAGACGAGGCTGGGCACCCGTCACCAACTCAGAGCCCACCTGGGTCTACGCTCAGGTGAAGTGTCCACTTACCTGCATGGCCCAATTCTCAGCTGGATTGCTTATCATCTATTGGCAATTTTAAAAGTCTTTGCAGCCTATAAATAACAACTTCACCTTTCAACTGCTATATGTGTATTACCTCTAAATCTATGTTTTGTCTACTAATTTTATACATGGTCTATTCCGCCATACGAAAGCTTTTAATATTCATTTAAACAAACTATTTTCTGTTGCTCTTTTCTAGCTGCAGAACTACTGTTAATTCTGTTAGGTGGTTATGTGCCAAGAGCCAAAAACAAAACGAAACAAATTTAAAAAACAAAAAAAGTGTTTACCAGTTAGAACTAACCAGCACAGTTGTGCTACAACACAGTGTCTGCATCTGCTTTATAATTCTGGGGTTGGGACTGGTAGGAATATGCTGAGGGAACAGATCAAACAAGAGGAGCAAATACTGATGCTCACTGAAGCTGGGGGCCTGATACATGGGACCCATTACTCTATTTCTCTTTGCTTTGTGTAGATTTGAAAACTTCCAAATTAGGAAGTTTTTTTAAGGACCAACGTGATCCTCTAAGGTCTCCTAAAATTTCTTTGAAGTTTTTTAAATTATATTTTTTATACTGAAATTTTTAGTTAATCAGTTAAGTTTCTGTTAATCAGAAGTTTAGTTTTGTATATGTGTGCAGTAGGGACACAGTTTTGTTTTCTTCCACATGGCCCCTTGTGACATCATCATCCACTCAATAAACTGCCCTCTTCACGGAGGTTGGAAACACGTCTTCTTTGTCACACGTCAAATCCCATATATGCTTTACTTCCGATTCTCTCTTCTATTTTGCCAATCTATTCGCCTGCTCCTAAGAAATGCCATTCTGCTTTGAACAGAGCAGTTCACAGGACATCTTAAGGACTGGAGAATCCAAGCCTCATTATTATTAAAAATAATTTTCTTGGATATTCTCCCTGCATATGAACTTTAAATGTACTTTATCAGGTTAAAAAAAAAAGAAAAAAACAGCACATGAGAAGATGTTCAGCATCACCACCCGTTAAGAAAATGAAATTTAACCCACAATGAAATATCACCGCAAGCCTACTAGGACCGCCAAGGTTAAAAACAGTGACAATACCGAGTGCTGGTGACAATGTGGAGAAACTGGAACTCTCTCACACATCGCTGGTGGGAACGTAAAATGGTGCAGACACTCTGGAAAGAGTCTGGCAGTCTCTCACAAAAGGAAACATATACTTAACCATATGACTCAGCAGTGAAACTCTTGGGCATTTATCCCCAAGAAATGAAAAGTTATGTTCACACAAAAACCTGTATGCAAACGTTCTTGGCAGCCTTACTCACAGTAGCAAACGCTGGAATCAGCCCAAATGTCCTTTCATGGGCAAAGGGTTAAAACAAACTCTGATGCAACCAGAAAGGAGACAAGAAAGACAACCTATGAGCACATGAACTGTCTGCATGGGTCTCAGGGCCATTATGCTTATGGATGAAGTCAGCCTCCAAAAGGGGACACCAAGAGACTCCATCTACACAACGTGCTCGAGATGGCAAAGTACAGGGGCGAGCAGAGATCAGTGGCTGCCCGGGGGACAGGGAGGCCACGCCGGGGGCAGTCCCGCACCCCCACCGGTGCTGGCTGGACTCCCGTGAGCACAGCTGCAGAAACCCGGACGCACGTGAAAACTGCTGAAAGCCAAGCGGGGTCTTTTGTCTGTTTAGCGGGGAGGACGCCAACGGTGACGTCACGGCTTTGACGTGATACCCTAAGATGCTGTCGCCGGGGGAGGCTGGTGAAAGCAGCAAAGAGCTCTATGTACCGACTTTGTAACTTCCTGTGAGTTGACAATTATTTCAAAATAAAAGGTTAAAAAAACGAACACACTAGGTAATACAGACCACCCCACAGCTAAGACGTTTTTAAAACACTGGACAAAATTAAAATCAAGTGCTCGGAGTCACTGCTGAGCCAGCAAGGGAGGGAAGGCCCAGCGAGGAGAGCAGCTTCTCCTTGACCTGTATCGGGGGCCCCGGAGGACGCACTACAATCCAGGAAGACGACCACGGCGTCTAGGAGCCTCAAAGGGGTGGTGGTGGTACAAACCTGGGAGTCCAGGGCTTCTAGGGGGTTTTGAATCCAAAGAACCACACCCTAGAAGTAAGTGTAAAGTGTGGGTCAGCTCGCTGAAGTCCAGCACTGAATCCCCCACGTCTGGCCAGAAGCAAAGGTAAGGCTCTCTGGGAGAAAAGATGTTTCTAGGCCTCAAAGTACTGCTGTAATTTTTCATACCCAACATCCAGGCCTTTACAACCAGAACCACAAAAGGACAAGATGATGGCATTTTTAGAGACAGATTATAAACTGTGCTTATCGTGTTCAAAGAGGTGAAAGAAATGACTGAAAACCATGACAAGGATACAGAAAATATGAAAGATAAACAGAAATTATGAAAGACAGACACACAAGAATTAAGAATTCAACAGATGGGTTCAACAGCCAATAAGACACAGCTGAGGATGTGAGGGGAGTGGCCACTCAGCCTCGAATCTTCCCAGCGCCGTCCCCAAGAAGAAGTAACGAGAGGTGGCCACTCCCTGATCCTCCCCTTCCGTCTGTCTGCCGGGCTGGTGGCACACTCTGGGAAGCACGCGGCAGCGGCCCAGGAACGGCTCAGGAGTGCACATCCTTTCCGGCACTCGCTCCCTGTCCTAAGAAGGCAATTCTCCCGAGCTCTGACGGTGTTTGTGACGGGTGGCGGGGCGACGCAGCCGCAGCAGTCACTCTGCAGCCATGAGCAGCTCACCCAGCTGGCGTGGGAGGCTACATGCAACATGACCCCAACTTCCTGAGACATGAACTGATAAGGAAGGAACAACCACCTTGAAGGAATTCCTGAAACAGTGGCTGTCCCCAACTGCTGGGATGACGGGTGATCTTTTTATTTCCTCTTCACTGTGAGCAATGGTTTCTGTGCAAAGTCACTGCTTCAACACAAAAGCAGACGCCCTGCACCCCACCCCAGGCCAAGCCAAGCCCCTAAACCCAGAAACGGTTTGCAGATCACGAGCTGTCGATGACACGCAGGGGAGCGACTCAGAGTCTGAGTGTCAGCCGGTAGAAACCAGCTCATCCTTCCAGAGTCCATGCCCCAAGCGACACCCGTCAAACCCGTGAGAACACTGAGCTGACATGGAGGAAATGAACCTCCCAGCAGAGAAGTCCCCGAGGGCAGGCAGGAGGCGAGAGACGCAGGCCTCAGGTGGGTCCCTCCGGGTCGGGTCGGTGTAGTGGCCAGAACACCAAGAGGTCAGCTGGCCCCGTGCACCAGGCTCGGGCCTTCCGGTCCACTCGCGCCCCAGACCTCAGCAAGGCATGCATGTGGTCGGGGGCTCACACGGGGTTTCCTGCACAGAGTCACCAGCAGTCCATCCATAAACAAGGTGATGCCCCTCAGATCCTTGAGACTGGCCAGTTCCACTAGGAATCATCTCGGGAACTGGAATCAGGCTTTCCTAGTGCCGTTTTGTGGACTGTCTACAACATGTCTGTGCTTCCCTCTTCACATTCATAAAGAGAATCACCAAAAGCAAACTACAGCCCTTGAAGACGCCTTAGGGAAGCCTGTGCCTTACTCGACAGTAATGAACCGGGACACGAGGCCCCGCAGGCCTCGTCCAGAATCAAGCATCTGGACCGCTTTTAGAAGGGACCTCTGTTCAGCTCCCCTCCCACTGCCTCCCGTCCCAGTTCCTGCCTCCGCACCCGAGGTGGCCTTGGCTCTGACATCTGTGGGTCCAGGAGGGTAGCCCCAGGTATCTCTGCTCACAACCTGGGCAGTGCACAGTGAGTCCGCAAGCTCACTGACTCAGCCAACCCCTGATCTCCTGAGATGTCTGGCTTCTCGTGAAGTCGTTCCGGCTTCGTTTCCCCTTCTCGCTGAGGGGCCCCGTCGTCTGCACCGCTGGGGTCACCCTGCATCCCTGGCTTGCCCCTCGAAGGTATGTGCGCCCCCACACAGACCCACACACGTGGCCCTGGTCGGGCCTCTTGTGCTCTGGACCCAGCAGCACCACTCCTGTCTGCCTTCAAGTCGCAAATACCGGTCGGTCCCCAGTGGCAGAGACAAGGAGCCTGTGTACGGTGGACTGGCCTGTTAATGACACTGCTTCTCATGCTGCTCCTAGGAGCCCAGGACTTCTTCCCACATTCAGGTGGGACTGCATCTCCTATGTGGTCTGACTCTGACATGTGGAGCAGTCCTGGGCAGACAGTGCGCTGCCAGGCCACGGTACGGTCAGGAGCTCTGTGACAGCTGTGGCTGGGGGAGACCCTGCCCACACGCCCTCACTGCACCCTTGGCTCCCGTGCTCAGTCCTACCCAGGCCTTACCCCACACACACCCTGCCCCCTGCCAAAGGAACTACCTGGCCACCCAGAGGCCCAGCACTCTCCAGCTTGCTGGCCACTCTGAACCCCAACACCCTCCCACCGGCCAGGGCCATCCCTTCCCCCGGGACTCCACTCGCCACGCCGCTCCTCCTTGGACGGAGGTGTGACGTGCCAGACCTGCATGAAGTCACCGTGGCCACTGGGCCCTGAATATGCACAGGCTGGGCACGAAGATCAGAGCAAGAGCTCCGGGTGGTGGGGGGTCGTGGGGAGGGCCTTGCAGCTGGGTTGCAGCAGAGCCTGGCCAGGCACCGCCTTCCTGGCCTGCAGACCAGCCAAGGTCTGAGTACAGGGAGTGTCCGGAAGCTCAGCAAGGCTGTCTCTGCAGCGCCTCCAAGGATCTGCACACTACCTCTCCTCCTAACAAAACTGAGAACCCCAGTCAAGCAAGGACCGGGGCAGAAGAAGAAAGCCAGCAGCTCTTTGTGAGGAAGAGGATTTGGGACAACTGAGAGCAGCAAGGGGCCCTGTAACCCCCTTCCCAGGGGCAAGTGGCTACTGGCAGACATGAACTCTTGGAGGGGCAGAGGGGACAGGCAGGGGCACACGGGAAGAAGATCAAAACGGAACCGTGGGAACTGGCAGGGTGGAATGCTCCAGAAGGGGACAAGGGTCCCAGGATGGAAACAAACAACCACATGCACCCAAGGGTCCAGAAGATAAGGCCAGGGGACCACACTGAGCGCTCCAGAGCTCAGGCTGATCCCAACAACTGACTTCAGCCTGGCGGAAGGGGGACAGGCTGGCGCAGTTAGGACTGCAGACGCTGCCCCACCCGCCCTCTGGCGTGCCGACCAGCCCGCGTCCCTGGCCAAGCAGATGTGTTCTGTGGTCGCCCCCTGCAACCCCAGAATGCTGAAGGCACGTCTGTCATATCGACACCAACTGACCCCCACCCGCCCTCCCCCTCCCTGGGTGAGGGGCTCTCCTGGACCCTAGCCCACCATGGGGCCAGTACTGACCCGGCGCCTGATTAAGCACAGAGTCCTGGGTTTTCTAGTAGGTTTAGCTGAAAAGGCTTCAAGAAATCTAGACATTTACATGTTGGCATCTCTTGAGTTCCCTGCAAACATTTAAATATAATCTTAAGAACTGTTCTTTGCTCTACAGTTACATTTAATTATTGTACTGAAGAGGGAAAGATGGCAACATTCGACAGCCCTAACTTTATCATCCCCTTCTCACCCATCCCACCCCAGCTGCCAGCAGCCCCGTGGCTACTAAAATATATCAAAACCCACAGAAGCTGAAAATTAGAGCCTCGAGTGAACACACACAGGAGAAGCAGTGAGCTGGGCAGGCAGCCCCGGGGTTACCGTGTGCAGGCCAGGTACACCGCCATGGTAATTCTGGCCAGAAAACCACCCCGCCACTTGTCACTGCAAAGGGGCCCATCAGGGAACTTCCCAGTGTTGAAAGCAATGAAGTAAATGCCCTTAGGACATTTTGTCTTCCCTCAATGGTGGGAAAAAAGGGCCACAACCCAAAATCTGCAGCCTCCGTGGCTCAGACCTACCTGCGTGTCTCATGAGTTCTCCTCCCAGACCCCTGAAAAGTTAATGAAAACATTCAAGGTTAAATCTCCTGTTACACAAAACAACATAAAATACCCTCACCAAGAAACAAATGTAACTTCAGGCTCCAAAAAGTATTATGATGTTAAATAAGTTGCATTTGTTCTTGGAAGTATGAACTACTTTTTATGAAAATATGTGCTGTGACCGCCTTCTAGATGATTTTCAGTTTTTACTGGAGACTCTAATCACTGGTACTAATCACATCACACAATCACATATAACAAACCCCAAACACTGTTCAACTCTTACTTTGTAACAACTAAAGGAACTTAGGGCACTAGAAAGATATCATCATCCAGCAGGACTGGGGAGAGGAAACGCTGCCCGTCTGTGGACCCTGACTGACCCCGGACGCTGACAACGGGAAACTGGTGGACGTGAATCCAAGAAACACTCCAGGGAGAAGGTAGGAAAGTTATGAGACTGCCTCCTGGCCCAGGGAGAGGAACAGGATTCGAGTTTGCCCTCCTGCCTTAAATAAATAGAAAACTGGATGAAATAAAGGTTCAGATGCCGAAAAACAGAGGTCTTGGGAGGAGGGAGGGAGCAGCTAAGTCCCAGAGCCCAAGGCACAGTAGTGAAGCCCAGCGGAGCTGCCCTGTCCTGCGGAGTCAAGAGGCTGAGCTGGAAGGTGGGGAGGCCGAGGCAGCTGAAATCTGAGGGGCTGGGGAGCAGCCCAGACAGCGCTGACCTCGAGCTGCACATGCGAGAAAAGAAACTACCTGAGCCTGAGAGGAGAGAAATGCTCCTAAGGAGAAGGCAGGGCACTTGCAGGAACCCATACAGGCGGGAGGAAGCCCCCATGAGCCAGAGCACAGGTCTGGTCACGCACGAGGCGTCAGCAGAACCCTCAGAAGGGCCGCCTCGGCAGCTGGTCAGACTGTTCTGGCCCCGTCAGGCCTTCAGAACAGGGCTTGAAAGGATTCAAGCGATCCCACCAACCAAACACCACCAGAAAGCAGCAGCCGGTGCCCAGCGACAAAAGTACTACAAAGCCTGGCACCCAACAGAACTACCAGGAAAACAGGACCCACAGCTCCAAGAAAACCAGTCCACACAACCAGACCCAGAAGCACCCAAGACGACGGAATGAACTCGCGGGGTCAGAACAGCCCTTAGCTTCTGCACATGTCCAAGGAGAGGAGGAGAGAGACTGAGGCATGAGGAAGACACGGATGGAACCGCAAGAAAGAAAAAACAAAGATCTGAAAATAAAAACTGCACTGAATGCAATCAATGAAGACAGGAACAGAAAGCAAAATACTAGAAACAAAGAGGTTTAAAAGATATTGCTCAAAGACTAAGTGAATCATGTGAAAATGACAGAGGAGTTCATTTAAACAGGCTCCTGTGGGTCAAATATGGGACAGCTTGAGCAACAGAAAGAATAACAATGATGTTCCTGGATTACAACGCACTGGGGGGCGGGGAGGACCCGTGAGTCTATAGTGATACATTAGAAAGAGAGCGCAGGGTGGGAGTGGGGTGGGACGCTGCTCTCGCCAGACAAATCGGAAAACGAATGAGGGAATCAGCCAGGCACCCTCTGGCAGGCCGCAGAGCGACGACTGATTCAGGCCAGGCAGGCAGGCACTGGACACCAGGGATCCACACATCTCGAAGCCACCCCCTCAGGTCAGCCGCTAGCTGCCAGGGGACACACCTCACTCACGGCACATCGGACCTTCTGGAGGTCATCCCTGAACCCAGGGATCAACTCAGCATCTCTACTAGGGGACAAGTACACTGGCACAGCCCCTTCACAGGCAACACCAGGGTCCACGCCAGCCATGCCATGGGTAAGCCAGGTCCAACCATCAGGGAACAACCCAGCAAACCCACAATGTGGAATGTTACACAACACAACCGGCCTGAACTCTTAAAAAGAGACTGTATCTTGAAAAATAAAAACGGAGGGGACTGAATAACACCAAACACGGTACATGAACTTAAGCAGGTCCTAGTTCAAAGGGGAAAGGCTACGGAGAGCATTTAAAGATGGCCTGAAGGAACCTGCGCTCACAAGTCACTGAGGTCACACCGACTCTCCTGGGTGTGGTGGGGACACTGGTTGTACATGGTGACACAGGACAAAGTCTCTGCTCTTCCCTGATGCTTTCTCAAGTTTTAAAGAGGAAGCAACATGCCCGCAACTTTCTTTCCATAAAGAGAAATGATACACATATAAAGAGAGAGAGACACACACACACTAGCTGAGATAAAACAAGCCGTCAAAATGTTATTAATAATGCGGGAAAGGTGAACAGGTATTCACTGCACTATTTTATTTAGACCCATAATCCCTCAAGCTAAAATGTTGGGGGTTAGAGAAAATCAGTCCTTGCTATGCCCTCTCCCAGGAAGACTTCCGAGCACAGTCTGCCAAAGAGAACACAGTTCCCAACGTCATTCAGATCGCTGAGAAAGCCACGGGAGGCCCCAAAGAGACCAAGGGGACCAGGCACTCCTGGAGCCGCACGGACATGGCTCCCAGGACACCGGGTGGCCTCCCAACGGCTGACTGCTTCACTCACAGAGGGGCAGGAGCACACCCTCCAGGGGACCAGAGCATGGGGCTGGTGCAAATCCCACATGCACCTCACATGTCCCTCCAAGATCAAGATCCATCTCCCTCGACTTCGTGAGCTGCCATTTTCATTTACCCACAGTTCACATTTCTTTAAGATTAAGACTTTCACGCTTCTGTTCTGCAAATGAAGGCCTGTCACCACTCCTGCAGGAGGGCCTGACACTGCCAGGTGACATGCAGGGACTGGGAGGCGACTATCACAAGCAATGAGGCTGCCATGAACTCAAGTGTCACAAGAAATTCAATGAGGGCTCCCCAGGGCACTCCAGGCCTGTGGACGGGAAGCACTTGCGGGGTTTGAGAGTTCAGGCATTCCCAGCAAGACAGGAGCACCAGGCAGCCTGGCCGGGAGTCCTCACCCTCCTGCCCCTCCCAACAGGGAATTTTCCTTCCAACCTGCTGGACACAGCGAGTGCTCAGAGCTCTCACTGCACACAGAGGTCCTCCCAGAACAATCCCACACAGCCAGCCAGCACTGACCACCCCAGGGTGTCACGGGGCAGCCCCATCAGCTTGTCAGAACCTACGGGATGCTCTGATCCTTTTGCCGGTGCAGAGGGCACATGGGACACACAGCTCTAGCACTAGGCAGACCTAAGGGGTCCCTTCAAGGACAGAGGATTTATTTCCACAGCCAAGGCTGCTTCCTGGAGGTGAGGGCCAAGGAAGGATGGGTCTGGCGCTTTGTCCCAGATGTGGGAGGTCACTTCCCAGCCCCTAGAAGGTTCTGCCTGACAGGATCCTCTGTTTACCTGGGCCGGGGGCCCTGCTGGAAGGTCTACGCTGGTGCCATCTATGGTGAGGCCTCAGGTCACAGGGAATCAGCTCAACCCAGTGGAAACCTTGGACGCCAAGGCCCGGAGGCGGGGGGCGGTGGGGGTGGTGGAGACCCTCCGTGGGTGGCAATAGCTGTGCATGTGTCACGAGTGGTCACAGGGAGGATTCAGCATGACTCCATAGGGAAGGGACCCAGGAAGCTGGTGCCTGGTCTATCCTAGACTCTGTCCTGCGGGCCTTTTATGTTGCTGATTTTAATCTGTATCCTTTTGCTGCAATAAGCCATAACCACAAGCATAATGGCTCTGCTGAGTTCTCAGTCCTTCCACCAGCAAGCCACTGAGCCTGAAGGTGGTCTTGGGGACCCCCAAACTCACAATAAGAAAATAGTCCAAGGAAATAATGGGGCTAAGCTGGATCTACAAGGTCAGAAGGACTGGACGCCTCGCATTCAAGCCCCGGCAAGAGCCTTCTGGCCTGGTCCTGTGGGGCCATGTGACCCCCCCCCTTCTGTGGTCACTGCCAGGGCCTCTGGCCAAGACCTGTGTGGGAGTCACACTTCGTGAACAAACACTGCTGAGGCACCCAGGCCCGTCCCACCCAGAGGGCCCCTGTTGCACCAGAGGCCACGTGCATTATCTTCCTACACTAGCCTCACTGAATGGGGTTATTTTCTATTTATTTTTGAGATTTATCACTAGAAAAGAAAATTCAAAGGCAAAGAGCAGATGTGCATTTGGAATTTATAAGATGCTAACGGATTTCATCAGAAGCCTTCAGCTCCAAAGAAAGCCGCACACAACATAAGCACAATGGCCCTGGGGTGGTCGGTGGCCCTCCGCACACAGCTCACTGCCTGCCTCATCCCTGGTTAGTCCCGTGGAGTTCAAGCCATTTCACTAGAAACAAATGAACATGTTTTTATGTAAGGGGAAGTGAGTCGCTCCTTTCTTTCTGTTAAAACAGATGGAAAGCAGCAGCATCAGTGGAACAGCCAAGAGCAGCCCACGGGCCTCCCCATGGGAACCCCCTCCAGGCCTCCATCCAGGAAGCAGGAACCGGGAGGCAGAACCACGCCCATTGGTTCAGGTCTACACCAGGCTCCACCCACCCAGGAGGAGCCTCACTCAGCAGAGTTTACCACCTGCAGGATGCCCCTAAGGGAAGGACAGTTAAACGGGCAACAGACACCACCAAAAAGCCCTGAGACCTCGGCCCGTCTCCACACCGACCACGGAGGCCACAGAGGCCACGGAGGGTCCCGACACAGACGCGGCCCGCATCCTGGAGGCGCTGCAGGATGCGGAGGAGCCGCTCGCACCTATGCGCCACTTGGTCGCAAGGGGGTCCGAGAGGTGGCCAGGTCTGACCGTCAGTGAGCAACCTGACCACGGGCAGACTCGTCCCGAAAAGGGATTCTGAAGTAAGGCAGGGGACGCAGACTTAAAGAAGATCAAGTTTAAATTATAAGCACTGACTGAGATCAGATCCAAATCAGCAGAGGGTGACGTCAGCTAACTGTGAGGTCACCTAAGCAACCTCTGAGAGAAGCCCCCGTGTGGCCCCAGCCACCCTGGGCGGGGAGGTCACAGCAGGCCCTGGGCTGCCAGGAAAGCTGGAGGCAGGGAGAGCGGCCAAAATGAGAACACGTCAAACAAGAACAGGCTGACGTCCACTGCCCTGCACCGTTTTACATTAAAACACAAGAAAAATGAGATGCAAGCCACAGTCTGGGAGAAAATTCTGGCAAATCACCTGTCTACAAAGAGCTCGTGTCCAGAACATGACAAGAGTGCTGACAGCTTGGTAAGAAGACTACAGAGCATGAGATTTTTTTTATGAGCAAAAGATCTGAACAGTCACTTCACAGAAGAGGGAGGACAGCCAGTCCACACAGGAGGTGTCAAGGTCACCAGGCCCCAGGTATGCAAACTAAAGTGGTGATGAGCTACCCCACACCCAAGGATCAGCCCCCGCTTAAGGCTGCCCACACGCAGCACTGACGAGGACCCCTGAGACACACTGCACCGCATGACCCAGCAACACGTCTACACCAAGACTTGTACGCCAATGTTCACAGAAGCTTTATCCCGAAGAAGCCAAAAGCTGGAACAACCCAGACGCCCATCACCTGGTGAGCGGATAAACACACCAAGCACACACGCCACCGACCACCACACAGCAGTACAAAAGAACACACCGCTGTATGCCGACCACACGGTGAATCTCAGAAACAGCACGCTCGGTGACAAAGACCAGACCCCAAGGCTCCACAGAATGGTTCTATCCGCATGACATTCAGAGGGCAAACCAGAGCCACCAGGGCGGAGAGGACCCACTGCAAAGGGCAGAAGGCAGATCCAGGCGGTGCCGCTGCGGCAGGGGGACTGTCCACAGCCACCAGCCCCGTCAGACTCCACAGTCAAACGAGCAAGCTTCTCACCACGTCGTCAGTGAAGCTCAGAATCCAACCAGGCCTTTCATGGCTCTTCACCCCCTCAAATAGGATAAGCACAGACAACTTGGCCAGGACCACTCGGGAGACACCCGTGACTAGGGGCCCAATATTTTCTTCACAAAACATAAAACTTCAGGTGTGTAAAGCTTACCTGTATAACTGACGATCATAAAGCTAAAAATAAAGAATTGAAAGTTACTTAGTTATTTAAATTACTAGGATTTAAAAAATAACACAGCAGGTATATAACAAGCATCAAAAGGATAACAAAAAGAAACACACAGGTGGGCGTTTCCCAGGAGGGGCTGATGGAGCCCCTCCACTCTTCAAGAGCACCTCACTAACAAGCCCCTCCTCCCTCACTAAGACCCACCGTGCATTACCACATTTAATCCTCACAACAGCCCAGATCCCTCCTTCCCTCACCTGGAAGAGAAACCAAGGGTCAGAGAGGGGAGGAAGAGGGTTGCCAGCCAGTGAGCGGGGCCTGGATACCCGGACCTGCCCCCGCCGACAGCCCCTCAGGCAGTAAACTAACCCTAACGGTCCTTCTTGCCAGGAACTCAGAGAAGCAATTCACAGCATCACCACTAACTACCATCCCAGCCACCACTCACTGAAAGTTCATGCTGTGCCACCACCTCCACTCAACTCTCTGAACGCATTCTTTAATTCTCACAGAAACTCAAGCAAGTAGGTTCCACTATTACCCAGGCTCTACAGAAAAAGGAAGCCGTGGACGGGGGACGGTCCCCGCACTGAACCGCCTCCTGCGTCACACGGCGTCAGCCCGGCTTGACAGTGTCAGGTGAGCACCAGACTCCACTCTAAAGGTGAGAAATGCACCTAAACAGATGGTACGGTTTTGCCAGAATGGAAAAGAAAGTTAACAGCACCAACGGGCTGAGGAGGGAAAGACGTCAAAACGGTGAATTATTACATGAAGAGCTAAATCTTAAAGGAAACAAAACTCTACTCTGAACGACAAACAGTAAAGCCGTTTAACATCTCAAGAGTGACTTCCAGGTTATCCTATAACATTAAGACCTACAGTTCATACTTCACCAATTTTGACTCGCAGAAGCCGTTGAGAATCTCAAAAACCCAGAAAAAAGCACACACCTCCTCCCCAGAGAAGTGCATACACAAACCCTGGGTGTGACTTCAGACTCGGGGTTCCCCACCGTGGAGGCACAGCTGGGGGTGCAAGGCCTTCGTGCTTGTTCTGTGTGCCACTGCACAGCCGCCCTTGCGTGAGGACACGCCCCGAGCGAGGAGGGTGGCCAGGCTGCACAGCAGGACTAGATGAAAGGCGGGTGTTCTGCAATGTCCAGCGGAGGACACCTGGCCACACAGAAGAGCCCGAGCTCACCCCAAGGGTTTGCACCACAGCCCCAGGACTGACCCTCAGGGCTTCACTTGGGGCTGAGGAGCAGGGAGGGCTTGGGGGCAGGCAGGCCCCAGGTACCAGGAGACCTAGAAGAGGGGCGCCCCAGAGGCTGCACACTGACCTGCTGGTGGATCTGCTTCAGGCCCTGCACGGTCTTCTCGTCTAGGAAGTCCGAGACGGGCCTGCGGGAGTTCAAACACAACGTGTGAGGTCCTGGGACAGCGTCAGGGAGACACGCATGCAGGCCTGGTGGCCTGCCAGCTCCCAGCCCACAAGCACCTGCAGGGGCATCCCTGAAGGTACATCCACTCAAGGGGGCAGATGGAAGACCTTCTCAGTCAGCGGTTAGCAGACAATAGCGACAGGGCTGTGATGAGGCGCCTGCTTGAGAGCGGGGACCCCATGTTCGGGAAGCATCTGCGGCCCCGGGACGGGGAGTAGCCCAGCTCCCAGGTGCCCCGTGACTTGCTTTGGAAAAGAGTACAGTGGCTGAGGCTGCGGTCAGAGCCCTGCAGCCAGCGGCTTCACTGCCGCCCTGGACAGGCCTGCTCGGCACCCAGAAACCTGCATCTCGGGAGGGCTCTCCCCATTCCCTAACTGCCCAGACTGTCTGCACAAACCACATGGCTTATGCTGAAACCTGCTTTCTTCTGGGAGTCTGGGATATTTGGGTTCATGGCAGGTAGACAACCCACACGACCAGCCCCAAAAAACCCCCAGGGGCCGGTCTCTCTGGCCTTCCCTGGGGGGAAACGTGTTGTCACACGCACTGCCAGGGGATTAGGTGAGTCCTGCACAGCTGCACCAGGAGAGGATTCCATAAATACCAGGTCCTTGGCCAAGCCCACAGGTGCCATTTTACCCCCTCACAGATGTCATTCAAACAGACTGTGGGAGAGAAGCAGGGTCAATTCAGACCTGCTATCACTGTGTCCCTAGGAAATCACCTCGAAGGACAGGAAGCCACTTAAAATACAGTTTTCCCCAAGCTGGAGTCCAAGAACCACAGCACAGACATCACAGTGTGCTGTGAGCTTTTGCCTTTGAGGAAAAGTCAGTTGGAAAGTCAAGTAGGAAGACGAAGCAGCTGCTTCACAAAACATTCTCAACATTCGGACCTTCTCAGCAACCCCACGCTGCGTGTCTACTGTTATTTATACTAACTGAGCCAGCAGAAAAGGCTCCTGGTAGACACTTTAAAATTTATATTCTCTGGTATTTAAATTATTGAAAGTGATAAATGAACAAAGAATACTGAATATACGAGCTACTCAAGACAAACTCTGAAAACGTGTCTTTGCTTTTACAATCTGTTTACCTCAGAAAGAGCGAGGTGACAGGAGAAGCCCAGAGAGGTGGGGTCCCCCAGAGAGGACAGGGGGCCACTGACAGATGTTGTCAGGAGCACAGGGCCCCTGGAGACCATGCCACACTGTACACACTGGCACAAAGGAAGGGGTGCGTGGACAGGGCCCCAGCTGTGACCCAGCTCCTACCTGCCCTGTTGCACAGCCAGCGTGTACAGGCTGTGGGTGACCTCTGCGCAGGCGAGCACAGCCCCGTGCCGAGTGTGTAGGTCTGGACTCTGTGTCATTGACAGCAGACGCGGGAAAACTGCAAAGGACACATGGGAGATGCACACAGGGTGACAGACGCGAGGGTTCAGGATCCACGGGAGAAACAAACCCACTCAGTTCTCTCTGTCAGGATCATGATCTCACAACCAAGGCTAAACTAAAGTCTCTGACATGCCAGACTTCGTCAGCGGACACAAGGGCAGCGAGCAGGAATGTGAACGAGGATGACACTTGCCCCCAAACAGCACATGCTCTTCGGGGCTCCGGACACAGGGTGGTGACCCAGGGTGAGAACAGACAGCAGGGAAGAAGGAAAACAGACTGTTTTCCAGGTCTTTCCTGCTGTTCAGGGGCTGCCGGGGCTCTGCCTGGGGGGCAGGGAGGACAGAGGCCGGGCTGCAGGACCTACAGCCAACACACGGTGCCTCAGCCTGGAGCCCGCCCTCTCCTGGTCAGAGCAGAGGAAGCCTCCAAGCCTGTGCTCTGGGGACAGAAAGCAAAGTCAGTCCTTGAAGCCTGGCAGGGAGCGCAGACAAGGAGCCGCACCCACAGCCGCTCCGCTCCACCAGCCCCACCAGCCAGGGGGAACCACAATCACAGCCGGGCAGAGGCCACAGCGTCCTTGCCAGGACAGGGCCCACAAAGGCGCTCAGATGTGGCAGCTGGTAGCGGTCAGTGTTTAAGAATCAGGGAAATCCCTTATCCTGGGGCGGTCAGCACTCTTGAAATGGGAAGAAAGTGTCCCCTTCATTCAGGCAGCAGGATTATCATAAAAGGAAAGTAAACACCAGGTGAGATTCCTGACATTAAGCTTAATTAACAGACCACGAAGCTGAAAAGGCCCTTAGGAGGTAACATGCCCCAAATCTTCATTTAAAATCCCAGAGTGTTGGGGCTTCCCTGGTGGCGCAGTGGTTGGGAGTCCGCCTGCTGATGCAGGGGACGCGGGTTTGTGCCCCGGTCCGGGAGGATCCCGCATGCCACGGGGCAGCTAGGCCCGTGAGCCATGGCCATTGAGCCTGCACGTCTGGAGCCTGTGCTCCGCAACGGGAGAGGCCACAACAGTGAGAGGCCCACATACCGAAAGAAAAAAAAAAAAAAATCCCAGAGTGTGTGATTAAAACCAGTAACTCCAAATGAAGAACCATGATCCAACCAATAGTTACTTCTCTAATAAATGTCAGTGGGAATAAGTATAATGTGGAGAAATTTGTGTATTGTTCCCTAAATTAAAATCAGATGCCTACTTATTCCAAGTAGAAAAAACACGATGGAACATATACGGGTTCTTTCCTTAATGATAAGGGCGTGTCATCAGTTCAGACTGGCTGTTCTGTTCTTGAGTAAAGTGCGCTCAGGCCTGGCCCAGGAAGTCAGCAAATCCACTGCAGCCCCAGGAAGCAGCTCACTGTTTAATGTTATATTATGAGTTACTTCACTTGTTGTTTTAAGGCTAGTTCTGAAACACACAGTGTACAGCAGATCCATCAATTCCTGCTGGGATGGCACAGGAATCCTGTGGCTCCTGGGGACACACACACCTCAGTGGTCACAGCACCTGTGCTCCCAGAGGCCATGGCACCTGGTTTGTGTTCTGTCCCTGATGAAGCACAGACCAGTTCTTCAAACCCTTCTCAGCAAGAGAGAAACCCCCAGCCCTTGAAATCAGTGAGGGGGCCTCCGGGGCTTCCTGCTGCATGTTCATGCATGTGTCCGTGGTGCACACGCATGTGCAAGTGTGAGGAGGAGCACCTACCATGATGGGTGCTGTACTCGGGTGCTCGCTGAGCCAGGTTCCGCAGTGCCTTGGCCGACAGCTCCCTGATGGCCCTGGGGGGCGGGGCAGAGAACACTGTTAGTCCTTCATTTCGAGGATTCTGGCTTTATTTAATTATAGAGAGGACGGTGCATGGGAGCTGTCAACGGGCCACTTAGTCAAACACTATGAAAGCAAACACAAACTAACAAGCAAGTAAGAACCTCTGCTCATAACAAATGAGGGAGAGAGACTTCATCAAGAGGAGGCACTACATGCAACTCCCTGTCAGGACACAGCTGCCATCTGCACGGCGCTGGATGGCAAAGTATGTCTCCAACCTCCTGCACCCCAAGGGACGCAGAGGACACGAGTACTGGGGAGCCTGTGAAACCACCACTGGGAAGATCGAGGGCTAAATGAGGGAAGCTCGTGAGGCTCAAGCTAATAAACAGGAGGCATACATCACATCAGTGCAAACATTTCCAATCAATGCACATTTGTTATATTCTCAACACACAGAACAGAAGGACGACCCCAGGACAGGTTAATGAAGCCGAGTTCCCTCCTGAACCTGCCAGGGGCCAGACAGGTCTGATCAAACCTTGAGGGTGACTTGTGAAGCTGACGCCCTCCCCCATGCCCCCCCAGCCCTGTCCCAGCACTAAAAGTCAGGAGGGCACTGCCAAGAGCTCCAGACAGAACAGGAAGTAGTCATTTCCTTAAAATAATAATTAGGAGGACTACAGAACAAGACAGAACATGATAACGATATTAAAGAAGAAACATGCAAAAGGGGGCATCTGCAGTTTGATCATTATACGTTCCAAGTACACAAGCACCAGAGAGAAGCACTTGGAGGATGAAAGTGGATGCTGGGGCAGGAGATCCTTCCCCTCCTGTGTATGTCCGGGCCTCTCGATGCCTCCAGACCAGCTTAGGGGTCTGCTTCCAACAGAAAACAGCCAGCTCTTCAAGGCAGGGAGGTCTGATGTGCTAAGAGCCCATTCAGGAAGCCACTTCTGAAGGCTGAGTGATCAGGTCTCAGAGCAGATAAAGCCCCACAGTTGCCAAGGAGGCAGCTATTCTAACAGGCTTAGTTACACTTATCCTCAAATTAGTGCACTTTAAGGATAAGCTTTCTGTATTTAAAAATATTATATTTACCATCTAAATGTCAGACCTCAAACTATAAAACTCTTAGAAGAAAACGCAGGGGAAAAGCTTCATGACATTAGATTTGGCAATGTTTTCTTGGATGTAACACCAAAAGCACAGGCAAAAGTAAAACCATATACACTGATAATAGGTAAACTGGACTACGTTAAAATGTTAAACTTCTGCATATCAAAGGATACAATCAACAGAGTGAAAAGGCAACCTACAGAATGGGAGGAAATATTTGCAAATCATGTATCTGATAAGGTACTAACATCCAGAATATATAAAAAACTCTTACAACCCAACAACAACGAAAACCAAGTAACTGCATTTTAAAATGGGCAAAGGACTTAAACTATTTCTCCAAATATGATATACAAGTAGCCAACAAGCATATGAAAAGATGCTCAACGTCACTAATCATTAGGGAAATGCAAATCAAAACCACAATGAAATACCATCTCACACCCCACACCCATTAAGATTGACACTATTTAAAAAAAAAAAAGAAAGAAAGAAAATAACAAGTACTGGTGAGGATTTGCAGAAATTGGAATCCTTGTGCATTGCTGGTGGGAATGTTAAGTGGTACAGCCATTATGAAAAACAGTATGGCTTTTGAGATTAAAAATAAAATCACTATTTAAGCTAACAATCCCACTTCTGGGTATATACCCAAAAAACTGAAAGCAGGGTCTCGAAGAGATATTTATACACCCATATTCATAGCAGCATTACTCACAATAGCTAAAATGTGGAAGCAACCCAAGTATCCATGGACGGATGAATGGATAAAGAAGATGTGGCATGTATATACAATCGAATATTGTTCAGCCTCAAAAAGGAAGGAAATTCTGACACATGCTACAACACAGATGAACCTTGGAGGACAGTATGTTAAGTGGAATCAGCCAGTCACAGAAGGACAAATCCTGTAGGATTCCATATGAGATTCCTAGAGGAGTCACATTCAGAGACAGACAGGAGAATGGGGGCTGCCAAGGGGAGGGAGAGTCGATGATTAACCGGGACAGAGTTTCAGTTTTGCAAGATGAAAAAGTTGGTTGTACAGCAAGGAGAATGTACTTAACTGAACTCTACAATAAAAATGATTAAGATAAATATTACATGTATTTTACCACAGTCAAAATATTTTTAATTATGTTTATTTTGATACATAAGTTATTTGGGGTGAGTATGTCTAAGTATCAGAAAAATTTTTTTTAATTTTATTGAATTATAGTTGATTTACAATGTGTTAATTTCTGTACAGCAGAGTGATTCAGTTATACATATATATTCTTTTCCACATTCTTTCCCATTATGGTTTATCACAGGATATTAAATATAGTTCCCTGTGCTATACTGTAGGAGCTTGTTGTTTATCAGAAAATGTTTAAAAAGAAACCCAAAATAATGGATAATACTTCTCAAAAGTGTATACTATTAAAAGTATAATAGAATACCTATACTAGTGAAGGTATAAATACACCACTAAAGAATGTCTGTAAAAAATTCTCTAAGGCTCCCCATTTTCTACAAGCCATGTATTCACAGGAAACTGAAGAGACCCTATTTATGAACTTTTAGCTGATACCTCCTCATGGATGTAATCCAGGCCAAAAACAGAGAAAGGCAGAAATATCTCCATCTCTGAAGAATCATAAGAAAATCAGGTCATAATCATGCTCTGTGAATCCCAACATATGAGAATCCCAAATGTGAGCAGGTGTTATTGTGAGGACCTTCAAATCTGACTGCAATTTCCCCTCCATTCTGTGATTCATGCATCCTGGAAACTTCAGGTTTTTAGAGCTTATACTAAACAGAGTATTTCCACAAAGAATGTTTTAAATAAAATTAACAACAAAAAAAAAGAAAAAAATAGAAACCGTATAGCAAAATGACAGGTATAAATTGATAACCACTTCAGATGTGAAAGGACTGAAGCCCTCAAACAAAAGGCAGACGCTGCCAGGCTGGATGTAAAGGCGGGACCATCTGCCATCCCCCTGACACACAGACAAGGGTGCAGGACAACAGTGGCTGTGAGAGGCCTCTTTTTGTAAGGCCCCAGCTTCGAATGGTTTTTACATTTTTAAAGGGTTTAAAAAGAAAAAGGGCCTCCCTGGTGGCGCAGTGGTTGAGAGTCCGCCTGCCGATGCAGGGGATACGGGTTCGTGCCCCGGTCTGGGAGGATCCCATATGCCGCGGAGCGGCTGGGCCCGTGAGCCACGGCCGCTGGGCCTGCGCATCCGGAGCCTGTGCTCCGCAACAGGAGAGGCCACAACAGTGAGAGGCCCGCATACCGCAAAAAGAAAAAAAAAAAAAAAAAAAGAAAAAAACAGGGGACTTCCCTGGTGGTCCAGTGGTAAAGAATCCGCCTTGCAATGCAGGGGACGCGGGTTCGATCCCTGGTCAGGGAACTAAGATCCCACATGCCAGCAGGGCAACTAAGCCCGTGCGCCACTACTACTGAGCTCGCACACCTCAACTAGAGAGCCCGCAAGCTGCAGACCACAGAGCACTCGCCCTGGAACCCGCCACAACTACAGAGGCCGTGTGCCCTGGAGCCCGTGCACCACAATTAGAGAAGAGAAAACCCGCACGCCACAACTAGAGAGAAGCCTGCACACCAGAACGAAGAGCCTGCGCCCAACAAAAGATCCTGCATGCCTCAGCAAAGATCCTGCGTGCCGCAACTAAGACCCGACACAGACAAAAATAAATGAAATAAATAAATAATAAATCTTAGAAAAGAAAAAAACAATAAAATACATGGGACAGTGACCTAAAATGTTTACTCTCTGGCCCTTCAAAGAAAAAGCTTGCCGACCCTTCAGCCATAATAATATCAAATTACACTTTAAGACAAGAAATCTAACGTGAAACAAAAAGGGCCATTTCATAACAATAAAGGGTCAATACATCTGGAAGATACAAAAGTTAGAAATGTAATTGCACCTAAGCAGAGAGTCCCACCCAAAATATGTGAAGGAAACCTGACAGAATTGAAAGAAGAAATAAACATTTCAACAACAGCTGGAGATTTCAATAGCTCAGAACTTTTAGTCTAACACCATGGATGACACAGTTGCAATTTTGGTTTTAAATGTCCTATTGACTGCAACTAACACCCACTGTAAGTTGGGGTTCCGGACGTAGAACCTGAAGAAGCTACTTGGCATTTGTGTCCCTCAGACCATGGCCTGAGCACCGGCAGCCACACCGAGCCTCCCAAGAAAACATAAGCTGTCCTCCCAGAGGGGCTGCCAGAAGCACTGATACCCGCTCTGGGTTACACATTGACCCTCCCCTCTGAAGGGACACGTTTAACTGCTGGAAATGCTAAGACACCCTGAAGCTGCTTCGTGATCACGAAAAAGCTACAGGCCTGCCTGGCTCCAGGAAGGATGGAGAAGACGGCTAAGCGGCCACAGGGATCGGACTCGAGCTGGGATGCCCTGGCCGCAGAGCAGATGAGGCAGATCCCACAGCCTAAGGTCCTCGCCCTCAGGAGGCTACCCGCCCTCCATGACACGGGAAAGTTTCCACACCCAGCAGACTTCACTGAGGTCTCCAGAAGTAAAACTGGAGGTAGACCATTAACCAACACATCAGGCATGAAGACTGGAACTTACGTTACTTCTCAGGAGTTACTTTAAAATGTGAAATCTTCCGAGCTGGGAGGGGAGTTTGAGGAGAATGCATACATATTTATGTACGGCTGAGTCGCTCTGCTGTGCACCCGAAACTATCACAACATTGTTAATCAGCTGGACTCCAGTATGAAATAAAAAGTTCAAATGGTAAAATATATAATATATAGGTATATAAACTGAAAAAAAAAGAAATCTACAATTAGACAATATACTCAAGGCTTACAAGCTCAATTTAATCTCTCCTTTGGGAAAAAATAAGAATTCTTATTTGACAGATAAGGTCATTAGGCAAACATAAAAACACAAAACCTACCCATCCCAATGGTTTATCTTCATGGTAACCAGGTGGTCTATCATTGGTTGTGTGTATTCAGGAAAGCCGGCAATAAACATGCTGGAAAAAACAATATTCAGAGATGGTGAGAATGTGGAGGAACAGGAACTCACACACTACTTATGAGAACATAAAATGGTACGACCACTTTCAAAAACAGTTCGGCAGTTTCTTATAAATATACAGAAATCCCTTTATAAGTATGTATCCAAAAGAAATGAAGATATATACATCCACAAAAAGACTTCTAAACAAATGTTTAAGCAGCTTCATTCATCGCAGCCCAAAACACAAAACAACCTAAATGTCTATAACAGATGGACTAACAGATAAACTGCAGAACAGCCACAGACTCAAGACAGCTCAGCAACAAAGAGGAACAAGCTACCAACACACACAACAAGCATGACTCTCAGAAACCACTGTGCTGAGAGAAAGGAGCCAGGCACAGGCGTCCATTCTTTCTGACTTCACTCGTGTGACATTCTACAAAAGGCATCAGCGAGCTACGGGCGGCGCCTGGAGCCAAGGTGCTGAGCCCTCCATATCTCAGTGACGGCGCTGGTCACCCAGGTGACCTGTACGCTTCATACGAGGACAGCTGAAGGAGCATAATTATGCCTTAAAAGTAAGAGTTACGTCTCCTGAAAATACCACAGGAGAATTAAAAAAATAATCTCCAAGTGGGACGGGGCTTTCTAATTATGACTCAAAACCCAGAAGCCAAAAAAGAAGAGACTGGTACATTCAAACACTCAACCAAAAGAGAAAAATGCTATCAGGAAAAACACACCATAAACAAAATCAAAAATATCTGCAACTGCTATCACAAACAAGAGCCTTCTGTATAATGGAGTTCTTCCAAATCAATAAGAAAATGCCATCACCTAGTAGAAAAATAATTAAAGTTTACAGAAAAGAAAGAAGATGCAGCTCAAACATTCAGCCTTATTCTATGGGAAATGGAAAGGAAACTTTTGTCCATCTGTCAAACTGCCAAAGTCAGAGGGGTTGACAGCTGCTGCTGGAAGGCTCTAGAAGCGTACAGAGACACTGCTGGGGACAGCGTCTTGGCACAGCCTCTAGAGACAGCAAGTGGCACTGCCCAGGAAATTGAAAATGTAATGCCCTTTAGTCTAGCAATTCCACTTCTGTTAATTCACTGAGATATAACCACACAGGTGAGAAGTGATATATACAAGAATATTCATTTCACATCGTTTATAACAGCAAAAGACTGGACAGAAGCCAATGGCCAGGAAGGGAGATCTACAGGTCACACTCCATGTCCAGATATGGAAGGCTCTCCAAGACGCAGGACGTCACAGGCAGCATTCGGTGTATACGTTCTGCTGTATGTAACAGGACACACAGAGCTGCCTCCCTACTGCTAAGAGCTCATCGTTATTACTGCAGGCAGACCTCGTTTTACTGCGCTTCACAGATGCTGCACATTTTACAAATTGATGATTTGTGGCAACACTGCATCGAGCACGTCAGCACCATTTTCCAGCAGCATTTGCTCGCTTTGTGTCTGTGTCACATTCTGGTAATTTTTGCAACATTTCAAACTTTTTCAATATTATTATTATATGTGTTATGGTGATATGTGAACAGTGATTTCTCATGTTACTACTGTGACTCGCTGAAGGCTCAGATGATGGTTAGCACTGCTGAGCAATAAAGCATTTTTAAATTAAGGCATGTACATTGTTTTTTTTTTAGACATAATGCTATTGCACACCTAACAGGCTACAGTACAGTGTTAAGATACCTCTCATACACACTGGGAAACCAAAAAATTTGTGCAACTCACTTTAATGTGATACTCGCTTTATTACGGTGGTCTGGCCCCAAACCCACAATATCCCCAAGGTGTGCCTGTACTTGACCAAGCCTCTGAAGATGAGCACTTCAGGGGTTCCAACCTTGTGCACTGTGTGCCACCGCTCAGCGTGGACAGAAGGAAGCCGACACACCCACAGGCATGATATGAACCAAATCTCTCTAGAAGACACAAGGAACTGGGGCCAACAGGGACCCCCAGGGTAGAACCAGGTGCCTGGAAGGAGAGGTGAGATGCACTGGTTTTCCCTAAACACCCCCTGCACCTTCTGAATTTTATACCACGAACATGTATCACTTATTCCAAAATATGCACTTTTATACTTCATGCCCCTAAAACACCCAATTGCTTACAAATATTGTCTGAACCTGCCACACCATCCACATAACCCCACCATGGACCTGACCACCACCCACGTGTTACACGGAGGCTGAGAGACAGAGTGGATGGCACAGAAGGCCAAGAAGGGAGGATCGGTGTGAGGTCTGGGAGAGTCGAGTCAGGGAAAATCTTTGCTCTGGGCGTGACAGGAAGAAAAGCAGAGGCTTCACCAGCAGCGAGGTGGATTGAGAGCCCCCCTAAAGATGATGAAACCGCTTGAGAGAGAGTCAGAAGAAGAAAACAGAAAAGTGAGGACAGCAGACAAGCTGTTGAAGCTGTCAGAAATGGAGGCAAGACACAATTCCTGGTCCCACATAACCTACAGGCCCCTGGCCCACCCAACAGATAGACCCACCCCAGGCCGGCATCCTGAGCCTCCAAAGCTTCCAGAGACGCAGGCAGAGAAAACAGTGGCCTCAAAGAAAAACAACCAAACAGAGGTCGGCCACCTGAGTTCTAGTCCAAGCTTTGGCACCAACTAGCGGCTGACCTTGGAGAAGATGCACTGCTGGCACTGCCAGCCCAGGCAGCGCTCAGCACTTACTGAGCGCTCAGTCTGCATGGCAGCCAAGTGCAAACCAAGAGGGGCGTCCACCAAAGGGCGGAGGACTGGGGTAGGTGAGCCAAGGAGGATGCACGGCCTGCTGGGGGCCGGGAGGCAGGGTGGTGGTGTGACAAAGAGAAAGCGCTCCATTATGCACTCAGACAAGTGACGGAGGTGGGGTCGTGGAGGCTCTGCAAGTGTACAGGACAGTGAGAGCTAGGCTACGGTGACAGCTGACCGGACAAGCAGAGTGAACGTTTGAGGGCTGTTAGGGATGCAAGAGTGACAAAACTAGGTCACCAACCGGACGTGGGGAATGAGAGAAGGAGAAGCAAAACTGAGCTATGATGTGGATGGCACGCTGTTCACTGAGTTAGGAAATAAGAGAGCAAGTTCACTCTGAGGTTTCCTGAGTCTGAAGAACTCGTGGGACAGGAACGTGCAAAACGACTGGAAAGCAAACTTCTAGAAAGCAAAATGTGACCAAATGCTTCTCCAGAAGGAGGCACAGTGTTGTGGTGCCAGCAATCTGTTAAGGAAATTTACAACTGCAAGAAGACAAACCCATAAACATTGCTCACGACTGCTCGTTATGTCACAGCAGAAAACAGCTGGGCAAATAGAAGCACCACCCATATGCACACATCCAAAGCCAAGGGGCTCGGACGACCACCAGGTGGTGAGTGGGAGACAAGCTGCAGTCCACCCGGTGGACCACTACCGAGCAGCATGGATGAACGATGACATACAGTGACAGGAGCCCGCACACCACGTGACTGTCCTACAAGTTCTAGAAAAGGTCAACTCCAGTGACAGAAGGCAGCTCAGAGGCTGTCAGGACCAGGGCATGAGGGAACTTTCTGGAGCGACAGAAACATTCCCTGTGTTGACTGCAGCAGTGGTTACACATCTGTCAAAACCCACATTTTAAACTAGTGAATTTTACTGTATGTAAATCATGTGTAACGAAATAGGAGAACAAAAATAAAGCTGATTTTTAACAAAGGGTTTTGTCTTAGGAATACACAGGACGCTGAAAGAACAAGCCACGGACCAGGAGAAAACATCTGCAGATAATGGACCTGAGAAAGGATTTGTATCCAGAAAATAGGAAGAATTCTCAAAGTCTCAGTAAGAAGAAAACAACCAACCCAATAGATAAACAGGCAAAAGATTTGTCCAATAAGCCCATGAAAAGATGCTCAATGTCATTAGTCGTTAGGAAAACACAAATTAATGAGCTCCTCCTGCACATCCATCAGAATGGCTACGATTAAAACCACTGACCACACCAAGGGCTAGCAAGGACAGGGTAAAGTGATGCAGCCACTCTGGAAAGCCATCTGGCAGTTTCTTAAAACAATCAGGATCCAGCCACTTCACTCCCAGGTGTTTAACCAGATACAGGAAAGCACCTGCCCACAGACAGACGTGCACACGAAGGTGATCGAAGCCCTAACCTGGAAACCCCCAGACGTCCCTCACAGGGGAAAACGTGGCTCATCACACGCGGGAACTAGGAACGCGTGGGCACTCACGCAGGGAGGACACACCCGAGAGAGCAGGCAGGGCGCAGGCGGCCAGAACAGCACCCAGAGCCCACACCACGCGACTCCATTCACCCAACGACCCAGAGTGACAGGAACAGACTGGCGCCTGGAGAAGGGGCGCCCAGAAATCCTGTGGAGACGGGTCTCTATCTGCATTGTGGTGACGAAGATCTGTGCCCGTCAACACTGATCAGAACCTACACGATAAATACGTTCAATTTCCTGTGTGTCACCAGCACCGTAACAAAGCTCTGAGTCAAAAGTAGAGGTAAGACGATGCTGGTCCCCCCCGCCTGATGGTCTTCGTCCACGTGTTTCAATTCCCATCCGTGTGTCGCACACTCCCGTCTCCAGGAGAATCATCCGCACTTTGGCCCATGTGTCCGCTCAGATGTGCTGTGAGCCCCGTGTGTTCAGTGAATCTGAGCTCCGGACCTTCCCCAAAACCCACAGGCGTTTTCTCCCTCACGGTGCACCCCAACACCTCCACTGTCCTGACCGCACCCACTCTCGCCAGAGGACCCAACCCTGTGCCCTAGCTGTCCCCTGACCATGTCTCACACCTTGTGAGGGGCCCTGACCACCCTCTGATCATCCCCCACCTTGTAAGGGGGCCCTGTCTCCTTGCTTCCAGTTACCAAAACGCAGTCACAGTGGTATATTCAAAATGCAGATCTGACTGTCAAACCTGGTTCCCTGGGCCTCCCAGGTGGTGCAGTGGTTGAGAGTCCGCCTGCCGATGCAGGGGATATGGGTTCGTGCCCCGGTCCGGGAGGATCCCATATGCCGCGGAGCGGCTGGGCCCGTGAGCCATGGCTGCTGAGCCTGCGCATCCAGAGCCTGTGCTCCGCAACGGGAGAGGCCACAACAGTGAGAGGCCCGCGTACCGCAAAAAAAAAAAAACAAAAAAAAAAACCTGGTTCCCTGACCTCAGGACAACCCAAGGCCCCACTTTGGCTCAGAAGCCCCACCGCCCCAGGCTGATTTTGGACCCTTCCCTGAAGGGCTGTCCCCTACCCCACACCAGGCTCCCTGGGCACAGTTCCCTCTGCCACATGCCCCCTTTCCCTCTGCCCTGCCGTCCAGGCTGACAGCAGGACCCTGGGTGTCGGCCCTGCCTTGGGGCAAGGGAAGAGCTCCCCCAAGCGCCCTGTGGTGATGGGGTACAGCCACAGACCCTGGTCCCCATGACTGCTGGACCCCTCCTCACAGACTGCCTCTCATCCACAGAAGTGTGCAGAACCCTCTGTGGAAGACAGACCCTGAGCCAGCCCATCTAAGAAACGCAGACCAGCTCAGAGACCTCAGCCACAAGAAAAGCATGCCAAGGCCAAAAACTACGAGTTCTTTTACCCATGAAACTCGGGCAAAGGTAAGAGATTCCCCACGTAAAATATATGCTCAAATATTAACAATCAAAGGGAACAGAATTAAAATAGGAGAGAACTAATAAGGCATAGAAGACCACTAAATGTTGAGGAAAGGTGGAAAGGATGCTAAAAGTACAGTGTGTTTGGTCAAAGATTATTTCTGTGAAGGAGGCCAAATGCCACATTAAAAAAAACAAAAAAAAAATCTGTCCACGCTGGTTAGGGGGAAATGTAGTTTCTGCATGGTCTGCAGAGCAGGGGTATTAGGGAATCTACCCTTAAGACCCATAATGGTTAACCATTTTAAAAAGCACTGGCGTGTTTCCTGTCCCAATTTAAGGCAAATAAGTTACTTCATAAAATTATGCCCATCTTGTATTAGTGTTGCAATGAGTTAACTAAGACATGTGGACTCACTGCCCCACTACTTACTTACTTAAATTAAGTTTTGATGTGATTTCTGCAAACCACAGTTAGGGATGTTAAATATTTATTCCTTGACCTGATTTCTCAAATACCTCTTTCTTACTCATCTCATAAACAAGCTACAGATAACTTCAACTTGGGAAACACTGCTTTATTGAAACAGAAAAAGAAGGACAGTCACTACCAATCTAAGAATTCATTCTGAGAAACTCCCCAGTAGAGCAGAGGCCATACAGAAAGCAATGCACAGTTTTGGCTGGTGGCAATTCTCTGTGAAAGACCAAGCTCTCAACGAAACAGCTAGTGCAACAGGCTGGTTTAAGAGGAAAATAACCACCACAGCACTGTTCTTGAAAGGCTTAATACCTCTTTAAAACATGAGCACCCTTCTCAGGACCAGATCCTGCACTCCCCTTCTCCAGGCCACCCCTGACCTGCTACTGTCCCTCTGGATTCATTTGCATTTTTCAAAGTTTTATGTAAACAGAATCATACACTATGCACTCTGTCCAATCAATCTGAAACAAAAGTTTCAAAACAAACAGTTTTCAATTCCTTTTTTAACTTTCCACACATGAATTTACTCTTAGTGGACCTTCCAGGCTGAAGAAACCAAATGGTGGAAACCGATCTGTGACTCAAAGAAATCATTATATTTTATGACGAATATTAAAATTTACCTTATAACCAGGAAACAGTTAGATCTGTTACCAACAGTAAAGTAGTCAGCTGTGGTCAAAATATCAATCCCATGAGGGAAAGTGCCCTAATGAAAAAATAAAGTGGAAAAAAAAGAGACAAAAATTATTTTATTGAGTAAAGGCATTTTCAAAGTTTGATAATCATATGCACATATGTTACTTTTATGAACGAAGAAGCATGATATAAACTGAAAGCTGAAACTACACACCACTTAACCGAACTCAACCAAGGACTTCCAAGTCAGGTCACTTTACTAACTGCCTCTCCAAGGCTGGACACTGTGCTAAAATTATTTGAGCCACTTAAAATTTTTTTTCCTAACAATTCAAGCATTTCAACTTTAAAATGTTGTAAGAGCCCTTTCTTTAAACCACACACCATTAAAAGACATCAGGTTTCAGCAGAATTAAAGCTTCCGATTTCATTCAACCCAGGCCCCGGCGGCCAGAAGGACCCCAGAGTCCCCTCGGAAGGGCCGGCACCTGCCTGAGCTACGAATCCTGGACGAGAGCCCACCCCCCACGGCTGGCAGGAGAATGAACAAGACGACTGGGAGGTCACATGTGGGGGCCTGACAGCCAACACCCAGGACCATACACTGAAACAGGGGGTTGGGGAGTTGGGGACAGTCCCCCTTAACACACCCAGGGACACACTCCCAGCCTAGGTCCAGGCCCCGCCCCGAAGTCTGCAAGTTATTATTGATACCACTCTCTGGTAACAATACTTGAAAATCTGAAAACAAGACAAATAGTTTTTTTTTTTTTTTTTTTTTTTGGCTGCGTTGGGTCTTCGTTGCTGCGTGTGGGCTTTCTCTAGCTGCGGCGAGCAGGGGCCACTCTCATTGCGGTGCACAGGTTTCTCATTGCGGTGGCTTCTTTTGTTGCGGAGCATGGTTCCTAGAGTGCGTGGGCTCAATAGTTGTGACACGTGGGCTACAGGGCACATGGGCTTCAGTAGTTGTGGCTCGCGGACTCTAGAGCGCAGGCTCAGTAGTTGTGGCGCACGGGCTTAGCTGCTCCACGGCATGTGGGATCTTCCCAGACCAGGACTCAAACCCTTGTTCCCTGCATTGGCAGGTGGATTCTTAACCTCTGCGCCACCAGGGAAGTCCCCAAATAGTTTTCTAAAAGGACATAAATGACAAACTTTCCACCAAGGAGTGAATGCCTTGCTGTCACCAACCATAGGAGGGTGTGGTGAGGCCTGGGTCCCCAGAGCCCTTCCCCACTCTGAGCAAGCCGTAGACTAGGGACCCACAGACTGCTAACCTCCCACAGCGTCTCGAGGGAGCCCCGCACATGAAGAACTTGGGATCTGACTCCATATTGTCAATGGACCCCAGCGTGTTCGTCACGGACACAATGTCAGGATCAGAGGTGCGGTTCCCAAGCGAACCTAAAAGCCAATCAGTCTCCCGACACAGCTCAGTGCAGGGGATGGCCCCCCACCACCCAAGGGGCAAGCGCGTGCCAGGCTGACTCCTGCTGGACTCCAGTCCACCCCAGACCAGCCTGAGGCCGAGTCAGACAAAGGCCACTGTGGCTGCAGGAGGAGGTAGTGCCCTCTGCTCCACCACCCAAGCCTGCCGCCCCCCGGGCAACGTTCAGATGCCTCCTGACACCCCAAGATCTTCTTGGTCCGGCCACTGCATACCGAAGCGTCACATCTCTGTCCAGACAGCTCATCCCTGCAAGGAGGGACAGAACGGACAGAGGGGGCTGCGTTCCAGCAAATCCCTCCCAAGGTTTCTCTGGGAGCCGGGAGTGGAGACTCAGGACCCCTCGCTCAGGCCTGAGTCCCCGGTGGGCAGGGGTGAGCCTGGACGGAGAGATGGGCCCCCCACCAAATTCCCCCTGCAAATTCCCCCATCGCTGAAGGTGGCCAAAGACAGGGTCTGTGCTCGCACCCGGGAGCCCGGAGGACATCCCACCCCAGGGCCGTGGACAAACACGCCCCCTGCTGCCCCTCACTTGCGCTCCATGCCCTCAGCAAGTCGACCACACGTGGCCGCTAAGAGCCTCGCCCCACGTCTGGGAACGCATGTGCCCTCTCCACACTCCCCTCCCGCGCCCCTATCTCCTTTGGCAGGTTCACATCCTTCTCCTCCTCATTCCTGTCAAGCTGCAGAAGGACATCACCGGGTGCAGGCCCACAGTAAGCACCTCTTAAACGTTGGCATGGCTTCCCCTGGACCACGCAGGCCAGTCTTACCGTAAACACCAGTGCACGGGGAGACGAGGAGGGTAAGGGCACGAGGACCCTAGCTGCTCACCTTCCTTCCCTGACGGACCCCGCAACCTGAGTGGCCCCCATGCTCCGACTGCACAGGGAGCAGTACTGCCCAGCTCCTGACCGCCCTGGTGTCTTTTGGAACCTGGGGTTCTGCCGACAGGGGTGCCGTGGGGGCTGGAGGTGGGCGGGAGACACCTCTTCTCCTGGGCTCTGATTTTCAGGGTGCCCAGTCTCCCCTGGCTCAGCCTCCAGCAGTTCCCTTCTTGACCACAGCCCCCGCCCTCCTCTGCAGGCCCGGATCTTGGCCTGCAGGCCCCTCAACAACCCCACATTTCTCCGTCAGCCTCCCTCGTCCTGCGGGCGGCACTTGCTGCCTTGACACAGCAAAGCCTGTCGCTGCCAGAGGTTGGCATCTCTGTCTAGTGACCCGCTTTCTTCTAAGTTTTCAGGGCTCCAGGTAGACAGGACTAAGGGACACCCGAGGATACTGGGTCTCAGTCACCTCCCAGCCACGGAAGAAAGGCTGTGACCTTACTGGGCTCCTTCCACAGACAAGCACACCCGCAGCATGAGGCAGCACGCCAACAATTTCAAGGTAGCACGAAGTCAAGTTCAAGATGACTGATTTGGTTCCCTCTGTCTTTGGCAATGACTGTGGAATCCGAGACTCCGTTTAGACCCATCTTGGCATCAGTTTAGCCTTAACGCTGCATTCAGAACTGGACACCTCACCTCAAGGCCCCGGCCCCTCCCACACACACGCTCACAGCTCACAGCACAGGCTGCAGAACCTCCAGCTAAGCCGCCCTCCTCTCCGCCCCTTGGCTGCTCTGTCGCCTTCGATGGAAGGTCAGCAGGTCGGCCGCCCTCCACAGACCTGGTCCAGCCTGAAGCCCCGCTGGCTCCTCTCTCTGCTCCACCCTGAGTGCTGGGGGACCCCTCGCCAACACCCAGGCCACGTGGACGGAGGCGCCTCGCCCAGCAGCCCACACTTCCGGGAGAACTTCCCACCGTGCCCCAAACGACACCCCCGTGGAAGCCACAGCTGCAGTATCACCCCCTCTCCCTGGCCTTTGGCAGTCCAGGAAGGGCGAGTGGACCCAGTGCTGGGAATGCAGGCCCCGGTTCAACAGCAAGGCTGGCCCCGCTGTGGGAACCCTGACAGACTCAAGGGCATCCAAGGGGACAGTCCCTGCACGCACGCTTTCCCGCAGATGTCCAGGCAGGAGTCTTGGAATCCCGTGTTTGTCCAAGCCTTCCCTCCTGTGCACGCCCACCTCTCCCATCCTCCCACCTGCTGGGCAGCCACTCTGAGTGGGCTCCCCTTGGTCCTGCAGCCTGACCTCTGCCCCTCAAGGCCCATCACCGCTTGTCCCCAGTATCACCTGCTGATCCCCAGGCCCACAACGCACTCACCTCCAGCCCAGATCTCTCTCCTGGAGCCCTTCTGAGCATAGCTCAGACCTCTCTCCTGGGCTCCCCGGCCACGGGAAACTGACCCTTGAGATGGCTCATTTGCTGCCAGACTGGCCACGTGTGCCAGGGTGGTCATCGTCACACACAGTATGAATGACTTGGGGATAAAGGCCACACCTCCCAGCCCAGGCTGACCGCAATAAGAGGTTCAGGGCCGGGGGCACGATGTCACGTCAGGAGGGGCCGTGGGGCGGCTGGCAGGCGGAAGCTGGCTCCTTCCACACGTGGGACAGGCAGGGGTCACATCTCTGCCCCTGCCCTGCCTGGCTCCTCTGCCCACACCCCTCCAGCGCCCACGGGCAACTGCTGACATCAGAAGGCCCCCGGCAATACACAAGGCACTGATTTCTGACGTGTGTGAAAATTACTTACACATTCAAGTTTCCTGTAAAACAACAACTAATTGTTTAAAACTTGTGTCAACACTCACCTGAGTCACATTATGAGTGAATCTGCGACCGGAAGTCACAGTGTAAAGTACTAGCTTATTCTAGGTAAATTCTTTACCCACATTTGTAGCTTTACTATTTCTACTTCTACATCTACAGGAAGTTTTAGGAATGAAGATTTCTGAAAATAGCCATACCTGTCTTCCCACGTTCTCCTGGAAAGCAGCCTAGGAAGAGAAGCACAAACACGGCAGTGAGTTAGGTGTGTACTCGCTGGACATGAGTGATGGACGCACAGCAAATCCAGTGCAAGACACATGAGCTGTGATGGTTTTTTAAATAAAGGTCCTCACTGCTGGCCACTCAGAGCCTCAAGGGTGGTTTATCTTTCTGTTTTTACGTCCTGGTGTGCTTTAAAACCATGATTTAAGAATTCAAGTTTATAAAATCAGCTTAGCGGCCAATGCTGAGCTTCACACCAAAGCCTAATTCAAGGTCTTAGATACAAAAATAAGAATAGAGTCATATCTATTTGGTTAACTAAAAGCCCAAAACACAAATCATTTTCCTGGGGATGTGTGATGACAGCTCACAGGATGGTGACACTGAGTGCCAGGTCTCCCCATGCTGCCTTCCCCAGGACCTGCCACGGACACGCTCCACGTCCTGCTCACAGGCCCAGAGCTGGGCTGTTCACAAGGTCGAAACATTACCTTAGAATGAGGCATCCTTAGGTGGACCTTCTTGCCACCAGCTAGCAAATGCCCAAGGCGTGCAGCTGCGCACAATGCAACCTCATCGCCACGCGCCTTCCACCAGAGAGACAGGTCAGAGGGCAGAGGGCAGGTGGCTGGTGGCTTCAGGGAGCACCTGGGAAGGGTGATCCTGCCTGCAGACGCAGCCCCAATGCCTGGGGCAGGACCTTCCTGGAAATGAGGCTGTAACCTCTAGGACTTTCATTTCAGCTACAACTTCATCATCCCCTGCGGGGCGCTGGGAGGAGCACATGCAGTTGTGCACAAGGAATCAAGACAACGGAACACAAAGACCCCCACGTGATGTTTAAATGTGCACCCGACGCCTCTGGCAGGTTACAGAGAAAACCAGAAACTTGGTCGTCTCCAAGACCTCGCACTTGGTGGCCCTGGGGAGGCACAGCTGGACTGGCACTTCCCCAAGGGCCCTCATGCAGCTTTCACACTGGGAGCAGGGAGACTCGACTTTTGCTATGTACCATTTTGCACCTTTTGTAATAAATTCATTAAAGGAAATTTAAAAGCAAAAATGAAACCGACCAAAAGTCAATGGAAAAAAGATACAATGCCAATTTACATAACATGCAATATTTAGGAGCACATTTACTATTTTGGTGACATCATTTAAAAGGTAAAAAATAATGAGATTTGCATGAAAAAGCACAAGTCCTAAAATGGTGACACAATGTTGAAAAAAAAGAAATGGGAGGAATGGCTCTACCCAGTATTAGGGTTACTAGAGCGCCATGGTAACCCAGACAAAAAGACAGACACAGATCGATCGGACAGAACAGAGAAAATCTTCAGGATCGAGAGCCAAGCAACGAATTCTCAGATTCTCAGACTTGACACCAGAAATATGACCCATAAAAGAAAAAACTGGTAGGTTGGATCTCATCAAAATTAAAAAAAACTCTTGTGCTCGTGAAAGACCTTGTAAAGAGGATGAACAGACAACCCACAGGCTGGAAGGAAGAACCTACAAACCACTCGCCCAAGAAAGAAAAGACTCCTAAACTCAACAATGAAAACAAACAACCCAGTGAAAAAAGGGCCAGAAGACTTTGCTGGGGCTCAGGGCAGGCCACCCAAGCCACATATTGATATTTTGAATTAAAGTTACCTGAGAAACAGCCAGTAGGAGAAAAATGATATTAAAAACACTCTTGACTTTGAAAGCAGGAATAAATCTCCCATGTGAACGTACCCTCCCCACTCCAGGAGGAGAGAAAGCGTCCTCACCACCAGTTAGGGAAATAAACCTTGTCAGTTCTTCATGAGCCTCTTTGTTAAATCTTCACAAATAACTGTTTCTTTGTCTGAAAATGATATAGAAACAGCCTGCTTTGGTCACTTTGTGGGTCCCATTTTTATGAGACCTCCGTGTATACGAATTACCTTGTTTCTTTTTCTCCTGTTAATCTGTCTCGTGTCAATTTAATTACTAGACCAGCCCAAAATCCACCAAGAAGGGTTGGTGTGGGGGGAGGAATTTCCCCCTCCCCAACAACTTAGACAGACACGTCACCAAAGAGGATACGGGTGGTAAATACAACGTGAAAACCTGCTCAACATCACTAGCATCGCCATCAGAGAAATGCAAGTTAAAGCCACAACGAGCTATCACCACACACCTAATCAGAGTAACTAACGCAAAAATAATGACAACACCAAATGCTGGTGAGGCCACAGAAAAACTGATCACTGACAGAATGATGGAGGGAAGGTACAATGGTGGAGCCCCCCTGGAAAACAGCAGGGCCCTTTCTTACAGAACTAACCATGCAACTACCATATGACCCCAAAATTGTATTCTTGGCATTTATCCCAGAGAAAGAGAAATTGTGTTCACACAAAAACCTGTCCATGAGTGTTTACAGCAGCTTAATTCTTAATGGTCCCAAACCAGAAACAACCCAGAGACCCTACCATACATGAACAATTCAGGCAGCTGTGGCACAGCTGGCCAGGGGACATGACTCGGCCAGGGAAGGGCAGGACGGAGGGGCCGCCAGTACTGCCACAGCCTGGATGGACCCTGGGAATCGTGCTGCAGGAAAGGCAGTCCCAAAGGTCACACCGTGTGAGTCCACGTATATCACATCAAAAAATAATACGGGGTTTAGTACTAAACATCCAATTTGGCGTCCAATGAAAAAGACTGGGACTCGTAGCTACACCCAGGCTTCAAGGACATCTAAGGTCAAGAGAAGTGTGGCTCCCTGGCCCCATTCCCTCCTCCCGAACCTGCCACCAGAAGCCGGTGGCCGCTGGGGAGACACATTTGGGGGCCTGCTGGGCACTTTCTAGCATGTACAACAACTAGCATTGAACAACCACTTAATGGGACATCTTTTCACAAATTCATAAATATATTCACCGTGATTAACCGGGTGGGCCTCCAGTCTGTCACTCTCCGCGACACCCAAGTATGACGGGAAGGCCATCCTCCCAGGGCTGCTGGTGGTGGTGAGAGCCTCCTGGCACCTGACAACCCAGAGAGGTGGTGCCCCCAGGGCACAGGACGGAGAGAGAGGACAGCTCACCACCCTCACTGAGCTCCCACCTCCCAGGCGTTGGGGAAAGAGGCCCGAGGTTGCTGGGCGGGCTCCCAAGGAGAGCACAAAACGTGAGCACAAACAGGAGCCAAAAAGGACGAAAGACGTCTTCACGAGGAAGCAGCTTTGCGGTGAGAGAAATTTCATCCCCAATAATTAGGGACTTGATCCTGACATTTTCAAATGAGCTTCGAACAAAAGCACCTTTCACTGCCTTAGCCTTGCACCACTAGGTAAGCAGGGGTCACTTAGGTGGTGTTTAATGGAAAGAATTTCTGCTGATTTTAAAGGATTTTAATTTTAACTTGAAAAAACAATTATATCTGTTGTTTTATTCCACCTCTTCCCTAGGGAAAAAAGTATCAGTGCTTTGATTTTATTACTGCTTCCCAAAATTAGCTCTTAGGTTCCAATAAACAGAAAAGAAAATATAAATATATATATATATATATATTTTTAGGCCACACTGCACTGCTTGTGGGATCTTAGTTCCCTGACCAGGGATGGAACCCCGGGCCCCCTATAGTGGAAGCACAGAGTCCTAACCACTGGACCGCTAGGGAATTCCCCAAAAGGTAATTTTTAAGGACAGATTTAACAAAAGATTCTTACTGTATTTCAGTGAGTCTTACAATTACTGCCTGAGGGTAAATATCAGGGCACAAATGTGAAGACTTCTCAAAGAATCACCAGGCATCCTACTGATGCTCAAAACGAGAAGAGAAACTGCAGGACACAGATGAGGTCCTGAGCTTTCCTGGGAAACTTTTTCTTGAAACCAGAAAGTTTCAAGGACCCCATGTAATTCAGGGAACAGACAGCAGGCAGGCCATCAGGAGCTGCAAGGGAGCAGGGGGCTCCGTGACCTGATGGAGCCCCTGCATCTGAGGACGGAGGCTGCGCTTCCGTGACACCCCACCAACCAGAAGGCGAGGCTGCAATGCTGATCCCTGACCAGACACTCGTCAAACAGACAGCAGCACCCACTGTGCACACTTGCCCACTCCTGAGCTGTGGACCCTCCAGGCCCCCTCTCCATCCCCACCTGGACGGGGGCAACCCGTCCTGACCCACCATCCACGGGCTATAGCCCACTCCTCGGCTGGGACCCAGAGGGAATGGGCGCCACCCTCCATGGGCCCCCATCCCCTGGGCATCCCTCCTGCTTCACAAGCCAGTGACCACAGCCTCTCCGGGGAGCCGGTCACAGGTCAGAGCCACCCACACCCTCAAGAAAAGGAACAGGACAGGAAAACTTACAGAGGCTGCTCTCCTGCAGTTTACATCTCGGTCAAACACGGCAGCAATCACCAGTGCGCTGTGAGAAAAAGGGAAGGCGATTAATGAAAGGGAATCTGCACAGACGCCTGGGATGCTGACCCCATAGTCTCCCTCCTCCACATGCCCACAAGCCTGTCTGTGGCTCGGGGGCCTTGGCTAAAGAGACGCTCATGGGGCAGCGAGGGTGGCCAACCCCGACTTCATGAGAGCCAGCAGAAGTCACAGGGAGGGTGGCCTCGTGTACGGGCCTCACAGGGCAGGACGAGGACGGCAGGGTCGGGGCAGGATGACAGGTACAAACAGAGAAACATGTGGGTGGCCAGCAGGGCCCAGGGGGCCAGCAGGAGCGATGAGCCCTGCATCTCCCCAGAAACTGTAGGCAAGCACAGAAAGCATCTCTGACGGTCCTGCCCCCACAAGCCAAACCACGACCGAGCTCCGCAAGAAGGAAGTGCCCAGGCTCACACTGTCCACCAGCTTCACTGAAACCTCCCTTCACTACGTGATCACCCTCAACCATCAGGGACAAACCAGAAGGTACTTAAGTGCCCAGTCGGATTTGGCAACAACAGAAAACAAAGTGGGGACAAAGTGCTGTTTCTAAGTGTGACTTGTAAATTTGCATCTCCTATCAGCCCACAGAGGAAATGTTTGAAAAAGGGTTATTCAGACACACAGAGATCACCTGAAAGGGGTGCTGGCCTCCTACCCGACAGCCATTCTGTTTGGTACTGAAGTTGTAGAACCCAATCCTACAAATCTGTCAAAACCCACAGAACTGTTCACGACAAAGAGTGAATTTTCCTGAATGCAAATTAAAAAGAAACTACAGGAAGTGGGGTCCTGCAACAGCAGAGGAAATGTGCCTGCGTTACACAGAGACACTACACTCGATGGACGGGGAGGACACACAGGAACTCCCTCCTCCCGGGCGGGTGTGTTTCTCACGGGGGAGGGTTAGCAGTTCTGAAACAACTGCATGTGGATGCTGCAGAGGAGGGAGCCAGGATGAAGAAGCATTGCTCACAGGAGGCCAGGGGACCTGGCGCTGGGCTGGAATCGCAGGTGTCCACGCAGCTGGCCAGGCTGGAGGTGCAAAGGATACACTGTGGAAATGCGAGTGGAATCCAGGTCTTGGATTCTAAATACTCTCCACTCTGAGGAACACAGACTCCTGGAGGTGGTCGACTCCAGGGCTGGGTTGAGGGGAAAAGAAAAGCCTGGGGCATCCTGTCATGCTAGAAATTGAGAAACCGTTAAAAACAAAGGCGCAAGGGGGCAGGGAACACAGGGCACAGAAGCCAACCTGAAATTGCTCCCAAAAGCCAAAGGCAGAGCAATCTGAGCAACAAAATAACCAACAGTGTTAGAAGATAACCCATGGTCCACACTGACATAAGTAAACAAAGGAGCAAAAAGCAGAGGAGACGTGTTTTCCTATGAAAGAACCACCATTGCTAGCCTAGCGCAGTACCTGATGGGTGCTGGGTGTGAAAACTGGATAGTTACATAGTCTCAAAGTACTCCCAAAATGTTTATTATTTATTTTAAAAAAAACAGTCACCTTACAGACCTCAACTGGCACAGTGAGTTTGGGACGCACCCCAAATGCGACACCAAGAGGGCAGGCACATCGCCAAAGAGCAGCTGCGGTTTAACCACTGGCCCCACACAACGCTCATTCCTCGGTCCCCTTTGTAAGAGGTCGATATTCAGGGAAGCTGGTGAAGGGCTTTTATGGAAACGTCTATTATTTTTGCAATTCCTCTTTAAGCCTAAAGTTAGTTCAAAATTTAAAGTTTTTTTGAAAAGCCACTAAATATCTGAAGATTTTTAAAGATCCAGTACCAGTATTTGGGGTCCTTTTACTAGTTGAAGCTGAAATTAATTTCAGCAAAACTCTATTAACAGAAAGTTATTCCCTTTTCCTCTCTCAACTCTTTATTATATTATAAACTACAGCCAAAATGAGATTTTAAAAAAATACTGGGCTTAACACTAAAGGAAATTCATCAACTTTAGCAGGACCAGTTAAAGATTAATTGATTCCATTTCAACATCATAATTGTTTTTGTTAACAAAATCTGAGAAATCATTAAACTGATCAAGACATTTAATACTGTGATCTTTCAATAACCAAAAATTACACAACTACTGTTCTTTTTTTTTAATTGAAGTATATAGTTGATTTACAATGTTGTGTTACTTTCAAGTGTACAGCAAAGTGATTCAGTTATACATATGTGTGTGTGTGTGTGTGTGTGTGTGTGTCTCTATTCTTTTTCAGATTCTTTTCCCTTATAGGTTATTAAAAAATATTGAGTATAGTTCTCTGTGCTATACAGTAGGTTCTTGCTGTTTATTTTATATATAGTAGTGTGTATAATGCCATTTGCAGCAACATGGATGGACCTAGAGATTACCATACAAAGTAAGCTAAAAACAAATATATGATATTGCTTATATGTGCAATCTAAAAAAAAATCATTCTAGTGAACTTACATACAAAAGAGAAATAGACCCACAGACATATAAAACAAACTTATGGTTACCAAAGGGGAAAGGCGGGGAGGGATAAATCAGGAGTTTGGGATTAACGTATACACACTACTGTTCTTAACAAAAACATGTTTGGTGTTTTATTCTAAATGTATTCTCATCATTGATGGAAATTTAAGTATTATATTTGCATATCAGTAAGAGCCTTTTTTACTTTTATTTTTTATTAATATTTATTTATTTATTTGGTTGTGCTGGGTCTTAGCTGTGGCAGGCGGGCTCCTTAGTTGTCAGGTTGCGTGGCACGCAAACTCTTAGTTGCAGCATGCGTGTGGAATCTAGCTCCCCAATCAGGGATCGAACCCAGGCCCCCTGAGTTGGGAGTGCAGAGTCTTAACCACTGCACCACCAGGGAAGTCCCAATAAGAGCCTTTTTAAAAACTCCATAAGATCATATGTATTCTAGGAAAAGATACTAACCAAGAATTTCTGCTTTCCTTTAACATCTGACACAAGAAAAATGTTGACGTATCTATACTTCCTCTGTACCAAAAGTTCACATTTTACACTGAATTCTTAAAATTTCCTGTCAATCTATTTGTCCTAAATTGCAATTTTTAAATTATGGAACACTGATTAATGAGGAGAGAATGGAAAAAACATAGAGAAGAAACTTAAAATCACCTGCCATCCTAACCCTACAGGCCACCATAACCCCTGTAAGGTCACTACTAAGTTATGCATCAAACCACTCTGACCACCAGGCCTCCCAGCTGTGGACACTCTGGCCCTGCCCAGGGCAGGCTGAGCCCAACTTCAGCCTTGGTGCAGCCGAGACCACTGAGGCAAGTCCAAGTCCCATTCTGTGCCACCGCCGCGCCGTGCAGGTCAGCCTGCGGGGCCTGCTCTGTGGTGCCAAACGGAGACAGCATGGCTTCAAGTCTGTCCGCTTACGCTGTGACTTAGCCAAAACATTAATGAACTCCTGTGCCGAAGGGTCCTTCCCAGCTTTGTCGTGTGTGCTACCTCCTTCCAGCCCCTCCCCTGAACCTCAGTCGGCAGCCGCAGGGAAGGGGCTCTACCTCCTTCACTCTTCCGGCACACGGTCCCCCATAGTTACCTGGCAGTGACGGGGCCCAGGCCAAGCTCGGGTGTCCCCACCACAGGTGACGCCGCTTACGTTCTCCTGTAGACCCCTCTCTGTGTTCAGCCTGAGGTGGGTCTGTGGGCCTCCCGCACCCCCGTGGCAAGGCCCAGCCCACTTGGCTCGGTCCCTGTGGTCACTTGCCACACAGCAATGATTCCTGGAGAGACAGTGTGTCGTGGGAGCCTGGCAGAAACTCCCCTGAATGGCCCGCAGTGGTCTGCCTCTGGGCGCAAGCCTCCTGTCCCGTCACCGTGAACACACCCTGCCTGTGGTCACAGGAGCAGACCCCGAGCTCGCGAGGGCCACAGGGCCAGGCCACCGACTCAGACATGCAGGGTGCGGCTCGACCGAAGGCCAGCTTCTGAAGGGCTTGCGTTGGCTACAGCCTGAGAACCTGACCCTGGGGCACTAGAGACAGGCCCAACCGCCTCCATCAGATTGCTTGTGCATTCACAAGTAAATGGCTTCAAATACTGGCTGCTTTGTCCGTATTTTACCGAACTTCACAGAACACAGTAGGACAAATATAACAGAACCACTTAAAAAGCACAGCTCTTAGTCAAATATAGACTCAAGTTAATTCAACAAATCCACTGTGTATATACCTATGAATGCAACAGGTTTTAAATACTGTTCTGATTTGGACTGAATTTTGAAAATTACTCTAATTTCACACTTTCAGAACAAAACTGGCTTATCTAGAAATACTAGCATGTTTCAAATAAAAGTAGGTATGACAATATTGGTTAAATATAAACATGAGAGCTCCCCCAGGGCCCCCATGTCCCATGTGCTGTGAAGTTTTCCTCAGCAGGATGGGGCTGAACATGAGTCATGTGCTTTCACTTAGAATTTCAGAGCGAGGTGCAGGGGCCAGACTGTAGCCAGCAAGGACCACACCGACCACAGCCACTGGGGTTGGAACACTCTCAGGTATTTTCACCTGTTTGCTTTCGCTGGGAGAGTTCAAGTAATACTTCACCAGGATTTCCCAACACAGAAAGATGCTCTGTGTCAAACAGAAAGGGACTTTCTTGTCCGAGTCAGGGGAGCTGCGTGCCTGGACCTGCTCCGAGCTCCAGGCACCTGGTTTTAGCAGGTACAGCAAAGAGCAGATATCACCCCGAACTCAATTGTTGTTAGTTTGTGTAATATTTTGTAGCAATAAAATACAAAATATACTTTTTCACCTTAAGTAACAGTAATCTTGTCATTTCAAAGTCAAAAACTTTTTAAAATATCAGACTAATAATTTCTTACCCACCCGTGTTGTCTGAAAGTTTCAAGTCACATTGGTTTTGGAATAAATTACAAGACGCGCCTGTGGCTTTCTCTAAATCAGAAGAATCAAAGCTCATACCAGCTGACACAACGGCGAAACACAAGACATCTTTAAAGTGCTTTTCATTCGCAGCAGAGCTAAAATGGAGTCTGAGGGGAGACCTAACAGGTGGACAGGGGGGAACACTCTGGTCAATAATTGCCACTTAACTTTTCTCGAAAAACAGAAAGGTTATCTTCCCCCTGGAAGTCTGCCATCAAGAAACGCTGAGTGGGAACAAGACATAGCTTTGAGCAATGCTTGCCATTTCCTGATTTTTCAGGACAATCTTGCCCTCGAGGAAGAGATCTGGGAGCCAATCCCCAGGCACTGCCCACGCTGCCCTGCTCGCCCAGCTCGCTCCGCGAGGCTGAGTCGGGCACTGCCCCCGGTGCAGGAGGGGCCCTGCAGGGTTGATGTCAACAGGAGCTCGGCTTACAAAAGAGTTTCAGGTGAGGAAATCGCTAGAAGGTGACAACCAACACACATGCTGGCAACAGGGATCTTTTTTCCTTTTCTTGCAAATAAGCTTTTTTTTTTTTTTTTTTTTTTTTAGTTTCTGCTTATAACAAAGTGAATCAGTTATACATATACATCTGTTCCCATATCCCCTCCCTCTTGCGTCTCCCTCCCTCCCACCATCCCTATCCCACCCCTCCAGGCGGTCACAAAGCACCGAGCTGATCTCCCTGTGCTATGCGGCTGCTTCCCACTAGCTATCTACCTTACATTTGGTAGTGTATATATGATTACTGGTGAGATGGTACTTTCTAGATAATGCACAACCATCCTCTACCATTTTAACTTTATGTGTTTCTTTCTCCCTAAATTACACTTGGCTTTTCAGGAAGCCCTATGTACTTATCCACAAAATAATTATTCCATCTCTTAATGTGTCTGAATATAACGCTTAGGAAATACAGGTTTTCAAAATTGACCAATACTAGTTCAAACCATGATTAAAATGACCTAAAAACTTCCTTTTCGGTATTTACGAAACAGAGAGGGTAAGCACATATTCACAGGTGAGGTGGAAAAACAGTTCCTCGGGTTCCTTTAAGAAGGGGAGCAGGCCGGAGCAGCTCCTTTAGGAAGGTGAGCGTTCCTTCCCTGCACGGCCCTCTGAGCTGGTGGCCGGCCACGCTCTGACCTCTTCCATGGGCTGAGCCCAGCCCTGCCTCATTATTACCACCACCTGATTCTTTTCATCAGATGTTTCTAGTTCATTGACAGAATTACAGTTTGATCTCAACTGTCTACTTTTGCAGGATCTACTGAAGAGTTTGTGAAAGTATAAAGATAGCAAGATTGTATCATGTGCCAGGATGAATGGGCTTAAAAGCTGACAATTAAAATGTGGTCACTTATTACAAACCAAGGGAGGCTGATCTCAAAGGACACACCCCAACCGATACTCTGGGGCAGGGAAGCGAGCGCCAGCAGCATCCTGCAGACTCACCTGGCACTGTGACTCACCCTCCAGCCCGCCCGCCTGCCCGCTCCACCCCCCCGGGCCTGCAGTCTAGATGGACCGGGAAAGGCTGGAGCACAGGCTCCCTCGGAACCTGCCAAACTGGACTAAGAAAGCTGCCGGGCATGGCTCCAACAGGCACTTGCTGATCCAGTCCTGGGATGGGCACAGGGGAAGGGGACAAGAGGGGCCTTTCTGAGCAGAAACTCCATGAGGTACTAACTCCAGGGTCAATCAGGAGAAATATTAGGAGGGCTGTGAAGCAGGAGTCCCTGGGCTCCCCTGCAAGCTGGTGGTTTCAGTGTATGTAAACTCATCAGTGATTGCTTGGGCGTACCCAAGACGTCAGGGAAATTCAGCCTCCACGGAGATCAAAGGCCCAGGTGAACCACATGAGTTTCTGCGGACGGATGCTGCCACCAGTACACGCAGCTGTGATCTGTCCCTCGTGCTAAGTACAATTATTTAAAATGAGTCCCAACTCAGAAAGCTCGGTGTCCTGACAACCCACCTGTACTCCGTCGCCCCCACATTCCAGTTCCCTCGGGGGCCCCACAGTAGGGCTCGGCCCACCCCTCAGCTGCAAGCAGACCTGCATCACCCTCGTCCGGCAGGTGGGCTGCACAGGCCTCCACCCAGTGGGGTCGCTGGTCTCTTCAAAGCCCTCTCCCAACAGGCGCCAGCTCCAGGAAGTAACCCTCTCGCCAAAGGGGGTCTTTCCTTTTCTGAATAACAGGGCGTCACCCTGAAGTAAGATGTGCCGGTGCCCCTTCAGCCTCCAGGAAAATTGGACAGGAGTCTGTGAAGGGCCGCCCACGCCAGGAATCCACATTGACAGTCACACCATGTGAGCAAGGGCCAGGCTTAACACTTACCAGCACTTCTGCTCACAGGCTGGTGCTCTGCATTATAAAACCACTGCTGAGATTAGCATTGCAATGGTATCTGCTTTTGGGTGAAAGAGGCTCCCTTCCCAAGCCCAGGGCCTGCACAGAACCCTGCTCTCTGGCCCACTTATGCCAGCAGGGACAGCAGGACTCAGGACCCTTCATGCTATTTCTCTCCAAGTTGGTGACGAGGTCTTGTGACTCTGATGTTCTCACCTACGGGGCAATGAGAAGCTTCTCCCCGAAGCAGAGGACGTGGTGAGTGGTGGCCGCCCACCTCTGTGCCCAATGCCTCTACTGACCCTTCAGCCCTTGGCAATGCTTCTCCCATTGGGCTGAACCAAAGAGAGTCCCTGGAGAAAGCAGGGCCCAGGTTCCTGCAACCTTCCAAGCTCTCAGCCACAAAGGTTAAACTGAAAAAAGAAGCCTTGTCGGGATGACTTAACTCTGAAATGGGAATGACCATTTGGAGCCAGATTCCCCCACATCTGCTTCTGGCAGAGGCAGCGTGGCATTTGCAGAGCCAGGCCTGGCTCAGCTCCAGGCAAGCGTCCTTGGAGGAGTGGGAAGCCGTGACACTGAATGAGATAGCACCCATCTAAGGGTTCATCACCCTGTGACTGCTGATGTAAACAATGAGCAAAACACTTTTTTGGCTTTCATTCTCTAGTTACAGAAGCAACTTCCAAAAAGCTGAGGAGCAGAACAAGAAAGCAGTAGGCAGCGCCTTCCCGGAAGCTGCATTAAACAGCAAACGATCTCACGTTTGCAGAGCAATGAGAGAGTGGGGAACGCAAGCCCGAGGGCAGGAACACGGGACAAAGGCACAGGCAGCCTGGTCTCCGCAGCCAGGCCTCAGGCCACGGTATCTCCACAAGCCTACTGCCCTCCCACCCCACCCGTCCCCTCCCAAGGATGGACAGGACCAGGAGGGGTCAGACACCTTTACAACCTCCTGGGAAGCAGTGCGTCTCCCTAAGCAGGGGTCAGAATCCTCAGGCTGCTCTGCAGGCTCCTCCTTCACGTGAGGGTAAAGACTGAGAGATACAGCCTGGCCACGCATCCGGAGCAGTAAACAGGCCTGAGGACCCTCTCCGGACCCTAGAGTGGCCCACGCCCTCCGCAGCTTTCCCCCAGGCCCTGCTGGCACTCAGAAGGTGGGAGGGACCCGATGCGCAGACCGGAGGAGGAGGATGTCAGGACAGAGTTGCCGTGCAGACGCTTTGAGACCTGGGGGGTCTCCCGCTCTTTTCACGGCACCTCCTTTGTGGCAGGCGGCCTCCAGGTCCTGAGAACAATGTTGCAATCCATCTCCTAGGAAAAGCCATCGGGTCAGTGTTACAACCATGACTAACCCAGAGGCTGCCGCCATGCTTGGCCGCCTCCTCCAGCTTCTTAATCAACAACCAGAAGCAGAGACCTGACCTCCCTTTTCACGTCAAAGGGACTCCAGTCCAACAGGAGACAGGGAAAAAATTAACTCACAACATCACTATACTGAGGACACATCTGTTTTGAATTTTCCCGGCACAAACACAGGATCCTAAAAGTAGGGCTCAGGCCCACGCGGGTGGTACAGCCTGCTGCCCTCCCGCTCTGTCCAGGAAACCAGGGGAAATGTATTTTTCCAGCCTTGTGAGGCTGAGCTGGTTTTCACTGCACAGGTGCAGGCAGGGAAGCCGGCGAGCCAATGCTGTCATTCCTCCACAGTGATTGGAAAGTCATTTCACAGGCTTTACCTTGAGATTGCGGCCACGAAGGGCTTCAGTTCCTGAGGCTCGTAGGCCCGTGCGAAGGCCCAGCACACATAGCAGGCGGCGTCCCTGACGTTGGAGCCCACGCTGCAGGCGCCCCGCTTCTCCTCATATGTCAGCGCCTTCAGGATCACAGTGACAACTGCACATGGGAGACAGAGACCGTGAGGAGGCCCAAAGCAGCACTCAGCTCCACAGACGCTGCACCTGCTGTACCACAACCCTGCTGCCACCTCAGCCCCGGAGAGGCAGGTGTGAGCAACACACGTGGTCCCACCCGAAGTCACTCTGAAACCCACGGCCTGCTCAGAAAGGGCATCTGCAAGGAAAACACAAGTCTACCGGCTCAACTCAGGTGAAAACGTTTCTCAAAAGTTGCCCCAGGGCTTCCCTGGTGGCGCAGTGGTTGAGAGTCCGCCTGCCGATGCAGGGGACACGGGTTTGTGCCCTGGTCTGGGAAGATCCCACGTGCCACGGAGCGGCTGGGCCTGTGAGCCGTGGCCGCTGAGCCTGCGCGACCAGAGCCTGTGCTCCACAACGGGAGAGGCCACGGCGGTGGGAGGCCCGCATACCGCAAAAAAAAAAAAAGAAAAAAAAAAGTTGCCCCAGAACTCCTGGAGAACAGCACGGACGTGCCTGCGGGGCGCACCAAAGGGATGCGGCCAGGCCTAAGGAGACACAAAGGGACAGCAGCAAGGGAAGGGGCTGGCATTTCACGGGAGCAGGAGGAGGGTGAGCAGCATCACCTGGGACACCTTCTGATGAGGAAAGAGTATCTGATCCAGAGGACACCTGACCCCGGAGTCTTGCTGTCAAGGGGACCGTGAATGATAGATGGGCTTCTAATTCTGCCCAAAAGCAGTTACCAGCTGGTGAGCAAGCTCGGAGGGAAGAGACTCCACTCGGAGGGAGGAGGCTCCGTTACACAGGTGTCCTAACTCTGCTCAGAGGGCATCTGTGACCTCACCGAGCTTTAGGGCTGAGAACTAGGATGACAAAGTAAAGCAAGCCCATGGTCATTCTGTGCTAACTTCAGGGATAGCCCAGATACATTTAATTATCTAAAACACCTGTGATATTTAAAGTAATTTGAAGTACGTACACACTGTCCTTCTGGTTCCATTTTAAAATGTCTCACTGAGCTTTTAATAGTGCACATGCAATTTTTGATTTTATAAAGAGAGGAGAGAATTTAAGACACATGGTAAAAGCACTGTAATGTTTAAGGGAGATGAAATTGTACTGTATTTACCTATTAAATTTATCAGATTCATGTATTTCAAGTACTTGGGAAAGGTTTGCTTATTAGAGACATGTACTTAAAAAGAAAATATAGGGCTTCCCTGGTGGCGCAGTGGTGCAGAGTCCGCTTGCCGATGCAGGGGACGCGGGTTCGTGCCCCGGTCCGGGAAGATCCCACATGCCGCGGAGCAGCTGGGCCCGTGAGCCATGGTTGCTGAGCCTGCGCGTCCGGAGCCTGTGCTCCGCAACGGGAAAGGCCACAACAGTGAGAGGTTCACGTGCCTCAAAAAAAATAAATAAATAAATAACATTCATGCATAGGGTTTTAAAAGTATAAAGGTACTGAATTAATTTTATAAATGAACAATTTTTTAAAGTTTCTTAAAATGATTATAATAGTAAAATGTAATAGAAATAACCTTCAGAAAACTTTTAACTAACAATTCAAAGGTAGAGTATTAATTTTTTTTAAATCACACTCAATGAAATTCTCTGAAAGAACATGCTGAAGACTGAACATCAGTTCAATCTACTGATCCAAAACAGACAACGATGCTGCCATAAAGCACACTAAACAGCTCCCACGGTGTTTAGAGAAGTATTAAAAGTGAAAATGAGGGCTTCCCTGGTGGCGCAGTGGTTGAGAGTCCGCCTGCCGATGCAGGGGACACGGGTTCGTGCCCCGGTCCGGGAAGATCCCACATGCCGCGGAGCGGCTGGGCCCGTGAGCCGTGGCCGCTGAGCCCGCGCGTCCTAAGCCTGTGCTCCGCAACGGGAGAGGCCGCAACAGTGAGAGGCCCACGTACCGCAAAAAAAAAAAAAAAAAAAGTGAAAATGAGGGCTTCCCTGGTGGCGCAGTGGTTGAGAGTCCGCCGGCCGATGCAGGGGACACGGGTTCGTGCTCCGGTCCGGGAAGATCCCACGTGCCACAGAGCGGCTGGGCCCGTGAGCCCTGGCTGCTGAGCCTGTGCGTCCGGAGCCTGTGCTCCACAACGGGAGAGGCCATAACCGTGAGAGGCCCGCGTACCGCAAAAAAAAAGTGAAAATGAGTATCTGTTCTGAGAAGATGGCGTGGCCGCACATCCCAGCTCCCGGGCACCAGGGCAGAACCACTTCTGTGGATCACCATCCAACACTGGGCCGCCGAGCACAACAGTGGACGGGCAGGTACAGAGCCCACGCCCCCCCGGGAGGCCAGGGGTGGGAGCACATTCTTCTATCTGTGCACACGGCTAGAGTCTCCCTGTCCCAGCAGCACCACCCCTCAGGCCACATGTTGCAGACACGGCGAGAGATGTCCAGGGTAGAACTGGAACATGGTAGCGTCCCATGTGGGGCAGGTGGTGCCCAGATAACTCATGCACGATTCTCACGTGCATGAACTGGTGTAAGCGAGTGAAGGTCGATGCGCAAGACAGCAGGGGAGATCAACCACTGAACAAAGTGAACAAAGGAAGAGCCAGAGAGCCAGCGGTGAGACGGATAGGGTCACAAAATGCACCAAGTGACCAAAGGCACAGCCAGAGGAGACCAGCCCTCCCTGAGGCAGCCCCACCCTCTCGGGCACGTCTGGACTGGGATCTCCCCTGGGTCTGGGCACCTCACTTCTCTCTCTTCTCTCTCTTCTGTAATCTGCAGTCTGAGAAAAGACACTCAAGGTACGGATTTAAGAAAAATGAAGCACCAATTATTTGCACATGCAACTGTCATCACAGAAATTATCTTCCAAAGAAATGTACCTAGAAAGTCTTAGGCAAAAAATAAAAAGAAACAATGGCAGAACTATGAATATTATATACAAATGTCCCCTCTGCCTTTTGCAATCTAAAGACTTTTGATTCTCCATAGAGGGCAACAAAAAATAGATTTGATTCTGTACCATTTGTTTTGTATACATATGATGATTACTTTTAATAAGATTTATAAATGGTCACATAAATTTACTTAAAATTACACAAAATAAATGTATCCCAAAATAAAAATCTCAGACATTGTGTTATCAGTTATATGCATCTCAACCAGGACTGAGGAACTCAAGAACATGTTTCCTCAATATTAGCAGCACCGCAAGGGCACCTGCACTCAGAGTTCTGGCCGGGCACCCACGCTGTGGACACCAAGGTCATTCACACCTGGAGCTGGCCTTATTCCTCCTCTGTGCATGCTGAGGACTCCAAACATGGAGCCACTCTCTTGCCAAGTTCTCATGTCTTCAATCCAATGGCAGTACAACACCCCACATGGGATATGCAAAGGTCCCTCAAACTCCACAACGTCTGAAGCAAAGCCCATCTCACCCACACATCCCATGTCAGCCAGTGGCCCGTGCCCCTCTGGGGCACAGTTCAGGGCACACTGGTCATCCCAGGGCTGCCCCTCCTTGCTTCCCTGTGTCCAGTCAAGGCCTGCCCCACCCATAGCAGCCACACCTCTGCAGAGGACCCCTTCACTCTGGTCCAGCATCTCCTTGCTCAGCCGCTCCATCACTGTTGGACCACTACCAGCCTCAGCCTCTGGTCAGCCTAGTGACTCACCTCAGCAGAGCAGAGCCCAAGCTGCCCATGGCTCCCTCTTGTGAGTGCCCCAGGGCCACTACACCAATTCCCCATTGGCCTCGCATCTCTCTTGGCCACTACCAGGTGCATGCCACCCCTCCCACCTGCAAAGCCCCCGGAGCCCTCTCTGCCTGGCATCACACCCTGGGAGCACCAGGCAAACTTCCCTGAGCAGGAGCCACTGAAGCTAACAAGGGTCTGCCTCCACCAGTCAGCACACCAGGAACTAAGCTCAGCTTTCTGAAAGAGTACCTGTCCCTCTTTGTCTACCTCCTAAAACTGAAGCATACAGTTAAGACTCAAGAAGCATGTATACCCAATGTTCACTGAAGCACTATTTATAACAGCCAAGACACAGAAGCCATCTTAATGTCCAACAACAGATGAATGAATAAAGAAGATGTAGTGTACATATACACAATGGAATATTACTCATTCATAAAAAAGAATGCAATAATGCCACTGGCAGCAACATGGATGGACCTAGAGATGATCATACTAAGTGAAGTAAGTCAGACATAGAAAGACAAATATATGATATCACTTATATGTGGAATCTGAAAAACAGTACAAATGAACTTATTTACAAAACAGAAATAGACCCACGGACATAGAAAACAAACTTATGGTTACCGAAGGGGAAAGGAGGGAGGGATAAATTAGGAGTTTGGGATTAACATATGCACACTGCTATATATAAAATAGATAACCAACAAGGTCCTACCGTATAGCACGGGGAACTATACTCAATATATTGTAATAACCTTTAGGGGAAAAGAATCTGAAAAAGAATGTATGTGTGTATATATATATATATATATATATATATATATATCTCTGAATCACTGGGCTGTACACCTGAAACTAACATGACATTGTAAATCAACTATACTTCAATAAAATAAAATAAAAAATAAAAAGACTCACGGAGCATGTATAAATGCCAAACCAAACCAGAGGACACTACCACAACTGTTTCAGATAAAGTAGTTAAATCTAATTAGCGATTTTAAAATTATTATCCAAACTTGAACTAAACCAAATCTGTAATGCTTCCAATTGGTCTTCATTTGTCTTACCTGGAAAAGTTCTAGTTTACCTGGAATTACTCCTAGTTTTCTAGTGTTGTTCATATTCACTCTCTGTGTTAAGAGCGTAGCCCATTCATGGCCCAATGCATGTCAAAACTAACAGGCTGTGGCACCTTGAGGGGAAGCATCGCATAAACTCGCTGTCACTGCCGCCCCAGATTCTCTAAAACCACCACTTTACCCAGCTGCCTAGACACTTCTGGGGAAGACCGTTCAGCAACTCTATAGCCTGAGGGAAATCTGGATGCTAACTGCTGAGTCCCAATTTATCCGTCCATTGGACAAAATCAATCTCAAAATAGACAACTATGAATGACAGCGGTCAGTACTGTCCACTTCTACTTCAGGTGGACGTCGCACCCAACTACTGCACTGAGAAATGCTCAGGGCCCCCAGGGAGAAGTCCACCTCCACAGGGACACGGCCCCACCCTCGACCTGCTTGCCTCCGAGGCCCCTGAGTGGCTGGGGGAGCCTGACCCCAGGTAATTGTGAGATGGCTCGTGAGGTCGACCAGTCACGAGGAAAAGGACATGCACTGTCATCTGTACCCACTAACAGACGTCTGCCTCAGCACAACAGAGACCCCCTCATGGCTGACTGACATTTATTGGTGGGAAAATCGGCAGACTAGGAGGTCCAACCATAGGCTCATCTGGCCCACTTCTCTGTCTCAAGGGTCGGGACCTGCGCACCCGCCACCCGTACGTGGCTCCAGGCGCCAGTCTTCCCTCGCTCCGCAGACTCCCTGGCCCTGCTCCCCAGCCCATCCACTTCTCTGTCTCAAGGAATGGAAGAAGGTCAGTTTGTGAGAGGGCAGTGGGAGCCGTAGGCTGCACTCGGGCTCAACCCTACTTGAGAGAGAAAAGACCGGTGAGGAACATGGGCTCTGAGTTCTGTGTGGCAAGGTGGCCCCCACAAACCCCAGCTTTGGTCCCTGGCCCCCATACATATGCATGTGATGTCCTTGGGTAGCCGCCTGGCCCTCCAACGACATGAAGGCGCTGACTTCCCTGTGTCCTCCTGCATCCTCCCACAGAGCTAGGTCAGAGAAGTAGAGACCCAAGCCCGCCTGGGCCTCAGGGTCTCACTGCCAGCCCTGCCCACCCATGTGGCCACGCTGCTGCAGCTGCCTGGCAAAGCCTCCCTGGCAAGTCCCACCCCAGTCCTTGGCACGGGCAGTTTCAAACTCTTTCTCTCGAAAGCTCCAGTGACCCATTTATAACACCTGCCACAAACATCAGTAGCTGACATCCAAGTGCAGGTGAAGAAGTGCTGCCGGCAACAAGCACAGGCCTCACTGCTGGACTGGGGTCTGAGAGAGGGGACTACGCAGCCACTGACAGCAACGGTGGGACACCTGCCTCACAGTCACTGGAAAGGAACTTGATTTTCACAAAGTAAAACAGCTCAGAAGGAGAGAAAGCAAGATGATGGATTTCTTCAACAAGAAAACTGGAAAGTGGGGCTCTCGGCTCCAATTCATCCCAAGGTGGTAGTAAGTACCGTGCCCCCAGGGGTAGATGGACGGGGTCGGGCCGGCTTCTGCTGCTCCTGGGCAAGGCCCATGGCTGCCCCCGACCTCTCAGGCCTTCACCAGCCTCTTCTGTGAGAAAGTATGCTCTGGGCTTCCAGCTCTGATATCCAGGGACAGGAAGACAAGAGACAGACCAGCCCCAGTCCATGCAGGGTACTGAGCAATCACAGAGCTTTGGGGAGGAGGTGGTATATGAAGTAGAAATAGTCTTTGCCCTAAACTTTTATAAGAAGTCATTATCAGAGAAAAGAATTCAAAAGCTAACAACTCTTTCCAGATCCAACAGGTTTAAAATGCAGAAAACTCTTCAATAGCATTGAACAAAGACCTTTCTCACGGTTCCAATTACACACTGCAAATACATGTCAAATATATAAGATTCCCCAGAGGGCTTCCTTTTGGCAACCCAGAGTCCAGCAATGTAATTTAAATACCCTTCTCTCTAGACAGCATGTCATTTGTCTAACGCCAATCGCCTAAGGACAAAGCAGCCTCCAGGTGACAGAAACGACTTAACCCTCAGAGCACCAAGTCCCCACTGCAAGGCTTACAAATGCACATCTCCAGAGGTCAGGAGGAACCCAGTGTACTTTTCAGCATCCACAAAAAAGTCATCATACAGCCAGCACAGAAGTTACGTGTTTTGATAAGTAATGAATTATACTAATTTAAAAACAAACTCATCACATAAGGAATATCACTGCATGGGGCCAAGTCTCCCAGGATCACTGGGCCATGTCTCCTGAGATGCACTAGAATGATATCTCCCAGGATGCACTGGGCCAAATCTCCCAACACGCCCTAGAATAACATCTCCCGGGATACACTTGGCTGAGTCTCCCGAGATGCCTCTGAGCCTCGGCACATGATGGCGCTGTCTGGGGAGCCAACACTCAGACCACGAACCTGCCTGCCCAGAGTCTGAGCCCAGGAAAGTACCAGTTTCCCGGGAGCAGGTGTGGCCATCACCACAGAACTTCTACTTCATCCACCAGCACAAACAGCCATCATACCTTCCTAAAGAATGCAGTCCAACTTGCTCAGAAAAAAATATGTTGAATTTGCTGGGGGAGAGGAAATGACGGACAGAAAATCTGGTTCCACAGACATGTAGTTTTCGGTTCCCACAGGACATCTGAAAAACTATCCCAAAGGCCCTTAGCTGACCTGTGGGCAGCACTGCCAGCCACAGCACCACCACTCAGACTTGTGTGTTGGCCTTCCTTGGAGGGTGAGGGACCCCCGCCCCACAGACACTGGGAGACCCCAGCCAGGGCTCGTCTCCACAGCGCGTAACAGAACGGGATCTCAGCAGCATCCTGTGCGGTTTGGGGTGGGCCCCTGGTTACACTCTCCCCCAGTGCCTGAAGCACACTCACCTGCCACAGTGGGAGCACCCATGAAGCCCTCTCCCTTTCCACAGAAAGTCACATGGCTGTGCTGGTCCAAGAGCCCTCGCACGCATCCTCCCTGTGAACAAGACCCCTGCCACCACTGCCCACATGCTGTGGCTGAGAGCCAAGGCTCAGCTGTCGAGAAGCCAGGAACAGACGTTCTCTCACCAGGTGCTCTGAAAACACAAGTTCCCAGCACAAGTGAAGCCCACAGTCCAGGCTAAGTAGGTACAGCCGTTACTGTGACACATATTTAGCCAAGATAAGCACTCTCCTCACAAGAGAAACACAAGGGCAAGACAGAAGGAAGTTACGGTTTAGCCGGCAAAGTCTTGCCTGAGGGCAGGACCTTCTGAAATGCTTAACACAATCACAGAGCAATACTGAAGCAAACAAGAAGCACTTCCTCTTCCATCTGATTGTGCCCTATCCCCTCGGTGTACAGGGCAGTCCCTGCCACATCACTTGCTCAAAGGAAGTGATTAGCAAATATTCCTGCATAAAGCATCTCAAACCTCAGTAGATCAATACACTTAAACTTTTAAAGCAAATAACAAACGACGTAAATGTGGTATAATGGATAAAGATGGGATGGCAAATACACGTAAGGAGTTCACATATATCTCGTACGAACATCCCAACCTAAAAAGAGGAGAAACAGCAGATGAAGAAAGTTGAAAAAATGTGAATGTTGAAAATAAGGACAAGAGAGCCATTTCTGAAGATCACACGGACAGAACCTGACTTTCACCGAAATCCCCAGACGTGCACGCTGATGCAGCAGGCCATGTGGCCATGACCCACCTTGACCCATCCACAGGGCTGTGGGCAGAACGCCTACAAGCTGACCCTGAACTAGCAAGTCCACTGCCAGGCACTTGTCCTGAGGAGACGGTGCAGGCACTGGTCTATGCTCAAGCCACTCACCATGGACTCAGGAGGAGTGGGTAACAAAGTGGTGAGGGCAGCTCTGCGGTCAGACGGACCTGATCCTGTGTGCCTGGGCCCCCCGGGGAGTGTCCCCCAGTTGTCACGAGAGCCGCACTGCTGCGACCATGGTTTGTAACAGCAGAAATAAAGCCCTGCTATAACAGGGAGGGGGAATGGGAGGTGATTAAATACAACAGAACCATTCAATGCAACTCACACTGCCACCCAAAATAATATTAAATGACAGGAGGACACTCAGAACCCCCAAGTACACTGTACTTAGTCAATGGCTCATGTGCTGAAACCAGTGACAATCAGTACTCACTCTGGGCCAGGCCCTTGTCCAACTAACCTTGAGAGGTGGGGAACTGAGGCATAGAGGGACAGCCCAGGACTTGGATTGCATAGCCAGCCCATGCATCACACTGAGAGAGCCCCAGATCACTCGTGCTCACGACCCCCATCTGCCACAACATCAACAGGGCTGATCTCCAGGCAGCAAGATTCCAGGTTTCCTTAGCTTCTTCTTTATGTCACTGTCCCAAATGTCCATAATGAACACACATGATCCTCATGATCATTAAAAAAGACAATACAACACTTTAAAATGTGGTTCTGCACTTTTCCACTATTCAGGGCACACTGCTTGGCCGCAAGGCCAAGAGCAGGTGAAGGACTGCCTGGGACACAGGACAACCACTCCTCGGGGTCCACCGGCCAGTGTGGGTCCCAGGAGTCTGACACCTGAGACAGGATCGCAGTGGGGATCCTTCTCAACATCAAACACATTTACTCCATTTAGAAACCATTCCTACGTGGAACATGGATCAGAGAAGAGAGGAGGACAAATCAAAGAAGAGTAAACATTAAAACAACCTGTGTGCTCACTTCAGCAGTACATATACTAAAACTGGAATGATACAGAGAAAATTAGCATGACATCACTTATATGTGGCATCTAAAATATGACACAAATGAACCTGTCTACAAAACAGAAACAGATTCACAAACACAGAGAGCAGACTTGGGGTTACCAAGGGAGAGGGGGTTGGGGGAGGGACGGAGTAGGAGGTTGAGGTTAGCAGATGTAAGCTATTATACACAGAATGGATAAACAAGGCCCTACTGTACAGCACAGGGAACTATAGCCAATATCCTATGATAAACCATAATGGAAAAGAGTATTAAAAAAAAAGAATGTATGTACATGTATAACCAAATCACTTTGCTGCACAGCAGAAATTAACAGTGTAAATCAACTATACTTCAATAAAAAAATAAATATGAACTACCAAAAAAAAGGGGACTTCCCTGGCGGCACAGTGGTTAAGAACCTGCCTGCCAATGCAGGGGACACAGGTTCAAGCCCTGGTCTGGGAAGATCCCACATGCCACGGAGCAACTAAGCCCGTGCACCACAACTACAGAGCCTGTACTCTAGAGCCCGTGAGCCACAACTACTGAAGCCCCACGCACTCTAGGGCCCGTGCTCCACAACAAGAGAAGCCACCACAGTGAGAAGCCTGTGCACCGCAACCAAGAGTAGCCCCCGCTCACCGCAGCTAGAGAAAGCCCACGCGCAGCAACAAAGACCCAATGCCGCCACAAAATAAATTAATTTTTTAATAAAAGAAAAAAATTGAAAAAAAAAGATCTGACACCAGTTGAGGTGACAGAAAGACAGAAGGTAAGCCCCCCACAGTGGTACCCCACCACACACACAGGGGTCCTCCTCCAGCCCACAGCGGCCCACCCCACCCCAAGCGGGTACCCCACCCAGCCCACAGTGGTCCCCTCCCCCACCCTTGGGGGTGGCCATGACAGAAGGCCAGTAAAGCCGGATGGCTGACAACCTCTGAGGCCATAGATTCCTTGTCACTGCTACCACAGCATCCACCCAGGTGAGATCGGGCACCTCTTTCCTCCCCTTCAGCTCCCTGGGCTCCCAAGCGGTTTAAGGAAGGTACTGAAAGTCAAAGCAAGTGCCCAATACAGGAAATGCCACTGTGACTGCCGTGGTGAGTTTCCACGAGGCTGGATGAGCAGGTACACTTTCCACGGGAACTCCCGGTTAGACTGTTTATAATAAATATCTGGTGTCTACCTGGTACAGAAACAAACCGTTCTAAACCAGCTGGTTCCAAGTAACCCTTCGAGTAACCTTGGGCTCAACGTGCTCAGCCAGTTTACTCGACCTTCTGCCGTGGGACACAATGCCGAAAACACAGACTTCACATGATCCCAGGTGTCCAAAACTTTAAATAAAGACCTCAGTCAGGAGAGCGCTTTTCTTTAAATAATTAATTTTTAAATGTCACTTTTTGGACTGTACTGTAAAATAACCTGAACAAGTATCTTTCCTATTTTAAGAGACAATCTCACATCTTTTTTTAAAAAAATCAATTAAACTACACCAACATGTTAAGATAGAACATAAGCAAAAGCACCTCCTCTCCTGGGTACAATAACCGTCCAAGAGGACAGCGGTGGCTCCCTCCAGAACCCGGTCCCCCCAGGGTGCTACCGTGGAGGCCCCACCCCAGGACAGACTTCAGCGGGTTAAGATCTTTAACTTGTCATGACTGAGGTCAGGGGCTGACTTTCCAGCCAACCAGTGTGGCTTGGCAGTTGACCTCCTCCTGGTCCAGGTCTGTGCCCACGTCCCCACCATGCCTTGCCCCCTGGACGGCTGACGTGTGGTCATCCCAAGGAGTGGCATAATGGGTCTGTATACCGTGAGACAACTCAGTGCTGGCTGGCACCTCTGACCATGGTGAGGCTGGCTGTGAGTAAACAGATGACCTCTACAGTACTAGTTCTCTGGCGCAGGGGAAATGAGCTGCCAGTCCCATGAAATGAAACATGACTTCCACGTGCTATGACGATGACGCTGAACATGAGGTAAATATGAGAGACTGAGCAACTGAGCCTTCAGGAGGGACGAGAGGCCTCCAAGGAGGAAACGGAAATCATGGGGTCCCCGAATTCCCTACCCCCAGGCCCAGAAACAGGACAACCTGCACCCTCTGCCACCACCACCCAACTAAGTAATAAATAAACAACAGGACAAATTGACAGGGCTTCCCCACAGCCACCGTCCTGGGGCCAGCTGGTTCCAAGCAGGTCAGAACAGGAACCGATAGCTGGACCTCCATCAGGGAGCACTCACAGGGCAATGTGCCCCATCAGCACACTCGGGGGCTCAAAGAACTACTGAAGAAGGACAGGAAGTGTATCCACCGCAGAAGGTGAGCAAAGACGGGTGGACAACAGCAGTGAGGACAATGTCCCGGGTAGACATTGGCATAGGACATAGTAGGTTTTATATTCTGAGGACAAACTGCAGTTTCCATGAAATCAAGATGCTGGACCCCTTCACAGAGACCTGGAAGAGCAAGTGAAGTTAAAAGGCACATGGAAGGTTCCTCGTCTTTCTCTCCAAGAAATGAGCCCATGAAGAAGACTCCACGGGAAGAGCAAGGACACCGTGCAGCATTCACTTCATTTAAGGTGCTCCTAAGGGGCTTCCCTGGTGGCGCAGTGGTTGAGAGTCTGCCTGCCAATGCAGGGGACACGGGTTCGTGCCCCAGTCCGGGAGGATCCCACGTGCCGCGGAGCGGCTGGGCCCGTGAGCCATGGCCGCTGAGCCTGCGCGACCGGAGCCTGTGCTCCACAATGGGAGAGGCCACAGCAGTGAGAGGCCCACGTACTGTAAAAAAAAAAAAAAAAAAAAAAAAAAAAAAAGAGATGCTCCTAAGAACAGACTCATGGAACATTTCCAGCATTGAGAACTGTGATGTGTACATGACAGAGACATTTCTCTGTTTAATCCTGATGGTGCTATGTTAGCTCACTGACCTGCCCCTGAATGTGAACTGGCATTTGAAAGGCTTGAGGACCACACCTCCCCCTGAGTGCAGGTCTCCCGCCCTGAACCACGCCCTTACTCCCGTCAAGGTGGTCCAGGCAGGCATCAGAGCGCCAGCATGTGGAGAGGAGTCGGAGCACAGCCCCCAGAGCGGCCTCCCACCCACACCATCTAACACATTGCCTTGCACACAGCAGGTAAAAATGTTGAGTGAATCAGTGTTTGTCCTTCTTTCTCCAACGACACACATCCCTTGCAATTTTTTAAACTGCTTAAGCCATCCCTCCTGGAAACATTTCCCTAATGTTTCACACAAGCATAATCTTCTTTATAACTGAAGGAAAATAGATACCTCTCTACCCCCTTTGAAGTATACTTACCATCAGCAATCTTTCAGCTTCTCCAAATTTTATGTATACAAACAACAGAGTCTAAAGCTTTGGGAGGAAAACCTCTTTCCCCCTTCCCTCGCCCACCTGTCACCTAGCCTAAAGAAACTGTGACCACGCATTTGGTCTGGGAGTAAGGTGAGTGCCTGGACACTTTGTGGACAGGTGGGACTGTGGTCTGGTTCTCTCACCACCAGCCCCTGGGCTACTGGGAAGGCACAGAAAGAGATTAAGGTCCGATCCTCACTTCTCCAACCACATTAACATGCCTCCCAAAGAGGGAGCATGTGAAAGCAAGGAGGTACTCTCCATCCAGGTGACCTGCCCCCACGTCCCAGCCACGCCGAGAAGGAGAAGAGCCGCGGCACAAGGCGCGACTGCCTGCTGAGAAGATCTACCAAGGAGGGCCCCCAGGCCTGGGGTGGCCGCCTGGATGTTTAGAAACCTCCACAGGTAACTGATTCCTTGGCCATGGTGGGAACCAACTGCCTTAATCTAGCTCTCGGCTGGCAAACAGTTCCTAAGCTGAACATCACAACATCACCCCACTGCGCTAAAAGTCAAATAAAACTGCTTAGAAATAATCCTCAGAAAAATACAACCTTCTACTGACAGACTCCCTTTTAATTTTTTCAACCCTGAAAACCCAAATTTTCAGTTTCTCTAACATCAAAATATTCTACTCCTTCTAAGTCCCCGACAGGCCTCCCCCGATCTGCGAGGAGGAAGAGCCTCCCAGGAGGAGGGAGCGGGCAGCCCCCGCGCCTCGTCCCCACTGGACCCAACCCGGGGCCACCCGCGGCCGCAGCACACACTTCCCGCTGAGTCAGGGCTATGCACGAGCAGCTGTCACCTGGTCAGCAGCAGTGACGAACAGTACCACAGCGCCTGGAGCGATGCCATTGAACAGGGGCTCTCTCCTCACCCGGCTGTGGTTTATTAAATTCGAACTAGAGGACACCAAGTGAACCCAGGGGAAGCTGTCACTGGGAAAACACAGGCACGAACCCATCCCACTGATGTCGCCCACACCTGGTCCAGGTGCCCACCGTGTGTCCCAGGGGCCAGGACTAGGGGACAAAGCTCTCCCACCACCCCAGAACTGAGGTGAGATGTGAACTCCCATGGGGGCAGCCTGAACCCCCCCAGGAGGAGGCTCCGCCCTCGGCTGACACAAACGCTTCCCACTTTCTCAGTCCCGGCAAAGCCGGAGCATCTCCTGGCTCTCCGTTGTCACACTGGGTGTTGGCTCCCCAAGGGGCCTGCCCAGCCTTAGTCTATGTTCTCTGTCAGAACTTTCTTGTCAAGCCACCTAGGTAATGGCTCTTGTCAAATTAAACTCTCTTGATCTCTGAACGACCCTCCTCAGGGAGATAACAAAGGCTCTTTCCAGCTCTCTGCGCTCCGCCTAGGACACAGCACCAGGGGACCAGTGCCTGTCCATCCTGTCTCTTTGTCCAAGGCCACGGGAGGGGGCGGGACAGGGGAGGGGAGCTCGGCTGTGCCGCTGGCGCAGGAAACACCCACAGCTGATGACAGAGTGGCCCAGGTACAACAACTTGAAAGAAGCAAAAACAAGCGCTCTGGAGAATTAGAGGCTTAACCAGGAAGTCAGGGACCAGTTCTGCCACTGACTCACAGCCCAGACCTCCACTGGCCCCAAGAGTGTGCATGGCACAAAAGTCAGGACTGGCAGGCCTGGAGGACCATGCTGCAGGAGAACCCACCTCACCGAGCTGAGGGTCACTGGACCAGACGTGCGGCCCAAGGTCAGACGGCCAGGACGAGGAAGGAGGGTGAATGTTAGACAACAGGCCACTCGCGTTTGATTGATGACATGTCCGCGCCTGGCTGGGGCCAAGTTCTCTGAAGAGTTTTCTCCTCTAATCTCACCACCTGGGTCACCGCCTTGGACAGCTGGGACAGGGGAGTGTGGATGGCAGACTTCTAACCACAGGCCGAGGATCTATCACAGCCAAGCTGCCTGACCTGCCCCAGTGACCTCCCACATTGACCTGCCCGGGTGACGCAGACCCTCAGGCATAGCTATGCCTGCACGGCAGGGAGAGGTCCCACCAGGTAGGGGGCAGAGTGTGGCCTCATCCCCCCTTTGTCCAGAAAATGGCAGGTCCCCCCGACTACGGGCCTCTCCCAATGACACAGCCCAGGCAGAGCTCCATCCTCACTTCTTCAGCCCCCAAGCACCTCCCTGCTGCCCTCTGCACCCCCACAAAGATCTGGACCCACCTCAGGGCTACACTTCGACTCCCACAGCACCCAAGCACAGGGCAAGCAGAGAACCCTGCAGCAGGGCCTGGCCTGCCACGCAAGAAATCAGGCCGGTGCGTCTTCTCCTGGAGTGACCACTGGGCTGCCCCCCAGGGCACTCCTGCAGGCTCACTTCCTGAAGCCTGGGACCAGGGTCCCACCGGCGTGGAAGGCAGAGCAGCAGCCCCACGGCTTTCACGGTGGGGGCCGGGTAGGGAAGCGCCCAGGCAGTGAGAGCCACTGTGCACCAGGCAGCCTCACCCATGGGGGCAGGGGGCGTGGGGCAGCACGGAGAGGGCACGGCAACCTCACCCCAAGCACACTATACCAACCTCATCCTGGGGCCACGTGCCCACCCAGATGTGTCACCAGGAGACCTGCTAACACGCTACTTTCATGGGCAGACCTGAAATTCAAGTGAAATGGACCCTCCAGCTGTCTTCCCTGTGTAAGTAACTCCCCAGTCAAGTCGGCCAACCTGCACTGGACTTTAAACACCAAATGGGCCTGCTGCTAGCGGAAACAGATGATAAAATTAGGGAGGTATAGAAATAAATTACTTTAGTAGGCAAAGGGTTTTCCCAGGTAGCAAGGTTTCTCATTAATAAATCCAAAAAAAAAGATTTTCCATTAAAATAGCATAAATAGGGCTTCCCTGGTGGCGCTGTGGTTGAGAGTCCGCCTGCCGATGCAGGGGACACGGGTTCGTGCCCCAGTCTGGGAAGATCCCACATGCCGCGGAGCGGCTGTGCCTGTGAGCCACGGCCACTGAGCCTGCAGATCCGGAGCCTGTGCTCCGCAATGGGAGAGGCCACAGCAGTGAGAGGCCTGCGTAATGCAAAAAAAAAAAAAAAAAAAAAAAATAGCATAAATATTATCAACATGTCTAAAATAATGAACTATGTGGACAGACATTACTTTCTGAGCACACTGTATATAACACATACACAACCAAATCACTTTATATTCATAAATGTCACAATCTTAGTTTTGACCCAAACTATGAATTTCAACTTTTAAATATAACATAGATAAAGCCATATTATACAAGACGTTTTGTAATTTGCATGGCTTCTATACATGTGTTAAGTATAAATTCTAAACACATACCACTTAGAAATGCATAATACTACTTTCATCAAACTATAAATTCTTTCATAAACAATCTCAATTCTAATTTAAAAAGTATCAAATATTTAAAAACAAAAAAATTAAAGATACCCTTTAAAAACCCATACACGTGCATGTACATATACAAATACACATTCACACCCCAAAACTGCACACGTAAAAAGAACTCAAATGAAAGAATTAAAACAATGGTAAGGGGGACTTCTTTGCCAGTCCAGTGGTTAAGACGCTACACTTCCAGTGCAGCAGGTGCAAGTTTGATCCCTGGTCAGGGAACTAAGATCCCACATGCCTTGTGGTGTGGTCAAAAAAAAAAAAAAAAAAAACAATGGTGAGGGAATTCCCTGGCTGTCCAGTGGTTGAACTTCCATACTTTCACTGCCAAGAGCAGGGGTTTAACCCCTGGTCAGGGAGCTAAGTTCCTGCAAACCTCGCAGTGTGGCCAAAAAAAAAAAAAAAAGTGAAATTTTTACATCAAAAATGACACAATACACATATAAGATCAAGAAAAATACACAACCACAGAATTGGTGAAAATATTTGCAAACTGTCTACCTGATAAGGGTCTAGAATCCAGGATATACAAAGAGCTCACATAGCTCAACAACAAAAAGACAAACAACCCAATTGAAAAATGGGCAAAAGACTTCAATAGACATTTCTCCAGAGATACACAAATGGCCAACAAGTATATAAAAAGATGCTCAACATTATTAGTCATTAGGGAAATGCAAATCAAAGCCATAATCAGATGCCCACTAGGTTGGTTATAATTTTTTAAAAAATGGAAAACGACAGGTGCTGGTAAGGCTGTTGGGAAACTGGAACCCATGCCCTGCCAGCAGAAATGTAAAGCAGCAGCATACTCACAGCAGCCAAATCTCCATTAGTTGACACATGGATAAACAAAATGTGGTCCGTCCTTATGAGCTGAATTGTGTACCCCAAATTCACATGTTTTAGTCCCAAGCCCTAATACCTCATAATGGGACTGTATCTGGAGATGGGGCTTTTAAAGAGGTAATTAACATAAAATAAGACTAGCCGGGTGAGCCCAAATCCAACAGGGCTGCTGTCCTTATAAGAAGAGGCGCTCAGGACACAGACACAGACCAAAGGGCGGACCATGCGAAGACACAGCAGGAAGGTGGCCATCTGCAAGCCAAGGAGAAAGGTCTTGAAAGAAACAATCCTGCCAGCACCTTGATCTCAGGACATTCAGCCTCCAAAACTGAGAGGATAAATTTCTGTTGTTTAAGCCACCCAGTCTGGGTATACTTTGTTATGGCAGCCCTAGCAAACCATACTGTGGAGTATTCTTCAGCAAAAAAATGAAATACTGACACGCACTTACAACATGGATGAACCTTGAAAACATCATGCCAAGTGAGAGAAGCCAGTCACAAAGGACCACATGCTATATGATTCTATTTATCAGAAACAACTAGAATAGGCAAATCCACAGTGATAGAAGGTAGATTAGTGGTTGTGCAGCACTGAGGAGGATGGGGGTTTCAGGTGACAGCTAAGGGGCATGGGGTTCCTTTTGGGGTAATGAAATGTTCTAGAATTGATTGTGGTGATGGTTGCACAACTCTGTGAATAAAATAAAAGCCATTGATTTGTACGCTTTAAATAGGTGAACCATATGGAATATAAATTATATCTCAACAGACCTATTTTTAAAACCTCATAGATAGGTAGTTATTATCCCAATTCATCAATAAGGATACCAAAGCACAGATAAGTTACCTTTCTACCTCTACTGGGGTCAATTTGGGTAAGTTATATTTTTCTAGGACTGTCTATTTTGTCTGAGCTATCAAAGTTATCAGCAAAAGATATTCTGGGGCTTCCCTGGTAGCGCAGTGGTTGAGAGTCCGCCTGCCGATGCAGGGGACACGGGTTCGTGCCCCGGTCCGGGAGGATCCCACATGCCGCGGAGCGGCTGGGCCCGTGAGCCATGGCCGCTGGGCCTGCGCGTCCGGAGCCTGTGCTCCGCAACGGGAGAGGCCACAACAGTGAGAGGCCCGCGTACCGCCAAAAAAAAAAAAAAAGATATTCTGGACATGTGGCTTTTATTCTCCACCAGACCTGTCTCACAGCCCCCATCCGGGTGTCTTACTATTATTTATATGCTTCCCCTCCTGCTCTGTCAATAAGCCAGAAGCCTCTCAGTCTCTCTCTTTGGTAGGCCTTTTGGCTGTTGATCCTCGTAGACCTGTGTCTTCTCCCTCACTCATTTCTCATGCTCCCCTCACTGTCTCCCTGCCCCTTCCCTCACTCCTTCCTTGGCAGTTTGAGCCTTTCTTCTCTTCCAATATTCTGGGGCGGCGGGGGAGGAAGGGTCAGCAGCAGTTTCTACAAAGGGCCAGAGCCGAAGCATTCGGGCTTTGCAGACCACGGGCTGCTTCCTTTTTCTTTTTTTAAAAACAATGTTGAAAAAAGGAGAAACCATTCTTGGCTCCAAGGCCGTACAAAAACAGGCCAAGGCCAGCTTGGGCCCGCGGGCCATAGTTTCACAACCCCTGCTTAAGGTTTTAAATTTCCCTGTAAGTACACTACTAGCTGCATCTTGAGAGTTCCGATACATAATAATTTTGTTACTGTTCATGTCTATCTTTAAATTTTTATTATAAAATTTCTATTGGGATTTCTTCTTTGATTCATGTGTTATTTAGAAATCCATATAATTTCAAACTAAAAATTCATGCCATACCTTTATCCTTCTGTATCTGACTTTTAATTTTATTGCTTTGTGGTCAAAAAATACAGTTTGTACACCAGTGGTTCTCTGAAATTTCTTGAGACTTGTTTTACGGCCTTACTAGTAAACGTGCAGCATTTGTAAATGTGCCTCTGTGTCTTAAGATTGCATCCCCTCAACCACAGCTGCAGAGCCCTACACAAACCCACGGAATCAGGCCTGTTTTTCTGTTGTCTAAGTCTTAGATACAAGGCTCCCTGCTATTCTGTTTCATCCCACTATTCTACCCCTCAACCACAGCTGCAGAGCCCTACACAAACCCACGGAATCAGGCCTGTTTTTCTGTTGTCTAAGTCTTAGATACAAGGCTCCCTGCTATTCTGTTTCATCCCACTATTCTATTTCATAAATGAACTGTCAGCAATCAAGAGAGGTGTTCTGAGCTCTCAGGAGGACACCAGATTCGTCCATTTATCCCTGCAACCCTACTGATTTCTGCTTCTCACAGCCTCAAGTTTCACGAGGAGTCAAAGCCCCAGGGCTATGCGCACCACCTTGACGGGGATGAGCCCAGGCTGAGGGACTCACAGGAAGCCTGCTCCAGGCTGTCCCCTGAGTCCTGGACAAGCATCGTAACCAGCTGCCTCAAAACAGGTGGAGTAAAAGGCAGTCAATGTAAAATTACACAAGAAAAGCACACACATGAGGGAGAGTCTGCAGACACCACAAAAGGATCAGAAGCCCAAGCACTGTGGACAAAAAACAGAACCTAAAAGACAATATCGGAAATACAGGCCTAGAATATTAAACGCATAAAAAGAGGAATGGAACACAGAAGTAACAATATGGTAGTCAGTTTTGTATTTAGGAAATGTATTGGTAGCGGGGATGTTTTCATAATTTTCAGAGATTATGCATTCTTCATGAATACTTTTGTATTGCTGCTTGCAAATATGCATTTCCAAACTTGAAATATAGGTGTGAACAGTGTGTACCAGTTTAAAAAAAAAAAAAAGAGGAATGGAAACCATAGTGAAGAAAAGAGGAAGATTTGAAAAAGAACCGAAACAATGTCTGGAAACAAAAGGGAAAAAGATTCATGCCGTGGATGGATTTCGACGGTGACCTTGAGGGCCGAGCTCAGGAAGCGAGCCCAGCCAGCGGAGTGTTGCGACACCACACACGTGAGGGCCGGCAGCCGGAGTCAAGCAGAACAAGGGAACGAAAGGGGGCCTGCCCTCACTGTCTTTAGTCTGTTCACGGCTCTTTTTTTTTTTTTTTTTTTTTTTTTTTTTTTTGCTGTACGCGGGCCTCTCACTGCTGTGGCCTCTCCCGTTGCGGAGCACAGGCTCCGGACACACAGGCTCCGCGGCCATGGCTCGCGGGCCCAGCCGCTCCGCGGCATGTGGGATCTTCCGGGATAGGGGCACGAACCCGTGTCCCCTGCATCGGCAGGCGGACTCTCAACCACTGCGCCACCAGGGAAGCCCTGTTCACGGCTCTTTTATTGCTATGTTTTCACTGATGTTATTTGTAGCATGAGACAAAAAAAAAAAAGTCTGTGTGCTAATTTTTCTCCTTGTCCTTGTTTACTTTAACCAAGTAACTTCTACACGTGACTGTGAACATATCCAGAGATGACAGGTAAAAAGCACCTTTTAAATACAAATTCAGAGAATTCCACGGCAGTCAGTGGTTAGGACTCCGCACTTCTACAAGCAGGGAGCACGTGTTCAACCCCTGGTCAGGAAACTAAGATCCCACAAGCCACGTGGCATGGCCAAAAAAAAAAAATGTTTTTAATTTAATGAATAAATAAATACATACATACATACAAATTCAATAAAAGGCGGTAAAGTGCCACATGACCTGCCCCTGGAAAACCGTAACCAGCCCAAGGAGGGATGAATGAGGACCCTGAAACACAGGCATGATACTGTCAGGCAGACAGAGGGGAAGAGGTGAGGAAAGCTGTGGGAACCCTCAAATCTTGGCCCAAGGTCACAAACCTGAATCAGTCTCCCAGCCAAAGACAAAACAAGCCAGAGCTCACGGTTTCAAGTTTCACTTCAGACACAGAAGCCACAGCCCAGATCGCGCTGGGCTCCAAGACCCCGTCCAAAGCAGGACCCCTCCCCCGCCCTGGCCCCCACACGGGCTTCCGGAGCCAGGAGGAGCCCCGGGTCCAGCTCAGCTCTGCTAGGTTCCACCCCTCCCTGGGGGAAGGCGTCATCGGGGCGGAGTCGCGGGAGCTGCAGGCAGTAAAGCTGCCCCCAGGCCACACACACTGAAACCGGCAGCCCCGCAGCCACCATCCCTGAGCGCCAGACACAGGACAGCCTGGCAGGAAACAGGCCGGTGTGCTCCCCTCCGAAACATAAAGTAGCTCCAGTTCCATAAATATTCAAATAGTGGCATTACTAGAATAATAAGCAAATTAAAATTCAAGTAATGCATCACACATCTCAGACTTCAAGTTATAAATGAATTCCTCTGCTTCATCATCAAAGGAAGGTAAACGTCCAACTATAAAACTTTCCCCGAACACTCTCACACCCCTTGGCCTGCGTCGCCAGACAGCTAAATAAACTCTACTTTCATTTCTATTTTTCAACTGTTTGATAAGCAAAAATCGATTGATACCCTCAGAGGTTTTTTTAAAATGAGAAACCAAGTACATCACCTGAGAAAGACGACCATGGTTCCAGCTCCCGGCTCAGATGGCGTGTGCCCCATGCTCCCCACACTCGGTCTCATGGGCCCGGCTCTCACATGTGCAACAGAGGAGGACCCTGAGGGCCTGGTGGGCTCAAGCCCAGCCCCGGCACAGACCAAGCTCAGCTCGAGCGAGGTCCCAGGCGCCAGCCTCCTGCGGGGCCCGTGGGGGCAGCCTCCTGGCACACGCGGGCTGTATCAGGACAACAGTGCCCCCCACCCCGCCAGCACCTCTGAGCAGCACGAGTCGGGGGCGGGAGCCGACGAGCAGACAGGCTGCAGGGCCAGAAGAGACACCAGGAAAGCGGCAGGACTCTCCGGGGCAGGGCCTCCCCTCCATCTTCAGAAAGATCCTGCCTTGACCAAGACACAGAGGCCAAATGCCAGCAGCAGAGCTCGGCACCAAGACACAGTTAGAAAGGAAGACGTGGGAACAACGCAAGTCCCAGGGAGAGGAACCAAGCAGGAGGGGCCCGAAGTGGGGTCACCTCAGGACCAGTCCCCCTGAACAGGCTGCTCCCTGTGGGGCCCCAACTGGAAACAAATTATAGTCGAGGGACCCTGATGAGCACACAGGCCTGAGGCGCAAAGCAGGAGGGGGTGCGGGGCAGGGTGGTAAGCAAGGGGGGGGGCAGCAGGGGACAGTGTCTGTCCTCGTCCCCCTTACTCGTTCTCCAACCGATGAACAAAGGCCTAGTGAGCAAGTGTGTGTACTCGTGTGCACGTGCATGAGTGTAAGCTGCCATGAAAGAGACAGGTGCCCTGCCCTCCAGCAGTCCCACCACCCACGTTCCCCCAGGGGAGCAGCATCCTGCCTGCTGGCCTGAGCCCCACCACATCTCACATGACCCACGAAGTTGGAGCTCACGTCTCAGGGGAGACCCCGAGAGACAGTCTGGGCAGCTAGGTGCCCCTCAGCCTCAGGAACCATCCCCCACTCCCCTTCTCAGGGGACCTCCCCGGGGCCATGAGGACAGGTCCTTTCAGAACATGTGTTCATCTCAAGAACTTAACGAATGCCATCTCGGCAGCTGCTTAGGACTTACTGTCTCTAACGACAACCAAAATTAGAGAAATTGAAATTATGCCTTGAATTTTCTGTAGAGTTTTCATTTCCTTTTCCTTTCCTCTGGATGCTGCACCCCAAAAGGAGTGCTAACAATTAAAATTAAAACTAACTTGTATTTACTTGTAAGGTCAAAAGTATAAGCGATCTGCTACCTTCATCAGAGATGTTTTGTTCTGGGCTTCCCTGGTGGTGCAGTGGTTGAGAGTCCGCCTGCCGATGCAGGGGACGCGGGTTCGTGCCCCGGTCCGGGAAGATCCCACATGCCGCGGAGTGGCTGGGCCCGTGAGCCATGGCCGCTGAGCCTGTGCGTCCGGAGCCTGTGCTCCACAACGGGAGAGGCCACAACTGTGAGAGGCCCGCGTACCGCGCAAAAAAAAAAAAAAAATCCTCAGAGAAATAAGAGAAGCTATTGCAACTACTACCTAAGAATACGATACTAAGAAAGGAACACTCAGAACAAGCGTGAACTCTTGGAACCCAAAAATAATAATAGCAGAATAGAAATACTTAAAAGAAGGGTCGAAGAGAAAGCTAAGGAAAATGAGAACACTGAGGACAGAGAAAAGAGCCTGCAGGAGAGAAGCAGTGGGATGTGGAGAATCAGGGAATCACCATTTATACAAAATTCTACAATAGGGCTTCCCTGGTGGCGCAGTGGTTGGGAGTCCGCCTGCCGATGCAGGGCCGACACGGGTTCATGCCCTGGTCCGGGAGGATGCCACATGCCGTGGAGCGGCTGGGCCCGTGAGCCACGGCTGCTGAGCCTGCGCGTCCGGGGCCTGTGCTCCGCAACGGGAGAGGCCACAACAGTGAGAGGCCTGCGTACCGCCAAAAAAAAAAAAAAAAAAAAAGTTCTACAATAGGTAAAACTAATCTATGAAGGAAGAAAATCCAGCCAGCCAGTGGCTGCTTCCGGGTGGGGTGATCGGGTGGGGTGATCGTAATGCTCCACTTCCCAGCAGGGGGCATGCTCAAGACTCAGGGAATGGTATTCTTGGGATCTGTGCCCTCATCACATGTGAATTCTACCTTTAAAAGAAGAAGTGTGAACAGTTAATAACAAGCCTAAGGTGTTCAGGGGTAAAGTGAGTGATGTCTGTCACTGACTCTGAAATGCAGCAAATACTTGAGATGGATCGATGGGTGGATAAGGGGAGGGAATGTCGAGAGCCATGAGTGTGGGAGGGCAGAGGAAAACGTTCACTGCATAACCAGTGCTAGGTGTCTGAGCATTCACTGTCAAATTCTTACAACTTATCTGTATGTTTGAAATGTTTCATATTAAAATGTTGGGGGGAAAGAGTCAGGGATCCGAATCACATCAAACTTTTCAGCAGCAGCACTGAAAGCTAGATCACCTTCAAAACACGGACAGTTAATGCTTTCTGGCCTAGGCTTCTATACCCAGCCAGACTATCAACCAGGAAGAAGGGGAGAAGAAAGACCCTTTCACTCATTCAGGGTCTCCAAAGATTCCCCTCTCTTGCATTCTTTCTCAGGAGCCTACAAAAGGGCTGTGCCTCATACCCAAACAAAAGATCAACCCAAGAGAGAGGACAACATGGGATCCAGGAAGCCTGGCTTCCGATTCAGGAAAGAAGTAGAGGAAATCTCGGATGACCGGGGGGGGGGGGGGGGGGGAGGCAGGCGTGGAGGTGGAGGGGCCGAAGAGCTACATTCTCGTTTCCCATAAAAGCAAGTCAACAGACAACACCCGAAACTGGGAGCAGTGAGGGGGGCCGAGGGAAAAAAACTGGCAACAGAGTAATAGTATTTGGAATCAACGAGGTAAATACCAAAATCCTCAGCTAAGAAAAGGTTCAACTGGGGCTCCTGGCAGGGAGGAGGGGAGGGGAGCAGCCAGCTGACACCCTCCCACTGAGAGGTGGGGCCCATCCCCTCCCTCAAACCTGGGGAGCCAAGTGTGACACCGCGGTGCTGGGACGGTTCTCTGCCTCGCCTCTCGGAAGACTGGAAGTTTCTGCCTTGCGCTCTGAGTCCCACGCAGAGTTAAGACTGAGCACCATCCTGGAGAGGCCTCTGGAGGGCAACTAAAGGGAAGAGGAGGGCCCCGCCGCTCCCCCAGGATACGAGGCAGGTGAGTGCCCACTAATGCCACAGGACGCAAGGCTCGCCCAGCACAAACCGAACTCTTGACCCACGAAATCTCGAGATCATAAAATGGTAGTTTTTTTAAGCCATCTGCTTTGGGTGGCTCATTACCAGCAAGAGGCAAGGGGAACAGCAGGAACTGCTGTTTTTTGCGACAAGATTCAGAACTATTTTTTCACTCTCTAAATTATGTGGGTGTCTAATTTGGACAAAAGTAACTAAAACACTTTTTTTTTCAATTCAACATGAAGGTAAAGCCAAGTAAAATCTTAAGCCTTAAAAGAAAAAAAAACTAAAACAGGATCTGGCCTGGCAGGCCCACCCTGGCACCCGTGCCCACGCAGTGCACACCCCTCCCTACTCCCACACCCACACCACACGCAGCCCCTCCAAGAGCAGGGAGACAGCCACAGACTCAATAGCAAGCAGCTGAAGGGGAAGGGGGGATGCCCCGGGTCACAAATTAAGTGCCTTACTTATTTGAAAAGAGAAGAAAAGGGCCGAGCGAGGGCATGCAGGCCATTCCTGCGGCAGCACGCGGCCACGCGGCGGGGCAGCATCGCTCAGGGCTTGTCCCGGGCGTGTACCGGCAGGTCCCGGAGGCAGCTGACGCGGCCCCCCCTCCTGCTTTCCAGGAGGACCCAGGCAGGCCTCCCAGGCCCCGGGGTGGAGGGTGACAAAGGCTCCGCCAGACCCTCACGGGGAGGACACGGGGGCTGTCGGCACCTGTCAGGGGAGATGCATTTCAGGCTAAATATCAGCATCTGCTGCCGCCTCCTGCACAGGCTGTGGCTCCCCTGGGAGGCCTCTATCCTAACCTCGAACACGTGCAACCCCCGCGTCCAAGGAGAGCCAGGCGGCACTCACATGGCACTCACAAAACCTGGGCAGGGAGCTGCCGTGAGGCACGGAGGTGGCACTGGCTGGCCAGCTGGGTGGGTGCAAACACATGAATCGTAGCTGCGGGCGGGAGGAATATCAGGTGCATCTCTACGCCCCGAGGGCTCGACTCCTACATTAAATCCCTCCCACTGGAACAGCCGGCTCCAGTTTCAGCGAGAGAGAGCGTGAGAACAGGTCCTGCTCCGGCCAGGCAGCCACAGCCACGGCTTCCACCTCCCCAGCCTCTGGTAAGTACCTACTATTTCTTCTCAAATGCGACTTTTCTTTCAGATGTATCTTAAACTATCTGCTCAGTGAATCACCTGCCCAGAGTTTCTCTGCCCTGCTCTTTTCTCTGCGGATTACTCAGGACCCGGCAGGTGCACTGCTGGAAAGGAGACCATTGTTACAAAACTTTTAATAAGGCTTACACTTTATTCTAAGAGGGTAAACAAGTTTATGTGGATATATGAAGTTCTCATTTCTACCGTAAAATTCATAAACTTTATTTTTTTTTAAGATTTTTTTTGATGTGGACCATTTTTAAAGTCCTTATGGAATTTCCTACAATATTGCTTCAGTCTTATGTTTTGGTTTTTTTGGCCGCGAGGCATGTGGGATCTTAGCTCCCCGACCACGGATCAAACCCGTACCCCCTGCATTGGAAGGCAAAGTCTTAACCACTGGACCACCAAGGAAGTCCCAAAATTCATAAACTTTAAACCAAAACTCAAATTGATGTTATTGCTTATCTGTTCCCCACCTTAAAAATAAACTACAGGTTTCAACATAAAAGGATCATGTATATGCATATATATAATTGCTGATCTTAATTTATAATTTCTTTAATTTTAAAACCTTTTATTAGGATTTAAAATAAGTGCTGTTTTGACATAAGCTTACCAAAAAAAAAAAAAAAAAAAAAAACACCTTAACTAAAGAGAATCCCTGTATATACAAAACGGGGTTTCTTACTCTTATAAAGTTTCTCATAAATCTGCATGAAAACCATTATTGACCAAATTATTGGTCAAATTTGACCAACATCAGACTTAATGCGATCAAAACCTGTCTACATTTGTTATCATGATTTGTATTTTGTATTAGCCAAGTCCTTGCAATGCTTTAACGTGGTGCTTTAAGGTGAGGAGGCAGGCTGGTGGTTGGGGGTTCTGGCCCTAGGGAGGTGCCCCAAACGTTAAAGCTGTGTATTCACTGGTAAGCGCTCTGTCTGTAACCCAGGATCTCTGGCTGAAACCAGAAAGAGCCCCTGGTGGTCTTCCTGGATCCATTCTTCCAAACTATATGCCAGAAAACTGTCTTTTTCCCTAGGTTATGGTTGCCCTGAAGTTTATCCTTCATTTTAAAGAACCGAAAGTCTGGGAGGGAGTGGTGGTTAATCACTGGAAAAGCTCAATTGGAGTAAAACTCACAAATCTCGTTCTTGCGACACCCCAGTGGGTAGGCGACAACGGCGTGTCCCTGAGTTATGCAATAATGCCACATCACAATATCGTAATTATAGCATGCCCTTCAGAACGCGCTACCTGGTGAGGCTCCCTGCCAGGCAGCTGGACACCACCGGGGAGGGCTGAAGATTATTCCACTGCAGAAGTTAGTGCACATGACATGCATAGCTAGCCGGCACGTCACAGCAATGCCCTGTAAAGTTAAGCTATAATTACTTCTATCGTGTCCTATCGAAGTTCAAACAAAATCTTTCTCTTGCCTATATTTCTGAGTTCAAACCCCCTAGAAAATTATTAAATATGCCAGCCACTCACTATCACCCTAACAGCTGGCAACTACATTCATAGTCCACACTTAGGAGGCTATTGAGAGACATGCACTGGCACCTCAGTGCTTCAGAAACAAGCAGATAAAGCCCCGTGGACACAAAACCACGGGCTGCTCAGAGCGCCGTGTGGGCACCACCGTCCAGCCTCCCAGGCCTGTGGGAGGGGAGGCCAGAGCCGGCTCCCGGGCCTCTGCAGGGGTGACAGGCTCCTGGGACACAGGCAGGGGTGACAGCACACGAGGAGTCACAGGAGGGCGTTCAGGCTCAGGCCAGATGCCGTGGTGTCTCTGTGGCGCTGCTCCCCACCCTCTCCCCGCAGCATTGGGACCCGACTCTGCTGAGGGCACAGCTCTGAGGGCAGGCCTCGTGCCAACAGCTGCTCGCAAGGCAGGCAGGCAGGCAGGGGCGCCCTCCTGCATTCGAGGACAGCACCCTGACCCTGACCTGACATGCAGGGCTCCCAGCACCTCCTGCTGACCCAGTGGGAAGTGAAATAAGGGTGAAAAACACTGTCCCACACACATCCTTCTAGGACTGGGCTAACATCTGCATTTTTAGCTAACATGCTAACAGTGCAGTTCTCCGAGGAAAGCCGAACCCAGGGCTGTGCTTTTTTAACCTCTCCCTGTGCAACGCCCCAGCCTGTACCAGCCTTCCCAGGACAAGGACGGTGAGACACAAATCTTATCACCTTTAGAAAAAACTTCACCTCTGATTGCTAATCCAAACTTACTACAAACAGTTAAATTCTGGATTATATTGTTTAGGTAACAACACCCATTTTCCGCTGCCAGCCTGCACCAGGCCTGGCAGATATAAACTGACCAGAAACGGGCAAACCCCATCTCTGCAGGTGGCCAGAGCGACAGCGCCCCGGGCTTTAGCTCCTCATCCTTGTGAGCCTCGCCCGGGCAGGACACAACTCACAGACTGACATCACCTCCTAGAGGCTGTCCCCCTTGGAAGCTTACAGAAGCCTCAATCTTAACCCGCTTACTTCTCTGACATTATTGCCTTTTTTTTTTTTTTTTTGCGGTACGCGGGCCTCTCTCACTGTTGCGGCCTCTCCCGCGGAGGAGCACAGGCTCCAGACGCACAGGCTCAGCGGCCATGGCTCACGAGCCCAGCCGCTCCGCGGCATGTGGGATCTTCCCCGGACCGGGGCACGAACCCGCGTCCCCTGCGTCGGCAGGCAGACTCTCAACCACTGCTCCACCAGGGAAGCCCCATTATTGCATTTTTATAAGCAAGTGAACTAGCCTGTCTCCTTCAGCATCTGAAGCAGCTGCGCTCCCTTGTTTTAACTAGCGAATTGTGTAACCCTGAGAGGTCAGTGTACTCAGTTACTAAAACTACTGCTCCTGTGACTCCATCCAGGCTCTCCTTTCAACAATTATACCCTAGAATACTCTCACCTCCCAGAACACCAGTACCGAGGAAACCATCCCCTGAAAACCTCTTTACTGTCCTTGTAAGCTAACTGACCGCAGAACAAGAAGTTCAGACCAAACCTGTGGGCACAACATCATTTGACGGAAAAAAGGTATATATTAACATAAGCGCAATTATTTCCCAAACTATTATTTGGGGTAATGCTATGATAACTTACATACAACTTGCCTCCTATAAACCTTTGAGAAAACTTAACCAAAGTGGGTTTATTTCTACTTTTGCCTAAACGTATGAGCAATATTAAATAATACTGCTTCTGAAGCTGACACCATCACTATCTTAAATCCGAGGGGGTTTTCGGCTGGTTTGGGCTCGCGTGTCCTGGGTGCGGCCGATGTGTGTCTGCATCCACTCCTGGTACCACCAGGACTCTGGGCTCACACTTGATCAACGTTTTGCAACTGTCATCGTTTTGATCACGGTGCTTCCAGCTAGTGATGAAATCATCAGTTCTCAGACCTTTGCCATAACATATCCTATACGATCATGGGAACCTGACTTGCAGAGGTTCTCACGCCTTCAGAACCAGGGAGCACGATGGGACGTGCCAGCACAGGCCGCCCTGACTTACCAGGCCGGCCCCGAGCTGGCTGGCATCGCCTCCTGACGGGAGGCAGGAAATCGTGCTTCTATAGCCCGGGGCATACCTGCCCCACAAGGTATGAACGGAACTCATACAGCATTATTGCGCATTCTCCCTTACTAAGAGGGGACATTAGCAAGATGCACAGCTGTGACCACGTGTTTAACTGTGCTGGGCTTTCACATTGCCGTGCAGCTCACACAACTGCTCACGGTGGGAGAGGAGGAGGGCGAGCAAGCTGCAACGCCGCAGAGCCAGGCACCAGGTGCCGCCAGCCTGGCTTCTGTCCACCCGACACCCTGCCAGTGAGCACCCCCAAAGGGGGCCTAGGGACGCCCTCTCCAATTAGGGGGCAGCCAAAAATCTCATTTCTCCTCCAAAGCACGTGCCTGAGCACCCCTGCTCTGCAGAAACTCTCCCCGCAGCAGAAGGCTGCAAGCCACCCAAAGCACCTCTTAGTAAAGAAACATGCCTTTGAGGGAACGGGACGATGAAACAGGTGAATAGAAGCAGCTTCCTGGGGGGGAGAGTGGTTCCTTGTGTTCTTAAGAAATATGAAAAAATGAGTAGAGGAACCAGTTTGCTGAGAATAAAATCAGATAGCTTTTTTAGAATTTAAGATATCCAAGTGAAATTAAAACCACACTCCCTCCCCCCTTACACCCTCCTCCCACAAGCTACCCATTACCTCATCTGATGCGTGAGATGGCAAGGAGAGTAGCTACGTTTGATTTTGTGAAAACAAGCCTCTTAGATTTCCCATGTGTATTTCTCTATTTTTAAAGGGCTGCTTTCCAGCTCAATGTTTTAACCAACCCAATGTCTAGAAGGCGATGCTTTACACAAGCAATTTCACGAGACTCAGAACTGTCCATATTTACTTATTCCTTAAAGTTATTTCCTTTTAACTTTATTTTTTTAAGTGTTTAAAAATATCCAGAAGCTAAATCCTTTTTACTTTTTCTGTGCAAATTAAAGTGCAGGGCTTGATTCCTCACACCCACTCCCCCAGCCCGCCCCACCCACAGGCTTTCTCTAAGACACAGTCACCCCATGGGCTGGTCCTGGACACGCAGCCGCGCCCGGGTGCTGAGATCCTCCCAGACCTCACGTCTTTGTTCTCAGCTTCGGGTTATGAGGCAGAGAGAGAGCCCAGGGGTGTGCAGAGCAGCCTCTAAAGGAAACCCGGGGGGACGTCAAGCTTGGGAGATAGGCAAGGACAGGAGGACCCTGGGGGAGATATCCAGAAGCCCCTTCGTACAAGTTAAAGGCTGGGATGGGTTCCTCCCAGGATCCAACCATCTGTAAAATTAGGCACCACTCACTCTGGTTTCCTCTATTTTTTTTTTTATTTTATTTATTCATTTATTTATTCGGTTGTGCTGGGTCTTAGTTGCGGCAGGCGGGCTCCTTAGTTGCAGCTCGCGGGCTCCTTAGTTGTGGCATGCAAACTCTTAGTTGCAGTATGCATGTGGGATCTAGTTCCCTGACCAGGGATGGAACCCAGACCCCCTGCATTGGGAGCGTGGAGTCTTAACCACTGCATCACCAGGGAAGTCCCACTCTGGTTTCCTTTTACCAGGAGGGCTGCTAAGCTTTTCTGCCTTTGGTTAAGGCCAGGATAGGCAGGGATGGACTAGTGCGTTAACTCACTCCACGTCACCTGTGAGGTGGGCAAGTGGAAGGCAGCAGTGCACGAGGACATCTGCTCACTCACTGACTCACAGCATCTTAATATCATTCAAATCAACATAAACACAGCACTTAAGTTTGTATTTGGGCCAACACAAACTCTACTTACCCAGAAAGCTGACTTTTCATTTGTGAATTTAGAAACAGGGTCGGGGGGGGACATTTTAAAATGTTCTTCACTTTTAAATACTCCCTCGTAGAACAGAACACTGTGAGTAAATAGGACAGATGGACTGAAGGTTACAATCACACGTGCCTTGTTCTCAGTGAGCACAATTGTGAATGTCACACACACGCATGAGCCCGGACCTCCTCAGGTTCACGTTAGAGCAGTCAGGCTGGCACAGTGATGGGACTCAGTCCAGAAACTCCAGGCACATGGATGGGGGTGGGATCTCAATGGTCACTCAGCCTGGTGGGTCCACAACCTTCCTGGCACCTGAGGCCTCAGATCACAGGTTAAAGGCTCCCAAAACTCAAAGAGTTACAGGCATTCTCTGAAATGACACTAAACACTCCTGCAACCACACTCACCTGGGACCAGACTTGAGAAAACAGAGAACGCCGTAGGGGTGGCGTCCGGGGTAGGGAGGAGGGGTGGCTGATGCCCGTCCCGTACCTGCCGCACAAGAGCACTTACGTCCTCTGCACCTGCAGAGGCCTCTGCTTCACCTGCTCCGTGACCCCGGGGAGCACGGGGTTAGCCCGTCAGGCATCGTCCCAACACTAAGGCTCTGCTCCTCCATTGCAGCTCCCGGTCCCCAAATGAGGGAGACTTCCCTGGTCACACCCACAACCCGTGGAGCCGGCTTCAAGTAAAAGCACTCAGAAAGGAAAGCGAAGGAGAAGCAGTGACCTGCTTCCTTAAAAAACACCAAAGCTGAACTACGCAGGAGCCAGCAGGGCTCAGACGCCAAACCACAGAGGGAAAATGAGCCTTCTCAAAGAGCGAAAACCAAAAAAGCCGCATTACATCCCCAGGCCCCCAGGAAAGCCCTTCAAGTACAAGTGTTTCCAGTGTCCCTTTACTTGCAACGAAAAGTCACATCTTTTTAATCACATGAAATACGGTCTCTGTAAAAACTCCATCACTTTAGTGTCCGAGCAAGATCGCATTCCCAAGTGCTCCAAACCGAACTCTTCGGACCCTAAACCAACCAATCAGTCCGACCCCATGGCAAAGCCCACCTCCTCCAAGCCCGTCCCAAGTGGGCTCTCACACCTGGACGCCAAGCTCCAACATGGCCTCGCCAAGGATGACATCAAGGAAAATGTGGACCTGCGTGCGTGCGGGCCCCACAGGTGCCCCGGACAGAAGCCCACTCTACACAAGGAAGCAGCACCCCTGAGTCCAGCTCCAGAAGCCACCGTGGGCACCCAGCCTGTGCTGGAAGGCACTACCCGGCCTTCAGCATTCATTCCAGTTGGCGAGCACAGACTCAAAGGGCAGGAACTCACCGAGGCTCCTGAATCAGCGCTGACCCTGACCCAGCCCCCTGCCAAAGCTGCCTCCTTCCACACCAAGTCTGCCTTTCATGCCCCTGGCTACCCGTGGAAAGCTGGCTCACCTTTCCTCACACCTGAGTTTCCACATAAAATCCCATCCACAAAGGGGTTTGGTGCCACTTCCCCATACGTGCACCCCACCATCGCAGAGTACCCGCCTCACTTTTACACAGAACACGGACTGGCCACCATCTACTCACCGTACCTACTCGCAGGGAACTCTCCCGAGTGTGACAGCCCCCTGCTATCCGTCTACGGGGCCCAAGACCAAAGACATTTCCTGCCTCACCCAGGGCCGATCCCTAAGCACCTGAACCCGGTTCCATCCACATACGACCATTACAGATTCTTCCAGCAGTATCACTCCAATCTGCCGATTCCTTATGGATTTTATAGACCAGAGTCTGCATTTTCCTCCTATGGCCTCAGACCCCCACCCGTTGCTGGTATTTCACAAGATCAAAGCTCACACCTACTGGAAGAAGCTGCCCTGGCCTACCCGGCCTGGAGTCCATCCAAGTTAAACTCTTCCAACTCCCACAAAAAATACACAGAGTTTGAGAAAGAGAGTCCGACTCCCGAGGCTAAAGACCTTTCCAAAGATGGGCAGAGGGACACGGAAGGGACCAAAATGAGCCCACGTGCAGGCAGTGCGGCCACAGGCTCCCCGGGAAGGCCGAGCCCCACCAATTTCACGCAGACGAGCCAGCCCTGTGCCGGGCTGTGCAGCCTCTTGGACATGGCGGCCTCCGGCGCCCCAGGAAGTCTCCATCCACCAGAACAGAGCCTCACAGCCTTCAAGCCTGTCAAGAAGAACACGGAGCGCTCACATTCCCAGGCCCCAGAAAACAGAGCTGCATCTCCAGAAAGGTAAGAGAGTCCATTTTCAAAACCTCCGAAGTAATGTCTCTGGTTGTGCTTAATCAGAGGAGCTGGTACTTGCCCAAACCCCCCACGGGCAATGGCCCTCAGCAAGGTCCCTGTGACTCCCTCTCTGTGTCTCTTCCAGCCTCGAGGCCATGAATGCAGATGCTCTGGCTCAGATGGGGAGACTGGAAGCTGCACCCTCCAGCCCAGAGGACGGCTCCAGGACAGCCCCTCTGAACCTCTCCACGAAACCAGAAGCTGAGCCAGCCACTACACACACCACTGCCTATGGAGAATTTATGGAGCCACAGGACGCACCCCTCAACCTCTCGGTGAAGGACCCCTGCAACGCCCTGACCTCGAGGCCCTCTGTCCGCAGCCGCCCGAGAGGGGCCGAACCCGCGGCTGCCCCCACCCCGACTTCTGCTCCGCAGTCGGAGACAGCAAATTCTGGGGGCGGGCCCGACCCCAGCTCTGCGGAGGCCCCTGTGCCCAGCCCCGCCGGGAAGGCCCAGGACGCACGCTCAGCTGACAGTGATGAGCAGAAGCAGACTGCGGCCGTGGCCCTCTGCCAGCTGGCGGCCTACAGCCCAGGGAACGTCGAGCCCTCTGCCCAGGAGCCTGCCTGCCAGCTAGATGCACCCACCCCCAGAGCCCCTGAGAGCCAGGAGGCTCAGTGCGACCTCAGACCCAAAGGGCAAAAGAGGACGAGCCCCAGGGATGCAGGGAAGGCCCAGCAGGGAACCAAGAAGGCAAAGCACAGCGACACAGCCAGAGTGTTCACACTCCGGAAAAGAACGCGGGTGTCTTAGAGCCACCTCTGGCCAGCCACAGGCTGCAGCCACAAGCACGCCTTCCGGTGCAGGCAAGACAGCAGCAAACCTCCATCTGGCCCTTGCTTATTCAACTGGTACATTTTTACAACACAGTTTTCTTCTTCTCAAAAAAAAAATTAAACTAAACCTGCAACTCAATTCAGTTGTTTTTTTTTTTTTGCGGTACATGGGCCTCTCACTGTTGTGGTCCCTCCCGTTGCAGAGCACAGGCTCTGGACGCACAGGGTCAGCGGCCATGGCTCACGGGACCAGCCGCTCCGCGGCATGTGGGATCTTCCCGGACCGGGGCACGAACCCGCGTGCCCTGCATCGGCAGGCGGACTCTCAACCACTGCGCCACCAGGGAAGCCCTCAATTCAGTTTTGTAAATACTAAGCATGAACACTAAAAAGTGTTTCTGTTTCTGGTTGTAAAATATTTGAATGACTCACACTGTAGGACCTGATGAAATGCATAGGACTAAAAGGTAACTTTTAGGTGTTAGCATCTTAGAGGAAATCTCTTTAAAACACTTTTCTTATAAATATCTCAGCACTAGAACAAATTGTTCTAACTGTTTTTCTATTAAATCTACTGTGTGTTTTGAAGTAAATAACAATTACTAGGGAAAAATGCCAGGCAAAGACATTTCCAGTACTAGCATTAAAGTTCTGTGTGTAAAAACACTGTGATTTGTTATGACTGAATAATACACAGACAGCAAGAGGCTATTTATACAAGTAACTTATTTCCATTGGGGAGAATGCATTGCTGGGGAAGCTATTCTCAACGTGCTCTGTCTTCACAACTCATTCAGGCTCGTTTTCCACTTCCTAAAATGATGTATATGTTGCTAATTTTCCAATAAACTCATAGGTGAACTTTAAGGATACATAAAAAGAAGATAAGCATAAACTCTGTGTTATACAATGTTTTGCCACAATAAATAAACTCAATGAAAAAGAGACAAGAGCTGAGGCAGCAATTAAAACTGAGGACGAGGGTACATCTGTGTGTGCATGTGAGGGCGTGTGGACGTGTGCATGTGTCTGCTGTCCACCGGTAGTCATCGAGCCCGGGGGAGTGCAGGCATCCGGGGGCACCTTTGGAGACCAAGCATACAGGGCCTGGCTTCACAAGGGCCCTTCCCCACTGTTCAGAGGGTGTTTCTCAGCAATGCACCGCCTGGGAGCAGGGCAGGGGGTCAAGAAAGGGCCTGGAAACAGTGGCGCTGAGCTGAGCTGACTGGGTGAACCCTCTCTCCACAAGATGGGCAGTTTCAGCTCACACTTTGACCAAAACAGAAGTGGTCCCAATAGAGCCATCCCATAAGCGTTCAAAGAAAAAGCACTGCTAAAGCTAACGCCTGCCGTTCCCAGTGAGGTGCACATACAAGGCCTCTCAGTGCTCAGAGCTAAAAATTAAAATTTTTTAAATAAAAAGTTGATCTGGAACCTTGCCTTGTTCTAGATATAAGCACTACTCACCGAAAGATAGCTTGAACTAAAAACCCATCTTGTTAAGTTGCATTCCAATCAAATGTTATTTTCGGTTGTTTTGATCAAGTTTGTACTAATAACTAATCCTGTAAAAACTCAATCTAGAAAACTTAAATACTTACTACCTTTTGGCAGAACAAAATGTAAGAGTTAAAGTTTGCATTCACAGACATCCTCTTGCTGAAGATACTTGACAGGGAGATCAGCAAAAGATTCTCAAGCACAGAAACATGTTACATTAAGGAAAAATTCTCTAGGAAAAGTAAATGGAAATACAGGTTCAAGGAGACGAAGAATAAAATCCCTGCATTTTAGATGGAGGATGGTGGATTCCAAGGTACCATGATGACTGGATTCCACCAGACATATTTAAAACAGTGATGCAGTAGCTTTGTTTTAAAATGACACTATTCAGAATGGCAAATAACCTGCCTTGCAGCAAGTTATATTTATACAAAACCACTGATATCAACTCACAAGAGGGATGCAGAGCTTGTCATATTCTTTTAAGGCAAATAGGAGGCTGCTGTTATAAACTGCCCCTAAACCATCCAGGATGGCCCACGAGCCCCTGCTGCCCATCTGAGGTGTGCCTGCAGAGAGCCACACACCACTAACCCAATGCGTGCACTGCCATGACCAGAAACCGATGCATACCTGTGCAGCCTTCACTGGCATGCCTGGGCTCTCCTTTTTTTATATACCAATGTGCTTTGACAAAGACCAAAAACAGGGTACCCCTGCTTTCCAGCAAGTCCATACCCTGTGGGAAGCAGAGCCAGGCCTCAGAAGCCTCCAGGACTGGGACCCAAAGCGTCACGCCCTAGAGACAAGCTCTCGACTCGTGCCTTACACACAAGCACATAAACCTTCCGGGGCCCAAAGATTCTGAGGACACTGTTTTATAGCTCACCCAAAACTGTCCGCCACCATCTTAAGTGACAAGAAGAGGAACCAGAGACGGTTAACAACTGTCCGGTCTCCTGCAACCACACAGGCCGGGAGCCCAGCGCTGCCTGCAGATGTTCACGGTGGAGCCATATGTGTGCCTTCAGCCCTGTGGACTCCTCCCGCTAATGCAATTCCTCCAAAAGGTCACCTGCATGCACACAGCCACAGAAACCATGCAGGCTCTCTGTAACTATCCTTACAAGCACAATGGGGTCTTAGATCTTTGTAACAAAAAAAAGGAAAAAAAAACAGTCTTGGTGGTTTTTCAATGACAGTACCTTTCTCCATTCACATATAACCCGACTTCAGAGCTGGAAGTTTCTAACCTTTACATACAAAAAGCGATAAACCCTCAAAAAGTTAAATACAGAATTACCGTGTAACCCAGCAATTCCACTCCTAGGCATACACCTAAAAGAAATGAAAACACGGATTCAAACAGATACATGCACCCAATGTTCATTAGCAGCATTATTCACAATAGCGAAAAAATGGAAATAACCCAAGTATCCACAGACAGATGAACAGATAACTAACAGGTGGTCCATCCATACAAAGGAATATTATTCAGCCATAAAAAGGAATGAGGTTGTGGCACAAGCTACAACATGAATTTAACCTTGAAATTCTGAGTAAGGGACTTCCCTGGTGGCGCAGTGGATAAGACTCTGCGCTCCCAATGCAGGGGGCCCGGGTTCAATCCCTGGTCAGGGAACTAGATCCCACATGCATGCTGCAACTAAGAGTTCACATGCCACAACTAAGGAGCCCACAAGCCACAACTAAGGAGCCCACCTGCCGCAACTAAGACCCAGTGCAACCAAATAAATAAGTAAATAAACAAATAAATAAAAATAAATACAAAAGTTTAAAAAAAAAGAAATTCTAAATGAAGTAAGTCAGACACAAAGGACAAATCTTGCATGATTCCACTTATATGAGGTTCCCCAGAGCAGGCAAACTCACAGAGGCAGATAGATTCATGGGTATCAGGGCTGAGGGGAGGGGAAGGGGGAATTAGTGTTTAAGGGGGACAGAGTTTCTGTTTGGGAACATGAAAAGCTTTGGAAATAGATGGTGATAGTAATGGTTGTACAGCATCGTAAATGTAGCTAATGCCACTGAATCGTACACTTAAACATCATTAATATGGCAGATTTCTATGTCGTATATATGCTAAAATGTTTTTTAAAAATTAATAGTGTAATAGACTAAAGCCATTGACTTAGATACTTAAAATAGGTAAACTGTATGTTAGGTGAACTATATATCCCAATAAAGCTGAAAATAACTTCTAGAAGGATCCCTGAATTCACACTGAAGAAAACAAAAGTACTAACAAGCCCCTGTGCAACAGTCTCACCAGCAGCCCACAGCCATCCACCTCCACCCCTGGTTTAATCTTTGACCAAAATACTATGCTCCCAAGGGCGGGACAGGGCTGAGTATGAAATGAAGCACACACATACTTTCACTCAAGGAGAAAAGCATTTTAATAGAGAAAAACACAACTCCTACTCCACACACTAAGCCACAGACGTCTCATTATGGCTGTCATTTTTCTTACAGGCTGGAATGTCCAAACAGCTCAAAACTGCACAAAGGTTAAAAATCAGGAAAGCGCACAATCACCATAATGGTAAAGTGCCAGGAGGGGTCAGGAGCAGTGAAGAGTGGGAACCCAGGCACAAAGGACCATGGGGAGGGACTGGTCAGGAGACAAGAGAGGTCAGAACCCTGCAAATGAAGGCTGTGGCCACAGCCAGGACTCACCCACCGGCGCAGGCTGACCCCAGGCCCCACAGCCACTCCACCAGGGAGGCAGTGCGGCAGCCACAACTTGCAGCCCCTTCCAGAAAGACAGGAATGCGTCTGAGGCTGACTTTGGCTTGAGGACCACCCCCCCCAGAAACCCTTCCTTAGACCACACAGCCCACCAGGGACACCGCCACCCATACCCCAGCCCCACAGCTCTCGGGGTCAGACGGTGGCTCTGCCACCCTTACCAGCATTTCCCTAATAACTGCACAGTTCATCCTGTCTTGGTGTCTTCTCAGACTAACGCTAGAATGCTATTCAGATGCTAGTTTTTGGATGATGTCTCAGAATACAACCAAGTAGGGAGCGCCACGAATTGGTCCCTCCACCCAACCAACCAGTAAGCTGGCAAAAACAGAGAGAATCAAGTTTTTCAGCACTCTGGAATCTAATCAAAAACCTGCCGCAACCAGGGGAGTGCTTGGTGAAGGAGGAGGCTACTAAATTTCAGCATTTAAGAAACCTCTGGGGACTTCCCTGGTGGCACAGTGGTTAAGAATCCGCCTGCCAATGCAGGTGACAGAAGTTTGATCCCTGGTCCGGGAAGATCCCACATGACGCAGAGCAACGAAGCCCACGAGCCACAACCACTGAGCCCATGTGCCACAACCACTGAAGCCCGCACGCCCCAACTACTGAGCCCACATACCACATCTACGGAAGCCTGCATGCTCTAGGGCCTGCGTGCTGCAACTACTGAGCCTGTGTGCCACAACTACCAAAGCCCACGCACCTAGAGCCCATGCTCCTCAATGAGAGAAGCCACCGCAATGAGAAGCCTGCACACCGCAATAAACAGCAGCCCCCGCCCGCCGCAATTAGAGAAAGCCCACGTGCAGCAACAAAGACCCAATGCAGCCAAAAGAAAAAAAGAAAAAGAAACCTCTGTTAGGTCACTGGCTAAATGCTAAGATAACAGAACAGAGACTTCAGTGACCAAACATAACAGGGAATACAGTCATTGCAAAAAAAAAAACTCTGGAAAAAGTCACTAAATAAAGAGACAACTAACAGTCTTCAACAGCAACAGCAACTGCTGGCAAGGAAGGAGAACCTGATTTCCAGAGTTATCACATAATAAAATGTCAGAATGTCCAGTTTTCAACCAAAAAATAACAAGGCACACGAAGAAACAGAAAACTATGGTCCATTCACAGGAAGAAAAAGAAATTGACAGAAACCACCCCTGAGGAAGGCTAGACAGTGTCTTACAAGACAAATATCCTAAATCAATTATCTCAAATAAGCTCCAAGAGCTAAAGGAAACAAGAGAACAATGTCTGAAAAAACACAGAATGTCAATAAAGAGACAGACTATAATAGAGACCACAAAGAAATTCCGGAACTGAAAACAGAGTAACTGAAATGAAAAATTCAGCCGAGGAAGGAGAACAACAGCAGATCTGAGCAGGCAGAAGGAAGGACCAGAGAACCTGAAGACAGGGCAATCCAAACCATCCAGTCTGAGGAGCAGGAGAAAAGAGAGTAAAGAAAAATCAACGGTAAGTGTTAGACCCATCACCCCTGGAGCCTACTCCAGGACAAGACCACTGTTGCCTGCACGATCCCTCCCAGGCAGGAGACAACACAGCTCCACGACCCACCGGCCACGCAAAAGGTCTTCAGAGTGGCTCAACTCACGTGGAGGGCACCACAGGCAAGAGGCGGCCAGCCACTCAAGTGAAGATCATGGGCCGACTCATCATATGTGACATCTCAGTTTTTTGGCCACAGCTTGACACTTTTCATCTACAACAACAACCATACACTCTCATTCTGGCTGCTTGTGGTCGGTGGACACTGCCAACATCATGAGATATGACAGACACACACATGCCAGTGGGTCTCAGGCATGAAAAGCAGAGAGAGGGCTTTGGTCTCCTTCAAGTTAAACTGGAGTTGGCACCACACAGGCGGAGACTTCATCTTGACCGACCACACACTCACATACCCACACACCCTCACACATCTATTTTCACAAATAAATGTGTAAGTCACTTAGGATGGAACAAGAGTAAATAAAAGCACAGTAGTACATCTCTGTGGTCTTGGGGTAGGCAATGACTTCTTAGATGTGACACCAGGGGCACAAGCAACAAAAGAGAAGACTGATAACCAGACTTAAAACTTACAACTTCGGGACTTCCCTGGTGGCACAGTGGTTGAGAGTCCGCCTGCCAATGCAGGGGACACGGGTTCGTGCCCCAGTCCAGGAGGATCCCGCATGCCACGGAGCAGCTGGGCCCGTGAGCCATGGCCCCTGGGCCTGCGCGTCCGGAGCCTGTGCTCCGCGACGGGAGAGGCCACAACAGTGAGAGGCCCGCATACCGCAAAAAAAAAAAACAAAACTTACAACTTCAGTGCATCAAACAATACCATCGGGAAAGTGACAAGACAACCACAGAGCAGAGAAAATATCCACAAATCATATATCTGATAAAAGACATATTTGTAAAGAACTCATAACAATAAAAAGACAAATAACCCAACTTTTTAAATTAGCAAAGGATGTGAATAGACATTTTGCCAATGAACATATCCAAATGGCCAAGAAGCACATGAAAAGATGCTCAACACCATTAGTCAGTAGGGAGATGCAAATCAAAACCACTTTACACCCACTAGGATGGCCATTTTCAAAAAAAAAAAAAAAACACAGAGAAAAACAAGTGTTGGAGAGGATGTGCGGAAACTGGAACCCTCATATGCAGCTGGAGGAATGTAAAGTGGTACAACCATTTTGGAAAAGGGTTTGCAGTTCCTCAAAAAGTTCAAGACAGATTTAGCATGTTATCCAGCAATTCCACTCGTAGGTCTATACCCAAGAGAACTCAAATCACATGTCCACACAAAAACTTGTATACAAATGTTCAGGGCAGCATTATTCATAATCACCAAAGGTGAAAACCCAAATGTCCATCAACGATGGCGGGATAAACAAATGTGTATCCGTACAATGGAATATTATTCAGCCATAAAAAGGAATGAAATACTACTGCTACGTGGTGCCCTAGGGATGAATGTTAAAAACATTACACTAAGTGAAAGAGGTCAGACACAAAAGACCACTACTGGAGATTCCATTTACATAAAGTGTCCAGAAGAGGCGAAGTTATAGAGACAGAAAAAGATCAGTGGTTGTCTGGGGCTGGTGGTGTTGAGGGAAAATGGGGAATGACTTTTCCTGAGTATAGGGTTTCTTTGAGGGAAAATGAGATTAGATTAAGATGGTGGTTGCACAACTCTGTAAATATACTATAAACCACTGAACTGAACACTTTAAATGGGTGAACTTTATGGTATATAAATCATATCTCAGGGACTTCCCTGGCGGTGCAGTGGGTAAGACTCCACGCTCCCAATGCAGGGGGCCCGGGTCTGATCCCTGGTCAGGGAAATAGATCCCACATGCATGCTGCAACTAAGAGTTCGCATGCCACAACTGGGGAGCCCGCATGCCACAACTAAGGAGCCCTGGAGCCGCAACTAAGGAGCCCACGGGCTGCAACTAAGACCTAGCACAACCAAATAGACAAATAAATATTTTTTTAAAAATCGTATCTCAGTAAAGCTGCTACAAGAATAAGCAGAAAGAGCCCATAGAAACCAAGGGTCCTCTGCCCTGCTTGTGCTGCACAACGCCAAGCGCACAGCCAGCACCTGCAATACCCCCACAGCTCAGCTGCTGAGCTGTACCCTTCTTTGCACAGACGTCCTTGTTCTGGACAGAAGTCACCCTCGGGGTACACGGCATTTTTGGTGACAAACTCCGGCACAGGGCCCTCTCCATCCTTCACAGGCATCCCTCCCTTCTGTCCACGGAGGCATAGCGGGACGCTCCCAGTGACAGTCCCCACCCACCACAGACAAGCACCCCCATACGGCCGGGCCCGAGGGCTGGCACGCACAGGCCTGGAGTTCTGTGGTCTATCTGCACCAGCCGCACTGTGCCCCTGCTCAGGCCCACTGCCGAGCTTCCTCCCCATCCCCTCACTGGCATGAGCCTTGTTCCCAAGAACCATGATGTCACTCCACGGGCTAAACACAGCAGCAGTGCACACATTCTTAACGGGCGATAGCACCCTCACGAGGGTGAAACTGGTTCTGGGGGACAAGACAATCTCAGACATCACAACAGCTCGCGGCCCTCCGAATCCAGACCTACAGTGTAGGTGTGCTATTAAAATTTCACAGCATGGAGAAGAGGCATCAGGAATCAAAAGGCCAACATAAGGAAGAAGGCTGAGAGCACAGGCCTGGAGGGCTCTCTCCTGCAACACTCACGATGGTCAGGGAGGGCAGAGGCGTGGTGTGTGCTGACAGCCGGCCACACTGGGGAGGGGGCCAGATGAAGCACCTCAACACGCAAACATGGTCTTGACCACACAAAACTGAGCTTCATACTCACCGTCCGGGAGTCGGGAAGGGAGCAACAGGCCTCGTCTGCCCAGTTCCGCCAGCGCCAGACACCCGCCATGCCAGGCGTTGTCTGTCTCCTGGAAACTGAAAGCACAAAGAGCCTGAGACCCAGCACGATGCCCCCCACAGCCCAGAGTGAAAGTCCACCCCCTGGGCCAAAAGCCTTACTAAAACCCTGAGTGAGTTTATAAAATATCAGTTAGTAACAAGATAAAGTACTCCAAATCAACTGAAGGTAACGGCCATGTTCAGATCTCCAGAGAATGAGTAAAAATCCTGGGTCAGGGGCTTCCCTGGTGGCGCAGTGGTTGAGAGTCCGCCTGCCGATGTGGGGGACGCGGGTTCATGCCCTGGTCTGGGGGGATCCCACGTGCCGCGGAGCGGCTGGGCCCGTGAGCCGTGGCCACTGAGCCTGTGCGTCCGGAGCCTGTGCTCCGCAACGGGAGAGGCCACAGCGGTGAGAGCCCTGCTTACCGCAAAAGAAAAAAAAAAAAAAATCCTGGGTCAGCCTCACATGCCCCAGGGGGAGCAGCCCACACACGTGCCCACTGCACCTTCGGGCCAGAGCAGCTAGCTCTCTCAGCCGTTTAAGCAGTTGCGCCGCTCAAGAAACGCTGGGCTCACAACACAGTGACTGCACCAAATGAAGGTTAGGAAAATGTTCGCAGGAAGGGCAAGGAGACCCGCTTTTCATGGAGCCCCTGCTGGCTTAAATGATGAATACTGAAATTAGGAAGTTAGAATAAAACGGCATATACAGAACTCTTTTTGTACTGTTTGAAACAGACTTTCAATAAACAACTGAAAAGCCAGTCAACTCATAAGCAAAATTTCGTATTTAATAAAGCTTTCCTGAAGTGGTTTGGAAGCTCTCATGTTTAAAGGTGCAGCTCTGGCATTATAACTAGCGAGAATAACTCTTTCTTACATCAACAACTGTTTCTTACATCAATAACTGTTCTGAGAGTTTCCACGCTTGGCTGCCAAAATAAACATGGAAATATACTTCACCCAAAAAAACAAGAGAAATTATAGGACTCTCTCCAATTCTGAATAAATTAATTTGATGGCAAAGAAATGTTTAGGAAAACCAAATAAATTGCATCACTGGCTGGCAACAAACGCAAGAATACTCAGATAGGATAGAAGCTAGGCTTATCTTTTCACTCAAAATACACTTAGCAGTGTCTCCCACGTGCCAGGCCCTGCTCTGGCCTCTGCGGAGACACGCTGACCAAGACAGACACAAAAGCTGCCCTGGACCTCGCCAGCAACCAGTGACTGAATTCCAATTATAACTTTCTTAAGTTCCAGGTGTTTATTAAATGTCTGTCCCAAAGACTATATGACCGTTTCCACAATTTAATATTGCACTTTGTGTACTTCAGGATTTCCGTTGGAGAGAAGTGCTTTATGCTTTCCATAAAAGATTTAATAACATTTGGAAGAACCTGATAAAAGGTCAGCAGTACGATGACTCAATTATCACTACGACAATCGCCAGTGTTTCTCAACTAAACGTGTGTGCGCTGTCGCTTGTCAACAGCTGTGGACAGTGCAGGACCTTGCGTCGGGCTGTAAAATGCCTGTGGCCCAAGGGGGGCCGAGGAGGACCGCGGCGTCCTGCCTGCGCTGCTGCCTTTGCTCTCCCACTCCAGGAGGACGTGGACCCTCTCCAAGGCCAACCTGCACAGCGGGGATGGACGCAGACAGTAGGACGCAGAGTACCGTGTACCGCCAGAGTGCCCAGTGCCTGAGGGCAAGCTCCTGCCCCAGAGCCAAGCCCCAGACAACCGTGGGAGGGCCTGGGGTCCCAGAGGAGTGGAGACAACAGCAAACAGAAGGGCCGAGACAGCAGGTTCGGGAGACAGAGAGGCCAAGATGGGCTCGGGGTCACTGGCCTCACATCAGCAAGGGGACCCAATGAGGACCACCTGGAAGAGCAGAGTGGGGCGGCGTGGAGGGCGCGGGATGAGCGGAGAAGACGTTCTTATCCTTCCACCCACCTCATACCCACTGTCCCTAGAAGGACACGGAGAAAGGGGGACAGTGCGTGCAGGGTGCAGAGCAGAGGGGGACACCCCATCACCTTCATCTCCTTCTGAACTTTTAACTGCAAACAGCACTAGAACTCAAGGAAAAGCCTGGGAAGGAGCCGTGAAGAGCACTTCCTGCTGAGACGGGGCTGCTCCCGCGGCCACAGCAGCACCACCAGGGAACACCCAGGACCCAGGCCGCAGGGCTGAGGCCCGTCTGCTGACTGGACACTCCCGCGGGCTTAGTGCAGATGGCAGACACAGAGGACCCGGAAAGGCCTCCCGGGGCAGGCTGCCTGCACCCACGCTGGACTGGTGGGGCTGGGCACCATCTCTGGGATCCTGTCCTGAGGCCATTAAGGGGCTAACGCGTGGTTTTCTAAGTGGTGGGAGGGGTGGGGGCACCTGCACATTCTGGGGCGGGACCTGGGAGGGGGGCAGAGGGCCGGAGGAGGTCCTATGGGGCTCAGTGGGAGGCCCCAGCCACAGAATCTGGCCCAGAAACAGGGCAGGGAGCGAGGTAACAGTCCCAGGAGTCGGGTGTTCTTACATATAAGAGAATTAATGTCCTATTTCTGACCCACTGCAGAAATGGCTGGCAGCTCACCACATACCCCAGGAGGACACAAAAGGAGGGAGGAGACCAGAGCGGCCTCTGTGCTGGGTTGCCAGCCAGCCCAACCGCCCTGCCAACCTCACACCCCAGCCCAGCTGGTCCCTGCTTCTCCCGGCTGCGCTGACTCCTTTCTACGGTCTGTTCTGCAATCAGGAGTTTCACACCCATTGTGGGCGGTCCTGTCCAGGGAAAGACTGCCTCCCCGAGGACCCACTCAGGCCCCTTCGCTCAATGTTGTGTTGGGCTTCTGGCCTTGGGAATCCGGAGCAGTGAGACCATTTCTACCCTCCACAACCCAGACACAAAGATCAGAGGAATTCATTAAAACGACAAAATAAAGGCAAAGCAGCGTTTGGAGATTAACTAGGACGAGTGAAACTGGACTAAGGCTGCAGGCCGAGAGGAAGGAACATACATCTGACCAGAGAAGCATGTTTTGGGAGAAAAGATGCTAGCGTTCAGGGGAGACACGTTGGGGTGAAGGGCTCACAGCCCTTGAGGCAGAGGCACAACGGCTAGAGAAGTGACGGGGTTTGAGAGCCGCACGGGAGGGGACCCATGAGCGCATGGGAGGGGAGACTGCAGAAGGAGCAACAGAAGGAAGGGCTGGACAAAGATGGCTTCAAATAGCCAGAGTGCTGTGCGGAAACCCTCTAAGGAAGGAAAGAGGAAAGCGAAGCGCTTGAGGGAGGCAGACAGCCACCCCAGGGGAAGGCGCTGGGAGGAAAGGCTGGAGGCCCTGGCTCCTCCATCCTCCCAGACCCCCCCGTGTCCCTGGTTGCCCTGAACCCACACCTCTTCACCCAGGACCAGTGGGGTGCCCGTGTCATCTCGTGCCCATCAGCAAGCCCCCGAAAAAGAACTCCAGGAAGACACTCTACAACAAGTCAGTAGAGTCATCGTGCAGACCCACGGTTCTACAGAGTCCCGCAAAGCAGCACGTGTCTCCTGCCACAAGAAGACACAGTGGCCACACACACAACATTACTCTGAAACAGTAGTGTGAAACGGTTTCCTGCAGTCCTTAAACCTCACCAAGCAGGCTCGGGGCCCAGGGCAGGAGGAGCCCACGCCCCTGGGACCCCGTGGGCCGGCTCGGTGACCGAGGCCTGAGTGCCCATGAACACCAATAGCACAGCTCTCACACGCATGGGGGCACCAAGAAGAGAAACAACCGGCTGACAAGGGTGGGACAACAAATGGGGGCCGAACACAACACCCATTCTCAAATCACCTGCTTCTGAAACCGAGGGGCAAGCAGAGCAACAGTCCTGGTGAGCAGTTGCACTAACGAAGCACCCCCCAGCCCAGCTGCGCTGCTCGGGGCTCTGCCCTTTGCCCCTGGCCTGCAGGCCCCAGGCTCAAACTCCCGCACCTGCCACCTGCACCTCCCGGCCCACACCTGCACCTCGGGCAGGCCGAGGGTCCCCAGGAACCCAAGAGGTGAGGACAGATGCAGCACAACCACTGGCACATGTGGCTACGAGATTTACATCTGATGAAATTAAATAAAATTTGGAATTCAGACCTCAGTCACACTAGCCTCTTTTAAGATCTCAATAGCCCCAGATCTAGAACAGGCCATCATCACAGAAAACTCTCTTGGACAGAGCAGCCCTGGTTTCATTCCAATGAAAACAAGTTTCCTTGAAGGATACGTGTCTATGTGTGGACACGCACAAAACTGACTTCTTTCTCCTTAAGGTTTTTAAATGTAATGGAGTCTAAGCTGACAAAAGAAATATATCAGGGTGGGATGAATTGGGAGATTAGGATTAACATATATACTAATATGTATAAAATAGACAACCAATGTATAGCACAGGGAGCTCCACTTCACTGTACAGTAGAAACTAACACAACACTGTAAAACAACTATACCCCAATTTTTTAAAAACAAAGACGTATTAGGGGAACACACACACACACACACACACACACACAAGAAATATATCAGAAATAACTAGAGTCCTCAAATTTAACTTCAAAAGGAAAAGAAATGGCTTCAGAGAATCTGATAACTAGCTCAAATGAAAGAAAACATAGGAGGAAGTAAGGAAAGAAAAGCCACTGCTCTTACCCAGAAACACATCTACCCCTCTGATCTCCCCACATACCTGAAACAGTCCAGCACAGACCCGGCCACATCATCCGCGAGCTCTTTGGGAAGTCTTCCAGCCAACCTACCGATTCTGAAAAGCAGAAGCAACGTCAGCATCTGTCAGCATCACCAGCCTGTCAAGGGCACACGCTACACTAGGAACGTCCCACGTGACTGTCCTTCTCTCCAGAGAATGGCAAAGAGGCTGATTCTGCTCCATAAAAGCCACCTGCCCCATCAGGGAGCCCATCACACTGACATACAGAGACAGGACAGGCATCTGGGGGACCAAGGCAAAGGGAGCCCACAGGGCAGGTGCACTTCTTAGACAGTCAACGGCTCCCAGCTCAGGCCACCAAGATCCATCCCATGCTGCATGCCAACCGGGCCGGCTCCCATTAGGTCACTGCCCAGGCTGGGTCCCGGCCAGCGGTGCCCCAGAAAGGCCCACCCTCCCAGCCCATCGTACTCCAAGCAGACAAGACTTTGGGCTCTGAGGCTGGCCAAAAGCCCCCATGTGAGCCTCCTCACCCCAGCATTCGCTATGTGAGTGGATTGGCACGGACACCCAGAACCTCTGTGGGGAGGGCCCATGGGCACCTTCACCCATTTTCCTTTTCTCCACAACATCTCCTTTGTAATCTGTCCCCTAACCCGCCCTGGCCCCACTGGGTGTGCCGGGGCACCTGTGTTGGCTGTTCCCTTAGGTGTAGCAGAGGGGGATGCCAGCCCCTCCTGGGGGCTCTGGAATCAAGTGAGGCTGTGCAGCATCTGCTCCCTACATGGGGGGCCACCCCTGGCTGTGGAGGCAGGAGGTGGGGGTCGTGGCAGTGAGGACGTGAGGAGCAAGGAAAGAAACACCTGAAGGTAAAAAAGGCAAACGTGCTCATTCCAGCCAGAAGGGCAAGAAAATGAAGAAGCCACTGACCAACCTCAGTGATTTTCTTGAAAATTAGAACAAAGAGCAGTAAATGTGAATTAGGAAAAAATCATTCTGCCTTTTAAAACTCTCGGAGCTGTTTGCAGCCCTCCAATTCCACAGGAAGTACTGAATGATTAAGGAGACTCAGGAGACCTGCAGGCATCTGGGGCATAAGCTGTGAGCCCCCAGCCCAGCCCCCCGACCAAGTGCAGTCACCTACCCTTTGGCCGCAGACCACCGCACGATCGTGTCCTTGTCCTTCAGCCCAACCAGCAGCTGCTCTGGAAGAACACAGGAAGGCCGGTCTGTGAGCCCCACGGAACCACCCAGAGTTCTAGATGAGCTCTCAGTTCCCAGCTTTAAGGTAACCCACCCTGCACACCACTCAAAACAGTACCATAAAGGCAATTCCATGAAGAATCTCAATTCTAATCACAATAAAAGGACATTTCCTTCTGTGTGTCTTTAAGTCATCATTTAAGGGCAATTTCTATCTTAGCTCCTAACAGTCACTGGGCAGAGAGCACCAGCGAGGAAGGCCAGAGGCTGATGAGGGAGGCTTCCCAGAGAAAACAGCTTCTGCCAGAGGCTGCAGAGAGCAGCTCTCCTATGGACAGGGTCTGAGAAATGCTCAGCCTCTAGGAAAGGCCGCACAGAGGGCTCCCAAGCAGTACAGGCCTTGCAAGCCGGTCAGTGGAAGCCCTGGTGGAGGGTACACGGCAGCACAGGAAGCCTGATGCGGAGGCAGGACGGAGCCTGTGGAGGTGCACAGACGCACTGCGACCAGGGCGGTCTAGGGCCGCAACAGGCGGCGGGGGAGACAGCAGATGCACAAAGCCCCAGCCTCACCTCCCACCCTGCAAAGACCAGAGGTGGGGCCAGGTCCCCTGCAGGCCGAGATGAGGTAGCCCCCACTCACCTATCACACTCTCCACCTCCTCGGGGACGTCGTCCTCTCCGTCGCTGTCAGGGGTCTCGGTCTGTACCCCTGGATCTGTAGGACTCTGGACACCGAGCTGCAGGCTCGCAATCAAGGAGCGGCAGCCACGCTGGTACCTGCAAGGAGCAAACAAACACACCTCAGACCTTCTGCAACAACTTGGAGCTAGAAGATCCTGATGACTGAATTCAACAATTTAGTGTCACTGTGAAAATTCCATGTGCTTTACAGGTACAGGATGGACAGGAAGGAAACTGAGCAGTAACTGTCACCAGCATGGATTGTCAAGGAAGATAACCACCTCATCTGAGCCACAGAACATAGATTCACCTTCTAGATGACTCAGAAACCCTGTGTCGGAAAGCTTTCTTAGCAGAAAGGCAGGTGACAAAGCGTGACAACAAGAATGCACCCAACAGGGCTTCCCTGGTAGCGCAGTGGTTAAGAATCCGCCTGCCAATGCAGGGCACACGGGTTCAAGCCCAGGTCCGGGAAGATCCCACATGCCGCGGAGCAACTAAGCCCGTGAGCCACAACTACTGAGCCTGTGCTCTAGAGCCCGTAAGCCACAACTACTGGAGCCTGCGCTCTAGAGCCCGTGAGCTACAACTACTAAAGCCTGTGTGCCTAGAGCCCATGCTCCACAACAAGAGAAGCCACTGCAACGAAAAGCCTGCGCACCGCAACAAAGAGAAGCCCCCGCTTGCCGCAACTAGAGAAAGCCCGCGCACAACAATGAAGACCCAACACAGCCAAAAATAAATAAATAAAAATGAATAAATTTAAAAAAAAAATTTTTTTTTTAAAAAGAATGCACCCCGGGCCTCCCTGGTGGCGCAGTGGTTGAGAGTCCGCCTGCCGATGCAGGGGATACGGGTTCGTGCCCCGGTCTGGGAGGATCCCATATGCCGCGGAGCGGCTGGGCCCGTGAGCCATGGCCGCTAGGCCTGCGCGTCCGGAGCCTGTGCTCCGCAACGGGAGAGGCCACAACGGTGAGAGGCCCGCATACCGCAAAAAGAAAAAAAAAAAAAAAAAAAGAATGCACCCAACAGAAATGGCAGGGAGGGCACGCTTGAACCCACTGGCCTTGACCTTATTTCCACAGGCTCTGCCTCCAGGTCTCCCACCTGAGCAGAGCCCCACCCCCTGCCTCCGGGCCAGACGCCCACCTTCCACACCAGGGGCCACAGCTGGTCCATGCCAGCTCCCACAGATCCTGCCTCCTGAATGGCTCTCACCACTTCCTGCCGCCCACACCCCCCTCCCCACCGGCTGAGGCCACCAGCATCGTCTCCCGCAGTGCCATGAAGGGGCCAGCAGCACAGACCAGCTCAGCTGTCTGACTGCACAGCCCCTGAACCTCTGCCTGCCTCAGTTTCCCATCTGTAAAATGAGGCCCCACCCAGAGGGCTGCAACGAGGCCGGGTGGGAGGATGTGCACAAAGCACTCAGACCAGGCCCTGTGCAGAGAAAGGCCCAGGAACGCCTCCCCTCCTAGAAGCAGGACAGGCACGCTTGGGCCTGACTCTGGGGCAGCCCCAGCTCAGGACAGGGCCTGGGGCATAAAAGGTGACAGGTCGAGTTACAGCATGATTATTGGGGGCCGCAGCCTAAGGTCAAGTCCAGTTCCAGAGAACTGGGGCTTCAGAGACAGAGCCAACTCAGACACTGTTTAGCTGTGGCCCTGAGGCCTCAGGTTCCGTGAAACAAGGATGGTGCGGGCAGTTCCCAAGATGGAGGTTCAATCAACCGCTGATGACCAGTGACTTCATCAACCCGGACTATGCAATGAGGCCTCCAATAAAACCCAAAAGGAAGACTTCCCTGGAGGTCCAGTGGTTAACACTCCGAGCTTCCACTGCAGGGGGCGCAGGTTTGATCCTTGGTCTGGGAACTAAAATTCCGCATGCCACATGGCCGGACCAAAAAAAAAAGGAGTGGGTTAGGAGAGCTTCCAGGTTGGTGAACACAGGGAGGAGCAGGAAGGGTGGGGAACTCAGAGGGCATGGAAGCCTTGTGCCCTCTCCCCAGGCCCTGCCCTCTGCATCTCTTCCACCTAGCCATTCCTGAGTTATAGCCTTGTATAATAAACCAGTAATCTCAAATAAAATATTTCTCTGAGTTCTAAGAGCCGCTCTAGCAAATTATCAAACCCTCCAACCTGTAGCCAGACTGTCAGAAACACAGGTGACAACTCCGACTTGCAATTGGGGTCGGCAGAGGGAGGAGAGGTGTTGAGGCGGGGGAGACAGTCTAGTGGGCTGAGCCCTTAAACTGTAGGATCTGGTGCTGTCTCCACAAAGACAGAGTCAAAACTGAGTTACACAGTAGGACACCCAGCTGGTGTCCAACAACTGCCTGGTCCTGGTCTGGAAAAGAACACACATCAGAGTTGTTGTCAGAATCAGAGCAGCAACAGGTAACTGAACCAAGGAGAACGTCACCAGGCACCACAGGATCGGTGTCAAGATCATAAAGCTCCCAGCAAGCAGCAGGCACTTGCCAACGACTGTCGACACTGTTACTGTTCTCCTCCAATGAAGACACACGAGGACTTTACCTCACAGGAAAAGTTCTCTATATCATCCAGCAACCAGGGACCAGACAGGCTGCCACTGGACTTTCCCTCCTGACTTAACCACAAATCTAGACAAAGTGTATATACCAACCGCTGGCAGGCACAAGATGACAACCAAGGCAGGGCTACAATCCCTCAGAGCAGGGAAGCCCGCAGGTGCACCCAACTTCCCCTCTGCTTCCTCCCAAAGGCACTTTCTAAACCACAGCACAGAAAAGCACAGCCCGAGCATAGCCGCCGTCCTGCTGGGCAGAAAAAACAAATCATGACTAGTGAGGTGGCTACTAAGTGGGGATTGACGCTGAAGGAAGGGGCGCTGAGACGGCATCCCAAATTCTCCCTGGATCCTCAGGCAGCTGTGAGGCGTGTGAGACCCAGACACGCCATCAGAGAGCAGCTGGGAGGCCAAGAGCCAAACAGAGTCCAGAGGGCAAGTAACGCTGGGCAGTCACTGAAGTGTGGGTCCAGCAGGAAGGACTGAAAGGCCACGCGTGAGACATGAGCAGCTGCTGCAGGAGCAAGGGCCACACCCCAGCGGGGGGAACTGAGAAGGCCTGCACCCCAGACAGCAGGAGGGGCAGTGAGGCCAGTTACCTGCCTGTCACTAAGGGGAAGGTAGCCAAAAAGGGAATGAATCTAAAAGATAAAAAGGGGCTTCCCTGGTGGCGCAGTGGTTGGGAGTCTGCCTGCCGATGCAGAGGATACGGGTTCGTGCCCCAGTCCGGGAGGATCCCACATGCAGCGGAGCGGCTGGGCCCGTGAGCCATGGCCGCTGAGCCTGCACGTCCGGAGTCTGTGCTCCGCAACGGGAGAGGCCACAACAGTGAGAGGCCCGCGTATGGCAAAAAAAAAAAAGAAAAGGGCTTCCCTGGTGGCGCAGTGGTTGAGAGTCCGCCTGCCGATGCAGGGGACACCGGTTCGTGCCCCGGTCCGGGAGGATCCCACATGCCGCGGAGCGGCTGGGCCCGTGAGCCATGGCCGCTGAGCCTGCGTGTCCGGAGCCTGTGCTCCGCAACAGGAGAGGCCACAGCAGTGAGAGGCCCGCATACCGCAACAAAAAAAAAAAAAAAAAAAAAAGAAAAGATAAAAAGAAAATGTATCAGAGGGGATAAAATGAAAAAGACGGATGAGAGAGAAAACAAAGAGCAAGACGGGAGACTGAACCCACCACGTTAATAATCACACTCAGTGTACAGAGAGATACAGACTGAACAAAGTAACTGGGGTGCTAAATTACTCTCCTTCCCACGTAAATGCTTGGAGTACTTGTGATAGTTCATTTTAATGTGTCCAGTTGACTGGGTCACAGTGCCGAGATATTTGCTCAAACATTATTCTGGTTGTGTCTGTGACAGTGATTGTGGGTGAGATTAACATTTAAGCTGTGGGCTTAGTAAAGCAGGTTGCTCTCCCCAGTGTGGTGGGCCTTGCCCAATCCACTGAAGGCCTGAGGATCACAGACAGGCTCACTCTCCCCCAGTGAGAGGGATACTTCCTGCCTTCAGACTCAAGCTGAAACATCAGCTCCTCCTGGCCTCCAAGCCTGCCAGATTTGGGGACTTGCCAGCTCCACAAGCATAAGCCAATTCCTTATGATAAGTCTCTTTACACACACACACCAATTGGTTCTGTTTCTCAGGGGAACCCTAATACAGCACAGAATGTTAATTTTCCACAGCATCTGCAAAGTAACCACTAACATTTAGTCTCATAAACAACTTACAGAACAAGCTGTATACAGAACACCTAAAAGGTATTTCAGTAAAACATCACTAAAACATAACACACTTCTCTGGAATTTCCTATAATTGGAGACAAACTTAATCAAATAATTCCTCCCAAACCACACAAATGAATACCTGAAATAAAACTGAAGACTGCTAAAATGCAGTACCACCCCCAGCACAGTAAATAGTTTGTTTCCGTGGGAGCCACTACTTCAAAAGAACCCTTAAGACATCGTTTCCATCCACAGGCAGAGACAGCTCTCCTTTCTGAGTAAACCTCGAGGAAGGAGCCCATGACCCAGACTGCGGCGACCAGACGGAGCTTTCCCTATGGTGCGACCCACGGGTGAGGCTGCCCTACACTTGAATGACAGGCACTCTCAGTGAGTGCGAAACAAGCCTTCCTTGTCATCGGTTCCACTTCAAAATTCCAGCTGGAAGATGTGGGGTCAGAAAATAACCCAAAGAAAAGGTGTTCCTTTCAAACTCAGAAACACTGCTAAGACTGGGAAAAAAATGAAAGCAGGACACGTCAATCAGCCCGCTGTGTCCAGCCACCTGAAACACCTGGCCCCGTGCCAGCCTCCCGACACACCCTGGCCGCACGGTCACCACTCAGTCCACTCACCTCCACTTGGCCACCTGGGGCTTCAGGAAGGTCAGGCCCAGCCGCTGCACGAGCTTCACCCCAAGCTTCCGGAGCAGGGTCTGGTTGCTGTCAGGGAGCCTGCAGTTGTCCAGGCACTGGAGAACGGTGGCAGCTGTGAACACAGCACGTCCCGCTCAGTTTGGTGGGAAGGGTTTGTGTCATCTCCCAAACCCACCAACCCCACCTGACACGCACGACACCAAAACCAGACACTTCCACAGGACCCCCGACCCCAGTCAGTGTGAAGGCCTATGTCTACGCTGGACCCCTTGAGCTCTGCTTCATAAAGACCCCTTCACCCCATGTCATTTACTAAGTGCAGCTGGAGTCGGACCTGCCCAGCCCTCTCACTGTGAACCACGGATCTGGAGATGGAATGCAGAGGAACCCAGGGAGGGAACAGTGTCCTGGGCAGAGAGAGCGGGCACGTGCCTAGCGGGCGGAGCACATGCTGCAGGCCACAAAGACCATGTGGACAGGCTTGAGCATGAGGCTGCAAGAATGGGGAGGGGTCTCTACAAGCAGCGAAACTGTGTGATCGGGCCCCCCTGCTGTCAAGGCTATTTGGGGCAATGAGGAGGGCATCGGGGGAAGCGGAGGCCAGGAGAGCACACAGGACCACGTTTCGTGTGAGACAAGGAGGGGGCGTTCAAGACAAGTTGAAATGGCATCTGGGTAACTTCCCAAAAGACCCAAACGGCGCACAGTGACCAGCGTGGGTATAATTGACAGTAACTCAAGATGGACCTGGGATCTGTGTGTGCGAGTCCGTCAAGGACAACGTGTGACGATGCTGAATGGCGACTGCTCATGTTCTCAGGTGTGACAATGACATCAAGGTTATGTTTCCAAAAAGAGTCAACAGATGCCAGTGGAATGACAGGGTGTCTAGGTGGTGGGTGAGGGGGAGCATGGATGAAACAGGAGTGCCCATGAATTCAAAACCTGAAGCTTGTGACAGAAATATGAGAGATCACTCTACCAGTCAGTCTTCCTGTATGTGTATGAAATATTCCATGGTGAAAACTTCAAGAAATAGACTCTGCTACCTAAATCTGATTCATACATCTTCTAAAACACAGACTAAGAAATTTCTCCTGTTCCAGGGAGTAAGCCTTCCTGCAGCGAAAATCACTATACTGATTTTCATAAGTTGAGGTTCAATCTAAAATTAAGAGAATGAGGCAAAAAGGGCAAATGATGTAGCCATGGTGCTGGGAAGAATGCAGTTGGGCCCCCAGGAAGCGAGCCAGAAACCTCAGGGCTTCATCTACATCCCAAGGCCCCCAGGATCAAGACCAGACAGTCAGGGCATCAGGAACCCAGACCTCCTCCCTAAGAGGCCTGAGGCCTAACAGTCAGATTATTATTAACACATACACACATACACATACACACACACACACAAAGAAGACTGAAAAAAAAGACCTATGATAGTATCCAAATATAGCAAGTCACAGATTTTTGTGCCTGTGAATAAACTGTTAAAGAGACACATTTGATCATAATTCAGGCAAACTCATGTCACAAACACACTCTCACTTACAAATAAACCTTACCGTAGGGTAAACAGTCTTCACGTTTTCCATGCTTAAATATTTGTGCCTTAAAAAAAAGAAAAAAAAATTCTGTTAGAATTTGCAAATACATTTACAAATTTAAAACATAAATTATCAAAACAATTCATCGCATCTTCCAGGATTTTTATTCTAGACACTCGCCAGGAAATAACAAGAGAAGAGTTTCTGTACATGACAAAGAAAGGAATTACAAGAGACTGGAGAGGAAATCTTCCAAAGGGGCAACGTAAACCAGAGATGCAGTGGTGAGGCCGCGCTCACTGACATGCGACCGCGTTGAAGTTAAGGGTGCTGGCCTGTAAGGAGAGTAAAGAATCGTACCGGGTTTCCATGACCAGTGTGTACCTGAAGGTACCAAAGGATAAGAGTTACAGGTCGAATTATCCCACACCAAGGTAAGGCACCCACGTACTCATCCTCGTTCTGAGCCGGCAAAGGAGAAAGGGCCCCTCCTGCTTCTCACACATGTGGGGCCGGCAGGCTATCAAAACCTCAAAAACCCGGAGTCCTCAACCTGAAATTTTACCCTCCACTTTCAACTCTGTAAGACTTGGGTATCCAAGCCCTTAAACGAAGAACCCTAAAGCTGAGCAACTCTAGGAAAACAGCTAAGGAACTTCTTCTCCTTCAAGAATTACTATTTGGGGCTTCCCTGGTGGCGCAGTGGTTGAGAGTCCGCCTGCCGATGCAGGGGACATGGGTTTGTGCCCCGGTCCGGGAAGACCCCACATGCCGCGGAGCAGCTGGGCCCGTGAGCCATGGCCGCTGAGCCTGCACATCTGGAGCCTGTGCTCCGCAACGGGAGAGGCCACAACAGTGAGAGGCCCACGTACCGCAAAAAAAAAAAAAGAATTACTATTTAACTGGCAAGGTGAGACTGCTTCTGTCTTAGACCGTCTGAAGGTACGTGGGCCCGACTGCACTGGACCCCATCCCCCAACACCAGGTCCTGCTGGTGAAGGAGCTGCTCAGCCGAGGTGAAGAGCGTGAACACTATCTCAGACACTTAGTCAATGGTGTTTCACATGGAGACCAACCACCCGGGGGCCCTGGACACTCTGAGGCAGGCTCACAGGAGAACAGGCCACAGGGCTCAGACCCACAGGCCCAGGACATCCCAACACTCAAAGCACCGTGGAACCTCCCAGCCAGGGGCCCAAGGCTCCACTGCCTCTCCCAGCACACGTGATAAAGGCCTCACCTCACCAGCCCTGCTCTGGCCCTCTGCTGCAAAAGCCCCTCGGCAGAAGTCATGCTCTCCTTCGTGCTTTCTGCCTTTCTCCTCCCCCCAGCAACTCAACCCCAAGACCATGAGCCAGCCATCAGATTAGGAAGTTCAGGGCATTTCATTCCCCCACACCTTTCCGTGACCCACACTACAAGTGGAGAAGGACCCCCGGACGTTCACGGGCCACATCTGAAATATCCCCATTTCATGACTGGTAAACCACCCCCAAAACACTTGAAATCTATGTCTTTACAATCTGGGTTTATGATGATTGCATCCCCTAGCTTCTTCCTGGTGAACTTTTTTTTTTTAATTTATTTTATTTTTGTCTGCACTGGGTCTTCGTTGCTGCACGCGGGCTTTCTCTGGTTGCAGCGAGTGGGGGCTAACCTTCGTTGTGGTGCGCAGGCTTCTCATTGCGGTGGCTTCTCTTGTTGTGGAGCACGGGCTCTAGGTGCACAGGTTCAGTTGTTGTGGCATGCAGGCTCAGTAGTTGTGGTTCGTGGGCTCTAGAGCGCAGGCTCAGTAGTTGTGGCACACGGGCTTAGCTGCTCCGCGGCATGTGGGATCTTCCCGGACCAGAGATCAAACCCATGTCCCCTGCATTGGCAGGCGGATTCTTAACCACTGGGCCACCAGGGAAGCCCCCTGGTGAACTTTTAAAAGAGTCAGGGAGGTGGCTTGGTGGAAAGGAAGGAGAAAACCATCCTGCAGCCGGATGAGTCTGAGCAGGACGTGCGAGCCCCAGGGTGAGCCACCCACAGCCCTGGGCACAACGCCCGCCACCCTCCTCCTGCAGCAGAGGCCACGAGAGCAACCCCATCTACGCTGGCCATCAGCCTCCTGCCCTGACTGCCACAACAGGACCAGTGGACTGGCTCAGAAGGAGAGACACCCAAGCTGGTGGCCGTGGAGCTGGTCTGGGACCAGGAGTAAGGAAAGGGCGGGCCGCACCATGCAGCCCACTGCCGTCCCTCACCTGCCTTGCATTCCTCCAGCTCCGCTGCAGCCTCCATGCGGGCCACTGCCGTCCCTCACCTGCCTCGCATCCCTCCAGCTCCGCCGCAGCCTCCCCCAGGAGCCAGGCCAGGCCTTCATACAGGACTCAGCCAGTCCAGACCCCAGCAGTAAAGCTTACAGAACAGACCACTGTGGTTAGATATCTCTAACTTTAAAAACCTAAATGTCAGGGTTCACATAAACAACCTGGATGCAACGGTCTCAGCTCCAAACTGCCTCACATACAAACCAGGACAGAGAACCTGGCCGAGGATGGGGCTTCACCAAGGCTCCAGCTCCTCCTCCAAGCAGGAGGCCCAGCCTGCAGGGCTGAGGGGGCGTCTCAGGGCTGGCCCAGCCCAGGTCGCAGCGCCAGCGTGCCCTGCAGACACATACCACCTCCCTTCTGTTTTCGGGGCACAAAGCCATCCACACGGCCAGTGCCACTGCACACAAAGACAACCGGTGCAAAGAAACAGCTGACAACACGACAAGCACACAAGTTATAAAAACCACTCAGGTCTCAATCAACTTTCAAAGTTATAGTAATTATACGCTTAAAAACACAAATAAATGTCTCGGTATAAAAATAACTAACATAAATTTTGCCAAATCTTCTAAAACTGTGAAGCACACTCTAGTATGCCAACAGCTCTATGGTAGAAAATACCACCAGGAAGACTTACCGTCTCAGCTGCTGAAGCACCAGAATCACTGCTGTCCTTTCTGAACCCTGCCCACCCCAAGCTCTGCGCTGAGTCCGGGCAGCAAGAGGGGAGGCCTTGTCACACCCAGCTGCATGGCGGGCAGACACAGCCAGATTAACAGACATGAATGCACAGTTAAGCATCACTGGACTCAAAGTACCCACCCTGTGTTCTCTTCCAGTGGATACTACAATCAGAATTACTATCATGTGGGAAACAACAAAACTTTCTTTTGTTTTAAAAAGAAGTCTTCAAAATGGTATGCTGATTATGTAGAATACACACTGAAGTATTTACAGGCAGTGGAGTGATTTAATTTAAAACAGTTCAACAACACAAGTGTGTGGCTGTGTATTTTATTTTATTATAAACACATGTGTGCACATGTGCACACACACACACACACACAACATGTATACATAAAAATAAAGTCAGGGATTCAAGGACTTCACAAAAGGGCCTACAGAAACTAAAAGGATAACAAAGGGATTTTATAAACAACTTTACAACAACCAATTAGACAGGACTTCCCTAGTGGCACAGTGGTTAAGAATCTGCCTGCCAACACAGGGGACACGGGTTTGAGGCCTGGTCCGGGAAGATCCCACATGCCACAGAGCAGCTAAGCCCATGTGCCACAACTACTGAGCCTGCCCTCTAGAGCCCGCAAGCCACAACTACTGAGCCCTCATGCCACAACTATTGAAGCCCGAGCGCCCTAGAGCCCATGCTCCACAACAAGAGAGGCCACCGCAGTGAGAAGCCCGCACACCGCAATGAAGAGTAGTCCCTGCTCACCTGCAGTCCCTGCAACTAGAGAAAGCCCACGCGCAGCAACGAGACCCAACACAGCCAAAAATAAATAAATATATATATATTTATCAAAAAAAAATTAGACAACCCAAAGGAAGTTGACAAATTCCAAGACAAATTCCAAATAAGCAAAAATAAGCTTAAGAAATAGAAAATCTGAATAGACTTGGATCATGTAAAGAAATTTAAATTATTACTTCAGAATCTTTCCATAAAGAAAACCCCAGGCCCACATGGCTTCACGAATGAATTCTAGCAAACATTTAAGGAAAAAATACATCCTACATAAACTTCAAGAAAACAGAGGAGGAACAGTTCCCGGTCCTCACCTGATACAAAAGCCACAGACATCACAAGAAAACCGCAGATCAATGTCCCTCATGAACAAACATATAAAAATCTTTAGGATTTCCCTGGTGGCGCAGTGGTTAAGACTCCACACTCCCAACACAGGGGGCCTGGGTTCGATCCCTGGTCAGGGAACTAGATCCCACATGCATGCTGCAACTAAGAGTTTGCATGCCACAACTAAGGAGCCGGCGAGCTGCAACTAAGACCTGAAGCAACCAAATAAAATTAATTAATTAATTAAATTAAAAAAATTTTTTTAATCCTTAACAAAATACTAGCAAAATGAATCCAGGAACATATTAAGTGGATTTTACTCCATGACCAAATGGGATTTATTCCCCATTTGCAAGGAATGCAAGGCTGGTTTAACATTCAAAAATTGATTTATATAATACATCGTATTAGCAGAATAGAGAACAAAAACATACAATCAGCTCAGTAAAAGCAAAAAAAGCACCTGACAAAATCCAACACCCATTCATGATAAAAGCTCCCCATCAACTACAAATAGAAGGGATCTTCCTCAATATGATAAAGAGCATCTATGAAAACCCACAGCTGGTATCATACTTAACGGTAAAAGACTGAACGCTTTCCCCTAAATAAATAGCAAGAAATCGCAACAAATTTTCGATGGAGTGGTGAGAAGGTGCTCCACACTAGAAGTGGGGCTACAAGAGGAGGATCCAGCTTGTCCCAGATGACCCAGAGGGGCTCCACAGAGTCAGCAAAAACACAGAGCAGAATCTTCCAGAAGGGTGGAAGGAGGTCTAAGCAATCAACAAAATAAATTAGAACTAGACTATATTAAGGGCTAGTGAAGAAAAGAAAAAGATAAGCAAACTACAAGAAAATCAAAACTGTACAAGTTGTGGTCCACATATGAAAGAAACAAAAATAAGACAGGATTCTGATCAACGGGAATGTTAGAAAGTAGACTCCATCTGACATTAATACCAGGCACAACGCTCCTTCATAAGGACCCCTGGGACTGCAGAGCAGAAAATGAACGCCTGTCATGAATGTTATTGACTATAAAAGTTACAAACCAGGGGCTTCCCTGGTGGCGCAGTGGTTGAGAGTCCACCTGCCGATGCAAGGGACACGGGTTCGTGCCCCAGTCCAGGAAGATCCCACATGCCGCGGAGCGGCTAGGCCCGTGAGCCATGGCCGCTGAGCCTGCGCGTCCGGAGCCTGTGCTCCGCAACGGGAGAGGCCACAACAGTGAGAGGCCCGCGTACCGCAAAAAAAAAAAAAAAAAAGTTACAAACCAATCATTCTAAGCCCAAGACTTAAAGAAGGATACAGAATGGAAGGGAAATGCTGCCAACTCGTATAATGTACAAGTGAATGCACACAGGCACTGGCTGAGAAGAAGCAACGGGCGAGGCAGGCAGCAGGGGAGGAAAAGCACCATGACATCCTCTTACAAAGAGGGGTGGGATCAGGAGACCCTGTGGAGAGGGTATGGCAGAGGAAACAGGTCCAGAGCACCTAAAAACAGTGACATTGTCAACAAAGCAGGAAGGGCATCCGCAAGCCGGCAGATGGGCTGGAGCACATCGTGCAGGAGGAAGGAGCGGCAATCACCCTCGGCACAAAGCGGGCTGTCTCCGGGAGAAGGGGCTGTGCTGACAAGAGCAGACAAGGGCTGGTGTGTTTTCATCACCAAGCCTCTGGACTGCTTAATCTCTTCACCAAGTGTAGAATAAAAATGATTTTTCAAAGAAGAAGGAGCTCCTCCTACTCCACCCACTGAATGTGCTGAGGATTCTCCACGAATGTCGCACAGAGAAGCATCCAGACCCTGACCACCTGTGAGACGGGGCAGGAAGGCGCCCTCTCTGAATCTCAGTTTCCTCAGTAAACAACATGCAGCAGTGATGGTACCAGTTCGCTGAGCCACTCAGAGAATAAAATGCAAACGAACATAAAACGCATTATATTAACCAATGAGATCAGAATTGTCTCCTACCTGATAAATACAGACATATTCCTTTCGTTTGTCCGAAAACTATTTTCTTTTAAGAACTCTTCCCTAGGTTTCACTTACAAAATTTAAAGTTAACTTACTCCATGTAAATTCAAATGCATCCAATTTAATATACTTTAGACCTAAGTCATCCATTTTCAGAACAATTACTCCTGAGCAGAAACACTTGGTTCCTTCCATGCGAGGACTTGGAATCTGGGAGGGAGCCAAAAGTACCAAAATACCCACTTAGAGCCTGCAGACCAGTGGTGTGATGGGGTCCACACAACGTGCGATGAGATGCCTAACAGTGCCGGGGTGGGGGGGTCAAAAACAAACCTCACCGAAAAGCTTCCCTTCAGCAGCTCTCAGCGCAGGGACAAGGCCTACCGATGGGCACCCCATGCAGGCGGGCCGCGGGTACACTGTTCTACTGGAGCATCGGGTCAGACGGGCACCTTGGCCAGTTCACCTCCCTCACTCCTGGCAGCTTTGTTATGAATAGAGCAGAGCCTCCTTTTACTCTCAAATACACAGTGTGGATAAAAATCATATGGTCACCCTATGTGGCAAGTTCTCTGACCTCCTCCCCTCCACAGCCGGGGTCTCTGGGGTCAATGCCTCCCTCCCTGGGGCCAGGGGTCTTCCAGCTGCTTCAAGCAACAGAGCCAGGTGGAAGCAACACTGTGACTGCCAAGCCCAGGACCCTCTGCCTGGGACGCTCCCCCTGGAAACCCAGTAGCCACGTGCAGAGGCACCACACAGGAGCCACAGTCCACAGGCCCAGCTGAGCCTAACCCTTCTAGTCACCCACACAGTGCGGGCTTCTCAGGCAAGGCCCTTGGCAGCAAGGGGCAGAGACAAGCGCCCCCCCCCAGCCCATGCTCTGGCCTGTCAGGACCCACAGAATCCACACACAACAGCTGCTGTGCAAAGCCACAGGCTTAGGGGGTGGCTTGTCCACGACAGACACAACTCCCTCCTTAGGATCCGTGAGGGACTGAAATCTCACGCTGCAGGCACCACCCTGACAGCGGTGTGCGGGACACACGGGGAGGCCACTCTCAATGTCCGGGAAGCTGAGAGGGGCGCCTAGACCAGGGCAGACGGTCTGCAGGGGGAGGGAGGCTGGACAGGCAACGGCAGGAAACAGAACGGACAGCACCTGGTGACCACTTGAACGCTCTTTGGTCTCATTCACTGATAAACAATAAGAATTTAAAATACGAGGAAAGGCCCCAGATGCTCTCACACATGAACATCCTTCATTTGCCAAGTTCCTTACAAAGTCTAAGTAAGAGAAAAGAACAAGTAGTGAAGACTTCCCAGGACAACTGTCACTGACACAGCCCGCCACTGGGCACGGGCAGATGGTGACAGGCCCCCATGGTCCCCACCCCACAGAGGGGACCAGCCCCGAGGCCAGGCTGCAGGCCACTGTCTGGACCAGAGGGGACCCGATACCCCATCTTTTATGGGCTCCAGGTGGGTTCTTTTTATCCCTACACTTTTCCTGACCTTGAAGCCCACAGGATTTCCCAGGGGCGGGGGCGCTCTGTACGCACAAAGGCAAAGGTCACAGGAGTTACGGACTCTCCCATGAACAGACTCAGAAGGGCCAAAGGGAGGAAAAGGGACAAAAATCACAGAGGGCCAGGGCTTTGATTTTGTTTCTTGGTCTATTTTTCCACGTAAAGTAGGGCTGTCTTCACGGCCCTTCCCTCCTGAGAGCACACAGTCCAACCCGGCGTGTGCAGAGAACAGTGACCCCCAGCAACGAGAGGAAGCGGCCGACAGAAATGCTCTCATCTTCAGATGGTCAGGAGGATCCATCAGCCAAGCCGCTAAATGGGGAGCGTACCCCATTTTTCATGAAGCATAAAACATGAGCCAACTGGAAACCACCAGCTGGAAGCACACATTCCGTACAAGCCATCACACCACAGAGAGACAACACCATATAGCACACCCATCTGAGGAGAGATGACCGCCAGGTCTGTTCCTGTTGTTCTAGAAACCAGCACAGCACAAAGTGCAAACAAACGCATTTCTCAGTAATCACTCTAAACCACCACACCTTCCAGTCACCACCCACCCAAGCCAGCTCTTCTGCCCCGTGCAACCAGCTTCCCTCCCCAGGGCATGTTCTCCAGCCGTAAATCACAGGCTGTCGGCTGTTGAGAGCAAGTCCGCCCGACTGCCGAGCAGGAGATGCTGGTCTGAGGCCCCTGAAGGCACCACTGAGTCAAGGGCAAGAAAAGCAGCTCCACCCTAGGCCCTGGGAGAAAGGGGCCCCCACCACATGGCACAGGGGTGCCACTTACTGGCACCCAAGAGCTATCCTGTGAGCTGAAGAGCACTGGCACTGCGGGGCACCTCACTGCATGACGGCCCCATCCCCAGTCCCTCAGGAAGACGTGACCTCACAGACACACCGACCAGCACACAGGACGGGGCTCAGGCAGGGCAAGCTCCCCCGTTCTGTGCTCCTGAGTCCTGTCCCAGGGCAACAGAGGGGACCACGCCCCAGTATCACAGCTGTTCCTGGATGTGCACGCACAAAGGGGACAAAACGTAAACAGAAAGGACCATCAGCACTGACACAACAGTTTCGGGCTGGACGCCACTCCAGAGCTTGACTGATGGTCCTTGCTAGAGCCACAGAGCCGAGCCAGGACCAAACCTTCCATGGAAGGCAACAAAGCCCAACAGCTTGGCGCCCTCTGAGTAACACCCAAGGGCGCTATACAGACGAATTCTCTTAACTCACGCTCCAGGCCCCCCTTCCCTGCAGGTCAGAGGAGAAGAACCCCACCACCTGCACCACCCTCCACCCCGCCCACCCTGACACACACACACACACACACACACACACACACACACACTCTCTCTCTCTCTCTCTCTACTGGCTTGCAAAAATAAAAGGGAGGGGGAGGGCCACCACCACCCCAAGAAATGACAGTAACCTGAAACTGTACAGGGGAGCACTAAGAAATACAAAAGGACAACTGGCCTGAAGGCCGTGCCCACCAGACTGTGCTCAGGACCAGGCCTGAGGCGGGGAGGGGGTAAGCCAGCCCAACCGGAGGCACCTCCCACCCCAAGAAGAAGCAAGACATCTGTTCTCTCGAGAGGGTGCCTGGTTTACTTCCTCAGGACTGCATACATTAAGGGGAAAACAAAAAACTTCCAAATGTGGAAACATTTTAGTTGTTGAAATTGAGTTTTCAATGGCTAGGATAAACAGCTGATTATTATCAGCTAGGACCCAGAATGAAAAAATACAATTCTGATAAAATACACTTATATCAAGTAAACTATAAAGGATTTTAAGTACATAAATATGTAAATAAAAATTAACTTCAAAAAGAAATGTTTAAATGATCAAAATAATCACATTAGTTTTATCTTCCCATTCTGTGTTAAATCTTTTCCTAACCTAACAGTGAAATCCCAGTCATAAACACACACCTTCACAGGAGGGGAGACGGCCCGGCCCGCCCCAGTCCCTGACTGCAGCTTCCTGTGTCCTGTCTGGAAGATGAGGCTGCGCGATGCACAAGAGCCCCGAGGACACTTGACGACTGTGACCTGTTTTCAGATGTCAATCTGCTCATAACGACGTATTCCACCACCTTGTTATCTACCCAGCTTCCTCAAATGTTCTAAACAGCCTCCGCGGAAGTCAGGATCCTAATAACAAGCTGCATTAAGATGTTCCCGTTTAAATGACCCCTCCTAGACCCTAGCGTTTGGGCTGCCTGTGGTCCTACTACTCAGAGGGGCCCAGCTTTCCAGGGCAGGGGGCGGACGACTGGGAGGCCACTCGGGGTGGCCCTCGTCCAGCCCACCCACCCCAAGAGAGTGTGGTCAGACTCTACAAACCATGAGCAACCACACAAAGGTACAGGCACAAGCAGGCTTTCTACAGCCCCTAATACAGGAATTTCAAACACCATGTAGCAAAAAAAGCTAAAAGCTCTTCCCTTAAAAGGGTCAGAATCAGTCTGAACGGCAGCAAAGATGCTGCCCCACCTCGACTTCCACTATGGGAAGAGCAAGCCTGAGGACGGCCAAGACCTGCAGGAACAACCTTGGAGGGAGAGCCAGACCAGTGGACTCCAGTCCCCCCGAACATGCCTTGTTAGGACCACTTACTCAGTGCTAATGATTCTTCAGATAAAAATCGATTCTCAGTCGATTCAATAGTACCAAAAACACTGATCATACATCTCCTATTTGCCTAACAAAGTGACGTGTAAAGGATGCAAAAGGCACAATTCCTGCCACAGAAACTTAGAAACAATCAACATAAAGCCTGCAGTTCCCAGAGCAGAGGTCAGAGGAGGAGGCTGTGACATACAGGGGAGCGTCCCGAGAAGAGCTGGCTCGGGCGCAGGAAGTGGCAGGGGTCGTGCTCTGATGCCAAGCCCAGGGGAAGGAGGGGGCTCTGTGCGGAACTGAGACAAGAGGAGACACAAGGAGGAAAGGGAGGAAGAACCTCGCCTGGGACCAGATGGGCAGAGCTGAGCCCACTGACGGGTTTTGACAGGGCAGGCGACCTGGGCAGCAGAAAGCAGCATGGGACCCAGAACACCCAGAGGCGGCTGTCACTGCCCAGAGGGACCCTCCAGACTGGGCCAGCCCCTGAATGGAGGGAGGGCAGCAGCAGGCAGATGGCCGAGAGGACCCTGGACGGGGTGGAGGATGGGCCAGGGAAGCGGCCAGCACAGCCCAGCGAGCACCGGACCAGTAAAGGAGGGCAGGGCCGTGGAGACGCCTCAAGCCACCTCCCCACCTTGGGGCTCGGCCCTGGACTTAGCCTGTGAGAGCACAGACAGTGCCGGCCAGCATCCTCCTCTGCGGCTGGGTCTCACGTGCAACTCAAGCGGGAGGAAGGAAAGGCCACAGCACAAGACGCTACCTTGACCTGCGGAGCCTGAAGCACAACAGGTGCACAGAACCAGGGCTCTGGGACCAAGGACAGAAACCAAGGACTAAGGTCAGTGGAGAATCGGGCACAGACAGAGCCTGAGGGACCCCTGCGCTGGAGGGAAGGTGAGGGTGGCCAGGCAGCCAGGTAAGTGGGGGCTACGAGGTGGGACACCACGGTGGAGGGACACTGGCCAGGCAGTCTGCATGTGTCTCACAGAGCACAGCGCTCTGTGTTTGCCTCTCATCCAAGAGGCAAAGGCACTGCGATGGCTAAGCCCCTTCCCGTGCAAGCGTGGGCCCAGGCTGGCTGCCTGCAAGCACACACCTGTCCAGCACGACACGTCACCCCATCACACAGCAGGTGTACAAACCAGGCCGCCGGTGAACGGAGACAAGCCTCACACCGTGCGTGTTCTAACAAGACCCGTGCACTGGGCAGCCCGCCACGCATAAAACAGAGTCACGTGAGATTAAAGCAGCCTCAGAGTTGGCTGCTCCACATCTTAGACCCCCAAGGAAACTGAAGATGCCTTATTTCACCTGAATCCTACAGGAGCACATGAACATTACATAAACATGCACACCCTGAAAACGGTCACATTCAAATGGTTCTACCACGTTTTCCTCCACCGGAAACCCTGCCCCAGGCAAGTGCTATGACTAAAAAGCCCAGTTTGGCTCATTTGTCCTCTGGCCAAACAACTTTAATGAAACCACAGGGTGCCGTTTCCAAAGAATCCTGAACGAAGAGGAATCAAAGCCACATGAGAAATGTTCTAGGTGAGCAAGTGCCTTCTCTTCACGTTCAGAGACGAGCTCACGCCACGCTCTGAGGCCAGAGGCCTGCTGCTTCCCTTCCACAGACGGGGGCATGGAGAGGGGCTGCCCCCGCTGGGATCTCAGGTGCTGCTGTAGGACCCGCTCCTCCCTGGGGGGCAGAGCCAACCACGTCTGGAGTCTGGGGCGCGCATCTGGGGTGCGGCCTGCCCGTCCGAGGGTGCGGGCCACCTGCTCGACAGCCACCCTGACCTGGACACGAGGCTCCTCCGCGTCCTTAAACCACATGCCAAAGGAGGGCCCCCGCCCTCCCCACAAGGGGCTCAGGCTGTGGGACTGTGGGCATCTGCCGTCTTCACTTCCCTACTCTTTAATCTTGTTTGTGACTGCTTTACCCTTTAACGAGGTGTACTTGTGACAGTGACAGAACGGACAGAAGAACCCTCACTGTGAAGGGGGGACAACCCCAGCAGCTGGCAAACAGAACGGCGCGCCCCCGTCCGCTGCCCGCCCTCGGGAAGCGCACAGAGCCACCTGTCAGTCAGTCTCCAGTCTGAGGAGCCGGAGCGGAGACTGCATGCCTGCCAGTGTGAGCAGAGCGCAGCAAGTTCAAATGACCACCAGCCTCCATTTTTAATATCGTGTTTCCCTTCCTTGAATTTCCTAGATTTCCATTAATCCTAATGCTTAAAGAGGGGCTAAACCAAAGGGTGTTTCAAAGATCTACAGTAAAGAGGCCTTCCAATGAAACGAAGTTGCCAAACACTTATTTCCCTGCCAGAGGGTTAAAAATCAGCCCTGCAAGAGGAATAGGCTTCAAGGGAAATAAAAACCAAGCGCCAGTTTCGATGGTACTTGTTACGAGTCCACCTGTTTCGCCTAACCCACACTAATGAGCAGGTGGATAGAATGAAGCCAAGTGCATCGAAGGAGGCAGACGCAATCCTGAAGCGCAGCACACCTGCAGGTTTCATCATGCACAGCAGACACCCAGCCTCCCCGTTCAGGTCTGACAAGCTCGTGGCGAAACCGCTCCCGCCCGTGAGAGTTCAGCACCAACACTGTCTCCTCCTGCCCAGGCGGCAGTAGCAGCAATTAAACCACATTTCTCCTTCAAAAAAAGGAAAGGAAAGAACGTGCATGATTCCAGAAAGACCTGGGTTTTCCAGAGGAAGCACTGGGCTTCTGAAGGCTCCAGAAGGATGTGCCTGCCCTGGGAGCTGTGGGAGGGCCAGGCCTCCCCTCCCCTGGCAGGGCTCTTACACCAGGTGATACCCTCACTGAGGGCGCATGTCCCCGGCAGCTCCGGGGTGCGGCTGCCAAAGGGCCTCGGCCCCGCAGGGCTTCCTCCTCTGGGAGGACAAGCGGGCAGGGACACAGGGTTCAACTTTGCTAAGCCTTTGGGAAAATCATTTTATTCCTCAGGAGGAAGAGAAAACGGAGACCTTCTCTCCTCCTGAGTGTCGAACGGGGAGATGTCCCAATAAAAAGCACTTCCCCACTCATGGCCAGTGAAGCGGCCAGCAGGAGGGCAGCAGCGGGCTTGCCAATGCCTGTGCCCCACCCGGGGAAGAAGGAACAGAACTTGGGAACAGGGTTTCCCTGGTGGCGCAGTGGTTAAGAATCCGCCTGCCAATGCAGGGGACACAGGTTCAAGCCCTGGTCTGGGAAGATCCCACATGCCACAAAGCAACTAAGCCCGTGCACCACAACTACTGAGCCTCAGCTCTAGAGCCCATGAGCCACAACTACTGAAGCCCAGGCGCCTAGAGTCCGTGCTCTGCAACAAGAGAAGCCACGGCAGTGAGAAGTCCTCACACCGCAATGAAAAGTAGCCCCTGCTTGCCACAACTAAAGCCCACACACAGCAATGAAAACCCAACATAGCCAAAAATAAAATAAATTAAAATAAATTAATTTTAAAAAAAACTTGGGAACAACCTAGTGACAAGCAGTAAGAGGATCAAAAACGTTAAAAAAAAAAAAAAAAAAAAGGACCCGTGGGCCCAACCACAGCAGAACTGGGCAGAAAAGTGGCCCCACGACCTTCTCAAGCCAAAAAAGCACTGGCGCCCCCAGGACCTGAACACAGCAATGGCCTCTGGAGAGGCAGCTTCCAGGCCAGTGGGGCATGGCAGGAGACCCCAGGAGCCTGTCATGGACACAGATTCCAGACTGGGGGAAGGAGGTCTAAAGCAGGACAAAAGTGAGTCAGGAAGCAGCACCAGCGTCTGGGCGGGTCTACCCTGCAAGGCCAAGTGGACTGACAGGCTTGGCTGTGTTCGTCAGACCCTTGTTTCTCTGTGACCTAAGACTTCTCAATGTGACTCATGCAAAAAACTAAGAATCCACTTACACTCAAATTTTCAAATAAACCATCTCGGCTGCATCCACCCATCCTTCACCAGGGCTGGATGCCCTGCACTACCTCCCTCCCCCGCCCACCCAGGACCCCTGCAGCAATGGCCTGGTGACCAGGACCACCCCCTCCCCGCTTGTCAACACTCAGCATCATTCCTGGCCAGCCACCTCCAGCACTGACCCCCATCATAGCAATAAAGTCCTCCTTAAGCACCTCCCCACACATGCAGATGGAACAAGAGCCACCTACAGGCACAGGCTGATACCTATGTTCCATCAATATCACAGGTGTGCCAGCCATAACAATTTTTTTAAAACCTCAGAAACACAGAAAAAATATTTAAATTATTGTTAAACTGGGGCTTCCCTGGTGGCACAGTGGTTGAGAATCCGCCTGCCAATGCAGGGGACACGGGTTCGAGCCCTGGACCAGGAGGATCCCACATGCTGTGGAGCAACTAAGCCCGTGCGCCACAGCTTCGGAGCCTGCGCTCTAGAGCCCGTGAGCCACAACTGCTGAGGCCCGTGCGCCTAGAGCCCGTGCTCCACAACATGAGAAGCCACTGCAATGAGGAGCCCGCGCACCGCAGCGAGGAGTAGCCCCTGCTCGCTGCAACTAGAGAAAGCCCGTGCACAGCAATGAAGACCCAAAGCAGCCGAAAATAAATAAATAAATTTTAAATAAATTATTGTTAAACTTAAAAAAAAAACCTGTTGCTACTATGGTAGCAAGGAAATTGAAAATATATGCTCAAACAAAAACTTATATACAAAATTTCAGATCAGCATTATTCAGAGTAACTAAGAATTCCCATACAGTGGAGTATTGACCGTAAGGAACAAAGCACTGACACAGGCTACAACGTGGAGGAACCGTGAACACATGATGCTAAAGAAGCCAGACTCAAAAAGTCACATTGCACATGATTCCACTGTATGAAATGTCCAGAATAAGCAAACCCAGAGAGACAGAAAGTAGATCACTGGTTGCCAGGGGCTGGGGGATGGCAGGGGAGGAACAGGGAGGGACTGCTAACGCGTGTGGGGTTTCCTTTAGGGGTGACGAGAGTATTCTGGAATTAGATTATACCCTGTACATACACAAAATAATCACTGCACTTATACACTTTAAAAAGGTGAAATATGTGAATTACATCTCAACTTTTTAAAAGCCATTGTCAGTATAACACATCACATTTATTTACAGAATGAAAGGACACATGAATAAACAGATCACCTCATCAGACTACAGGAACATGTTTTATTTTTCCAGGTTTCTTTTTAAAACGTCTTGAGATACCCTCATCATTTAAATGGCAATCCTTCCTGAAGACAATGGCATCATAAATGAAAAGACACAGATGAGAGAACATTCTAGGTGCAGGGCAGGCAGGGCGGAGGACTGTCCTCTCCGATCCTCCCACCTCCTGTCCCTCCGCCCCAGGACATCACACCAACAGCCCCACTTCCCCCAGGCCCTCACGCCTCCTACACCCTGTCAGAACCTGCAACAGCCAAGAAAAGGAGATGGGATGACACCCAAGAAGACGACATCACGCTGAGTCACGGCCCAAACGCCACCATTTAAACATAGTCCAAATGCCCTGCTCTCCTCAAAGTGGGCCCTGAGCTCTCCAGCTTCAGAGACAAGGGCAAGGACGAAATCACACCCACTGCAATGGAAGAGCAAGGACCACAAGGCCCAGGGAGGGGAGCCCTGATCCCAGAGCATCAAATGTGACAGCCTCCCCTCCCCCACAGAGTTTAGCCAATTAAACTCAATTGATCTTTCCTCCTAGAAAAGGCACCACCAGACAAGCAAAGCAGGCAGCCAGGAAACGGTGGGAGCTCTCAGGCCAGGGGCCAGGTCTGCGCTCAGTACAGTGGTTACAAATACCCTGAGTATCTGAACAAGACCAAATTTCAAATCACCTGCCTTATTTCCTTCAAGCTGTTTCCAATCATTTTTCTCTGTAACACATCTGAGCAGCAGGAAGCTCGAGGAGGACATGCCCCTACCTGTCTGCTGGCTCCAGCTCTGCAGGCATTGGTGCCCCCTGGCGGCGATGCGCAGGGCCACCAGCCCACCACCTTCCCCAGAGCAGAAAGCCCATCGCTAACAATGCAGGGCCAGCCCTCAGTCACAGGGCCCAGTGCAAAGCAGCAGAGAAAAGAAACCGTGTTCACTGTCCTGTCGGGGTTCAACATCTCCTCCTGTGTTCCAACCACTTCTCCACGAAAACAAGGTAAACAGGGCTTGTCCCCAGGGTTCTGACAGCCCCACAAGCTGACCGCTGACCGCTCCACACCACTGGGACAGTGCTTACCAGGGCCTGAAGCATCCCGTCCATGGCGATGACCCCCTCGATGGTCTGGAAGGAGGAGGTGGCCAAAGTGCATAGGCTCCAGTCCAGGAAACTCGCCATCTTCTTCTGCTTAACGTCGGGCCGCGTGACAAACCTGCCAAAAGGGGACAGGTAGGTGACAGCTCAACCGAGGCCCCAGCTGCCAAGAGCTCACCCTTTCCTGGCCCACTGCCACTCTCCAACCTTAGACCCTGGCTCTCAGGTGGCAATTCCCACCACCACCTCCCTGGGGTCTCACACAGTCCCCACCCCCCCGCTTCCCACCTCCTGAGCCCCCTCATCCCGAGACCCTGTGTAGCATGAGACCACCTTCACCTGAGCCCACCCACGCCCACTCCTCGGCCCAAATCTGTATCCCTTCACCTTGGGACCCCATGCTGCCACCTGCAACCTCCCTCTCTGCAACTGCCATGGGACTCCTTCCCCGTCCTCTCTGCCTGCTGCACACGCCATGCAGAGCTCTAGCTGTGTCCACGGCCCCATCGTCCCCACCACAGGCGTCTGCTCAGTGCTGCACTCCCGGGGTGCTGGCTCTCGCCCACCCTCCTGTACACTGGTCTGGGCCAGCAGCCACCCTCGGGCTCCCACACCGAAGCACAGGCCCCCTTCACTCCTCTCCAACCAGTGCACACACCCATCCCCCAGCTCTCTGACTCAGGCTGAGCCCCTGCCCTCCTGGGGGAGCTTGCAGTCTTGGGGCAGAAACACAGGAAGCAGGCAAACAATGAAAAGGAAACAGTTGAGTGAGGGGAGGACAGCAGGCGTAGGGACAGCATCGTGGGAGGTGACCTGTGAGGACCTCTCGCTCCCCTAGGTGCCCCCACAGACCACACCCAGAGAGGACTCGGCACCAATACCACAGAAACACGCCAGGTGGCACTACCCTGAGGGCAGCACTCGACATGCCTGGCTCTGTCCTCTGCACCCCTGCAGGAGCCTCCTGTCCTGACCAGAAGCCCCCACAGGCCCCTCTTCCCTCAAAACAGCCACCGCCGCCCCGAGCGAGAAGATGCTCAGCCAGCGCAGGGACTACACTGCGGCCACACAGAAGGTCTCCATGTCAGTAAAACAAAGCTGCCACGACTGTCTTCGCCCACCCCCATCAGGGTACACACCCAGACACTCGGTCACCGAGGATTTACCAAACTTCAGGATGCTGGTTACAATGGCGAACTCACATGCCACCCCCACCGGACAAGAAGTTGTGTTACGGCAGGTCTGAGAAGAGGGCCCAGGAATTTCATAAAATCTGCACCTCAGAGTGGTCATCTAAAATGGATAACTGGTAATATATACCCTATCTCAATGTCCTTGGCCCTGTTTAAAGCCCCTTGATTCTGGAGGGGGCCACAGGATGAGGGTCACACCCACAGTGACCTGATCCTCAGCCTGAAGACAACAGCTGGCCGGCACTCACCCTGCACGTGGGCAGGCAGTGGGGTGGCCCTCAGGACAGGCGAGGTCACAGGCACAGAATGGCCCACAGGGCTGGTAAGCGGCCCTGCTGGGACCCAAAGCCCAACTTGGAGATGTGAGTCACAGCACCAGCCACCCAGGGGCCACGCACCCTGCTTCCTCCACCCACTCATCTGCTGAGCAGGCAGGAGGCTGATGTTGTGTGTGCAGCCTGTGGCGGCCAACTTCCACTCCTGGGAAAAATCACACAAGTTGAGTTTCCAAATTACAGTAAAAACCTAAGGCTCCTTTGAAAGATTTAAGCAAATAGGTTATTTTATATTTTTTATTTTTCTCTCTAAAAAAGAAAATGTTATGTTCGCAGCAGAGGTCCAAAAGTACAGATAAGCAAAAATAGAAAATATTTATCCCACAGATGTACCACACAGAACGAGACCCTTCTACACAAACTGAAGGATCTCTGAATCCTACACTTGCTTCCCTTTTAGGAAAAGTTACATCACAGACTACATCTACTTTCAATGTGGAACTCAGCTAACATGTGCAGGTGTTTAGAGACCCCACTGTCTTTCTCTCAGGAAGGTAATCTCCACAAGAGTGATCAGCAAAACCTTAACTACAGGACTAGACCTACCAGAGGGACAAAGGGCAAAACACCAGTGGGACACATTGCTGCTCCGGACCCTTGTCAGTACTGTTACCACAGAGTATCTGGTCTGAGAATGAAACAGTACGGGTGAAGTGACAAACCCTATTTTGTGTAAGAACTTACTTTGTGTGTGTTTTTAAATTAATTAATGGAAAAGTTAAATATTCACAAAATGGTGATAGAATTTAGTTACCTGTAAGAAGGAAAAAAATCTATCATATATCCTATACCAAAAGAAATTCCAAATGAATTAAGAATTCTATATTAAATAATAAAAAGGTAGAAAAATATAAATGATTCTTTGTAAAATCTCTTAATAGGGTAAGCCTTCAAGCATAAAAGTAAAAATAACTAAATAAATAAAAGAAAAAAAGTTACTATTTTGACATCAGAATTAAAACTTTAGTCCAAAGAAGAAAGTAAAAGGCTACCAACGCACTGGAGGAAGTATCACACCCTTCTCTAGCTAACATTTTTCACAGAGAAAGCTCATACTACTGGAGAAAAAGCACCAAGAAGCCCACAGATATTAGAAATCAGGTCACTACACGGGACATACGATGTCTGAAATAAGACTCATGTGTTAAAGCTCACCAGCGATCAGTGAAATACAAACTAAATGTTAGTAATAAACAAAACAATGCACAATCCAACTGGGGGAAGAGGGTTGTTCTTGAGGCTGCCCATGATTGCAGAAGTCCTGAAAACACGCTCCCAAGAGTCACCCAGCGGGCTTCCCTCGTGGCGCAGTGGTTGGGAGTCCGCCTGCCGATGCAGGGGACACGGGTTCGTGCCCCAGTCTGGGAGGATCCCACATGCCGCGGAGTGGCTGGGCCCGTGAACCATGGCCACTGAGCCTGCGCGTCCGGAGCCCGTGCTCTGCAGCGGGAGAGGCCACAGCAGTGAGAGGCCCGCGTACCACAAAAAAAAAAAAAAAGTCACCCAGCGACAGGTGTACAGACTCAACAATGTCCTTGTGTCTTGTCACTCAGAAGTCCACCTCTAAGGGTCTATCCTAAGAAAATAATCCCAAATACCAAAACAGGTTTACAACCAAAGCTAGTCATTACATCATTGCTTATAAGAGGAAGGACGTGAGAAAGCTGGTCAGAGTAACTAAAAACAGTGGAATCTAAAGGAGCCATTTAATCAACGGTAACGTGAAATTAAGTGAAAATGCAGGTGCTAACTCAAAGAGATTGTGCTGTGCAAACTCCATACAATAACAGCACAGAAAAACACCAAAAAAATACAACGCATGTATTGTGTATTCTAATTATAAACGTGTGGGGTTTTCCTAATTTTCTATGTTCCAAAATTTCCAACTTTCCTACTTGGAGCATACCTTGATTTTACAGTTAGATTAAAAATATCTTTTTAAAATTAATGTAATCAGTAAGAATAAAGGCATATCTTTCCATTGAGGAGTTTCTGTAAAATAACACCTATATCCACACGTCTTGGCGTAAATGTAACATCAAAGTTACAGAAAATGCAGCTGATGTTTAAAGGTTCCAGTTAATGGAAGGAAATAGGTGCGGCTCCAGAACTGCACATGGTAAGAGGAAGCAATCAAGGCTGACGGCAGGGCTTCCCTGGTGGCGCAGGGGTTGAGAGTCTGCCTGCCGATGCAGGGGACACGGGTTTGTGCCGCAGTCCAGGAAGATCCCACATGCCTCGGAGTGGCTAGGCCCGTGAACCATGGCCGCTGAGACTGCGCGTCCAGAGCCTGTGCTCCACAACGGGAGAGGCCACAACCGTGAGAGGCCCGCTTACCACAAAAAAAAAAAAAAAAAAAAAAGCTGACGGCAGAGAGAGTAAGACAGGCAGCTCCCTCGTGAAATATCAGAAAACAGATGCCAGTGGGGACAAAGGCCACATGTGACCACCCTTCACACCCAGGGCCTCACTGTTTACAACCCACCAAAAAAGACAGAAATATGCGAGTCAGAACCCGCCCGTGAGGTGGGTTACTCAGAGCAGCTCTAGGACCTGAGGGCATCAGCCCTCTCTAGAAGTGAGGAAAACTGGCTGCACCCACAACCTGGCAAACCGGCAGGAGCTGGGTGGAAAACGGGCCTCAACCTCACGAACACTTGCTCGTCCGACCACTAGATGGCGGGGGAGCATCCCGCCAGCCGTGGACAGGCAGCAAGGGTCTCCAGCTGCCACCTTTCTGGAGGACACCAGGGAAGGAAGAAGGGTTTAGGGTTTCACCTCCCCCACCCACAGGTGCAATACTCCACCAGGTCAAGCTCAGCAGAACTCTACCAAACCGTCAGTACTGCTGGTAATAAAAGACAATAAACAATAAAGATATGTTTCATTTAACAAATTTAGTAAACATTTGTAAGATCACACGCAGTGTTGCTAAATATGGAGAAAAGGAGACTTCCGACTGGCTCAACCTTTCCAGTAGCTGCATTTAAAACCCCTAGAATGTTCATTCCACTTCTAGGAATTCATCCCTAAGAACCAATCAGAAATCAAACAAACTCATACAAAAGGAGATCAGACTTGTGGTTACCAGAGGCAGGGGTAGGGAAAGGGGAACTGGAGGAAGGCAGTCAAAAAGGTACCAATTTCCAGCTGTAAGATAAATAAGTACTAGGTCTGTAACGTACACCATGATAAATATAATGAACACTGCTGTATGTTATCCATGAAAGCTGCTGAGAGTAAATCCTGGGGGGAGAGGCAATAAAGGGCTATGGGGAAAATGGATTCTTATGAGATTATATGAAATCATGTGTGTGAAACTTTTGAAAATTGTAAAGCAGTTTAAAATTTAAAGAATCTTTCATCCAATTAAAAAAAAGGAGAGTAAATCCTAAGGGTTGTCATCCCAAGGGAAAAAGTATTTTTCTATATCTTTAATTTTGTATCTGTATGAGAGATGATGGATGTTCACTAAGCCTACTGTGATAATTATCTTATGATGTATGTAAGTCAAATCATCATGCTGTACACCTTAAACTTGTAGAGTGCTGTATGTCAATTATATCTCAATAAAACTGGAAGGGGGACTTCCCTGGTGACACAGTGGTTAAGAATCCACCTGCCAATGCAGGGGACACGGGTTCGAGCCCTGGTCTGGGAAGATCCCACATGCCGCGGAGCAACTAAACCCGTGTGCCACAACTACTGAGCCCGTGCACCACAACGACTGAAGCCCACAGGCCTAGAGCCCATGCTCTGCAGCAAGAGAAGCCACCACAATAAGAAGCCCACGCACCTCAACAAAGAGTAGCCCCTGCTCGCCACAAAACTAGAGAAAAGCCCGCACGCAGCAACGAAGACTCAACGCAGCCAAAAATAAATAAATACAAAAAAAAAAAAACTGGAAGGAGAAAATACAGCTGATCAGAACAGTACAAAGTTTCATGTAGAGTGTCCCAGGCGGCGCTAATTTTACTAACAAAAAGTCCACATGTACAGTGTGGGGTTGGAGGAAGAAGAGATCACACCATAATTGCATCTGGAAGACTGACCAAAGCTCCAGGGCTGCCTGTCGGCACCTGGAACAACCCTGCAAGTGTACCCACGGGCCATAGACCAACATGCCCATGGGCAGTGAGGGACAAAGGACAGAGCAGTTACATCTCTGGGGATGACAGTACATGTGAGTTTTATTTTGTGCTTTTTTACTTTTCTTTATTTTCCTGAACACACATGATTACTTTCACAGTTAGAAAGAAAGCCACGCTTTTTCATTCCTTGTCAAAACCATGAGAAGCCTCTGTCAGTGAGTTTCTCCTCCCCCAGGGTAAGCATCACAGGCGAGCTCAGGTGTTTCCTTCCTCACTCCTAAAATCAGCTTCTTGCATTTAGGCTCTGCCCTCTGGTTTAGCCAGTACTTTCACAAATACCTCACCAATGCCCCCAACTGCCCCATAAATCAAGCATGTCTCTTCCCACCTTGTGCAAGGTCACGGCTACACACTTAAGACAAGGTGACCCTGAAGGAGGCATTGCCCTGTTTTCCCGACCAAAACATCCAAAAGCTTTTAGAGCCAATTTTTAACTTTCACAAATGTAGAGGGGGAAAAAAGCCAAATTTTCTAACTCGTTTATGCTATATACATACTTTAAATCACATGTCATGAAGAAGATTAATTTAGAAAAATTGCTTTCTTCCATTCTCACATTTCATGAAACAAGTCTACTCAGCTTACAAGTGTCTTTGGAACTTTTTTGGAGACTCCAGGCCCTGCTGCCTGGGTCATCTTACCCAGCTCATCAGATAAACCCATCTTTGCCTGTTTCAGGCACAGCCTGCTGTTTTTAGTTAACACGGGATGTTTGGGGATTTTTATCCCAAGCCACAATGACGCAATCACAGCCCATGATCTCCACAAACCATGGTGTGGACTGCTTTCTAAGTGACTTTCAAAGGCTCTTCTAACTGCCACCCCCCCACCCCCCCAGAGGGGAGGTCTGGCCCCGGCAAAACTGCTACACCTGTTCTAAATCTGCACTCCCTTGACTGGCCCACGAGCTCCTAACCCAGCGTCAGGTGACCCTGAGCCCCTAACCAGCACTGTCAGTGATCACATCAGGTTCAGAGGTTTCCTGCACCCAAACAGCGTTGGGTTCCCTCAAGGAAAGCAGCAGAGTCCTCAGGACAGCAAAGACTTCCCCAAGCCTATCATCCCAGCATCCTCTCTGATAACAACAGACACACACAGTAACACAGACAGTAAACCTTCTCAGAAAGCACTTACTTGGACACGAGGACAGCAGCTGCGTCTTGAGCCTTGTCGCTGACGACCAGGTAGGACTACAAGGAAGCGTAAAGAACAGGCACCATTAAACACACGACGTAGACCTCAGGAACCCACTCAGCCACCTGGTCCCACACTCAGCAGCTCCACAAGAGCCCAGGCTCACAGACAGAGGCCAGATTCCAAAGCTGCACGAACCACTCATAACGTGAGCTCAGGGCTGCAGCTGCCACGTGTGTGCTCACCCTCAGGGAAGCGCCCAATCCTCATACAGCGTGTGGCTACACCCCTTGAAACCCACATTTTCAAAAGCAGCAGAAAAATGAAGAGTGTATGTTGTTACCCAGAGTGTGCACAGAACACTCCTGGAACCCACCAGCACTCTGGCATTCACAGCAGCTAGGAGGCCCCACTCAGACGCAGGAGGGCCAAAGTTTAACACAATAATTACACCTTAAGAGGTTTCCACTTCTCATCTCAACTGTTTTCCAAATGATACACTTAAAAGATCTTTTTTCTGGAGGACAAATTGTTAGAAATTAGGTCCTCTCCCCAGGCAATCCCACTTAGGAGACAAGGACTCAAAGGGTTAACGGAACACAGCTAGAGACAAACCACCTATCTAGAAAAGACTATTTTAGAAATGAAGATACAGTGGAGCACCTTTTCCCTTAAAGACTCTGAGGGAGGGCTTCCCTGGTGGTGCAGTGGTTGAGAGTCCACCTGCCGATTCAGGGGACACGGGTTCGTGACCCAGTCCGGGAAGATCCCACGTGCCGCGGAGCAGCTGGGCCCGTGAGCCATGGCCGCTGAGCCTGCGCGTCTGGAGCCTGTGCTCCGCAACGGGAGAGGCCACAACAGTGAGAGGCCCGTGTACCGCAAAAAAAAAAAAAAAAAAAGAAAAGACTCTGAGGGAGACGTCTACTTACTGACACAAGACATTCAGACAGTCCTGCTCAGGGGAAAAGCAGGTCCCAGAACAGCAGGACACCAGGGGCCGTAGTACACAGGGGCCGCGTGGAGCACTGTGAAGAACAGGCAGGGAGCCAAATCCCTAGGTTCAAATTTATATCCACCACACGTGAGAAAGTGAGCTGGCTAAGTCACTTATTTTTACCCCTGTTGCCTCTTCAGTAAAATGAGGATAAAAACAGTCAACTGCCTCATTAAGTAGGACGAAAGGAGTTAATGTATGAAAAGCCTTAAGAACAGTGTCTGGCACACAGCAGGTGCTCAAAGAAGCTTAATATAAGTAAGTGTCAGGGTCAGGCTCTAAGATGGGCCCTGGTCCTGCCCACCAGTGCCCACGTCCCGTGTAATCCCTCCCACGTGGTTGGAGGACACGCTGACTTGCTTCCAACCAAGAGAATTCGGCAGGGGTGGGATGTCATTTCCATGATTGGGTCACACATGAGTGTGACATGCATCTTGCTACAGCCCCTGCCCCTTGCTGGCTTTCACAGAATAAGCTGCCATCGTTGGGGGGGTGGGGGAAGGGTGGGTTCTGAGTGGCAAACAGCCAGCAAAGCACTGAAGCCCTTGGCCAACACCCTCGAGATCTGACTCCTGTGATGACCATGAGAGCTTGGAAGCGACCTGCCCCCAGGCGAGCTCTGCCTGCAGCCTGGGGAGAGCTCGAAGGACAGGGCCCAGCGAAGCCACAGCCAGATTCCTGACCCACAGAAACTGTGAGATGATGAATGTGTGCTGTGTTAAACCACTCAAGTTCAGGGTAATATTTTCCACAGCAGAAGATAATACAGTGATCTATGTCTACACACATAACATTTGTATCAGGAGAAGTCTGAAAAAAAACGCAAGTGCTATCTCTTGGTATTTGAGAGATTTCACGTTAATATTTTTCCTGCTTCTTTTTATTTTCTGATTTTCCTACAATGATCATGTATTATTTATGTAATGTTAAAAATTAAATTAAAAATTAGATTTTAAATGGACCTTTAATTTGTCTTACCATTACCCCCTGAAACCTCTTCTAAGCTATCATCAGAGTATCTGCACTGGGCTTCCCTGGTGGCGCAGTGGTTGGGAGTCCGCCTGCCGATGCCGGGGACGCGGGTTCGTGCCCCAGTCCAGGAGGATCCCACATGCCACAGAGCGGCTGGGCCTGTGAGACCTGGACGCTGAGCTTGCGCGTCCGGAGCCTATGCTCCGCGGCAGGAGAGGCCACAGTGGTGAGAGGCCCGTGTACTGCCAAAAAAAAAAAAAAAAAAAAAAAAAAGAGTATCTGCCCTATCTACAGAGAAATGAGATTTGCTAAAGTAATTCATCCTGACCCCTTTAGGAATTATCAGTTTCATGGTAAGTTATGAAATGGAATTTCACTTCACTGAAAAAAAGTAACAATGGCTGAAGAAATAAACAAATGTCACAAGTGTACCTAATTAAGCCCTAATGGCATGAGAGAGGACACTGGTCAGCGGCTCATTACTTCACAGCCACACTCACCTCTGCTATCTGGAGGATACGATCCATGGTGGACACTCGCTCTTGCCCAGGCTGATTGTGGAGGTTGCCGTCAAGGCGTGAAAAATCAAACGGGATCAGGCAGGTCACGGAGAGCCACAGGAGGAGAATGTAGCGGGTCTCCCAGGTCTACAGGGCGAAATCAAAGCAACATGACTCCTGTGCAAGGGCATCCACGCAGTCCTGCTACACCCTCCCGCTCAGCGCCCACCCAGGCCTCCAAACGCCAGGTCTCAGAGCCAGGCTGCAGAGCACCGCACCCCACCACGTGCCCTGGGGCATCCAGCCAAGACAAACAGCAAAAGGAACAAAGAAAAATCATAACATGTCAGTCTAATGGCTTCTCATCACTGGCACCCTTCAGCGTGCAATCAGCTTTTCAAGAAAATGGAAAACAGAGAAAAAGATTTAAAAAACATAAGACTTAAGAATAAAGAAAAAATGATCAACTTCCAGTCACAGAGGAGTCAATAAAACAAGATTCTGCTTTGGTCCCGGACTCCCCATCAGAGGCATGAGAAGCAGAGGAGAGCAGGGCACAGGCACAGCAAGACAGTTCCCTGAGTTTGCAGTTACAACCTGCATGCCCTTGGGAATGCGTCCTGTGCCCAAGAGCGCTCCCCAGCACGCTGGACTGCAAGGTTGGCCACTGGCGGGCATCTGGGAACCTGGGTTTCGGGAATGTTCCCACCATCCCCTAACTGATGAGGGTCACTCTGTGCCCAGGCCGTTTGTACAAACCATGTGGCTTATGCTGAACACCTGCTTTCCTTCTGGGTTTTAGTATGTGCCTGGCGGAGCACCCACATGACCAGCCCGCACAGAAATCGTGTGCCGGCCCCTACGACCTTCCTGGTGGACAACACCTCACACGTGTTCTCACAACTTGGTGCTGCGGAATCACAAGTGCCTTGCATGACCCAACGGGGAGACGACTCCGGAAGCTCACTCCTGGTTTCCTCTGGACTTTGCCCCATGTGCCTTCTCCTTCTGCTGATTTTGCTGTAGTAAATCATAGCCATAAGGATGACTACATGCCAATTCTTGTAGTGATCCTAGGAAATCACTGGACTTGGGGTGGTCTTGGGGACCCCCAACATAGTTCTATTTTAAGTTAAAAAATGTGGATGATGATATAGTTATCATCACACTGTACGGAGGTTTATTGTTTTCTTTATAAAGGGCATTTTTTTTAATAAAATAATTTAAAGTAACATACATAAAAAGAGAGAGCCAAAGGAATAAATGAAAAGAGAGGGAATGACACACAACAGTACAAGATAAAACTGAAGGAAACAGGAAAGGAAGCTGCCAGTGCAGGAGCAGGGAAAACCAGGGAATAAGTCGGGGGGACAGGAAATGAAGAGGAGGAGGAAAGGGACACTCACTTCATGATCTTTAGGATTCTGATCTGTAAACATATCTAAAACAGGGTGCACATCAGCTACTTCGTGTGGAAATAAACGAAGAAATGTTTTATATCCTCGAACCTATCAAATAAAGACACTGAATTATTATATAATTAGAAAATAAAGTAGCAAAATTATTTTTTTCTCTATTACCAAAAATCACCACCTATGCCACCCAATGATCAAAGAGAATTACATCACATTACAGTGATATAACTTAGTAAGACTAAACAATAAGAAAGTTACCTTTACTTCTTAAATCATTTCATAAATATGTTGTCCCAATTTGACCAACCAATCTTAGTTCATCAGAAATATAGCTATGTTACAAACTAACAAGTTTTGCTTCTACCTTGATTATAAGGAATAAGTCCTCGGGAACCCAAAAGGTCCCAAATTCATTAAGGCTTCCATGAAATGCGGTGGCACTACACCTTCAGGAGAGACCCTGCATTCGACTAACTGAGGGCAAGGAGTGTGCACACAGGCCTCCCTCCACCACACAGCAGGCCCCACAGAAGCAAAACCCCAGTCAAGATGGCCAAGTCTCTCCCATGGTACGTATGGGCCAGCACACACATCACCTGGGAGCCTGTAAGAATGCAGAATATCAGGCATCACCACAGACCCACTTACTCAGAATCTGCATCATAACAAGATCCCTGAAAAGCCATCTGCACATCCACATCTGAGAAGCACTTCCACTTCCAAGTTTATTTGCTTTTTCCTCGTAAGAAACTTTTCTCAGTTACTCACATATATATATGTATATATGTATATATATCCTCTCCGTCCCTTTCTGGCTAGCTGGTGCTTGATCCATTCAAATACAAGACGCAGAAAACAATGCTGAAAAGCACTGTTTCAGCCAAAGGGTCCCCTGGATCACTAACATCTGATCTCCAGCACATGGTAAAAAGAGAAAGCATGAAACCCACAACTTCTGTATGAGAACAATCTTTCCTGAGAGATACCATTTTGGAAGGTACTTCTGGACCGAGTATATTCAGAAAGTGTTCTGTCAACTACAAAGTGCTATGTAAATATTACCTTGGTGATGATGTAAAGAAATTTAAAAGCCAGATGTACGAGGTCAGCCGGAGATTTCTTATCTCGCACAAATTCCAACAACAAGTTCATCATCCATTCTAGGGAAAAACATATATAAAATATCTCCTGTTAAACATGACATTAAAACAAAATGCCAAAAGAAAAAGGGGCTATTTAGAAATATAAGAATGGTTTAATATTAGTAAATCTATATAATCCAAGTATCAATAGAGCAAAAGAAAAAAAAACACTTTCATCTTCACAGTTTCTAAAAGGGCATTAGAGTTAATACAACATTCATTCCTGCTTTTAAAATGTAAGGAAAATATTCTTATTTTTTATTATTATTCTATATCAAATCAATATCTAATACCATGCTTTACAGAAAATACCTCTACAACTACTATGACCTAGTAACAATCTGGTTCTAACCAATGTAATAAGACAGAAGAAAAAGGATTTCCACTTCCAGTTATACAGGAATAATTGATATGGAACTGCCTTACTACCAACAACAATTAGAGAACAGGACAATTATATTTTCAGACACTGGAACAACAGGCAGCACATAGAAACAAACCAACTGCCATCTACAGCAACTCAGGCCGTCCACCAGAAAGTAATTTTTAGAACCCAGTGCAGAGAGGGGGACTCAAGCATAGCAAAGACTGGAGTTCCAGGAGGCTGAGTCAGCTGAAATTTGCAGGGCAGCATGCCAGAGGAAGCTAAGCAGAGAATGAGCTCTGGAAGTCTACAGAGGTCCCCTCAAATCTTTGGGTGAATCTTCACCCATGGTGAAGATGGTGGTTAGTCCACTAGGCTGGGTAAGAACTGCCAGGAAGCACTAAGGCAGAGTTCCCATAGCTCATATAGGGCTGGCATTCAAATTCCACAAGGCCAGAGTGCAGAGTCCTTGTTGAGCACCCAGAGCAACCAGCAGACATTCCAGAAATGTCTCTCCTTAGTAGTAACGCTAAATTAGAGAAAAACAAGAGAAAAAGCTATACCTGCCCTAACAAACCTTCAAGGATATACAAGATAAACAATTAACTAAACTGTCTTGCCAAACTTCAACACTTTAAAGACAAAAAACTTAAACCCAACAACATAACAATCACAATGTCCATGATCCAATAAAAATTTACTAGACATATAACTAAAACTGCTGTGACCCCTAAAAGAAGGAAAATCAGTCAACAGAAATGACCAGGGACTTCCCTGGTGGCACAGTGGTTGAGAATCCACCTGCCGATGCAGGGGACATGGGTTCAATCCCTGGCCCAGGAAGATCCCACATGCCACGGAGCAACAAAGCCTATGCGCCACAACTACTGAGCCTGTGCTCTAGAGCCCATGAGCCACAACTACTGAACCCACATGCCACAACTACTGAAGCCCATGCTCCACAACAAGAGAAGCCACCCCAATGAGAAGCCTGCTCACCGCAACAAAGAGTAGCCCCCACTCGCCACAACTAAAGAAAGCCTGCGTGCAGCAAAGAAGACCCAAAGCAGCCAAGAAAATAAGTAAAAAAAATAATAAATTTATAAAAAAAAAAATGACCAGAAATGACAAAGATGATATAATCACTAGATATAAACTTTAAATACTACAAAATATCCTCAAGGATATAAAAGAAAACATGAACAATATACAGCACGTGGACTTCTTAGTCGCAGCATGCAACTAAGATAGATATTTAAAAAACAGAAGATATTTAAAAAACAAACAACTTCAAGAGCTGGAAAATAAGATCTGAAATGAAAAATTAAATGGGATTAATAGCAGATTAGACTCTGCAGAAGAAAAGATCAGAGAACTTGAAGACACAGTAATAAAAACTTCTACCCTAAGGGGAAAAAGGAAGTAAACAACTAAACAGCCTCAGCAACACTGCCACAGTATCAAGTGTATCCGCAGATGTGTGACTGGAGTCCAAGGGGAGAGAATGGAGGCAAAGGCAAAAGAAATACCTCAAGAAATAAGAGGCAAAAAATTTTCAAATCTGATAAAAACTATAAACCTATCAATCCAAAAGTTTCAGCAAACTCAAAGCAGGATAAAAAGGAAAAAAACCACACCATGGCATGTCATAATCAAATTGTTGAAAACCAGCAGTAAAAAGAAAATTCTAAAAGCAGCCAGAGAAAAAAAGCACACACTTCACAGAGGAATAGAGATGAATAAAGACAGACTTCCCGGGACTTCCCTGATGGTCCAGTGGTTAACAATCTACCTTCCAATGCAGGGGATGCAGGTTCAATCCCTGGTTGGGGAACTAAGATTCCACATGCCGCAGGGCAACTAAGCCTGCATGCCACAACTAGAGATCCCATGCGCCACAACTAGAGAGAAGCCCATGTGTGGCAACAAAAGATCTCACATGCCGCAACGAAGATCTCGCATGCCACAACTAAGACCTGACACAGCCAAATAAATAAATATTGGAAAAAAAAAAGAACCAATCAGAACCAATCAAGCCATATTGTTTAAAATGCAGAAAGAAAAAACTGTCAACCTAGAATTCTATAACCAGCAATATATCTTTCAAAAATGCAAGTGAGGGCCTCCCTGGTGGCGCAGTGGTTGAGAGTCCGCCTGCCGATGCAGGGGATACGGGTTCGTGCCCCGGTCTGGGAGGATCCCATATGCCGCGGAGCGGCTGGGCCCGTGAGCCATGGCCGCTGGGCCTGCGCGTCCGGAGCCTGTGCTCCGCAACGGGAGAGGCCACAACGGTGAGAGGCCCGCATACCGCAAAAATAAAAAAAATAAAAAAAAATGCAAGTGAAAAAAAAAATGCAAGTGAAGGGACTTCCCTGGTGGTCCAGTGGGTAAGACTCCGTGCTCCCATTGCAGGGGGTCCAGGTTTGATTCCTGGTCAGGGAACAAGATCCTACATGCTGCAACTAAGAGTTTGCTTGCCTCAACTAAAGACCCCGCATGCCACAACTAAGAAGTCCATGTGCCACAACTTAAAAAAAAAAAAAAAAGATCCCACATGCCACAACTAAGAACTGGCACAGCATAATTTTTTTTAAAAAATGCAAGTGAAGCAAACTATCAAACAAAAGCTGAAAGAATTCAACACAGTAGATTTACACTAGAAGAAATGTTAAAGTAAATTCTTCAAGCAGAAAATAACTACCAGACAGGAAACTACAATCTACAGAAAGCAAAGAATAAAAGTGGAAATAGTAAAACATGGATAAATATTCAAGACTTTTTTCTCATTTTTAAATTTCCTTGGAAAAACAACTGCGTGTAAAGTAAAAACAATACACTGTAAGGTTACAACATACACAGAGGCAAGATGTATGACAAATTGGCGGGAGATGGGAGTCCTGCCATGAGGCTCTCACGTTATACACGAAACAGGGTGACATCATGTGAAGGTAGACTGTGATACATATTGAGGACACATATTGTAAATCCTAGAGCGATTCACTAAAAATATAAAACAAAGGAACAGCTAATGAGATGACAGTGGAAACAAAATCAAATACCAAAAAATGCTAAATTAATACAAAAGAAGGTAGGCAAAGAGTAAAGAAGAAACAAAACATAGATGTGACAAATACTAACTAAGCAAAGAGCAAGAATTGAGAGCTACATTAAATGACCTAAACACTACAGTTAAAAGGCAAGGATTACCAAATTGAATTTTAAAAATAGGAAGACCCAACTTCCCTACATTTAAAAATAAAAATGTAGCTAGTTAAATGTAAAAGGGATGGACTTCCCTGGTGGCGCAGTGGTTAAGAATCCACCTGCCAATGCAGAGGACACAGGTTCAAGCCCTGGTCCTGGAAGATCCACATGCCGCGGAGCAACTAAGCCCGTGTGCCACAACTACTGAGCCTGTGCTCTAGAGCCCACGAGCCACAACTACTGAGCCCACGTGTCACAGCTACTGAAGCCTCCACGCCTAGAGCCCGTGCTCCGTAACAAGAGAAGCCACTGCAATAAGAAGCCCACGCACCGCAACAAAGAGCAGACCCCGCTCGCCACAACTAGAGAAAGCCCGCGCATAGCAACGAAGACCCCACGCAGCCAAAAATAAATAAATTTATTTTTTAAAAAAAGTAAAAGGGAGGGCTTCCCTGGTGGCGCAGTGGTTGAGAGTCCGCCTGCCGATGCAGGGGACGCGGGTTCATGCCCCCGTCTGGGAGGATCCCATATGCCGCGGAGCAGCTGGGCCCATGAGCCATGGCCGCTGAGCCTGCGCGTCCGGAGCCTGTGCTCCGCAACGGGAGAGGCCACAACAGTGAGAGGCCCGCATACAGCAAAAAAAAAAAAAAGTAAAAGGGAGAAGAAAGATACACCAAGCAATCACTAACTATAAGGAATCTGGAGAGGCCACATCAATATCAGACAAAACAGACTTCAGAACAAGGACTATTACAGAGATAAAAAGAACTTTTTTTTTTTTTTTGGCTGTGCCACTCAGTTTTCGGGATCTTAGTTCCCTGACCAGGGATTGAACCCGGGTGCCCTGCAGTGGAAGTGCAGAATCCTAACCACTGGACAGCAAGGGAATTCCCAAAGAAGACATTTTATAATGATATAAGGATCAATTCATCATGAAGACTTAACGATCCTACAAGAGCATACATGAAATTAAAGAACTTCAAGATAAAGCAAAAACTGAGAGAACTGAAAGGAGGAAGAGACAAATCTATAGAGCTGAAGGTTTCAATACTCCTTTCCCAAGAATTGATAGAACAACTGAAAAGAAAATCAGTAAGGACATAAAAGACCCAAATAACACTATTGACCACCTTATTTAAATGACATTTATAGAGCACGCCAACCAAAAGCAGAAAGACATTCTTCTCAAGTACACATGGAATTCTGAACAAAACAGACCCATATGCTGGGCTGCAAGTCTTAATAACTGTAAAAGGTTGCAATTTGCACCTAGGAAATGCAGAGTAAAACTACAATGAGGTACCACTACACACCCACTAAAATAACTAAAATCAGGAAGACTGACAATACTAAGTGCTGATGAGGATGTAGGGCAACTGGAATTCTCACAGATTGCTGCTGGCAATGTAAAATGGTACAACCTTTACGAAAACATGGCATGTTGGCAGTTTATCATAAAACCTACCTTTACTATGCACCCAGCAATTCCACTCTTACACAGATATGAAAACATACATCCACCCAAAGAATTGTCTGTGAATGTTCATAGCAGCACTAGTAACAGCCCAAAGCTGGAAACAACCCAAAAGTCCATCAACAGGTGGAAGAATAAAGTATGGTTCAACAGAAAAGGAACAAACTGCTGGTACACATGCAACAACACGGATGAGTCTCAGAAATACTATTTCAACAGAAGAAACCAGAGAGTAAGTAGAAGACTGGTTGCCCAGGGCCAGGGTGGGGTCTTGACTGCAAAGCGACATGAACTGCCTTCTTGGGGTGCTGGAAATTTTTTACACCTTAATAGTAGGGAAGGTGCATACATCTGTCAAAGCTCAAACTGGATACTTAAAATGGGTGTGTTTTATTGTATGTATATTATATCTCAATAAAGTTAACTCTTAAAAAAATTTTAGGGCTTCCCTGGTGGCGCAGTGGTTGAGAGTCTGCCTGCCGATGCAGGGGACGCGGGTTCGTGCCCCAGTCCGGGAAGATCCCACATGCCGCGGAGCGGCTGGGCCCGTGAGCCATGGCCGCTGAGCCTGCGTGTCCGGAGCCTGTGCTCCGCAACGGGAGAGGCCACAACAGTGAGAGGCCCGCGTACCGCCAAAAAAAAAAAAAAAAAAAAAAAAAAAAATTTTAAAGGAAGAATGAAAAGGTATACCATGAATAAAGAGATCAAGTTAACATTATTTAAAAACCATATAATTATTTACCGTTTTAGAAAACTCAAAAGAAACTGAAAAAGTAGTGAAGTATTCCATTACACACTAAACCTTGAAAACATTATGCTGAGTTAAAGACACTAGTCACAAAAGACCATATATTGCCTGATTCCACTATATGAAATGCACAGAATACACAAATCCACAGAGACAGATCGTCGTTACCAGGGACTGGACTGAGAGGGAACAGAAAGTGACCGCTGATGATGAGTATGAGTTTCTTTTTAGAGTGATGCAAATGGTCAGGAATTAGTGGTGATGGATGCACAACTCTGTGATATACTAAGAAACAATGAAGTATACATTTAAAAGGGTAAACTCTATGGCATGTAAAATTTATTTATTTATTTATTTATTTATTCTTTGCTGTGCCGTGAAGCTTGCAGGATTTTAGTTCCCTGACCAGGGATTGAACCCAGGCCCACTGAAGGGAAAGCATCAAGTCCTCACCACTGGACCGCCAGGGAATTCCCTATGGTATGTAAATTATATCACAATAAAGCTGCTATTTTTTGTTTGTTTGTTTGTTTGTTTGTTTGCGGTACACGGGCCTCTCACTGTTGTGGCCTCTCCTGTTGCAGAGCACAGGCTCCAGACACGCAGGCTCAGCGGCCATGGCTCACGGGCCCAGCCGCTCCGCGGCATGTGGGATCCTCCCGGACCAGGGCACGAACCTGTGTCCCCTGCATTGGCAGGCGGACTCTCAACCACTGCGCCACCAGGGAAGCCCCAAAGCTGCTATTTTTTAAAACGTGTGTATACATATATTCCACGGCAGTGTTGCCATTTACAAAATAAGTATACAAAGTATATTTTCGCTGTACACCAGCAAAAATCAGTTAGAAAACATGACAGATAGTTTCACAAGCCCAATGAAAGATAAAAAACATACTTAGAAAGAAACCTAAAAAAACTGTTCCCAGGAATCACCTAAAGAAAATTACCACACTTTACTGAGACACACAAAAGACGTGAATAATTTAGAGACACAATATTATGTTCTTAGAGAGGAAAATTCAATCTTGTAAAGATGTTGAATCTCCCTACATGAATTTGTGGATTTAACAGAATTTCAAAAGAATTTTCCGGGGGGTGATAAAATAATTCTGAAGTGCATCTGCATTAATGAAAGGGCAAGACAACAATGAGAAAAGTAAGAAGGTCGATTTCTGACAAAACAAATTACAATGCAATTAATGCAAACCAAAATGACAAGGATGAAAGAGCACAGAGCTAGATTAAGGGAACAGAATGGAAAGGCTAGAAACAAAGGCCAATATATGTGAGTATTTAACACACATTTACAATGGCATTTCACACTAGGGTTGGGGGTAGCCTGCTGGACCGTTCAACAAATGAGGCTCACAATAGGAATACGAAAAACAAACTTCTAAAGCAAACTACCAAAGGCCAAACACAAAAGAAGAGACTGATAGTTTTGACAATATACATATATTTTTAAAATTGAGTACACAAAATATACTATGTAATATTAAAAGGAAAAAGCAAACATCGTGAAGTAGGTCCAGGACCAGCATCCACGACTATTGTTTCCTTTTTCTAAAAGGAATCTTTTCCAGTTCGCTTTACATTAAACTCTCAAAACTCATTCAGATCACTCTGAACAACTCACAGTTAAGTGTTACTATTTTGTGATCCACTATGAAGACAGGTTTCGGGCAAGAATAAAGGCAGTGCCACAGGTCTAAGGTTGTGACTTAGAGAGATGAGGGTCACACCACCTTTCACCTCCTGAGCAACGGGCATTCCTAATGCGAACTGCCATGAACCCAAGATCGACCATAAAAGGTGGCCTGGGGAGCCCACCGCCCTGCCCTTCCCCTGCAGCACTGCCAGCCTCAGGCAAGCTCACGTCTCAGACATCAGATGCATTTTCCCTGTACCTGGCCCTCACCTAGTACCCACCAACCTTCAGTTACCACTCACGAGGCTTGCAAGCTTTCCCAGGAAGAAAGAAGACAGGGCTGATCCCAAAGAATCCTAGAATCCAGAATTTAGAGGATTTTTAAAGCATTTGTTTAAAACAGCCTTGAGGACTTGAAGATTTCTCATCATCTTCAATCTGAGGGTCTGAGTGGACTGTCTGCATTTAAATCTTGGCTGGAACACTAACTAGCTGTGTCTCCTTGGGTAAGTTAACCTCTCAGAACTCTGCTGTATTTTCTTCTCTGTAAACTGTGGTCAATAATAATGACCTTCCAGGACTTCCCTGGTGGCGCAGCGGTTAAGAATCCGCCTGCCAATGCCGGCTACACGGGTTCGAGCCCTGCTTTGGAAAGATCCCACATGCTGTGGAGCAACTAAGTCTGTGGGCCACAACTACTGAGCCTGTGTTCTAGAGCCTGCAAACCACTACTACTGAGCCCACGAGCCACAACTACTGAGCCTGCGTGCCAGATACTGAAGCCTGTGTGCCTAGAGCCCATGCTCCACAACAGGGGAAGACACCACAATGAGAAGCCCGCACACCACAATAAAGAGTAGCCCCTGCTCACCACAACCAGAGAAAAGCCTGCACCCAGCACCAAAGACCCAACACGGCCGAAAATTTTAAAAATAAATAATAATTTAAATTTTTTTTAAATAAATAAACTGTGTGTGCAAAAAAAATAATAATGATGATGATGAACTTCCACAGGTATTACAAGGTTACTGTAATGATTAAATTAACTGATTCATTTAAAAATTGTTTAGAACAAGGTAATAACATCGAGTGAATGGATATGAATGGACAATTCACAAAGGGAGAAATACTGTGCAAATGTAACAATAAATGTTAAAAAAAAAAATTCACCCTCACTAGGAAACAACAAAATGCAAAATAAAAGCACATGATCCCTTTTCATCCTTTAATAGATAACTTTATGTTGGTAAAGATTTCAAATATTCAAATCCAGTCTTGGCAACAATGTAAAGAAAAGGACACTTCAATATACTGTGGATGGAAACATAAGGTGAATTTGAAGTATCAAAAGCCCACCACTTCCACCTCCTGAAAATTACTCTAACAAAATATCTGGAAATTGCGGAAAGAGGTGTGTTAAGGATGTTTGTTGGGCTATTTGCAAGAGTACAAAACTGGACAAAACAGGAGTCCACACACATCTGCCGCTCACTGCTCCTAACACCCAGTAAAATAAAAGTATAGCTGCACAAAACGGAAAGTCCTGACCAGCTGCAAGAATAGGGAGAAAGCGGTTGTAAAGACTTCTAGGAGAGGGACTTCCCTGGCGGTCCAGTGTTTACGACTTTGCCTTCCATTGCAGGGGGTGTGGGTTTGATCCCTGGTCAGGGAGCTAGGAGTCCACATGCCTCATGGCCAAAAAACACAAAACATAAAACAGAAGCATTATTGTAACAAATTCAATAAAGACTTTAAAAATGGTCCACATCAAAAAAAAAAAAAAAGACTTCTGGGAGAAAGGCAGCTCCAAATTAAGCAGGCAGAGAGCTCAGAGTCAGCAGGTGCAGTGGGGCCCAAAGCAGGGAGGGGTCTGCGATCGCTTTAGGCCCAGAATCACTCACCAGGGACCAAACTCTGAACAAATACTCAGGTATATGAAGGATTCTCCATATAGCTGTTACAACTGCTAACAGCTATAAAAGAGGAAATCGACAGTAACACAATAATAGTGGGGGACCTTAACACCTCACTTACACCAAAGGACACATCATCCAGACAGAAAATTAATAAGGAAACACAAGCTTTAAATGACACAATAGACCAGATAGATTTAATTGATATTTATAGGACATTCCATCCAAAAACAGCAAATTACACTTTCTTCTCAAGTGCACATGGAACATTCTCCAGGATAGATCACATCTTGGGTCACAAATCAAGCCTCAGTAAATTTAAGAAAATTGAAATTATATCAAGCATCTTTTCTGACCACGATGCTATGAGATTAGAAATCAATTACAGGGAAAAAAAACGTAAAAAACACAAACACATGGAGGCTAAACAATACGTTACTAAATAACCAAGAGATCACTGAAGAAATCAAAAAGGAAATCAAAAAATACCTAGAGACAAATTACAACAAAAACACGACAATCCAAAACCTATGGGATGCAGCAAAAGCAGTTCTAAGAGGGAAGTTTATAGCAACACAAGCCTACCTCAAGAAACAAGAAAAGTCGCAAATAAACAATCTAACCTTACACCTAAAGGAACAACAGAAAGAAGAACAAACAAAACCCAAAGTTAGTAGAAGGAAAGAAATCATAACAATCAGAGCAGAAATAAATGAAATAGAAACAAAGAAAACAATAACAAAGACCAATAAAACTAAAAGCTGGTTCTTTGAGAAGATAAACAAAATTGATAAACCATTAGCCAGACTCATCAAGAAAAAGAGGGAGAGGACCCAAATCAATAAAATTAGAAATGAAAAAAGAGAAGTTACAATGGACACCACAGAAATACAAAGCATCCTAAGAGACTACTACAAGCAACTCTATGCCAATAAAATGGACAACCTGGAAGAAATGGACAAATCCTTGGAAAGGTATAACCTTCCAAGACTAAACCAGGAAGAAATAGAAAATATGAACAGACCAATCACAAGTCATGAAATTGAAACTGATTAAAAATCTGCCAACAAACAAAAGTCCAGGACCAGATGGCTTCACAGGTGAATTCTATCAAACATTTAAAGAAGAGCTAACACCCATCCTTCTCAAACTCTTCCAAAAAATTGCAGAGGAAGGAACACTCCCAAACTCATTCTATGAGGCCACCATCACCCAGATACCAAAACCAGACAAAGATACTACAAAAAAAGAAAATTACAGACCAATTATCTGACGAATATAGATGCAAAAATCCTCAACAAAATACCAGCAAACAGAATCCAACAACACATTAGAAGGGTCATACACCATGATCAAGTGGGATTTATCCCAGGGATGCAAGGATTCTTCAATATACGCAAATCAATCAATGTGATAAACCATACTAAAAAACTGAAGAATAAAAACCATATGATCATCTCAACAGATGCAGAAAAAGCTTCTGACAAAATTCAACAACCATTTATGATAAAAACTCTCCAGAAAGTGGGCACGGAGGGAACCTACCTCAACATAATAAAGGCCATATACAACAAACTCACAGCCAACATCATTCTCAATGGTGAAAAACTGAAAGCATTTCCTCTATGATCAGGAACAAGACAAGGATGTCCACTCTCACCACTATTATTCAACATAGTCTTGGAAGTCCTAGCCACAGCAATCAGAGAAGAAAAAGAAATAAAAGGAATCCAAATTGGAAAAGAAGAAGTAAAACTGTCACTGTTTGCAGATGACATGATACTATACATAGAGAATCCTAAAGATGCCACCAGAAAACTATTAGGGCTAATCAATGAATTTGGTAAAGTTGCAGGATACAAAATTAATGCACAGAAGTCTCTTGCATTCCTATACACTAACAACAAAAAATCAGAAAGAGAAATTAAGGAAACAATCCCATTCACCACTGCAACAAAAAAAATAAAATACCTAGGAATAAACCTACCTAAGGAGGTAAAAGACCTGTACTTAGAAAACTATAAGACACCGATGAAAAAAATCAAAGATGACACAAACAGATGGAGAGATATACCATGTTCCTGGATTAGAAGAGTCAATATTGTGAAAATGTCTATATTACTCAAAGCAATCTACAGATTCAATGCAATCCCTATCAAATTACCAGTGGCATTTTTTTACAGAACCAGAAGAAAAAATCTTAAAATTGGTATGGAGACACAAAAGACCCCAAATAGCCAAAGCAGTCTTGAGGGAAAAAAACGGAGCTGGAGAAATCAGACTCCCTGACTTCAGACTATACTACAAAGCTACAGTAATCAAGACAGTATGGTACTGGCACAAAAACAGAAACATAGATCAATGGAACAGGATAGAAAGCCCAGAGATAAACCCACGCACCGATGGTCAACTAATCTATGACAAAGGAGGCAAGGATATACAATGGAGAAAAGACAGTCTCTTCAATAAGTGGTGCTGGGAAAACTGGACAGCTACATGTAAAAGAATGAAATTAGAACACTCCCTAACACCATACACAAAAATAAACTCAAAATGGATTTGAGACCTAAATGTAAGACCGGACATTATAAAACTCTTAGAGGAAAACATAGGAAGAACACTCTTTGACATAAATCACAGCAAGATCTTTTTTGATCCACCTCCTAGAGCAATGGAAATAAAAACAAAAATAAACAAATGGAATTTAATGAAACTTAAAAGCTTTTGCAAAGCAAAGGAAACTACAAACAAGATGAAAAGACAACCCTCAGAATGGGAGAAAATATTTGCAAATGAAACAACGGACAAAGGATTACTCCCCAAAATATATAAACAGCTCATGCAGCTCAATATTAAAAAATCAACCCAATCAAAAAATGGGCAGAAGGGCTTCCCTGGTGGCGCAGTGGTTGAGAGTCCAGCTGCTGATGCAGGGGACACGGGTTCGTGCCCCGGTCCAGGAAGATCCCACATGCCATGGAGCAGCTGGGCCCGTGAGCCATGGCCGCTGAGCCTGCACGTCCGGAGCCTGTGCTCCACAACGGGAGAGGCCACAACAGTGAGAGGCCCGCATACTGCAAAAAAAAAAAAAAAAAAAAAAAAGTGCAGAAGACCTAAATAGACTTTCTCCAAAGAAGACATACAGATGGCCAAGAAGCACATGAAAAGCTACTCAACATCACTAATTATTAGAGAAATGCAAATCAAAACTACAGTGAGGTTATCAGCTCACACCAGTTAGAATGGGCATCATCAGAAAATCTACAAACAACAAATGCTGGAGAGGGTGTGGAGAAAAGGGAACCCTCTTGCACTGCTGGTGGGAATGTAAATTGACACAGCCACTATGGAGAACAGTATGGAGGTTCCTTAAAAAACTAAAAATAGAATTACCATATGACCCAGCAATCCCACTACTGGGCATATACCCAGAGAAAACCATAATTCAAAAAGACACATGCACCCCAATGTTCATTGCAGCACTATTTACAATAGCCAGGTCATGGAAGCAACCTAAATGCCCATCAACAGATGAATGGGTAAAGAAGATGTGGTACATATATACAATGGAATATTACTCAGCCATAAAAAGGAATGAAATTGGGTCATTTGTAGAGACGTGGATGGATCTAGAGACTGTCATACAGAGTGAAGTAAGTCAGAAAAAGAAAAACAAATATCGTATATTAATGCATACATGTGGAACCTAGAAAAATGGTACAGATGAACCAGTTTGCAGGGCAGAAATAGAGACACAGATGTAGAGAACGTATGGACTCCAAGGAGGGAAACTGGCGGGCGGGGGATGAATTGGGGGACTGGGATTGACATATATACACTAATATGTATAAAATAGATAACTAACAAGAACCTGCTGTATAAAAAAATAAATAAATAATTCAAAAAGAAAAAACATCCCCTAAAGAAAAGAAAAAGAAAATGCTCCAACTTACAAAACAGAAGCACAGGAGCCCTTGTCTGCATCCATTTGGTCTGAAACACGGACAGAACCAGCAAGATGAAAAGACCAAATTACAAAGAAAAGCTGACCCCAGGGGAAAGAGGAGAACCTCGGGAACAGTAGAGAACAGCCAGAACTCAGCTCAGAGAGACTCGGAAAGACAGCACAGCCCTCACGGAAGAACAGAGACCAGGAAAGCAGGTGATTCCAGTGCTTCCCTCAGCAACCCCCCACCTCCAAACCCCAGTAAATCAACAAAGAGAAACAAATCCACAGGGAAAAAGAGAACAGAAGAAACAGTAGCTAAGAGACTTCAGCAGTGACTTCCAAGTTGTAACTGAGCTGCACAGGGGAAGTACAGAAGCAGAGCCCAGCGGTGGGTCACAGCTGGGAGGCCAGAGGCCTGAGGTGCCGGGGACAGCCCAGGGTAGGACAAAGGTGGGGCTGAAAACAGGAGGAGTGGTCCAAGGCTCCAGGCCACAGCACCGTGTCCATACAGGCAGAAGACTAAAGATTTACTTTTTTTAAAAAAATAAATTTATTTATTTTATTTTTGGCTGCGTTGGGTCTTCCTTGCTGCACACGGGCTTTCACTAGCTGCGAGCGGGGGCTACTCTTCGTTGCGATGCGTGGGCTTCTCATTGCGGTGGCTTCTCTCGTTGCGGAGCACGGGCTCTAGGCGTGCGGGCTTCAGTAGTTGTGGCTCGCTGGCTCTAGAGCACAGGCTCAGTAGTTGTGGCACTCAGCCTTAGCTGCTCTGCAACATGCGGGATCTTCCCGGACCCAGGCTCAAACCCATGTCCACTGCACTGGCAGGCGGATTCTTAAGCACTGCGCCACCAGGGAAGCCCTAAAGGTTTACTCTTGAGAATGGAGAATACCACGGTCACTAGCCATATTTGGGTTTTTTTAACTTAAATCAAATAAAATTTAAGATTCAAAGAAAAAAACAAAAAATAAAATAAAATTCAGTTCCTCAGTCATACGAGCCATATTTCAAGTGCTCCACAGTCACATGTGGCTAGTGGTGACCTTATCAGACAGCACAGATCTAGGACATTCCATCATTGCACAGAGCTATCCTGGACAGAGGTGTCCTGAAGAGGGTAGGCTGAAGGGCTTAGGGCTGGAAGCCAGGCTCGGTGCCCGACTCAAAAGGGAATTCTGGGCCAGGAGGCCCACAGCAGGACCCTCCCCACAGGGCCACAGGGCCCAGCAGCTGGGGGTGTGCTCCCCAGGGAGGAAAACTGGGCCTGTAAGACAACTTTGAAATATACCAAACCAAGGACAAGCACTCTTATAAAGTAAAAAACAACTGTCAAAATAAATTCAAAAATAAATAAATAAATAAATAAATAATTCAAGAACATCTTCTACATGCAAAACAAAGGTCCAAAAGCAGAACTATAAGGGAAAAGCTTAGGGACCCAGAGGATCACTCCTGGAAATTCACAGGCACACCAGAAGAAGGCAGGGCAGAGAAACGATCTAAAACACACCAGAAGTAAAGTTCCCCGTACCAAAGGATGCAAGTCTTCAGCCTAAAATTCTCCAGCTAATGCCCAGCATATGACAAAAAAGCCTTGAGCGAGTCATACCCTCCTAAAATATCAGGTTCTAGAAAAGCCTCCTGAAAAAGAAACTCAGACTTGGACATGGCATAACTGGATGAGGGAAGACGATGGACCCATGCCTTCCATCCCCACCCAGCCAAGCTGCCAACCACGCATGAAATGTATTTATTCTGCCTGAGATAGCTGAGAGTTCAGAAAACTTACCTTCTACCAAACCTGTTAAAAAAGAAACACCAGCACGCACAGCACCAGCCCACTTTTTAAAAGGCACCTGTGTGCACACTGAGGCTAACCCTTGGGGCCTCCCTGGTGATGTGTCTAAGATCTCCACAGCCCTGGGGGCAAGCAGCGCTGATGACCCCATATCACGGGCAAGAGAACTCAGGCACAGAGCAGCTAAGTGGCAGAGCTGGGATGTAAATCTAGGCGGTCTAGCCCCGGGGTTCGGGACCCTAACCCCCATCCCATGCTACCCTTCAACTGAAGTTACTATCGCTACCTTCCTCCTTCTCAGGTTCACTGCCAGGAGCAGGTGTTACTACTGTAGGCCCCACTAATGAGTAAGACCTGGGCACTTTATCCTGATACCCTCTGCTGTGCACAGGCGCGCGCGCACGCACACACGCGCACGCACACACACACACACACACACACACTCCATGCACCAAGGCCTCTGCGATCATCTGTAACTGAACGATCAAAAATCAAAATCCTCAGCCTCTATTCTTACCTAGGTGTGGGTCCAACAGGTGAGGCTGCTCCTGATATCTGTCCATTATTACTAAAAAGAAAAACAATGTGAGAATTAGCATGCACATGAGCCTCGGAAACACTCGAGTTTTCCCACACTGACTTGCAGGGCAGCTCCCAAGAGCACAGGCCAGCTGGAGTGAGCCCCCACCCACCCACTTCCTCAGGGCCACTGTGCCCTGGCCTCTGCTCTCTGCTTGCTCAGCACACCTTCCTCTCAGGTCCTCGCTTCTTCCTTTCTTCACGGCCTGCTGACAGCCAAGCTGAGCTCTCCCCTTCATTAGACACACACCTTCCACACCCTTCACTCTCCTCTGCTACACACACCAAGCCATGTGCCCTCCCAGCCCTCACACCACGGCCTCCTTAATCCCAGGCAGCCTGGTTTCCACTCCTACCAGCAGCTAGAACTGCTCCTATCAGATCCCACGACCACTTGGGTTATGGCAGTTCTTATGCACCACACACCTCCACATCTGACCAGTCCCTAGGAATGGGAAAGTGGGCTTTCACTGGTCTCTGGATATACACGTCACCCTCAGGACAGTTCTACGCCAGAGGTATTTTCAGTGCTAACCGCAGCCGACAGCCAAAGAAACCGCACAATCAAGCAATTAGCCCAAGTGGCAGAGGGGTATTCAAGCCCAGGGTCGAGTTGCCGAAGTGTGTGCTCCTTCCACTCAGCCAGCCACACTGCCCCCTCCTGAAGTTCAGAGTTGTCATTACAAACCCATGAACACAAAATTATATGGAAATTTCTTTAGCTAAAAGGGTCCACGAGGGCGGTTTTACTGAATCACAAAACCCTACGTAGTTATCTAATCACGGGATCCTAAGGAGTCATTTGGAAATCAGTTACCCGTTACAGACAACTGCAAGGGTCCGTCTAAACTTGGAGAACCTAGACTAATAACTGAGCATCCTACGGTGCGCCTATCCGATATCCTGCGCTGTCCTGCAGTCTTGGCAGAGCCATGGGCGCTGCCTACAGCTAAGGCTCTGGGTGGGGGCCCCACAACCGCACAGCCAGCCCGGTCCCCGCCCGCTCCAACCTGTTCTCGCCTCTCTTGCTCCCACTGCCCCGTCCACACAGGTGTCTCGGAGGAAATGCTCTTTGCTGTGGTCCTAGGGCAGGCTGGGAACAGGACTGGGAGACGAGCCGCCCAGGGGAGGTCCACCCGCCCCCTCCTGACGGAGGTCGGCCAGAAAGCCCACTGCCCTCCACCTCTCACGCGCGCCCGTGTCTGGAACCGCAAGAAAGGAGACCTGCACAGCCTGCGCTGCCCCCCTCCCCTCCTCCGGCCCGCGCGCACCCCGGAACCGTTCCAGGGCGCCCTCCCGGGCCGCGCGGTCTCCAAGCACCGCCGGTAGGCGGCCGAGCAGCTCCTTCGTCTCCGCGCTCTCGCCGAAAGACTCGAGAGAGGCGCCGCAGGCCAGCGCCACGTCCTCCGCCGCATCCTCCGCCCGGTCCTCCACCGGATCCTCCACGGCGCCCACGGCCGGCTCCTCGCTCAAGGCCATCTTCGGCGGCCGGACGGTGCCCGCAGACTCGCAGCCGGCTCCACACGCGCGCGGGGCGCGGGGCGTGGAACACGAGGCACCGAACGCTCAAGACTGCTGAGACGGAGAAAGCGGCAATGACGCCGGCCCCGCCCCACGACCTCCGACCCTGCGCGCCGGCCCCGCTACAGAGCGCGCCGGCCGCCAAAATACTTCGCGCGGAGGCGGTGCCGAGCTCGAGTGGGGCGGGGCCAAAGGGCTGGGTGGGGCGACAAGATCCCACAAGCCGGCTGCGCAGCCTTCCCCGAGCACGCGCGCAGAGTTCAGGACCCGGGGGTCTTTCTGCTAAGCCGTCTGCAGGTGCGCAGGGCTGCAGTGGGCGTGGCTCCAGCTCGCTAGACAGGCACTTTCCAGACAACAGATGAGTGGGCGCTCGTAAAGCCCCGAAATAATTGGTGATTCGGCAGGAGTGATAACGGCGCGGCTCAGGTCTTCCGAGACGCGCACAAGGGTGGCCGAGGTGCCCGGCAGCCCCGCCCTTCCACGGTGGCAGCCTTACACGCCGACCCCCTGGACACCCCGACACCCTGACCACTCCAGGCACCCGCCAGGACACACCCCTTACCCAAGGCTACCGCCCCCCCCCACATACACACACCCTTCTTATTGAGCAAAAAACACCAGCTGCAAAACGGAGCGCGGGAGAGCGGCTGAGAAGTGGCTGCAGCACATGGCGGGTGGGGGGGGGGTCTTTCTTCCACCTGTCCGCCTCAGTAAGGTGGACTTGGAGCCCTGCTCAGCCCCAGAGATACTGCTCAAGAGGTGGGCCCATCTCATGGTCCCCAACTCTGCCTAAGCCAGAAACAGGAGACCCGAATCCACAGGGGGCCATGACACCAAATTCCACCTAAGCAAACCCCAGATCTGTGTGAATTTCTGTACAACTATCATGAAAGTATCCAAACTCCAAGTTCCCCCCAGATTGGAATAGGTAATGAGCCTGCCGGAGACCTTTCAGGTGGTCTGGGCCCCCATAAATTAACCCAGCTGCATGGAGGACGGAGACGCAGGTGAAACTAAGACACACACAGTTCCATCCCTGAAACCACCATGGGCTTTATTCATCTCTGAAGCCGCCTCTGGTGCTGCCGCCCTGGTCCTTTGGCAAGCGGCTGGGCAGGGGGCACAGGCTGGCTGCTACTTGAGAAGCTTCCTCATGGTGCCCAGGGATGGGCTCCTGTACTGCTTCCCGAAGTGGTTCCAGTGATTCAGGTAGTTAAAGAGCTGATAGAGCAGCAGCCGCCTGTCAAACCCTGGAGCCTTGGGGACCTTCTGGTGGTAGGCGGTGAAGAAGGGCCTGGGAAACCCCCCGAACATCAAGGCAATCGCCAGTTCAAACTCAGAATGACCGTAGAAGGAGGCCGGGTCGTAAATAATGGGGCCGGTGTCGTCCTCGGCCACATTTCCTGACCAGAGATCCCCATGAAGAAGGGCGGGGACAATCTCTAGGCCACAAAACAATTCTGGGATCTTCACCTAAGAAAATAATTATTGTACACAGAGTTATCACAGGCCTGGGAGCCACAGTCTCCTCATCCAGTACTTGGAAATAAGGCAAAGACGACCTTGTGTTTGCTCAGGGTCCAACCACCACTTTGTACCAAGCCCAGGGATAAGGATCCTCTGACTCCAGGGAAATGTAATTTTGTCTTAGTATTTACTACTAATTTAGGTCCAGAAGCAGTACAATATTAATGATCTCCATACAGTAGAGTAGAGAACCTCAGATGTTATGGTTTTATTGTCATGTAGCATATGAACTGTATAGCCTGAGTGGAGTCTTTCTGTATGGAACTTAGCAAACTTTCTGCGCTATTCTTTTATTTCACAGCACATATATATCTGCACCTCTTTTGTAGCCTGATTACTTCAGCAATGAGTTAAATAAAATTTCTTTGATGCATGCTGATAGACTGATATGCGAGTTTGTTTTTAACATTTTGAGAGTTACGTTTTGAAACCAATCACTCTGGTTTCAAAGTGCTACCCACACCTGCTCCCCACACCTGCTCTAAGAGGTAAGAAGTTTGTGCCTTGGTGAAAAAAACAGCATAAGAATGGACAAGAAAGTAATAGTAAATGCCACCATTTACAAGCCAAACACCTACATTTCACATGAGCAAAGTTTGAGGTTAAGTAACTGGTGACCAAGCAGGTGAGAGGTGCACTCAGGGGTCAAGTATGCCCTCAGGTCCCATCCCCTTCTCAGTTTCCCCATCAAGCCAACAGTCAGGACACTTATGGGTCCACGACTTGACCAGCTCCGCTCCAGGCTCAGCAGTCCCCACTCTGGCTTTGTTCTAGCTGGGGGCCCCACACAAATGTGGTAGGCTCATAAGAGAACAGCCCCTCTCCCAGAGGATAATTGCTGTGCCCACCTGTAGCTGTGACCAGAGTTCTCGTGCCTCTCGGTCAGCATAGTCCTTCTCAATGAGGTCCAGCTGTGCTTGGAGCCGGTGCCGGGTGAAGAAGGTTGGCCAGTCATCCTGCCACTCGTTCACCTGAGCAACAAGGGAAAGGAGGGGCTGGTGCTGCAGCTGGTGGTCACAGGACAGAGTTATGCATGGCATCTGCCTAAACCCTAAAGCAACCACTAAAAGAGCACAGCAAATGTTATCGCTGTCCAACAAGGGAGATAAGATGGAATCATTAAAAATACTTACTTAGGGACCTCCCTGGTGGTGCAGTGGTTAGGAATCTGCCTGCCAATGTAGGGGACACGGGTTCAGGCCCTGGTCCGGGAGGATCCTGTGTGCCGCGGTGCAACTGGGCCCATGCGCCACAGCTGCTGAGCCTGCGCTCTAGAGACCGCGAGCCACAACTACTGAAGCCCACACACCTGGAGCCCATGCTTCCCAACAGGAGAAGCCGTCGCAGTGGGAGGCCTGCACGCCTCAACGAACAGAGGCCCCGCTCGCCGCAGCTGGAGAAGGCCTGCGCGCACAGCAACGAGGACCCAACGCAGCCAAAAATAAATAAGTAAATAAAATTTTTAAAAATACTTAGTTAATTCGAAAGAGGGATAAAGAATAAAAGGGGAGCAAAGAACAGAGAAGACAAATAAAAAAGAAATGACAACAGTTCCAAACCTAACCATATCAATAAGTACATTAAAAGTTAATTCGAAAGAGAGCATAAAGAATAAAAGGTGGGGGGCTTCCCTGGTGGCGCAGTGGTTGAGAGTCCGCCTGCCGATGCAGGGGACGCGGGTTCGTGCCCCGGTCTGGGAGGATCCCACATGCTGCGGAGCGGCTGGGCCCGTGAGCCATGGCCGCTGAGCCTGCGCGTCCGGAGCCTGTGCTCCACAACGGGAGAGGCCACAACGGTGACAGGCCCGCGTACCGCAAAAAAAAAAAAAAAAAAAAAAAGAATAAAAGGTGGGACTTCCCTGGTGGTGCAGTGGTTAAGAATCCGCCTGCCAGGGCTTCCCTGGTGGCACAGTGGTTGAGAGTCCGCCTGCCGATGCAGGGGACATGGGTTCGTGCCCCGGTCCGGGAAGATCCCACGTGCCGCGGAGCGGCTGGGCCTGTGAGCCATGGCCGCTAAGCCTGCGTGACCGGAGCCTGTGCTCCGCAATGGGAGAGGCCACAACAGTGAGAGGCCCGTGTACCGCAAAAAAAAAAAAAAAAAAAGAATCCGCCTGCCAATGCAGGGCACACAGGTTCGAGCCCTGGTCCGGGAAGATCTCATATGCCGCGGAGCAACTAAGCCCATGCGCCACAACTACTAAGCCTGCGCTCTAGAGCCCGCGAGCCACAACTACTGAGCCCACATGCCACAACTACTGAAGCCCATACGCCTAGAGCCCAACAAGCTGCAACAAGAGAAGCCACTGCAATGAGAAGCCTGCGCACCGCAATGAAGAGTAGCCCCCGCTCGCAGCAACTAGAGAATGCCCACACGCAGCAATGAAGACCCAACAACGAAGACCCAATGCACCAAAAAATAAATAAATTTATAGAAACAACAACAATAAAGAAAAAAGAATAAAAGGGGAGCAGAGAACAGATAAGACAAATCAAAAAGAAATGACTGTTCCAAACCCAACCATATCAATAAGTACATTAAATGTCTAAACACCCCAGTTAAATGACAAGAGATCAACAGGTTAGAAAAATAAAGCAATTATTTTTAATCCAATTATATTTTTTAACCAAATTATAAGCTGTGTACAAGAAATGCACTTTATATATAAAAACAGAAACAGGTTAAAAGGATAGAAAAAATAAATCATGCTAACACTAGTCAAAAGAAAGCTGGAGGGCTTCCCTGGTGGCACAGTGGTTAAGAATCGCCTGCCAATGCAGGGGACACAGGTTCGAGCCCTGGTCCGGGAAGATCCCATATGCCACGGAGCAACTGGGCCTGCATGCCACAACTACTGAGCCTGCGCTCTAGAGCCCGTGAGCCACAACTACTTAAGCCCACGCGCCTAGAGCCCGTGCTCCGCAACAATAGAAGCCACCGCAATGAGAAGCCTGCGCACAGCAATGAAGAGCCAACACAGCCAAAAATAAAAATAAATTAAATAAATTAAATTTTTTTAAAAAAAGAAAGCTGGAGTAGCTATATTAATATGGAAGTAAATTTCAGAGCAAAGAATATCACCAAGTATAAAGAAAGTCATCTCACTGTGGAAAGGAAGTCAACTGATGAGGAAGATATAATAATCCTAAACAATTATGTCCCTAATATATGGCAAATAAGCACATGAATAGATGCTCCACATCCTTAGTCATCAGGGAAAATAGAACCTCACTGAGATACCTCACAATCACTAGGATGGCTACAATTTTAGGAAAAGGAAAATACCAAGTATGCGAGGATGCCAAGGACCTGGAACGTTCATACGCTGATGGTGTGAATGTAAAATGGTATAACCACTTTGGAAAATATTTTGGTAGTTTCTTAAAAAGTTAAATATAAGCCTACATTTGACCTAGTCATTGGCTCCTAGGTACTTACCCAAAATAAATGGAAGCATTTGTCCACACAAACTCTTGCACATGAAGGCTCATAGCGGCTTTATTTGTGAAAGCAAAACCCGGAAACAACTCAGATGTCCATCAACAGATGAATGGATAAACACACTGTGGTTTATCATACAATGGAATGGACTTTTGACACAGGCAACAACATGGATGAATATCAAAATGTTTGTGCTAAGTAAAAGAAGCCAGACAAAAAGGAGTACACACCATATGATTCCATTTATATTAAATTACACAAAATGCAAACCTATCTATGGTGATAGAAAACAGATCAGCAGTTGCCAGGGGCAGGGAAGGGCAGGAGGAAAACATTACAAAAGGGCAGGAGGACACTTTTTTGGTGATGGATATACTCATTGACCTGACTGCGGTTAGCAGTTCACAGGCACATACATATGTCAAAACTTACCAAACTGTACATTTTAAATAGGTGCAGTTTATTTTATGTCAGTTATACTTTAATAGAGTTGTTTAAAAAAAAGATGCAAAGCTTATTTTATACAAAGGGTTACTTTGTGAAATTCCTTAAGGGAGGAACTTTCCGGAGAGCATGCATCTCTGGTCAGCATCCTCAGCATGGAGACTCCCTGTGCAGAGGGTTGTGGTGGCTGAGGCCCTGGGTTCACCCCCTTGGTGCTAGGTGCACCTCAAGAGAAGGCGGGAGGCCTCCTCCCCAAACACCCTGAGGCGTATGGGATGGCATGCCCTCATGCCCCATCTGCCTGCCCAGGCCCCTAGTGTCCCAGCCTCGGTCTACCTCCTAGATGACCAGGTCATGAAGACACAGACTGTGTGTTTGGAGCTGGAGACCAGCACTGGCTAGCCCTCCACCTGAACCAATGGGCCATGATCCCCTCACCCATGAAAAGACATGACCTTCCCCTGAGCTACCAAAGGCGGGGCTGCCTGGGTGCATAGCTGGTGGGAGGACCCAGCTTTCACCTGGACCAGGATGTGTGGCGGTCAGGATGTGTGGGTCAGGATGTGTGGCGGTCAGGGCCTATGCTCTGAAGCCAGACAGGGCCAAACCCTGGCCCCTCCGCTTACCAGCTGCATGACTCAGGCACCACCTGGCTTCTCTGCACATCATTTTCCTCATCTATAAAACGGGTCAATGGCAACCCGCCCCCTGATGTTGCGATGGCAACTGGGGAGTTGAGTCGGACACAGCAGCAAACAAACTGTGTCAGTCCTCTGACGGAGCCAATGGCCCCAACGGGACTCAGCTCTCTAGATGCCACCATTCAGGGTTGCCCCATGAACGGCTACAGCCCCTAAGGGCCCACTCAGTCCTCCCAAGGAGCAGGGAGCCTCTTGAAACTTCAGGCTGGTCCATCCGTGCTATGTCCATCGGACACTACATCCAGTACCATCTTGTCACAGCACAAGGAGGTGGACCAGGTGTCCTCCCAGGTTTCCTGCCCCTTCCTGGCTGGGCTGCAGCTAAACCAGGTTGGTTCACTGATGCTGGACTCTGAAGGGGCACTCGGGGGCTGCCTGTGTCCCTAACAGGCCAGCCCCATCCTCACCTGCTTCACACATCAGGGTTCTGTGTACAAGTTCATTCCTCAGCTCTTGAAAAGCCACTGTGTGAGGTCAACCAAATCTCTGTAGACTCATAGCTCTTAAACTCAACATCTGAAGCAGGATAACAAGGCACATTTGGCCATACTGGCCTGGGACCACACTATTATACTGGTCACTAGCTCCAGACAGGTGTGTAACCCCCAGGGGAGCTGGCTTCAGCAGAGATTCATAGGGTCTTAACAAGCCTGGTAAACTACTGGGTACTGTTCTAGGGACCCCAGATGTGAGGGCTACCCCTTGACTAAGATCCCTAAATCTGCCTCCAGCTTCCTAAGGATCTTGCCCCTAGTGACCTCCACTTGGAAGAATAGCCCTCTGCCCACATCAGGCAGACATAAAAGTGTATCTATTGTACACTATGATTCCATGTATACGAAATGTCCAGAATAGGCAAATCCTAAAGACAGAAAGAGATAGATTCATGGCTGCCGGTGACTGAGGGCGGGGGAATGGGGAGTGACTACTAATGGGTACGTGGCTTTTCTTTGGGGTGATGAAAATGTTTTGGAGTCAGATAGTGGTGATGGCTGCGTAACACTGTGAATATATTAAAAATCACTGAACTGTACACTTTAAAAGTGACATTTATGTCACTGAATTACCTCTCAATAGTACTAATAGTTTTTTTTTCAATAGTACTAATAATCTTTAAGGGCCCCAGGAGACGGGCTGAGTGACCAGGACTTAGTCCCTGACCTCTAATGCTGCCTTACCCCCACCCACTTCCGTCCTCCACACTTAGCACATGCCCTCCTGTGATATGGCCTTTGCACCTGCTGTTTCCTCTGCTCAGAATGCTCTTCTACCTGCCCCACAGCTCCCCACCTCCTCTGAGCTCTGCTCAGTGAACCTCGACATCTACTCTCCCCAGCCCATGTATCACAACTCACACTCTGCTTTCAGAAATCAGGTAGTCAGATTTGCTGGTGCCCAGTGGACTGGCACTCTGTCACACACAAGGGGTGGGGTGACCAGCACTGGGGTGTCAGGAACTAAGCAGAAGCATCCTCGCCCAGGCACTCACCTGTGGGATGAAGCCGCAGCACGTCACCGTGTGGAAGCCGAACTTGGTCACATACTGGGGCCCGGCACCCTCAGCCCTCTGGCCTGTCAACAGAAAGTGCTGTTTGTCTTTCTCTTAAATGTCAGACCTCAGCAGAGCATCAGGATGGGCCTGGGCTGCACTGCTGGAACATGGGTGGCTGAGGATATACTACACATGGTAGCAATTGGTCCACACATGGACCAGCAAGGACACGCCTATCTCAAGCACACTGGACAGCAGAGCTGGATATAAAAGGGGTCATGAGCTGATTCTACTAGCTTATCATCAAAATTCTTATTTAACAATCTCTTTTTTCACACTGCAGTCTACAGGCAGGTGGTGTGCAACCCAACCCATTACTGAAATGTACCCCCTAAGCACCAACCCAGGGTAGATGCACCCAGGTCAAGGGTGCACAATAGCAGTCTGAACATACCCACTCTGTTCTCCTCCTCCCTCAACTTCTCCCTGAGCTTCTGGTTGTAAAGGTGCAAATCTGCCATCTGGTCTCCAAGTTTTGATGCCTGACTGAGGAAAGAAGAAATGCAGCCAATTAAAATAAGAAACAACAACCAGCTCGCATGTTCCATTTTGAGAAATGTTTTAAATACCTTAAAAATTACTCTCTGTTCTTTAAAAACTAAAAAGAAATGAACTGTAGGCAATGACCTCCAAAAAAACAAAATAGTATGAAATCACCAAGAGGGGTAGGCTTCTGTTGAAGCCCACAGAGGTACTGGGAATTAAGGGACAAATCAAGGGAAAAAGTAACGTTAAGTAGAAAAAAAAAAAAAAAAGGCCCCCAATTTTTGTAAAAACAAATGTAAATCACATATAAGAAAAAGACTGGGATGATAATCACACACCAAAATGTAGCAGTGACTGCTCCCTGCTTCTGGGATGACGGGTGCCTTTAGTTTTCTTTACATGAGCTTGCGTCTTCCACCATTTTTTAAACAATGAATATACATAACTTTAATAATTAGAAAAACAATTAAGGACTTCAGATAATTACTAGATCAGACCTCACTGCCCAAACTGAGCTGGCACGGGTGCCCTCTGAGCACAAAGCAATGGATGGTTCAAACACGCTTATCTGGCACAACTTTGTGGAGCCAAACTAACCTCAGACTGACCCTCCGTGGAAAGCCAGAGCTCCTGCCTCCATCAGGGATGGCAGGTGTGGCTCCTGGCCCTGCCTCTACTCCCTGCATGGAGTTATATGGGCAGCTCAGCAAGAGGCTGCTCCCCCCCTCTCTCGTCTCCCTCTCTCTGTCTCTGTCTTCCTCTCTCTGTCTCTCTGTCTCCCTGTTTGTCTCTCTCTCTCTCTCACACACACACACACACACACACACACTCTCTCTCTCTCTCTCTTACCTGCTCAGGCCCCTCATCTTCAGATGCTCCATCACAAAGGCAGCCCCACCTCCAGGCAGGTCAATCACCTTGATAGGCTGAGGCACCCGCACCAGGCCAGTGCTCCGAAGAGCCTCCAGGCTCGCCATCTCCCCCTCAAACATCTGCCGGGCCTGCGTCCAGAACAAGGCCGTGAACTCCGACGCCAGCAAGGGCTATGCAGCCAGGCCGAGGCTCACAGCCCTGCACAGAAGCCACCATGTGGGATCGCAAGCACCCAGGGCCTCCAGTTGCTGATAACTGGCTGGGGAGCAAGGCATCAGCCCCCAGAGGGTGGGACGCAATGTGGCCCCCTTTGGATAGGAAGGGGCTGCGCCGAGAGCTTAGGGTGGACAGGATGCTGAGGCCTGCACCAAGCGCTTGCTCTGAGAGGTAAGGAAGCACAGGCCATGGGGGGGTGGGGTGCTGGGGGTGCTGGGGAAACCTTCGGGTGCTAGGAGTGCCATGGGGGTGCTGGGAGGTGCTGGGAGTGCCATGAAGGTACTGTGGGGTGGTGGGAGTGCTACGGGGTGTTGTAGTAGACCATGAGGGTGCTGGGGGTATAGTGGGGTGCTGTGGGGTGCCACAGGGTGCCATGGGGGTGCTGGTGGGGTGCCTTGAAGTGCAGGTTAGTGGAGGGTATGGGGCTGGGCCTGGGTCCCCTTCCAGGTTACCTGCCCCCACGATGCCTTGAGCACTTACAGCAAATGAGAGGCAGCACAGGGCAGCATGGGGGGCATGCCAAAGTGACTGGGGCACACACTTGGGGTGGGGGAAGGCAGGGGCTGGGGGGTCCAGGGCCAGTCCCCAGAGGCAAGCACCCACCAGGGCCTGGAGGCTGGGAAGGAGCCATGCACCCCACCCAAGAAGAAGACAGCCACTCCCCAGGGCAGCGGAACAGCCTCCACTGGGACCCAGGGGTCTTCCTACTTCTAAAACATTTTGTACAAATATCCCAATTTTAAATTAGGTGAACTCTCACCTTAGGTACACTGTATCTGGGTTAAAAATGTGTTTGTTCATATGGTTTGTGAATACCTCTGGCTTATAGAATAAACCTTTGTGAACAAGATCAAAGCAGCTATTTCCACACGGGAAAAGAATTCCGTCCTTTAATTCAAGGACCTGAGGGGAGAACATGCAAGATGTCCTCCTAACTGCCAATCCACACCTAGAATCATGGAGCGGGGTGTCCAGTGACCCTCAGCCATGCTCCCAGGGTGAGACCCCAAACGTACAGGGGAAGAGGACACCTGGGCTCCAGATTGCTTACATCCTGAGGGCCTCACCTATCACCTGTTCTCGTGTATTGATTGATCACCTCCTGTGTGCCAGCACTGAAGGTTTCAAGGGTGAAAAATGGGATCCCAGCCTGGAAGAGCTTTCGGGAACCAGCTGCGAAATTTCCAGGGCCAGTGTGAACCCTGAACCCAATACCGCTTCCCAGTGGGTGGGCCTTATCGTTTTGAGGGATTTGGGTACTGAAACCAGATTCTTTAACAGTTCCTGGTGCCAACAGAGCAGGGATGCCGGACCAATGCCGACCCACTGTCCATCCTAAACGTTGGCAGTGCTGCAGGGGGACTGGAGGGGTCACTCTGGGATTTCCTCCAGCCCACAGCCAACACCCCCTCCCCACTGCCGCATCTCAAAGGGGCCTGGCCCACAGAGCACCAGGGGCCTCCTTGGAGCTGCCCACCAGGGCCAAGGGAGCGCTATCCTCAGCACCTGAGGTGCACACACTATGATCAGTTTTCTCCACCTGTAACGTGTTACTATTTTCCATGTATATTTAACAGCAATATTTTAAGCAGGCCATGGAAACCAGGTACAACACAAGCATGGCCTGTGAGTCGGGCAAGGGTTCTTCCTGCCTCTTTCCACCTGCCGGGGAGGACCCAGGGGCTGTGGGGAACGGAGTCCAGAGCTGAGCCCCAGGGGAGTGGCAGAAGCAGCCCAGGACCCCAAGCTTCACTGCCCCCCATGCTTGCATGGTTGAGAGATTAAAACAGACACCAAAAACTCCTGTGCATCCAGGCAAAAGGAAGTAAATTAATCCCGGTGCAGACAAAACCTCGGAATCCCACAGAAAACACTTGAGCCTCTGCAAGGCCGCAAGCTGACCCCGGGGCTGTGACTGCCAGGCCTGGCCCAGGACCAGACCACGGCGCTCCCTCTCCCTGAGCCCCTGAGCGCCTGAGCCCCCTCGCCACCTTCCTCTCCTCCCCGTCTTCCTTCCAGCCCTCCCCCACCCTCAACTCCTTCTCCCCTCCAGCTCCCTGGGCAGGCTCAGGACGCAGGGAGGGGTGGGGTGGGATGGGATGGGGTGGGGGGCACGCACCAGCGTCCTGCGGTTGACCTTGATGAACACGGGACCGGCATCCGTGTCGTAGGCGCGTCCCTCGCTGATGCAGCCGGCCCCGGGGCTCCCGAAGGCGCGCAGGGTCGTGGTGCGCAGCTCCGCGCGCAGCAGCTGCTCCATGGGGCCGGCGGCGGGATGGGGGACGGGAGACACGGGGACACGGGGAACCTGGGACCGCGCAGACAGCGGGCCGGACGCGAGCTCGCCGCTGCCGAGGCAGCTGTCCGCGGAGGAGGCGCCCGGTCTGTTTGGCCTAAGGGCTCCCAGCGCCCGGGTGTCCGGCCTCCCGCAGTCAGGCGGGGCAAGCGCTCGCCGCCCCCACCCCGTAGGCCAAGCCGGGCGGACCCGGCGCTATGGGAGGAGGGTGGAGCTCTCTGATAGGGGGACAGACGTGGGGGCGGTGCCCTCCCGTGTGTCCACAGTCAGTGAGCCTGGACCCGGCTGGAACTTGCCCAGGGCCCTGTAGGGCCTGACCTCCCTGCACCCTCTCTCAGCCTCGGCCCAGAGCCCTCCCACCCAGCAATACCCAGGACAGTCCAGGGGAGATTGCCGTCCCTGGGATGCAGGTCACAGGCCTTGCTAGGTCTCACACGGTCCACAGAAGGCTGGCGGTCTTGATCACGTCCTGCCAGGCCCCAGGCACTGCCTGGTGACACCGGTTGCTGGCACTGGGCTTGCTCGTCAGGGCACCTGGTGCCCATCAGAGATAGAGTCTGCTCTTGGGGTTCTGATACCAGGCAGCTGACCGCACCCGGAGTGGGACTCTTGATTACAGACGCTGGCTGTCCCAGGAAGGGAGCTTCCTGGCACAGATGTGCCAGGACTTCCCTGGTGGTCCAGTGGTTAATACTCTGCTCTCCCAATGCAGGGGGCCCAGGTTCCATACCTGGTCGGGGAACTAGATCCCGCATGCCACAGCTAAAGATCCCACATGCCGTAATGAAGATCCCGCATGCTGCAACTAAGACCCAGTGCAGCCAAATAAATAAATATTAAGAAAACACACACACATGTGCCATGTGCACAAAGGCATGCACACATGCCCTCACACATGCACGGCCAAGAGCAGGTGGGCAGGAGACTGTTTGGCATCTGTAGCAAGTCTCCCTCCTCCCAGCTCTCCCTCTCAGTCTGGTGAAGCCCAAGCTCCTATTGCATCCCAAAAAGGGATCCATGACAGTAAAGATGAGCTCTCGCACTTCTGCAGACATCTTTATTCTCGATGGGCAGTCCTGCTGGATATGGAATTCCAAGCTGTTCTTGCATCACTGAGATGACTCTGTGGCCTCACCTTCCAGCTCCCGTGCTGTTGAGAAGCTGGAAGCCAGTTGGATTCTTATTCTCTGTGTGGAAACTATTCTCTCTCTGGAGGCTTTTGGATCCTCTCTTTGTTGCCGGTATGTGACAATTCCCCAGGGAAGTGCCCAAGATGAGTCTCCTCTGGGCAGGACAGGTGGGCCATTTCAGGATGGAAACTTGGGTCCTCCAACCCCGGGAAGTTGCCTTCGGCTTCTTCAGCTTTTTCCTTGTGATTTCCATCCTGTTTTCTCTGTTCTCTCGGAATTCCAAATCTTTGGTCTAAAGCCAGTCCCAAAGCTGCCAGGGTCAGGTGCCCATGAGCTCCACCCTCCTGCCCCCTCCTGCCCTTTCTTGCAGGAGACGCTGGTCTTGACTGAGCCCCATTCTGGGCTATGCCCACGGTTTGCCCAAGCAGGGTCTGAACATACTGGGTGGCAGGCAGGCAGGGGCACACCATCTTACTGGTCCCGAACCCAGGTACTTGGGGCTGCTCCCCAGGCCTCCCAGCTCCCATCTGGGCAGTCCTGGGTCCAAGGGCAGAATCCTCAGCATGAAGACACGTGCCTAGGAGAGCACACTGACTTCGCAAACCAGCCCGCCCTTCTCCCAAGCCTGCATTTGAGTTTTGGTTTGTGGTAGGAAGCTCAACTGGGAGATGTGACTCAGACACATCCAAGCAGCCCCTTCCCCAAGAACCAGAATGATGGCTGCAAAGGTGCAGAAGGCACCTCTCAGCCCCAACTGTAGCTAAAACTCAGGTAGCTATTGCAGGAGTTCTCAGGAAATGTATCTGGGGGTGTGGATTGGGGTGGTAGAACCAGCCAAGGTACTGGGGTCACTGTGCAGAGGAGCGACTCTCCTGCTCACTCAGACCCTTACGGTGAATACCGAGTCCAGTGGCACCGAGAAGGGAAACACAGCCCATGGCCAAATGTGTCCCATTTCTCCGTGTGGAGGGAGTCTCAGGAGGGTGGGGAGGGTGTAATGCTGCTCAGAAAAGGGGCACCAGGAAGGCAGCTGTGGGCACAGCCCCAGGGCCATCACAGCAGCCCGTTCTGAAATCAGGCAGCTGGGGCAGGGGTTGGGATCCTAAGGCCTGGCTGCCAGCAGGGCCGGTGGACGTGGTCCAGGTGTCAAGGCTAGCCCACCATCCTGGCCTTCACCGTAAGCATACTGCGTTCATGCCCCTCACACACACTCTGGGAAAGGGAGGGGTATTCTGCCACCTCTTAGGAATTCAGAGTCGGCTGTGATGGGGTGGCTGTTCCATGCCCACCACAGTCCCCCACCACCCTGATCTCTGATCGCTGTTTCTGAACAATTTCCAGGATATCTGCACACTTCTGCCCAAGAGGAAACCCCAGCCGGGAGGCAAGCTCTCACACAAGGAGCTTTTGGAAGCAATTTCACTGGGAGAAGATGAGGAGGACAGAGGAAGCTGCCCCCGACCCCTCTCCCTGGGAGACAGGCTCTAGACATGCTGAGCAGTGTTTACTGGCAGGGCTCTCGCCAGGGAGTTAGTTCATCTCCAACGAGGCCATGGGTGTTGTTACCTGGGCCCACTTTATTTTTTATTTTTTAAAATTTATTTTATTGAAGTATAGTTGATTTACAATGTTGTGTTAATTTCTGTATAGCAAGGTGATTCAGTGTTACATTTATATATTTTTTTCATATTCTTTGCCATTATGGTGTATTACAAGATATTGAATACAGTTCCCTGTGCTATACAGTAGATCCTTGTTTATCTGTTTTATATATAGTTGTTTGTATCCGTAATCCCAAATTTCTAATTTATACTTCCCCTACCCGCTTTCCCCTTTGGTAACCACAAGTTTGTTTTTTATGTCTGTTTCTGTTTCATAAATAAGTTCATTTATGTCATATTTTAGATTCCACATGTAAGTGATATCATATGGTATTTGTCTTTCTGTCTGATTTACTTAAGTATGATAATCTCTAGGTCCATCCATGTTGCTGCAAAGGGCATTATTTCATTATTTTTTATGGCAGAGTAGTATTTAATTGTACATATATACCACATCTTCTTTATCCATTCATCTGTCAATGGACATTTAGGTTACTTCCATGTCTTGGCTATTGTAAATAGTGCTGCTATGAACACTGGGGTGCATGTATTCTTTTTTATAAATTTATTTTATTTACTTATTTTTGGCTGCGTTGGGTCTTCGTTGCTGTGCACGCGCTTTCTCTAGTTGCATCGAGCTGGGGCTACTCTTTTTTTTTTTTTTTTTTTTTTTGCGGTACACGGGCCTCTCACTGCTGTGGCCTCTCCCGTTGACACGCAGGCTCAGCAGCCATGGCTCACGGGCCCAGCCGCTCCGCGGCATGTGGGATCTTCCCGGACCGGGGCACGAACCCGTGTCCCCTGCATCTGCAGGCGGACACTCAACCACTGTGCCACCAGGGAAGCCCTGGGGCTACTCTTAATTGCGGTGTGCGGGCTTCTCATTGCGGTGGCTTCTCTTGTGGCGGAGCACAGGCTCTAGGCATGCAGGCTTCAGTAGTTGTAGCACGTGGACTCAGTAGTTGTGGCTTGCAGGCTCCAGAGTGCAGGCTCAATAGTTGTGGCTCACGGGCTTAGTTGCTCTGCAGCATGTGGGATCTTCCCGGACCAGGGCACGAACCTATGTCCCCTGCCTTGGCAGGCGGATTCTTAACCACTGCACCACCAGGGAAGCCCCGCATGTATCTTTTCGAATTAGAGTTTTCACCTTTTCCAGATGTATGATAGGAATGGGATTGCTAGATCATATGGTAACTCTATTTTTAGTTTTTTAGTTGTTTGTTTTTAAATTGCTCCTGGTTGAAAATCAGTGGGTTTTTTCTTTTTTTTTTTTTTTTTATTTTGACTGTGCTGGGTCTTCGTTGCAGCACGCAGGCTCTTCGTTGTGGGATTCTCTCTAGTTGCAGCGTGCAGGTTTAGTTGCCCCGTGGCATGCGGGATCTTAGTTCCCCAACCAAGGACTGAACCCACGTCCCCTGCATTGGAAGGTGGATTCTTAACCACTGGACCACGAGGGAAGTGCTATTTTTAGTTTTTTAAGGAAACTCCATACTGTTCTCCATAATGGTTGCACCAATTTGCATTCCCACCAATGGTGTAGGAGGGTTCCTTTTTCTCTACACCCTCTCCGGAATTTCTTTGTAGACTTTTAATGATGGCCATTCTCACTGGCGTGATGTCATACTTCACTGTAGTTTTGATTGGCATTTCTCTAATAATTAGCCATGGTGAGCATCTTTTCATGTTGTCCATCTGTGTGTCTTCTTTGGAAAAATGTCTATTTAGGTCTTCTGCCGGGCCCACTTTAGGAATGGATTCAAAACTCACATAACTCACTTAAGACTCACCTCTTGTACTGGTCCCCCAGCCCCTAGTACAGCATGGTTTCCGTTATACCTGAGGTGGAAGGTCTCCAGGCTTCTAAGACTATTCACTAGGATGGGTTCCTGACCCCTCCACTAGGATGTCATAGACACACAGTCCTGTGTGATGCACGGTAAAGGTTTGCTAGATTCATGTCTGTTTGGAGCAAACTGGCACCTTCTTCCAGGGGTTGGGTGCACTGCTCTCTGAAGCAAACTTTCCAAAATGTGCATTTTCCTCCCTGATTTTGGCTATAATTTCCCAGATTCCCTCTGAATCCCAGACAGAATCCAGCCCCTAACATCATCCCATAACAGAGTCCCAACAGTTTACAAGTGTCTTTCTGACACTGCCCTGCAGACGTGAAGCTCAAGACAGCACAGTGGTGGCCTGTGGCCTCCACGGCTGCTGAACCACCCGAGTGGGACTTTGCACAGCAAGACGGAACCCTATCAGAACCCCACCTTTTTTTTTTTTTTTTACAGTCGGGGCACCCACCTCGGTCAGACCCTCTTCCACAAGAATTCCCTCTTTGTCATCTCAGCTGGTGGTCTGAGCCACAAGCCTACAATGAGCCTGAGAGCGATCTCAAAACCCAAGCCCTGAAGATACACACTTCACTCACAAGATAGCCTTCCAGGCCTTGCCTCAGTCTGTTCTGGATGCCACCAATTATACAATTTCCTGGTGTTTCGGAAGCAAGTTAGATTTGAAGGAGGGGGAACGTGAGAGGACATGGGGACAATATTCCCCAACTCATTTGTGCCAGCTTATCCTCAGATGCACAGAGGGGCCTTTAGGGAACAGAACACTCCACAAACAGCAACTCTTGGGGGTCCAGTGGCCTTTGGGCCTGAGGTTTATACAATTCTGGCAACCCTTTATATAGGAATATATATACTTATGAATACAAAATTATATATAAAAGTAGATATTTTAGAATAAGCAATCGCAGCAAACTGCAGTTTAAAAATCTGACATAGGGTACTTCCCCGGCGTCCAGTGGTTAAGACTCTGCGCTTCCACTGCAGGGGGCACGGGTTTGATCCCCGGTCAAGGAACTAAGATCCTGCATGCTGCGTTGCACGGCCAAAAAAAAAAAAAAACAGCTGACAGATACTGTGCCATCACAAAAGCGGGGAAACACCATAAAATTGTTGCTTGAGTGCCTGCCATACCTCTGAGGTACTCCCCGGTATCTCTGCCTTGACTGCACTCGCTGGCGGCCTAAGATGCGGGACTCCAGGAAAGCTCCGGCCTTGGCTCTAGTCCCTGGTAATGCTGGGCTGACATGGGGGGGCCACCATGGGGCAGAAGCAGCCGCTCCCTGCACCTGGCACAGCCCCCAGGCGTAGGCCCCCCATCCACCTGGTGGGATTCCTCAGCCCAGGGCCGGGGCCCCAGGAGGGGAAGGGGGGACCAGGGATGCCTGCTGAGAGGTTTGTGGGGGACAGGTTTCTCCCCAACATGCCTCCTGGCCCAGGCTGGGCCTGATCCAGGCAGCAGATTTCGCTTGGAAGTTTCACGGCAGGTGTCCTGCTGGGGCAACCTCAGCCCCCGAGCAGAATGAGAAATTTCCTCCAACTGAAATACGTCCTTCCTGTGTCATCTTCTGTCAATCAGACACATTTTGTGCATGGAGAAATTTTATTTATTTTTTATGCCACTGCCGCCACTGCAATGAAGAAACATCAATAACTCAGAGTTAAAAAAGGGTAATAATTAAGGTGATAAAAAAAAAGTCACAGTCCTCTCTCCTGTCCCACAAAAAACAGACTCTGAAGGCATCAGTTCTGCTTCTGACTTCCACTGAGGGGCCCTGACCTCTAAACGGAGACAAAAAGAAGACGAGAGGCAAACGTGTACGCACCCCATCGGAACCACCTCATGAAACACGGTCCTCTCCCAACACACGCATCCTCCAAGCCCTGAGCCAGAGCTAGTAGGGGCCACCAACTGGCTTCTTCCCTGAAATGCAATTTGACAGTTATCTTCAACCTCCCTTTACTGTTAACCAAATCTCACAGGGTGAGAAGAACAGCAGTTAAACTGGACCCGAGTCTCGTAGCAACAAGTCCTCAGGCCACACCTGCATCTGTCCTTATCTGGAAGCTCTGAGCTATTCTCTTACTGATCAAAGCCAAGAAAAAAAGTGTTCTTTTAAGAAACAACAGTTGTACCTATTTATTTTCGGAATATATTACAAAGGTTTCCTGGCAAGCAGCTCCGATAAATATTGAATTATGATTTAAACAAGGGAAATAAACACTCTCACGCATCACTGAAACCACTGAAAGTTTATTCAAATTTTTCCATAAAGGGATTTGTTAGCATCAATGCCATTCATGAACATTTCTCACCACTGCAAGACTGAAGGAGGGAAACCACTGGATTAGTGCTGGTTTCTACGATGCAAATGAATGACAACTCTCAAGCTTTAGAAATCGGCAGTTGACGGGCTGCTAACAGAAGCAGTTCCCTGGCTCCTAAATCGACCAGGGACACTGAGGCGAGCAGTTTGGTCACTCCCAGAATGCATCCAGACCTGCTCCGCCTGCGGCAGGTCCAGGGGTGGCACAGAAAGGAAGGGGAATGTGCTGGGTTTGGGACTGATCAGGAGGCGCTCCCAGGTAGACACCTTCACGTCTAGACCCAAGTCTGACCCACCAAGAAGCATTATCCCGGACAGTAGGCATTCCTGGAGGGCAGACGGGGAGCTGGTGGGAAGGTGCCCTTGGTGGCAGCACCTGGCACTCTGGCTACCACCCTTCTTTAACTTCGGGGCAGCTGCGGGCTGGACGCAGCCCGCCGTCCATTGGTCCCTTGGTTCACATCCAATTTCTAGTGCAGTTTTATCCAGCTATGAAGTCTAACTTTAGGGTGATAAAACCTTTATTCTGAGATGTCACGTACTTTATAAGGCTTGGAAAGTTGGTTTGAAGCTACTCCAGGGTGTGAAGAAATGGGAAGAATCCCTGAAGAAGAGGCTGAGGAGGAACCAGAGGCTGGCCACAGGCGTCAGGTTAGGATCTGGTAACCCGAACTCAGGCCTCCCTCCCGCTCTCATTTGATGAGATTCCTCATGATGCTGAGGGAGGATCCTCTGTACCCTGATCCAAAGTGATTCCAGTGGTTCAAGTAGTGGAAGAGCTGATACAGCTTAAGGCGCTTCTCGAAGCCTGGGGCCTTGGGGACTTTGCTGTGGTAGGCGGAGTAAAAGGAGCCACTGAAGCCCCCGAACATGCCGGCTATCGCCAGCTCATACTCTGAGTGGCCATAGAAGGAAGCTGGGTCAAAAATGATGGGCCCAGAGGAATCCTCCGCCACGTTTCCTCCCCAGAGGTCTCCGTGGAGCAGGGCTGGGACGATGTCCAGATCATGGAACAGGTCAGGGATCTTTAACTGCGGGGGAAATGCAGCCTTAGCAAAGTGACCGATGCACACAGGAGGGACACAGAGGCTTTTCTGAGTGTGGCTCCCAGCGCCCAAGCAGGGCCTGATCAGTGCACAGACGTGCCCAACTCCCATCCAGGCCCAGGCCCAGGTGGCTGCACCAGCTGCAGCGCCTTCCCATCAGGCTTGCAGGGCATGATGGGCACAGGCTGGGAGGGGCGACACTCACCTGCAGAGCAGCCCAGAGCTCACGGGCCTCCCTGTCCCCAGACCCCTGTTCCAGCAGGTCCATCTGAGGCTGAATGCGCTGCCGGGCATAGAATGTGACCCAGTCCCTCTGCCAGTCGTTCACCTGTGTGGTTGACAGCAGAGCTCAGAGGAAAGCGCCAGAGCAAAGGCGGAGCAGGCTGGTCCCCAGAGGCGCCACTGCAGGGACCAGTGTAAAGGGGTGGAGCTGACCAGGCAGCCTGGGGTCTGGAGGACATGCTGGGACCGGCAGGTTCCCGGACAACCTCCCACAACATCTCAAGATCTGAACAGTGTGGACTGTGCCCCGTGGGATACTCAGTGCTCCCCTCCCAAGCAGCTACCTGCCTCTCCTCGGAGGGCGAGGCCGCCGTCTTACCCACTCAGCCCGAGTATGGCTCCCCAGGCTGAAATCCCCAGAGCAGCCAACCACAAAATCATAAAACTCGGTTTAACTTTCTAACTTTCTAATTTTCACCCACCTTGAAATCCAGCATCCTAACTTGCTGGTCCTTCTCTGCTCCTCTGAGCTTACCTAGAATGTGAGGTGGATACTCCTCATATAGACTGCTTAAAATTAGCAAAGAAAAAAAAGGAGCAAAGACCTTTTACCAAATTTCACCAAAAAAGAGAGAGGGTGTGCTTTCCGCAGCTGTTTCTGAACGGCTGGCCTGACTGGGAAATGCAGGCAAAATGGTGGTGTCACTCACCTGGGGGAGGTACCCGCAGCACGTCACCACTTCAAAGCCAAACTGGTCCACAAAGGGCCGCTCCACTTGCCCACCTCCTTTCCCTTGCAAGCAAAATGAAACGAGAGAGAGGACAGTCCCCTCGCTCCCTCGGGGCCAGCTCTGGGAGCCCAGAGCAGCTCTGAGGCCTGACCTCAGCGTGCCCTTCTCCACCTCGTGTCCTCATCCAAACAAGGGCCCTGGGCTCCGGGACCCAGGAACAGAGCCTGTCTCATCAGAGTCAACAATCCAGAACACCCACTCCTTCCCAGGAGAGGCACCAGAGGATGCTCAGAGGAGTGACCACACTGTCTCCAAAAAAGGAGGGAAAATCCACCCCATAACCCATCAGGAAGGACAGCTTTCAGTGGCCAGTTTAGCATTTGCCACTTATGAAAGATAAACTGCTGTACTTGTAAATGATCTCATCCTCTGCAGCTCCCTACACTCAAAGCAATCCGGAAGAACTGAACTACATGCAAGTGGAAGGGACGAGGCCGTCTGTCTGTCTAACACAGTAGGTTCTTGGTCGTCTGTTCCTGGTGTGTCTGCTACTCTGCCTAGCAGAGTAACCATACGGGCTACACATGGATTATCAAACGTCAAAGGATGAAAATCCTGGAAGACACCCTCAGTGCTACCACCACAGTAAGCCCTAAAAAGGGCAGACGTGAGGGCTATCATTCTGAGTATCATGTGATTGTTCCTAGAAGAAAAGGCACGGTATGGTAAGCCAGAGAAACTTTGATAGGCTTTCTTCTGGGGAGTGAGAGGTCAAAGGAACCATAATATGATAGGATTTTGAGTTCAGGAAATATTTCCTGTCTTTCACATGCATCTTAGAGACAATACACTAATTGTATTCACTGTGTTCACTGCACCCCAAACATGCAGCCTTGGGGTTTACATTCCTCTCCTGTAGCAGCAACACAGGTCTGACTGTACACAGCGGCAGCACACCTCCACCCACGCACCCATACTGGCCAGTTGTCTTCTTCTGGGGGGGTCCCTCGGGCCCACAGCCATACCCACTGTGCCAGCCTCCTTCTGGAGAGCCTCTCCAAGCCTCTTGTTGTCTAGGTGTAGATCTGCCAGCTGGGTTCCAAGCTTTGCAGCATGACTGTAAAAACAAAAGACAGCCACTAAACTCATGGTACAAATGGGGACCCACCTCCACTTGAAAGGTCTCAGGCCACACAAAGTAGGTGAGACAGTAAGGGTAAGAGTTTGTTCTGGTGAAGCAAGCGGGAGATGGAGGGCCTCATCCGAGTCTGAAGCCAGGTCCTTTGTCAGCATCTCACCCTGAAATTCCTCTCCTGTTTGCTTTTGGCCCACAGAGTACATGCTGCTTATTCTGCAGAACCCAGGATGTGCCGGGTCATGGGTTCCTTCTATCACATACCCCCAAATGGAAGCTTCCCACTCAGAGAAAGAACAAACGCACCCAGAGGTGAAGGTGAAGCAAACGAACCTGCTCAGATACCGCATGTCCAAATGCTCCATCACCAGCATGCTGCCACCTCCAGGGGCATCGAGGACCTTGATGGGTTTGGGCACCTTCACTGTGCCTGTCTTTAGGATGGCAGTTAAACTTGCCATCTCACCTTCAAACATCCTTTTGGCCTGTCAGAGAAATAACCGGGGAGGGGAGGAGGAAGAGCAAGGCTCTGTGTAGACATGTTTTCTCCAGCACCACAACCAAGGCTGACTGCAGACTCAATAGAACAGACAGCTTTTCCACTTTTCAGTAGAGCAGATTACACGTTCTGAAGCTGCACAGGAATTAGAGGGACTGTACTTTCTAGTTTTGTATATGTTTATGCTGTCATTGATCCCAGTCTCTCCAAAGAGAAGAACGTATGCCTGGTGCAGAGCTGGACTGTGTAACCAGTACCTCAACCACAGTCCTGTCCCAGGGGGCCCTCAGGCACAGGCAGCCCCCATCTGCATATGCCAGGGAGCTGGCGTCACTTCTCACCCGAATGGACCACCAAGTCCTAGGGCATCTCCTACCCGGCACTGGAAACCACCTCATCTCCACCACCTTTCCCATTTCCAGTCCAGAAGTCCTTGTTCCTGCTTTTGGAAGGCAAATCCCACCCTGGAACACACCCCAAGCTGTCACCCCACTTCCCTCATGACAGCCCCACAGGGCCTGGCCCTGCCCACATCCCCCCCTCATCTGGGCCCCGACCAGGGCTCCACCTCCACACTGACAGGCAGGCACACACACCCCTTGCGCTCCTGGATTACAGCCTTCTCTAAGTTCCCGAGATCCCTGGCCTCCTCCAGCCTGGAGACTTCCACACGCCATGTCACCTCTGCTTGGAACACCCCTCCCCCTTCTTTTGCCAAGTCAGCCCCTTCCCCGTCATGCTTCAGGTTTCAACTTAATACCAGTTTTGATTTCTCAGAGAAATCTTCCCTAACTTACCAGGCTAAGTAATTCCTCCCCTTTAAAGTATCTTTTTTTTAAAAGTAAAATTTCTACAGACGTATATGAAGAAAACTGCACAACTCAGAAGCATCCACCCAAACACAGCACATCCACGTGACGGCCACCCGGCATTCCTCTCCTCCCAGCCGCTGCCACCCCACCCGCACATTTGTCTGTCTGCTTTGTCATCTCCACAGAGGCAGATGGTCAGGCCTCTTCATTCCACACTGCATTTGTTACGCTGGTGCATCAACAGTCAGAGTTTATTCTCTCTGCTGTGTAGAGTTTGCTGTGCAAATGTTCTAAAACGTGTTTGTCCAGTCGACTGATGAAGGACACTGGGCTTCCAGTTTGGGGTCACTACGAACAGTGTTGCCATGGACATTCTTCTACTTCTACTTCTCATAGTTACTAACTCTGTGACCTTGGTTTCCTCATCTGTAAAATGGGATTAATAACAGTACCAATTTCATAGGCTTGCTACCATAATTAACTGAGTTAGCAGCTAACAGTTACACAGTCCATTCTAAACACTTTACAAACATTATTATTATACTACTTTGGAGAGCTAAAGTTCCTGAGGAGGAAAACAAGAACTGTGTCTTAAGGAGAATTTTCAGAGCATTCTCTGAAGACAAAGGAACACAGCTGGGCCCTGGCTATACTTTGTACTACAGCACTGGTTGTGCAGCGTAAAGGCAAGGATAAATTTTTTTTTTTTTTGGCGGTACGCGGGCCTCTCACTGTTGTGGCCTCTCCTGTTGCGGAGCACAGGCTCCGCACGCGCAGGCTCAGCAGCCATGGCTCACGGGCCCAGCTGCTCCGCGGCATGTGGGATCTTCCCGGACCGGGGCAAGAACCCGTGTCCCCTGCATCGGCAGGCAGACTCACAACCCCTGCGCCACCAGGGAAGTCCCAGAATGGATAAATTTTTTTTTTTTTTTTTTTTTTTGGCCACACCACACTGCATGTGGAACTTCCCTACCCAGAGATTGAACCCGTGCCCCCTGCATTGGAAGTGCGGAATCTTAACTAATGGACCGCCAGGGAGGTCCAACTTTTTTTAATTAAAAAAAAAATGTAGGGAGAGGCGAAGAAGGATCTGTGAACACAGCTAGAGGCAAGGCTCCCTCACAGAAATGTCCACTACCATGTGGTCCTAAGTGTCTAACCCTAAGAACACTGCTCCTCCAGAATGGGACAAGGGCAAAGTAAGCATTAGCTGGGGTGCAGGGCTACAAAAGATCCAGAACTTAAGGGAGGAGCATGAGAGAAAGCCAACTACTCAAGCATGCAAAGGACAGATAAGCATAATTAAGAGAAAAAACTTAGACCAGGTCATTCCAGCAGAGAGTGAGAAGGAAAGCAATTGAGCAGCTATGTAGTCTTCTCTTAGAAGTCTGGAAGAAGACATTTTCACCTCCTAAAAGGCAAAGCATAAAGACAGTCCTGTTTTCCAATCAATCAGCAAATGTTTCCGCTATGGGCAGTACATCTGCATAACTCACACAGGATATTCCCAAGCAAACTAGAAAGAGACATGTTTGAAACTATCTACCAAAGGATTAGAAGGAACTTATGTGAAGATTAGCAAAAAGAAAATGGACTCTGATGACAATAAAAAGCAAGAACCAGAAGAAATAGCAGTAGCAGAACAATGTTTAAAAAGCACTACTGAGAGATTCCATTTTAATCATCAGAAAGTTATTTGCTTCCCTGTAATCTACACCAAGTTCTGAATTATTACAAACACTAATGAAAGTGGAAATACAGCTGTGAAAAGGATGGAGCCACATAAGAGAAAAAGAACCCAGAGAAGACCTGTGGTGGAAAGTAAGGAAGGACACCTCCACTACATTAGTACTGACTGGGGGAAACCAATGTAAAAGAGCAACTTCAAGGACCATTAGTTCTCATATTCCTATAAAAGGGATGTACAGGATGACACGCAGCCAACCTCTGTAGAACAGATTTGAAGGGTGGTCTTGAGAGAACAGCATCGTTTCAGAAAGAGATCATCCCAAACCACTGAAGATGGGATTCTGCAATACGATTTCCAAAGAGAGGATAAAAGTGCTGAGGGTGTGTAACACGTAGGACTTGGTACTGGGGTCAGCACCTTCAGCCCTATTTCAAACAAGGCATTGTCCAGTCCTGCTCCTTGCCTACTGGAGCCATCCAGGGCCTCCCAGCTAACACTACAAGCATGACCCACCCAAAGTGCACAAAAAAGTGACATCAACACCCCGGGGTAAGCCAACTTCAGCAGGGAGGCTCACCTATTTTAGACAGGAACCCCTGAGAAAACGTTCAGATACAAACAGAATGGAGAGACAGCCGCAAGGGACTGAATGTTTGTGTTCCCCGAAAATTCAGAGGTTGAAACCTAACCCCCAAGGCGACGGTGTTAGGAGGCGGGGCCTTGGGAAGTGACCAGGCCAAAGGAGTGGAACCCTCATGAGGGGATTAGAGCCCCTATAAGAGACCCCAGAGAGCTCTCCTCCCCCTTCTGCCACGTAAGGACACAGTCAGAAGTGGCCTCCACACCAGGGAAGGAAGCCTCACCACCATCTTGGACGTCCGGCCTCCAGACCCAGAAATATACATGTTCGTGTTTAAAGCCGCCCAGTGTTTACAGCAGCCCGGCGGACGAAGGCTACATTACTTTCAGTATTCAGAAAGGGTTTTGATCTCTGCAAGTTCAAATAAACCCCAGGACAAGGGGCTTCTATTCCCTGTCCTTGTTCAAAACTCGCCGAACAATGAATTTTCTCAAGGCAGCGGCCACCTGGGCCGCGTGAAAACCACCCACAGCTTCCACGCGGCGGTGGGGCACGCGCCGGACGGGCCTGGACCCGCGCCGACCTCCCTGAGGTTCGAGGGGCCGCAGGGCTGAACCGCGGACCCCCCAAAACGCCAGGCCAGCCTGACAAAAAGACGGGTCACCGAACGCCTCCGCGGCCCGCAGATCCGGGCTCGGACGGCCCCGCCCGCGGACCCAGACCGGATCCCGACGCCGAGCCCGGACAGGGACCCGGGACCACAGTCCCCCGCCCCCTTCCCCCGCCCGCGGCAGCCCTGACCTCCGCCTTGGGGTTCACTTTCACAAACACTCGTCCTCTGTCCGTGTCGTAGCTCCGGCCCTGGCTAATGCACCCACCCCCCGAGTGACCCGTGGCCTTAACGGAGCCGCAGCCCAACTCCCGTTTCAGCAGCTCCTCCATGTCGCCCGCGCCCGGGCCGCGTACCCGCCTCAGACCGCACGCAGGCGCCGCGACGCCGTGGAGACGCGTGGGGATTGGGTGAGGGGCGGGAGGGCGGGACCGGGCCGTGGGAGCGCGGGAGGGATTGGGGGAGGGAAAAGAAGGGGCGGGACCTGGCCGCGGGAGCGCGCGGGGATGGGGGAGGGGACGGTCGACGGGAGGTGGGGCGGAGCCGCCTTGTGCTCCCAAGGACCCCGAGACCCTGGTGGCTCTCCTCGCCACGGGATCGCCCTGGCCTTTCCCCTGACCTTACCTGTGACCTGCCGTTAACCTTGTGTGGCCCGTCCTGGTCTGGGGAACACCCCCTGCTCCAGCCCCCTCGTCCACGGCTCCAGGTTTGAGCGTCACCCCTCACAGGGGCTTTCCCGACCTGGAGGCTCCTGCAACACCCTCCGGGGTGCTATCTTTTCTGTTAGTTTATTTGCACTTGTTTATCCAGTTAGCATCAATCTACCCAACTAGACTTTAGTGATTTGAGGGTAGAATAAAGTCTGCTTTGCTCTGTATACTGAAAAAAAATGTCCAACCTAAAAGTTGAGAGTTATGTTTTATTGGGGGCATAACTGAGGACTTAAGCTGGTGAAATAGCCTCTCAGGTGGCTCTGAGGGGCTGTTCAGAAGAGGAAAAGGAAGAGCAAGAATGTAAAGGAGTTTTTTTCAAAAACAAACAAACAAAAAAACTAGGTAGTCAAACATGAAAAGATTACTGCTAATTTAAAAAAAACAGACATCTCGAGTAAATGAATTTAGTGCTTTTCCGTGTATGAGAAGATGGGACAGTCTGGGCTTAGTGAAATCGTTCCTTTGATACGCACCCTAACTATCTAGGGCCAGTGTCCTATGTTCTCCATTCTGAATTCCTCAGGGTGCACAGTCGGGGATGGCTGCAGTGGCTGAGGGCTTGATGGCCTCAACGTCTTTTGTGTCTTTTGTTTACTAATACGGCAGGCAGCATTCTTTGTCCACGGCTCCCCGTGTTAGTCAGCATTCTCCAGAGAAATCGAACCAACAGGGTGTGTGTATATATAGAGAGATTTATTTTAAGGAAATGGCTGTGAAAACTAATAAAGGGAAACCTGTTTTAAATGGAGTGGGAAGGCCAAAAGGGAGAGCTCTCACCCTGTCCACCCAGACACAGCCTGAAGGTAAAGATGTGTCACCAAGTGCCTCTGCCCTGTGGCCACTCAGGGTCAATAACAGGAAAAACTGTTGATTACAGATCCCAACAGGAAGAATCATCAACAGGAAAGAATCCTCAATTACAGGCCTCACCAAGAAAGGTGTTCTTTGTATCTCCCAAAAGAAATCAATTACCCAAGCTGCTCAGCCAATGAAAACCAGTCATCACTTTCAACTCTCACTTTCCTCCAATGGACTTTAGTTCAAACCAACCCCTCCAGGGACTTACTTCCCTGGTGGTCCAGTAGTTAAGACTCCATGCTCCCCCAATGCAGGGGGCCAGGGATTGATCCCTGGTGGGGGAACTGAGAGCCTGCGCACTGCAGCTAGAGAAGCCAGTGCGCCGCAACAAAGACCCAGCACAGCCAAAATAAGTAAATTTTAAAAAAAAAGAAAACACAAAACAGCTCCTCCAGCTTCTTCCTTCTAACGTCCTTTTCCTTTCTTTGTTGGATTTGTCTGTGGCTTTTGCGGTAGCCAGCTTGTGCTGAATTGCAATTCTTTGCTGTTCCTGAGTAAACGCATTTTGCTGGTAAAACTACAGGGTGTTTTCTTTTTTAGGTTAACAGGGCTCACACAATCGTGGAGGGGCAAGACCAAAATCTGCAGGGTAGGCCAGAAGAAGAGTTCCGTCGGCAGAATTCCCTCTCCCTCAGGGGAGGTCAGTGTTTGTTCTCTGTAGGCCTTCAGCTGAATGAATGAGGTCCACCCACCAGTTCACTGATTTAAATGTTGATCTCATCTAAAAAACACCCTCACAGAAACATCCAGAATAATGTTTGACACCAAATATCTGGGCACCATGCCCCAGCCAAACTGACACATAAAATTGACCATCACATTCCCCATTGTTTCTAGATGCTTACTTAGCATGATGCACAATGCCAGTCATGTCATGGACATTCACTAAGAATGTGCTAAAACAATGAAAGAATGAATAATTGAGGCTTTGAAGGTTGAAGATTTAAGGAATAAGAGCAGATAGTTGCGGATAGTTTGGACCAACCTTCCTGCTGAAAATAACTAGAGATGCTGATTAAAACAGTTTAAATACATCTAAAAAGCATTGGAGAGCTGACAACATAGCAAGGAACATTAGCCCCATATCTCTCCTCACTCACACGCCAGGGAAAGGTGGCTGCCTGCAAACCATCAGGAGAGCTCTACTCTGAACCAATGCTGCTGCACCCTGACCTCCAGCCTCTAGATCTATGAGAAAATACATTTCTGTTGTTTAAGCACCCAGTCTGTGGAATTTTGTTTTGGCAGCCCAAGTGGACCAATACACCAAGCATACTAGGGAGCAAGGTGACATGAGGTCAACACAACAGACAGTGGATAAACTCAGGTGCTGGCATTTTCAGGCCCACTTAATGCCATATAACTGTGCCTACTATGACCAAGGAAATAAGAGCCAAGCTTGAAAATATCTACAGGGAAGAAGAAACTAAAAAAAGTGACTAAGCACATTCTATAAAGAACCTGAGGGAATAAAATTTATGTTTTAAGACCGGACAAGAAAAAAATTGTTTTTGATGTGGACCATTTTTTAATTCTTTATTGAATTTGTTAAAATATTGCTTTTTTTTTTTTTTTTTTTTACTTTTAAAAAAAATTTATTTATTTTTGGCTGTGTCAGGTCTTAGTTGAGGCACATGGAATCTTTCCTTGCAGCGCCAGCCTCTCTCTAGTTGTGGCACACAGGCTCCAGAGCGCGTGGGCTCAGTGGTTGCTGTGCTTAGGCTTAGTTGCCCTGTGGCATGTGGGATCTTAGTTTCCTGAAGAGGGATCGAACCCGCGTCCCCTGCATTGGAAGGCGGATGGACGACCGGGGAAGTCCCTGCTTCTGTTTTCTATGTTTTGGTTTTTTGGCCACAAAGCATGTGGGATCTTAACTCCCTTACAAGAGAGCGAACCCACACCCTCTGCACTGGAAGGTGAAGTCTTAACCACTGGACCTCCAGGGAAGTCCCAGGACAAGAAAATTTAAGCATAACATACTTCCTGCCCATACTGGGCCCTCCGTAATGTGCATCTGCATTACACATTAACCAGACCTCCTCAAAGGTGGGAATGCCTGCTTGATTGTAAATATCAATTTTTTTCTACTTCTGACGCCAGCAATGTAACTCCTTAGAAGATTAATTTTTCCTTCCTAATTCTGTAAGGGATCATAGTGACCTACTGCTTGCCTGTACATGCAGATCTGGACTATATATCTTTGGTAATGTTTATGTAAAATCTCAGTGTGTCATTTTGATGTACGATCCTTTGTCTCAAAAATGTATCTGACTGTGCCTTCAACTTCTAACAGGTGGAACAGTCCTCAGAGATTTCTGAAAGACTGTCTCCCGGATTATAATCCTCAGGTTGGCTCGATTAGAATTCTCTATTTCCTCTTTAGACCGGCTATTGATTAATTTTTTTGTTGACAAACCAAAAAGAGCTTTTAGAAATTAAAAATATAATATTTAAAATTTTAAAGCCTAGGAACTTCCCTGGTGGTCCAGTGGCTAAGACTCCATGCTCCCAATGCAGGGGGCCCGGGTTTGATCCCTGGTCAGGGAGCTAGAACCTGCATGCTGCAACTAAGAGTTCGCATGCTGCAACTAAAGACCCTGAATGCCACAGCTGAAGATCCCGCATGCAGCAACAAAGATCCCTCGTGCAGTAACTAAGACGCGGCACAGCCAAATAAATAAATAAATATTTTTAAAATAATAAAATAAAATTGTAAAGCCTAATGAACAGGTTCAACAGATTAGACACAGGAAAGAATTAGTTAACTGGAGGATGTCAGAGAATTGATGCAAAATGTGGTACAAACAGACTAAAGGGAAATTACAGGTGAGACTAAGAAACATGGAAAATAGTGAGTTCTAGTAGACATTTCACTGGAGTTCCAGAAAAGGGGAAGGGCAGAGGCCACAATTAAAGAGAAAATGACTGAGAATTTTCTAGCACTGATGAAATACACCAAACCTCAGATCCAAGGTTCACCCAACATCTCAAGCTGGATAAATTAAAAGAAGTTCACATCTGGACTAATAACAATGAAATTGCAGAATACCAAAGAAACAGGAAATTTCTTAAAAAGTCAGATTATTTTGAAAAGATTGATAGCTGGGGGCTTCCCTGATGGTGCAGTGGTTAAGAATCCGCCTGCCAATGCAGGGGACGCGGGTTTGAGCCCTGGTCCGGGAAGATCCCACATGCTGCAGAGCAACTAAGCCCGTGCGCCACAACTACTGAGCCTGCACTCTGGAGCCCTCGAGCCACAACTACTGAGCCCACTTGCTACAACTACTGAACCCTGTGTGCCTAGAGCCCGTGCTCCGCAACAAAGACAAGCCACCGCAATGAGAATCCCATGCACTGCAACAAAGAGTAGCCCCTGCTCGCCGCAACTAGAGAAAGCCCATGCACAGCAATGAAGACCCAAAGCAGCCAAAAATAAATAAATAAATTTAAAAATAATAATAATAATGGGAACTATATTCAATATCTTATAATGACCTATAATGGAAAATAATCTGAAAAAGAATATATATATATATATCACTGAATAACTTTGCTGTACACCAGAAACTAACACAACATTGTAAATCAACTATACTTCAAAAAAAATTATCTTTGTACCTTAAAGGGGTAAATTGTTCTAATGTCTTTTTGTTGCTCCAGAGAAGGGTAAAAGTAATGATTATTTTCAGTCTTTGATAAATTAAACATGCGTATTGTAATTTCTAGGGTATTCACTAAAAAAAGAGAGTTCTTAACTTTCCTATTAGTAGAAGAAAAAATCAACTAATTCCATAGAGCGCTGGTGTCTCTTCTCCTTTGTATAAGGACTCCAGTCCTATTGGATCAGGGCCCCATCCTACGACCTCATTTAACCTTAATTGACTAGCTAAAGGCCCTATCTCCAAATACAGTCACACTTTGGATTAGGGCTTCAACATATAGATGGGGGAGTAGTGGAGGGCACACAATTCAATCTATACCACCAAGGTCTTTCACAAAAGTCAGGATGGTAGTTGGAACAGATGTTGTTGGTACCCCACCCATGTGCCTTCAACATTCACTGATCCCCAGCCCGCCAGCCCAGGGATTCCAGAGTCCCAGCTCTCTGGGACTCTGGGATAGTTTTCTCTGCCCCTGATGCTGGCCCAGTGTAGCATCTCCAGGATCACCTATCTCTGAGGCTGCCCGGCTGCTGAAGTTCCCCAGAGGGATGCACTCCAGTCACCAAACACCCTTTTCTGACCTCCTACCTCATTTCCCCACCCCCACAAAAGCTTGCTGGTGTCACCCTCATGTAAGCTGCTTGCACTTGTACCTTGTCTACTCTTGAGGGAGCCCAGCCCCGAGACAGCGGTTGCTGTCACACAGGAGGGAGGGTGTTGTATCAGGGAGGAAAGTGCACGGTTTCTGGCACACCAGCCATGCTGTATTTCTTGACCTGGGGGGTGATTTACAACTCAAGTGTTCACTTTATAATTATTTATTAAGTGGTACACATGTGTGTGTTTTCTTGCAATTTTCCATATGTATATTGTATTTCACAATTTTAAAAAGCAAAAATGAGCAGATGAAAATCTACAGATGGTAGCAGATGAGCTAATTAACACTTCAGAGGACAGTGAAGAGAATTTTTTAATTTTCTAAAGGTCATGGGGCACCTGAATCACAGCATCTGTCCAAGGTGGCTTGGTAACATGCAGGGTGAAGGCCTGTTATACCCTATCTTTCTCTGTGGTCTCAGCCACTTTAACTTCATGCCATGAACAGGAAAGTTTTCATCAAAACTATGCCATTGGGCTTCCCTGGTGGCGTAGTGGTTGAGAGTCCACCTGCTGATGCAGGGGACATCGGGTTCGTGCCCTGGTCCAGGAAGATCCCACATGCCGCGGAGCGGCTGGGCCCGTGAGCCATGGCCGCTGAGCCTGCGCGTCCAGAGCCTGTGCTCCGCAACGGGAGAGGCCACAACAGTGAGAGGTCCGCGTACCGCAAAAAAACAAAAAAAAAACAAAAAAAACAAAAAAAAAACTATGCCATCACTAGTTAAGGTTTTGTTGAGAAATTACTTTCAAGAGTGAATTTTATCAAGCCAATTTAATTTCTGACCTCATTGAAATGGTTTATAGATTATTTTTTCAATTTCCATTTGAATGAAATTATTTTCATCACATCAATTTAACTCTGCAGTCCTTTTTTTTTTTTTTTTTGTACATAAAAGATTTTGTTGACTATGCACCTACTGTTATGAATGCTCTCCTGGAGCCATTATTTCTACCAAGTCTAATTTTCCTGAATCAAATATAAAGATCTAAATTTCATCCTGTACTTTTTTTTTTTTTCTTGTGGTATGCGGGCCTCTCACTGTTGTGGCCTCTCCCATTGCGGAGCACAGGCTCCGGATGCGCAGGCTCAGCGGCCATGGCTCACGGGCCTAGCCACTCCGCGGCATGTGGGATCTTCCCAGACCGGGGCACGGACCCGCATCCCCTGCATCGGCAGGCGGACTCTCAACCACTGCGCCACCAGGGAAGCCCCATCATGTACTTTTTAAGCCAATGTTATTTTAAAAATCTGTGTTGATACCTGAAACAGAAATATTACTTATTAGATAAAAGGCTAATTGTTTGTATGTGTTTGTTCATCCATGAGAAAATGTCCCACATTGCTCTGTGGTGGAAGATGGGATCATGGCCTTGCTAACTCAACCCTTCCATACATTTCCAGATACTCTCACCTTTGAGTCAAACATCCTGCTTCGTGGCATCCTGCCCTTGCAATCTCTTGGTGTTCCTTTCCTCTGGCTTCTTCCTCTTCTGCAAATGGCTTTCTCTCCCTGTGTCCTGAGGTCATCCTCCTGAGGAGGGCTCCAAACCCCCTCTCTCAGACCCTGTCTGCTCCTCTGTCTGTGGCCTGCCTTGTGCTTGTGTACATGGGTACGTGTGTACCCCAACCCAATTGTCCTCTCTCTATGGCAAGCCCCAGGCTCACTCCTCACAGCGCAGCCACTGCCATGGAGCCTGGGACACCGGGTTTGGGGTGGCAGAAGTGGCTGGCGTGGCGGGGGTGACTACTGGCAGTATATTTCCACCTCACCTCTCCCTGCGATGCACATGATGCGCTACTGACACCGAATGAGTTGGGTGAGCTGCTGCAACATGGAAAGTTAAAACCGTGTTGGACCATAGTGTGTGGGAGCGTGAAGGGTGCCCAGCGGAGGCTCCATCAACACTCCACAGGGACTCAGCCGATGACATAACTGGGCGTTTGCTGTGTACCAGCCACCTCCCCAAACACTTGTGAAGTATGAGGCTCAAGGAAGTCTCACAAGCAGGGAGTGGGTCCAGTGGTTAGGACTACACGCTTTCACTGCCGACGGTCTGGGTTCAATCCCTGGTGGGGGAACTAAGACCCTGCAAGCCGTGGGCCACGGCCAAAAAAAAAAAAAAGGAAGCAGAAGAAGAAGCAGGGAAACTAAAGCCCAGGAGGGTGATTGCTCGCCCAAGGTCACACAGCTGGAAAATGGGTCAGGATTCCACCTCAGGAGTCTTCAACACCCTCCCACCTCAAAGTCTGCAAAACCACTCCCCACGTGGGTCTCCGAATCAGAGACACTACTGGGGGCCAGACACCAGTAACACTTCTGCCCCACACACTTCCCAAGAGGGTGGTCAGTTTTCAGGGGGGCCTCGGGGGTCTGCATTAGCAGGAGCCCTCCCTGTCCTCCGGGTTGCACCTGTCCCGTGGGGTCCTGCCGCCCACCTCAAGGCGCTTGAAGCCTCTGCCCACGGCGGGGCCCTCTCCTCCGCGGGCCTCCTGCTTTGCCGCTCTCAGCGCAGTCCTAACTGCAAGAGCAGAGGGGGTGAGAGCGCCCACGACTGACTCCTTCCCAGCCGGGGAATGAGTGTCCCTGCTCTCCCACCCACGCAGCCCCTCCTTCACTCCCCCACTCTGGTGTCCAGCTCCCTTCCTTCAGCCCCCCTGTTCCCTTGTCTGTCTCCAGACAGAGGCCTCCATCAGGTACCCGCTGAGACCCTTACTCTGGGGCTCAGCCGCGGACCTCCCCAGGTAAGGGTGGGGGCTCTTTTCTAGGGAGTGCGGACAGATGGGAGCTTCCCCTCCTCCCGAGGCCGGGCTTACTTGCCACGGGAGAACCAGCATTGCTCCGGTTGGTGTAACTCCGGAATTATTGTGAAGGAGAACCTGGCTAACATTTCAAGACTTCCACATTGGCCCCCAATTTATTTCTTATCCGAAGCCTGTCTCCTTGACAACGGAGGAGGGCTCCAGGTCCTCCAAACACCAAGTTTGAGTGTAGGAGCTGGGGGCAGCTCTGGGCCAGAGAGCCAGGACTGGGAGGGGCAGAGGGAAGCCCCAAGCGTGCCCTCCACGCCTCCACCGGGTGGGCCTGATGTGAACAGTCCTGAGATTGATGACGACGGGCTATTGTCTTGTAGGAGCCGAGAGGGGCAGTGCAGAAGCAGGAGCCTGGCCCGGAGGCGGCCAGAGAGCGACACAAGCCTCTGGAGGCCCAAGCACACCTGGGCCTGGAGGTATGGCAACGGGCGGAGGGGCGGGGCCGCTCTGGGACGGGGCGGGGCGGAAGCCTGGGCAAAGCAGTGGGTGCACGGGGTATGATCAGGGAGTGGGCGGGGCAGGTCAGTGGGCGGGGCGAAGCTCTGACTCAAAACCTACATTAAATGGATTTTGTCTCTGTGGCTCTGGAACTTTCTGGGGGCATCCGTGAGGTTACAGTTTTACCTAAAATAGGGTTTCTTTCTACGGTGTAAGAACAACTGGCACCTTGGCTGTGAATTCTTGGTGAGTCATCATCAAATATATACCCAGTGTGAATCTGTGCTCAGCTGTTAGTTTCTATTTACTTCTTGACAGCAGGGGAGAGAAGTAAGAGTTAACTGGTGTGTGTGCAAGTGCCTGGCTTTGGGGGAAATATGGTCAGTCCCTTTTCAGTTCCTTAGTCTATTTTTATTTGAGCATCAGAGAAAGAAACTTGAGAAATGCTTTTCCATAGTCAATGGCATAAAATGGATTAAAAAGATTCCTTGCATATCACCCGGCAACGTCAGACATTCCTTCTCTCCTCCATCTTCCATAGTAGGGGACACCCCACAATGGTCTTCTGGGCCAGAGGCCACTGCACAATGCCACACGGATGCAGCACAAACTTCATAATGAGCTCTGTGCTTCAGAAATGATACCAGTGTCTGGCAGTCCCTCAAGCACTCGTGATAGTTACTATATGACCTAGCAATTCCACTACTACCTGTGTACCCAAAAGAAATGAAAACACACACACACAGAAACTTGTACAAAAATGTTCACATCAGCATTATTTACAACAGCCAGAAGGTGGAAAAACCTAAATGTCCATCAGCTGAGGAATGGATGAACAATATGTGGTCCATCGGTACAATGGAATACTATTCCGTTTTAAAGAGGCAGGAAAGGGGCTTCCCTGGTGGCACAGAGGTTGAGAGTCTGCCTGCCGATGCAGGGGACATGGGTTCGTGCCCCGGTCCGGGAGGATCCCATATGCTGCAGAGCGGCTGGGCCCGTGAGCCATGGCCGCTGAGCCTGCGCGTCCGGAGCCTGTGCTCTGCAGCGGGAGAGGCCACAGCAGTGAGAGGCCCGCATACCACAAAAAAAAAAAAAGAGGCAGGAAATTCTGACACATGCTACAACATGGATGAACATTGAAGACACCCTAGGTGAAATAAGTTAGTCACAAAAGGATAAATACTGTATGATTCCATATGCAATCCCTACAGTAGTCAAATTCATAGAGGCAGAAAGTAGATTGGTGGGTGCCAGGGGCTGGGAGGAGCAGAATGGGAAGATGTTGCTTAATGAGGACAGAGTTTCTGTTTTTTTTTTTTTAATTTATCTTACAAGTATGTGTTGTATTCCTTTTTAAAATTAATTAATTTGCTTATTTACTTTTTGGCTGCATTGGGTCTTCGTTGCTGTGTGTGGGCTTTCTCTAGTCGTGGCAAACGGGGGCTACTTTTCATTGTGGTGCACGGGCTTCTCTGCGGTGGCTTCTCTTGTTGTGGAGCATGGACTCCTAGGCGCATGGGCTTCGGTAGTTGTGGCTCGTGGGCTGAGTTGCTCCACAGCATGCGGGATCTTCCCGGACCAGGGCTCAAACCCATGTCCCCTCATTGGCAGGCGGATTCTTAACCACTGCGCCAACAGGGAAGTCCGAGAGTTTCTGTTTTACAAGATGACAAAATTCTGGAGATGGATGGTGATGATGGCTGCATAACAATGTGAATGTGCTTAATGCCACTGAACTGTACACTTAAAAATGGATAAAATGGTAAATTGCATGTTATGTATATTTTAGCACACTTTAAAAAGGAAAACAAAACAAAACCAGGTCTATGCTGCCACACTGACCAGCTCCAGCAATGGAAGCCACAGGCAGGACCTCTGGCCATGAAGGTCTCCCTGAGCCCTTGTTTCCTTGGTGTCAGCAGGAATGACACCCTCACTTCTCAGGGTTGCTGTGAGGTTAAAGTGGGCCAATCACAGACACCCTGAGACTCCCTCACTGTCCACTGGCCACAGGCCTGGACACTCTGGATCCTCGCTTCCAAGCCCTGATGACCTCCCAACCTGTGGCGCCTCCTCTCTGCCCCATGCAGAGCCACGGGCAGACCTTCCTCCTCTCTCTCCCGGAGTCACTGCTCATCATCAGGGAATGCACAGCGCAGTCCCACGACAAAGGCAATCTGAACCCAAGGGTCAAGAGTGCCTAGGTTCAGACACCCTGCTCTAGACCCCAAGACCATTTGAGGGCCCTGGGAAAGGCCAGCTGAGGTACAGCAGGCACACACCTCCCAGTCCAGGCTGTCTGGTAGGCAGAGCTCCCCACTCTGAAACTCGTTCCTGCTCTGGGTGGGCCCAGGACCCCTCACCACCATGGGACCTGTTGTGGACTGAATGTCTGTGTTCCCCCAAATCCATATGTTGAAGACCTAACCCCCCAGTGTGAAGGTATTTGGAGGTTAGATAAGGCATTTGGGGTCTTTGGGAGGTAATAAGGGTTAGATAAGGTCATGAGTTTGGGGCCTCTTGATGGGATTAGTGCCCTTCCAAGACAGACACCTGAGAGTTTGCTACTCTGTCCATTGTATGAGGACACAGCCAGAAGGCAGCTGTCTACAAGCCAGGAAGAGGGTTCTCACCAGGAACCAAATCAGCCGGCACCTTTATTATGGACTTCTAGTTCCTTAATGGCAAGAAATAAATTTCTGTCGTTTAAGCCCCCCAGGCTGTGGTGTTTTGTCATGGCAGCTATGGCTGGTGAAGACATACACTTCTGCACACAAGTGGTCCTGTTGGGGGTCTCGTGGTCCTATGTGTTTGTGCACTTGCACAAGTCATATACACTTACCCACAACTGGCTGAGAGCACCACGGCTTTCCACTCTAACGACTGTCTTGTCATCTGCTCCTTGTGCCGGGGAAGTGCCCATGGGGTGTTGGGGGGATCTGCCCTTGGGCGGGAATTGGGTTTCCTGGAAGATGTTTATGTAGATCCCAGTCACTTCTGGGTCGAGGGAGTCACCACCAGCCCTGGAATGGCTTGGAAACATACCCACACCCCGTGTTAAACCTGCCAGGGCAAAGTGAGGATGCAGGGCCAGGCTGGCCCCTGATAGGACGTGCTGGGGGCTTAGCTCTGGAAGTGTGGAGGGGAAACAAGTCTGTGAGGGCTGTCACTGAGGGGGTGCAGCTTGGGATAACTTGGCTTTCTTAGACTCCTGGAGAATGGGAAGCCCTCTTTGGTAAGAAACACTTGCTGACCAGTATCTGGTTACCAACACTGCATGTCTCTCGTGGGAACCATGTGCCTTGGGCCACATCAGAATGCCTGGGTGTATGGGGCGCACCTGTAGCAGTCCTACAGACAACTGTTCACATATCCCAACCCATTGGGTCTCCTCTGGGGACCTGACAGCCTATGTTTGGACAGAGTCATGACAAAAATCTTTCTTCTTCCTGGAGAAAATATCACGAGACCCTCATACAAAGAGACAATTGCAGGTTATGCAGACAAAAAGTTAAAATAAACTAGGCAGACACAGTTGTTGCCCTGTGCGTGTGGGTGGCAGCATCCAGGACCCTCTGCCTGGGGACGGCAGTGGGGAGTACTGGGGTGGGCAAACCCAATGTCCTCCATGCCCCGCCAGGTCCCCAGTGGAACTGAGCCCAAGTGTCTCAATAGTCATGAAATGCAAGTAGCTGCAGATGTCACCAACGTACAGCACAGAGGTGGGTGTGAACCCCAAAGGACATGGCTGCTGTCAGTGTTCTGACCTCACCCAAGTCCCCTGTCCCTGTAGGCTTGAGCTCTGCCCCACCCCATCATCCTCTAATGGGGGCTGACCACAGAGTGGCTGATAAAATAAAAACAGCCCATATACATCACAGTTCTCCTCAAACCAAATGAATACTGCTGTATATTGGTACTTTTTTTTTTTTTTTTTTTTTTTTGCGGTACGCGGGCCTCTCACTGTTGTGGCCTCTCCCGTTGCAGAGCACAGGCTCCGGATGCACAGGCTCAGCGGCCATGGCTCATGGGCCCAGCCACTCCGCAGCATGTGGGATCTTCCCAGACCGGGGCACGAACGCACGAACCCGTGTCCCATGCATCGGCAGGCGGACCCTCAACCACTGCACCACCAGGGAAGCCCGGTACTTTTTTTTTTTAATTTATTTATTTGTTTATTTATTTATTTTATTTTTGCCTGCATTGGGTCTTCATTTTTGCACGCAGGCTTTCTCTAGTTGCGGCAAGCAGGGGTTACTCTTCCTTGCAGTGCACGGGCTTCTCATTGCAGTGGCTTCTCTTGTTGCGGAGCATGAGCTCTAGGCGCGCAGGCTTCAGTAGTTGTGCCATGTGGGCTCAGTAGTTGTGGCTCGCGGCCTCTAGAGCACAGGCTCAGTAGTTGTGGTGCACGGGCTTAGTTGCTCTGTGGCATGTGGGATCTTCCCAGACCAGGGCTTGAACCAGTGTCCCCTGCATTGGCAGGCAGATTCTTAACCACTGTGCCACCAGGGAAGTCCCTATATTGGTACTTTTTATCCAGTTGGGAAGGAAAATGGGATGATATGGAAGAGAAAGCAGGCATTTGCACAAAGGAGTTTACAGAGAGGGAAGATTTTTTCTTTTTTTTTTTTTTTGGCCACGCCATTCGGCTTGCGGGATCTTAGTTCCCGGACCAGGGATGGATCCTGCACCCTCTGCAGTGACTGTGGGGAGACCTAACCACTGGACTGCCAGGGAATTCCCAAGATCTTTAAAAATGTTTAACTTTTCTTGCAAATATTTCATAGTCTTGAGTACCGTAAAAAGGCAAGTTTATTTGTAAAACCAGACGTATCCTATCGAATACTTCTTTTGGTTTTGTTTTGCTTAAATTTTTTGATAATTTGTTTTGGTTGGTTTTTTTTAATATTTATTTGGCTGTGCTGGTCTTAGTTGCGGCACGCAGGATGTTTGTTGCTGTGTGTGGGATCTTTGTTGCGGCATGCGGGAGCTAGTTCCCTGACCAGGGATTGAACCCTGGCCCCCTGCATTGGGAGTGTGGAGTCTTAACCACTGCACCAAGAGGGAAGTCCCCTATTGAATACTCCTAAAGTTTAGGGTCTGCTGAGTTTTTGAAACAATCTCTCTGGCTCTGATATTTCTAAATATATTTTCCTAAATCCCTTTGTGGAGATTTTAACGCAAAAATTGGAGATGACTTGTTGAAACGTCAGGAAGCACAAATGTGTGTGAGCATTCACTTAAAAGCACAAGGTTGAGGGTGAAGTTTTAGACAAAAGAAGCTGTTTGTTTTCTTCCTCTGGCATTCTGGACAAATAGATTTTCTCTGAAAAGAAAGTTTTTCAGGCTTTTGGGTTGAGTAGGGTTATTTTCTGTAACTCAAGAGGGGAAGAAGTGGTGGGTTTGGCACAGGATGAGAATGTTCTTTTTCAATAAACAGCATACTTTTTTTTCCTTCTGCAGAGCACCTGGCTGGCCCGCCTCTTGCAGGAGCTGGGCTACAGCGCGCCCCATGTTGCTCCCTGGTGCCCAGCAGGAGGCTGGGTCTTCTCACCGCAGCCAAGGGTGCATGGTAATCCCCAGCTCCCGTTCATCTGGACTCTGTGCTCATAGTAAAACAGGGGAGATGGGGGGGGGCGGGGGGCCGGCTGCAGGTCCCTCCTGCATTCACTGCCTCGGGTCCCAGGTCGGCCTCTCCGGCCTCTGCTCTGGGTCTCAGGATTCTGATGACCCAGGGCGGTCAGGATGAAGGGACCACTTCTTCCAGGTGTCTAACGGACATGAGACCAACTACACCCTTTCTGCAGCCAACGCACACAATCCCGTCCTCAGCAGCCCGGCCTGGCTGGGGAGGCTTCTCACTGAGACACCGCATGCAAGCAAGAACTGGGCAAAGGCATGTGGGTCCTCTTCTAAGAGAGCCCACCACCTGCCTTAAGTCCAAGTCCTCATGCAGCCCCAGTGTTTGTGAGATGCAGAGCGGCCCCCTCTGCATGGAGGGGGACACAAGGCTCTGCCCTGACATGCAGTCCAGGACAGGGTGACAAGCGCCACGGGTGGGACTCTGGGACAGGGTGAGAGCGTCTAGGGACCCAGGCTTGGGGCAACTGGCTTCCAAAAGGTCCCACTGTCACGCTCCCAATGGCTGGGAAGACATGGAAGATGCTGTTTCTAACTCACAGCACTTTGGGCCTCACTCTGTGTCAGGAACCTGCCTTCTCCCCTAGATATAATCACATTTTCAAATCCTTAGAAACATTATTCTCACATAAATGGGAGGTGAACACGTGACAAGGTTTCATTTAGCTCATGAATCTGGACCTGGAAAAACAAAAGCTGGCTTGAAAAGTGTCAACTTTAATAATAGCCAGTTATTTTACCAGCAAAAGCCAGTTTATTTGGGAATAGGCAGAGGAATTGCGAGACAGAAAAGGGAGGCTATGGTGGACCAGAGGCAAATCCAGAGAACAAGCAAGGGAACTCGCTTTTATAGGGGAAGGGGAGTGGAGAGGGGAGGGGGCTGTGATAACCAGAGTCCATTGGAGGAGCTGGGAGTCCAAAGTATGAAGGTTTCCCATTGGTTGGTCTGCGAAGGCCTCTGATTGGCTGGGCTGTCTGGGCGGAGAGATTTCTTCCTCCTGCTGGACAGTAAGTAGAGGCAGCTGTGCTTCCTGTTTGGAGTCATGGGCACGTGTGGCAGGCGTGAGAGCTCTCCCACAGGCCTTCCCAGACTCCAGCTGTGGCTAAGGTTTCCACAGTTAATTCCACAAAAGCATTTAAAACCCCGCCTTATGCAGTCAGTGGGAGACGGAATGCCAAAACAGGACCAATCAGTTAGATACCAAGCTGGTTAATGCCCTATAGGACGGTGAAAACTTAGCTGCCAGGCAGGAAAACAGGACTGCAAGTTAACCTCTCACCTTTCTGTGTTATGCCAAGGCAGTGTGGATAGGGAGTCAAAGTTCATTTCCAGGAGAACCGGTGACTCTCGAGTAGTTCTCTGGAAAAAGCTTGGCCTTTTCCCCGTCCTGTGGATAGTTGGCGCTGCTTGAGGAGATGACGGGTGTGCAAATGGATCGTTTTAATTAAACAGGATGTGCAGGAGCAGCCCCAATGCAGGTCAGGAGGGCTTCCTGGGGGGCGGTGTCACCGTGGGCGCTGAGCTACTGGGAAGGCGCAAGTGCTCGTGAAGCAGAGGGTTGAAGTGGCATCACGTATTCCGGAAATGCTTTATTTGGTGTCCCCAGCAAAGCGTCAGAGATGAGCAGAGCACGGAGCTGAGCCTGCAGGCAGCCGCCTGAGCACGGTGGCGGGGCAGGCCAGGGAGCGCAGCTCTTCAAGGAGGGATGAGGTCAGGTGTGTGGGTGGTACCGTCACCCCCTCAGTGGAACTGCAGTGGGGGTGGAGGTGTGAGGGGGTCAGGTGAGGGCCAGGTCAAGGTCAGGTCAGGGTTGGGTGAAGTTCAGGGGAGGATCAGATGAGGGTAAGGGGCAGATAATGGTCGGGTGAGGGTGAGGTGATGCAAGGAGTCAGAGTGTGAGGGGGTCGCATGGATGGGCGGGGAGGACACCCACTAACCCTGGAAGAAGAAAAAGAAAAATGATGCCCTGCCCCAAAGGAAAACGCTACAACTAGATACTGCGCGTATTACTGAGGCTTATTTTAACTTCCAGCAACAGAGCATCCATCTGCAGGTGGCTACGGCCATGAAACTGCTCCAGTCACATGACAAGAGGTCCATAGCAGGTGGGCCACAGGTGAGACTTCATGATGCCCTCGTGGTCACAAGCTGCGGCTGTCACACTCCTGACAAAAACATACAGAAGTTGAGAAGGGACTTGCTCCCTGGTGCCCCTTTTTTGAAGGCCCCAGTAGACACCCCTCATGTCCCTTTGCTAAAGTCACATGATAGGCCACACCTACACTGGTTAGAGTCAGGAGACAGGCAAGCTCAGATCAGCGATGTTCAAGTGTGGTCCATGGACTCCCTCATGGTCACATGGGGTTAGGGCCCACCTTAATGACATCATCTTGATTATATCTGCAAAGACCCTATTTCCAAATAAGGTCAAATTCACAGGTACCAGGGACAGGACTTCAATACATCTTTTTGGGATAACCCCTATCATGTAGTATATGGTGAACATGTGTCTCCAGTTTTCCACTACAGTATTACATTCAAGGCTGAGCAGGATAGCTTTGAGCATCAGTATAAACAATGCATGTTATTTAGAAATACAGAAAGAAGCTTGAAGCAGTTAATGAAATTGGGATGGCATGCCATGATGCCATTCTGGCCACACTACGCCACCGGTGGATCTTTGACATCTTGTGGTTACAGGGTTCGTTCTGTCTCCACTTGAAAGAGATCAAATGTTCGATGAAGGGGGCTGTTCCTGATTTTTGAAGAAGGAGGACTATGGCCTCAAAAAACTGTTTTTCTTAAGAGCAGCTGGAGGCCTGGTGCTATATTAACAAAAACCAACTGTAGGAGTTTTGTGGGGGTTTTTTAATTTAGTTTTATTTTTCATTGAAGTATGGTTGATTTACAATGTTGTGCCAATCTCCAACTATAAGGAGTTTGATTTCAATGAATTCTTTAGGATTTCTGGGGCCTTGACCAGGGTGGTGTGTTGTAGAAAAGCACAAATGACAGTCAAGGATCCAGTAAAGGGCCAGCTGCCCCTCCAGCCTCCTTGAACAACCGCACAATGGCCTCTGCCCTGTCCTCCAAAGTGTGTCTATACTGCTTCACCTTCTGATTACATCTTATCCATGGAGAAGCATCTCTCTTTTTTTTTTTTTTCTGGCTGCATTGCGTCTTTGTTGCTGCACGCGGGCTTTAGGTGAGGCAAGCGGGGCCTACTCTTCTTTGCAGTGCACGGGCTTCTCATTGAGGCGGCTTCTCTTGTTGTGGAGCACGGGCTCTGGAGCGCAGGTTCAGTAGTTGTGGCGCACGGGCTTAGTTGCTCTGCGGCATGTGGGATCTTCCCAGACCAGGGCTCAAACCCCGTCCCCTGCATTAGCAGGTGGATTCTTAACCACTGCACCACCAGGGAAGCCCATGAAGAAGCATCTTTAAATGATCCTGTCTGCCCTTCTGTTTTACTTGAATTGTTCCCAGTCAGTGCCTGTGCTAGCAGGGGCTGTGGGCATTTACTTTGGCCTGACATCTGGAGCAGCCCCAGGACAAGGGGAGATGTTCAGGGAGCAGATTTCAGCCTGGCCACAGGGAAGAATTTTCCAATGGTCAGAGGTAGATGGGACTGGAAGCCTGGCCTTGAATTGGCAGATGGGCAAGTGGCATCCATATTCCTCCACTTTCTGCCTGAACTTTTATTGAAATTTGGGGGGCAGAGGTCAGTGTCCCACCATGGAACCATCCCCCAGGAGGCTGGGAGCTCCTGTGGTGGGAACCCTTCTCCTTTTGGCTTGTGAAATAAACACCTCTGGTGGAGAGACTCCAGGCACTGTTGGGTGGGCCTTATTTTATCCTAAGACAGGAATATGGAAATCCATATGTGGATATAATCCTCTTAGGTGGTTACTTTTATTTGGGAGGTCCAGCAGAAGGAGGTATCCTGCTTAACTAGGTAATAGTCAAGTGGCTCTCAGCTGATTGGTACCATAGAGCCAAGAGTTGGAGATGGGAAGAAATTCCTCTGAGCTTTTTGGTTTCGTTTTTGCAAGGGTAGGATTGGGGACAAAATTCCACCTCCTGCATATTTTTCCAGTTTTCCACTTTCCATCCTTTATCTTACTCTTTCCTTTTTTTTTTTAATAGTGGCTTCACCAGTACATTAATCAATCAATAAGCAACAGGTGTTGTAAACTAAACTAGCATTCCAAAGTAAACCCGTTTTTAGGTCCAAAGAAGTGCAAATGACAACGATAAAAATCTTAAACAATTTCTTTTGTAATTCTTCTTCCTTTCTCTCTCCTCTGCCCCCACCCCCCAAGTGGGGCCTAAAGCAGTTCCCTGCCCACGAGCAGAGGGTTCTCTCCAACGTTGGGTGGAGGGATGGCACGGGAGAGGCTAGGGCCGCGGGCCTCCCAGCCGCTGGACGCCAGCTCTTCAGCGAGCCTCACGATGAAGCCCCCAGGGTGGCGTCTCCGGAGAGTGAGCTCCACCACGCCGGCGCGCGCCGCGTGCCGCTGCCTGGATTCCGCGCGTAAACGAACGCGCACCTAGTCAGACACCCAGCGCAGAAGACAGGCCCCTGCCTTGCGCCCACTGCTCCCTAGACCCGGAGAGAAGCCTGGGAGGTGGAGGGTCCCCACCTGGTCCTCTCCCCCAGCACCTGCACAGACACTTGCACGAACGCACACACAAGCACCTGCAAACGTACACAGGAACAGGTGCGCAGACGCATGCACACACGCACACAGAGACACGCGGATGCGCACATAAAACACACGAACACGTGCACGCGCGCACACAAGCACGCGCACCCAGCACTCTGCGTGGTGCCGTGCGAGTACCGTGGGAGAGACCGCGAGCCCGGGCTCGCCTGGGACACGGGTCCTCGACACCAGGCGACCTGGCCCGGGTCTCCTGCCGCGCGGCTGCGACCGGAACCGGCCTTTGCGACGCCCCCACCCGGACCAACGTAGTCTCCGGGTGGGTGGGCAGCGAGCCCCGGCACCCAGCCAGTCGGCCCACGCGGGAGCGTGAACACCGGCCCCGCCCCGGATAGCCCCGCCCCGCACCTCCCCTGGCTCCGCCCCACCCCGCCTCCGGACCTCCATTGGCTGTGGCAGTAGCATCGCCGTCCTCTGCCCCGCCCCGGCCCCGCCTTCCACCTACCATTGGCGGCAGAGGCCGTAAGTTCCCGGGAGGGGCGGGTGGGGAAAGGCCTGGAGGCGGAGACGAAAGCGAGATGGACGGGCAGCCAGCCAGTGAGCGCGCTCAGCCGCCCTAGCAACTGCGGCCAGCCAATGGCTGGGCAGAGCGGGGCTGAGAGCTGTCAGGCATCAGGGGCCGCGGGGCCAGCAGCCCTCCAAGGACTGCGGGGCCAGCCGTGCGCTGGGCTTCCCTGCCGCCGTTTCTGAGCTGTCCCGTGGGCCGGGCATGAGCGCGGGCACCGGTGCGGCACGATGAGCACCGGGGGCAGCCCGGTCCGCGCCTATGATTTCCTGCTCAAGTTCCTGCTGGTGGGCGACAGCGACGTGGGCAAGGGCGAGATCCTGGCGAGCCTGCAGGACGGTGCGGCCGAGTCCCCGTACGGTCACCCCGCGGGTGAGCACCGGGCCGGGAAGGAGTGGGGATGGAGCGCGCGGGGACCTGGCAGGAGAGGGGCGCAGGTCCGGGAGCGAGGCCGGGTAGGACAGTGGAGGAGCGGGGGGGAGCGCGCGGGGGCTGAGGAGGAGAGGGGACGCGGGCCCGGGGAGCGGGGCCGAAGACGGGAGCAAGAGAGGCCAGGGAGGCCGGGGAGGCGCGGGGTTCTGGAGGGGAGCGCTCGGCTGGCCAGGGGAACGGGGGGCGCGGGGCCTGGGAGGGAAAACGAGGTCGCGGAGGCGCGGGGAGGAGAGGCGGTGGAGCGCGCGGGGACCGGGGAAGAGAGGGGACGCGGACCCGGGGAAGGGAGCGCCGGGCTCAGGGCCGTCCAGGCTCTGCCTGGATCCCGCCCGCACTACGCGGGCAGCCCTGGCTGCACCCCCTCCCCAACCCCGGACGTGGGGGACCCAGGCAGCTCATGGGGGTGGGGCTGGGACAGGCGCACGCAGCGCGTGCGGCGGGAGCGAGCGGCTGGATAGGGCGCTGGGGTCCTCCCGATCTGGGGGTGACGGCTAGGCGGAGGAGAGCGTGCCGCCATGCAGCCCGGGTTTGGGGAGAGGGGTTTGCAGGGCTGCTCCGGGGTGCCCCGCAGGGAGGCCGCACTTGTGCGCGACTAGTTTGGAAAGCACGCGTGGAGGGTGCGGCGCTGGCGCGAGGGGACAGGAGCGTGGGATCGGAGCGCAGCGGGTGCAGGCTCCCAGGTGGTGGCTCTGCTCGTGGGTCGGATGGAAGGGGAGGGAGAAGGCGCAGAGAACAAGTCTCGAGGCTTCTCCAGGATGACGTGTAGAGGGGCTCCTTGCACTGATAAACAGGCCTGGGAGGGCAAGGAACCCAAGTGACCCTAGGGAGTGTGACCTGGGGCGCAGGAAGGGAATCACCGACAGAGAGTGCAGGAGAGTGGGTCCCAGGGTGAGGGGAGGCCAGAGCGTCCAGAGGACAGCCGGCAGGGGGTCCCCGAAGTTTGTAGTTTGAGAGCAGCAGCCCCTGAGAGGGGGTGGACATTAGGAGGAAAAGAAGCGGGGCGGAGAGGAAAGTGCGTGGGCAGGAACTTGGGCCAGGAGGTGGGAGGACAACCAGGTGTCCTGCGGTTCCACAGGGCTTTACCCACCACAGGCTGCTTGGATGGTGCAGAATGAGTGGCTGTGGAAGGAGACCTTTGAGCTGTCATCTCAGGGGTGGGAGCCACATTTCCAACACAGACGCTGCTGCTCCTGGGCTTGCAGTCTGGTTCCTGGGGAGCCGAAAAGGGCAGCCCAGGGACTGGAGTCTTAATGTTCAAGCCAGCCTGGGGGTGCTTCCTGTCCTGATCAGGCAGGGTAGGACTGAAAAGACAGTGGGTGGCAAACTGAGTTGGGGCAGGTTTGAGATGGGGGGCATGAGCTGATGGTGAAAACCTGGATCCATCCTCACACACTGCAGTGCATAGTAAGATTCATCCCCAGTCCTATGAAAATGCAGATTCTGATTCTAGATCCTTGTCGTCCAAGATGATGCCATTAACCACATGTGTGGCTTTTTACATTTAAAGCACGCGTAGTTAAAATGAAATACAACTAAAAGTGTGCATTAGCCACATTTTAAGTGCTGGACAGACACTTGTGAGACGTCAGAGTTCTGCTGGACAGCGCAGCGCTGGATTTCAACGGGTTGGGAGGTGGGGGCTGGGTCTGTTTCCTTCACGGCTGTGTCCTCTGGGCCTGGGGCTCAGTGAATGGATGGGCCAGAGGTGGAGTAACAAAACATTCAGCAAATAAAGCGCTGTGTATGTTTGGGGGAACAGGCTGTGGAACGTTTTCTGTTCTGTAGTAGGTGAACAGTGCAGGGGCAAATAGGAGGAATGTAGACAAATGTTTATAAAAGGAGGTCCTTCTGGCTGGTGTGAACAGAGGCTTGGTGCTTCTGCTTCATTACTTTCATTCTATGTGCTGAACCAAGACTGCTAACAACTAGTTAGCGCTTTCTTCTCAAGGTTTTTCCTTGACACAGAGGGAGGATTTAGGCTAAAAAGACACTTTCCATGAAAGGTTTTGTTGTCAGTTTGGCTTGAGACACTGCAGAAAAGACCCGATATGATAGATGTGCCCTATGTGGGTTTTTGATTTACGGAAAGATTCTTCTTGGATTAAGAAAAGAGATTATGAAAAATTGTAAGAAATTGGAATCATCATCATTATTATTTTAAAGATACGTTTCACTTTGAAACACTGTGCGTGCTTCTGGCAGGAAAGGTGAGGGCATTTCAGTCTCACAACCCATCCCCCTCCACCCGCCGCCTGAGTTTTTGGCCTGTGCTGTTACGTTCACGTTGCCCAGGTTCCTAACACCTAATTCTGTATCGTAGCTACAGTGCCCACAATTGCTCAGTGTTAATTCAACATTTCAGAGAACTCTGTGCTCACCGATAGTCCTTTTATTTTGCTGTCTAATTAGCTAATTTCATTTTCAATCATTTTTCAGGAAGGGCTCGTTAGTATTACCCGAGCATTTTCATGTCTGACAGTGTCTGTCCATTGACTCTTATCTTTGAACAGTATCTTGGTTGGGTGTAATATTCTTAGCTTCTGTTTTCTTTCCCTCAACCCTTTGTAAGCATTGCTCCACAGCCCTCTGCCATTGGATGTGGGGAAGCCTGAAGTCAGCTGATTTTTTTTCCCATGTAGGTGATTTGCATTTTCTTCGTGAATTTCTGACAGATTCCTTCTTTTTGCTTCATTTCATGAGCGTAACCAGACCATGTCTCAGAGCTGAATGCTTCATCTTGAACTCCTGGTACACTGAGTACTCTTTAAATTTGCAGATTTCTTTTTTAATTTTAGGGAAATTTATTTTATGTCCTTAAAACATCTTCTGTTACATTTATTGGTGTTTCTATTTCAGGGACACCAGTTATATTAATTTCCTGTGGCTGCTGGACAAATTGCCACAAACTTAGTGTCTTGAAACAACACAAATTTTTTCTCTTCCAGTTCTGGGGGTCGGTAGTCAACACAGTCTCATAGGCTAAAATCAAAGTCGGCAGGCCTGTGTTCCTTTCTGGACGTGCTAGGGGTGAGTCTGTTTTCCTGCCTTTCCCAGCTTCTAGAATCTGCCTGTGTCTCTTGGCTTGTGGGTCCTCCCCCACCTTCAGAGCCAGCAGTGGGGGTGGGGGGCCTTTCTCCCATCTTATCATTCTGATGTAGACTCTCTGCCTCCTGCTCCACTTTTAAGAATGCTTGTGATCACATGGGGGCTGCTGGATGATCCAGGATAATCTCTGTAATTTAAGGTCACCTGACTAGCAAACTTTTTTTTTTGAATTTTATTTTATTTATTTTTTTATACAGCAGGTTCTTACTACTGATCTATTTTATACATATTAGTGTATATATGTCAATCCCAATCTCCCAATTCATCCCTGACTAGCAAACTTAATTCCCCTTTTCCATGTAACCTAACATATCCACAAATTCTGGGGATTAGGACACAGATCTCTTTGGTGGGCCATTATTCTGCCTACTACACTGATTATTCTTATGTTGGGCTGTTTTTATCTGTCCTCCATTCATGTCTTCTAAGTGCCTTGTTCTTTTTGTCTTTCTCTCTGCATTTCTGTGGTACTCTCAAGGCTTTCCTATGTATTGGTAATTTTTATTTTAGCAAACTGTTTCTAGCTGTTCTAACTTATTTGTTAATTCAGTATTGATGTCCTTTTGGTGTCTAATTTTTCCTTACTTTTACAATTTTCCTTTTTTTAATTTTTAAAGAATTCTTTAAAAATTCATTTGATTAAAAACTCTCCTTTGAACTCTTATTTTACCAACAGCCTGTTTTTATTAGGTTGTTCCATTGCATGAAGTAACTGGGATGAATTTCCTTCTGCTCCTGGGGTCATATTTCCTTTTAAGTTAGGTTCTATCTCTTTTCCCTTCCTTTTTAAACTTTTTATGGAAGTATGATTTACATATAGGTAAGTGTACCTATTGTAATTGCATAGCTCAGTGAATTTTCACAAAGCTAACACGCACATGCAACCAGCACCCAGGAAGCACAACACCAACAGGCCCCTGGGCCCCCAGCCCTCCCCCAGCCATGACACCCTGCAGCGTCACCACTGGCCTGGCTTCTGACAACATGGGCCACTTTTGTCTCATTCATTCTGTGTAAAAGTGAGAGTTGTAATGTGACTGCTTCTCTTGCTCCCGTTGTGTGAGACTCTCCTGGGTTGTGTATGGCTGTGGAAGGTTTATGATATCCCTGGTGTGAACGTACTTCGATCTGTTTATTTACGCATCATGCTGGGGCTGGCATTTCTGTGGTTTCCAGTTTCTGGCTGTTGTGATTCGTCCTGCTGTGAACATTCCCACCGTGTGTCTTTAGAGTACAAAAGATGCGTTTCTGTCAGAATAGACCTAAACCTGGGATGGATGAGTATTATGGTATGCATATGTTTAACTTAAGAAGATTCTCCAAAATTGTTTTCAGTTTACACTCTCACTGCGAAGATCGGGAGTTCTGTTTGCCCACATCAACACCAACATTTGGTTCTTGCTGTTTTGCATTCTAGCCGTTCTGGAAAGTATAGTGTAGTTGAATTTGCATTTTTCTGATGACTAATGAGATTGAACACCTTTGTCCATTTTTCATTAGGTTGAATTTATTTTACTGGTCAGTAGGAGTGTTTGAAAAATGTATTCTGGCTGTGAATCCCTTGTCAGAAATACGTATTGTGAGTATCTACGCTCGTCTGCGTTGCCTTTCACCCCATTAATAGTATTTCTAAGAACAGAAGCCCTTCATTTTAGCACAGTCCAAATAAATGATGGGTGTTCATGGCAGGGACTCTGGGTGTGTTGAACAAGTCTCTGCCTGTCCCAGGGTGGGGCTGTCCCCTGAGGCTCCACCGTCTTACCTCTGACGTTGGTGGCTGCCATCCTGCTGGGATGAGGGATGCGGGGGAGGGGTCAAGACACATTCTTTTGCAAGTAGATATGCAGTGGGAGACCCCCTTTCCCGGCATTGCTCTGTCACGCTTGTCGCAGCCCAGGGACCGTACAGCCTCCCACCTGCATGCTTTCTCCTTTGCAGGTGGGTCTGCCCAGTGCTTGCAGGTGGCACTGCTGCATTTCCCTGCATTTTGCTCACACCCAGGCAGATCCACCTGCACGTATTCTGTGCTCTGACAGAGGCTGGTGAGGCCTGGCTTCTCCAAGCTAGACCTTCTGTTTTCCTCTCAGCCTACTCAGGGAGGGAGGGGCCCTTGGGTTCCTGACCCTGTCCTGTAACCTGAGCTCCGGGCAGAGCAGGAGGGGGAGTGTGGGCTGCGCAGAACCCTTGCCGGGTGGCCCATTGCCCAGGGAGCTGTCCTCCCCTCCCACGGGTGACGGGTGACGTGCACACTCCTGGTCCTGCCGGGCCCCTGCTGGCCCTGGAGCCTCACTTTTGTCTGGTGGGTTGGTGCCTAGTCCCGCCTCCTCTCCCCTCAGAAGTCCTGCTCCAGGCAGAAGTGGAAAGAAGGCGTCATGGATGGACCTAGAGTCTGTCATACAGAGTGAAGTAAGTCAGAAAGAGAAAAACAAATACCGTATGCTAATGCATATATATATATGGATCTTAAAAAAAGATACTGGTGAACCTAGTTGCAGGGCAGGAATAAACATGTAGACATAGAGAATGGACTTGAGGACATGGGGTGGGAGGGGGAAGCTGGGGCGAAGTGAGAGTGGCACCGACATATATACACTATATATACATATAGACACGACCGAATGTAAGATAGATGGCTGGCGGGAAGCAGCCGCATAGCACAGGGAGATCAGCTCGGTGCTTTACGATGTAAAAAAGAAAAAAAAAGAAAGAAGGCCTCAGCAGCTGGGCTCTACCTTCTGTTAATCCTGGGTCTCCCCTGGGCTCCAGCTGGGGTGTTCCTGGCACCAGGTCCATACCCTTTCCTTCTCTGATTGCCAAGTTTCTACATTTTGTTCATTTCATTAGTGATGGGAGAGGGAAGTGGATCAAACTGACACCAAAGGCCACAATCTCTTGCCTCCTAGTTTTTTTCCCAGCAGGAGACTCACTGTTTCTCTGACTACTGTCTTTTGGCTATTTCTCCAGCTTCCTTTTCCCAGCAGGAAGATCCCATCTTTCTTTCTCAGTTTCATTTCTGCCAAGAGATAAAAATAATAACTCCCACTTATTGAGAGTATAGAAGAATCATCTCGTGAGATAGGTTATTTGTCCTTTCTCTTTGCCTTTGACAGTCTTTCCACCAGGAGATTCACACACCCTCCTGCTGCCTTCTAGTTGCTGCAGGCAGCTTAAAGCTACTCTGCCGGTTTCCCTGGGCAACCACTTTAAGATTCAAAACACGATTTATAAAGTCATCACTTTCAAGTTTGAACTGAGAGTCGAGTCGTGTTTTATCCTACTTCTTCTTGGTGTAACTCCTTCACCTCCCTTGGTACCACTTGTGAGCACTCAATAAATTTAATGCGTTGGTTTTTTTAAATTATGTCATAAATACTTCCGTGTATTTGAAAATGATAAAATTGCATTTATATCAGATTTTCTCTTTAAAAGCCCTTGAATCAGCCCTACTTCCCCTGTGTCCTGTGGGGTCTCCTTTCTGCGGTGGTGACAGCCCCTTTAGTCTCACCTCTAACCCCTGCAGCCCCCAGCCCAAGGCAAACCTGATTTCAGGTGACAGGCAGGGAGGGACTCAGAACCAGCCAGCCCAGGTTCCTCCCAGACAGAGACTCAGCTACTGGGGCCAGAGGCCCACCCACCACCCCTTGTGTCCTCTGTCACTGGCACAGGACGCCTGAGTGGCTGCAGGGTGAGCACGGCCGGGCAGGCACAGCCTCGAGGTCCTGCCTGGGTCCTGCCAGCCGCACCTGCTCACTCCTTGCTGGCCCAGGAGCTCAGGTTCGATGTGGCCGGTTGTGTGGGGTGAAGAGAAGCAACAAGGCATGGGGAAGTGGCTGGTGTGTCACCAGTGTGTCACCAAGCATTTGCAGGCTGTGGGTTCACTTCACATTAAGAGATTGTTTGGGACCTTTGTTTCAAACTTTCCAGGCTTCTTTAGCTTAATTGGCTACAAAGAGTGAATTGTGTATAAGCAAAAGCAGAAGAGCTGCAGCACCCGAGGGGTTTGGACCTAAAAATATCCATTATGTAGATTTTGTCAGATCCACAAACAAGACAATTTAAAGGGGTCCCGATATAAGATAATAGCTTCAGTGACATCTTCAGGGTTTACCTTCTTCAGAAGTGGGCTTGCCTCCTTGGAGGCCTCAACCAAATTCCCCACTTGACCTGGGTTGCCTTCCCCCTCCTTCTCTCCAGGAGCAAGATTACCTGTCCACCCACCCATTTGCGGGGTCTCCAGGGGCTCCTGAAGCTGGTCTGACTGCACCACTCTGGCTTAAGATGCCTCCAGCATTTCATCAGTCTGCTACTATGAACAACTTGTCTTTTTAGGTGGTCTTATTTTTGCCACAGCATGCTTTGCCTTTTGGGGACTTTATAATGGTAATCAATTACATTTCTGAGAATTTGGCCCCGTGGTTTCTATTTTCTTAAGTGGTTTTGGCATTCCAGGTCTTAACCTCTTTTTAACATGTTGCAAAGTCTAGAATCTGGTACCCAGGCCCCTGTCACCTTCAGGCTGCTGTGGGGACTTCTGACTTGAGTGCGGCAGACCTGGGATTTTGGTTAATGGGGCCTTACAGCATGACTTGTTTTCTAAGACTTGGCGGGTAGAGAGAGAGATCGGCATGCTTCTAGAATCAAGAGATGGAAAACATCAGGGTCCCCAGTCTTTGAAGGTACCTGTCCTGGCATCTGTGCTGTGCCCGGCAGCCAATCACAGCAGTTCCGGCCCCGGGACTCTGTGCCTGGCTTCTTAATCTTTCTCTGGATGCCAGCCTTTCCCACCCGAAACCACCTGCTGCTGGCCATCTCTTGGGAGATTGTGCCCTAAAGCTGTTGGTGGAGAACCACGCAGGCCATTTAACTGATCCTGGGGTTTCCTCAGCCAAAGTGACACTCAGGCTGTTTTTCTGTTTATATGAGTTGTGTATTCCAACCTCTTGAAGCTAATAATTAATGGATTACCCTCCCCTAAATGTGACTCAGCTGAGTTTACTCATGAATTTGAATCATACGGTGACTCGTGACAGGACTGGTATTTTGTTTGATTAAAAATAAAAGCAGGGGCTTCCCTGGTGGCACAGTGGTTGAGAGTCCGCCTGCCAATGCAGGGGACATGGGTTCGTGCCCCGGTCCGGGAAGATCCCACATGCCGTGGAGCGGCTGGGCCCGTGAGCCATGGCTGCTGAGCCTGCGCATCCGGAGCCTGTGCTCCGCAACGGGAGAGGCTACAACAGTGAGAGGCCCGCGTACCACAAAACACACACACACACATATATATATATATATATATATATATATAGTAAGTCTTGAAATTGGGTAGTGTGAGTCCTCCAACTTTGTTCCTTTTTTTCAAAATTGTTTTTTTTTTAATTTATTTTTTTTATTTATTTATTTTTGGCTGCATTGGGTCTTTGTTGCTGCGCGCGGGCTTTCTCTAGTTGCGGTGAGCAGGGCCTACTCTTCGTCATGGTGCGCGGGCTTCTCATTGCGGTGGCTTCTCTTGTTGGGGAGCATGGGCTCTAGGCGCGTGGGCTTCAGTAGTTGTGGCTTGCGGGCTTAGTTGCTCTGCGGCATGTGGGATCTTCCAGGACCAGGGCTCGAACCCGTGTCCCCTGCACTGGCAGGCGGATTCTTAACCACTGCGCCACCAGGGAAGCCCTGAAAATTGTTTTGACTATTCTAATTCCTTTAACTTTCCATGCAAAATTTAGCTTTGGGAATTCCCTGGCAGGCCAGTGGTTAGGAATCTGTGCTTTCACTGCAGAGGGTGCGGGTTCAATCCCTGGATGAGCAACTAAGGTCCTGCAAGCCGCAAGGTGGGCCAAAATTTTTTTTAAATAAATAAATAATAAAATTCAGCTTTGTCGATTTCTAACCCCCCGCCCCGAAAAATCCTGCTAGAGTCTTTGAGACTGAATCTGTGGATCCATTTGGTGAGAACTGCCATCTTAACTATACTGGGTCTATCAATCCATGAACACAGTATTTCTCTCCACTTATTTAGATCTTCTTTGATTTATTTTATTAGTGGTTTATAGCTTTTAGCATACAGATCTTGCATAGGTGTCTGTCTAGCCTCTCACCCTCTCTGACATTTAGTGTCCTGAGACCACAGTTAGGGAAGTTGGCATGGGCTCTCCAAGCTCAGGGCAGCTCATCCGAAACTGTCCTCCAGAGCATGGACAGGTGGCCTGGTTTGCCGTCCAGCTTTGGGACAGTTGCTCAGCTGGTTGTGATCACAACCAGTGACGAGAGCCTCCGTGTGTGTTTCCAGTGAGGTCCTTTCCTTCCCCTGACACACAGCAGGTGGTCTCAGCCTCTGCTGCTCCCAAGGGATGAAAGTAGGAGATTGAATCAGCAGGGGCTCGGGCTCCTTCTGAAGACACATGGCACCTCCATGGTTGGATGTATTTGCACAGGGGTGCTACTGAAATTAAAGCTCCGCTTCCCTGACACAGCTCACCTGGGGGCTGACCACCCCGGACTGGAGGTGGTGGATGGCAAAGCCTGGGGGGCCCCCACTGTGGGACAGGCAGGAAAAAGGGGTGCTGATATCAGAAAACTGCACTTTAAAATCAAAGATGCACCCGCCCCCCTTTTTTTTTTAATTTGGTCGCGCTGGGTCTTAGTTGTGGCTTGTGGGCTCCTTAGTTGCGGCTCACCAGCTCCTCTGTTGTGGCACGCGAACTCTTAGTTACAGCATGTGGGATCTACTTCACTGACCAGGGATTGAACCTGGGCCCCCTGCATTGGGAGCGCAGAGTCTTAACCACTGTGCCACCAGGGAAGTCCCGCCACCCTTTTTTTTTCCATGGAGGATGGCAATGCTTTCCCTGGCAGCGTCACCCAGACTGTTGGGCTGTCCAAAGTAGGGCGGGGGGAGGCCCCTCCTGGCCTGACCGCTGAACCCTATTGGTGGCCTTGATCTCGGGTGGCCTCAGCCTGCAGCGGCTTGAAGCAGGATTTCGGTTCCCGGCCAGAGATTGAGGTCTGGCAGTGGCAGTGAGAGCACTGAATCCTAGCCACTGACCACCAGGGACCAATGGACAGTGACAAGGCCCTGACCCGTCGCTGTGTAGAAATGAATTGCCGCATAAAGACATAGAGACGGAAAGTAGTGAGGCAAGTAAAGTGTTTATTAGGAGGAAAAATAGTACAGTACCTGTGGATAGACACACGGGCGGGCTCGCCGTTGTGGTAGTTTGAATCACTTTTATGGGGCATTTCTTCCAGGTTTCCTTTGGCAATCATCTTGCTTTACCTGGTTCTGAATCTATATTTGGTTTATCTCAGGGTCCTCCCATGTGTGTGTGTGCGCACGCATCTCTTAGCCAAGATGGATTGTAGCGAAGAGGCCTATGGGTAGTTGACATCACTTACTATGGGGTGGTGCCCCCTCCCTTTTTGACCTCCAAGGAGCCTTTCTGTGCATGTGTAGTCAGGGAGGTTTCCTTGACTTCAAGAATGAGGAATATGTGGTCTTTTATCTCTTATCTGGGCAGGGCCCAGCCTCCTCCATCATCCTGCTTTTATGGAGTTTCTGTCCACAGGGGAGAAACTGTTCAGCCTGGGGCCCATCTATCTCCTGCCTCAGCCTGAGTCCAGGTTCAGGGTGACCTCAAGACCTGGCAGGGGCAGCCCTGCAATTTGAAGGGACTGAGACCCTCTGAGGTGTCAGGGCTCTGGAAAGAGGGGGCTATCATCTGGCCACGCCCGAGCGATGGTTAGGGAAGGCTCTGGGTTACTCCCCAGTTTCACTCATGGGGGATGATGTGCCAGGTCCCGCCGGTATCTGGTTGGTGGGGCTTGTCCTTGCTGTGGGATTTCACAGGGTACCTGGATGCAGCAGCTCAGCAGAGACACAGGCCGTTAGGGAACAAGGCAGGTGTGACAGTGGTCCTGTCCCTGCCAGGGAGGGTGTGGGAGGGTTTAGCCCCCAGAGTGGGGAGTGAGCGGCTCAGGCAGCTAAGAGCTGGGAGCTGTGTGGATGAGCTGGGGCAGCCAGGCCACGAGGAGCCTGGAAGCACCTGGGTCACAGGGCTTTGCTATTTCACAGAGCAAAACCAGGAAGGAGAAATGTGCAGGGAACATACTTTCCTTTTCAAAAAGGAGGTGGGGTAGATTCTGAAGAGGAGGGGGACTGGTGCTGATTTCAGTAACTGCTCTCTGTGTGGGATTCTCATATGATGAACACACTTCAAATGCCCATTTAAAACATGAATTGCAGGACTTCCCTGGGGGTCCAGTCGTTAAGACTCTGCGCTTCGCACGGCTTCCATCCCTGGTCAGGGAACTAAGATTCCACATGTCACACGGCCAAAAAAAAAAAAAAAAGCATGACTCACTTTTAGAACCATTTAGAAACGGGAGGCAGCCCTGCAGGGGCAGGTTCTGGGCCTTGGCCATGGGTGAAGCTTTGGCCTGTACCTCAGCCCTGGGGTCTCCCTGCTTCTCCCATCCTGAGCCCCATTATGCAGCCCTCCCACCCCCTTGGTCCTGTGAGGCACCCCAACATCTCCCAACAAAGTGCCCTTCTGATCGGGGAAGCCAGGCCAGAGTCGGTCTCTGGATAGCGCATATGTATATACATTCTTTTAAGGTGAAATTCACATAGTATAAAATTAACCATGTTAAAGTGAACAATTCAGTGGTATTTGGTACATTCACGACCCTGTAACTTTCTCATTTCAGAACATTTTTCTCACCCCCCAAATGGAAACCTGGACCCTCCCCCGCCCCTGGCAGCCAGCACCCTGCTTTCTGATACATTAATTCAACATAAGACAAGTTCTCAAAAGTCAGGTCGTCATGATGAATATGTTTGTCAATGATACTTAACCAGTATTTACATGTTTGCTTCCTCTTGCTCGCAGAGATAGAGTTGGGCAGGTGCTGGAGAGCTGAAATAGATTATTTACACATCACGTGGCCTCAAAGTGTAGGGAGTGTCTTGGCATTTGACATTTGCTGTTTTTCAGGCTAAAATTATCTCTCTTCTTGTCTCTGTTGTCCTGACTCACTCAGTGAACATTCCAACGGGCTTTGTTCTAGGAGCTTTTGTGTATTTTTGTTTTATTTTGATGGACAGAGTTCTTGGTGAATTAGCTAAGTGCAACGAATGTGTGTTACACCTTTTGACCCTAACACTGACACTACTACTGTCAAAAACATGAAGTAACAGAGGAGAGGAAATACAATAGGAACAGAGCAAACACATAACAGGAGGAACATAAAACGGTTCAATAAATAAGTGTATGAAAAAAGAGACTCTTCTCCCAATGGGACTTCGAACCTGGCGTGAATGGGTGGAATTTGGGGGCTTCTCTGTGGCAGGTACAGCTGAGACAGAGGGTTTATCCTGGGACCCAAAGGCCTGGGGAAGAATGGAGCTTGTGCTGAGCTGAGGCTACTGCTGGCGGCAGGTACCAGACGTGAGCTGTCAGGGAAACTGAGGCACGGGGAGAGGGAGGAAGCCGCTGGTCGTCAGGACTGGGATTTGATCCCACGTATCACAGAGCTTCTCCCTGCAGGGTCTTCACAGTGCTACGTGGGGGACCTGTGGGGTGCCCAGGGGGCTAGCCCATCTCCGTTCCCATTTTCCACCCTACAGATCACATGGGGGGTGAGGGTGGGCAGTGTTTTTTCAAGCTTTATCTCCCAGCCCCAGACCTCCCCTGCTCTTCCCTGTCCCCAGTTCAAAGGTGGGGCCTTCCATGGCAGTGCACAGCTGCATAGATGGAGGGAAGTAGGCCGGGTTGCAGTTCTAAAGGACACTAACACTGATGGAGACCGAGTGGGCCTGGGTCTCCAAAGCACACGCGGCTCTGGGAGGGTGCCTCAGGGTCCCAGGCGTCAGGGTCAGTGTGCAGAGGGCAGGTGACCCGGCAGGGCTGTCCTGGTGGGAACAACCACCAGAGTCAGAGTTCAGTTTGGGTCCTGAATGTTAATAGTTAGATCATTATCATTGAGTTGGATTTTCTTTTATTTTTATTTTTTGGCCGTACTATGCGGCTTGCACAATCTTAGTTCTCTGACCAGGGATTGAACCCATGCCCTCGGCAGTGAAAGGGCGGAGCCCTAACCACTGGACCGCCAGGGAATTCCTGTAGATTTTCTTTTAAATACATGTTCACTATCAGTGAAATTCTGGGGTGTGGGAGGCATTGTGCTCTGCTTTGGGAAGATGTTAAAATGTATCTTCCGCAGCTTTTCCAGGATTTGTGTGTCAGGTTTCCTCTGTCCCCCTCTCCAGTCACTGTGCTTCATGGATTTTCTGTCAAGGCATTTTTTGGTGCAAACAAAAAAGTCAACTCAAAGAAGCTTAAGCAAAAAGGAGTTTGTGGCCTTATGTAACCGGCAGGTTGAGGGGTGGGCCTGGTTTCAGGCTAGATCCTGAGGCTGAGCCATTCTGGACTCTCTCCACTGTTCCTTCTCCCCACATCTGTTCCCCACGTACGCCCCATCCCTGATTCTTCTGTGTGAAGGTTAATTTCCACCTGGGGAGGAAGCATGTGCATCATGGATGTTCATTAATTTATGGAGAACTGTAGATGTGATCAATAGTTTCAATTTGTTTAGATATCATTATCTTAGTAGGAGTAGGTGATACACAGTGTGAAAGGCAAGAAACTATCACTTTATAAGTTACATAAAGTGTAATCAAAACTGCCAAAAATCTGGAGAAACTATTTTAAGTAGACAGTCCTAAAACGTAATTATTCCTAAAGAGTTCACCTAAAAGCTCTTATCTTGTTTACATTTAATTTGCTTGTAAGTTTCATCACATCAGGTTATTTTTCTTGTTGACAAATTTTGTGACAGGAATTATACGATCTTATTTGATTTCTGGTAAACCTACATACAAAGTACTATATACTTAATGTTGATGACTTTAAAGGTATGTCTGTATTGGGGCTTCCCTGGTGGTCCAGTGGCTAAGATTTTGCACTTCAACTGCAGTGGGGTGAGTTCAGTCCCTCGTCGGGGACTTAAGATCCCGCATGTCGCGTGGTGTGGCCAAAAAAAAAAAAAAGATATGTCTTTATAATTAAACCAATAAACTCAAACTTGTTTTCATTCATTAAAAATTAACCCTAGGGCTTCCCTGGTGGCGCAGTGGTTGAGAGTCCGCCTGCCGATGCAGGGGACACGGGTTCATGCCCCGGTCCGGGAAGATCCCACATGCCGTGGAGCGGCTGGGCCTGTGAGCCATGGCCGCTGAGCCTGTGCGTCCGGAGCCTGTGCTCCACAACGGGAGAGGCCACAGCAGTGAGAGGCCCGTGTACCGCAAAAAAAAAAAAAAAAAAAAAAATTAACCCTAGATCATGTGATCCTGAAGTTCATTTGGGTTCATTCCTTTTATATTTCTGAGTATTTGTATAAGTGCTTATTATCCTTTAAGCCAATCAAATAGAGCTCTTTTACAAATTAATTTTGGCAATGCCACATATCTACAACACACACATTTACAGATACATACAAACACACAGACACAAACAGAGACCCCAGTTCCCATTCCAGAGTTTCAACCATGAATCAGGTATAATAATGTAAAACACATAAGTTACAAAAGATGTTGGATTCAAATTGGGTTTCTTGCAGGTGGAACAAATCAAGGTCACCTGTTTAGATGGCTAAATCCTTTTTACTAATATTTATGGGAAAGACATTTAAGATTTGTATTGCCCTTGACAAATCAAGTTACCAATTACTTATCCCTCTTTCGTTTTTTCCTTTGGATAAGAGTTACCTTCCTGAAGAAGACCAAATGAAGGGTGCACTTCCTTTCACAAGAATCCTTTCCCAGAAGTTGAACACATTCCCCATTTCCCCATAATCTTAGGTTATCCACTAAATCATATAGAGATGTACAAATTATGTTCAAATGACAGGATAAAAAAAAGGGGAGCAGAAGGGTGGGAGAGGGTTGGAGTGGGAGTTTGGGATTAGCAGATGCGAACTGGTATATACAGAATGGATAAACAGTAAGATCCTACTGTATAGCACAGGGAACTATAGTCAATATCCTGAGATAAGCCATAACGGAAAAGCATATGAAAAAGAATGTATATATATGTATAAATGAGTCAGTTTGCTGTACAGCAGTAATTAACACAACATTGTAATTCAACTATACTTCAATAAAAATAAATTTTAGGGCTAAAAAAAAAAAAAGAGTTACCTTCCTGAGGGACTTCCCTGGTGGTCCAGTGGTAAAATATCCACCTTCCAATGCAGGGGAAACAGGTTCAATCCCTGGTCAGGGAACTAAGATCTCACATGATGCGGGGCAACTAAGCCCATGCGCCACAACTAGAGGGAGAAAACCCGCATGCCACAACTAGAGAGAGAGAAGCCCACGCCAAAACGAAGAGCCTGCACACTGCAACAAGATCCCGCCTGCCCCAATGAAGATCCCACGTGCCGCAACTAAGACCCAACGCAGCCCAAAATAAATTAAATTAAATTAATATTTTTTAAAAAAAGAGTTACCTTCCTGAAATTTGCATTAAAGGAGATGGCCTGGATAAGAGCTCCTGGAGAAGACTGGGTAGAACATTTGTATCTCAAAGGCAGAGGAGGAAAAATGCAAGTTGTCCTAGGAGGATTTTCTTTCTTCTCTTAAAGCCAGAATTTTTTTTTTTTTTACTTATAGCCTCTTAAAATAAATAGGGGAGATTATGGGAGTGGTAAAAGGATTGGTGGGCCTTGGGCTGTTTCTGGAGCCACACCTTTGGTCCTGTAAACACTAGATTTCTAAAACAAGGACAGCTGTTTTTAATTCCTCAGATAATTGGGTGGCCACCTAAATGATATCAAAGTACCAACATACTCATCCACCTCTGTGGGAATGTTTTTCTTTCCTTCATTCAGCTTAGAGGAGAAGGCCAAAAAAAATTTTTTTTTTCCCATCAGGCCCTGAATATCAGCTGTGGTCACAGGTTTAGACAGACCTGTGGCCTCCCATCTTGGTAATCCATTTACAAAACCTTTTGAGGATCTTCCCTGGGTTTAAGAAATTCTTTAACTATGGCCCTCAGTTCAACCTTTGACCCCAAGAGGCTCACCTATAACCTCAGGTGGTCCCATTTCTAAAGATAACCATTTAGGGACTTCCCTGGTGGCACAGTGGTTAAGAATCTGCCTGCCAATGCAGGGGACATGGGTGCCAGCCCTGGTCCGGGAAGATCCCACATGCTGCGGAGCAACTAAGCTCGTGTGCCACAACTACTGAGCCTGTGCTCTAGAGCCCGTGCTCCGCAACAAGAGAAGCCATTGCAGTGAGAAGCCCACACACCGCGACAGAGTAGTCCCAGCTCGCCACAACTAGAGAAAGCCCGCGCCCAGCAATGAAGACCCAATGCAGCCAAAAAATAAATAAATGAATAAAAATTTTAAAAAGGAAAAAAAGGAGGATGGAGTAGTAGTTATGGCAGTTTTATAGTCTTTTATTGTAGGTACCTTTTATATGATCAATCTTTCATTAGCCTTCTACAACAAATCCTTCAATTAGGCTATTTTGGAATTTTGAAGCCTTTTGGGGCTTTTGCATACCAATTAAAATAGGTACAATAGTTTAAGATGAGAGCTTTCCAATTTAGGAATCTTTCCAATTCAAAGGATCCAAGAAGATAGCCCTACAAATAATTTCTGCTGCTAATCCAATTTTAGAAAAAAGAAAAGCTCTTATCACTCTTGTTTCCGGTAGACCCTGTGGGCGGGGGTCCAGGAGAGTGACTGACATGGTAAGAAATTACCCTCTGCTGGCTTCTTCTGACTGTTCATGGAAAAATCAGTTTGGAATGCCAAAAAAGAATCCCAGCTTGGTCATTTCAGGGCAGGATTTCCTTTGATTCCCAGTTAGGTAAGCACTTGCAAGCATCAGCTCTATATAAACCCAGCTGGTATCCCCATAGGTGGCTGTCCATTCAGGAGCTGTTTGACCTTTGAAGCACAATTTCCCATTATCAATTTGATTGCCTAATTCAGAGAAAAGATATGATCTGAACACCTTTCTGAGGACAAGTATGGTTGTGGGTGCTGCTTCTGAGTCTAGCTGTCCAAGGAATTACGCTAGTGTCTGTTCGGCTCTTTTATGTGTCTTGGTTTCTCCCTCTAACAATCTAAAACCGCTGTGGGTGCTTGGAGCAGTAGGTGATCAGCCTTTATCTCCTGCGTCCCTGGAAGAGCAGCATTTACTTAATTGTTGTAGTGGGATCTGCTGTAGTACTGCTACACACCTGAAAGGTTGATCCTCAGACACTTCCACTAGGTTCTCAGTCACCTGAGGACATCTTGTGGCCAGAAGGAGCAGGTGTTCCTCGTTCTTGGGGCTGAGCAAGCCGTCTCTTGTTTCCCTGGCAAACCATTTGCTCAGACCATATATCACCTTGTTTTTTTGTTTTGTTTGTTTTTAATTTAAACTAAATTTAACGAAACTCCAGCCACCTATGTTTCCCAGGGCCTCCTGCCTAGATCCCCCTAGGACCCTGCCAAGGAAATGCACTGGTACCCCTTAAGACTCCAAGTCTTAAGTACAAAAAAGCTTGAAAAAAAAATTGTAGGATCATCACTTAAATAATAAGATCTGGATATCAGGAGAACTCACCGGAACACCTGAGGAGCTCCAGGAAGCAGGTGGGGCTCAAAGGGCTAGTACCGAGCACCAGTTTAGGGTAGACCCCGGGTATCCTCTGGTGGGTGTCTCTGATATCCTGCCAACTACGCCATGCATGTTGAAAAAATTAATCAATAGTTGGTCTAAGAAAGGAATGGAAAAATTTATTTGCACCAACCTGAGGATTATAACCTGGGAGACAGTCTTTCAGAAAGCTCTGAAAACTGTCAGAGGTCAAAGTACAGTTATAGGGCTTCCCTGGTGGTGCAGTGGTCGAGAGTCCGCTTGCTGATGCAGGGGACACGGGTTCGTGCCCCGGTCCAGGAGGATCCCACATGCCTCAGAGCGGCTGGGCCCGTGAGCCATGGCCGCTGAGCCTGTGCGTCCGGAGCCTGTGCTCTGCAACGGGAGAGGCCACAACAGTGAGAGGCCCGCGTATCGCAAAAAAAAAAAAAAAAAAAAAGTACAGTTATATACATTTTTGAGACAAAAGGATATACATCAGATGACATATTGACAGTTTATACAATCCAGGTCTGCTCCTCCAAAGCAAAACTGGGTCATCGTGACCCCTTACAACATTAGGAAGGAAGGTTATTTCCTGAGGAGTTATCAAGTGCTGAGCAGGTCATCCTGACGGTTTACAAAATTAAGAAGGAATGTTGTCTCCTAAGGAGGTCTGGTCAATGCAGATGCACAATACACACTAAAGGGGAGCCAGGAGGCCCGTAAGGGGCAGAAAACCTTTTTATGTTTAAGTTTTTCTTGTCTTGCCATAAAACATGAATTTTATTTCATCACCCCTGTGCACATACGTACACACATTTTGTCTTTGCATAGTTGAGATAATACTTCATACCTAATTTCACATTCTACAGGTTTTTACTTTACATTCTTAGTGTGATAACTTGGGGGAAACTATGTCCGTGTTTGAGCCCTGAGTCCAGCGGAGACAAGGGTGTGTGAGTGGCTGCCACTCGGCAAACCCAGGGCCAGCAGGCCATGCGTGGAGCCAGCTGCTGAACGGTTCAGGGGGCTCCTGCTTGCCCACCCTTTGGGCAGCGGCGGGGGCCTGGGCACTGAGCTGGAGGCAGTGGTGGTGAGGGAGGAGTGGAGGGAGGTTGGAGGCCCCGCTCCACAGAGCAAGTGGGCGAGGCCGGTGGGCGAGGGGAAGGTCCGAGCAGGGCCCAGTCCAGCCGTCTCTGTGAGTCCTGGACCTGCACCGGCAGGTAGTCCTTTCTCCCCCAGCGTGAGAGAGTTTCTCTTATCTGCACCTTTTACCTGAGCATAACTACGGAAGTGCTTTGCATTAAGCCGCCCTGACCCTCTTTCACAGGCATCGACTACAAGACCACCACCATCCTGCTGGACGGCCGGCGGGTGAAGCTGCAGCTCTGGTGAGTCAGGGGTCCTGCCCAGCTCCTGAGCACAGGGCGGGTCTGTCCAGGCCCTCGGGGGCTCTGGTACCACCTGTGGGAATATCCACTGCTTCGGCCCCAGCCTGACCCAGTGCCCCCCCGAGGGAGATCTGTGTGGGCCTTGGAGTCTGTCCAGAGCATGTGGACGTGCTTCTGCTTCTGCCTCTCTAGTGCCCAGAGGGGCTGTGTGTCATGACCAAGATCAACAGGATGGAGGGTGGAGGGTAGGAGGGCAAGAGGTCAGAGTGTCGCCTAGCTCTGGCCTGGGTCTCTTTCTTGGTCCCCACTCCAGGCAGCCCTGGCTCAGACTGTGGTCACACCCCTGCCCCTCCAGTTCCGGAGGTGGGGGACTAGGGTTTTCCTGCTGTGACTAATCCCTGAGTTGCCCCAACCCATGTGGTTTTCCTGACCACTGTCACTAGCCCCTGTGTCATCCCCTCTCCTGGACCACCTGCATGGTCACTTGCATGGTTCCCTTCTCCCGCCTGACCATGCCAGACCTCTCCCCAAGCCACAAGTGTCTGCAGTGGTCCGGAGCCCCTTCTCCCACCCCCACCTGCCCCTAATCAGGAGCAGTCAGCCCCCAAGTCTGGGCCAGGAAGCCTCTCTCCACGATGTCCCCTCAATGACCCTGTCCCTTCCCACTGCTGACTCTCAAGTATCTTTTCCCTTCCTCCCTCCCCGGAGACCTCCTGAGGGCTCCCCTCTCAACCCAAACTTGTACGGGACTCAGAAAGCTGTTGTAACAGCTGCTCCTTTTTCCTCGGCGTCTAAAACGAAGCCCCCTTGCCTGGTCCTGGTGGTCCATCTTAGTAAATTCCCCCACACAAGGCAGAGTCGATCCCAGATGTGTTATTTTTCTTTATCCTAGTTAATGCACCCCCGGGTCACTTCCTTGTATTGATGAACATGGGGATGCATCCACAGGGCTGACTTCATGTGACCTTTTATTTTTATTTATTTATTTTTTTGGCTGTGCCACATGGCTTGAGGGATCTTAGTTCCCTGACCAGGGACTGAAGCCACCACGCCCTTGGCAGTGAAAGCCAGGAGTCCTAACCACTGGACTGGCCAGGGGATTCCCATGATCTTTTAGAGTTAATTGGAAGTGGAGTGACCCCACCAAATCCTTTGGCCTATTTCTCCCCCAGTGTAGACTCACATTCCTTACTACACAGCTTTATCTACAAATTAAACAATTTTTTAAAAACTTAAATTAGACTTATTGAAATGTCAGAATTATTATGTTGAAACCCATCACTATTTTCTCTAGTTGACTTTTTAAATAATTAGAAAAGAGAATGAGCCCAAAAGGACATCCCAATGTCCAGATCTCTCCAGGGATAAAGTGCCCAATGTCTTGTTGGGGGCTCGGACTTTCTGTGGGATGGCCACCAACTGACAATTGTAAAATGCATTTGCTCTGGCTCCCAAGTTCAAAAACCTTGTTGTCGGGAAGCAGTGATTTCTTCTTACAGATTTCCAACATCTTTTCCAGGGATACGTCGGGTCAGGGAAGATTTTGTACCATATTCCGCTCCTACTCTCGGGGCGCACAGGTAATACCCCTGAACCGGGAGGTCAAACTGACTTTGTTTTTCTTTTTTTTTTTTTAATTAATTTATTTACTTTGGCTGTTCTGGCTCTTAGTTGCAGCACGTGGGCTTCTTAGATATGGCATGCAGGCTTCTTAGTTGCAGCATGCGGACCCTTAGTTGAGGCATGCATGTGGGATCTAGTTCCCTGAACAGGGATCGAACCTGGGGCCCTGCATTGGGAGCACGGAGTTTTACCCACTGGACCACCAGGGAAGTCCCTCAAACTGACTTTGAATAATGACTTTTGGAATGTTTTTTAATGGATACTTGGAGGACAAGGCAATTAGCTCACATACAAGTTGATGCCAGAGGGGCTTCCCTGGTGGCACAGTGGTTGAGAGTCCGCCCGCCCGATGCAGGGGACACGGGTTCGTGCCCCAGTCCGGGAAGATCCCACATGCCGCGGAGCGGCTGGGCCCGTGAGCCATGGCCGCTGGGCCTGCGCGTCCGGAGCCTGTGCTCCGCAACGGGAGAGGCCACAGCAGTGAGAGGCCCGCGTACCGCAAAAACAAACAAACAAACAAACAAACAAACAAAAATTGATGCCAGAGTCTAAAAGTGTGCCATGGACTGTTTGGTGGCTCCCAAGCCCTCTGCATCAGGGATGTGTGTGTGCATGTGTTACATTTGTATGTACATGTGCATGAGCAGTGTGTAGGCACGTGCGTCTACACGTGTGTACATAAATATGCAGGCATGTGGGCTGTGTGTGCGCAGTGTTCATGTGCGTGTGTGTCTGTACGTATGTGAGAGCCCTCCGTCCAGATGGGTGGTCTCTGAAGTACCCCCGCATTCCGTATCCCTGGACCAGCTCATGAATGTGGGGAATTGAATTCCAGTCCCCAACTCACATTCACATTTGAGGGTTTATCAATGAGCTTATGAAATATCACTGGAAGTGATCATATAACTGCTACATTTGGCAGACAAATCAAAATAATATGTTTTGTGTTAACATAAGTAAAATGGCTATTTATCTGGTTGTGAGTGTGTGCCTGAGTGGCTTGCATGCCAGCCAGACTGTCCACAAGTGACTGTGCCTCCCCCAGGGTGTGATCCTGGTCTACGACATTGCAAACCGCTGGTCCTTTGATGGCATCGACCGGTGGATTAAGGAGATCAATGAGGTATGACATGGCCAGGGCTCCGTCCATGTGGCCCTGTGAGGGGGGGCGGGCTGGGGTGGCCAGGGCACGAGGCTCCAGCCACAGGGAGGAGGACGCGTCACGTCCCAGCACAGGATTGGGCCCTGCATGCAGGCAGGTAGGTTGACAGGTGGTGAGCAGGCTGCTGCCTGCTGGCAGCCTGACCGGCCCAACTGCCAGTGGAGACGTGGAGTGGTCAGTCCCACCCACTGTGTGAGTGTCCTGGCGCAGCCGTTACAACTCACCACAAACTGTGTGGCTGAAAACAACAGAAACGTCTTCTCTCCGTTTTGGAGGTCAGAGTCCAAAAGCAAAGTGTCGGCAGGGCCGCGATCGAGAGGAGGATCCTTCCTGTTTCCTTCAGCTTCTGGTGTTGCCAACAGTCCCTGGTCCTTGGCCTGTGGACGTGTCACTCTGTCTCTGCTCTACCATCACGTGGCCTCATCCCTGTGTGTCCTATGTCCTCTCCACTTCTTATAAGACACAGTGACTGGACTTAGGGTCCACCCCAAGACCCCATCTTAATTAATTACATCTGCACAGACCCTATTTCCAAAAAAGGACACATTCTGAGGTTCTGGGTGGACACCATTCACCCTGGGACACCCATGGTACCAACAACAAAGCCTGCACGTGACCCAATTTCCTTGCCCTTCTGTCACCCTTTAGCACGCCCCAGGGGTCCCTAAAATCCTGGTGGGGAACCGCCTGCACCTGGCCTTCAAGCGGCAGGTCCCCACGGAACAGGCCCAGGCCTATGCGGAGCGCCTGGGTGTGACATTCTTCGAGGTCAGCCCGCTGTGCAATTTCAACATCACTGAGTCCTTTATGGAGCTGGCCAGGATCGTGCTGCTGCGGCATGGGATGGACCGGCTCTGGAGGCCAAGCAAGGGTAGGTGTCCGTCCAGTCCACCCTGCAGCCCCGCCAGTGCTCAGCCTCCCAGGACCCATTCCCTGGGCCACAGTCTCCATTCTCCTAAATCAGGGCTTCTGCAGCTCGGCACTAGTGCCATTTTGGATGGAGTGTCCTCTGGTGGGGGCATCGTGTGTGCTGTGGGTGAGCTGCGTCCCTGGTCTCCCTGCCCCCATTTGTGAAAACCACAAATGTCTCCAGACTTTGCCGAATGTCCTGGGGAGTCCAAATCGCCCCCAGTTGAGAAGCACTGTTCTGAACGTTATTTGTTAGGACCTTGATTCCAAAAGGAGCCAAAGCCCTGGGTCGTGTTTCTTCTGTCTGATCCTCCAGGGGTTGAGGGGTGTCCCGACTACATCAGGGATGAGATGCCGTTCCTCCTCCCAGCAGGCCCCTGGGAGCCCCTCTCTATCTGAGCAGGGACCCTGACTCACAGAATGAACTATGTAGGTGAAACATAAATGACAGCATTTGCTTTTCTGGTGTGTTCTCCAATACGTCTTTATAAAGCTGATAACACACGTTTTTGGTGTCAGCTACTCAGTTGGGGAAGCACGTCTCCTGAAGCCCTTTGGTCTCCGACCCCAAAAGTTGGTCACGTTAGTCCTGAGGAGACCTCATTGGCCATCGCTGGGCAGTCCACTCACCTCTCAGACCTAGAGGGAGAGATGGTGGGGGTCTCAAGTTTGGGGACAAACTGGATTTAAGGTGATGAAAGCAGGACCATCCATCTCCAATCACTGCACGTGGGCACAGGGTAGGACATCTTGCCCCAGAGTCCCAGAGAGGAGGGTGGACAGGTGTGTGGCTGCCCCTGCGTTGGCCCCGTGCCCAGGACAACACAAATGAAATAGGTTTTCTTTTCTTTCCCAAGTACTGAGCTTGCAGGACCTGTGCTGCCGGGCAGTGGTGTCCTGCACGCCCGTGCACCTGGTGGACAGGCTGCCACTGCCCACGGCCCTCAGGAGCCACCTCAAGTCCTTCTCGATGGCCAGCGGCCTGAATGCCAGGGTGATGCACGGCCGCCCCTGTTCCCTCGCCACCAGCTCCAGCCACAAGAGGACCAGCCTCCGAAAAGCAAAGGCCGCCCACCTTCCCCAGAGCCCCCCCAAACACTGCACCAGAAACAGCTGCAAAGTCTCCTGAGGAGGGCGCGAGGCAGAGGGGTGGCACAGGTGGGAGGCAGGAGGCCGCTCTGGATGCAGACACCCGCCAATGTCACGGTGACCACGCAGCCCTGAGCAATGGAACTGCGGCCGGTACCCTGCGTACCCGACATGTCTGCGTGGACAGGCGTGGGGCTCTTGTTTCAGACGTGTGTTTATAAAGGGACGACCTTCTCTGGGTAACATGGAATTTTGAATGCTACTTAGATCATGATTGCAGTGCAATTTTTTTCTTAAAATAACTGCTTTTTATAAGAATGGTGACATGCGTGTGATGAGTATAAATTCTAGAGAATGAAAAACCAGGATGGAGAGAGAAATTAGAGTCTTTGACGTTACGCAGGGCCTTTTTGTAAACCTCCTTTTTAATGTCAAAGCACTAATTTATAAAATGCCACAGATAAGTTAGAGATTAGGCACAACAGATCTGTCCAGCTTGTGTATGAAACAGATTTGATCGAGTTTTTGCTATGTTATTTACTACGTTTTGGGATTAATAAGTGATTTATATGCATATTTTTCTGTAAATCTACTTTTTTTGTACAAGATGTTCCATGAGTTATGAAGCTAAGGGAAGAAAATGCCAAAGATATCTCTAGTTACAGCGAACATACCACAGCCCGGTTACACCAGGTCCAGATCGGCAAGAAAATGTCACTCAAAGCCTGAAGTTTCAGCTAAGAGTGAACACTGTTGTTTAAGAAAATGCTTCTCAACAATAAAAAGTATACTTGCTTCTTGGTAGAAATGTTGGCTGCTTCTTTCCAATTTTCCATTGGAAAGAATGGAAAATTGTACTTCCATTCAATGGAGAAGTGTACTCCCATTGCCCTTTTTTTTTTTTTTTTTTTCGCGGTACGCAGGCCTCTCACTGCTGTGGCCTCTCCCGTTGCGGAGCACAGGCTCCGGACACGCAGGCTCAGCGGCCATGGCTCACAGGCCCAGCCGCTCCGCGGCATGTGGCATCTTCCCGGACCGGGGCAGGAACCTGTGTCCCCTGCATCGGCAGGCGGACTCCCAACCACTGCGCCACCAGGGAAGCCCTATTGCCCTTTATTCCATTTGCTTTATCACCTGTTTCAGGCACCACAATCAGTGCTAGTGCCTGGTGTTGGCAACAAGTCTGTGTCCCTGTGCCATTGATTGAAAGGATGCCTTTTCCTGAAAAGAACACAGAGGCAGACAGTGGGGAATGAAGGACCAGCCGTCCAGCGGGTGCCTGTCTGCGGAAATAGTGGGCGGTACTCTGGCCCCAGTGGATGGGTTGTCACCTCCCTGCATGAGCATAAAGATCAGAGCTGACTCAGCCAAGACTCTGGGCAGGGTCTCCTTCCTGGTTCTACCACTAGATTCTCTGTGGCAGGTGGAGGTTGCAACAACGGATTAAAAAAATAATAACTTGAAAACACACAGATGTCCTCGGTTTCTGTTATTTACAGATTTTTAGAAATTTAAAGGACCCTAGAATTGGGAGCGACACTTTTATTCAGAGACGGTGGAGCCGAGGCCCCGAGAGGAGGAATGTGCTCGGCCATGGCTGGTCACCCAGCCCCCTGGGCACAACAGGGACAGATGTGCACAGGGGAGCAGGCGAGGGCATAGCAGGTAAGCCTTGAGGGGACAGTGCCTCTGCAAGGGGCTGTGGGCCTGGGAGGACTTGCTGCCGGGCCATCACACCCTTCTCTCTGCTAGGCAGTGGATGAGAGAGGAGAGTGGAGGGCTGACCTGCTGACCACGAAGCCTGATGGCTGCGGTGGGGTGTCACTTCCCCGACTGCCACAAGCAGAAACGAGGAGGGGTCCACCCTGAATGCGAGCCCCTCTCCCCTGCCTCTTGAAGGGCGCACGGAAGTAGAAGGTGCAGGTTTCCAAGGCCGGTGGAGGTGGGGAGGCTGGGGACGGACACCTGGTCACAAGCCTAAATTTGGTCCCTTTTCGTTGTTTAATTGAAGGACAGCTGGGGCCACCAGAAGCTGGAAGAGGCAGGAGGGGGCCCCCCCAAGAGCCCTGCCCACACCTGGATTCAGACTCTGGCCTCCAGAACTGTGAGAGGCACATTTCTGTTGTTTCAAGCCCTCCAGTTTGTGGCAATTTGTTATGGCCACCCCAGGGCTCACACAACAAGGAAATAAGTTATGCTTCACAGTAGAAAGTACTATCAAAGTGACACTTCTGTGAAATAAAAACAAACCCTAATACAGAACATATTAAGTACAAGTATGCATGTTTTGGTGGTGAGCACACCGAAATCAAAACTGAAATGTAAACTGAACCTTGGAGAAACTGTTCTCAAACTTCGCCATTTTCTTCCATGGCCTCACTACTGGCAAAATCCACCCCAAGTATAAACAAGAAGACCAGATTGTGTCCCAGCTGCTTGTAATTCTCTTTTCAAGCATCTAGATTCAAAATATATTATGTACAATTATGTCTTCTATTGCCCTGTGAAAATTACTGCAATGCAGGATAGTTTCCTAGACAGAGAGCTTACAACTTTGATGAGGAATGATCCAGGCAAATATTGAATCTGGAAAAAATGTCAATTATGAGCTTGGTAATATTTGTTTTGCCAAAGAGATGGAGATGGAGATGCTTCCCTTTGGGGGGGAATTGCGTCATCAAAGTAAATGTGGGGCTTCCCCGGTGGTGCAGTGGTTGGGAGTCCGCCTGCCGATGCAGGGGACACGGGTTCGTGCCCCGGTCCGGGAGGATCCCACATGCCGCGGAGTGGCTGGGCGCGTGAGCCATGGCCACTGAGCTTGCGTGTCCGGAGCCTGTGCTCCGCAGCGGGAGGGGCCACAACAGTGAGAGGCCCGCGTACCGCAAAAAAAGAAAAAAAAAAAGTAAATGTGGATTTGAAAAGCAAGCCTGAAGCTGCATGTATTGGGGAACTGGGGGGAGGGGGCTGAGCTGTCATGGGGGTAGGGGATGCACCCCGACCCGCCAGGAGGGCAAGACCCTATGTTCACTCCCCGCTCCCTACACGCCCTTGGGCCTCGCTTCCCTTGGGGCACCAACCTCCACTGGGTGTGTCATCAATATGGTGACCTAGTGAATGAGGATGACAAAGCCTCAGAACAGGGCAGCTGTTGATATAGATGCTTCTGCCTGGCAGTGGGCAGATGGATCAATGGTAGGTAATGGGAGCCACTTCTCCATACAGGCAGTGGGTGCCCAACATGGTTCCCTACCCTGGCAAGGGTCAGACTGGCCCTGCCACTCCTCACCTTTGACCCTTGATCCCCGACCCTCATTCCTCAACCAGCCTGAACTCGGGGTCAGGGTCTGGCTCCATCTGTTCTGGCTTCAGTGGAATACTTGGGTCTGTGCCCTCCTTCTTCAGACCTCTGGAGTCTCACATACCTTTCTTCTCAAAAAAGGCTGGCTCCTGCCAATCAAGTTTTGGCTTTTAATCCTACCTTCTCTTCCCTGCCTCAGTCTAGAACTCACCTGTGGAATACTGCTTCTTTCACTCTACTTTCTCACGATAACAGTGGGACCAGCCCAGGTACAGAGGCCTCTGAGTCACTGTGGAGAGGAAGACAGAGGCAACAAGGAAGAGTTCCAAAGTCTACCTTGCCCCAACATAGTTGCTGTTGCTCCAGCCTTTACCCCTCCTAGGTGAGGCAGCCCAGAAGTGCTTTCACTGTCGTCAGCCAAAGACCATCAGGAACTCAGTTGACTCACTGCAATGAGGGAGACCTCCTACGGTCAAGAAACGGGGATATTTCTGTAGGAGGGTGTTGGAAAGGACTCAGACTAGCACTTGTGGTAGGAGAGCACTTTGCTGTGTTCGATGCTCTCAGGGGGCAGCAGTGATTCCGGGATCGCTGTCTTAGTAACTCCTATCTAGAAGGTGTGAAGACTGAGCAAGGTTAAATCTGTTGCTGGTAAAAGCAGCAGCCCTCAGGCACCAGCATGTGGTCTGGCCTTTGCTGGCTCGGATGCTGCCCCATTCTGGACTGTGTTCATGCAGGGTCTTGCCTTTATGCTGCCCCTATCAGCCTGAGGGGCCTCGTCCAGGGAGCTTTCATATCCGACCCAGCCCGCTGTGGCCAGGCTGTGTGTGCCAGAATCTCCGGTGCTCTTTCTGTGCCTGATGAGATGACAGGAAGACGGCTGTCTAGCCCAGGAGTGGACTTGGCACTCGGGTCTAGAATATGCCTGTCCGCCGCATTAGAGACTAACTTTCTACTGCTGCTGGAGGACAGTGCCTTGTGCCGTTCAAAGCTGGTCAGCATTGTCTGCTGGTTTCTTGATTCCTTGCCGCAAAATTTTATCATTGCTCTGTGGGCCACTTTAGAAATGGGGGTAATGGATGGTAGCTTTTTGAAGGTTCTCTGATTGTTTTACTAGTGAAACACTGTATCATATGAAACAACCTTACCTCTTGCAGATGAAAGGCGAGACCAGAGGGCTCTCTGGGCGGGGACCCTAGGGCCAGCCGCTCCTGCCTCCATGGCTACTATGTTGGAATAGGACCATGGGCCGGCTCCGCGGTGCTGGGAAGCCCAGAGCCTTACTTGATGATGTGCTGTGTCCCAGGGGCTGTGTGTCCTGGGCGGAGATGGTGGTAGGCAGGGCTCTGTGATCTGGAGGACTCTGTGTGCGGGGGAGCTTGGTGTCTTGGGGAGCTCTGTGTCCCTGAAGACGGTTCTGTGTGTCCTGGGGGGGGGCTCTGTGTCTTGGGGATTCTGTGTCCTGGGGGCAGCTGTGTGTCCGTGGGTAGCTCTGGGTCGTGGGGGGTCTGTGTCCCTGTGGAGGGTCTCTCTCTGAGGAGATGGAGGGTAGGGGGTGGGAGGGTCTATACATTCATATACAGTCGACCCTTGAACAACGCGGGGATTAAGGGCGCCCGCCCTCCACGCAGTCAAAAATCCGCGTGTAATTTATAGTCGGCCCTCCTATCCTTGGTATCTGCAGTTCTGCATCTGTGGATCTAACCAACCAGGGTATTGTAGCCCTGAGGCATTTACTATCGAAAAAAATCCTCGTGTAAGTGGCCCTGAGTTGCTCAAGGGTCACCTGTACTTCCATTTCCTCACTTCCATTCATTTTGCTATTTTCGCGTACATTTTACTAGCATACCTTTAAAAACTCCATAATGCAGTTATTTTTTACTGAGATACTTATCTTTTTATCAACTAAAAATAGAAAAGTCTCTTATGCTTACCTTAATCTACATGATTTCCGGGGGACTCGAGTTACTGTGGGGGGCTGGGTCCTGCGTGCTCCTGAGGGTCACGGGGCAAGGCTGTCACTTTGTTTTCTTTTTTAATTTATTTACTTATTCATTTATTTTTGGCTGCGTTGGGTCCTCGTTGCTGCGCTTGGGCTTTCTCCAGTTGTAGTGAGCAGGGGCTACTCTTCATTGCCGTGCGCAGGCTTTTCATTGCGGTGGCTTCTCTTGTTGCTAAGCACGGACTCTAGGCGCGCGGTCTTCCCTAGTTGTGGCTCACGGGCTCTAGAGCGCAGGCTCAGTAGTTGTGGCACACGGGCTCAGTTGCTCCGCGGCATGTGGGATCTTCCCGGACCAGGGCTGGCACCCGTGTCCCCTGCATTGGCAGGCGGATTCCCAACCACTGCGCCACCAGGGAAGTCCCTGGGCTGTCCCTTTGAATCGCCGCCCCCTGGAGGGCTCGGCGGCACTGGGGGTCTCCTCCCGACTGGGACAGGTAGTTCCCGCCCCCAGATGCGCCCTCCACAGATGCGGCCCCGCCCCTCAGACCATGCCCTGCTCCCAAACCGACCAGACCAGCCCTCTTCGGGCAGGCCCCGCCCCCCATTAGACGTGACGCTCTCGGAGCTACCTCCCCGCCCGGCAGGCCCCGGATGGATGTGCTCGGCGCTCCGCGGCTCCTTGGCTGCGCGCGCAGGCGGTGGGCCTTTCGCTTCCGGCCTCGGCGGCCTCGGAGCTGGCCAGAGGGATCCCGGCGGCCTGCCTCCCCGAGCGGCATGCGGCGCTGAGGCGCGGTGGACCCCGCTGCGCCATGAACCTCCTGCCCTGCAACCCGCACGGCAACGGGCTGCTCTACGCCGGCTTCAACCAGGACCACGGTGAGGGAAACCCGTCGACTGTCCCGGCCCTCCCGACGCCGCTGCCCCTTCGAGTGGGGTCCCGCCCTCGGCCCTCGGCGCCCTGCGGCAGCGTCCGTACGGCGTCCAGGCCGCTCGTCCCCTCCTCCCCCGGCGCCTGTTCCCCTCCCCCCGGCGTTCCCTCTCCTTCCCTCGGCGTCCCTCCCCTCCCCCCCGGCCGCCCCACTTCCCAGCCGCTCGCCCACCGCCCCGACGCCCACCCCCACCCCGGTCGGATGGTGACGGGATTTTCCGGACGGCGTCGGTTCTTTCCTGTCGCTTTAGGGTCCCCAGCGGCCGGGACGGGGTCGCGCTGAGGTGAGGACGGCCCCCCAGGCTCAGGACCTCGTCCGCGAAGGTCCTCGTCTTTTCTGTTGATTTTCGTAGAAAAAAAATCGCCGGACTCACTTTCTTCTTTTGTTGGGTGGAAACCGGACCGTCCAGCACGGCTTTGGGGAAATGGCATTTTTCGCGTTTCCGAGTCCGGCGGGCTGCGGGGCTGCGTCCCACTCTCACCCGGGGAGGGGGACCCGCGTCGGTTCCGAGTGTTCGTTTTGGAAGCCGGCTTGAAGAGAATCCAGAAGCAGGAACTGCAGGACCCGTGTCTGTGGAGCTTGTTTGGTGTAGAGTTAAATAGGCCGGGCGGAGGTGGCCCCGCTGTGCCAGTGCGTGGGCGCTTGGGTTTGTGGGGTTATGGCTCCAAGGTCCTGAGTGTGGGGCCCTGGGAGGGTTAAGTGTGTCTGGGAACTGAGGCGAAGCAGGGGTTTTCCTTCGGGAAGGAGCCCCTGAGGGCAGGAAGTGTTCTTGGAGGGGTGGAGGTGGACGTGGGGAAGAACGTGGGATGGGGACTGCTGGGCTGGGGACCGCAGGTGGTGTGGCCCCACGTTGGGGTGCCCTTTTAGGGCCACATGTTGGGCATCCAGCAGTATGTGGCAGAACATTTGGGGTTTTGATTTCCACAGGAGGACCAGTAGGTTTTTCAGCAGGTTCTGATAATAATTGAGAACTCTTTAAGGAGTTAACTGTGTTACAACTCCTTAAAAAATGTGTTTTCAATGGAAAGAGGTGACTGGCTGATAGTAGGGGAGGGGAGAGGCAGCCCTGAAAAGCAAACACAGAAGCAAAAAGCTTACTGACTCTGAGGCCCTTTAAATGCAAGATCTTCTATACCTGCCTTAGTGCCAGGTGAGGCATCCTTGTACTAAGTTTCAGTTTAGTAATTGAGGCTCACGATGATGCTGATTATTTTAGAAACCAGTGAAGTTTATCATGTTTTTTTTATAAAGGTTTCACCAAAGATTATTTAGAAAATACAGCACTGGCTTTTAGATGGATATATTTCAGTTGTCTGAAAAATACACTCTCACTTTTGTAAAACCACTTCATTTCATTGTAATAAATTACAAGTAAAGCTTACAGTGTTGCTGGGAAAAAATATACTTTTATACTTAAGCTTCTGCTTACCCTTAGCCTAATTTCCTGTAATGTAAATTTATGCCAGATTGTTGAGTTCATTACATTTTGTTTTTATACTGATTTTTAATTTTTACTCAGCTTTTTTAGCACTCGCATTGCAACTTTAGAAACATTTGCTTATAATTTTAAATTGTTTAAACTTTTGACTTGTCTTCTCCCAAAGATAACTTGCATTACAGTTTTCAAGATTCTGAGGTGTGGATATATACATTTCTATAATCTGGCTGCCGTTTTTCTTTCTCTTCCCGTGGGAAACACAGGGTTTGAGTACACACACCTTCTCTGTAGACTAGCTTGTCCTGCCTTGACCGAGACTGAGGCCACAGGCTGACTTCGCTGGCTCACTCTGCTGTGGTTCTGGAGTGTGGCCGAAGAGCACTTGCATGTGGACTGCACATGGCTCATGCGTAGAAGAATGCCCTTCCGTGATTCTGATGCCCTGTTGCCAGTCGGCTTCCTCCGCACTGTGCTTGGTCACCAGCTGTTGGCTTGAACACTTCTCTGTGGAGAAAAGTTTTGTTAAGATAGCAAGAATGAGAAAATTAATGCCAACTTTTGTATGATAGCCAAGTAAAATCCGTTAATTATTTCCCCTACCCTAAAAATAGCAAGGATAATGCCTAGCCTCCTTAGTGAGTGGTTCCCAGTCTTGTGGTATTTGTAGTACCTTTTCTTCTAGCTTTTAATTGAAGCACACTATTCTTACAGAAAAGTGCACGTATCCTAAGTATTCTGCTTGCTGAATTTTCCAAACTGAAAACACCTTCCACAGCACCCAGGTTAAGAAACCAAACACCTGGCCACCCTGTGCTCCTTCCAGCCACTCCCCCATTCTGACTTCCAATGACATAGATTAGTTTTGCCTATCCGTATTGTATTTTGTTTCTGGCTTTTTTATTCAGTATCATGTTTGTGAGATTTTTTTTTTTCCATACTGTTGAGTATAATTGTAGATCATTCTCATTGGTGCAGTGTTTCTTTGTGTGAATATATCACAGTTCATTTATCCATTGAACCATTCGTAGGTCTTTGGGTAGATTCCCAGTTTGGGGCCATTATGAGCATAATGGTGCTGCTGTGAGCATTCTAATACCTGTCTTTGGGTGAACGTATGTTGTCATTTTTGCAAGGCTTGTATACCTAGGAGTAGAATTGACAGCGGTAGTCGTGCAAACAGTTTTCTGCAGTGGTTGTCCTGGTTTGCCCTCCAACAGCAGTTCTGAGAGTTCCCGTGAGAGTTCTACACACTCCTTACATTTGGTGTATTTTCCATTGTTTTGGCCCTTTTGGTGGATGTTTAGTAGATTTCATTGTGGTATATGTGAGATTATATACATTTCCCTGATTCTGTGTGTTTATTGACCACTGGGATATTCTCTTTTGTGAAATGTCCAAATCTTTTGCTCATTTTTCTGTTGGGTTGTCTGCCTTTTTCTTGTGGATTTGTAGGGATTGTTTGTTTATTTTATACAAGTCTTGTCAGAAAAACATGTGTTCTGGCAAAGACAAATAAGATAGGTGCAGGCTTAAAACTTGTGGAAGGTGTAATAGTTGAGAAGGAAAGGGAAAAGTTTCAACTTCTGTATTATTTTCATATTTTCCAGAAAGCCAAGCTCTGGTTCCCCTGTCCAGATTACATGATTCCAATAACACAAAGAGGGAGTTACGACCCAGAATAAGTTAGAGATAATAAGTAACACTGTACTTTAGAGTGAGTGCCAGGCTCCAGGCCCAGATAAAGTGCCTGAGAGTTGACTGCAGAACAGTCTCCAGCTCCTGAGGAGGCTGTCATGGTCCTTGCAGTTTTATAAGTAACTTGGACAAAAAATAGAAGCATGCTTTCCATGTTGGGGGCAGGGGTGGCTGATAGGATACAATAATGTCTTCCCAACGCTGGGACGCAGATCAAAACCAGGGGAATAGACCCTGAGCGTGGCTTTCGCATTCAGACCAGTAGTGCGGTCGCAGTGAGGGTCCAGGCTCTGCAGCTTGTCCTGGAAAAAGAAGCGGAGGGTTTGGTGTTTCTCCTTCTGGCCACAAACTTCATATGAGTCGGCATGGTGGTGTTGAAGGAGATCAATGTGGTCTTGGTCACACTTAGGCAAGTGAAATCCAGGTCACAGGATCGTCTTGAAACTTGAGTGCTTCATTCAGTTCATAACAGTGCCTTTAATTGGACCATTAACAATCTGGTGTGTGACTTGGGGATGGTGACCATGGGGTTTAGGGAGTTAGGATTAGTTCCAAATGGGAGTGAGGTCGTGGAGACCTCAGGCTGCCTTCTAGAAGACCATCCACACCAGCCCTAACCCCCCTTCCCCAACTGGACGTGTCCATACATGCTGGGGTTGCCCGCTTTGTGCCTGTCCTCATGGACTTTCTTGTTTGTCATTGCCTCTCTAAGACTTGGTGGCTGATACAGTCCTCGAGAGGTGTGTTGGGAAGGGGGAGGCCAGTGGTGAGCATTAGAGGCGGGAGTTGAGGGAAGTGCGCAGTGGCAGAGTGGCTGGTGCAGTCGTGCTGGAGTTAAGTGAGCCTGGTCCACGGGATGCCAGAAGGGCCCTGAGGGGGGCAGTGGAGTGGCGTGCAAATCTTCTGATAACAGTTCATGAGGAGAGTTGTAGTGACACTTGAAGACCACGTTCGTGTGGTCTGAGCATCCACAAGAGTTCCTGGGAGAGGTCACTGTCTCTGGACCCCTTGCTTGTGCCGGTCCAGGCCTGGGGTCCTCAGCTGAGACCCCAGTGAGGTGATTAATTTGTCTGTCTCACACTTTAGGGTGCTTTGCGTGTGGGATGGAAAATGGATTCCGAGTCTATAACACCGATCCACTAAAGGAAAAAGAGAAACAAGGTAAGAGTAACTGACATTTCTTGGTTTCTGCCCTTTTCCACCCTGTAGAGTCTAGATTTTATCTTGCAGATTAGAGGGGAGCTGGTTTTGAGAAGTGAACAGGGTTCGTGGCCCTGTCAGCCTGGATGCAGCTGTCCTCTTTCTTCCGTTGAGCTTCTATGAGTGCTGGGCTCTGTGGGCCAGGTGCAGTGGTGATTCAGCGGGTGTTGGCAACTCTGGGTACTCTGGTGAATCCAGTACCTGCTAGCCCTGCTGAGAGAACCAGGTGCGGTTGTGCAGGCCACTGCACTCTTCCTGTTGAAGGTGAAGCTGTAGGGAGCTCAAGTGAGGGGTTTAGTTACAGCACGTGGGACTTTGGCTCTTAAAATGACCCACACTTAGGAAATACTATTGTAGCAATATAGTTGCTTCTGTTTACTTATTTCAGTGTCTTAAATTATGTTTTCATGGAATACAAGTTTTCAAAAGCTGGAATTAGGAATTCTGTTGGTAAAATAAAATAATGGTGGTCCTTTTCCCATTTGACAGGAAAAATGTGTAATTTACAGGTAGAATCATCCATTTTCTTCTTCTCCTATGTATTTTTCTTAAGCTTTTAGTGTCTCCTGGTCCTTATCTGCCAGCGGATGAACAAATCTCAGATAAATCGTAAACGATGTGAAACATCCTTTTTCTTCCTGTAGTTGTGGTTTTTATTCAATGTGCAAGTTATATTTTCTGATGCAAGAACTGTTTCTCATCTGTAAGAGGAAGTCACTGCATTCTTAAGCTTCCCTGTCAGCCCCCTTCCATTTTGACAACTGATATCCTACATCAGGGATTTTCAGAATCTTTTTTTTTTGGTGGTGGAACCTCTTTGTCAAGTAAAATCTTCCGTACAACCCTGGTATGTAAAACAGTAAGTGGTGTTTTATATTCAGGAGTTTATTTTGTAAGCTGAAGTCTATAACTTTTATTTATTAGAGAAAGACCATGTAGCTGGTTAGTAAAGGGCTCAGACTCTGGGCCCACACTATTTATTTATTTATTTATTTATTTTTGGCTGCGTTGGGTCTTTGTTGCTGTGCATGGGCTTCCTCTAGTTGCGGCAAGCGGGGACTACTCTTCGTTGTGGTGCGCCGTCTTCTCATTGCAGTGGCTTCTCTTGTTGCGGAGCATGGGCTCTAGGCACGCAGACTTCAGTAGTTGTGGCACGTGGGCTCAGTAGTTGTGGCTCACTGGCTTAGTTGCTCTGCGGCATGTGGGATCTTCCCGGAACAGGGATCGAACCCGTGTCCCCTGCATTGGCAGGCGGATTCGTAACCACTGCACCACCAGGGAAGTCCCTGGGCCCACACTATTTAGATCCTAGTCCTGCTCTGCCCCTTGTCACATTGCTGTGTAACCTTGGGCAAGTTCCTCACCTTCTGTTGGCCTCAGTTTCTTGATGTGTGAAAAATAAAGATGATAAGTGCCTGCCTCCTAAGGTTATTGTAAAGATGGGTGAATTAGGACGCGTGGGACACACAGACGAGTGGCAGTACACACAGAAAGTGCTTTGCAAGCTTGTGCCCTTGTCATTGGTGGCAGCAGGGTTACCCTTAAAGAGTGGGTCTTTGGGATTAATGAGTGTTACAGGCGACAGTGGAAGTCTCCTATCAGTCTTCTATGCTGCTGACTTCTATTTGTTTTGTTTTGGTTAGTAGTGAATTAAGACAACTCTGGTTTTTTTTTAAAATAAATTTATTTATTTTATTTATTTATTTTTGGCTGCGTTGGGTCTTCGTTGCTGCACGCGGGCTTCCTAGTTGTGGCGAGTGGGGGCTACTCTTCATTGCGGTGCACGTGCTTCTCATTGCAGTGGCTTCTCTTGTTGCGGAGCACAGGCTCTAGGCACACGGGCTTCAGTAGTTGTGGCACGTGGGCTCAGTAGTTGTGTCTCGAGGGCTCTAGAGCGCAGGCTCAGTAGTTGCGGCGCACGGGCTTAGTTACTCTGCGGCATGTGGGATCTTCCTGGACCAGGGCCCGAACCCGTGTCCCCTGCATTGGCAGGCGGATTCCCAACCACTGCGCCACCAGGGAAGCCCCGACAACTCTGTTTTATACAGAAAAACAGTTATAACATATTTTGAAACAGCTTAACTTGAACATTTCAGGATATTTTTTACTTAAGTTGACCTACAAACTTCGGAGTTACAGACGTTAGTTTCAAAGTTGAATCGTTAGAGGCATATTAAAAGCTGCTTCCTAATTAGTGCGACGTTTACAGTAAATCTCGGGTTTCCCATCCGGAGCGTCTAAACCTCCTACGTGCCAGGACGGTTTGCTGCTGTCATGTCCCAGTGCCGCGTTCGTTCCCCGTCCCTGCTCAGCTGCACTGTGTCTGGGGCGGGCCGTCCCCGAGCCTAGCGTGTAGTGAAGTTTGAATTTGCGATGAGGCATCCAGCCGGGCTGTGTGGTGCTTACTAAGGATGTGTTTAAGGACTTCTCCTACATGCACTTGCAGGCTAGTCTGCTGCTACATTTCTGGCAGCTAACTCAACAGTAGAAAACAGGCAGAAGACTTGACCCTATTCCTTTTTTATCTTTGAGATTTACTTCCCTAAACGAGAAAGGAAGTGTGCCTGCATTGTAGGGTCATTCCCAGATCTGGGCTCTTGGCCTTGTCTCTGCTGTGACCATGGCTCTGAGTAAGGGGACTGCGCGACTGGCCATGAGCCGAATGCCTCTTGCAGGCACACCCACCATCGGGTGGAGCTGGCAGTGCTGGGATGCCGTCTTGGGCATCCCCAAGACCCCAGTGGAGGCAGCTTTCTCCTCCGAGGTGTTGTAGGTCCTGCGTCCCGTGCACAGAGCAGCATGGCTCAGCTCGGGGGAGGCGTGGGAGCCCGGGGAGCACAGCCCGCGTGGTGTTCTCACAGGGATGCTGTGGGGTCAGAGTGTAGAACTCCGATTCATGTATATCACATACACATCCAAGCATATCCTGGAAGGAAGGTTCAAATCATAATTTGAACAGAGATGTGTCAAGAGTGATGCCTTTGGATAAAATTGTATCTAAGTGGTTATAGAAATAAAAGGAGTACTAAAAAGTCAACTCCACTCTTCATTTAGAAACACAACCCTCCCACATTCCAAAGCTGACTAGAACTTTTGTAGCCTACACTGGATGAACTTGCAAGGTCCTCAGGGCGGGCAGCAGGGTCCAGAGGAGTCCCCTTGTCTTTAGCACCGCCCGCCTTTTCCTCCATGTGACCAGTGCTCACACATGTGACATTGGCAGCCATGTGTGGGGAAGCAGAGGGGACACAGAGGCCTAGAGGGGATGCCGAGTGACAGGTGGAGCAGCAGGTGAGTCTGCTTGTTCCTGAGCCCACTGAGTGCTGCACTGGGGGCTGAGGATGCAGTAATTAATAATATGGGCAGGGTCCTCGGTGAGACTACCCAGTGTCTGGAAATAAGAGGTGACGTGTTTACACACAGTCACTGACATTGCCCAGTTCAGCACCTGCCTGACCTGACAGTCTGTCGGCGCCTTACCCATGGCCCAACATCCTCCAGTTTCAGAGCAGGTCCTGTGGGCTCCACACCCTGCTTGGTCAGCCCAGCACATGGTGGGTGAGGGGACTAGAGAGAAATGGGAAGCATGTGAGACGGAGTGCGGGGGTGGTGGTGGGGTCCAGTCAGTGGTGGGGGTGTGGAGAGGCAGATCATCCCATGGCCTGTTCCTAATCTTGATGGTATAAGTTTAAATTGGTAGAACCTTTTTGGTAGAATAATTTGGCAAACTGTTCATTTTCTATATTTACACACACACACACACACACACTCTGATCCAACAATCATACTTAAAGGATTTTTTTTCTTAAATTTTTATTGGAATATAGTTGATTTATAATGTTGTGTTGTTTCTGCTGTACTCAAAGAGAATCAGTCATATATATGCATGTATCCACTCTTTTTTAGATTCTTTTCCCATATAGGTCATTACAGAGTATTGAGCAGAGCTCCCTGTGTTAGGGAACTCTAGCACAGGCAACAGTAGGTCCTTATTAGTTATCTATTTTTTTATTTTTATTTTTATTTTTTCACACACACACACTGTATTTTATTTTTGCAAGAGATAAACTGACACCAAGCATTGTAAATGGATGACCACAACAAAAGCAACAATGATTGCAATTACCAAACACAAAACACACTCATACCATGTCATAATATTGACATTCAGTCCAGTAATCCTCCACTGTAACAGCTCCTTTACTTTGCAGTGAAAATTGATTTGTATATTTTTTGCCTCTGAGTCCTTGTGGGATTTTTTTTCTTATTCAAACAGAAAATCACAAAAATTATAATCATCCTCATCAGTTCACTCAGTCCAATGTAATTAATTTTTTTTTTCATCTTGATCATTTGTTAGCACTTTTATGAATTCATCAGTTTTCCATTAGAGTTCTGAAATTGCTTATTCATTCAGTTCAGCAGTATAGTCAGTTACCAGAAACCTGTACTTGTCAGAGTCTTTTCCATGAATTCCTTGAAGATGAAACCCTTTTATAGGAACATTTCTGCAAAAGCATCAGAGTACACCCAGAACTGTCTGTAAATGACAAAAGACTTAAAAATGACCACGGTTAAAGATTTGATGAAAGTTCATAATAATGCAATTGACAAGGAAATTTAGTTATTTCTGAGATATACATTTTAAAGTAATAACTAGAATTGTGACTTATAACATTATACCAGAACATATAAGATTTTTAGAAATTTCATGTAATGTCTGAAACATTTATATTAACATATTTCCATACAAATAACCAAAAGAAAGTTTAGTATTAGTTGTTTTTTTGTTGGTTGGTTTATACTGCAGGTTCTTATTAGTCATCAGTTTTATACACGTCAGTGTATACATGTCAGTCCCAATCGCCCAATTCAGCACACCACCGTCCCCACACCCCCGCATCTTTCCCCCTTTGGTGTCCATACGTTTGTTCTCTACATCTGTGTCTCAACTTCTGCCCTGAAAACTGGTTCATCTGTACCATTTTTCTAGGTTCTGCATACATGTGTTAATATACGATATTTGTTTTTTTCTTTCTGACTTACTTCACTCTGTATGACAGTCTCTAGATCCATCCACGTCTCAACAAATGACTCAGTTTCGTTCCTTTTTATGGCTGAGTAATATTCCATTGTATATATGTACCACATCTTCTTTATCCGTTCGTCTGTTGATGGGCTTTTAGGTTGCTTCCATGATCTGGCTATTGTAAATAGTGCTGCATTGAACATTGGGGTGCATGTGTCTTTTTGAATTATGGTTTTCTCTGGGTATATGCCCAGTAGTGGGATTGCTGGACCATATGGTAATTCTATTTTTAGTTTTTTTAAGGAATCTTCATATTGTTCCCCATAGTGGCTGTATCAATTTACATTCCCACCAACAGTGCAAGAGGGTTCCCTTTTCTCCACAACCTCTCCAGCATTTGTTGTTTGTAGATTTTCTGATGATGCCCATTCTAACTGGTGTTAGGTGATACCTCAGTGTTGCTTTGATTTGCATTTCTCTAATAATTAGTGATGTTGAGCAGCTTTTCATGTGCTTCTTGGCCACCTGTATGTCTTCGTTGGAGAAATGTCTATTTAGGTCTTCTGCCCATTTTTGGATTGGGTTGTTTATTTCTTTAGTATTGAGCTGCATGAGCTGTTTATATATTTTGGGGAGTAATCCTTTGTCCATTGATTCATTTGCGAATATTTTCTCCCATTCTGAGGGTTGTCTTTTCGTCTTGTTTATGGTTTCCTTTGCTGTGCAGAAGCTTTTAAGTTTCATTAGGTCCCATTTGTTTATTTTTGTTTTTATTTCCATTTCTCCAGGAGGTGGATCAAAAAAGATCTTGCTGTGATTTATGTCAAAGAGTGTTCTTCCTATGTTTTCTTCTAAGAGTTTTATAGTGTCCGGTCTTACATTTAGGTCTCTAATCCATTTTGAGTTTATTTTTTGTGTATGGTGTTAGGGAGTGTTCTCATTCATTCTTTTACATGTAGCTGTCCAGTTTTCCCAGCACCACTTATTGAAGAGACTGTCTTTTCTCCATTGTATATCCTTGCCTCCTTTGTCATAGATTAGTTGACCACAGGTGCGTGGGTTTATCTCTGGGCTTTCTATCTTGTTCCATTGATCTATGTTTCTGTTTTTGTGCCAGTATCATATTGTCTTGATTACTGTAGCTTTCTAGCATAGCCTGAAGTCAGGGAGTCTGATTTCTCCAGCTCCGTTTTTTTTCCCTCAAGACTGCTTTGGCTATTCGGGGTCTTTTGTGTCTCCATACAAATTTTAAGATGATTTGTTCTAGTTCTGTAAAAAATGCCATTGGTAATTTGATAGGGATTGCATTGAATCTGTAGATTGCTTTGGGTAGTATAGTCATTTTCACAATATTGATTCTTCCAATCCAAGAATATGGTGTATCTCTCCATCTGTTGGTATCTTTAATTTCTTTCATCAGTGTCTTATAGTTTTCTGCATACAGGTCTTTTGTCTCCCTAGGTAGGTTTATTCCTAGGTATTTTATTCTTTTTATTGTAGTGGTAAATGGGAGTGTTTCCATAATTTCTCTTTCAGATTTTTCATCATTAGTGTATAGGAATGTAAGAGATTTCTTTGCATTAATTTTGTATCCTGCAACTTTACCAAATTCATTGGTTAGCTCTAGTAGTTTTCTGGTGGCATTTTTAGGGTGCTCTATGTATAGTATCATGTGCAAACAGTGACAGTTTTACTTCTTTTCCAATTTGTATTCCTTTTATTTCTCTTTCTTCTCTGATTGCTGTGGCTAGGACTTCCAAAACTATGTTGAATAATAGTGGTGAGAGTGGACATCCTTGTCTCGTTCCTGATCTTAGAGGAAATGCTTTCAGTTTTTCACCATTGAGAATGATGTTTGCTGTGTGTTTGTCGTATATGGCCTTTATTATGTTGAGGTAGGTTCCCTCTGTGCCCACTTTCTGGAGAGTTTTTATCATAAATGGTTGTTGAATTTTGTCAGAAGCTTTTTCTGCATCTATTGAGATGATCATATGGTTTTTATTCTTCGATTTGTTAATATGGTGTATCACATTGATTGATTTGCGTATATTGAAGAATCCTTGTATCCCTGGGATAAATCCCACTTGATCATGGTGTATGATCCTTTTAATGTGTTGTTGGATTCTGTTTGCTAGTGTTTTGTTGAGGATTTTTGCATCTATATTCATCAGTGATATTGGTCTGTAATTTTCTTTTTTTGTAGTATCTTTGTCTGGTTTTGGTATCAAGGTGATGGTGGCCTCATAGAATGAGTTTGGGAGTGTTCCTTCCTCTGCAATTTTTTGGAAGAGTTTGAGAAGGATGGGTGTTAGCTCTTCTTTAAATGTTTGATAGAATTCACCTGTGAAGCCATCTGGTCCTGGACTTTTGTTTGTTGGAAGATTTTTAATCACAGTTTCAATTTCATGACTTGTGATTGGTCTGTTCATATTTTCTACTTCTTCCTGGTTTAGTCTTGGAAGGTTAGCCCTTTCTAAGAATTTGTCCATTTCTTCCAGGTTGTCCATTTTATTGGCATAGAGTTGCTTGTAGTATCTTAGGGTGCTTTGTATTTCTGCGGTGTCTGTTGTAACTTCTTTTTCATTTCTAATTTTGATTTAAGTCCTCTTCCTCTTTTTCTTGATGAGTCTGGCTAATGGTTTATCAATTTTGTTTATCTTCTCAAAGAACCAGCTTTTAGTTCTATTGATCTTTGCTATTGTTTTCTTTGTTTCTATTTCATTTATTTCTGCTCTGATCTTTATGATTTCTTTCTTTCTGCTAACTTTGGGTTTTGTTTGTTCTTCTTTCTCTATTTCCTTTAGGTGTAAGGTTAGATTGTTTATTTGTGATTTTTCTTGTTTCTTGAGGTAGGCTTGTGTTGCTATAAACTTCCCTCTTAGAACTGCTTTTGCTGCATCCCATAGGTTTTGGATTGCCGTGTTTTCATTGTGATTTGTCTCTAGGTATTTTTTGATTTCCTCTTTGATTTCTTCAGTGATCTCTTGGTTATTTAGTAACATATTGTTTAGCCTCCATGTGTTTGTGGTTTTTACTTTTTTTCCCCTGTAATTCATTTCTAATCTCGTAGCACTGTGGTCAGAAAAGATGCTTGATATGATTTCAATTTTCTTAAATTTACTGAGGCTTGCTTTGTGACCCAAGATGTGATCTGTCATGGAGAATGTTCCGTGCGCACTTGAGAAGAAAGTGTAATCTGCTGTTTTTGGATGGAATGTCCTATAAATATCAATTAAATCTATCTGGTCTGTTGTGTCATTTAAAACTTCTGTTTCCTTGTTTATTTTCATTTTGGATGATTTGTCCGTTGATGTAAGTGAGGTGTTAAAGTCCCCCACTGTTATTGTGTTACTGTCGATTTCCTCTTTTATAGCTGTTAGCAGTTGCCTTATGTATTGAGGTTCTCCTATGTTGGGTGCATATATATTTATAATTGTTTTCTTTTTCTTGGATTGATCCCTTGATTATTATGTAGTGTCCTTTCTTGTCTCTTGTAACATTCTTTATTTTAAAGTCTATTTTATCTGATATGAGTATAGCTACTCCAGCTTTCTTTTGGTTTCCATTTGCATGGAATATCTTGTTCCATCCCCTCACTTTCAGTCTGTATATGTCCCTAGGTCTGAAGTGGGTCTCTTGTAGACAGCATATATATGGGTCTTGTTTTTGTATCCATTCAGCAAGCCTGTGTCTTTTGGTTGGAGCATTTAATCCATTCATGTTTAAGGTAATTATATGTATGTTCCTATGACCATTTTCTTAATTGTTTTGGGTTTGTTTTTGTAGGTCCTTTTCTTCTCTTGTGTTTCCCACTTAGAGAAGCTCCTTTGGCATTTGTTGTAGAGCTGGTTTGGTGGTGCTGAATTCTCTTAGCTTTTGCTTGTCTGTAAAGCTTTTGATTTCTCCATCGAATCTGAATGAGATCCTTGCTGGGTAGAGTAATCTTGGTTGTAGGTTCTTCCCTTTCATCACTTTAAGTATATCATGCCACTCCCTTCTGGCTTGTAGAGTTTCTGCTGAGAAATCAGCTGTTAACCTTATGGGAGTTCCCTTGTATGTTATTTTTCATTTTTCCCTTGCTGCTTTCAATAATTTGTCTTTAATTTTTGCCAATTTGATTACTATGTGTCTCGGCGTGTTTCTCCTTGGGTTTATCCTGTATGGGACTCGCTGCACTTCCTGGACTTGGGTGGCTATTTCCTTTCCCATGTTAGGGGAGTTTTCGACTCTGATCTCTTCAAATATTTTCTTGGGTCCTTTCTCTCTCTCTCTTCTCCTTCTGGGACCCCTATAATGCGAATGTTGTTGCATTTAATGTTGTCCCAGAGGTCTCTTAGGCTGTCTTCATTTCTTTTCATTCTTTTTTCTTTATTCTGTTCCACAGCAGTGAATTCCACCATTCTGTCTTCCAGGTCACTTATCCGTTCTTCTGCCTCAGTTATTCTGCTATTGATTCCTTCTAGTGTAGTTTTCATTTCAGTTATTGTATTGTTCATCTCTGCTTGTTTGTTCTTTAATTCTTCTGGGTCTTCCTTAAACATTTCTTGGATTTTCTCCATCTTTGCCTCCATTCTTTTTCCAAGGTCCTGGATTATCTTCACTATCATTCTGAATTCTTCTTCTGGAAGGTTGCCTATCTCCACTTCATTTAGTTGTTTTTCTGGGGTTTTGTCTTGTTCCTTCATCTGGTACATAGCCCTCTGCCTTTTCATTTTGTCTGTCTTTCTGTGAATGTGGTTTTTGTTCCACAGGCTGCATTATTGTAGTTCTTGCTTCTGCTGTCTGCCCTCTGGTGGATGAGGGAGGGACTGGTGGTGGGTAGAGCTGACTGTTGCTCTGGTGGGCAGAGCTCAGTAAAACTTTAATCCACTTGACTGTTGATGGGTGGGGCTGGTTTCCATCCCTGTTGATTGTTTGGCCTGAGGCAACCCAACACTGGAGCCTACCTGGGCTCTTTGGTGGGGCTAATGACAGACTCTGGGAGGGCTCACACCAAGGAGTACTTCCCAGAACTTCTGTTGCCAGTGTCCTTGTCCCCACGGTGAGCCACAGCCCCCCTCCTCCCCCACCTCTGCAGGAGACCCTCCAACACTAGCAGGTAGGTCTGGTTCAGTCTCCCCTGGGGTCACTGCTCCTTCCCCTGGGTCCCGATGCACACACTACTTTGTGTGTGCCCTTCGAGAGTGGAGTCTCTGTTTCCCCCAGTCCTGTCGAAGTTCTCCAGTCAATTCCCACTAGGCTTCAAAGTCTGATTCTCCAGGAATTCCTCCTCCCGTTGCCAGACCCCCAGGTTGGGAAGCCTGACGTGGGGCTCAGAACCTTCACTCCAGTGGGTGGACTTCTGTGGTATAAGTGTTCTCCAGTCTGTGAGTCACCCACCCAGCAGTTATGGGATTTGATTCTACTGTGATTGCGCCCCTCCTACCGTCTCATTGTGGCTTCTCCTTTGTCTTTGGATGTGAGGTATCTTTTTTGGTGAGTTCCAGTGTCTTCCTGTCGATGATTGTCCAGCAGCTAGTTGTGATTCTGGTGTTCTCTCAAGAGGGAGTATACGTCCTGTACTCCGCCATCTTGGTTCCTTACAGGATTTTATCTGAAGGAAAAAATTGGGAAAAAGATGCTAGATGCTGTGGTACATCCTGACATGGAGGTACAGCCGTGACGCACTGTTAGAGGGAAGAGTTGGAAAATAGTGTGATGGTGCCAGGTGGTGCCATTGGTTTGTTGAGTTCAGTACAAGTACACGCATGATCTCGTTTACAGCTGTTTCTACTTAATGCTCTTCTGTGTTGTTTTATTTTCATAGTGATAATATATAATTTGTATAATGAGAAACAATTAAGATATTTCCATTAAAAGAAAACTCCTCGGAAATAAAAGGAGCTGGAGGTTGCAGGGCCGAGGCAAGATGAAAAGGGGGGGTTGCTGTCGTGCCAGGAGGGCCAAGTTCTCCCCTTTCGTATGAGAGCCTCTCGGCGGAATGGAGGTTAAGCCAACACGTAGACATCCTTCTCCCCCATTTTATTTCAGTTTCTTTTTTTTCTCTTTTTTTTGGGGGGGGCCAAGCTGCTTGTGGGATCTTAGTTCCCTGACCAGGGATCGAACCCGAGCTCTCAGCAGTGAGAGCGCGGAGTCCTAACCACTGGACCGCCAGGAAATTCCCCCCAGTTTGTCATTTTTTTTGAGGCAGGTTCTCTAGGAAGAGTGGGACCTGTCAGGTATTGGATTTGTGCCTGAAGCTTTCATCAGTCGAAGTTTCCTTGGAGCCTGTCTTGTGTCCTCCATCTCTCTCTCGAGTTTGCTGCATAGCCAGCCAGCTGCTGGGCCTGGGGACTTTTAGAAATGTGGATATTGACGAGCATCCTTGGGTGCATGTCTCTGCTATTCTGTCAGTGAGTGACGCCTGTTGATCTTTCAGGACCAGCCCTTGGGGCCTGGGACTCGGGGCTCTGATGGCAATCTTGGGCTTCCTTTTGGAAGGCCCCCTCCTCTCCAGCTGCAGGAGGTGGGGGTCAGACACCCTTGGGGGCTGTGGCAGGTGCTCAGTGGGGTGGCGGCTGTGGCCCTGGGTGGGGGTCACTAAAAGTCCTCAGACTCTCCTGGAGTTTGGAGTCTCACCTTTGATTGCTTCCGCTCTTCCCAGGAAAGCCTCACATTCCCCTTTCTCTGCCTCACCAGTTGATGCTGAAAAATCTGCTTTTCTCTTTTCCTTTCCAAAGGCCAGAGGCCATAGCAGTTTACAGTGGTCAAAACTGCTGTCTTAATCCTTAACTTTTAACATCTTTGTAATCTTGACATTGATGTTTTTTTTAATTGCATCAGAGTCAGCCATAGATAGGCATCAAGGTAAAACAAAATAATTCTGATTTCGTATAATACTGTTTTTTTGTTGTCGTTGTTAGAAAGAGGCTTAGAGAGAAATCATAGCCTGTATCATTTAAATTAAAACTTTTTAAAAACTTTGAAACAGAATGTAATATCCTTTTAGCACATTTTTTTTTTTTGAGATACACGGGCCTCTCACTGTTGTGGCCTCTCCCGTTGCGGAGCACAGGCTCTGGATGCTCAGGCTTAGCAGCCATGGCTCACAGGCCCAGCCGCTCCGCGGCACGTGGGATCCTCCCGGACCGGGACACGAACCCGTGTCCCCTGCATCAGCAGGCGGACTCTGAACCACTGCGCCACCAGGGGAAGCCCCTTAACACATTTTTGGTGATTTCTTCACGTGAAGTACTTCAGTTTTTGTTTTTTCCCCCATCCCACCCAATCGGTTCTCTGTGTCCAGGTCACATTTCAGAGGCTGTTGTGCCTCCTGGCATTTCTTCATTCTCCCATTAGCTTGGTTACATCTTGCTAAGGGAGTGACTCGCTGCTTTTAGAACTTGAGAAAACTCATGACTTTGACAAATCCAACATTAATAAGTTTGAAGTCTCAGTGCTCGCGTAGTGTTGTGTTAGTATTAAATATTCTCCCTTGGTTGGATAGTATTTTAAAAATATGTTGGTTACCTCTTGGCATAATTCACAGGTTTCTCTTACTAAATTTGATTCTAGAACTTAGTGAACCTGCACTGAGGAAATAAGTACACCCCTAACAGACCCCCAGAACTCTTCATCTTGCAAAACTGAAACTCTGTCCCTATTAGACACTGACTCCCCTTCCCCCCCCCAGCCCCCACCATCCTACTTTCTGTCTCTATGAATTTGTCTACTCCAGGGACTTCATTTAAGTAGACTCATACAGTATTTGTCCTTTTGTGACTGACTTATTTCATTTAACATAATAGCCTCAAAGTTCATCTGTGTTGTACCAGTGTTGTACCATGTTCCAGAACTTCCTTCCTTTTTAAGCTGAGTAATATTCCATTATGTGGCTGGACCATGTTTTGTTCACCCCCTTAATAGACGTTTGGGTTACTTCTACCTCTTGGCTGTTGTGAATAATGCTGCTGTAAATATGGGTGTGAAAATATCTCTTCATAGCCTTGATTTCAGTTCTTTTGAATGTATACTAACAAGTGGGATTGCTGGATCATGTGGTAGTCTGTTTTTAATTTTTTGAGGAACCACCATACAGTCTCCAGTAGCAGCTGCACCAGCAGTACACAGGGATTCCTATTTCTCTACATCCTTGCCAACACTTGTTATTTTCTGTGTTTTGTTTTTTTGGTTTTTTTGATAGTGGCCATCTTAATGATCGTGGCAGGATATCTCATTGTGTTGTTGCTTTAATTGAAGTATAATTGATTTACAGTGTTGTGTTGGTTTCTGGTGTATGGCAAAGTGATTCAATTATCCATACATATATCTTCTTTTTCAGATTCTTTTCCATGATAGGTTATTACAAGATAACTGAGTATAGTTCCTTGTGCTATGCGGCAGATCCTTGTTTACCTATTTTATTTTATTTTTAAAAATTAATTTATTTATATATTTTTGGCTGTGTCGGGTCTTCATTGCTTCACGCAGGCTTTCTCTAGTTGCGGCGAACAGGGGTACTCTTCATTGTAGTGCATGGGCTTCTCATTGCGGTGGCTTCTCTTGTTGCAGAGCACGGGCTCTAGGCACGTGGGCTTCAGTAGTTGTGGCACACAGGCTCAATAGTTGTGGCTTGCAGGCTCTAGAGTGTGGGCTCAGTAGTTGTGGTGCATGGGCCTAGTTGCTCCACAGCATGTGGGATCGTCCCAGGCCAGAGCTCGAACCTGTGTCCCCTGCATTGGCAGGTGGATTCCCAACCACTGCGTCACCAGGGAAGTCCTACTTATTATATATATATTAGGGTGTATATATTAATCCCAAACTCCTAATTTATCCCCCCCTCCCCCCGATCCCCTTTGGTAACTGTAAGTTTGTTTTCTGTATGTCTGTGAGTCTATTTCTGTTTTGTAAGTAAGTTCATTTGTATCAGTTTTTAATTATTTTATTTTATTTTTACAATATTTATATATTTTGGCTGCGTTGGGTCTTAGTTGCAGCACGTGGGATCTTTCATTGCGGCACGCGGGCTTAGTTGCCCCGCAGCATGTGGGATCTTAGTTCCCCAACCAGGGATCGAACCGGTGTTGCCTGCATCGCAAGACAGATTCTTAACCACTGGACCACCAGGGAAGTCCCATTTGTATCATTTTTTTAGATTCCACATATAAGTGATACCATAATATATTTGTCTTTCTCTTTCTGACTTCACTTAGTATGATAATCTCTGAGTCCATCCATGTTGCTGCAAATGGCATTATTTCATTCTTTTTTAAGTCTGAGTAATATTCCATTATGTATATATATATCACATCTTCTTTATCCTTTCATCTGTCGATGGACATTTAGGTTGCTTCCACATCTTGGTTATTGTAAATAGTGCTGCTGCGAACATTGGGGTGCATTGTATCTTTTTGAATTAGAGTTTTCTCTGGATATATGCCCAAGAGTGGGATTGCAGGATAATATGGTGAACTCTATTTTTAGTTTTTAAAGGAACCTCCATATTGTTCTCCATAGTGGCTGCACCAATTTGCTTTCCCACCCACAGTGTGGGAGGGTTCCCTTTTCTCCACATCCTCTCCAGCATTTATTATTTGTAGACTTTTTGATGATGGCCATTCTCACTGGTGTTAGGTGATACCTCATTGTAGTTTTGATCTGCATTTCTCTAATAATTAGCGATATTGAGCATCTTTTCATGTGCTTGTTAGCCATCTGTATGTCTTCTTTGGAGAAATGTCTGTTTAGGTCTTCTGCCCATCTTTTGATTGGGTTGTTTGTGGGTTTTTGTTATTGAGTTGTATGAGCTGTTTGTATATTTTGGAAATTAAGCCCTTCTAAGTAGCATCATTTGCAAATATTTTCTCCCAGTCCGTAGGTCGTCTTTTTGTTTTGTTTATGGTTTCCTTTGCTGTGCAAAAGCTTTTAAGTTTAATTAGGTCCCATTTGTTTATTTTTGTTTTTATTTCTATTACTCGAGAAGATGGATCCAAAAAAATATTGCGGTGATTTATGTCAAAAAGTGTTCTGCCTATGTTTTCCTCTAGGAGTTTTATAGTATCTGGTCTAACATTTAGGTGTGTTTTTTTCTTTTGCTTTGGTTTGTTGTTGTTGTTGTTTTGGGTTTTTTTGGCAGCGCCATGTGTCATGGGGGATCTTAGTTCCCTGACCAGGGATCGAACCCATGTGCCCTGCAATGGAAGTGTGGAGTCTGAACCATTGGACCACCAGGGAAGTCCTACATTTAGGTTTTTAACCAATTTTGAGTTTATTTTTGTATATAGTGTTAAAGAATGTTCTAATTTCATTCTTTTATGTGTAGCGGTCCAGTTTTCCCAGCACCGTTTATTGAAGAGACTGTCTTTTTTCCTTTGTATATTCTTGCCTCCTTTGTCATAGATTAATTGATCATAGTTTGTGAGTTTATTTCTGGGCTCTCTGTTTTGGTCCATTGATCTATGTGTCTGTTTTTGGGCCAATACCACACTGTTTTGATTACTGTAGCTTTGTAGTATAGTCCAAAGTCAGGAAGTGTGATTCTTCCAGCTCTGTTCTTCTTTCTCAGGATTGTTTTGGCTATTTGGGGTCTTTTGTGTTTCCATACGAATTTAAAAACTTTTTTGTTCTAATTCTGTGAAAAATGCCATTGGTAATTTTATAGGGATTGCATTGAATCTGTAGATTGCCTTGGGTAGTATGGTCATTTTAGCAATATTAATTCTTTCAGTCCAAGAACACTGTATATCTTTCCATATGTTTGTGTCATCTACAACACACTGACAACAGAATATCAGAAAGAGAAATTAAGGAAACAGTTCCATTTACCATTGCATCAAAAATAATAAAATACCTAGTAATAAACCTACCTAAGAAGGCAAAAGACTTGTACTCCTAAAACTAAGATGCTGATGAAAGAAGTTGAAGATGACAGAAACAGATGGAAAGATATACCGTGTTCTCATTGTGGTTTTGACTTGCATTTCTGTATTTAGTGATGTGCATCTTTTCATGAGTGTTGAACACATATATCATCTTTGGAGAAATGTCTGTTCAAGTCCTTTGCCCATTTTTTATAATCCAATTATTTGACTTTGTTTTGTTTTGTTTTATTATTGTTTTAGGGTTGTAGGAGCTCTTTATATATTTTTGATATTAACCTGTTAGCAGGGATGTGATTTGCAGACGTTTCTCCCATTTTGCTTTTCACTTTAAGTTCTTTAATGCACAAAAGGTTTTAAAGTTTCATGTAGTCCCACTGGTCTGTTTTTGCTTTAAAAATTTTTTTTATTTATTTATTTGCCTGCACTGGGTCTTAGTTGCGGCATGCAGGATCTTTTATTTAGTTGCAGCATGCAGGCTCTTGGTTGCAGCATGCAGGATCTAGTTCCCTGACCAGGGATTGAACCCGGGCCCCCTGCCCTGGGAGCGTGGAATGTTAACCAATGGACCACCAGGGAAGTCCCAGTCTGTTTTTGCTTTTGTTGTCTGTGCTTTTTTTGGGGGGGGAGGTATGCGGGCCTCTCACTATTGTGGCCTCTCCCGTTGCGGAGCACAGGCTCCGGACGCGCAGGCTCAGCGGCCATGGCTCATGGACCCAGCCGCTCCACGGGATGTGGGATCCTCCCAGACCAGGACACGAACCCGTGTCCCCTGTATCGGCAGGCGGACTCTCAACCACTGCGCCACCAGGGAAGCCCCTGTTGTCTGTGCTTTTGATGTCATGTCCAAGAAGTCATTGCCAAGTCCAGTGCCATGAAGCTTTTTGCCTTTGTTTTCTTCCAGGAGTCTTGTAGTTTTGGATCATCTTACATTTAGGTCTTTAACCCATTTTGAGTTAGCTTTTTTTAAAAAAATTAAGTAAATTAATTAATTAATTAATTTTTGGCTGTGTTGGGTCTTCATTGCTGTGTGTGGGCTTTCTCTAGGTGCGCGGCGAGCGGGGGCTACTCATCGTTGCAGTGCGTGGGCTTCTTATTGCGGTGGCTTCTCTTGTTGCGGAGCACAGGCTCTAGGCACGTGGGCTTCAGTAGTTGTGGCTTGCACGCTCTAGAGCGCAGGTTCAGTAGTTGTGGCACACGGGCTTAGCTGCTCCACAGCATGTGGGATCTTCCTGGACCAGGGATCGAACCCATTGATGGACCAGGGATCCGTCAGGCGGATGGCAGGCGGATTCTTAACCACAGCACCACCAGGGAAGTCCCCTGAGTTAGCTTTTGTACATGATACAAGTTAAGGGTCAACTTCATTCTTCTTTGTCAGTTTTCCCAACAAGCGTTTGCTGAAGAGACCGTCTTCTCCCCCACTGGTGCTCAGCATTTGTTTAATAGCCGGTTATTACAAGTTTTGCTCAGCTTTGGTCTGTTGGAGTCCATTAATCTCTTCAAGAGTGTAAAGGCCAAGGCTGAAGGTTAACCAGCAGCTAGTCTCCCTGTGCCCAGTGAGTGCATCCAGGGAACCAGGTGGTGCCTGTGGTGATGGAGGCGTGTCCCGCACTGTGAGGCGAAGGATTTCTGCGCGGTCATGGGTCTGAGGCCGCACACTGAGCCGAGAGCGGTTTAAGGACTGAAGCATTGTAGTCCTTTGAGTTTGGGCTGTGGCCACATCCTGTTACAGCGAGAATTACTTGAGGTGGCTTGTGTGTCACAGGACCATTAAATTGTTTATAAGGAGTACTGTGTTCCTTGTGGATAATGTTAAGCACAGAGTCCTTTCTAGGGTTTCTGCTAGGCCTTGAATTTGAAACTTCTCCTTGAGCAAGCTGATGGACTTTGAGTCCCTCTTGGGCGGCTCTGACTGGACAGGTAGGAGTCAATTTTTAGGTTAACTTCTGATTTTCAGAGGTTTTGTTTCCTGGCTTGCCCCTCACTGTCCCAGGAGCTCGTGGTCACAACAGACCAGAGTGGAAGCTGGGGAGATGGGGTGGGGCGGCCCTGCTGCGACGGGAACCATTCAGAGCACAGTGTGCTTTCCTGAGCCCCCCACTCCTCCTGGGGGGCTCCTGTTGCTCCCCTGAGAGAGCCTGTTGGGCTTCCTTCTGTCGTGGATCACAGCTGAAAATCTGCTGACATGTTCGTCTTCACATAATTTGTGAACATTTTTGAGCATTTCAGACTTCCAGTCGAAGAGGTGTTTAAAGTGGTGAAAAGGAATTCCAGCTTTTGCATCACAGCATACTTCCTCAGAGCTTACAAATTTTGCTGCACCTTAAAATACAAACTCAGATATTTCATACATTTTGCTACATTGGCTTCTTAGGCTCCTAGTGTTTGCACATGAAAATACAGTTCATGATGACAGGATGCTGAGAGGTCTGAAGCTAATTATTTTCCTAGCCGGTCACTATTCTCATTTCTAATGGCAGATACAAATTACTGATTAAAAATCAAATTCTGACTGTTACGTTTTTACTTTTTTTCTTTTTTTATTGTAAAATATACATACTGACTTATTTTTATCATTTCAGAATTTCTAGAAGGAGGAGTTGGCCATATTGAAATGTTATTTCGCTGCAACTATTTAGCTTTAGTTGGTGGTGGAAAAAAGCCGAAATACCCTCCGAACAAAGGTAAAGTAATCCTGCATTTAATTATGCACCTCATGTGTAGTCCTCTCTTGAACTTCTTAGAGTATCTTTGTGTCTCTGGCTACATTGGATCTTCCATGGTGGCCCTGTGACACATGAAGGACTAGTCCCTGGGAAAGAAGCATCCAGACAGAGAGTGTCTTTTCTCTGCTGCTCCTGGGAGGAGAAACGTGTGACCAGGGTCACTTGTCCCCATGGACATAGAGCACGTACTTTTCAGTTGTGTTGTCTGGATGGGGGCCTTCGCACCATTTTGTTCTGGATGTTCTTCTGCGGTTGGCGTCCTGTGCTGTGAGCTCCTTTTAAAGCCAGGTGTGGGGAGGCTGCTTCTCCTGCAGAGAGCCACTGACTCACAGAAACATATAGAACAGAGAACAGCTGGGCTCTGGGTTGAGGAGTGTTGTTCCTGGTGTGTGTGTGTGTGTGTGTGTCTTTGTTCAAAGAGATGGCATTGTAAAGAGTGTGGCTCTTTGAAAGTAAAGGAGAGGGACTTCCCTGGTGGTGCAGTGGTTAAGAATCCGCCTGCCAATACAGGGGACATGGGTTTGAGCCTTGGTCTGGGAAGATCCCACATGCCGCGGAGCAGCTAAGCCCAGGCACCGCAACTACTGAGCCTGTGCTCTAGAGCCCGCGAGCCACAGCTACTGAAGCCTGCGTGCCTAGAGCCCATGCTCCACAACAAGAGAAGCCACCGCAATGAGAAGTCCACATACCACAACGAAGAGTAGCCCCCACTCGCCACAACTAGAGAAAGCCAGCACACAGCAATGAAGACCCAACACAGCCAAAAATAAATAAATAAATAAATAAATATTTAAAAAAGAAGAAGGGCTTCCCTGGTGGCGCAGTGGTTGAGAGTCCGCCTGCCGATGCAGGGGACACGGGTTCGTGCCCCGGTCCGGGAAGATCCCACGTGCCGCGGAGCAGCTGGGCCCGTGAGCCATGGCCGCTGGGCCTGCACATCCGGAGCCTGTGCTCCACAACGGGAGAGGCCACAACAGTGAGAGGCCCACCTACTGCAAAAAAAAATAAAAAAAAAATAAAAAAAAGAAGAATTACTTGGGCTCCTTGGGGATGGGCAGAGATTCTGCCGCTGGATCAGTCTTTGTCATATGAAGAATTTCATTGATCATTGATCATTGGTGAGGAGTCAGTAGCCTAGCCCCACCTGTGGCACTGTTGGGAGGTGTCACTGCTCCCCGCCCCCAAGGGAGCAGTGGACCAGATAATCTCTGGGGTCTCTTTCACCTGTAACATCTTATTCTCAGTAAAAAAAATTCCGAGAAGTGAGAGTCTCAGAAATTTTGCAGAAGAAAAATATTTTTTAGAAGAAAGCAGTTTTCTAACTGAACATTTTGAGTAAAATTTAAGCTTTTTGTAGTGTGCTAAGGGCAATTTTTAAAAAAGAACTTGGTCTGTTTAAACTTTTGTAAGATTAAAAATACATTTTTTCAATGTCAAAATTACTGCTTAATATTTTAACGATTATCAATTAAGATGCATGGTGTTACAGTGTAAAGAATCTAGTGTCTTTGGTTTGTGAAAACAGAATAAAACAGGACTGGAGGAGACTGGTTTGTCACGGTGACCCACTGGGTCCTGACAGGGTGCTGTTCAGGGAGCAGAGAGGCCCTTTCCATTTAGGAGGAAGTCCAGAATTTTGAAATATATTTTTTGCTATTAGGAACTGTATCAAGAGACAGACATACAGGATCCCGCCCAGTACATTTAAAATTCTGGGTTTCCTGCAGTCGGGCAGCTCGCAGCCCTCAGAGGCCATGGATTTTTCTCACTACCCAAGGCATCGTGTCTGGTCACTTTTGTTCTGTGAATGAAAATTCGTGCTGCTTCCTCTGGGGCTTCATCACACTGTTTCCAGACATTTCTGAAAATGGAGTTCACCCGTATTTGTGACACCCTTGACATCCGTATCTGTGGGCTTCTGTCTGGTTTGGGCCGGTTTGGGCCAGTTTGCGTTTGTGTTGAGTTGTAGGCTTTCTGGTGTTAGGTTGCAGGGCCAGAGGAAGTTCACTGAATTGCTTTCGTGTTCAAGAGTAGAGTGTCCTTTGCCCAGAGGGTTGTGAACATCTGGTTTGGGGAAGATACTATTTTCAGTAAGGTAACTGTCTACTCACTGACACGTTGGTGCCCTTTAAGGAAGAGCCGATGGGAAAAGTTTATCAAAGATGGTGTTTGAAGGAGCAGGAAGAGCACTGTTCTCCGCTTCAGTTTTGAGTGGTTATAAATGATAGCTAACCTCTTCGATAGTAAATACGTCTTAGGTTACTTGATAATAGTTTTGGCAGTTCTGGTAGGCTGGTATTCAGTGGTCTCTTGATTTGAAACTTAGGATACTTACCCATTCTGGCAAAACTTACCCCTGAATTCCACCGGGCTGTTGTTGGTCATGGTGTTGGGACCTTTAGGGGAAAGGTCTTCCCTTCCATTCTCAGTCAGCTGTAACCTGACTGTTTAGGGAGCTTATTTCCCTCACGCCACACGCTTTGTACCCAGCTTTTCAAGTGGAAAAGAGGTCTGGACACACGCTCTTCATCCTCCAGGGTTGTCTGTAAATTGTATCAGCCCTTGCGACATAAACTGCTAATCCACCCTGACGCAAGATTGTAGTGTGAGCAGAAGATATTCCAGAGCTTGAAGCAGAGCGAGAACAGTCAGGGCTGAAGAACACTGGCCCTGGTTTTTATGTGTCTCATTTCCCCATGAAAGAACCCTTTCTTTTCTTTTTTTTTTTGACGTGGTAAACTATTTAATGTCTGTAGGTGTGCCTCACCCTCCCATTCCTGTTACAGTTCAGTAGCCTCTCCAAACTGACTGTACCAGAGAAAACGTGGGCACTTTTTCCCAGCAGAGTTCGAAAACCATTAAGGTCCTGATCCTCTTGATTCAGAAATGATTGCAGGTGAGGTCGTTCCACAGCATGCCTCAGGTCTGTCTGCTCAAGGAAAACAGCCCCCCAGCTCTACGGGACTCGCGAGGTCTTCTGTTCTTCTGCAGCCTGGCGCTGGGAGCTGCGCCGCTGGCAATAGTGGTAGGCTGGGGCACTGCAGAGGTAGCTGCCGTAAGCAGTGAGGGGCACCGTGGAGGTGGAGGAGGTCTCGTAGCCAGTGTCGGCTGGTTGCTTGGCCGTTGGCATGTTGTCCCCTGGATGCGGCCTCTCCCTTCCCTCCGACCGAGGCCTCCAGCCTGCGCGACCTCCTAGCGCAGCCGGACCCTTTCTTTTCTTAATCCAGGTTTATCTCTAGCACTTGGTACCTGTGGTTGGGCTTGCTTTTTGGCTCAGTCTAGTAGAACCAAGGAAGGAGAGGTGGAGAGAAGTTTGCCTAAAAACTAGGCAAGGGTTGGCAGGGAGGAGGTTCAAGTGCGCTTGAGTGCCTGTGTGCATGCCTGTGTGTATAGAGAGGCAGAGACTGGCTGCCTGAGGTGTGAGCAGGTGTGTGGTTGATGAATAGGAGGGCGGGGGGGGCGGTCTGAGACCTGGGAGCGGGACCGTCCTGCCAGTGGGAGAGCCTCGTGTCCCCGCACCCCCCCGCACCCCACCCCCACCCTACCCGCTCCCAGTCAGGTGTTTGTGATGTGAGGACTCCTTCAGGAGTGGCCTTAGCAAGCCCGCCCCTGGCCTGTTCATTACCATGTTCATACATTCTTTCCTGTTTCAGTGATGATCTGGGATGACCTGAAGAAGAAGACTGTGATTGAAATAGAGTTTTCTACCGAAGTCAAGGCTGCCAAATTACGGCGAGATAGGTAGGTTTGGTGTCTCATTTTTAGAGGTAGAACAGTCACTTTCTCTGAAGATGGCTGAAATCATTTTTATATTGAAGGAAGAGAAGTGAAGTGTTCAGGAAAACGATGTATAAAAACGTGAGACTGTAGTTTATAACCCAAGGACATAAGGAAGGCAGTGAATTTTATTTGCCTCCCAGGATCACTTACAGGTGAGTGGTCGGTGGGCGTGGCTGAAGTGCACCTCCGTGGACCCGGCCCCCGGCCAGCCCTGCCCCTCCAGCTCTCAGTCCTTCAGGGGAGCCGTCCCACCCAACAGGTACAGACTGAGGACTCGAGTTTTGAACCTTGAATTGCCTCCCTCTTAGCCCACACTTGTCCAAATGCTGCCTCATACATGTTTCAATCTGAAAGTAAAGGAAAATTCAGGAACTCCTCACAGAGAAGCTGTCATTGAGTCTCACCTGTTGAAAGTAGCAGGTCTCTCTCAGCTGTTGCCTTTCTGGGGTTTAGGAGAGCACAGGAGTTTTTCCTAGTATGTTGACGGAGGTAGAGCAGAGCTTCATCGCTCTGGGTTTTGGTGTGATTTGCATGTTGTGCTCGGCTGTGGTATGATTTACATGTTGTGCTCGGCTGTGGCGTGATTTACATGTTGTGCTCGGCTGTGGCGTGATTTACATGTTGTGCTCGGCTGTGGTGTGATTTACATGTTGTGCTCGGCTGTGGTGTGATTTACATGTTGTGCTCGGCTGTGGTGTGATTTACATTGTGCTCGGCTGTGGTGTGATTTACATGTTGTGCTCGGCTGTGGGAGGACAGATGCTGAACCAGACAAGTGTGAATAGGGGTCTGTCATCCCTGCACTCATAGGTAGACTTGTTTCTTCCAGGAATGTCAGCATTTAGGGGCTCGTAATAATGCAAATCCTGGAGCCAAATCAAGGATATTCCACTTTCTTACATTTCTGGATTGTCAAGACGTGTCTAAAAGTGTGTTAAGATAGAATTTCTGCCTTTGTGTCCTGCTTGGTTCTTACTCTAGACAAAGTATTTGATGAAAATGCCCTCCCAGCCCTCGGGCTATACTTTCCTCCAGCCGGTGAGAGGCGCTCATTCCTAGTGCCAGCCTCGCGCCCAGAGGCTCCCTGCCAACCTGCTCTGCAGACCTTGCTGCCCAGTGCCTGGGTTCAGGAATGACCCTCTTTTTAAATTAATTAATTAATTAATTAATTAATTAATTAATTAATTTGGCCGTGCTGGGTCTTAGTTGCACCATGCGAACTCCTAGTTGCATCATGTGGGATCTAGTTCCCTGACCAGGGATTGAACCCAGGCCCCCTGCATTGGGAGCGTGGAGCCTTAGCCACTGGACCACCAGGGAGATCCCCGGAATGACCCTCTTGTATTTGCTCTTTGCGGTGTTTCTGTTTCCAGATGATAAGAACAAAAGTCATAAACTGTTTGAGTTTCACTTTGGGGGAGAGAAATTCTGATGGTGTTTTTTTCTTTCCAGAATTGTGGTTGTTTTGGACTCTATGATCAAGGTGTTTACATTCACACACAATCCTCATCAGTTGCACGTCTTTGAAACCTGCTATAACCCGAAAGGTAAGAATCCAGAGGAGGATGGATGGTAGAAACTGGCTTCCTGGGTCCGATCCAGGCGGGACGCAGACCCATGCTGGGCACTTCTCCTCCAGGTGGTCTTGGAGTGATGTTGCCCTAGTGGTGGGTCCTGGGGCATCTGGGGCTCTGGGGAAGGGTCTGGGAGAGGCAAGCTCCCCATCTCGGTCCCTACCTTCTCCCCTGAACCTTCCCGCGGTCACAGCCCAGCTTCCTTTCTGTGGTTCTAAGACCCTGCCTCTCACCAGAATCATCGGAGTCCCTCTTGGGATTTCCCACTGTCAGCCATTCAGGAGCTCCATGGTGAGCCCTGGAATCCATGTTTTTATTAAGTTCTGAGACATTTCCTTCCCTTTTTCTTCTGGCTGGTGGATTACGTGTGGCTGACTTTGTTATTCATTTTATCATCTTAACTTTGCTTTTAAATTTTTTGGTTTTTTTCTTCTAGCTTTATTGAGGTATAATTTACATAAAACTCATTTTAAGTGTATCATTTGATAAACTTTAGTCATTGTAAACAGTTGTGTAGCTGCCACCACAGTCAGGGCAGAACAGTCCTGTCACCCAGGAGTTTCCCCAGGCTGTGCCCTTCCCCACCTGACCTTCAGGTTTTGCCTTTTCAGATGTGTTTGGTATCTTTCTCTTAGCTTAATTTTTTTTTTTTTTTTTTTTTTGCGGTACATGGGCCTCTCACTGCTGTGGCCCCTCCCGTTGCGGAGCACAGGCTCCGGACGTGCAGGCCCAGCGGCCATGGCTCACGGGCCCAGCCGCTCCACGGCACGTGGGATCCTCCCGGACCGGGGCATGAACCAGTGTCCCCTGCATCAGCAGGCAGACTCCCAACCACTGCGCCACCAGGGAAGCCCTCTTAGCTTAATATTTTTTAGATTCCTCCATGTTTTTGTGTGTGTGCTATTATTTTGCTCCTTTTTATTATTGAGTAGTATACCATCATATGGATATACCACAGCTGTTGATCCATACCAGATTTTTGGCTGTTATAAATAGAAGCTGCTGTACATGTTTACATGCAGGTCTTTTTGTGGATATATTCTTTCATTTCTCTTGGAGTACAATTGCTGGGTCATATTGTAATTATTTTTTAGATTCCATATATAAGTGGTAACGTACAGTATCTGTCTTTCTCTGTCTGACTTATTTCACTTAGCAGAATACCCTCTAGGTCATCCATGTTGCTGCGGATAGCAAGATGTCATTCCTTTTTTATGGCTGAGTAGTATTTCATTGTGTATATATCCACTCTCTGTGTTTTGATTGGAGCATTTAGTCTATTTATATTTAAAGTAATTATTGATAGGTACGTACTTATTGCCACAAATTGTTTTGGGTTGTTCTGGTAGGTCTTTTTCGTTCCTTTTTCTTTTGTTCTCTTCCCTTGTGTTTTTTTTTTTTTTTTTTTTTGGCTGCACTGGGTCTTTGCTGCTGTGCATGGGCTTTCTCTAGTTGTGGCGAGCAGGGCTACCCTTCACTGTGGTGCGTGGGCTTCTCATTGCGGAGCACAGGCTCTAGGCACGCAGGCTTCAGTAGTTGTGGCATGCGGGCTCAGTAGTTGTGGTGTGCATGGGCTTAGTTTTGCTCTGCGGCATGTGGGATCTTCCCAGACCAGGGATCAAACCTGCGTCCCCTGCATTGGCAGGCGGATTCTTAAACCACCGTGCTACCAGGAAAATCCCTTCCCTTGTGATTTTATGACTGTCTTTAGTGTTATGTTTGGATTCCTTTCTCTTTTGTGTGTGTATCTATTATAGATTTTTGGTTTGTGGTTACTATGAGGTTTATATATAGCAGTCTGTATATATACATGTGATTATTTTAAATGGCCTGGTCTCTTAATTTCAAATGCATTTTAACAACCCTACATTTTACTCCCCTCTCCCCACAATTTGTTTTTGACATTATATCTTTTTGCTTTGTGTATCCTTTACTTATTGCGGATGTAGATGATTTTACTACCTTTGTCTTTTAACCTTCTCACTTGCTTTGTGTGTGATTGATATTATTACTTTTACTCTATATTTACTTTAACCAATGAGCTTTTTTCTTTTAACAGTTTTCATGTTTTTGCTTGTGGCCTTTTCTTTTTTGCTTAGAGAAGTCCCTTTACCATTTGTTTAAAAGACTATCTTTTCTGCATTGAATTACCTTGATACTTTTTTTTTTTAATCAAATAAGTGTAAGATTCTTCTGGACCCTTTATTCTGCTCCAGTGGTCTGTGTTTCTTTCCTTATGCCAATATCAGATGACCTTGATTTCTGGAACTTCAAGATAATTCTTTTTTTTATGTATGTATGTATTTATTTATTTTTGGCTGTGTTGGGTCTTCATTGCTGCGCGCAGGCTTTCTTTAGTTGTGGCGAGTGGGGGCTACTCTTCGTTGCAGTGTGCGGGCTTCTCACTGCGGTGGCTTCTTCTGTCGTGGAGCACGGGCACTAGGCGCACGGGCTTCAGTAGTTGTGGTACGTGGGCTCAGTAGTTGTGGCTCGCAGGCTCTAGAGCTCAGTCTCAGTAGTTGTGGTGCACAGGCTTAGTTGCTCCGTGGCATGTGGGATCTTCCTGGACCAGGGATCGACCCCGTGTCCCCTGCATTGGCAGACGGATTCTTAACTACTGCACCACCAGGGAAGTCCCTGGAACTTCAAGATAATTCTTGAAATTAGGTAGTATAAGCCTTCTAGTGTTGTTCCTATTTTATAAGAAATTGGGGGGCTATTCTAGGACCTTTTACTTTCCTTATAACTTAGTGACAGGTTGTCTGTTTCTTCAGAAGAGCCTGCAGAGATTTTAACTGTGATTGCACTTACTCTGTAGGTGGGTGAAGGTAGGTTCCAAGCTGTGGTCACAGGACAGCTCTCCGCCCACCAGGTCTTTGGTTTTTCTTTGCAGTGTGTTATAGTGTCTTTTACATCTATCATTAAATTTATTCTTCAGTTTTGGGGTTTTTTTTTTTTTCTTTTTTTTGCGGTACGCGGGCCTCTCACTGTAGTGGCCTCTCTTGTTGTGGAGCACAGGCTCCGGATGCGCAGGCTCAGCGGCCATGGCTTACGGGCCCAACCGCTCCGCGGCATGTGGGATCTTCCCGGACTGGGGCACGAACCCGTGTCCCCTGCATTGGCAGGCGGACTCTCAACAACTGCGCCACCAGGGAAGCCCAGTTTTGGTTTTTTTATGTTACTGTTACTGGATTCATTTTTATTTTATTTTATTTATTTATTTTTTAAGGATTCACTTTTAGATTTTACAGTTTTGCATTCTCGTGGCTGACACCCCAAAAGACAGACATTTGATAAAGTTTATTCAGTAGCAAGTTCAGCACTTGTTTCCAGTTATGAAGCCGTCTCGTGGGAGGAAGCTCTGCTTGGCCCTCTGCTGCCCTTCACAGGGAAAAGATGCTGTGAATGATTCTTATTTTTTCATGGGACCTGGAGGGCAGGGAGCAGGTATGGTCGTGGAAGAGCAGAAGCTTTGAGACGGTCCTGAGTCCTTGACGCGTTTCCTTGTCTCTGTTTAGGCCTCTGTGTCCTGTGCCCCAATAGTAACAACTCACTCCTGGCCTTCCCGGGCACGCACACGGGCCACGTGCAGCTCGTGGACCTGGCCAGCACTGAGAAGCCGCCAGTGGACATTCCTGCCCATGAGGGCGTCTTGAGCTGCATTGCTCTCAACCTGCAGGGAACAAGAATTGCGACCGCATCTGAGAAAGTAAGTGGGTGTCCCTGCCCCACGGAGGTGCCCCCAGAGTGGCGTCTCCCGCCGTAGGGTGCGGGCTCCCGGGAAACCAGCCCTCCCCTGAAGATCCCGACCCCTGAGAGGCTCTTAGCCACCTTCTCTCAGGAAGTGGGTCATAGTTGACATAGAGGATCCAAAAGTCATTTTATTTGGTTATGCCCTATCTGTTTGGCAGTAGAATTAGTGTTTTTCTAACTGGCTGTGGGCATTATAATTAAGATGCCATTTCTCTGGACATTGAGTGAACTGATGGCTCTCAGGGCGTGAGACAGCCCAGGGCCTCTGCCAGGGGAGCATGTGCACGGGGCTCCGAGAGGGCCACGCCTATGGGCCTGGGCCCCAGGTCTCCCTGACCCTCTCTCGGCCCCTGCCCGCTGCTATTGGACTATAGAGACTCCAGTCTGTTCTCGGTGACAACAGAGGGAAAGTTGAGTTTTAGATGATGTGGGTGAGTTTGGGAAAGGGTCGGATGGGTTAATGGGTTTGTGAATATAACTCATTTCAAGAAAACTAAAAAGTTGTGAATCTTTGATAATGAAACCCTTCACTGTTTTTCAAAGGGGACCCTTATACGAATATTTGATACTTCATCAGGGCATTTAATCCAGGAACTACGAAGAGGATCTCAAGCAGCTAATATTTATTGGTAAGAAAGCACGTTGTTTTACTCTAGAGAAGGGGCCCTATGTGATCTGGAGGAGAGTCAGGACTACCCCCACGAGGCGGGCGGGAGCTGCTCTGCTGGTAGGGGCTGTTTTATTAGCTTGTTTTATTATTACTAATTTAACTGTTTGTTTATTATGGGAATATACACAAAAGTAGAGAGAATATTATGATTACCATGAACCCATTGTCCTGCATTTGTCAGAATTTGCTTGTTTTATTTCATCTCTTCACTGTCCCTCCAACTTATTTTTCAGTAGCATCTTCAGGCAAACACTGGAGGCCTAGGTAGCCTGTCTGTAGTCACTTCAGCCTCCTGCGAGGCTGACCTGCTCTCTCTGTGGTGGTTGTTACATGTCCCACAGTGTCTGGAGCTCTGACAGGGCTGCACCCCTGCTTGGGCGGGACTTCGCTCTTTGTGTCTGTGGCCTTTGCAGGTGTGGAGCTGCACTGGGGCCTGAGTGATAAAAACATAGCTAGTATCTGGATGTAGTGTCCTTGGGGCCTCTGGTACAGCCCGCTCTCCCATCTGTCTGCTCTCGGGCCCCTCCAGCCAGCCTGCGTGATGCCCACCTCTACAGGGCCTGGGTCGTTGGAGGGGAGTTTTTCTCCTTCAAGTGGCATGTTTGGGTGGCCTCAGGGCCCCTGGGGTGGCAGGGTGGTCTGCAGGGAGCCCCTTCCCTCTCCCTGGCACCTGAGGAGGAGGGGCTGTGCCCTGGCTTTGACCATCTGGTTCTGTGCTGAGCCCCGTCAGCTGGTCAGGAGGGGTGGTTCTTAAAATGACTGTCCTGACCACGGCGGGCTGAGGTCAGGGCTCACTCCTGCGTCCACCTGAGACCCGAGCTTCATCTGGTTTCTCTGCAGCATTAACTTCAATCAGGACGCTTCTCTCATCTGTGTGTCCAGTGACCACGGCACGGTGCACATTTTTGCAGCTGAAGATCCAAAAAGGAATAAACAATCGAGGTAGGTTTTCCAGTTAGGAGGACAGAACGTTGCCTGGGTGTTGCCCCGCTCAGTCTGGGTCACAGTCGGGATGCTTTGCTTTGCTCGTTCATTTGATTCTCTGAAAACCAGGGCAGATTACTTGATGCTAAGACAGTGGCATCACAACTTCCCCTTCCACTAGCTCCTTAGAAAATGTCTGATGAGGATCCAGGCACCTTCCAATGAGGTAGCACTTGGTCCTGAACTCCAACCGTCATGCTTGTGTTAGCTGTTCAGAAAATTAATTTGGTGGCAGTAGAACCCTGTGCCCCTTCTGATGCTGATGGTTTCTGGATTTATAATAAACCCATTTGTAACGACTTCATTTTTTCATGTGAAAAATAAAGATTAAAAGCAAAAATAGAATTTAAGTCATTAAGGCTAAGGCGACATTAAAGAGAGCTGTGTCTCTAACTTTGTTATGTGACCGTAACTTCCTTTCTTTGCTTTCTGTCCTCACAGTTTGGCATCAGCCAGTTTCCTTCCAAAATACTTCAGTTCCAAGTGGAGTTTTTCCAAGTTTCAGGTTCCCTCAGGCTCTCCATGCATTTGTGCCTTTGGAACAGAGCCAAATGCTGTCATTGGTAAGTGGTCCTTCCAGAGGAGAGTGGCCCCCAGGTTTGGTCAGCGCCCCACCAGCTCCACTGGTGGCCCTTCCTCTCTCCTGGGGGTCCTGTGCATCCCTCTCAGGGTCCGCGCAGCCACCTGCCCTCCGGGGTTTCCCGGGCAGTCAGTGGGGCAGATCATTTGGTCTTGGAACCGGCGACCAAAGAGGGTTCCCCCATCACCACACTAGCTGAAGTAGATGCAGACCCCCCAGAACAGTGGGGTTCTCGGTCGAGTGCCCCCACCACCCACAGATCCCTCGGGGCTGCTCAGCCTCCACTCAGCCTGTGCAGTGAGCTCAGTGCAGGCTGCTTGCTTTTCACCCTGAGTGACACGGTCTCCTCTGCCCAGCGATCTGCGCGGACGGCAGCTACTACAAGTTCCTGTTCAACCCCAAAGGGGAGTGCGTCCGGGACGTGTACGCGCAGTTCCTGGAGATGACGGACGACAAGCTGTGACCCTCCACCAGGAGTGCGAGCACCACGGGCCCTGGGGGCCCAGCGGCCCCTCGAGCTCCTGGGACTGGTGGTGATGGGCTGGGGGGATGGCCTGGGACCTTGTTGCGAAGCCATACGTTGTCGTCTGTTTTCCGAAGCCAGACCTCCCGAGCCCAGTATTAAAGGAAGAATCTTCAGGGCACGTGGACACTCACGCCCAACTGCTGGCTTCACCTTTTGTTCAGCCGTGACGCTCACTTCATTGGTTCTGCCGCATCCGCCACCTGCAGCTGGGGCTCCGGACACACTGGGGGCACGCTGAAAAAAGGAGGGGCAAAGTGAAATTCGTTTGTGGCAACAGATTTCCTCATTTTTACTGAGTCTGTAACGGGGAGGTGAACACACGTGTAAGTGTTGGTTCTCACCAGGTTTAAATGGAACAGTCATACCGGCAGCCTTAGGAAGGAGGAAGGAAGCCCTTCTCCCGTCTAAACTGAAGAAAGGGCATAGGTCTGGCGTCTCCCTCGAGAGCTGCATGTCGTGCGTCCCCGCCTTTCTGGAGCCGCTGGAGTTGAGGCAGCACGACGCCCACGCTGTGAGCAGTGCCTGTAGCTCCCGGTGGACCTCGGTGTCACAGGGAGTTTCCCTGTTACTCGTAGACAACAGAGTAATGCATAGACTTTACAACGTAGTCATAGAAGAAAGCGTCACTTAATTTGGAGGATACCAAGGGAAACGGGCGTCTCAACAAAGCAGTGCCTGGTTTCTGTGGGCCTGGAGAGGATGCCTCGGCGGCCGATTCCACTTGCCTTTCTCACCATCTTCTCTCCCCATTTCTAATACTAGCTGCACACTAACATTCTGGGAATGAGAGGCACATACTTTTTTTAACATTTGGTAACTAAAATAGGTTATGGGCTCTATATTATTAGTAGTACTTGAGGTATATATTTAATTTTCTTAAATTCCCTTAAAACTTAATTTTATGTTTTGATTTCAGGTTGCAAACATTAAAATCTGCAGCAGCAAATTCTCAGTTTTGCCAGTTCTTTTACTGTCATGTAATCAACTAACTTTGTCTGTGGATTTCAATGTGAAGTATGCATGTTACTTTTATGTGTATTTAATCATGAAATTTAATTTTGCACACTTATTTGTAATGTTTCTTTTAAATAAAAATGACTAATTTTGTTGTACTCTGTACCCATCAAGGGAAAAGAATTGTATGTTACAAAACCAAAGCCCCGGTTTTAGAACCTCGTTGGACTGCAGGCTGTAGGAGCGGCCCAGTGCACTTACTGCCTAAACTGTCCAGGACTGCGTGGGGGCCAGGTGGACGCCCTGCTGCCCGTGTGGGTGGTGGCCTGGCTCGGGGAGCAGAGGGTAAGAGAGTGATGTTCGCGAGCGGTTTCCGTCGTCTCTGGTGTGGAAGCTCTGCCTGAAATCCCTTTGGGGGACACTCCGTTTGGGGGAGGCACCAGCGTGGTGTCGGGCCACCCGTCAGTGTCCATCTAACACTAGCCCTAACTTTGGCCCAGGAGTAGGAGGGGTCCTTCACGTTTATGTCGTCAGTAGTTTATATTTTCCCCGAATATAATCCCTTTCGTGTATCCACACATACATTAAACTAGGAAAAAAGTTCCTCCTCACGGTGTGTGGAGGTGCTGCAGGCTGGTGAGGAGCCAGTTCACTGGTCCAGGGGGAGGCTGTACCCAGGGCGACCTGCATGCTCGGCACCTACATTAAGAGTCCACAGTGTGGGAGCAGGTCCTGCCTCTGCCACGCCGGGCACAACCTTGCCTCCTTTATAAAATGACAGAACAGGGACGTCCTGGGTGGTGTGGATGACCACCACCAAGGGGCTCTGGTTTGTCTTCTTGGGGTTTCCCTTCGCGATGGTGAAGACACCACGTCTCACCTGGGAAATGCCCTGGACGAGGCTTCCAGAGAGCAGGGTGAGGTCTGGAAGTCTGAGGCGGCCAGGCACCGCCCACCCTCCCCAGGCCTGTGCGCGTGGCCTCGCTTTACCCTCTCAGGGACGTGGCAGGAAGAGCCATCCCTGGCGAGCAGGCTGTCGGATGAACCTTCCTCGGTTTATTTAGGACAGCGGCAGACTTGGTTTTTCAAATTGATAACCACTGTTTGTCACCTTATTTAGAGAAAGGGGGTTGCTGTAAGCCAGGGCCGCCTCCAATTCCTCCCTCAAGCTGAGTCCTGCCGGCCCCTGAATGTGGGTACAGAGGGACACAGACATAAAAGTCCTGTGTCCAGGGCTTCCACAAGCCCCACTTGGTGGCCGGGCTGGACAGGCCTGGTTTGTTTCTCCCCCATGTGTCCATGTGAATGAACATCCAGGAACCGCCTCATGGGGCCCTGCTCACTGGGCTCTTCTGCCAGCTCTCCAGGCCGTGGGCGGAGGGGGCTCCGGCGTCTCCGGTGGGGACGGAGCCCTCTGCGCCCTGCAGCCTCCACCCCCTCCCCCTGCCCCTGGCCTGTCTGTCCCTTTAGTCCTCAGTGGCAGTGCCCCTGCTCACTGCGGCCTGGAGGGTGAGGCCTGCTCCCCTCCTTACTCTGCTTGTGAGACCAAAGCTGCTCATGTTTGCATTTCTTTTTCTGCAACCAAACCAAACATCTGGATGATTTCACACAACTTTGTCCCTGGCCTCTTTCCTTTCTTTCTGTAAGAGGCATTTGAGCAATTACAGTACTTTTGGAACTTGTGCTGAAATTTTCCTCTTCAAAATGGATCAGAAAATACTGACCAAAATACAAGATGTTCATTGTAAGAAAAGAACACATAGAAGAATGTAAAGTTGGAATCAAAATCGCCCTGAGTTGCCGTCTCCAGAGAAGACTACTCTCGGAAAGCCCACGCCTTCTGGGGTGAAGTCTGTAATTCTCAGCAGCATTATAGGGACCATTCTTTAACTTTTCACAACTCGTGAGCATGTCAAAACATACTGTAATTGCCTGAAGATGCCTATTTGTATTTTTTGCTTTTATAGACGTTTTGGAAATGGAAATCCTTGTGCATACATGTTTACACACTTGTCCACCTATTTCTTTGAATAGAACTGGAATTGCCAAGCCAGAGGATCTGCACGTATAAGATTTAGTATGTTTGCCCCCTTGCCTGCCATGATTCTGTCAGCTTCAACAGCCAACACCTCACATGCTCACCAGGACCAGGCTCTGAGCACGAGCTTTTTAATCTTTGATGGAGGAAAAAAGATCTCCGATTTCTAGCCAGGTTGAACATTTGGAATACCTTTGCTGGGCATCCGTAATTATTTTGTAAATTGCTTACTCATGCCTTCGACTATATTTCTGTTGGTGTATTTTGTCTGTTTTGTTTATGAGAGTTTTTAAAATAATCACCCCTTGTCGTTTTTTTCACTTTGTGTTTATTTCAGTTTGAGGGGTTTTACTTTGCTGTATATGTGTATCTTTGGATTTTTACATAGTCTGATCTATCAGCCTTTTTCCTTTATGGTTTCTAGTATTGGCTTGTGATTAAAACAAAACATTTTTCACTGGGTTCGATGTACAGGTCTTATTTTCATAATTCAGTCTGAGCGTGATTTCCAAACACGTAGTGGGGGAAAGGGCCTCATCTTCCTGCACTGGTGGGTGAGGCATTGCTCAAGCCAAGCCAAGCCAAACCAAGCCAAGAGTGACTCAACCCCAGGTCCTCTTCCTGCCCTGGGTTGTGGTATCTCATCCACCTTAGCATTCTTTTCTGGTCTGGATGAAAATTATGCAGTTGCCCTACTACAATGCCATCTATCAACTGATTCATTTGTTACCCACGGACTTACTGTACTACTTCACAGGGAACTATGTTCTGGTTACATGGCTCTGCTGATCTTAAGCATCCTTAAGCATTTTTTTCCCAGATGAACTTTAAATGGAATAATAGCTAAAAATAAAATTTTATTGGAATTCCAAAAACTCAAAAATGATTGTTTCTGAAGTGCTGAGGGACAGAATGTATCAGGATTTAATAAATATTTTCTCCTCAACAGTAGCGTGCTAATATCACTGAGGACGCCGTAAGTGCACTGTCATTTGTATTTGTTTGTTTCTAATGACAAAGCTGTTCAACTTGTGTGGAAAGAAGCTGCGGGTCTTCCTTTTGTTCTTCCTGTGTCCTGTTTCAATATGATAAAAATTATTGTATGAAATTACAATTTGGAAACTATGGTATGTCTACATTTGGTTTTCTTTGTGTTTATCATGCATGGGGCTTACTGAGCTTCTTGAAACTAGATTTATGGCTTTCATCAAATTTGTGAATTTCAGCCATTTCCTCAAATAATTCTTCTGCTATAATTCTTCTTTGTCTCTTTCCTATTGGGATTCAAGTACACATGTATAACACCTTATATTGTCCCACTCTGATCATTGAGGCTGTTCATATAGTTTTTACAGTATTTTTTCCTGTTTTTAAAAATAGCATTGGGACTTCCCTAGTGGCGCAGTGGTTAAGAATCCACCTGCCGATGCAGAGGACACGGGTTGGATCCCTGGTCCAGGAAGATCCCACATGCTGCAGAGCAACTAAGCCCATGCGCCACAACTACGGAGCCCATGTGCCACAGTTACTGAAACCTGTGTGCCCAAGAGCCTGCGTGCTGCAACTACTGAGCCCGTGCACTGCAATTACTGAGCCCACGTGCTGCAACTAGTGAAGCCCACGCACCTAGAGCCCGTGCTCCACAAGAGAAGCCACTACAATGAGAACCCCATGCACCGCAACAAAGAGTAGCCCCCGCTTACCACAATTAGAGAAAGCCTGCGCGCGGCAATGAAGACCCAATGCAGCCAAAAAATTTTAAAATTTTTTTAAATTAAAAAAAATTAGCATAATTTAAACTATCATTGAATACCACTAAATGACCTATTACTGCCCACTCTGCTTTCAAGACTACCATGTACTTTAAACTTTAGATGAATGTCAGTTCTAAAATTAGTTTCTAATTCTTAACTAAGCTTTTTCATTTGCTCATTCACATGAACAATCTTGACGTCCTTGTGCATATTTATAGGACATAAGTTAAAATCTTTGGTAATTCTCACATTTGGATTTTCTCAGAGCAAGTCTCCATTGATTATCTCATATTCTGTGTACGAGTCACATTAACCTGTGTGTCTAGTACTTTGGGGTTGTACCTTGGACATTGCAAATGGTATGTATGTTGTTATGGATTCTGTTATGTTTCTCTGAAAAATGGAGGTTTTTTTCTTTAAGCATTTAAGCACTCTGGACCCACCTGAATAGTCAAGATGAGAGTGAGGCAGACGAGGTGCTGAGAGCACCAAGTTTAAGGAGGCGCATGCTCTCAGCTTCATGCCACTGGGAATGGTTGTGTCATTTTGTCTGATGGTCTCTTACTCTGTTAATGTGGTGAATCACATTGATTTTTTTAAATTAGTTTTTATTTTTTTTTGGCTGTATTGGGTCATCGTTGCTGCACGGGCTTTCTCTAGTTGTGGCGAGCAGGGGCTACTCTTGCAGTGTGTGGGCTTCTCATGCGGTGGCTTCTCTTGCTGTGGAGCACGGGCTCTAGGCGCACGGGCTTCAGTAGTTGTGGCACATGGGCTCAGTAGTTGTCGCTTGCAGGCTCTAGACCGCAGGCTCAGTAGTTGTGCACGGCCTTAGCTGCTCCGTGGCATGTGGCATCTTCCTGGACCAGGGCTCGAACCCGTGTCCCCTGCATTGGCAGGTGGATTCTTAACCTCTGCACTACCAGGGAAGTCCCAAGACTATATTTCTTGTCATTCGTGATCACTGAAGTCTGTTACTTTAGCTTGTGTTCAGCTAATGTTTTGTCACAGATTTCCTTACATTTCTGGATCCAATAAGATTTTTTTAAAAAAGAAGCTATTCTGCCCTTTTAAATCACCTGACCCATGCTGCCAGGGAAGCTACTTCAGTTTGTGGGTGTTGAAATAATGGCCAGATTCTGAACCAGCCCCTCAGCAAACCGCCAGGCAGATTAAAATACACAACTCAAATTTTTGGAGGAGAAAGTCCCTATTGTCCACCCTGGCTTCAGCAAGCTGTACCAGGAACGTGGGGTGCTGTCCCCATGGCTGCCTGCCAAAAGGCTGGATGATGGAGGATGGTAGTTGCTACATGAAATGCCAAAATACACTGAAATTTACCAGCCTTTCTATATGGAGCACTCCCCTGGATATTGCACGTGTTTGCATAGACTCCATAGTTCCAAAATAGTTAATTCAGACAGTTCTTACAAGCTCAGTAGTTGACTTGATGGGGGGACAATTCCTGGAGCTTATCTATGTCGGAAGGTTTTGAATTACAAATTCAATTTGTTGACAAGTCTATTCAGTCTACCTATTTCTTTAGTAAATTTGGTAGTTTGTGTATTTCGAGGAATTAGTCTGTTCCATCTAAGATGTTAAATTTATGAGCACAGTTTTTCATAGGATTCCTTTATTATCCTTTTTACAGATGTGGATGTGGTATGAAGCCTGAAATTAAGGTTCAGCATTATGTGCTGGCTTAACATTTGGTTCAGCTGGGAAGGCCTGGAATGGCCTAACTACAAGTTCCGCTACCCACTCTACTTCCATGGATAAAGGCCCCCCAGCCAAACAACTCTCCTTATCAAACAGAACAGGTGCAGTTCCTGCTTATCCCTGAGTAAGCATTTTCAGTTCCCTTCCCGCTCATGGGGTTATTCAAACAATCACATCCTCCCATGGGAACGGGGTCCCCCACCCTGGATACTACAAAGCCTGCCTCCTGTAGCCCTAGGTTGTTCACTGTGTACCCAAGTGACACCCATATGGTCCTACTTGGCTTGCAGTGTCCTCGGGTGTGAGTATGTGTGACTGATAAACTACAGTTCATCTTATCTGGCCAGTGTCATAGTGTCACGTGCAGCCACCCCCATGTACACAGGGTGGCCACCCCATGTACATAACAGGGCGAATAGGTGGTAAGTAGAGCAACAGAGCTCATCAGAGAGAGCCCGTCTCTCATTCCTGATAGTGGTCATTTGTATCCTCTCTTTTTCCTCAGTCATTCCAGCCGGAGTTAATTTGTTGATCTTTTTTTTTTTTTTTTTCCAAAGAATCAGCTTTGATTTCATTGATTTTTTTCCTCAAATTTATTTTTTCAATTTTTGCTGATTATTTGCTATGGGTTATATTCATTCTTTTCTAGTTTAAGGTAGAATTGCAGATGACTGAATTTTAGGTTTTCTTTGTGCTATAAAATTCCCTATAAACACTTTTAGCTGCATTTCACAAATTTGATATATTTTCATGTTCATTCTGTTACAGTTATTTTCTAATTCCCTTTAAGACTTCCTCTTTGAATCATGGATTATTTCAAAATATGATGTCTAATTTCAAAACGTTTGAGGATTTAAAAATTATCTTTATTATCGATTCCTAGTTTAATTCCCTAATTGTCAAAGAGCATACTATGTATGATTTTAATTCTTTAAAGTTTGTAAGTTTTGTTTTATGACCCAAGATTTGGTCTATATTGGTGAATGTTCCATGTGCATTTGAAAAGAATGTGTATTCTGTTGAGCAGAATGCTCTATCAATGACAATTACATTGACTGGTGTTGCTCAGAGCTTTTATAGCCTTGCTGACTTTATACTTATTTTATCAATTACCTAGAGAGGAGTGTTGAAGTATCAAAATGTAATGTGGATTTATTTATTTTTTTAGTTCTTTCAGCTTTTGCTTCATTTATTTTGTTACGTTGTCTTGCAGAATTGCTCCTTTTATCATGATGAAATGCCGGTCTTTATCAGTGATAACTTTCCTTGGTTTGAAGTCTGCTCTGTCTGAAAATAAAGTAACTACTCCTGGGAATTCCCTGGCGGCCCAGTGGTTAGGACTCCGTGTTTTCACTGCTGAGGCGTGGGTTCAGTCCTGGTCAGGGAACTAAGACCCCTCAAGCCACGCATCACCGTCAAAACAAAAAACAAAAAAACTACTCCTTTTTTTTTTTTCATCAATTTATTTGTTTTTATTTTTGGCTGTGTTGGGGTCTTCATTGCTGTGCACGGGCTTCTCATTGTGGTGGCTTCTCGTTGTGGAGCACAGGCTCCAGGTGTGCAGTCTTCAGTAGTTGTGGCACACAGGCTCAGTAGTTGTGGCACGCAGGCTCAGTAGTTGTGGCTTGCGGGCTCTAGAGCGCAGGCTCAGTAGTTGTGGCGCATGGGCTTAGTTGCTCCACAGCATGTGGGATCTTACTGGACCAGGGCTTGAACCTGTGTCCCCTGCATTGGCAGGCGGATTCTCAACCACTGTGCCACCAGGGAAGCCCCTCCTACTTTCTTTTGATCAGTGTTAGCATGGTGTCTTTTTCTCCATTAATTAATTAAATTTATTTATTTTGGTACTCGGGCCTCTCACTGCTGTGGCCTCTCCCGTTGCGGAGCACAGGCACCGGATGCGCAGGCTCAGCGGCCATGGCTCACGGGACCAGCCGCTCTGCGGCATGTGGGATCTTCCTGGACTGGGGCACGAACCCGTGTACTCCCAACCACTGCACCACCAGGGAAGCCCCCATTAATTTACTTTTAATCTATATTAAGTGTCTTTATATTTAAAGTTTCTTGTAGACAACATATAGTTGAGTCTTGTTTTTTGATCCACTCTGACAATCTATGTCTTTTATTGGTATATTTAGACCATTGATGTTCAAAGTGATTATTGATATAGTTGGATTAATATCTACCACATCTGTTATTGTTTTGTATTGTTGTCCTTGTTTTTTGAAAATGTTTTGCCTAGGTAGTTGTTTTTTGTTTGTTTTTTGCATTTATCCTGATTGGTATTCTCTGAGCTTCCTGGATCTGGGGGGAAATTCTCATTCATTCTTGTTTCAAACATTTCTTCTGCTCCTTTCTTTCTGGTACTTCCATTTTCTCTAGTACTCCTATAACACATAGGTTATACCTTATGTAGCTGCCCCACGGTCCTTGGATGTTCTGCTTTTTTTTTTCCCCCCAGTCTTTCTTCTCTTAGCTTTTCACTTGTGAAAGTTTCTATTGATGCATCCTGAAGTGCAGAGATTCTCTCCTCAGTTGTGTCCAGTCGACTAGCAAGCCCATCATAGAAATTTCTGTTACAGTGTTCTTTATAGTTCTTTTGAAGGATTTCCATCTCTACGCTTACATCGCCTGTTTGTTCTTGCACGCTGTCTACTTTATCCATTAGAGTCCTTAACATATTAGTCCTAGTTGTTTTAGATCCCGTCTGATAACACCAACATCCCTGCCGCGATGCTTGCTCTATCTCTACAAATTGTTTTCCTTTTAGTTAATACTTGTAATTTTTTCTTGACAACTGGACATGATGGACTGGATAAAAGGAGCTGCTGTACACAGGTCTTCAGTGACGTGGTAAGGTGCGGGATGGGGGTGAGGCAGGGCAGCGGTGTACAGTCCTGTGGGCAGGTCTCACTCAGTCTTAGTGAGCCTGTGCCTCTGGGCTATGAACTGCATAAGAGTTTCTCAGGTATTCTTCCCTCTTAGGTGGGACAGGGTGGCTAGAGTGGGTTGGTTGGGAATTTCCCTTTTAGATCAGGTAGGCTCTGCTTAACTCTTTCCTCCTGAAGGCAGGCCTTGTTAAGAATGCAATACTCTAGGGACTTCCCTGACGGTCCAGTGGTTAAGACTTCACCTTTCAATGCAGGGGGTGTAGGTTTGACACCTGGTCAGAGTGCTAGGATCCCACATGCCTTGTGGCCAGAAAACCAAAAAACATAAAGCAGAAGCCATATTGTAACAAATTCAATAGACTTTAAAAATGGTCCACATCAAAAAAGAACCTTAAAAAAAAAACAAACAGTGCTCTGGTCTATTTCAAACATGATTCCTTTCCCTTCCCCTGTTTTTTTCCAATGTTTTCTGTGAGAACCTGGTTGAGCTTCTGGAAGTAAAATGTACAGAAGTGTGGGGAACCCCTAAGACTGGGTTCCCCTGGGGCACTAACTCTGAGTTGTCCAGCAGTTGACTGCTCACAGGGCAGGTTTTTGTAGCCCGGCACTGGTCCCCGTGGTAGTCTCCACTCCTGTGCTCGCCCGTCTGTCTCTCCTGTCTTGGGGGTCGTGGTTTGCCCTGCACCCTCACCTCTCTTAGCTCCAAGACGAGTTGTTGATTTTTGGGCTGTTGCACTATTTACATGTTAGGAGGAAGTGGCAACTCCCCAGCTCCTTACATGTGGAACCTGAAACCGAAGTCCCTGCTTCATGTATTTTGAGGCACTGTTGTTGGGTGCTTGGAACCCTAGGGCTGTTGTGCACGTTGACCCTGTATCATTATGTAATGTCTTTATGTCTGATAGTGTTCCTTATTCTGAGGTCTACTTTGACATTAATATAGTCTCTCCAACTTTCTTTCGAGTGTTCGCAGGATATACTTTTTCTATCCTTTTACTTTTAACCTATCCAAATTATTTAAAGTAAGTTGGGTCTTATTTTTTGATCCAATTGACACACTCTTAATTGGTCTATTTAGACTATTTATATTTAATGTAATTATTGATAAGATCCTACCATATTATTGTTTTTTGCTTGTCCCCTCCCCTTTGGTTTCCTGTTCTCTGCCTTTGTGTTATTTCAAAAAAATTTTAGCATTCCATTTTAATTTACCTTTTAGATTTTTCCTTTACCTTTGTTTGGTATTAGTGATTGCACTAGTGACTACAACAGACAAAGCTAGCTTTTCAGTCTACTTCAGAATGTTTTACCACTTCCATGTAGAAATGTAGAGACCTACAAACCTTTGCCTTCCTCCTTTATATTGTACTTTTGTCAATATGTGTTGTTTACATACACTGAAAACCCTGATAGACAATGTTAAAACTTTTACATTGGAAAGTTAGAATATTTTAAAGAATTTAAGAGGAAAAACTAGTTATTATAGTTGCCCAGATATTTACCGTTTCTGTTGATCTCTTCCTTCATTCCTCAAGTTCCAAAGTTTCTCTGCTATTATTTACTTTTTGCCTGAAGAATGTCCTTTAGCATTTCTTTTTGAGCAGCTCTACTGGTTAAGAATTCTTAGTTTTCCTTCATCTAAGAATATCTTTTAATCTGCACTCCTGATATTTTCTCTGGATATAGTATTCTAGATTGACAGTTACCTTAAGCCCTTTAAAAATTTTCTAGTCATAGGGCCTCCATGGTTTCTGATGAGAAATTTGTATTCAGATTGTTACTCTGTATGCAATAAGTCACTTTTCTTTGGGTGCTTTCAAGATAAAATGTTTCCAGTTTCAGTAGCCAGTGGTATGGCTTGACATGGTTTTTCTTTGAGTTTATCCTATTTGGAGCTTTGTGAATCTTTACAATTACATCTGGGACATTTTTAGGCATTGTTATTATTATTTTAAAAACACCAATGTCTTTCTCCTTTTGCTGTGAATTCATTAACCCAGGGTACATTTGATCTTTTTATATTGTTCCACAGGTCCCTGAGGCTAAGGTTCGTTTGTTTCTGAGCATTTTTCTGTTGATCCACCGAATTTTTCATTTGTTAATTTTAAGTTCTGTAGCTTTCGGTTCAAGAGCATTTGCCCATTCTTCATGAAGTTTGGTTACAATAATTAAAGCCATAGAAAGCTAATGTCCTTTTCTGATTATTCCAACATGCTTAAGTTGACATCTCTTTTCTTTCCCCTTAAGAGATTTTCCTGGCTCTTTGTACACTGAGTAATTTTGAACTGTATTCTAGACATGGTTCATTTTATGAATCTCTGAGTCCTATTTAAACCCTGTAGAGAATGTACAATCTTTTTTTTTTTTTTAAGCAGGCAAATAACCTGGCTAGGTTCAGAATAAATGTGCTGACCTGCCCTGCCCTCTGTGGGTTGTGGTCAGTTGTTGGGGGTCAATTGTTTCCCAAGCTCTGTAGTGCTATTTGGGGCCATTCTTCATGGGAGTTCAATTAATAAAGCCTTTGCTTTGCTTCCTGAGTCAGTTCCAGGCATGTGCAGCTGAGGGTGAGTCCAGGATGCCATACACAGCCCTAGAGAATCTTTCTCTAACTTCCTGTCTCCTAGGTACCCACTTTCCTGGCCCTTGGCTAAGTCTCAGGCTTTAGCCTCCCTGTGACATTGCACATTCCTTGGGGCCAAAGAAAAGTATTTCTCCCTCCTGCCCCCAACTTCTTTGGACTAGAAATGTCCCCGTTCCCAGTTCCTCTTCTCTGAGTCCTCAGTGTCTCCAGGGCTCCTGCTTACAGGTATACAGTTGTGTGATTCCCCTCCACGTGTCCCACAGGGGCCCCCTTCCCCTGTGAGGGGAAGGCTTCTCTTAGGTATTCTGATGTTCATTCCTAACATGCAGTTCTGATACTCAGGCTGTCCTGGAGTCTACATCAGGAGATACAAGAGGGGAGAAAAATTCAGGAAAATAATCACCACGTTGGTTGTTCTTCCAGTTTTAACCCCCTTGCTATTTCTTTTTCAGAGGACTGTGACAGTTGCTTTATTTATTCAGCCAATGGGTGGGACACAGGGGCAGAGACCTCAGAAAGACATTTCTAAAATCAGAAAATTTTGTGCCCACAGGTTTAGTCATCTCATCAGAGATCACCTGAGAGACCCATGTTAAAATCTAATTTTGTATTGCTATGGATGTAAACATGGAGGGGTAACAACAAGAGGCAGTATTCCACAGAGACCTACGGTGAGTGCTGGCCAACAGGCTACAGTTTAAATCACTACATACTATGGGTTCTTTCACCTCCTATATTTAGGCCTGAACTTACCATATGGCAACTGCACATAGCTTCATGACATGCCCCAATGCCTTCCTTTATTTTTGGGCCGTGCCGCATGGCATGCGGGATCTTAGTTCCCTGATCAGGGATCAAACCTGTACCTCCTGCTGTGGAAGCTCGGAGTCCCAACCACTGGACCACCAGGGAATTCCCTTCTCTGTCTTCCTTACAGACGAAATGTGGCCTAAATGTGGGCCTCCCCGCAATAACTAACATGGCTTTTGCTACATGAAAGACCTCTTATCAGAGTTACTGAATTGTTTCCTATACCTGAAGGCCTCCTGCCTTCAACATCTTTTTCTTGGGTAAAGGTAGGTTATCCTGTAGGATAGCTCTTATTAGACTCAGTTTAACTTCAACAAGGTGACCCTGATGAATTACCAGAGGAGCTTTTCCTGAGTGAGAAGGGGGAGGTAAGACCTAATGCACTTTAAAGCATCTATTAATACAAACGGGACCGCACCTAAAGCCCGCGCTCCGCGACAAGAGAAGCCACTGCAATGAGAAGCCCGCACACCACAACGAAGAGTAGCTCCTGCTTGCTGCAACTAGAGAAAGCCTGCGCACAGCAACGAAGGCCCAACGCAGCCAAAAATAAATAAAATAAAATAAATACATTTGTTAAAAACAACAACATGGACAACAGATCTGAAAAAAACATTTAGGAATGCTCCCTTTTGTTGGGAGAGAGAGTCTCAGTACACAAAGAGCAGTTCTTTTATGCTAATAGAACTGTTTTTACACTAGGGCATCAATGTCAAGAACAAACCTCCATGTGAACACTCTGTGCTTGAGCTTCATTTAGCTCCCAAAGGGGACTTCGGGTCATTTCAGTATTCCTCCTTCCTCTTACTACCCCTCAGGACATCAGCAATCCATACCACAGACTTTCTAGTAGCCGGACAATCCAAGTGTTAACAGTGTGGGGACCGGAATACCCATGTGCCTAGTTAGACAAGATTTTCGTCTCATGGGAGGATGTATCTCAGGCTGTTTGCAATGATCTTTCTCAGGCTGAGAAGCAAGTCTGCAGAAGAAATGGCAGCTACAACCAGAACCTCAAAGTAAGTTTGAAAACTCTTAACATGATGGACTGAAAGCCAGCAAGACTGTTATCGCTGCCTGTGACCCAATGCCCTTTTCACATGCAAACACTCAATGCCCCCTCTCTTCTGGTGGAGTCAAAAAGCCTGAACTGCTGTCCTCACAGCAGCTCCTTCGAATATTCGCTCCAGTGCGCTAGGCCTTTGGTGTGCTCAGAGAGCCTATGAAAAAAGCACAAGAGCAGTGCCTGCTTAAGCTTATCAAAATGACAATGATACTCTGTATTCAATTAAAATTAATAAAAATATTTTATTGAATTTCAGGAACTTGGTTCTTTTAAAATTTCAAATCTTTGCACACAAATCACCACTATACCTGCTAGAATAGTGGAGGTTAGGACTTGAAGATTGTCACTCGTCTCCTTGTGTAACATAGCACAGATCCCAAGTCCTGACACGCCCCACCCCCTTCTGACCGTGACCCCGCCTACTCTGTTCTAGGAGAGGACGGACGAGAGGTGTGATGCATTTAAGGAGCTCAGCTGTCCCGAGTGGAGACTCAACTGACGTGAGAGGAAGATTAATCCAAAAACCATGCATAGACACCTTGGGATGCACCACATCACTTGGATCACATGTGAGTTTCCCTTTTGTATTTTTGTCTGGTTCAGGGCAAAGCTGCTGAAATGAAATTTCTAGTCCCTGAGGGAGCTCAGAAGTTTGGCAGAAGTCAAAGGAGAGACTTTTTGAAATGAGACATTTAGGAACCACCGGTGGACAGCCGGGTGGGAGTGAATTGCAGTGTGACTGTTGATGTAGCACCAGGCATCAAGTGGGGCCACAAGGACACAAGCTCAGTGACTCCTGGGTGTTGAAGGGCTCCTGGGGATTCAAAGCTAAATTAAAAAAAGTTTTTAAGTGCCCAGGACACGGTAGTTTGTTAATCTATGTTTTCCTTTCCCTGCCCTCTCCTTGATATTCTTAAATTCCTATGTGCCAGTGTATGAGCCAAATGAATCAGACAGAAGGAAAAAGGAAAGAGAATGCCCCACCTTTGAAAAAGGCATGCTCTAGCTCCCAGCAGCAAAAACTATCCTTCTCCCTTCTTTACATTTGAGAACAGGGTACTTTTCTTACCTATAAACCAAGCAGAAATCCCTCCAGGCCCATAACGTCTACATTTTAGGCTCAGAAATAATCAACTGATGGACTGGGCTTATGCAGGGAAAATCTACCCGAGTCTTTCTGGACGGTTGTGGAGATGCGTCTCCTGGAGGACACACAAGGCATTGGCTTAGTGTTGCCCAGGCCATCTCCCCATCAGGGTGGTCTTGTCCACTCACCTCCCCAGAGCTTACGGTTAGGGGGCTGCAGTGGCCATGACTAAGAGGTCTGGAGCACTCAGTGGAGTGACCCAATCAATCCCACATGTAGGACACAGCAGATCCAAATTATTTGCAAATTGCAAACCTTCTGAGTAAAAAGGAAAAGAAAATACATTCCAAGGTACCTGTGCAGTGCCTGGGAGATGCAGGGTGCCGCCCTGAGGCGCTCTGACCCACCCGTGCTTCAGTCTCTGCAAGTTAGAGTGTGCCACCGTCACACACGGGGTCTCGTTCACAGGAGGGTTTCGTGTTTATTGTTTAAATGGCTGAGTTATAAATCCAGCTAGTGTGCAGTAATTTCATAATTTTTAATATGCATTATCTGCAACAACATTGTGACAGCTCCATACCGTGGATTGACACACAATACTTAGAACAGGTTTATCATATTTGGTCTTTAGGTAAATAATAAATGTTTTAAAATTGCCTAAATATACCATTCTGAGCTGTTTCATTCCACCAGGAAAATACAGGGGTTTTTTCCTCTCTTTAAAAAAAAATTAAATACCAAAATAACTACATTTAAATAAATAATGTTATGACGATGACATTTAAAAATTCACAATAAGGCCAAAGCCCTCTTTCTGTTTGCATGCTGCTCAGCTCTGACCCCCAGAACCCTCTGGAAAGGTGAGTGGCTTTCTTCTGGAGGAACATGGGCTGAGGCCGTGCGGGCCTCCTACTTCTCATTCTCTCACCTTTCCTTCCTTTCCTTTCGCTTTTATTTTTTGTAGGAGAGAAGTCAGCCTTAGTGCTGAATTCAGTTCTAAAAGGTTGAGGGGAATTTCCTATTACAAATCAGAAAGCAACCTAGGTGTTTCCAATGCTTACCCGGACGGAGGGTGCCTGCTTCCAAGACCCTTGTATTAACAGGCAGCTTCTGCTCCACCCCAGCAGCTGCTCCTGCCATGAGGGGGGCAAACCGCACCATCATCGGGTGGCCGGCTGGTCGGGCGATGCCGAGAGCTGGTGACGGCACCTAAAATAGCGAACGTGCCACGGAGAGATCTGTGATGTTTGTTTGAAAAGGGTGTGTGATAAAAGATTGAATCTTTTTTTCCAAATGAAGAAGTAAATAGTTCTTTTGTTTTAAACATACACAATACATAGGAGACTTGTTTTACTTAGAGTGGAAAATTATGCCAGGGACAAAGTCAACACAAAGGAACAAACAACAAAAAGTAGCAAGAAAGAGAAATGGGTAAGTAAGTGCAGCTCCGCGAGCCTGGCAGCTCTTTCCGTCAGGGTTACAAGTGGCCCGCGGGTGTCCGTCTGTGTGTCTGTCCGTCTTACACACGGAAATGGAGGTGGATTAAATTCATCAGGTAACTGCTCTAACGTGGAAAATTTGTAGATGTCAAGTAGCTCCATTTAACTTAAACAGGACAGACAAAAGTAAATCATTCCATAGGCTGAAAACAAACAACAAAAACAAACAAACTACTTTGTTTCTTCTCCCCAAATGAAATCCACACAAAAGGTCCTGTGTGATTCCAAAATTACCAGAGTAGAAATGGAGTGATCTGAAATGTCAAAGACCCCATTATTTTGTAAAGAAAGAAAGTACACCTCAAAATATTCTAATTCCACATGTGAACAACAAAATACTGTCTTGTCTACTGGCGGCGGGGTGGCTCCGGCCCAGCAGGCCTGCTCGCACCGGGTGCGTCCTCCCTCAGAAGGACTGAGTATCTACTCGGAACTAAGCTGAGCACTGGGCGGGGAGACACTGCCGGAGCCCAGCTTTGCTGCGTGTGGTTTTGTTCAGGGGTGACTTCAGTCTTTAAATGAAGGAGTTTTAAGGCCACCTGGGTTTGTGTTTCCAGTGCTGAGGTGAAGTCCAACCACAGGGCCCTCCACCCACCGAGGGAACGCGCTCTGAGCGTCGGTGAGAGGCAGTGTCTCCTTTTGGCACCACAGAGTTGACGTTAAAGTGAGAAACACTCTCCCGGCCGCTAGTTCTGGACGCCCTTCTCCCGCACGGCTGCCGGTGGCGCATCCATGCTCAGGGCGATGACGAGGCCCTCACCATCTTCTGTCTTGACCCGCTTTAGCTCTGGCTGCTCCGCCGGGTCGCCGTTCTGGCGCTTGGTGGGCAGGGAGGCCGACGCTGAGGCGTGTGTCGCCAGCATGTGCAAGGGACTCGCCGCTGCTGTGGAGAGACAGTGAGTCAGCGCCCATGCTTCTGGGTGGACCCTCGTCCCCGCCAGACCCCTGGGGATCAGAAACGCCCCCACACGTTAACCGCGTGAACAGTGAGTCTTTTTATGAACAGCTGGCATCTGTTTATTGCCGTGTGCTGTCTTGCTGAAGCAGGAGGAGGGGTAAAGGGACTAAGGCAGAGGTGGGGCACAGAGCAGATAGCTTTGCTATTTTGGCTCAAGGGCCACTGCCGGCTTCTCCCCAAGGCAGAGTCCCTAAACCCAGAAGGGGATCGGAGTGCAGCAAGCCTGCATCTGAGCCACATACCTTCTCCCGAGCCTGTTGGGAGGGAGCCTGCGAGCACCGGGCCGGCTTCCCCACACCCCTCCACCCGAGCCCTTCTTCTCTCCAGTCTTCATCACAGAGGGGCCCTTCCCCCTCATGGGGCTCTCACTGGGCACAAGGGTCTCCACCACCTCTGATCTCACCTGCCTCGTGCTCTGCACAACCAGGCAAACTTGTCGTCCCACACCTGGAAGTGCCACTTCCTCCAAGGGGGAAAGCATGCCTGGGCTGGGAGAAGCCTGGAGCTATTCCACTCAGGGGGGGTTCGGGTGAGTGGGGGGTGGGATGTGTGCTGGAGGAGGCACAGTAACCTGGCGAAGCAGCATCCTGTCCAGGAAGACCCCTGCCCTCCCACCCCAGGCCCTTGTGCCCCGAGGGAGGTTTAGGACCGTGGCAACAGGTGGCCAGATGGAGAAAGATATGTGCACAAAGAGCCGGAACAGCAACCCCGTCTCCTGGGCATGCCTGAGTCCCAGCAGTGACACACGTGCTGTCCTGCCACACTGATGTCAGTAACTAGACGTTATGGCTGCTGCAATCATGACAGTCTGCTCTGCATGCTGCATAAGAGCTGTAAGTATAAGGAGTTTACACCAAGGTTTATAACTTTAGGTATTTTAACATACCGCTTTAGCTGGCACAGGGGGATTACAGAATTTCCTCTCAAGAAATGGAACTTGAAGCTACTAAGTGAAGAGATGAGGGAGGGTCTACAAAATGAAAGAGACAGGAAGCCACGGGACACAGACTGAGGTCAAAGAAAGGGGAGCTCTGACACTACCAGGATGCCAGTGTCCCCACTCTCATCTCCAGATTCAACACCATTCCAATTGAAAGTCCCAGTAGGATTTTGTGTAGGAAAATTTCACGTGGCCATGCCTTTAGGGAACAAAGGGACCAGCAGCTGGACCCTGGTTAACATGGGGCCTCTGACCACCTCCAGTGTCATCTCTCAAGAACGACTGCTGTGTCACTTTCCTGAATAAGGGCATGTGTGGCGCTGGGACAGCACTGCCGCGGAGCCTGGGTTCTTCCAGCAGGACACACGCTTCATTGCTGCAGTCCATGGCAGAGACCCAGAGCCCTGGCTAGTCTAGGAGATGCCCCACAAAATTCTGGCTTGAATAAATGCTATTTCAGGCGGATGTAGTGGCTGTAGAATCAGAGCAGAATGGAGTTAACGGTAGATCAGTGCAAACGGTCAAAGCCTGAAAAATGATGTGACTGGAAGAAGGGGCTGGTGTGCTGGGGCGGGGCAGCGGAGAGCAGGGCCTGCTGTCCGGGAGGCAGGGATGTGGGTGGAGCCTGGGCCCCAGATTCCTGGCCAGGCTGAGCAGGGTCTTCTGCTAACCATGAACTGCAAACCCTTAAGAAAGGTGACAGAAAGAAAAGGAAAGGACCAGGACAGTGAGGTAGACTGAGGAGTGGGCAGAGGAGATATCTCAGCAGGAAGACTGCAAAGGGGCACTCAGGCCCCAGTGAGCAGGTGGGACGCCACCTAAGCATGGCGTCGGCCCAAGACTCCATATCCAACCAAAATGATGAGGCGTCGTTGAAGAAATAACACAGCCATAACCATGCTAGTGAACCACACATGTGCAACTGTGACTGAGGCCAGGGCCAAGAGCCCACCTCACAGCTGGACTCATCCTACCTCTCCACTTCCCATGAACACTGGGCATCAAAATGCCAGGCTTTCCTTTCCATGCCCTCCTCATGCCCATGGTGGCAGTAACTGTGAAGCACGTCCCTGGGGAGACAGGCTTCCTTTCCCAAGGGTGAGAGGGCAGCTGTGACAATGTGCTGCACCGGGGCGCTCTCGAGAGGCCACACAGAGCAGGGAGAGCACCATGTTCCCGTTGGGGGTACTCTGCCCTCAGTCACATGGTGCCTCAGCAGGAGGGTGACAACTCCAGGGTCACTTTCCAAGGGGACGCCAGGCACCATCCTGACCCCTCTCGCCCCCCACCCATCTAATTAGCACTGTCTGTGTACATGGGCAGAGGCCAGCAGCTCCAACCTGGATGGTGGCATGGCCTCCCGGCTGATCCCCTGAAGCCTCCTTGTGGCTGTGAATGCCCCTGAAATACCCATCTTAGGCTTGGACACTCGTTGGTCCCCCAGCTTGCCCGTTTCCCACACCAGCAGCCCCTGGCCCTGCAGGTCTCCCTGCCAATGCACTGTCCCACCCAGTTTCCTGGCTGTGTCCTGGGATGCACTCTCCACTCAGGCAGAGACTCAACTCCCATCCAAGCATAATGCATGGACACATTTCCTGCTATAGCCCAGCACCACTGCTCCTAAGAGATGCCTGACACGGCTGTGAGTGAATCAGTGCCTAAAGCTGAGCCATACCAGGTGGGATACCAAGCTGGCAGGTGCTGAGCTGCTGTCCCGGGGAAACACGGGGTAGGGCTTGTCAACTGATCAACACATACCTTGTTTTATGTGGTTTTTGATTAAAGACGACTTAATCTATACTGTTGATCCATTAACACTGAACTCATGCCTGTACTTTCTCCATAAGGCATGTCACAGCCTTCTGTGCCTAGAACACTCCAGGCCTTTTCAGAACCATGCTCCAAGTTCACTTTAAACAGCAAAACCGGGACTTCCCTGGTGGTGCAGTGGTTAAGAATCCACCTGCCAATGCAGGGGACACGGGTTTGAGCCCTGGTCCAGGAAGATCCCACATGCTGCGGAGCAACTAAGCCCCTGCGCCACAACTACTGAGTCTGTGCTCTAGAGCCCGTAAGCCACAACTACTGAGCCCGCATGCTGCAACTACTGAAGCCTGTGCACTTAGAGCCCAGGCTCCGCAACAAGAGAAGCCACCGCAATGAGAAGCCTGTGCACCACAATGAAGAGTAGCCCTTGCTCACCACAACTAGAGAAAGCCCACGTGTAGCAACGAAGACCCAACGCAGCCATACATACATAGAGTTTTATAAAAAAACCAAATAGAGGGAAGGGATGTGGGAACAGATGTATATGTATGACTGATTCACTTTGTTATAAAGCAGAAACTAAAAAAAAAAAAAAAAAAAACCAAACAGCAAAACCACCAACAAAAATTACAAAACACGAAAAACATGGCCCTAAGAAACAGTGAGTAGGACACGTGTTCACAGTGGGAGCTGAAATGAGGAGGAGGGGCACTGCCGAGTTGTGCTCGGCCGGGAACCAGCATGCTGAACTCGAATACTTTGCTGCTCTGCACAAGCCCGCAAAGGACTGTGAAATCAATACAATGAGTATTGATCTGGGAGTTATAAGTGAATTTCAGTGATCTGCAAGAAATCTGCAAATATGGAATCCACGGATACAGGCTCAAGTGCGTGGGACCACCTACCAGGAGTCCCACCGAGCAGCAGCCTCACACGGGGTGGGTGTTGCGGATGCAGAGGCAGAGTGATGCCCCGGAGGAGCTGGCGCTGCCTCACGGCTAACCTGGCCGCGCCCTGCCAAGTCCAAGCAGCTCCTCCCCTTGCGCCAGCGGAAGACAGTGCTGGTCCGGCGGGCGCTCTGCCTGTTGCTACCACAACCTGCAAGTGGTTCCCGAAGGACGCTGGGGCAAGTCAACAGAGCACACCACCGGGCAGATAGAGAAGGCTCCCACAAAACGCTTTCACCCCCTCAACACCTAGCAGGGCCTGGACCCCAGGGCAGCACAGGCTGGAGGCCGGGGTCACTTTCTGTGAGAAGGAATAATACCTGTGAGCACAGGGGAGACTATTTAGGACAACAGGTGAAACGCTGGTCAAACGAGGACGCTGTCTGCAGGGTAAAGACACCTTTCCTCCCGAGACCACTGCCCCACAAGATGGAGGTCTAGGGTAGCAGAGTCTCCACAAAAATGGACTGAGTACCTGTGACCAGAGCTGTGGTCCAGTGCAGAAGAGGCTGAAAAGTGGCCAGAGCATGTTGGGTTCAACCAATGGAATACACTGTTTTAATAGACTAAAGGAGAAACGACTATCTTAACACATGACCATCTTAACACAGAAAAAGTATGTGACAAAATTCAACACCCTTTCATGATAAAACTACTCAGCAAACCAGGAATAAAAGGAAAAGTCCTCAACATAGTAACATGTATGATAACCCACAGTTAAATCAGCTTCAATGGTGAGAGACTGGATGCTTTCCCCAAAATCAGGAACAAGACAAGGATGCCCGCTTTGCCACTGCTAGTCAACACTGCATTCGAAGTCCTACCAGGGCAGCTGGGCAGGAAAGGGGAATAAAAGGAATCCAAATGGGAAAGGAGGTAAAACTATCTCTACTGGCAGATGACATAATCTTTATATATAGAAAATCCTAACAAATCAACATAAGGAAACCCCCTAATCAAAAAGTAATACATGGGGCTTCCCTGGTGGCGCAGTGGTTGAGAGTCCGCCTGCCGATGCAGGGGACACGGGTTCGTGCCCCGGTCCGGGAAGATCCCACATGCCGCGGAGCGGCTGGGCCCGTGAGCCATGGCCGATAGGCCTGCGCGTCCGGAGCCTGTGCTCCGCAACGGGAGAGGCCACAACAGTGAGAGGCCCGCGTACCACAAAAAAAAAAAAAAAAAAAAAAAAGTAATACAATCAGGGCTTCCCTGGTGGCGCAGTGGTTGAGAGTCCGCCTGCCGATGCAGGGGACGTGGGTTTGTGCCCCGGTCCGGGAAGATACCACATGCCGCAGAGCGGCTGGGCCCGTGAGCCATGGCCGCTGAGCCTGCGCGTCCGGAGCCTGTGCTCCACAACAGGAGAGGCCACAACAGTGAGAGGCCCGCGTACCACACACACACACAAAAAGTAATACAATCAATTAATATTCGTTTTTGAATTCAGCAGATTTGCAGGGTACAAGGTCAACATGCAAAAAAATCAGTTGTATTTCTATACAGTAGCGATGAACAATTTCAAAAGAAAATTATGAAAACAATTCCATTTAGAAAAACATTCAAAAGAAATAAAATAGGAAGAATTTTAACCAAGACTTAAACACTGCAAGACTTATATACTGAAAACTATAAAACATTGTTGAAGAAATCAAAGACCTAAATAAATGGAAAGACATTCCATGCTCAAGGATTAGAGAACTTAATATCATTAAGATGGCAATACCACCCAAAGTAATCTACTGATTCAATGCAATCCCTATCAAAATCCCATTTTCTCCCCCAGAAATGGAAAAGCTGGTCTTAAAATTCACATGGAATTGTAAGGTATACAGAATAGTCAGAACATTCTTGAAAAAGAATGGTGGACTCACACTTCCGGATTTCAAAATTTCCTACACAGCTACAGTAGTCAAAACGGTGTGGTGTTGGCATAAGGGTAGACACGAAAATCAATGAAATAGAACTGAGAGAAATAAATGCATACATCTGAGGTCAACAGATTTTCAACAGTGGAGCCAAGACCATTCAACGGGGAAAGAACAGTCTCTTCAACAAGTGGTGCTGGGACAACTGGATCTCCACATGCAAAACAATGAAGCTGGGCCCTCACATTATATACAAAAATTAACTCAAAATGCATCAAAGACCTAAACGTAAGAGCTAAACTATAAAACTCTTAGCAGAAGAAAACACAGGAGTCTAAGTGTAAGTCTTCATGACCTCAGATGTGGCAATGAATTCTTACATATGACACCAAAAGCATAAGAAACAAAAGGGAAAATAAACTGGACTTCATCAAAATTAAAAACTTTTGTGCATTAAAGATACTATCAAGAAAGTGAAAAGACAAACCCATTGAATGGAAGAAAATATCTGCAAATCATATATGGGTATCCCCCCACGTCCCCCTTTGCCAAAGTTCCCTTTATGCCACTTCACTTTTATGAAAGACCTACATTAGTACCCATTTTTGATAATGGACAGAAATCTGAAGAGGATTTTCACTTTTATGGAGAAAGGCAAAAAGCAAACACGGCGTTTACCATGTGTTTTGCAGCGCGCCATCAGAGGCAGCAGCACCCCAAGCAGTGGGTGACATTGCCAAGCTCCTCCCCAGGGATCCTGCTCCACCGCAGCACCAAGCCGCCAGAGCTCTGAACTGTGTCTCTGAGTGTCTGTGCTCTACCTTGACTCACTGTGTGCGTCTGTTAGGTTTCACAGGAACTCTCTACTTTGGATAGCAGGGGAAACCTGTATCTGATCAGGACCTAGTATCCAGAATATATAAAGAGCTCCTATAACTCAACAACAAACAACCCAATTTAGAAAAAAAGTCTAAGGATTTAGACATTTCTTCAGAGATGCTATACAAATAACCAACAAGCACATGAAAAGATGCTCAACACCATTAGTCATGGGGAAAATGCAAATCAAAGCCACAATGAAGAGTAAGATGGCCATGATCAAAAAAAAAAAGGAGAAAATACCAAGTGAGGATGTGGACAAATCAGAACCTTTGCACATCATTGAGGATGGAATGGAAAATTGTTGTGGCTGCTGAGGAAAACAGTTTGGTGGCTACTCAATAAATTAACAGAGAATTACCATACAACCCAGTAATTTCATTCCTAGGTATACACCCAAAAGAAATTAAAACAAGGACTCAAACCAATACTTGTATATGAATGTCACAGCAGCAATATTCCCAATAGCCAGAAGGTGGAAACAACCAAAATGCCCATCAACTGATGAATGAATAAACAAAATGGAAACATATTCAGCTAAGGAATGATGTACACATGCTACAACATGGATGAACCTCAAAACATTGTGCTAAGAGGCCAGCTAAGAAGAGCCACAATTCATACGATTCCATTCACAGGAAATATCCAGTACAGGTAAATCCACAGAGATGTAAAGTACATTAGTAAGTTAAGTGGGGAATGGGGACTGAGGTAAGTGGGGAATGGGGAGTAACTGCTTAATGGTTGTGAGATTTCCTTTTGGGGTGATGAAAATGCTTTTCAACTAGTTAGAGGTGATGGCTTCAAAATACTGTGAATGTACTTAATGCCACTGAACCACATACTTTAAAATGGTAAACTTTATATTATGTATATTTTATTGAATACCACAATTTAAAAAAAATACAGATGATTTGAACGCTAAGGAGACACTGGGTATAAAAGAATTATTGCCGGGACTTCCCTGGTGGCGCAGTGGTTAAGAATCCGCCTGCCAATACAGGGGACATGGGTTCGAGCCCAGGTCCGGGAAGATCCCACATGTTGCGGATCAACTAAGCCCGTGCGCCACGACTACTGAGCCTGCGCTCTAGAGCCCGCGAGCCACAACTGCTAAACCCGCGTGCCACAACTACTGCAGCCCGTATGCCTAGAGCCTGTGCTCTGCAACAAAGAGTAGCCCCCGCTCCCACAACTAGAGAAAGCCCGTGCACAGCAACGAAGACCCAACGCAGCCAGAAACTAACTAAAAGAATTATTGTTTATTTTTAAAACTATAACAGTGGTATTGTGCTTATATACTAAAAGAGAGTCCTTATCTTTAGAGATGCATGCCAAAACAGGGAAGGACGTGTCTGGATCTGGGTGGGAGCAGATGGGGCAGGTGGGGAATATGGAACAAGGCTGGTTGTGAATTAATTTTCAGAAAGTTTGTCATTTTCCATAATAAAAATTTAGAATACCAAAGCTTCTGATTTTCAAAATTCATTAGTACTAGGCACTGCTTCCCTTTCTTGAGAGTGACTTTCAAGGGTAAGGGAGGTCACAGCTGGGTCATACAGCATCCACATCACACCCAACAGCAGTTTTTAAAAAAAAACCACCATCAGAGTCTCCACTTGCCCATGGAATCTTTCTAAAAGCTGACCTGCCACCTCGTCCCTCCTCCCCTTTCTCAACAGCCTCTCTCTCACCCACTCAACTGGGCTGCTTTTGAGGATGCAAATGTCAAGATGGAGCATAAAACAAAGGAAGAGTGAGAACACTGGCACTGTGCACCTGACTTACTACCGACTAGACAGCAAATCCTCTTCTAGACCAAGTGATTTCCAAGTACAAGTTGGAGACTTTATCAAGGAGAACCAATAAAATTTCCCACAGATAATTCCCACTAAAAGATGATTAAAACCGGAAGGAGTTTTAGCATTTCTTCTACCCTTCCTTCTTCTGAGTGGGAACAAGGTTTCTCAGGGCTGACCCAGCACTTTGCCTACTGTTCCCAGCAGTGATCGTCAATATCATACAATAATTGTGTGCTTTTCTTTAAAGCCCGGATATATCGAGAAATGCATCTTTAATACTACCTATCTATCTATCTATCTATCTAGCTGTGCCATGCAGCTTGCAGGATCTTAGTTCCCTGACCAGGAATTGAACCCGGGTCCGTGGTAGTGAAAGCGTGCAGAGTCCTAACCACTGGACCGCCAGGGAATTCCCAAATACAATTTTTAAAGAATTGTAAGTTTGGTTTTGATCAATTCTATAGTTATAACAATTGATAAGTGAATCCTTATAGTCATAGACAATTCAATCTTTAATATTTCTCCATTTTATTATTGCAAAGAAAATATGTACTCAGTAAATGACATTTAAGCATAAAGTATGTGGCACTAGCACAAAATCTGTGGGGGACATGGGATTGAGCCACAAGGACTGGCGAGCCTGCCTGTCTGTGTGCTGATATGTGGGTGAGAAGGGGCATCAAATCAGAGCAATATTCAGAGCCAGGAGCACGTTTAAAAGAATAATGTAAGTTTTATTTTAAAACATCAGTATTGGGAATTCCCTGGTGGTCCAGTGGTTAGGACTCCGCACTTTCACTGCTGAGGGCTCAGGTTCAGTCCTGGTTGGGGAACTAAGATCCTGCAAGCTGTGCAGCACAGCCAAAAATAAAAATTAAAACAAATATTTTAAAATAAAACAACAGTATTTTCAATAGTGGAAAATTTAATTCCTTGCTTATTAAATTCATAAAGAAAAATTTTAGACACCAATTTAAATATGTGAAAGGGATACACAGTTTCTCAAACTCCTTAGACAGTGGCCATAAAAGGGCCCTGACCTGAACAGCGGTTCTCATAAGGTCTGGAACATGTGAGAAATGTACATTCTTGGGTCCCAGGCCAGACCTGCTCAGTTGGGGACTGTGGGAGGGAGCCCTTGAGTGATTCTAAGGCACATGGTATCTGGGAATCAACAGCCTACACCATGGCTTAAGACAGGGAAGAACGGCTCTGACCAGAAACAGACCGTCCACCTCTTGACACCACCTGCTCCCAGCCACACACAGGGCCACCAGGTTTGCCACATCTGGACCACCTGTGACAACCAAGTTATTCATGAAGAAAAGAAGAATAAGGCCTGAAAAACCCTTAGTTACTTAGGAGACACCGGGCTTGAGGAAGAAAGCATTTTAAATGGGCAACTGGTTGCAAACTTCTCAATTTATCCACAAGTGGCATGTTACCTATTACTTAAAAACAAAAATCTCTCAGTGGTTAGTTAGTCTTCCCTAGAAAAGGTTGCAGATATTGTTCGTCCATTAAATTAGGGGAGGAGCAAGGGGGAAGCGGAATCACATGAGGTGTCTGTCCCAGGTCTCTGTCCCTTAATAGCTCAGTAAGGAAGGATTCAGAGGTCAACACAATTAAGCCTTCTGTTCCCCACCCTCTTCCCAAGAAACTTTCTCTGGGCACAGAGAGCTACTTTGAGCCAGTAGCTTCTGATTCTACTGCTTGGAGTCCTGTAGTTGAATGACGACAGCCCACGTGTGTGGACAGCAAGCACTCCAAATGCCTGGGTGAAGACTCACTGCAAAGACGTCTGAACACCAGTTCCAAGGACCCCAAACTCCTGAGCTGACTTAACAGCCAGCTGGACTCCTACCCTTCACACTGCTCCACAGGACTGGGTGGAAGAAGGTTCTCTGTCCTCTGGTTTAACAGCCAAGCTCCCTTAGGCTCGTCCATGTCAGAACATCCGTGGGAGCTATGTGCACGGGGCTCCAGAGGGCTTTCAGAGCAAAGAGAACAGGAGACCAGCATTCTCCCCTTCCACCATCAGATACTCTCAAGCACAGCCCTGCCCCAGAGGAGGGCACCACCACTGGACAGATCAGCTGGGACAGCCCCCAGGTTGCTTCTAGGCCACACCCAGATGTCTACAAAAGGTGGGAGTATTTTCATCTCTCTAGATAAGAAAGTCCCCTACATACAAACCTTCAAGTTGCAAACTTTCAAGATGCAAGTGTGCATTCCATAAACGTCAGGCGTGGGTGAAATTGCAGCCTGCCCTCCGTCTCCTTTTGCTGTTGATCTTTCAGCTCTACCGCCTCCCACCTCCTCTCCCTCCTCCAGTCCGTAAAGTTTCTTGCCTGTTCACTCCATGCCAGCCCCTGTATGCCAGCTGTCGTACTGTACTACTGTACTTTTCAAGGTACTGTGCTGTAAGATTAAAAATGTTTTATTTTTTGTGTTTGCTTGTTTTTTATGTATTATATGTAGGAAAAGTTATTATAAACCTATTACAGTACAATACTATACAGCCAATTGTGTTAGTTGGGTACCTAGGCTAACTCTGTTGGACTTACGAGCAAATTAGACTTAAGAACGCGCTCTTGGAATGGAACTTGTTCATATGTAGGGGACTTACTATATTTAGAAATGCTTCTCTCTTCAGATGGCTCCTCCAATGGGAATCACATGGGAGCCAATTCCCACAGCCAATTCCCCGGTATCCTATAGCACTATTCAGTTTCCTATAGTTTAGAAATGCAAACATTTCTTCAGACAAAAAAATTAAAATTGTAACAGAATGAAAACCTTGAACACCACGCTTCATAAAAGGACAGCAGAGGACCTTTGCTCAAGTTGTTAGCACCCAGTAACCCACGGAGGACGCTGCTTACCATTATTCACCTGGCCGTGGACGGCGGCGGGGATTGGCACCACGTGAGTCCCGTTTTGTGTTACAGTTTTTATTGGAAGCTGGTGCTGACCTAGAGGTGCCTGCTGCACTATGGTGACCGTCTGGACAGGGGTGGTCTGTGACGTCTGAATGATCCGGCCAGCGGCACCTAGTGTGGCATGGCTAATCGCAGGAATAGGTTCTACTTTCACTAAATTCAAAGAAAAGGAAAAGAGAAAAAATGACACCAACTAATATTACCAGGTAGCTTACAGAAATCTCACTAGTTTGAAGTACAACAAACCAGGCGGTGAGCAGCCCTGCTCCAGCACAACGTTACATAACATGTTAGCAAGGGGGTCAGGATGAACGAGGCTGGCGGGTTTCTAAGAGCTTGAAAAGCTGCCCGAAGTGACTGCTTCCGCTGCTCACCTTTTACTTCTCTGTGGTCTCCATTCTCCTGTGGCTCTGCCTTAGGGGGGGCCAGCACGGCCGCCTGAGTGACCACGGCCTGTCCTGCGACGGTGTACGTGTTTGCCGGGGCCAGTCCGGCCACGCTGGTGACAGACACCGCTGGGATCTGGTGGACGACGTGAACCGTCTGCACGACGGGCTGCTGGGAGGTCGAGGTGGTCACAGGGGCGGCGACAGTGTAGGTAACAGGCTTGATCGTCGGTGGCAGTGGTCGCTGCACGGCGATTAAGACAGGCTGACTAGACAGAGGTGAGCCTACCGAGGACGGGAGTGGAGGTGAGGCTCATACATCCCAAACCAACTAACTACGACCCCTCACTAGCAACATGCAGACTGATTTAAGAAAACAGGACATGGCCCCTTTCGCCTGGTAATAATAAAGTCATTCATGATGAAAGAAATGACATATTTAATGGGGATATTTAACGTGTATCTAACTGCTAAAAAGGCAATCTCTGCTTTGTTCAGATTTCTTTTCTTTGTTTTTGGCCGCACCACGCAGTACGCGGTACTCCCAGACCAGGGATCGAACCCGGGCCCCCTGCAGTGGAAGCACGGAGTCTTAACCACTGGACCGCCCGGGAACTGCCTGTTCAGATTTCTTACAACACCTCTTCCCACAGTTCTCTCATCATGAAAAAGAAAACCTCAACACAAGATATGGGAAGAAGCTGCCCAACGAAGCCTGAAGGAGGGGGCCGTGTTCCCTAAGACCAAAGTCTCCATCTCACGATGGGTGCAGAGGCGCAGGAGGTGTGGCGACGGCGCTGGCAGCCAGCAGCTCTGCCAGCCTCTGTTCTTCCTGATTTGGGCGTTTGGGCTCCAGCAACAGGAATGGGGGCTGGCAGGGGGTGTGGCCAGCACAGCCAGGAATTCCAATATACCAAAATGCACACTTTGCCAACCAACTAGGAACCATAACAGAATTACTTTGGACACATTTTCACACTACTTTTTTTTTTTTTAATTCCCCAGGGCACATATTTTTATTCTACATTGCGACTTTGTAAGTACACTGAGAAATGCTCACCTATTCATTAAAAAGACATTTTTTTTTGCTGCTAACGTCTACTTCGTCTAATTTATGTTATTTCTTTACGAGGGGAGTCTTTTTCATAGATTTTTGAATGATGAAGCAACTAAGAAACAGGTTAATTCTAAAATTTTTCAGGCACCTACAGAGTCATAAAAGAATGTTGACTGATTTTTTTCTTTTTAAGCGCAGTGCAATTAATTTTTCAGAGCCTATAAAATAACATTCAGGTACTATGCCGAAAATATCAGGCACGAGGTGCAAGGAATCCCAGGCCTCTTGCTATTTCTTCTCTGATGAGACTGGCTCACATGCTCATCCGACCCAGCCCTCTCCCACCACACTTGCCCTCTGCACATCTCACCTGGTGCACTCTGGGCAAACCGTGCCTCCTGGATGACAGCGAGTTTGGGCTGTGAGGCACCAGGCTCGGGCTCCAGAGGGGCCGGTGAACCTTCCCTCGACAGGCTCTCGGGGGTCTGGGCGCCACTGGAGTGCGCAGACAGCACTCCAGCATGGTTGGGAGAGGCTGGGGCGCTTCTGTATGACCAAGAAGAAGACAGTGGAGTTTACAGGTAAAGCACTCATAAAGCTGCCTTGTTTGAATAGGCGTAGTTTGCAAAAACAAAGGTGTCATGTGTCTTCTGCCAACCAACTACAGTTCCATAAGTCTTACTTTAGATGTGATGCCTGTGACCTGAGACGGACACTCAGCGAGGCTGGCATGGCTGTGACAGAGCCACTGTATGCAGGGCGCCGCTGCTCCACACCCAGCACAGGCCGCACAGCATGGGGCGGGACTGGTTGCTTCCCTGAGCAGCTCCCATCCACAGCCAGGCAGCAGGAGCCAGCAGCGTGCGAGCCGGCTGGGGCTCAAGACTTAACGTTACAGTCATTTCTTTTTTTGTTTAAAAACAGAAATCTACTAATGGAGCTAAAAATATGGATTTTAAAATCGGGCAATTAACACTGTATAAACCAATCTTGAGTTTAAGCAGCTAAGATGTAGCTTTAAAGAGCTTTTCACATCCAAGAAAAAGGAAAAAACATTATTCATCAACGTGGCATCGTGATATTGCCGACTCATCATATTGACAATATGCATTCAACAAAGCAACAATGTTACACAGGAATAAAATTTAAGTAAAACTTTATAATCTGAATTGTTTCAGACCACTAGAAACAAAAATACAATGGGTGGCATCCAACACTTTTTTTTTTTCCAAATCCCCAACCCAACATTTAATCATAATGCATTTGGTAATTCCTTCATTTTCAAAAGGAAAATTTACCAATACATCAAAGGTAAATTTACTGACCATTAAATGAGGTCTTTTTGTTTTGTCTTTTTTCCTTACCTAGACGAGAGCGGTCCCAGAGGGGTTCTAAAGCAAGGCACGCCCCTAGGCCGTCTTTTCCTAAAAGCCTGCTCTATTAATTTGCTTTCAGAGGCAGGATCTATCCTCCAGAATGAGCCTTTGCCTGGTTCTTCCTGGGAACGTGGTACTTTGATGAAATAACGATTCAGAGAGAGATTGTGGCGAATTGAATTCTATGAAACATAAAAAAATACGTAGAATTCATATATTTCTTTGCTGAGAAATAAAAATGTGCCCCAGTTTTAGTGCCCTGCAAAGGTCCTGCAGCTCTGTGCTGGAAGGAACCGGCCCTCCCCAAAGTGAAGGAGGAGCTGCGGGGTATGACTACTCAAGTGGCTGCGACGTGGCTTCTACAGAGGAAAAGACACAAGGACACGGGGCACTGTGAACAGCATGGCAGGATGGGCACAGGAGGCAAGGAAGGGAACTGGGGAACGGGGAAGGGGTGAGAAATCTATACCACACGGAAAGAGGCTATTTCCAACAGGAAAGACATCAACTTCCACCTTTTTACCAGGTAGGAAATCAAGGGCTATCACTGTGACCTCTCCCTGTTTGGAGAAGGACAGCGCTGAGATCCACTATTCCTTTAAAATACTTTTTTAAGCACAAAATTAGCTTATAGAAACCGTCACAGCCTTTAAAATGAATAAATATAGCATAAGGTATTTGGCAAACCAGCAAAGGAGAAAAAATGAGCCAAAGTTTGAGAAATATTATTGACACCATCTTCCCGTAAAAGAACTTCTATATACTTTGATTCTCAAAATAATATTGTGAGGCACACTGAGAAAATTTTTCTCAATTCCTAAGTCCATTCTTCTTTCTATTACAAAAAGCTCAGCTCACAGTTTACATGTGATTTGAGGACAGCTCCCTGATGCACCGAAATCTGAGACCTACGAAAGGTCAGGAAAAGCTGGATGGAAGCCCTGCATTCAGATCCTTTCAGCATTTACATTAATGCTTAAATTTAAAATTAATAAATTAAACTATTAAAGTTTCAACCCAAACTAAAATTCTGGCTATCCAAAAATCATTTCTAAGTTCTCCAACTAACTTTCTAATAGAACTGCTAGTCACGACCTGAAATTCTGAATTCCCAGAGGTGGCTCAGAAATCAAAACATGTCAAATACTACCTTACAGCCAATCTAAGGGACTATTCAAGAACCAGACCAGTCACAGGCCATGACGAACCACCAATGCTTGTGGATGCCAGTCACCTCATTGGCAACATGAAGGGACAGGCTAAGCTATGTCTGTGATTTGTGAGATTGTTTGTAAGTAGATGTAGTATATTAGATTTAGAATATATGCATAACCACAGATACCTGCTATGACGTTTTATCATAGGGTTTGGCTGATAACCAACCAACACTTACCAACCCCTCCAGAAAATCGAATATGTTATTGATGCCCCCATCAAGACAGAGAAGGCAATCCTTCTCCATCTGCATTCAGACCTTTAGAGTGTGGAGTAGAAGGCAGATTCTAAGAAAAAAGACTGAGAAGAGCCAGCCCAGATCATGACACTGGAGGACACTCTCACTGTGAACTGTGGGTGAGGGTCCAGAGTTCCTGACTGCACCGTGGGAGGCTGGCACCCAGATGGGAGCTCAGAAGTGACCACTAAGCCACAGTGCTGGGTGACACGTGACAAGGGAGGTGCCGAGCCTCAAGTGAAGGCTGGAACTGCACTGACTGAGGTGGAGGAGGTTCACATGCATGTTGTTAGGAGGAGAAAGGGAGGTTAGCACAGTGGGAATCTGGAGGCAGAGTGCTACTTCAGGGGACTGGGCACTAGGATTTCTACCCACTGACAAAGGTCAGGACCAGGATCAGCAATACAGCTGTTCCGTTAACCCTCACACCACGGACAAACTGTACAGTTAAGTCCTTAGGTCAGGGAGTTGCTATTTTCTGTTCTGAAAATGTAACAGAACCCAGTCTGCACCATCAAAAGAGGGTCTAACGTCCTCTGCGCTCTGACAACAATCTCACAGACAAATGAGCCCAATTACTGGTCACCTGTGATTCTCCAGCCAACAAGACTCTAGAAAACACGAAGAGGTAATAAGAGATATTTAATGTATAAACAGACAGAATAAATAATTGTATTTCTAAGGTAATTTAAGGCCTTTGTAATTTGATCAAACCAAGCTATATACATTTAAACCACACTGATTCAATTCCAGTGACTCAAATTATTTTAAAGTATTCAGAGAGAAGGCAGGTTATTATTTAAAACTAAATACGAAGAAAAGGATCTGCAATACTGTGCACATTCTCTTTCCCCCACATTCTCCCCAGTAGGGGCTGCTTCCCAGAACCCAGCTGACAGAGGGGAAGGTGCGGAGCTGCTCCCTCGCGCCTGCTCTGTGATGTCCTCCCTGAGCGCCTCCAGCCTCCCTGCCCATAACCTACACTTCTCGTGGGCAGTGTGTGTCTGTCAGTCCTACTCAGCACTGAGCATTTGCCAGTGTGTATTCAGCACAGTAAGGACTTGTAAAGAAATTTAAGGGAAGGACCTTCCAGAGCAGAGTCCAGTGTGCACGGTGCGCGTGAGCACAAGTCACTCCCTCTACTTTCAGAAACCAGCTCTGGTCCTTTCAGAGGCCAAGAGCTCCAGAATTCTCAAACTTTTCAGTCACAACAAATACCTCAATTCTGAGCGGGGTAAAATTATAAGTCATAACAAAGTAAAACATTTTGGCATAAGTATGCAACCAAAAGAGATATGCTATCTTTCCAGCTAGTGTTACTCAGACCATCTTGCTTTATCCTCAGATTTGCTCCAGATTAGTCAAAAAGCTTTTGGCATGGGCAGACTGCAAAATGCCAAAAGCCAGTCTGAAAGGAGCCATGGATTTCCATTAAGTGCTCAGAACTGGCATGGTGGGAAGTGTCCGCAGGCGTCATCTTAGGAACTGAGGCCGAGCAAGGGGCTCAAGCACCGGGACCTGAGCTCTGAGAAGCATGGCACTGCCATCTCCCCTGCCCCACTGGGGAGGGCAGGATGCAGTCTGCAAATCCACACTTGAAAAATGGGCTGTTTTGGTTGACAGCTGTTGTTTTTTTTCTCAAAAGAAAAAGGATATGGGTCTTTGATGAAACAAGGTTGCAAAATAGAAGGCTTTTTGTTTTCAGCCAGGAGAGAGGGAATGGGAATGAGCCTTCTGCGTAGAGTCTGTAAGTGCAGTCCCTCAGGATGGGCGGCTCAGACAGTCCCATGACAGAAAAGGACACATGCGGGCATGCTGGGGAGAGCAAGGACTGCTGAGGACAGGAATTTGAGTGCATATCCATGAATTAAAGGAGGGCTGGAGCAAGAAAGCCCTTTCTCGCTAAAATAGCTGGAGCAGGAGGTGTGAAATGTCCCAGGAACAGCCTTACACAGGCAAGAGGCGCAGTCACCCTTACGAACTTTTATCTGGACAGAAAAGAAGATGTTTCAATAAAAACAAGCGTTAATGACAGTTCAGTAAAGAGGGTGTTTATGACTCTCAGTTCTAAGTGGGCTGTGAAGCCACTTCAGGAGCCAGCAGCAATCAGTGTACTCAGGGGTCACCTCCGCAGGCCTCGCCTCTCTGTGATCACGGCCCCTCCTGACTGACTCACTCCCCAGGACCCCGAGGCAAGGAGGAGGTCGCCCTTCAGCCTTCAGTCTTCTTTAGCAAGAAAACCCTGTGATGCACGGAATCAGTTCTCCCGTAAATGGATGCTACAAAGCACAGGGAAATACAACCAGAAGGGAAACACACCACTGAAAGTCTGGCCAGGCTTTTCAGAAACACTCACTCCCATTACAACCCAGCTCACTGGCATTTCAAATCATCAGAATTCTACACACAGCTCCTGGACAGGACACTCTGTGACAGACCTCACCTGTCTGTGCCCAGGGAGCTGTGTGACATGGACATGGATATAGACTGTCGTCTGCTTCTGCTGCTTTTGTTTTTCATTTTCTTTGAAGCACAAGCTCACTGTTACAGATTAAAATACGGTAAGTACTGCTGGGACCTAATTGTTCATCATCGTAAGATAACTGCCAGGTAGCTGGATACAGAAGTGTTCTCCCGAGCCACTGTTTCCCTCATGGCCAACTAAGAAATGCCACCTTGCTGTGAACAGCAAGGTGGGCAGGGCACAGATGCTCCAAGCCAGGAGGATAGGCTAGGTCTCATTTTGTACCTTTAGTCTTTACATGACTAAAGACCCCTTACAGAGGAAATAGCCAGGATTTGGCTGGAACACTATTTTTATTACAACATGTTTATACATCTGCAGGTAGAAGAAAAGTTTTTACCCTCCGTTAAACAGAATGGCTTACCCCACCCCCCCGCCCACATCACTTGATTATGGTTATGGTTCAACAGATGCATTTTTCAAAGGATCATTTACTCATTAAGCCTCAAAGGAATTCTGTAGACATTCCTGGTTACTTAATAAATTCAAAATATGTAAATGTATGTTTCTTCTCTCTTTTGTGATGCTTTTACTATTCCATACTTCAAACTTACCCTTTCCCATACTGTCTGAATTAGTGAGGTCCTGCTAAACACCTAGTAAATGGCCACACATAACACAGACACGCAGAACAAGGAAAAACATACACAATGTAGAGGTTTAAAAATTAAACTAAATTAAAAAGCTAAACAATGGAAATACTATGCACCAATTTCAAAGTGTCCTCTGAGGAGGCCTGGATTCACAGACAGCCTAGGAATAGGCTGGAAGTACAGGTGGACAATTGAAACAGGGCAGCGCTGTGTTCATCTGTTTTGTATACTGGCCAACTGGAGGAGGTATCTTTTGAAGAAAGGGTTCCTCAGTAAAACAGTTTGAAAACCATCTCTGTGCAAACTTCAAAAAGCTACGTATGTCAGCAGACGTATAGCTAAGGAAGACAGAAGAATGCCAAAGTAAATGGATGGACAGGATTTTTAACTCTCCCTCACCTTAGACACATGAACTGCACTGGTCCAAGAGAAACATCTCAAACGATCCACACTTTTCCCATCCATGGAGACCGTAACAGTAAGAAACAGTGCTGAGATTTCTTCTAGAACCACTATTCCTCCCACTCTGCACTAAGGAGGTCAGAGAGAGCGTGGCGACAGCAGGGCTCTTCCTTCCTCGGCACAAGAGACCCTCACTCGTCTCAGTCTACCTGTGCCCCAGCTACATACATAGCAGCTCAGTTCTCTTCTCATTTGCCAACCAGCATCTACGAGACATGTAACAGAAACATCTAATAACAACTGAAATGGATTTACCTGCCAGCCCTTGTCCGCAGTCCTGTAGTAGGGATAGTTTTTCGTGATGTGCGTATAAATTCCATTTAGGGTGAGTTGTTTATCAGGAGCCATCGTAATTGCTTGTACGATTAATTGTGCATAGGAATAAGGTGGCTTTGAATCATCCTGTGTTTAAGTTTAAAAAAAAAAGTATTGAAGTTATCAAAATTTTTACTAAAATTCAGGATTCTTGACATTTTTGAGCATTCCTATGATAATGCTTAGTTTTCCTTCCTACAGAAGTAATCTAACATGATGGGGGGAACTCCCTGGCAGTCCAGTGGTTAAGACACAGCGCTCTCACTGCTGAGGGCCCAGGTTTGATCTGTGGTCAGGGAACTAAAATCCCACAAGCCACGTGGCAGGGGGAAGAAAAAAAAGTAATATAATATGATGGGAAAACATCTGGAAAATTGGGAGGAAGCAAATGGATGCATGTAGAGCAGCATAAAAAAGAACATTAAAACCACATAAGGAAAAAGTCCAAATGGTAAAAATGAAAAGAATAAGAAAATGAGAAAAGCTGCCTCACCTCAGCAGGGTCCACAGCATGCACACTAAACCATGCCAGAGGCCCATCACGTGGCTCTAGCAGTCAAGGGAAGAGCTGGGCCAGGACAGTGGTGGCAAAGGGTGGAGTGAGCCACCCTCTCTCAGGCCCCTGTGGGGGTCCTCATACACACAAGGAGATGGGGCAAGAATGCTGAACACCCCAGCGCCGGAGTGAGGACCACTCAGAAACAAGTGTCCATCAAGAGGCCCCTCCTGTAAGAAAACCCCACGCAGAGGAGAGCACCAGGAGCCAGACACAGGGTCCCCACACCGGGGTCCAAGGCACTCGGGCAGGCGTTGTTCAGGTGTACAGGGCTGCCATGCACACCGCAGGATGTTGGCGTTCCTGGTCCCAGCACACTCAAGGCCACCAGTGGCTCTTTGCCATTGTGACAACTCAGAACCCCATACACATGCACAAGGCCACTGGGGAGACGGTGCACCTCTGGCTGTGAACTGGGAAATACACATATCAACAGAGAAACCACAAAACCTAACGCTGAATGTAAACAGTAAGCTGCAAAAGAACACATTCAAGATGACACTCCTTATATGAGGTTTAGAAATGAACAATTTAGATACTGTTTAGAGATAAATACAAATAGGCAGACAAGCAGAGGACTGTAGGATGGGTGAGGAAGGAAAGTGAAGTGCCAAAGAACGGAATGCAGGCTTCACCTGTACAGGCTAACTTTAGTCCTGACAGCTGGCCGTGGGCATGTGCTCTGCACTGGAAGACTGAACTACCTGTTATCCCAGCACCCCACTTTTATTTACTTTTTTTTTTTTTTCTTTTGCAGCACGCAGGCCTCTCACTGTTGTGGCCTCTCCCGTTGCGGAGCACAGGCTCCGGATGCACAGGCTCAGCGGCCATGGCTCACGGGCCCAGCCGCTCTGTGGCATGTGGGATCTTCCCGGACCGGGGCACTAACCTGTGTCCCCTGCATCGGCAGGCGGACTCTCAACCACTGCGCCACCAGGGAAGCCCCATTTTTTATTTTTTAAAATATTTATTTATTTGGCTGCACCAGGCCTTAATTGTGGCATGTGGGTGTGGCCTGCGGGATCTTCATTGTGACGTGCGGGATCATTAGCTGCGTCATGCAGGATCTTTCATTAGTTGCGGCATGTGGGATCTCTTTTAAGTTCGTGTGGGATCTAGTCCCCTGACCAGGAATTGAAGCCGGGCCCCCTGAATTGGGAGTCTGAGCCACAGGATCACCAGGGAAGTCCGTTAGCACCCCATCCATCCATTCACTCATTCACTCATTCATTAATTTATTTATTAATGGCTGCACTGGGTCTTTGCTGCTGCGCACAGGCTCTCTCTAGTTGCGGCGAGTGGGGGTTACTCTTCGTTGCAGTGCACGGGCTTCTCATTGCGGTGGCTTCCCTTTGCTGTGGAGCACGGGCTCTAGGCGCGTGGGCTTCAGTAGTTCTGGCACTCGGGCTCAGCAGCTGTGGTTCGCGGGCTCTAGAGGGCAGGCTCAGTAGTTGTGGCTCACAGGCTTATTTGCTCAGCGGCATGTGGGATCTTCCTGGACCAGGGCTCGAACCCGTGTCCCCTGCACTGGTAGGCTGATTCTTAACCACTGCACCACCAGGGAAGTCCCCAGCACCCCACTTTTAAATAGCTGATATTTCCTGAGCACTTGGACCAGGCTCTGCCCTGTCTGTCCCCTGAGGGAGCTCACACTGAGTTACAGGAAAGGGACGGTGGAATGGCTGAGCTGGAGTCCACACAAGGTGAGAGTACAAAGCCTTCCTCACTGTGCCTATGCTGCTGTGTTTCCTTGTTATCTTTCTTCTATACATTTCGATTTTTTAAAAAAGCTTTTTTATACTGAAAAACGTAATACAGACAGGAAAGTCCATAATACATCCATATCAGGTAAAAACAAAATTTTGTAAAATGAACAACAGTACAACCAACACTAGGTCAAGAGAGAACACAGCCCACGTATCAGTAGCTTCCTCACGCCCCCTCTGCCTCCCAGAGAGGCCACCACTATTCCTGACATTTTATACTAATCATAACCTTACTGTGACTTAAGTCTTAGCATCTAAGAATGCATCTTGAAACAATTTAGTTTTGCCTGGTTTTAAACAGGCAAATGGACTATGGACAAAAATGGAACCAACAGGGGGTGCCCCTCTGTGTCTGCCCCCGCCCAGCACCCTGTGCAAGAGGCTCCTGGCTGCTGTGGAGAGACAGTGCCCAGCCACAGCTTATCCATTCCCATGGCTATGACGTGTCCTATGACACGAATATACCACATTTTATAAATACATGAAGTAACACTATGCCTGGTTTTATTTTATTTTTTCACGTAGCATTATATCAAGAGCACTTCCATATCAGTAACTATGTCACATAATATCCCCTTACTTAATCATTCTTCCCTCAGTTAGGGGCATTTAGGTTGCTTTCAATTTTCTGTTTTATATGAACTTTTGTTTTGAGATTTTTGTCCATTTCCCTTAAATGAAGTCCTAGAAGGGGTATTACTGGGTCAAAGAATAGAAATAGGCAGGGTCCTACTGTGGGCCATCAATAATTACCATCCAGGGACTTCCCTGGTGGTCCAGAGGTTAAGAATCCGCCTTCCAATGCAGGGCATGTGGGTTTGATCCCTGGTCAGGGAACTAAGATCCCACATGCCGCAGAGTAACTAAGCCTGTGTGCTGCAACTACTGAGCCAAAGCGCCACAACTACTGAGCCCGCGCATGCCGCAACTATTGAGACTGAGCACTCCGCAGCCTGTGCTCCACAACTAGAGAGAAGCCCGCGCACCGCAACGAAGAGCCTGCATGCCACAATTAAGATCCAATGCAGCCAAATAAATTAAAAAATAATAATAATAACTACCATCCAAAAGGGGGACTGATGTGTCCTCTCTAAAGTGTGTGTTTGTGTGCATATGTGTTCACATGTACATTCAGACATGTGTGTGTGCAACCTTCAGCATCTGGGAAAGGAGAACTAAATCCCAAGAGTGGTCTCCTAGGACACCAGGCAGTGACCTTGTGAGGACCAAGGGTTCAAGCTCTCAGCACCTGGGCCCATAGCTGCCACCAAGGAGGGCCCAGTGCTGAATGACCAAAAGAATGCATCTCTAGTGCCCCGCACTGAGAACATGCTCAGCAATGACCCAACATCCGCGCAGACGTGCACTTCTCAAAAGGCCCTGGGGGGGATGTTCCTTGACATGCAGGCAATGCAGTGAGGACAGCTGGCTCCCCAACAGGCCCTGGGTTCTGTTTCGAGGCTATAAAACATTTACCTTTGGGCTGTCTCCACCTGAAGCTTCCTTCTCATTTTCTGGCTGTGAGTTGTCGGCCATTAAATTGAGGTCAGATGGTATCACACGGCCCATTTTGTACCCTGAAGACCCTGCTCCCCGGGGGCTGGATGGACAGGAGTTCGCAGCACTGTGGACGAGAAAAGGTTGTTCCTATCAGTCTATGGGAAAACGTACATCACACTGTGTTTCAATAACCGACTCTTAATTCAAGGAAAACAAATTTTAAAAGTAAGAGAACTTCAGCATTTTCCATGGAAAAATGGACTCATTAACTCTGTGAAATTTAAGATCACCCTAAGAAATCAGGTATTTGCTTCCACATGTGTCGTCTTAGGAACTTACCAAGGACACAGAACCATACATGATGGCTCCGGGGCTCAGCCTGGTAGAGGGACACAGACCACTGCTCTGCTCGCCCCCTCCCACCAGAGAGCTGAGGACAGGCTGTGACAAAGGACATGGCTTTCAGCTACACCGGAAAGGTCAGGGGGAGTCTGAAGAGAGGGGGACAGCAGCGAGGCTGAAGACAGGATGCACAAAGAGGGGAGGAGGCCATGGATACAGACACGCAGGCTGTGACGGGCTCACAGGGAACACCCAGAAATCAGAAACAGGAACCTGTTTTCAAACATGCACTTTTTTTTTTTTTCACAAGGTAGGGCTTGGCCATGATGCTGAGAATGTTCTGATTCTTGATCTCTGCTGATTAAGAGCCACATTCATTTGTGGTAATTCACCAAGTTATGTATTTAACTTATTCTCCCTTTTCTGTACAGTATTATACTTTACAAAAGAGAACAAGCTACTGAAATGGAAGGATGCCAAGATAAGATTGTTTTAAAAATCCAGTAAGTTATAGAATAGTATGTATGGTTAGATCTCACTTATGTTTTGGATTAAAAAAAGTCAAGCATTGCAAATGTATAGAAAATTTCTGGAAAAAATACCTAAGAAACAGTAGTTACCTCCAAAAAACTGAACTGGAAAGGAGGGGCTCAGGAGGTGGAACAACACACTATTACCTGGCACCCTCTGAAGCACTACTGGACTCTCTACCATGAACATGCACCGTCAGTATATGCACTCACCCACGAAACAAGTGTTTATTACCACATGCCAGGAACAACTCTTAAAGCACTGGGGAGAGAGGAACAAGACAGATGGCAGGACCACACTCTTGGCACTCCTGCTTTATGATTTTAAAACTAGCTAACATAAATGAAGGGTCAATGTGATGAGTGGCCCCACTGGCTGGGTGGTGGTGGGCTCCACCGCCGTGAGCTGTCTAAACGGGGGGGTGGGGGGTGCTCTGCTGCTCAGTGCTGGCGGTGGGGTATGGAGAGGGGACGAGCAAGGAAAACAGGATGAAGATGGGGCAGGGGGTGAGGAGAGACTGCATCAGCTCCTGACCCAATCCCTAAAGCTTCTAACCACCTTCAGTTCCCTGAGCGCCCACAGAACTTCTCTCTCCACATGGCCGGGCAGTGTGTCAGTGATCTGACCCTAAGGCTGCTGCTTCCACTGTGGGCCGCTGTCCCACGTGCGTAAACATGGGCTTTCTCCTCTTCCTCTGTGAATTCTGTGCACTTTTCACACAGTGCTGAATAAAAATCGGGGCACCGGCTGCTGAATTCTGCTTACCCACTGCCACACTTACTACCTGGTCCATCTAGTCACATACAGACAAATGCAACCAAGTGGGAGAGACAGAGGCACCATCCTCAGCAGAGCAGCCATGGCAGGGGGCAGAGAAGGGGCCCAAGAGCAGCTGCACTCACATAACACCAAGCAAGGGTGCAGCCAGAGTCTACCTGACACTCCTTCCAGGCCTTTCCAGAAGGATACCTTTCTGTCCATGCTGGCTTTTAAGATAAGAAACAGAAGTGTCCGACTGAAAGCTACAACCCAGAGCTGCCAGTGTTCCCTCTGTGCCCTCCTTGCTCTGCTACATGTAGGGGTCAGTCCCAGTGCACGAGGCAAGGCCTTCTCTGCCTGCCAGCCATGCCCTGCGGACACACCTGGACAGTAGGAGATTGGCTCTCAAGAGAACCAAATGTGTTCCTTTTGCACCTAAGTCTAACATTACTCACATGGAAGAAGATGCCTGAATACATACTTCACTCTTCTAAGACCCGACAGAACACAGGAGGACCGACCATCTGAGCCCTGTCCTAGGGTCACGCCTGCTGGTCCCGGGCAATTCCTGACCTGACCCTCAGCTACTGCCCCCTGAAAGCACCGCACAACATGACCATCTTGCACTGGGTTATGCGGTGGAGAGCACGCCTTGAGGCACCATCCTCCACTTCCTGAGGCTCCCAGTCTCTCAGGACATCAGGACAAACAGAAGTTTGTCACCTCACTGTGGTCAAACTCAGTAATCCAAAGTTTAAGTCATCAGAATTTGCATGAAATTGTAGCAAACAAAAAAACTCAAAATGCAACTGAAAACCCACCTCACACTTTAGACCAATAAGACAAATCATCTATCCTTTAAACTTACACTCAAATAAAAGAATCCACAAGTGAAAACAAGGAACATTTGGGAACTGTGTTTCATATGCAGGAAACTAAGCGCAAACAGTGCTCAGAAGCTAAACAATATTATAAGTGCCCTCAACATCTCCCTCTCCATGTAGGTCAGCACCAGGGAAGGGAGAAGATGTCGCTGTGCGCTGCTGCCCACTACTGTGACGTACGATGGTTTCTGAATGTCCCACAGCAAGAGGCAAGGACTGAAATTTGGACAGGGTCATGTCCACCTTGGCACATGCACACCCTGACCCCACGGTGACCCCGTCTACCATGTAAGCTGCTGTGTACCTGATGGTTCCTGTGGGGGAGGGGAGGGGGCTGATGAGGTGGGCCATGGTGTCTGGAATGTTGATGGTCAGCGGCGAGATGTGAGCCTGCACGGGCTTCACAGGGGACTCGGGCGCTTCCTGTTTCTCCCTCTTCTCGCTGGACAGGGCAGTGAACGTGATCTTGATGTTTGTGCTCGGGAACCTGAACGTGCACCTAAAAAAGAAAAGCCAACTGTCAGCGCCCATCTGCCGATCGGTGGGCAGGATGCCCCACCCACAACAGGTCGCAGAGCCCGAGTGTCCCCAAACATACTGGAGCCTCGACTTGCATGGAAGAGTCGGAGAGAAGCCCACTTCAAGTTCACCTCACATGTTACAAGTCGATTAATGAGTGAAACACAAAGGAGGCATCACATGATTTAAAAACACTAGTAAGCAAAAACATCATTTAGACCAGCTCAACAGGAAAAAAAAAAGGGGGGGGAGAGGAGACTCAAAAACCACTTAATCTACACTGGGTAGGGTCTGGAGACAGGCTTGGGATCTGGAGATGTGCTCTTGGCATTGAGTGGGTGGAGGCCAGGCAGGAATGCTGCTAACTCCGCAGTGCATGGACGGTCCCATCACAAGGAGGAGGCGCCCCAGGTACACCCCTCACCTTCTTACCTCTGATGACATCTCTTGCCCAGCCCTTCTCTCAGGTTCCCACTCTAGTCTGTCTGCAGGCAGTAGCCAGGGTATTTCTAAAACAGCAAGACCTGCATGTGGTGTTCAAAGATACAAAAAGGCCAGCTTCTGTCTCTTCTGCCCTCGGGGCACAGCCCTTTCCTTCTCGAGGTCCTTCTCTCATGCTGTCCTCCCTCCACTTTAATACCCCAGAGGCCCCCACCCCACTGTGGGTCAGACCCCACATCCCTGCCTCTTGTCCGTTCCTCCCCTTGCTCACTACCCAGGGGTCCCCTCCCACCCCTCAGCTGCCTATCCAAGGGTCTCCTTACCGCCCCACACCCTCCCCTTGCTGCCTTGTTCTTCATTTCACTCTGGCCACATGATTCTATGTTACCCCACTTTTGCTTGTTGTCACCCCAATAGGATACAACCTCCATTAGAACAAAGCTCAGTTCACTGCTATAAACTGGAGACCAGAAGAGTCCCTGGTATATACAGAGAAGGCCCTCAGTACACACTTGTTGGAATTAATGAACAAGTGCCCAGTTTCATACATTAAAAAGGTAATTAAAACAAGCAAATTGGGCTTCCCTGGTGGCACAGTGGTTGAGAGTCCGCCTGCTGATGCAGGGGACACGGGTTTGTGCCCCGGTTCGGGAAGATCCCACATGTCGCGGAGCGGCTAGGCCCATGAGCCATGGCCGCTGAGCCTGCGCGTCCGGAGCCTGTGCTCCGCAACGGGAGAGGCCACAACAGTGAGAGGCCCGTGTACCGCAAACAAAACAAAACAAAACAACAAAACAAAAAAACAAGCAAATCCCATGAGCCCACAATTGCAGCTGCCCCTTTGTCGCCAGCATGAGATTTGAATAATCAACTCCAGGCCTAGAAAAGAAGGGGATTAAGACCCCACTAGCCTTAATTTCTAGCACAATATATATAACAATTATGGGAGTAAGGAAGTTTCCTCCTTTTCCTCCCATCTGTAGTTCCCGAGCCCCTGTCCTCAGGCGATAGTCACTATTCACCAGGAAGGCCAGGCTGTGAGAACAAGCATCGTGACCCCCCAGCACGAGGGCATCCGATCCTGCAGAGCAGTTACCTCTCTGTGCCTGTTTCCTCATCCACAGAACAGATGACAGCATCTATCTCTGAGAGTACCATGAGGATTAATTCAAATATTTATCAAACACTCAAATGTTTATTAAAATGAAAAAACCAAACTACCTTCAGCCCCACTGTAAGATGTCAATAGTACTTGCTTTTCCTACAGTTGGACACACCATCCACTGTGTTGTTCGTCCCGTCATCACCTGGGAACTCACAGAAGCCCAGGCTGCACCACAGGAGCAGCACACCCACCTGCCTGTCCTCCATGTGCCACGGAAGCAACAAAGCACTGTGCACAATTCCAACACGGGAATGTGAGAATGGGACTCCTCCCTCCCCCAAGGGGTACCTACATGTCTCCCGGGGTTTATTTCTACTTTCCACAAAATAGGACCACACCCTGCACGTTGGCCCTCAGTCTGCACGTTCCCTCAGTGTCACCCACAGAGTCTGAGCGCTGCCTTCAGGGCTAGCACCACCACATGGAGGACTTCCTTCCTTTGTATCCTATTCCCAAAGTTTCCAATTAAAGACAACAATCGTCTCCACGGCACAGGCGCCATCCATAAACCTCAGGCTCCAAGGGCACAGAGGGCATCTAAAGCAACGCAAGGCACAGTCAGGCCACCTGCTGACAGCATGTGAGAGTGTCCCGGCCATCAGTGGACACTGCCACTAACCCCACCTCCTTGACAGGTGAAAATGGTATCTCTGTTTGCATCTAAGCGTGAACTTCTCATACGTGTATGAACCATGAAACACACTTAAAAGCTACCCAGGTAGTCTGGTAACTTTCTGTTTTTTAATCTGAGTTATGATTACACGGGTGAGTTCCTATTAGTGAAAATTCATTGAGTTACGCATGTATGAAACATACACTCTTCTGTATATGTAGTATACTTCAATAAAGAGTTGTTTTTTTTAAATAAAAAAAGCCATCTGTAGATGGATACAGAAATTGGTAAAATGTTGATAACATGTCAGGGAGTTCACAGAATATTTCCTATACTTTTGGGTTAACAATGGCGTATTTCTTTACCTGGGCACCCATGTTATAATTATAACCGATTTTTCTACGTAGGTTACATTCGAAGCAAAATACATCAAAATGGTGTTTGAGTTCTCCATGGAGTTCCATTAGTGATGAAATCTTTGTTCCCCTTTAGGGAATGTGAATGGCCACTGTTTGACTTTTCTAAGCTAGAAATAAAAAAAACAGTGGGATAGGGACCTCCCCGGCGGTCCAGTGGTTACGGTTACGACTCCATGCTTCTACTGCAGGGGGCCCAGGTTGGATCCCTGGTCAGGGAACTAAGGTCCCACATGCCACACAGTCAAAAAGAAATAAAATAAATTAATAAAATAAACAAAGCTTAATTACAGAGACTAGGTAGCCCAGCCCACCCTACCCAACATGTTAAAAAAAATAGTGGGATAATTTTAATTAGTTGTTTCACAAAAGTAAAAAGAGCAGCAAAACATTAAAACAGCAGACAAAGCAAGGTGAGTGTCAGATCTCTGTCTCCCCGCCACCACCACCAAGAGGCTGTTACGTCTGGGCACACTGGTCCTCGTTCCCATGAAGCACTTCAGGTCATGGAAAGGGTTGAAGAGCCTAAAAGATCCTATACGGATTTGGGAAATTAAGAGCATGCTGCCCGGGTCTCACACCGCTTCGTCCTATCACAACACCTAACACCGTGTGCTCTTTAAAAATACTTCAACTGATCCTGAAAGATTTGTAATAAAGCTCAGTATAAAAACGTGCATCCGTTTATGAGAACTGAGAAATACGACACAATAACAGAGAAAAGGGAAAGATTTTAAAATGAACAATAAGAAAAACCAGACAGCAGAAAGCAGAACGGCAAACCCCTAAGCAAAAAATGACCAGGTACCGAGCACCTCTAAGAAGCCGCACAACTTGAGCCACAAATCAAAACTGAAGCAACACAACAGCTGATGGTTTCAATCTTAGGCAAGGACCCTGATAAAAACTAAGTTTCTTTTACTTGAATAAACATTAACAATTTTAATATGGATTCAGAGTTGCAAATATCCTTTTCTTCACCTCTCTCTTAGTCTCCTATACTTGGTGACAGGCATTTTTCTTGTTGGAATGGAAACTCTTACAAATGAGATATGCAAGCCAATGGCTTGGGTCTAGAGCTCGGAATTTTCACATTCACAGAGAAGCTCTAAGGATTCTGAAGACCTGTTTTTATTTATTTATTCAGTTCGTTAGTTACTTAGTTATTTATTTTTGGCTGCATTGGGTCTTCGCTGCTGCGCCCAGGCTTTCTCTAGTTGTGGCGAGCAGGGGTCACTCTTCATTGCGGTGCGCAGGCTTCTCCTTGCAGTGGCCTCTCTTGTTGTGGAGCACAGGCTCTAGGCGTGCAGGTTTCAGTAGTTGTGGCGCACGGGCTTAGTTGCTCTGCGGCATGTGGGATCTTCCCAGACCAGAACTCGAACCCATGTCCCCTGCATTGGTAGGCGGATTCTTAACCACTGTGCCACCAGGGAAGTCCCTGAAGACCTGTTCTTTATATATCAATACAAAGCCAGGCCTTGCTGCAAATACTTCAACACTAACATCACACAGCTAGGCAGAAATAAGCCATATTGAAATAAGTCTCCAACCAAACAGAAAGTCAAATTTAGTGATATCTCTATGCAAAGCAAGTTCAAACAATTAACCAATTAGGCAAACTATTCCCTACAACGAAGTCCAACTGGGCCACTTCAGAGGTGTAGCTGGCCTCAGGAAGAGGTTGGCTCCCATACCCTTTACACCACAGAGGACGAGACAGGCAGGAACAGTGGTCTGGCCCCACAGTACCACTCGGAAAGGTGAGTGCAGCAGATCAGCCTTCCACCCCAGCACCCACAGTGATGGCAGGCCCCCGGGGGAACGGCTACCATGTCCCCCAGCCTCCTGTCATCCTTCTCTGTCGTGGCACAGATTACTCAGACACACTTCCTGAGTTGGAAGAATCTCCCCACAAGTGGGCTCCATTTCTACCTACTTAAAACAACATGTGTGAATGCGATTCAGACAGTCATTATTAGGATAACTCTGGAGTCCCTCAGTTTTTAAAGAGCATTTTAGAAAGTTTAATGGGACGAGGCCTGCAGATGCCAACCTCATGGCCAGGGCACAAAGCAGCAACAGTATCCCTGCCGTGGGGCACCGAGAAGACACTGCCTCACCTTTGGATTTCCTGCTAAAAATAACAAACCCAGATCTCACCAAGAGGAAACATCAGACAAATATTCTACAAAACAATGGGACTTTCCTGGTGGTCCAGTGGTTAAGACTCCACGCTCCCAATGCAGGGGGCTCAGGTTTGATCCCTGGTCAGGGAACTAGATCCCACATGCCGCAACTAAGAGCCCACATGCTGGAAATAAAGATCCTGCATGCCGCTAAGACCCAGCACAGCCAAATAAATAAATAAATAAATATTAAAACAAACAAACAAAAAACCCCAACTTTCTCCAGCTCCCTAAATCTATGACCTGCTAACTTCCTATCTCACCCCCAGCAGATGACCCTACTTCTTTAAAAAAAAACCAAAGAACAAAAATCAACATAGAAGACACAGAAAGGCCAAGGAACAGTCACAAATGAGAGGAAAGTTCAATGCATGTGTGATCTAACTCTAGAAAAAGGGCATCAGTAAACGATTGCTAATCCAGTTAAGGCCAGTGGGTTAGGTCACAGTGTTGTATCAACGCTAATTGGTTCTGGTACCTGGGCTGTGGTTATGGAAGAAAATTTCTTAGGAAATATACATGGAAATACACATGGAAATATTTTAGAGGTAAAAATGCATCATGTATGCAGCTTATTCTCAAAATTTTCAGGGAAAAAACAGAGCAATGAAGCAAATGTGGTAAATGTTAATATTTGGGGAATCTGGGAAAATGAGAATCTCTGTTCTACTTTTGCAACTTTTCTATAAGTCTGAGTAATTTCAAAGAAAAAGAAAAAAATTTGGAAACTTTCAAGATGTCCAATGCAAAGCTTGATGATCTAGGCCGTGCCACTCTAGGTGTCGCGGGGCCTGAGCCAGGCCAGGAACTGTGTCATGAGCCATGACAAGGACAGCATACACACAGAGTGTTTGGAACCCATTTACTCTTCTACTTTTCAGAGTGGACCTTCTCCACAGACAGTCTGAGAGCCCTGCTCCGGGACACACCTTCATCATTATCTGTCTTCTATACACTCCAGAATCCCACCAAATTCCAAGGACAATCTTGTGGGACACCTGACATAGTTATGAAACGTCACCTCACTGCAATTCTTATCAACTCCAGACCCTCCTCCAGAGTCTGTTTGTCCCTGATAGTCAGCCTCGGGCTAAGCAGGGAAATACAACCCCAGTTCTGGAGTTCACAGGACAGGGTCATGGCCACATTCACACAAGTGACCCTGCCATCTGTGCCCTCACATTTACCCAACACAGTTGGTGTCTGTTAAACCTACACACCGTCCCATCACTGGGCTTCCAGCCTGTGACCCAAGAAGCTGTGGTCTGTGGTGACACCATACTCCGTACTCTGGATTTCTTCTCTCCTGGGAAGAAGATTTGTCCCATCCTACATATAACAATATTCACACAGGACAGTATCTCCCTACCATGTTCCCAGAGCACAGCACTGAGTGTCCTGACAGCCAGCACAGGCTGAACCCTGCTGTTCTACGAACAGCCCAATGTCTCTGTGGCTCACAGCAGAGGTCTGGGTCCAGCTCCTACCGTCCACCCCCCCCAGAAGTGGCTGCTCGTGGCTGCTCTGCTCCACGTTTCCCTCCCTCTGGGGCCCAGGCTGATGCAGTGGCTCCAGTGAGGATACTGCTGCTGCCAAGGCAGAGAGAAAAGACAGAGGTGCGAGTTCCGTAGCCACACCTGCGGTCAACGGGCAGAAAGGCTTACAGCGAGGACCCTCCCCACACACCACCACTTCCCTAGTGTTAGCAATCCCAAGGGATGTCTGGAAAATCACAAGTCCTTTCAGCTACGCAACTGGCCACAGAGACATTAGCTGAGCTGCTGACCTGCTCTCCAAGGGAAGAAATGAGAGGCCAGTTACTCTGTCATTCACCTCTGACAGCTGACAAAGATAATCTAATAAGAAGGGGAAGACAAACCGATCATTTAATCTTGGGATTGGCAAAGGAAAGACTGTGTTAATAAAAATAACATGTCACACAGGGTGGATGGACAGTGCTCTGAGGCCATCGATGACTTGCTATGAGCAGCAGTGATTGCCAAGGAGGAATGCAACAGGATCTTCTGCATTTGAAGAAATGTGTGGACAGTTACATCCAAGACTGGATCGGGAGGTAAGGGGGGAAATGAGGAAACCAGTGAGGAGGCTTCCAAGGAGCCGGGGTGTGCAGTGCTCACACCATGTGAGGCAGTGAGGACAGGAAGAGGAGACGGGATCTGACTGGTGGGAGATGGAAATAAACGGCCCTGATGACCCACCAATATGTGTGGGCACAGAAGGGAGAAGACCGCAGATGACTGGCTTCACATCTGGCTTGTGTGACTAAGAATGTTGGTACCAATTACTGAGATGCGGATGGATGAGGAACAGACTGGGGGGTGCAATGGCTAAGTGGACACATGACCTCTGAGGTGCCCGTTACCCATAATCCCAGGGGGACGTCCAATGAGCCCCTCCTGAAACCTGAACAGGCACACTCGGTGTCCTCGGCAGTGAGAGGGTACATTCGCCACATCACAGAGGAGAAAGAGCCTAAGAAACTCAAGCAGCAGCTCTGGTGGAAGAGAACAGCCTTCAGGACTCAAGCAAGCATTCCCCTGTGGCAGGATACACTATTGTGGGAGTTTAACAATGGGTTCCAGTCCCAACTCAGTTATGATGGCAAGCCATGCCTCTTTTTTATCTTTTGCAAAAATGGAAGAAAAATTCCTCTCCTTTCCAAACCCTGAGGCGGACTTAGCCAAAAAGGCACTTTAAATGGGCCTATATATATACGCTTTGATCATTCTACTAGTTTCCTCTAACTTTTGACAGAAATATCAAAACTTTTACTACAACCTTTAATGAATTGTAGCCCTTAATCAATCACATTTGTCAGTGACTCATAAATCACTCCCCCACCTGGGGCTGCCTTTTCTGTGGCTCCAAGAGCAACATGTCCACACCACCAGTCAGCCCTACCCACTGGTCACGCTGAGCTGCCACCACCGTGGGTGTGAAAGGGCCACTTAGAGCCCTTCGCCCCAGAAGGAGGTATGTGGAGGGGCAGCTCATCAGCTCAGGAGAGGGCTGCCCCTCAGAGGAGGTGTCTTTGGGAGGCCAGCAGCCACTTATTAAGGAGCACAAGTCACAGGTCGACAGCCTGACCCACTATAAGACAGGTTAGGACAATGAAGACCATACTGGAAGGAGCCCGAAACCCTAAGCAGTCCACAATTTTCTCTGCTGCTCCTCTGCGGTAAACCTCAAGCAACACCTATTACCTCACTTGACTTCTTACCCTGAAAAATGATAAAACATTCTATAAAACTCATGAAACACAATGGTGTTTATTAAAAGAGGCCACATTACTATAGTTTTTGTTGGGTTTAGCATGAATTTTTTATATATAATAAAGCTATTCCTTCTTTTTTAAATTTATTTTTTATTTATTTTTGTCTGCGTTGGGTCTTTGTTGCTGCGCGTGGGCTTTCTCTAGCTGCGGAGAGCGGGGGCTCCTCTTCGTTGCGGTGCACGGGCTTCTCATTGCGGTGGCTTCTCTTGTTGCAGAGCACAGGCTCCAGGCACGCACGCTTCAGTAGTTGCAGTTCACAGGCAGCAGTTGCGGCACTCAGGCCCTACAGTGCGCGGGCTTCAGTAGCTGCGGCGTGTGGTCTCAGTAGTTGGCGTGCAGGCTTCAGCAGTTGTGGCTTGCGGGCTCTAAAGCAGGCTCAGTAGTTATGGCGCACAGGCTTAGTTGCTCTGTGGCATGTGGGATCTTCCTGGACCAGGGCTCGAACTTGTGTCCCCTGCATCGGCAGGAGGATTCTTAACCACTGCGCCACCAGGTAAGTCCCTAGCATGAACTTCTAACCGGAGCCTCAAAAGTCTGATTCAATAAGACACCTGCGCAGCTTCCCTGGTGGCACAGTGGTTGAGAGTCCGCCTGCCGATGCAGGGGGACACGGGTTTGTGCCCCGGTCCGGGAAGATCCCACATGCCGCGGAGCGGCTGGGCCCGTGAGCCATGGCCACTGAGCCTGCATGTCCGGAGCCTGTGCTCCACAATGGGAGAGGCCACAACAGTGAGAGGCCCGCATACCGCAAAAAACAAAACAAAAACAAAAACAATAAGACACCTGCAACCTGGGCTCAGGCCCTGCGAGATTTATCTTTGAGTGAAGCACTTTCACTGCATGTTTAGCTTTGAGGTGACTTAGAAACTACACAGCACGTGAAACAAAGCTTTTCTGCGTGGACAGGGCCACTGCAGGCATGTGGCTAGTTAGTGAGTCAAACAGGTGTTGTGCTCAGAAGGGCCCACAGATGAGGCTGAATGTTCTGAAGCCAGCACCTTGAAATCTCTCCTTCATTTTATCTGAGTCTGTGTTTTGTAAATGAGGTCCAATGGGTCAAAGGACCACAGCCTGGGGCCTGGAGGCTCAGTTCACACACATCTTGCCTCCCACACCCCCTTCCCCTCCACAACCACCCACTGTCCAGGACGGGGCCTGGACAGGGGCACCTTGGGCACCTGGGAGAGTCTGCACTTGCCCCACGAGTATCCTTCCACCTAAGAAAGCTTGATATTAAATAACAAAAATACCGCAGCAGGTTGAGAGAGAGAGGCCACAAAAGAAATGAAAAGCTTTTTGCAGCTTCTTAAAAAACCGAGGTATAACTGATGTACAATATTATATGTTTCCAGTGTACAACACAGCGATTCACAATTTTTAAAGGTTATGTTCCATTTATAGTTATAAAATATTGGCTATATTCCCTTTGTTGTACGATATATCCTTGGAGATGTTTGCAGCATTCTTAATCCACACTTTCATTTTGCACTGGACCCCATGTATTATGGAGCTGGCCCTGTATCCTAAGGCACTAGTATATTAGGAAATGGTGCATTTCCATAGGCAGATCTGCTTTTGTACCCACAGACCACGAAGCCTTGATTCCAGAAACATTCCTGACCCAATTTAGAGAGCTGGTGTTGGGTTTTCCAGCAACACATGTGACCAGCAGCTTCACAACTGCTTCTGAATTTTTTCTTTGGCTTGGAGAAGAATTTTGTCTGTTGGCTACTTACTGCACTGCGATTCCATTAATGAAGGTACTGGAAAGAGCTGCCTTATCTACTACTTTGCGTGGCAATTTGCTGTTGGGGGAAAGGCTGACTCAGAGAAGTACACTCATTAAAAATCCTGATGCCAGGCTGAGGGTGAAGGCAGTACTGGATATCAGTATAGTCAATGTGATGCTTTGTGCTTCCAGCAGTCTTATAAAAATTTTCAGTCATTCAAAACATGTTCTAGACTAACAAAGATTTCCGCTAGTTGTAGAAATAATCCCATGAGCCCTCTCTCGCCTGGATCACAAGCCACCACACCCACGGCTCTGGGTGCAAATGGCTGGGCGGGCCCTCCGTCCATGTCGCTGACGGTAGCAGCACACAGTCAATTTTGCTGAGCATACAGCAGGTGCTCAGAGAGAAGCGATTACCCCTCTGAGGTGGGACTACTCTTGAGATTACCCCAAACTTGCCCAAATAACGTTCACATGAAACCAAAGCAGGCTCTCCAACAGACACCTGACTCAGACTGAATTCCTAAGCAAAGCCGTGGGGCAGGGCCTGGGCTCCCTCCTTCCTCTCCCCAGTTCACAGCAATTCCTTCTGCCAATGCAGAAGAGCAGTAACCTCCAAATATTTTTGACTGTACACTTTTAAGTGAAAAATTAAGCAGGAGTCAACATATGACTAATATATCATCAAGAAATGAAAAGGCAAGGGACAGAATCGGAGAAATATTCATAATACACATAGCTCACAGATGACTTGTGTTCAGGATGTACAAAGAATTCTTAAAGTTCAATAAGAACACAACCCATTAAAAATGGTCAAAGAGACCTTCACGGGCCTCCCTGGTGGCGCAGTGGTTGAGAGTCCGCCTGCCGATGCAGGGGATACGGGTTCGTGCCCTGGTCTGGGAAGATCCCATATGCCGCGGAGCGGCTGGGCCCGTGAGCCGTGGCCGCTGGGCCTGCGCGTCCGGAGCCTGTGCTCCGCAACGGGAGAGGCCACAACAGTGAGAGGCCCGCATACCACAAAAAGAAAAAAAAAAAAAAAAAAAAAAAGAGACCTTCACTAAAGTAGTACAGAAATGGCTAACAAGCACAGGAAAATATGCTCAACATCATTAGTCATCAGTGAAATGCAAGTCAAAACCACAATAAGATACCACTGCACACCCACAGAATGGCTAAGATGAAAAAACTGACAAAACCAAGTGCTGATGAGGTCACAGAGCAACGAGAACTCTCCCACACTGCTGGTGGGAATATAAAAGGGTGGGACTGCTTTGGGAAAGTCTGTTGGCTTCTTAGTAAAGCCACTCCACTCTTAGGCATTTGACAAAGAGAAATGAGAGCATCTGTCCACACAGACTCCTTTATGAATGGTCACAGCAGCAGGATGCATAACAATTCAACCTGGAAATGGCCCAGGTGTCCAGCAACAGGTGAATGGATCAACCAATGATGTTAAGTCCATGCAAGAAGATACTTCTCAACTACCACTCAACAATCACAAAGAAAAAAAACTGGGGGCTTCCCTGGTGGCGCAGTGGTTAAGAATCTGCCTGCCAATGCAGGGGACACAGGTTTGAGTCCTGGTCCGGGAAGATCCCACATGCCGCAGAGCAGGTAGGCCCGTGTGCCACAACTGCTGGGCCTGCGGTCTGGAGCCCGCGAGCCACAACTACTGAGCCCATGTGCCACAACTACAGAAGCCCGTGCACCTAGAGCCCATGCTCCGCAGCAAGAGAGGACACCTAAATGAGAGGCCTGCACACCACAGCGAGGAGTGGCCCCTACTCGCTACAACTAAAAAGAGAGCCCACACTCATCAGCAAGGACCCAGTGCAGCCAAAAATAAATAAATAAATTTGCAAAACCAAAACAGAACAAAAAAAAAAGTGCCCAAACAAGCAACATGGATGAATCTCAAAAACATGTTAATCAAAAAAAGCCAAACTGAAGAGTACACACTGCATGATCCAATTCTTAAGAAATCCTAGAAAAGATAGAACTAGTCTACAGTGATGAAAAGCAGATCACTGATTACCTAGGACTTTCAGTTTAGTGAAGAGGGGCAAAAGGGCAGGAGAGAGATTCTGGGAGATAGAAATGTTGTATTATCTTGATTGAAGTTTTGGTTACATATATATATGCATCGGTCAAAACTCTTTGCAAGGTACCCTTAAAATAGCTTTGTTTTATCCTATGTAAAGTATACCTCAAAAAATGTTTTCTAAAAGAAAAGATTAATGTGGCAACAACACATTCACATATGTATAAATTATATTACTGTACTACACATTATAAAACATAAAAATAGCAACCAAACAGGATGAGAAAAACAATCAGAAGTATTTCTTCCAAAATTCTAAAGGATCATCTTGATCTCTTTCTGGGGTACACACACACACTCTGGAGACTAATGTACTAGAGAAAACATCACTTTTGTTTTCCCTGTAAGGTTCCAAACACAAGGAATATAATGTCTAGGATTGTGGAATTTTTTTGTTATATTGAAATATAACATGGTATAAGTTTAAGATAATGTAAGGTAATGATAAATGCATATAGTGCAGACTGATTAGCACAGTAAGGTTAGTTAACATCCACCAACTCACAAGTTACAGTCTGTCTCTGTGTGTGTGTGTGTGTGTGTGTGTATAGAACTTTTAAGATTTACTGTCTAACCAACTTTCAAATTTACAATACAGTATTCTTACCTACAGGCAGCATGTTGTACACTACGTCCCCAGGACCTATTCATCTTACAGCTGGAAGTTTGTAATTTGACCCTCCCCCCTTCATCCACTTCCTCCATCCTAGGATTGTGTTTTTTAAACCATTGATAAGGCTACCAATTACACAGCAGTAAGACACATGACTGCATCGAGTTCCTTATTAAATGGACAGTTGTTACATATGTTCGACAATGGAGTAAGGCATTCCATTCTTGGGGCAGTTTATAAAAAGATAATTTCCACTTTATGGGTAGGAAAACAAAAGCATAACCCATAAGGTCTGCTCTCTGAATCGGCAGTTCTGATGCAGTGTCACCCTCCACACTGAGGTATTGCCGATGCTGAATACCTGCAGATGCATTTAGACTTCTCTCTTATTAGGTCAGCTGCACACAAGAGGTGTTCATTTGCTCAATCTGCAGGAAAGTCTTCTCAAAATACTATGCTGAATGGCCAATATGCACACAAAAAGTTCAACATCATTAGTCATCAGACAAATGTAAATTAAAACCACAATACAATACCACAACATACCCATTAGAAACCCTAAAATGAAAAAGAGAAAATCCCAATGTGACGAAGCTGTGAAGACACCTGAACTCTATCTCACACAGTGTCAAAGAAGTGTAAATGTAGAAAGTGTTTTCCAAAGTGGTTGTACCTATGAAAGCCGAACATATGTACATCCTGTGAGCCACTGGAGCTTACCTAACAGAAACGTGCACGTGCTTGTCAAAACACAGCTACCAGAATCTCAATCAAGTGTTCAACTAAAAAAGTCTTCCACTTAAAAAAAAAATCTATAAAAGACTCATAGGAGCATTATCCATTATAATAGCCCCAAATAAAACTACCTAAATGTCCATCTATGGCAGAATACTGAACTGCACCATATTCACATTATTAAATACTTTACAGCAATGAGAATGAATGATCCACACCCAAGTACAAAAATATGGGCTAATCTCAAAAACATTTTATTCAGTGAAAAACCAACACCATCTTCTGAAGTACATTCTGTATAACTCCATGTATATGAAATCAAAAGCAAACACTCTACACAGTTTAGAACTCGGGATAGTGGTTCTGTGGCTAGGAGGGACACATGGCACACTTCTGTGTGCTGACAAGGCAATGTTTCTTAACTGGGGGCAGGTTACACTGTGGGTTCTCATTAAGCTTTATACTTAGCATCTATATTGAGATTTTCTGCATGTAGATTATACTAAAAACAAAAATAAAAACAAATTGTAGAGGGTGACAAGACTAGAGACCAACTAAGAAAGTACTCCAGAAGGCCAGGTGAAAAATCGCTAAGAGCTATGCAGCAGGAAGGTAAGGGAAAGATCTGAGAAATGTTCAAGTGGAGTGAAGGGGACAGATAAATAACTCTATGAATTCAGAGAAGCAGAGCAGACTGGGGGGAGTGTGAGCCCTGGTCCTTGATAGACATCAGCTCACAGGAGGAAAGGAGGATGCTTGAGCAGAGAGAAACAGCAGGACTGCAGACTCTGGGCTGGAGGACAGCCACCTATCAGCATCTTACTCTTCATATCCCACCACAATGACTTGCCTTCAAGGCCTCTACCTTATACAGGCCCACAACCCCTTGCTCACAAATTCCAAAAAGCAAACAGCTCCAAAAAACCTGATCTGAAATGATTTGCAGCCAATTCTGATCTGAACCGAGAAGGAGCTAATTCTAGCCTTTAATTATCCCACTTAGAAAATTCATGTGTTTTGTAACAGAACTTCTAATGTGTTGGATTACAGGGTGCTGGGAATGTGAAACAATATACAGTACACACACTGTACTACTTTTTCTAAAATCCAAACTACTCTGATTCTGAAACACCTCTGGCTCCTTAGGTTCTGGGTGAGATCTGTGTATGCCTGCTGGGTTAGAAATGGTACCATTTCCTTAAGAATTTCTCCAGAAATAATTCTGATTGTTGAAGGGGAAATCAGATGGCTTACTTCAAAAAAAACAAAAATCCATTAAGCTACTGTCCAGAGTAGAATATCAATTAGTAGTTTTGCTGCTGTCATTAACAGGCAATAAATGTGCATGGCGCAAAATTTAAAAGCCACGGAATAGTAAAAACAGCAAGACTCCCTCTCACCGCTCCAGTTTCTGACTTGTGGCCCCTCTGGAGACAAGCCAGAAAGGCCTTGCTACAGTCAGCTCTCAAGGCAGAACCCAGAACTATTCAAACAAACAAGTAAACAAGCAAAGAGAAGCCTGCCTCAAGAGGCAAAGGCCCTGGGTTCCAAGCAGACCAGCAGTGTCTGCCTCTCTGCTCACTGTCATTCCTTCAACTCCCCCCTTGTGGCGCCTCCCCACACCCCCGAGTAGCTCACAAAGCCCCTTAAAAGAAGTGTTCATCTGTGTGCAAAAAGGCTGTTTCACCTACTGCCTCGCTGGTAACTAGCATCTCACTTGTGAATCATGTTTGACCCTCAATAATATGATTAGCCTCCACAAATGACCAAATTGCAATGTGTTTTTCTTTTTTAAAGAGACATTTCATCAGAAAATTCTGGCACAGGTTACAGCATGGATGAATCTTGAAGATATTATGCTGAGTGAAATAAGTCAGACACAAAAGGACAAACACTGTAAGATTCTATATGAAGTCCCTAGAGGAGTCAAATTCATAGAGACAGAGAGTAGACTGGTGGTGGCTGGGCCAGGGGAGGGGAGGGGAGGGAATTAGTGTCTAATGGGCACAGAGTTTCAGTTTTACCAGAAGAAAAGTGTTCTGGAGGTGGTGGTGTTGCACAGCAGTGTGAATGTGCTTAATGTCACCGAACTGTACACCCTAAAGATGGTTCAGATAGTACATTTTATGTTATGCGTATTTTACCACAATTTAAGAAAAAAATTTAAGAGCACTTACAATTGCGTCAGAACATAGTAAGCACTCGGTAAATCTTTATTGTTTCTTTCTTTATTTTTCAAAGGCATTTCACTGAAAGAATTTGAAAACAAGCCTGACTGGGAGAAAATATTTGCAAAAGACATACCTGATAAAGGGGTGTTATCTAAAACACACAAAGAACTCTTAAAACTGGACTAGAAAACAAATAACCCGATTTAAAAATGAACAAAAGGGTTTCCCTGGTGGCGCAGTGGTTAAGAATCCATCTGCCAATGCAGGGGACACGGGTTCGAGCCCTGCTCCGGGAAGATCCCACATGCTGCAGAGCAACTAAGCCCGTGTGCCTCAACTACCGAGCCTGCGCTCTAGAGCTCACGAGCCACAACTACTGAGCCCGAGTGTCACAACTACTGAAGCCTGCACACCTAGAGCCTATGCTCTGTAACAAGAGAAGCCACCCAATGAGAAGCCCGCGCACTGCAACAAAGAGTAGCCCTCGCTCGCCGCAACTAGAGGAAGACCGTGTGCAGCAACGAAGACCCAACGCAGCCAAAAATAAAACTAATTAAAATTTAAAAAATAAATTAAAATGAGCAAAAGAGCCAAACAGACAACTCACTGATAAAGATATACACATGGCAAATAAGTATAAGAAAAGATGTTCCACATCATATGTTAATCAAGGAAATGCAAATTAAGACAATAATGAGATACAACCACGCAGAATGGTAAAAATCCAAAACAGTGGCAACACCAAATGTTGAGAAGGGTATGGAACAATAGGAACTCTTGTTCATTGCTGGTGGGAATGCAAAATGGTTCAGCCATTCTGGAAGACAATTTGTCAGTTTCTTATAAAACTAAACATACTCTTACCATATGATCCAGCACATAAACTGTGGTCCATCCAGACAATCCAATATTATCAAGTACTAAAAAGAAAGGAGCTATCAAGCCTTGAAAAGACAGGAGGAACCTTAACTGCACATTACTAAGTGAAGGAAGCTAATCAGAAAAGGCTACATATTTGTGTGATTCCAATTCTGTGACATCCTGAAAAAGGCAAAACTATGGAGACAGTAAAAAGATCAGTGGTTGCCAGGGGTGGGGTTGGAAGAGGGAGGGATAAATAAGTGGAGCACAGAGGATTTTAAGGGCAGTGAAACTACTCTGTATGCTACCCTAATACGGTGGATACATGTAAATATACACTTGTCTAAACCTATAGAATGTTCAACACCAAGAGTGAACCATATTGCAAACTATGGACTTTGGGTGATTATGACCTGTGGATGCGGGTTCATTGACTGTACAAATATCCCACTCTGTTGGGGATATTGATAGTAGGGGAGGCTGTGTGTGTGGGGGCAGGGGGTGTATGGAAAATTTCTGGACCTTCCATTCAACCGTGCTATGAACTTAAAACTGCTCTAAAAATATATTACCCCCCTACCAAAAAAAAAAAAGACATCTCAAAATATTATTGATAGCATGTCCAGTTTTTAGTTAATAATTCCAAATATTTGAGGGGGGAACAGATTTAGAAAATACTGAGCCCCCCACATGGGAAATGACCTCTGACTTGTGGCCCCTCTGGAGACAAGCCAGAAAGGCCTTGCTACAGTCAGACACAGGCATATCCACACAGGCAACATTACGCCTTCTAATCAGCTCAGGAAGTTGAACCAATTCCATATCTCCTTCTCATGTAAATAACCTAAAACAGTAGCCAAAGGCAGGCCGTTTTAAAAGAAACAGAGAAAAACAAACCCACCCAACACAGCAAGCACCACCTGCACAATGGCTGACCCGACCCCTGGCTAATGCAGCTCTAACCCACCTGCCCCCCCCAGGCTCCTTCTCTATGTCTCAGCCTTCCCACCTCTTGAACCCACAGGAGCTTTAAGACACAGTGTAATTTAAATAGTAAGTTAAGCATAATAAAACCATTTTTCAGAAGTTTGCCAAAAGTTTTGTTTTGAGTGTCATATCTGGTTGTCATGCAAGTTGTCAATTTTTAATATACAGATTTAATAAATTAAAATTTTAAATCATTAGACATTCAGAATCTGTAACTACTTTTTGAAATCCCAACTCCATAAAATTGCTTACTTCAGGAGTACTTTTTTTGATGATTTCTTCCACACATGCTCTCCTCCCTCCCTCTGTGAGAGAGGCTGGCCTGATGCACACCTTCGCCCAGAGGACGGCCTGTTGGTGGAGCCAGAGACCAACGCACTCCAGTGTGGACCCACCGCCCCAGAAGGTGGCAAGTCATTCCCCCAAGGGGGCCGCTGCACTCCAGCCTACACAGTGTTAACAAATGAAAAGGCTTCCCACTCAGCAAGCCCAGGTGCCAAGTGCCGGGAAAGCCACCCACTGCTCACCTACCCATATGTGTGCCCTCCACCATCACTCCTGACAAACTACTTGAAAAAAAAACTCAGAAAACGAGTATTCAATGAAACCTATGGTGTTTCTCCTCTAAACCTCTTCTTTTTTTTTTTTTTTTTTTTCTTTTTGCGGTATGCGGGCCTCTCACTGTTGTGGCCTCTCCCGTTGCGGAGCACAGGCTCCGGACGCGCAGGCCCAGCGGCCATGGCTCACGGGCCCAGCCGCTCCGCGGCATATGGGATCCTCCCAGACCGGGGCACGAACCCGTATCCCCTGCATCGGCAGGTGGACTCTCAACCACTGCGCCACCAGGGAGGCCCTAAACCTCTTCTTAATATGACAAATGACGCAAATAAAGTAAATGGTACTAGGTCCAAAATTATTAATTATTTTACTGAACTACTGTTACTGTTATTGTCTTTTCTTCACTTCTATATATAAGCAAACAAATTTTTAATGTTTGATTCTTTGTAGTTCATCTCAATGTAACTAAATTTAAAAATTTAACATTTAGGGCTTCCCTGGTGGCACAGTGGTTGAGAGTCCGCCTGCTGATGCAGGGGACATGGGTTCATGCCCCGGTCCGGGAAGATCCCACATACCACGGAGCGGCTGGGCCCGTGAGCCATGGCCACTGAGCCTGCACGTCCAGAGCCTGTGCTCCGCAGTGGGAGAGGCCACAACAGTGAGAGGCCCGCGTACCGCAAAAAAAAAAAAAAAAAATTAACATTTAAATTTACATTCAATTAATAAGTTGTTCTAGCTGTAGATGCAAATTTAAAATACTAGTAATTTCAAATATACCAAATTTAAATATAAATATTTGACCTAAAAGTCAGTCAGCTTTACAGTTGTAAAAGCTTCAATACTCTTTCATTTCTCCCTCCCACACTCACCATCAAGTTTTCAACTTCAAAAAGAAATCCCATCACCTCCCAGTTAAAAAAAAATTTTCTATCTCACCAGAAAACAAACCAGAAAAGGAAAGAAAATAAGATTCTCAAGGACTCATCATCATTGCCTGGGCTGGGTGGTCTGTAAGCCCCTCCTCAGTGTGGTAGGGGGAAAAGTCCTTCACTGGGCTGCCCATGGCTGAGCATGGCTGGAGGAGGTATCTTAAGTTTGGATGGGGTTTCTACTCCATATAAAAAGAGCAAAACACTTTGCTCTTTTATTTTATACCACAACACAATACACAGAGGAGCCCCTAGCAGCAGTCCAGAGGGCAGCTTTCCACCATTCATATGTCACAGACAACAAAAGGACCACAAGAGGATTCTGGGAGAATGAAGAGAACTGCTAGGATGGTAGAATCAGGGTGATCTTTCCTTTTGCAAAATGAACTCAATGGTGCTACATGTCACTTTTAATAAAAAGAAAGAACATTTAAAAACAGAAATGTGCATCTGACACAGGAACAGCAATTCTAAGAATCTACTAATTCAAAATTCAATCACAGTACTGTTAATAATAGCAAAAACAGTTAATCTAAATGTTGAACCACAGGGGATGGTAAGGTAATCCACAGCACGTCCAACAGAAGGAAGCTCATGCAGCATGTTTTAAGAGTTAACACCATGAAAAAAAGTAATTGAGTGAAAAGAGGAGACAAAAATCCTATCTATAAAGGGAGTCTCTACTATTTAAAAAATAAATTTAAACCTATTCATAGAATAATGCACGTATGTTTTGTGCCAACAGTGGCTACCTATGGATGGTGAGATTACAGGTAATTTTTCCTATCCCTTTTAATTGTTCCAAATGTTCTATTGCAAGCATTACGTTATATTATTTTAAAATTTACAATATTTCAAAATAAACTTAATTTGATCATTTAAACTCTAGCCCACAGCCCCACTCAGCTGTCTGCTGGAGGTCAGCCCTCAAACACGTGCCCAGAGCATGATGCACGAAGAGCCTTCTACAGCAACTGCTGAGTTTTATAAGCTTTTTCCTGGAGAGTGCTTTCTAACCTCAGGTGCCTACCAGAAGCTGCTGGAGAGGTTTTCCAAAGTATACACGCATGCACGCGCACGCGCGCACGCGCACACACACACACACACACACCCCTCCCACTGTGCCCTCCGCCAGTCTCTGCAGGGAAAGGGAGGGTCCAAGCACCATTTTTCAAAAGACCCTCATGTGACTGACGGTAATGCATACCCCTGGTAAAGAGCCAAAGGTGGGAACAAACAAAGTTGGACATTTGGCACCACCTCACAGCCCATCCCAGTAAGGGGCTGAGTCAACTAGGGCTCCCGCTTCGCCTGCAGAGCAGGGCTTACTCAGGTTCTAAGCACCAAGTAGGGCCAACACATCACCAAAATGATAATAATGAAGCCAGTGAGGGGTGCGAGGCAGACACATACTGCGCCTTCTGCTCTTCCGAGAGGGAGGGAGCAAAGGCGGCGGCCAGGGAGCATAAGGGCTGAGAATCCTGAACCTGGGCAGGGCACACTGACCACAGGCCCCACAAGTCTGAGCGACAAGCTCAGCTTCCACTGCACATCCTATCTGCTCCTCACTGTGTGTACCACCCCAAATGCTATGTTTTTGGCTGATGTCAAAATTGGAAAGGCCAAAGAAACCTGTGCCTTAATAATAAATCCTGGGGATTGACCAGTGCCTCAAATTCAACAGGTCCAAAATGAAATCCAGCCACTCCCCATCGGTTAGGGCAGCGCTAAGGTGTAGGTTTACTCCTGGGACCTCCCCGCCCCCGCAGCACGTGCTGCCCTCTGACAGGACCCGGTCCTGTTGAGGTGCTGGTCTCAGCACCCTGTCCACTACAGCCTGTGGCCCACGCAGAACCAACCAGTATGCTTCCACCTCTTCTCATGTTCTGAAACAGGTGACCTCCTGGGAGCACCAGCCTAGATCCTTCCCCTCCCTTCAGCCAGGAGGAAATTCAGGTCCACGTGAAAGCAGGAAGAGTCTAAGGACATCACCACTGAGAAAGTGGGGAATGGAGACATCACAGGCCCTGAGAAGCACCTGAGACCACCTCAGTCCCTCCTCCTCCATAGTGGAGCTTCTGCTTCAACCAGCTTGAATTCCAGCACTCTGCAGGTCAAAGGGGGCCCAGGACAAGAAATACACAGAACAAAGAAAGGACAGTGAAAACTATAGGACAATACCAGAAAAAACACCAGACTAGAACATTAATGCCAGAAGGAAAAACATAAAGGGCAAATACATAAGCCAAAAGATCTGTGTTGTCCTCTTGGACAGGGCTCAGCACCTGCTCTGTCTCCCATGTGCTCAGACTAGTCAACGGCAGCAGCAAGAACCATTAACTAGAGCCGAGAGGTCTGTCTGCCTGATGCCCCCACTCCCCTCACTCCTGTGAGCTGCACCACACAGCTCCTGCTCCCTCCCTCCTTGCAAGAGCACCTATAGTTGCCAGCTTACCCACATGCTCTTGCAGTCAGGTAGAGCCATGACTTCCAGTGCTAAGCAAGAAGATGCACAGGAAGTGCCTGGGACTCCTGGAAGTGCTCACCCTGCTGCCTGGAATGCAGAGGTAATGCTGAAATGCTGGCCATCAAACACTACAAAGATAAGAACCAGAGTAAATTCATATTTTTAAAATGAGAGAGAGGGACTTCCCTGGTGGCGCAGTGGTTAAGAATCCACCTGCCAATGCAGGGGACCTGGGTTCGAGCCCTGGTCTGGGAAGATCCCACATGCCGAGGAGCCACTCGGCTACTGAAGCCCTGTGCGCCACAACTACTGAAGCCCTCTTCCCTAGAGCCCGTGCTCTGCAACAAGAGAAGCCATGGCAATGAGAAGCCCGCACACTGCAAAGAAGAGTAGCCCCTGCTCGCCGCAACTAGAGAAAGCCCGCGCACAGCAACAAAGACCCAATGCAGCCCCCCACCACAAAAAATAAATTAAAATAAAAAAATAAAATGAAAGAGAAATACACTTCCATGGGTACAAAATCCCTCATCCATAATTCTGAAATCACCAAAGTCTGGGGGTTTTTTTGTTATTCATTTGGCCACAAAGCCTAATCTGAAAGCGGGAATGTACATGTTTCTCTGCAGAAACAGGATATGACTGAGGGGTAGCACTGCCCAGCCTTTGCAGGAGATCCCAGGAGCTGATTTATACATAAACACTGGGTCACCCTTCTACAATCCCAAAGCATTCGGAATTCCAGAAGATTTCTGCCCCACAGGTCTGTGCAAGGATCTTCTTAAGGCGCTGCTAGCTTCTGTCTAGTCACGAGCAGCAAAACCTAGGCCTGGCTCCGCATCCATCTCCAGCCCCCCTCTTCTCAAGTGCAGCACCTAACCCTAATCCCCCACCCCCACCCCACCGCCCTGTAGTCATGATCATCCTTCTGCTCAGACCACCAGAGCTCCCTGGCTGACGAACGACAAACTCCTGGGCAGGCAGGGTACTCCCCAGTCTCAGGCCCCATGCCCATCAGTCCACATACGCAGCTTTATAGACCGCGCCTTACTCCAACTACCCCCAGCCTCCCTGTCCCCACATGCTCCCTTCCACCAAGGCAGGGCCACATCTTCTTGGCCCTCGCATCATAGCCCTGCCTGAAGAAGCTCAACTGCTGGGCCCTCGAAAAGCCAAGGAGTTTCCTCACGGATTCTTGTTTATTGTGAGGGAGAGACCTGAGATCAGAGAGAGGCAACATCTACTATAGCTTAAAGTACTGGGGACTTCCCTGGTGGCGCAGTGGTTGGGACTCTGCCTACCAATGCAGGGTACACGGGTTCCATCCCTGGTCCGGGAGTATCCCACATGCTGCGGAGTGACTGTGCCGCAACTACTGAGCCTGTGCTCTGGAGCCCACGAGGCACAGCTGCTGAGGCCCGTGTGCCTGGAGCCCGTGCTCTGCAACGGGAGAAGCCACAGTGGTGAGAGGCCCGCGCACCACCAATGAGGAGAAGCCCCCACTCGCTGCAACTAGAGAAAGCCCGCGCGCAGCAACGAAGACCCAGAGCAGCCAAAAATTAATTAATTGATTGATTGATTGATTAATAAAACTGCCCACGCTCAAGCTCCAGTCCAGGCTAACTAAATCAAAGTTTCTAGGGATGAGGCTTGAGTATCAGTGTTTAAAAAAAAAAAAAGTACTGACCTCTCTAAACTGGAGGTGCCCTGAGGCCCTGCCCCTGCTTTGCTCCCCATCTGAAGCCCCCTGGGCCCACCCCAACCAGAGAAAGGGCAGGTACCCAGACATCTAAAAAAGGCACAGTTACTACACGGAAGGAGAAGAGTGACCTTGAACCGTCCAAAGTACAGATGCCAACAACAGACAGGATGGTCTGGGGCAAAACCAGGAAAAGTAATCCCTCTTTCCTTTCAAAAAGGAAAAGGAAAAGAAATCTTTCTTTGCCTATGTCCACAGATAAAAACTTTAACACAAGCCCAACAAATAAACAATTTATTTTTGATGAATCGGATTTTCCTTGCTAGCAATCAGAAAGTTAGATCTAAAGAATAAAATTCCCATCAGACTGCCCTGTGAAGGCAATGCAAACAGAACATAGAAATTTCAACACGTGGGGGCCATGTAACATTTCTGCCAATAACTGACTTCACGTTACTTCCTATTCATCCTTTAGAGCAGGAGGGCAATCCTCACATCGCTGAGAATTGGAGATTATTTTTAAAATACTCATTCCTAAGAGCTGACAAGCAGTGACATCATCTACTGATGGGCACAGATGCCACAATCTGTAGACACAGCCTATTCTAGGAACAAGACACACACAGCATTTCAAAGCGAGACTAAATGTTCTTCCATGTCAAAAGAGTATTACCAAATAAGCAAATATTCACCTATATCATCACAGCTCTTCAGCCTATTATATGACATACACAGGCATACACTTCACAGTCACAACTCAGGTCTAGAAGCCACAGGGAGTGCAATTCACTTGCTGCAGAATATGAATAACTAATTTGCCTAAAGAACACATTAATCTAAATTAGAGTAGTCAACTTGTAGATGCAACAGTTTCTTATTAAACAGAAACATATGCTCATTACAGTATTTTTTTTTTTTAAAAGGAAAACAGCAGGGCTTCCCTGGTGGCGCAGTAGTTGAGAGCCCGCCTGCCGATGCAGGGGACACGAGTTCGTGCCCCGGTCCGGGAAGATCCCACATGCCGCGGAGCAGCTGGGCCCGTGAGCCATGGCCGCTGAGCCTGCGCGTCCAGAGCCTGTGCTCCGCAACGGGAGAGGCCACAACAGTGAGAGGCCCATGTAATGCAAAAAAAAAAGGAAAACAGCAATGTCAACCCATGATGCCCATTTGAAGATAAGCATTCCTACCATCTTAATGCTGTTTTAGATGCAGATATGCATCAAGTATGCCACACACATACACTTACATTTCTAACCGATGGAATTACACCACACACGCTTTTTCTTTAACTTTTCCTGCTGAATACGAGATTTCCTTTCTATGTGAATAAACACACTTCAATGACTATATAGTATTTCCCTGGCCATGAGTAATTTACATATCTAAATGCAAAAAAAAATTAGAGAAATCAGTGCTATCAAAAAGCTTATTTTATTATTAGAGAAATGCAAATCAAAACTACAATGAGGTATCACCTCACACCAGTCAGAATGGCCATCATCAAAAAGTCTACAAATGGACTTCTCTGGTGGCGCAGTGGTTAAGAATCCGCCTGCCAATGCAGGGGACACAGGTTCGAGCCCTGGTCCGGGAAGATCCCACATGCCGTGGAGCATCTAAGCCCATGCGCCACAACTACTAAGACTGCGCTCTAGAGCCCGTGAGCCACAACTACTGAGCCCGCGTGCCACAACAACTGCAACCCGCGTGCCTAGAGCCTGTGCTCTGCAACAAAGAGAAGCCACTGCAATGAGAAGCCCACACACCACAACAAAGAGTAGCCCCCGCTTGCCCCAACTAGAGAAAGCCCACGCACAGCCACGAAGACCCAACACAGCCAAAAAATACATTAAAAAAAAAAAGTCTACAAATGATAAATGCTGGAGAGGGTGTGGAGAAAAGGGAACCCTCCTAAACTGTTGGTGGGAATGTATATCGGTGCAGCCACTATGGAGAAGAGTATGGAGGTTCCTTAAAAAACTGAAAATAGAGTTACCATATTATCTGGCAATCCCACTCTGGATCCTACGGGGCATATATCTGGAGAAAACTCTAATTCGAAAAGATACATGCAGCCCAACGTTCACTGCAGCACTATTTACAACAGCCAAGACATTGAAGCAACCACTGACAGATGAATGGATAAAGAAGATGTGGTATACGTATACAACGGAATATTACTCAGCCATAAAAAAGAATGAAATGTGGCCATTAACAGCAACATGGATGGACCTAGAGATTATCATACTAAGTGAAGCAAGTCAGAGAAAGACAAATATTGTAACGCTTATATGTGGAATCTAAAAACTTATGCAAATGAACTTATTCACAAAACACAGACTCACAGAAATAAAGAACAAACTTATGGAAAAAAAAAAAAAAGAGAACAAACTTATGGTTACCAAAGGGGAAAAGGGTTGGAGAGGGATAAATTAGGAGCTTGGGATTAACAGATACACACTACTATATATGAATAACAAGGTCCAACTGCATGGCACAGGGAACTAGATTCAGTATCTTATGATACCCTATAATGGAAAAGAATCTGAAAAAGTACATATAGATATCTCTCTCTGAACCACTTTGCTATACATCAGAAATTAACAGCACTGTAAACCAACTATAGTTCAATTTTTTTAAAAAGAGCAAAAATAAATAAATTGAATAAACATCTTATTGGTTTAAAAAAAAAAAAAGCCAATTTTAGATTGACCTGTAGAGTTTCCCATCTTCCAACCAATGGTTTTTTCTTGGCCTTGAGTAAAGCTTAGTGCTTTAAAACACCGGCAAGAAAACTGGATGTGGGTTCAACTCTCAGCTCTGCCATTTCCAAGCTATGCAACTTTGGGTTAATACCTCCAAGCCTCAACTCTCAACTGGAATAGGGATAGGAATCAACTCAACAGAACTCACAGAGCAAATGAGAGCAGAAGCTGCAGGTCGGTGCCCCACAGCCTCCATTCCATCCTCGGTACCATCTGTACGTAAGAACTTCACCCTTTCCCACTGGCCTACACATGGCAACATTTGAAAACATTTGTAATAACTTAAATGCAAAATTATTTCTTACCTTATGCAAAACATTCTGCAGGTACTAAAAAACATTTAACAAAATCACTATTATGATCTTAACTTTTTTCTAAGGGATTTTAAAGAAAATGAATCAACTTCACACAGTGTTAAGACTCCTGAAGAAATTTCATAACTTCTGATTCAAAGTATAGGCCCTAACAAATTACTAAGAATAGCCAAGACAGACTTATTGAAAGTGAATGAGAGTGTGACTTTCATGTCATTTTGCACTCAAGGTAATTTAGAAATTTTGTCGCACTCTATTTCGCTTTTTAAAAAATGAGACAATAACCTTGATTTTATTCAAATATTGTCATATCTCTAAATCCAAGGAAAACAACTGGACTATTTCATACTCACTGAAAAATGAGAATTAAAAGAATTAAAAATTTCACTGGAAAGAACTAATCAATCAGGGTGACATTAGCAAAATGGTTCAGTAGGAAGCTCCAAGCTCTCATCCCCCACAACACACACACACACACACAGAAAAACAAGCAGAAACTGTCAGAACCAATTTGTGGAAAACCCTGCAAAGCACTAGTGTAACCACTAAGTGCTGAATTGAGAAAGAGGTACTGGAAGGTAGGAAAGTTTTAGAATTTGCTACCCCTGTCCATGCCCTCTGCAGGGCAGCAGCAGACTTGGTCTTAAAGCATAAATGGTCTTAAAGTGAAGCAGCCTAGTTTGCCAATGTGGGACTGCTTCCCTGGTTCCAGGGAGCAGAGTGTATCTTGGGACACTTTATTGCATGTGTCTGTTCCAACCCGTCTGAGGGCTACCAGAAGGACTGACACAGGCACCTCTGTGTTTGGCCTACCTCGGAGCTCAGGATGAAAAAGCTTGAAAACACTGCAAATCAAATCTGCCCCAGAGCCTAAGGCGAAAGATTACAGTCCAAATATACAATACACTGTCTAAGGCAAAAGCTGGGGAGAGTTTTCCTGGGAAATTAGGACATTCAAAAGTAACAGTGCAGGGGGGAGAGGGGGACTTGGAATTGGTTGTAAATACTTTGCATATTGTCTGATTAAACACAAACAGATGGGGTGGGGGAAGTAACAGTGCATGCTGGGAAACTGAGAAAGCCACACAGATACCCAGCACAAGATGCATGCTCATGTAAGACCTGAGAAGACCCTGGGCTTTCACCTTGGGCTGATCCCCAAGCACAGTGAAAGCCTGACCAAAAGTTGAAGGAGGGCCCAGGCACAGAGACAACTTTCAAAGACTGGGAGATGGGAGAGCTCCTGGTGTTCAAGGAAATCTCTGTCAAAACAGCAGCTGAGGGACTTCCCTGGCAGTCCAGTGGTTAAAACTCCATGCTTCCATTCAAGGGGTCATGGGTTTGATCCCTGGTCGGGGATCTAGAATCCCGCATGCCGCAGCCAAAAAAAAAAAAAAGAAAAACCAAACAACAACAACAACAAAAATCCCCACCAACTGAACACAAGCCATGAAATAGGACTTCAGGGATCACTTTGTCAAGGAATACAGTCTTTGCAATAGCAGTTTGAGAAAATCACTAGGCAAAAAGGAGTCCTGTAGCCTTCAACAAATGAAAAACAGCAATCCCTAGGGAAGGAGGAAAATCCAATTTTCAGAACTATTACATTATAACAGTCAAATGTGCGGTTTTCAACAAAAAAGAAATTACAAGGCACACAGAGAAACAGGAAAGTATGACTCAAAGGAACAAAATTAATTAACAGAAATCATCGCTGAAGAAGGTGAGAGATAGGACTTGCTAGATAAAGACTTTAAAACAACTGTGTTAAGTATGCTCAAATAACTAAAGGAAAACACAGGAACTAAAGGAAATCAGGAAAATGACATATTGACAAAAATGGAATATCAATAAAGAATACAAAGTATAAGAAGGAACACAACAAAGCCTGGAGCTGAAAAGTATAGTAACTGAAAAAATTCACTACAGGGGTCCAACAGTATATTTGAGCAGGCAGAAGAATGAATCAGCAAACTTAAAAGATAGGACCACTGAAATGATCAAGTCTGAGGAGCAGAAAGAAAAAAGACTGAACACAGCCCAAAGGACTCAGGGGACATCAACGAGCAGACCAACATACACATTTTGGGAGTCCCAAAAGAAGAATGGCAGAAAATGTCCCAAATCTGATGAAAAGACATGAACCTACAAATCCAAAACACTCAACAAAGTCCAAGTAGGATAAACTCAGAGGTCCCACACTGAAACATTATAATTAAACCATCAAAAGACAAAGAAAGAATCTTGAAAGTAGCAAGAGAGAAGTAACATGTTACATACAAGCACTCTCAATAAAGTTAACAGCTGATTTCTTACCAGAGACCACAGAGGCCAGAAGACAGTGGGATGACACTTAAAGTCCTTAAAAAACAAAACAAACAAACAACAACAACAAAAAACTGTCAACCTACCAAGAATTATATCCGGCAAAACTGTCCTTCAAAAACAAGGAAGAAATTAAGACATTCCTCAATAAACAAAAGTTGAGTGAGTTTGTTAACACTAGACCTGCCCTACCAGAAAGGTTAGAGGGTGTCCTTCAGGTTTAAATGAAAGACCAGTAAACAGTGACTCAAAGTCATATGAAGAAAAAGAGATTTCCAGTGAAGATAAACACATAAGAAAATATAAAAATTAGTATTGTGACTATGGTTTGTAACTCCACTTTCCTACAGGATTCAAAAAACAAATGCATAAAAATAATCATAAATCTGGGAGTTCCCTGGCAGTCCAGGTTAGGACTCGGCATTTTCACTGCTGTGGCCCTGGGTTCAATGCCTGGTCAGGGAACTAAGATCCTGCAAAACGCAAAACGCAAAAAAAAAAATCTATGTTATTTGGCACATATGTATGAAGATGTAACTTGTGACAAAACATAAAAGGGAGAAAGAGGAACTGTATAGGAGCAGAGTTTTTGTTTTTGAAGTTGATATCAATTCAAAATAGACTGTTTTAAATTTAGGATATTAAATGTAACCCACATGGTAACCATAAAGAAAATATCTTAAAAATATACTCAAAAGGAAATGAGAAGATAATCAAAACAGTTGACTACGAAAAAATCAACTGAACATAAAAGAAGGCAGTTAGGGAGGAAATGAGGAACCAAAAAACTCTAAGACATAGAAAAGAAAACAAATAGCAAAATGGCAGAGTCCTTCCTTATCAGTAATTACTTTAAATGTAAATGGATTAAACTCTCCAATCAAAATACTTGAGACAAGAAATTTAAGATGTTTTCTTTAGAGAACAAATATTAATATTCATTTAGCAACTCTCCTGCATCAGGCAAAGGCAACCCATACAACAACCCCATGAAGTCGAATCAGTAATATCCATGTTTACAGAAGAGGACCCTGAGGTTAAGAGATTAAATAGCTCAGCCACAGGGAGAGGGGCTCTTGTCTTCCCTTGGCCAAAGTGACATTATGACAGTGTTTCAGTAGCCTGATGAGCATACAGTGCCTGCCTTAGTCATTCTCAGCCCACCCTCAACCTTTCCTACGTGGAGAGGTTTGTGGAGAATAACACAGAGAGGGGAGTAACAAGCAACCTCTGGGATGTGATTCTTAAGTGAAGCCCCTGGAAAGCTGCCCTCCAAAGAACAGAAAGGAGACCTAGGCTGATTCAGAGCTAGCTAGGGTTACTGGACACCAGGAGGTGAGGGATGCTCAACCAGCCTTCTCAGTTGAGCTCCACACCTCAACCTACAGACCATGCAATGACTCACAGAGGCTTGGTCAGATGCCCAAAGTTAATCTGCAGCCAAGCCAGGATGCTGTTCCAACAGCATGAAGTGTCCTCCAACAACTATAACCAAGGCTTGGCGCACTACTTTAACAAATAATGGCATAAGTATACAAGCCAGTCACAAATAAAAGCGGTCAAATAATCGTCATTCCCAAAATACTAAAATCACTTTAAAAATTATTTATAGGGACTTCCCTGGTGGTCCAGTGGTTAAGACTCTGCTCTACCAGTGCAGGGGGCCCAGGTTCCATCCCTGGTCAGGGAACTAGATCCCACATGCCACAACTAAAAGACCCTGCATGCCCGCAACTAAAAGATCCTGCATACCGCAACAAAGATCTCGCACCTGGCAACAAAGATCCTGCGTGCCGCAACTAAAACCAAGAAATAAATAAATAAATATTTTTAAAAATTATTTATAAAAGTAAAGCTCTTCCCATTAGAGATACACAGGGAAAGAACTACCCTAAACATTGAATGCCTGGTTACTAGGAACCCACAGATGTTATAAAGAACTAGATATTTTTCAAAACTGTGACTAAAATAAATTTGCATCAACAAGAAAATGAACACTCTGAAAGAAAACTTTTAAGAGAGAACAAAATAAAAGATCAATGGAAAATAAAGTATAACTTTCAGAGGTGGGGCAGGAGTGAGGGTTAGAGTTGGACCACCTCATTAGGACAAGGACATGCTCTGGACTGGGCAATCCCAGAAGGATCTCCCCAGACCTCTGCAAAAGTCCTAAGCCAGAAGAACCACTAGGAGCCTGGCCCTCCTCCAGCCTAAGGCATGAGGCCATAGGAGCCAGGATCTATGCACCTGCTCTGTGGGAGAAGTGAAGACATTTGCAGGGACGTGGGCAAGACTAGATCCACCTTGTCTAGCATAGAGCAACACTGAAGAAAAGAAAACTGCATGGTCTGACTTGCTCCTGGAACAGGTCTACAGAAGTTACCCTGCAGCATGACAACCGTTATATGATCAATGCGCATCATCAAGGACATTTTTATTCAACTACAGGAAATTCTGTCCACGTGTATCCAGGCTTCCCCTGACCCTCTCCATGTATCAATCAACTTTAACTTTAAAAAACATATATATAAAACCAAAAAGCCCACTTAGGATGGTCCACCATCAATATAAACAAGAAGACAGTGCAGGGAATTGGAGAATCAAAGAGTGAATTTAATTTTATTTATAAGTGTTCTAAACTGTTTCCTTTGGTGCAGTATCTATCAAACACTAACCTTGCAGCCTACAAACAAATTCACCAACAGACACTTGAGTCCTTATCATGTTCCTGGCACTACTCAAGGTCACAGGCCACAGTCCCAGTAAGTGTACAACCTGAGGATGAATGAGCCCAGCCCACAGAACACTTGAGTGCCAAGGTACAGGATATGAGCAGTGTTTAAAACACGTGTGGGCAAGTCCAGAAGGAGACTAGGCAAAGTGGGAACACAAGACTCAAGGAGGAACCAGAATGGACAGTTTACATTTAAACCACATCTTCCTCCACCCAGCTCAAACAGCTGTAAAACTGATGCTCATAAACCTAACATCCTCCAAAAGTTTAGAAGTGGCAAAAAAACATAGTATTTTTAATACGTCACTTATGCACTCAAAATGCTATTACAGTCTGAAAAAGACCAGAAAAACACAACAGTCTCCAATCTACTTGTTTAGGGTTTTCTGTATCCCATCTGTTCAAGAGTCAAAAGATGAGTTTCATACTGCCGATTACTGGTGACTAAATACTACGAGAAAATGGCATCTGACAGCAGTCTTTCACAGTGTGGTTGTAGTGACACTAATTCACACTCCCTCACACCATCAGTTCATTTTCCAGGAGAACCAAGACCACAAAAAACTGGAACAACTCCACTAAGACAACTCAATGTTCTTCTCATTAACTGTAAATGCTTGTAAAGTAATGTGACCAACCTAACTAAAGCCACTGGATATGCCTGAGTGCACGTATTCCAAGGGGGAGAACATCAGGCTACTCCCTAAAGTACTAAGGCCAATCTTCTTACAACCCAGGTTAAGATTTAGGATCACTTCCTGTGAGCGTCCTTCCAAAGCTGCAAAGAGAATGATTCTATGCCAGGCCTCTCCACCTCAGGCTTCGTTTCAGAAAGGCACCTGCCACTGAACTAGAAACAAATGTTTTGGTACTTTAAAGGTTTTAAATAGGTACCATTTGTAAAGTATTAAAATTCACCATCTATGGGGCTAAGAATAACATCCCACTGTTACTGACTGCTAAGATCACTGTGCTCCAGGGGTCTCCACCGTCCTACCACTGATGCTTGGGGCAGGATCATCCTCTGTTGTGGGGGGCTGTCCTGTGCATCGCATTATTTTTGGCAGCATCCCTGGTCCCAGCCCACTAGACGCCAGTTGCACCCCCTCCCAATTGTACCAACCTAACCTGTCTCCAGAGGCTGCCGAATATCCTGGGGAAGGGAAGGGGACCCCAGTGAGAACCACTGTTGTACTCTGATACCTTTCACTGGATAAGATACAGAAGCACATTGCAAATGACAAACGGCAGCAAAAGCCAAATAATGTCTAAAATCCCTATGGAATTCTCAGCAGGGCACCAAACATATACTCCAGAAACTGAGGCATGCTAGGAAAGGCATCTTCCTACGAGGTGCTTTCTAATCTCCCTGCAGCCATTTCCTGGGGATGACGGCAGTAACACTTTGGCATGGTGCTCAAGCTGCTTCAAATCACAGAAATGGCAACGTGTGCCGCCTTCAATGTGCCCTGGTGTACTGTGTTTCATTAGCAAATTCAAAAAATCCTCATTATAAACTAGGACCAGGGATTTCCCTGGTGGCACAGTGGTTAAGAATCTGCCTGCCGGGCTTCCCTGGTGGCGCAGTGGTTGGGAGTCCGCCTGCTGATGCAGGGGACGCAGGTTCCTGCCCCGGTCCGGGAGGATCCCACATGCCACGGAGCGGCTGGGTCTGTGGGCCATGGCCGCTGAGCCTGCGCATCCGGAGCCTGTGCTCTGCAGTGGGAGAGGCCACAACAGTGAGAGGCCCGCGTACCGGAAAAAAAAAAAAAAAAGGAATCCACCTGCCAATGCAGGGGACATGGTCTTCGAGCCCTGCTCCGGGAAGATTCCACATGCGGCAGAGCAACGAAGCCCATGCACCAAAACTACTGAGCCTGTGCTCTAGAGCCCGTGAGGCACAACTACTGAGCCTGTGTGCCACAACTACTGAGCCCGCACGCCTAGAGCTGGTGCTCCACAACAAGAGAAGCCACTGTAACAAGAAGCCTGTGCACTGCAACGAAGAGTAGCATCCGCTCGCCACAACTAGAGAAAGCCCACGCACAGCAACGAAGACCCAACACAGCCAAAAATAAATTTATTTAAAAAAAAAACTAGGACCAGAAGTGTGGGAGCTGACTTACTGTATTATCGTTAAGATATTGTAAATTCTCCAAAACCCAGACATAAAAGAAAACATGAGCTACACAAAAATGTTAAACAGATAAGAATACTATCCAAAATGCTAATTGCTTTGGTTAAAAGCTTCCTTATTTTAGAAATCCTCTTTTCTTCATTTAAAACACAAAAAACCTTTCTCCTCAGCAAAGCAAGAATCGTTGAATTTTCAGTGGAAAAACTTGCTACTGTCACTGAGGCTGTTGCCTCGTCTTGTGGAATATTTCCACCAATTATGCATGAAGCTATGCTGTGCTTCTGCAACTGTGTATCTAGATGAGACCTGCTGATGAACAGGGAACCAATAAATGGGGGAGCCACACCTGACTAGAATCCTGTCACTAAATGATCAACATTTGAGAATATTCAAGTAACAGTAATGTCCTAAATCAGCAGCCAACAGGCACATGTATGTTATTTTTTTTAAGATTTTTTTGATGTGGACCATTTTTTAAGTCTTTATTGAATGTTACAATATTGCTTCTGTTCTATGTTTTGGCTTTTTGGCCGTGAGGCATGTGGGATCTTAGCTCCCTGACCAAGGATTGAACCTGCACTCCCTCATTGGAAGGTGAAGTCTTAAACCACTGGACTGCAGGGAAGTCCCTGCACATGTATATTATATATGTACCAAGTGATGATGGATCTGTGCCATTACCAGGGGGTACAAAACCATATAGGACCTGGTCCCCACCTTGGAGGACCAGCAGGGGAGAAAGTCAAACAAGAAGACAAGTTCCAGCTCAAGGTGATGAGGAGGGAACGTTCTGCCTCACCCAGCTTGACAGTGGAAAGTGTTGCTGACAGGCTAGTCCCAAGAACGGGCTCCATGACCTACCCCTCCTAGGGGGTCCACAGCACTTTGAATGTCTGAAAAGCACACGGCTGACATTCGAGGCCTGCAGGGGAGCCCAGCTTCAGGTCCTCACTGCCTCTAAGAAAGAGACCATGGCCCAAGTTTCAAAAGTATATGTGGGAACTTCCCTGGTGGCACAGTGGTTAAGAATCCACCTGCCAATGCAGGGAACATGGGTTCAAGCCCTGGTCCGGGAAGATCCCACATGCGGCAGAGCAACTAAGCCCGTGTGCCACAACTACTGAGCCTGCGCTTTAGCGCCCACGTGTTGCAACTACTGAAGCCCGTGCGCCTCGAGCCCGTGCCCCGCAACGAGAAGCCACTGCAATGAGAAGCCCGCACACCGCAACGAAGAGTAGCCCCCGCTTGCTGCAACTAGAGAAAGCCTGCACGCAGCAACGAAGACCCAACACAGACAAACATACATACATACATAAATAAATAAAAAAAAAATTTTAAGTAAAACATGGTTTGTGGGACTTCCCTGGTGGCGCAGTGGATTAAGACTCCGCGCTCCCAATGCAGGGGGCCCGGGTTCGACCCTTGGTCAGGGAACTAGATCCCACACGCATGCCACAACTAAGAGTTTGCATGCTGCAACTGAGGAGCTGGCAAGCTGCAACTAAGGAGCTCACCTGCCTCAACTAACATCCAGCGCAACTAAATAAATAAATGAGAAATAATTTCTTTAAAAAAGTGTATGTGGGGGCTCCCCTGGTGGCACAGTGGTTGAGAGTCCGCCTGCCGATGCAGGGGACGTGGGTTCGTGCCCCGGTCCGGGAGGATCCCACATGCCGCGGAGCTGCTGGGCCCGTGAGCCATGGCCGCTGAGCCTGCGCATCCGGAGCCTGTGCTCCGCAGCGGGAGAGGCCACAGCAGTGAGAGGCCCGCATACCACCAAAAAAAAAAAAAAAGGGTATGCGGTTTGTTACACTTCAATAAAAAAGGCAGTTTTAAAAAGAAAAACAGTATACTGTAAATTGCAAAGTTCTTCGACTGGACAGAGAAGCCATCCTTCATTTACAAAATGAGTTTGGCCAATGGCATTAATGAACAAGAATCCTTCAAATCAGACGTCAAACAGGACATGACTTTTAACCAGTTCCTTTTCCTGACTTTGCCCCCAAGGCAGAGCCACTTTTCCTTTCCCCCTGAAACGGGGAAAGGTTTGTGGTGAAGCCAACGTACTGGAGTGGAGGAGAACCAGAAAGGAGGCTCTGGGAGAGAGGGCACCCCCAGACAGACCTCTCGTGGCCTAGCGTGCTGGACGACACCATCCACGTCCCATGGCCTGGCTTTATCCTCAGGTCCTGGCAGAGAAAAGACAACTTTTCCCGGCTGAAGAAATTTCAAACTTCGCTCACTACTCCCAGAGGCTCTTGATCAATTTACTGCACACACGTGTGCATGTGTGTGGAGCTATGAGCAAGTTGAAGAGTGCTGGCCCCTTGAAGACATTTTCACCCCCATGTCATATTTTCTGTCACATTAGATCTCCATAGGCCCCTCCACACCAGGACACTGTGACAGATAAAATACAAGCAGCCCCTGATGTCTAGCAAGGGCAAGGGCACAGGCATGGTGCTAACCGTGCCACACAGTGTCAGTTATTATCCCTGTTAAAAGTGAGAGAACTAAAACTCAGACAGGTTAAGCGGCAGGGCTGGAATTTGACTGCAGTCTGTCCAGCCCCAGAGCCCATCCGTGCCTTCTCCTGATACAGTTAGCTGGCACACCAATGACCACTACAGGTGACAGGTCCCACATTGTAGGCTTGTTCTCAAACTCTTAGAAATTAAAATTATTTTAAATCTAACCATCTTAAACTATTCCTTAAATAAACATTAAAATGAATACACTGAGCTTTACCACTAGAAGAACTACTAAACACTAGGTAAAGTACAAGTAAGCTGGTTATTGGGTTATTTTTAACTTAGTAAAGTAACAAATATGCTGAAGTAGCTGCACTGTGTTCCAAATGTCTACAAATCAGTGATAATAAAAATATATTTCAATTTGCCATATGAACATATATTGTAGCTTTAAAAAATACATAGTGGTCATTAAAAGCAATTAATTTATAAACTGAGCACTTTCCGAAGTATAAAGCACCTCCGCTCCTCTGCTATGGATCTGCCATTACATGTCGCCCACTTCTGGGTCCTGGACTCCAGCCATCCTCGACCCCAGATCTTAGCTCTGCCTACAAGCTGGTCAGAGTCTCAGGTCATAAAATGAAGGTGTTTCAGCCAACCCTGCAACCCTGAAACAAAAAAACATGCCAGACCTCACTAGTGGCTCTGCTTAGGTCTTCTAAGAAGACACACTCGGGACTTCCCTGGTGGTGCAGTGGTTAAGAATCCGCCTGCCAACGTAGGGGACACAAGTTCGAGCCCTGGTCCGGGAAGATCCCACATGCCATGGAGCAACTAAGCCCGTGCACCACAACTACTGAGCCCATGTGCCACAACTACTGAAGCCCATGCGCCTAGAGCCCGTGCTCCACAAGAGAAGCCACCACAATGAGAAGCCCGCACACCACAACAAAGAACAGCCCCCACTCTCCAAAACTAGAGAAAGTCCGCACACAGCAACAAAGACCCAACGCAGCGTTAAATAAATAAATAAAAGAAGACGACACCCTCATTTTGGTGGGAATGCAAACTGGTACAGCCACTATGGAGAACAGTATGGAGGTTCCTTAAAAAACTGAAAATAGAGCTACCATATGAGCTAGCAATCCCAGTCCTGGGCATATATCCAGAGAAAACCATAATTCGAAAAAATACATGCACCCCAGTGTTCACTGTAGCACACTATTCACAATAGCCAGGACATGGAAGCAACCTAAATGTCCATCAACAGAGGAATGGATAAAGAAGATGTGGTACATATATACAATGGAATATTACTCAGCCATAAAAGAAGAACAAAATAATGCCATTTGCAGCAACATGGATGGACCTAGAGATTCTCATACTGAGCGAAGCAAGTCAGACAGAGGAAGACAAATATCATATGATATTGCTTATATGTGGAATCTAAAAGAAGGCTACAAATGAACTTATCTACAAAACCTAAATAGAGTTACAGATGTAGAAAATAAACTTATGGTTATGGTGGGGGGGTGTAAGGGTAGGGGAGGGATAAATTGGAAGACTGGGATTGACACATACACACTACTATATATAAAATAGATAACTAATAAAGACCTACTGTATAGCACAGGAAGCCCTTACTCAATACTCTGTAATGGCCTATTATTAGGAAAAGAATCTAAGAAAGAGTGGATATATGTAATTGTATAACAGGTTCACTTTGCTGCAACTAACAAAACATTGTAAATCAATTATACCGCAATAAAAATTTTAAAAAAAGAAGACACCCTCATTTTATCATCTCCTACTGGGAACTCTATCCTCCACACCTCATCTGTGTCCATTCTTTGGGCCTCAGCTACATCTCTCAGTGGTTCCCCCACCCACTTCACCCTGGTGATCCACATGGTTTCTACTCCTTCTAACCCTAATATCGCCTCTGCCCTCCTTAGAATATCTACCCCCCCACAAACACTTCTTACACCCCCACTCCCTCCTCTCTCTCTTCACCCGGGAGTCCCACACCCCATCTCCTTCCTCATCCTCCAAAACATCCTAATCACCAAGCCCATGGCTTCCCACGGAGGGTGACACTGCAGGTCACTGTCCTTTTCCCGAGGCTCTCCTCTCCTGGCATTCCCCTTCTGATTTCCTTCTTCCTGGTACTGGTATTCTCTGGGAAACTTGGTTCTGCCCAATCCCTATTATCCAAGCAGGACCGAGTCACTGTGAGATCCTTCAGTTCTCTTCTTGGAGTCTTTACCTGCGAAGCTCCAGAAGCCACTGTCTGCTCAAGCTTTCTCCTGTCCTCACCTTAGAGGATGCTACCTGTGATTTAGTGAGAAAGTCTTCAAGTGTGACATTACCAAACTTCATCTGCAAGTTAAAACATGCCACATAAGAAAGAGGAGGTTTGCTGTATCACCAACCGATAGGCAGTTAATTCAGCATAGAAACAGGGTCACTTTCTATTTAAACACAACTGCAGTTCTGCATGTTAAATATCTTTGGGCAATAGTAAATTCAACTTGTTCTATTTATGCTTGGCTATTAGATATTTAGGATCTTACTGATCGGAAAATACATCAAATTCACTTGACATTTCAAAGTATAAACAACTGTTAAAGAGTTGTTTATTTTTATTTATAAATTATGCTTAGTTTGCTACCATGGCCACAAGAATAGCAACAGCAGCAAAACCAGACATTCCTGCCCAACAGATCTTCCTAAAACACTTTACTGCTCACTCAGGCGCCAGACCAGGTCCTTAGACAAACAAGGACCCTGTCCTCAAAGAGAACATTCTTCATTCTCTCGTTGACCACTGTGAAAATGCTCCCCCACCAGGCCCAGGCAAACATCATGCTCCACAAACCTGTCCCCAAAGTCCTTTCCAGCCTGAATTCTATCTCTCCAGTGCCAGGATGCTGGCCCAGCCACACCTGCAAGGTCACTCTACCTGCCCACTTCAGGAACCCGGCCCAGGTGGCCCAGGGTTCCCCCACCTAGACCACTCCACAGACCACCCGCCCCCAGTCCGAATAACACCTGAACCTCCAACAAGTCAGACGCTCCTGGGGAGGAAAAAGTTGCATCTCTGTACACACAGCCCTGCATACTTGGCCAAAAACCAAGGATTTTTGGAAATCACTTGTTTCCTGGAAAACCACACACTATGGCACTCTTGTACATATTCAGCTCAAACTCCCACCCCCCCCAACATACACACTCACGCGCCAGCCCTCACTAGGCATGGAACTTACCAACCACCATGGAGAAGGTGCTTGTACTCAGATTTTACCCAAACCATTTAAAATACTCGCGACACCAACATACAGGATCACACTCCTCATTTTCCTTTATTCCTCCCAAATTAATACTTTAGTATTTTAATAAAATAGTGAACCATACTTTAAGCCTAAAGTGTTTATATACTCTTCCAAGTTCTCTGTATATAAACTTTTAATACTAACTACAAAATTTAAGTTCATTTTAAAGTTGGAATAAAGTCATTGTTATTCAAATAAGAGACCAACCATACGCTGTCATATTTTTAAAACTCCTCAGTGACTTTTCAATTCAGTAAGCAAGTATGAAACAAACAGTAAGAATACTTATTAACCTCTGGGGACTTCCCTGGTGGCCCAATGGTTAAGACTCCACACTTCCACTGCAGGGGGCGTGGGTTCAACCCCTGGTCAGGGAACTAAGATCCCGCACGCATTGGGCGTGGCCAAAAAGAAAAAAAATTTCAAGCTCTGCGCAATCACTCTAAGTTACATTTGCTTTTAAACTTTCACAATTTAATTTTTTTTAATGTTAAAAAGAACTTGGAACATAAAACTGAGTTTAATTTCAAGAAAAAGATTTTTAAAACAATTTCTCTGCATTTAGCTAGCACCAATCGTCTTTACATAGTTTTTTTTCCTATAACCTGTATCTATGATCACCCTACACCAACAACTTGGAAACAATGCCTTACAGAAAGAGAGGTGCTGCAAAATCCTAACAGTTATCCACTCATCTCACAGTGTAAAAATGCCAAAACCCCTTCCATGAAAAAAACCACTCCCCTCTGTCAGTATGGGCAGAGGTTCCCAGGCCCAGAAGTCCAGGGCTGGTGGTAGCCTTGGTGGCCCAGGGATTCTTCACTGTGCACTAGCTGGAGATGAAGGCCAGAGACCCCGCATCTACCCATCACCTTTTTTTTTTTTAAGATATTTTATTTTTATTTTTTATTTGTTTGTTTTTTGTTGTTGTTGGTTTTCTTTTTTTTTGGCCCTGCCACGTGGCACGTGGGATCTTAGCTCCCCAGGATCAAACCCGCACCCCCTGCACTGGAAAGCGTGGAGTCTTAACCCCTGGACTACCAGGGAAGTCCCCCCATCGCCCTTCTTACTCACCTCCTCTGAAAGCCTCACTCCACTCCTCAAAAGTCTGAATTCTGCTCCCTCGCAGAAAAATCAATTTATTTCCGTGTTTGGTATGTCAACGCAAATGGTTTTGGCTGAATGGTTAATAACAGAATTTTCTTTAAAAACCTCAAAGTTCTCAGAGTAAAAATATAATGCCCTTTGCTGTGATGCCAAGTTATTTGTAAACAACAAACCATCAAATTAAAAAGCTGCCATCAGGTCCCTACTATCGATTTTATGCAATTTATAGTACAAATACACACAAACAGCGTTCTGGTTTGAAAAATAACATTCTTTGAAACGCTCCCATCTAGATTTAAGGAACTAGCTGGTGCAGCTTTCCAGGCTAAACAGTAACACAGTACCCACATACAAAAGTGAACAAATAAAGAAAAGCAAGAGCTCTTATCACCATCTCCAACAACTGAAAGCAGTCAAAAATTCCAGTTTGTGGAGAAAGGTTCTACTTGAAATAATCTAGAAAGCCCCTGAGGAATAATTAGCATTTCCTAGAGAGCAATTTTGTTTTTCAAGCAGACTAAATGATAACTTCACAAAACCATAGAACCAAGCTGAACTGCTTTGTAGCAGGATTGACAGTTCCTCAAGAAGCTCACTTAATTATACTCTATAACACCTTATAAAAATTTCTAAATAATTGATTTTTTAAAAAGTTATGTTGAAAGTACCTAGTTTTCCAAAATTTTAAGGTTCAGAGCACAGATTTAAAAATCCATCATGCTTCAAGAACTTTCAATTTTTAGGCTACAAAAAACACAATGAGAAAAAGAAATCCTTGCAGCTTAAAAAACACACGCTTGAAATAATACACTACGGAAAACGTGTAGAACAAAAAGAAAGTAACAGATAACCCAACAGCAGTTAAGAAGACACAGATTTTTGTTTTGGGCAGTTCCACCAACCAGAGTTTTACATTTCTATTCCACACTACCTACATGCTAGTTACGAAAAATGTATGCGAACTCCCAGAACGCACTGAGTACCCCAAAAAACCTCAGCCCACGTGGACAGCTGCCTGAGCCTCCAGCTTCAGCTTTGGATAAGTGAGGATGGGGGGTCCCGGGCAGGAATTGTAGTCTGTGTTCTGGTCGTGGGTATGGTGGATGAGGTCGGGACATTGGGGTCATGGACTGGGATCCGGTCGGGATGATGGGATCTGGGTCTGGTTCTGGTCGTAGAAAGAACGGACCCAGATGTCGGGATCTAGATCCTGGTTGGGAAGATGGACAAGGGCTTGGGGTCGGAATGGGGCTCCGAGTCTGGGTCCTGACTGTGCCCTACTCGTGGCTAGGTCCAGGCGGGGATCGCTGGCCGGGGGCTGGGTCCTGTAGGTGGGGGCAGCAGATCCCGGGGGATGGTCAGGACCCAAATCTGGGTCCTCCTGGTCGTAGGTGGGGGTAGGGGGTCGTGGATCGCGGGTCGGTGGTCCGGGTCGGGGTAGAGGTCGTGGTCGGGGTTCGGGTCCCGCCGGCCAGGCCGCCCCCCCGCCCGCCCGCCCCCCCGGCCCGGGCCCCACTCACACGCGCGGCAGCTGCAGTGGCGGCGCCCCGCGCCTTTGGAACACGCCGTCCACGAACACGCCATTCTTGCCGAGGCAGCGCAGGTAGAAGTCGCCGCCCGCGTCGGGCCCGGGCTGCGCCGACGGCTCCGGGGCCGCCCCGCCATGGCCGCCGCCGCCCGGGGGCGTGAAGATCTCGAGGTGGCGCCGCGAGATGAAGCTCGAGTGGCCCATGCTCACGTCCACCGAGCCCTGCGACGAGTTGCGCCCGATGGTCACCGAACGCTTCTTCATCAGGTACTCGAACTCGCGGCCCTCGAGGCGCGCCACGGCCCAACCGCCCGGCGGGGACCCGCCGCCCGCGCCCCCGCCGCCCCCGGCGCCGCCGCCCGCGGGAGGCCCGCCCGCGCCCGGGAGCGCCGCGGCCGCCGCCATGGGCCTGCGAGGGCCCGGGCCGCCTTCCGCCGCCGCCACGGAGCTGAGGGCCGAGCGAGGCCGCCGGCCGGCGAGCGACGAGCGGCGGCGAGGGGCGGGACACGCGCGGCGCGCCGCGGGCCGGCGCCGGGCCCGTGACTGACGGCGGCACCCGCCTATAGCTGCGGTGCACGGCAGTGGGGCTACCAGAGGCTGGTCAATGGCGAGGCACGCCGGCCGTGCGTCGGCACGTCGGCCGCGGCGCCCGACGCAGGCGCGGCTTCTGGCGGCCTGGAAAACCTGGTACGGAGCAGGGCGGCCGTGGAGCCGCCGAGCCGACGCACGGCACCGCGCTGAGCGGGGAACCAGGACGGGGCGGGGTAGGGGGCCGGGCCGGGCCGGGGTCAAGGTCGGCGGGGGCAGGGGGCGGGGGCCCGCACACTCCGCACCGGCCCCGTGCTTTGCCGCTGCCGTCACGCGCGCATTCTCAAGCGTGGCCGGAGCCTGCCTCGTGTTAGCAACCGAAATCCACGCGTTTCCACGGTTGTAGTGGCTGTGAGACCCCACCGCGAGTGTCTGCGGGCTGGCGAGGAGGGAGAGGAGAGTGGGGAGAGTCCGTGAAGAGGGTCCACGGGGCAGGGGGAGGGTCCTCCGGGAGAAGAGTGGGGAGGGCCCGCTGGGAGGGTCCAGGGGAGCGTGGGGAGGGGGCGAAGGAAGGGGCGCGGGAGCGCGGGTCAGCGTCCCGACGCCGTGGGACTGGAGTGAGCGGGAAGCTTCGAGGGCCGCAGGCAGGTCGGGCTCCGGTGGCAGAGCCCGGCACTTGGTCTCTGTGTAAACACCCATTGTAAAGAAATGGCAATTGACGTGCCCCTCCGAATGCGACATCTGCCTGTCTCATTTGCCATAGATGTGTTTGCGGTTATAGTACAAACCCCCAGGGGTTAACACTGCTTTGAACCATAAGCGTGGTGTTGAGACGAGAATGTAAGTATTTTTGGCCAGTGAGTTCGTTCGGGTTGTGCGTATAGGAAAACCCGAACGAACTTTTTGGCCAAGCCATAATAAGTGGGGAACCTTTCATTTTCAAACAAAACACAGTCGATCAAAAGAAAGAGCATCCCATCAAGTATAACTGATGTTTTCAAACCAGTTGCCAAAGTGACCAGTGTGTTGTCCCGAGGTCCTGGTGCTCTGGTGGGGGACAACCACCACTCTGCCTGGCATTCGGAAGCTCCCTTGTGATAAAGTAACTGACCGTGTTCAGAGTATGTGCTGTGTGCTGTTGAACTTATGTAAGGCCGCTCACTAGAAACGTTCACTTGCTTTTCACATTTTTTCGACAACAGAGAGTGTCCACCGCATGCAGGGAACCCAGGCCTATAGGTATGAAGAGGGTGAGTTTGTCCCATTGAACTGATGTGTCTCAACAATGTCCCTCCTATGTAGACACAAGGCCCCTTGATGAAACAATGCCAGGCAAGTGGATATGGTAACAACCACACGATTCTGAGAAGGAAACAGGTCACCGACACTGGGATAGTCAGAAAAGGCTCCAGAGAAGACGGGGCTTGTACCGGCCCTTCCATCCATTCCGAGTGCTCAGTAAGCACCCGTTGTATACCAGTCACAGGCCAGGGTTGGACAGAGAGCAGTGAGCAGACCCGGCAGCCACGTCCCATCAGCACATGTGAAAGAAGGGGCCAAAAGGAAGCAGCACACACGATCCATTGAGACAGAGGAAGAGCACCAGGAGATGCTCTCGGGGTTCAGCAGCATCGCTGCTCTTTACATGGAGCAGCTGAAGGCAGAGATGTGGAGGAGACACACCCCACCCAAAGGGCTTACAAACCTTTGTTCTGTCATCCGGGGGTGTGTCCATGCTGGACACAGGTGCAGGAAGAGAGCAAGACCACGGGGCACCTGCCTGGTGGGGCACCTGCCTGCTGGTGCTTACGGAGGACCCACAGTGCACATGTGAACACATATAGGCACAGCCAAGGAGCAGCACATAGAGCAGACTGAGAGGTCTGAGAGGCGGGCAGGAGGGCCAGAGGAGGAGGATACCTCTGACCTGAGGCCTGAAGGACATGAGCCAGGGCCACAGTGACCTCTGGGCAAAGAGCAAGGGCAGTGGCCCAGAGGTAGGAGTACTATATGCTCCGTGTGTCAGGGGCGGGGTCGGGGGACCCTGCATGAGGGTAGAGACAGCCAGAGAGCAATTCAGAGGCTGCTGCTCCATGGGGGCCCTCAGCACCTGAGATGGGAAACCACTGGGCATTTCAAGCAATGAGCAACATGATCCAATTTAACTTTTACAAAGATCAACCTTTCTGCTGTGTGGGACAAAACTGAAAACAGGGAGGCCCATTTGTGTCTCTTACAATGATTCAGGCTACAGAAAAGGGTAGTTGGACTCACGATCCTCAAAGCTTTTTGCATAAGTACCCAACAAACTAGTTTTGTGAACATTTGTAAGCTTACATATTTAAGATAATAGCAAATATTTCCATCATGTTTAAATAGTTGCAATAGATACAATTTCCCAAATATTAGAAATACTGCCTTTTAAAATAAAATCATGGAGACTTCCCTGGTGGTCCAGTGGTTAAGACTCCGTGCTTCTACTGCAGGGGGCACAGGTTCGATCCCTGGTTGGGGAACTAAGATCCCGTAGGCCGCACAGTGCAGCCAAAAAAAATTTTTTTTAATTTTATTTATTTATTTTTGGCTGTGTTGGGTCTTCGTTTCTGTGCGTGGGCTTTCTCTAGTTGTGGCAAGCGAGAGCCACTCTTCATCGCGGTGCGCCGGCCTCTCACTGTCGCGGCCTCTCTTGTGGAGCACAAGCTCCAAACACGCAGGCTCAGTAGTTGTGGCTCACAGGCCTACTTGCTCCGCGGCATGTGGGATCTTCCCAGACCAGGGCTCGAACCTGTGTCCCCTGCACTGGCAGGCAGATTCTCAACCACTGCGCCACCAGGGAAGCCCTCCCAAAATTTTTTAATAAAATAAAACCATGACATCGTTCCTTAAATGTATCAAATGGATCCTGAATGTCACTGTAGTTTGAAACGCACTGTCGTATGTTTTATAAACATATATATAATTCCTTGGTTAACGGTCAGGAGTTGTATTAAATCCTCTTTTCCTAAACTCAAATCCCCCTGCAATTTTAGTTCTAAATACAGTAAGTGTCTATACTTGAACATTATTTATGTATTTATTTATTTATTTATTTATTTATTTATTTATTTATTTTTGGCTGCACTGGGTCTTCGTTGTAGTGCGTGGGCTCTTTGTTGCGGGCTTCTCTCTAGTTGCCACGTGCGGGCTGCTCTCTAGTTGTGGCATGCATGTTTAGTTGCCCCACGGTATGTGGGATCTTAGTTCCCAGACCAGGGATCAAACCCACATCCCCTGCGTTGGAAGGCAGATTCTTAACCACTGGACCACCAGGGAAATCCCTGAACATAATTTATTGATGACCCTATTTTTATGCCTGGAGAGAGAGAGAGATTCATATATACATACATATTTTTAATTTGCAGTTTGCTGTGAATTTGTCTCATGATAAAAATACTTCTCCTGGGGACTTCCCTGGTGGTCCAGTTGTTAAGACTTCGCCTTCCAATGCAGGGGGTGCAGGTTTGATCTCTGGTCAGGGAGCTAAGATCCCACATGCCTCGCAGCCAAAAAACCAAAACATAGAACAGAAACAATATTGTAACAAATTCAATAAAGACTTTAAAAATGGTCCACGTCAAAAAAAGGTCAAGTTTTGATTAAGACTAAAGAGTTGAATTATATTGGAGATTCGTCTCAATAATGTCTAAGGCTTTTTTTCCCTGACAAGTAGTCCATATATCCAGTGATGAGAATTACTAGAATGAGGCAGGGTACAGAATCGGTATTATCCCTATTTTTTTCATAAATGTATACACATAAGTAAACAGAACTGGGGGAAGTTGTATTAAAGCAACCTAACTCTTCTTTGAACCTCTTCTGTCTGCAGGTCCTACATGAGAGCTGAACAGAGATGGCAGAGGTCATGCAGGACTGGGAGATGTTGAAGCAAAGAGAAGAGATCTTGGTGCAGCCCAAGCAACCAGCTGGGACACCAGAAAGGCCGCACCCTAGAAAACTGAATACAGCTGAAGGGAGGAAGTTTAAACTCAAAGTCACATCACTAGAAATCATCTGAATCAAAACACAGGGAAAGGGACTTCCCTGGTGGCACAGTGGTTAAGAATCTGCCTGCCAGTGCAGGGGACACAGGTTTGAGCCCTGGTCTGGGAAGATCCCACATGCCACGGAGCAACTAAGCCCGTGTGCCACAACTACTGAGCCTACGTGCCATAACTACTGAAGCCCGCGTGCCTAGAGCCCGTGCTCTACAATAAGAGAAGCCACCGCAATGAGAAGCACACGCACCGCAATGAAGAGTAGCCCCTGCTCGGCACAACTGGAGAAAGCCCATGCACAGCAACAAAGACCCAACACAGCCAAAAATAAATAAACTTATTTTAAAAATGAAAATAAGGAAAAAAGATAACAGAAAAGAGTATTAGAGACCCATGACAAGATCAGAAAGGTCTAATGTACATGAAATTGGACTCTCAAAAGGAAGGAAAAAGAAATGGAACAGAAAAAAATTCTTTTTTTAAAATTTATTTTTGGCTGCATTGGGTCTTCGTTGTTGCACACAGGCTTTCTCTAGTTGCACCAAGTGGGGGCTACTCTTCGTTGCAGTGTGCGGGCTCCTCCTGCAGTGGCTTCTCTTGTTGCAAAGCATGGGCTCTTGGCATGCGGACTCAGTAGTTGTGGCTCGTGGGCTTAGTTGCTCCATGGCATGTGGGATCTTCCCGGACCAGGGCTCGAACCCACGTCCCCTGCATTGGCAGGCGGATTCTTAACCACTGCGCCACCAGGGGAGCTCCCAGAAGAAATTTTTAAAGAGAGAATGTGTACAGATTTTACAAATTGGTGAGAATATACCAACCCACAGATCCAAAAAGTTTAGCAAAAATAATATATAAAATATATATTAACATACATAATATATATGCCAAAAATACCATAGAGGAGATGAAACAAAATTTTTAAAGTACATGAATAATTTAGTAGAAGGCAAAAAAGAAGGAATAAAGGGCAGATGGGACAAATACACAACAGCAAGGTGGCGGCTTTAAACCCAACCATGTCAATCATTACATTAAATGTAAATGTAGGGCTTCCCTGGTGGCGCAGTGGTTGAGAGTCCGCCTGCCGATGCGGGGGACGCGGGTTCGTGCCCCGGTCCGGGAGGATCCCACATGCCGCGGAGCGGCTGGGCCCGTGAGCCATGGCCGCTGAGCCTGCGCGTGCAGAGCCTGTGCTCCGCGACGGGAGAGGCCACAGCAGTGAGAGGCCCGCGTACCGCAAAAAAAAAAAAAAAAAAAATGTAAATGTATAGAAAACTACAATTAGAAGTCGGAGACTTTAGAATTCCCTGGCAGCCCAGTGGTTAGGACTCGGTGCTTTCACTGCTGTGGCCCCAGGTTCAGTCCCTGGTTGGGGAACTAAGATCCGGCAAGTCGAGCAGTGCAGCCAAAAAAGAAGTCGGAGAATTTAGACTAAAGGGGAAAAAAAAAACCCACCTAACGTAAATGAGTTTACAAAATCCTGAGCAGATATAATAACATAACTGCCTAATGTTCAAAGCAAAAATTGACAGAACCAAAAGGAAAAATAACCCACTAATAGAGTTGGAGATTTCAACACGTTGCCATGTAAATAATGGAACAAGCAGGCAAAAAAGTCAGTCAGGATATAGATTTAAATACTTATTAACTAACTCAGCCAGTTACACTCCATAAAAATGATTATAAACCCTGACTATCAAAACTCTGCAGTGGCCCAGCCACATTGTGTGCCAGCAGAGTAAGAAGGAAGAAGGCACTGGGGAGAAGTCTCAGATTTCCACCCGGGTCTTTCCACTAACTGATGAGTGGTGTGGCCTGGCCCCACCGTCTGGTCCACATTCTCAGTTTCCTCACCTGCAAGGTGAGCCACAGCATGGCCTGCTCTCAGAAGCCTCTTCCAGCTCTAACCCTCCATTCTGAGGAAGCTCTAGGGGCTACCCCAGGATGCTACCCCACTTGAGAACCCTCTTTCTAGAATAAAACGAGATTCAAACAAGGCCTGACACCGCCAGTGTTTATGTTGGGGCTGTCCTGATGGAACCTGCTATCAAAATTGTGATTCAGTTAACAAACTCTTGTGCAGCATTCTCTGCATGCCAGGTACTGCTCTAAGGACTCTGCAGATACTGGCTCAGGCCATCCTCACGATACACCTCTAGTTGATAGATGCTCTGACTGCCCACATATTACTCCTCGGAGGCACAGAGAGGTTGACTAACTTGCCCATGTCAGCACACTAGTCTGTTCTTTATCACTTCACTGGAGAAGCAAAAACAAGGCTTCCTGTGTGCCCCTCACAATAAAGAGGGTGAATATTGATGATATAATAATCATGAATTTTGATACTCTTAAGAAACAAAAATTCACAGTAAACTCCAGCACTGCAACTGGTGTCATTTAACAAAATAATATGAACAACTTGTGATGAGAAGTCCTGTGATCTTGAGAACGTAACACCAGGTTTCATAACTTTTCCTAGTAAAAAACCTTCAGAAGTTCACGGTTAGACACCAGATGGAAGCCAGACCCAACAGTCTGTGTTTCCTCCCTGTCCAGCTCCTGCCCAACTTTCCCCATTTCTTCCCACTGCACCCAGGTGGCATGGAGGACCTGTGCCCACCAGCCCTTCAGCTCGACCTGTGCCCAACTCTACCCTGACCACCACCTGCCCGTTGATCCTGCATTCCACCTTTGCTCATCAGCTGCCTGCACTCAGCACTCTCCTCCCACCTATCCAATTCCCTCTCCCTGCACAAAGTATTCCAGTGGTGCAGCAACTCTGCTAGGCTCTCCAGGGCCCCGGACTTCCTAATTGGTGTGTTCTGTGACACTAGTAACATACTGCCTACCTTGCATTGTTACTTACTTTCCATACTGTTACTTTTCACTAGTGTGTGGTGTATGTCTTGTCTCCCTGACTCTATTACTGCAAACTTTGAGCTGCCACTCCCAGTGACAGGCATTCAGTGCACAGCTGCCTCAGGAAATCATGCAGCTCTATCCATCTGACTGGGCTGCCAGGTGCTGTTTTCAACTCTGTCCTTGGCTGTGGGTACCCTATCCATTGTGACAAGATGGAAGCAGCACTTTGAATTGCATGGAAAAAAATGTACATTTCTGGTTCTCTTTACAGAAAACACAGTTACCACGGAATAAATAAGTCATAGTATCATAAACTTTTTGCTACCCAGGATTCTGAGACGAATGAAATGTTCCATTTGATCACACATCCTCGGCTCTGAGGCAGGAATATGGCTGTTCCTATGTTCCTACCTCAGCATCATAGAGCTGGCAGGTAGTAGGTATTTCATATATTTGTCAAACCATGGAGCTGAATTGAGGCCCACTTGATAAAGAAATCCAAATTTATCATATGATGATATCACTTATATGCAAAATCTAAAATATGACACAAATGAACTTATCTACGAAACAAACAGTCACAGACATAGAGAACAGACTTGTTGCCCACGGGGAGGGAGGAGTGGGGAAGGAAGGGTTGGAAGTTTGAGGTCAGCAGATGCAAACTATTATATATATAATGGGTAAACAACAAGGTCCTACTGTATAGCACGGGGAACTATATTCAATGTCCTGTGATAAACCATAATGGAAAAGAATAGGAAAAAGAATGTATATATGTATAACTGAATCACTTTGCTGTACAGCAGAAATTAACACAACATTGTAAACTATACTTCAATAAAATAAATTTTAAAAAATTTGTCATATGACTGTGAAGTTTCAAATAATTGTGATACAGTCACAACAACCTGACATCAAAACTTTACTGACGTGACTTTTCTTGACAGTTCAAGAGGCATTTCATGATTTCACGGTGCCCATGATCATAATTACAAATACCATTTTTTCACTGGCATGCTATATGTGGAAAAGCACCTGCCAACGTGGAGTTCATCCTGATTGGTTTAGTTAACTATATTGGTATAGATCATTAAACAAAAGTAATGTATTCTTGAATACTGATTTGCTAAGTTGGTTATATGGCTCAATTAATCTATAGAGTCAATATCATCCCAATCAAATCCCCAGCTAGCTTGCTTGTAGGAATTTACAAGCTGATTCTAATATTCATATGGCAGTGCAAAGGATCAAAATGATCTTGAAAAAGAAGAACTAAGTTTGAAGGATTTACAGCTATATTAATATAAATTAAAATAAAGCTGTAATAACCAAGTGAATGTAAGATGGCTTCTCTAATTCAGCCTTTAACAAAAAGCTAATAAAATACAGTATAGCTACAGTAATCGAGTTAACATAAAACTATACTAATTAAAGTTGTGTGGTACTGCTGTAAGAGTAGACGAATCAGTGGAACACAATAAAAAGTCCAGAAATAAACCTCCACGTATAGAATCAATTGATTTTCAACAGAGGTGCCGAAGTTACTCAGTAGGGAAAGGGCAGTGTGACATACTAAATATATACCTGGCCTGTGCCCCTGGTTCCTGACACAGAGCTCCTAAATCCCTTGGAATTTCCTGGGTGATAGGAGCATCTTTTGTTCTAATGAGGCAACTCTGGGTGGGCTCCTGGATGGGGGCTGGTCACCGGAAAGACCGAGCCAGGGTTAGAAGTGGAAGTTTTAGCCCCACCCTCATCCTCTGGGAGAGGGGCTTGAGATTGAGTTAATAATTACTGATGACTATATGATGAAACTTCCATAAAAGTTTCTAAACTATGGGGTTCAGCGAGCTCCCAGGTTAGTGAACACATGCATGTGCCAGGAGGGTGGTACCTCAACCCCACACAGGCAGAAGCTCCATTTAAGACACTTCTGGAACTCTCATACATTGTTTACGGTAAGAACATACAATGATGCAGCCACTTTGAAAAATGGTCTGACAGTTCCTCAAAAGGTTAAACATAGACCCTGCAATTTTTTTTTTTTTTTTTTTTGGCGGTATGCAGGCCTCTCACCATTGTGGCCTCTCCCGTTGTGGAGCACAGGCTCCGGACGCACAGGCTCAGCGGCCATGGCTCACGGGCCCAGCCGCTCCACGGCACACGGGATCCTCCCAGACTGGGGAACGAACCCGTGTCCCCTGCATCGGCAGGCGGACTCCCAACCACTGCGCCACCAGGGAAGCCCCGACCCTGCAATTCTACTTCTAGACATATACCCAAGAGAAATGAAAAAGTATGCCCATACAGAAAACTGTACATGAATGTTCATAACAGAATTATTCATAATGGCCAAAAAGTCGAAACAACTAAAATGTCCATCAACTGAAAAATGGACAAATAAAGTGTGGTATATGGGGACTTCCCTGGTGGTGCAGTGAGTAAGAATCCGCCTGCCAATGCAGGTGACACAGGTTCGAGCCCTGGTCCGGGAAGATCCCACATGCCGCGGAGCACCTAAACCTGTGTGCCACAACTACTGAGCCTGCCCTCCAGAGCCCAAGAACCACAACTACTGAGACTGCGCACCACAACTACTGAAGCCCGCATGCGTAGAGCACGTGCTCCACAACAAGAGAAGCCACCGCAATGAGAAGCCTGCACACCTCAACGAAGAGTAGCCCCTGCTCACCACAACTAGAGAAAGCCCGGGAAAAAATTTTTTTAAAAATTTTTAAAATGTGGTGTATCTACGCAACAGGGAGGAGATATGGGGATATACGTATATGTATAGCTGATTCACTTTGTTATAAAGCAGAACTAACACACCACTGTAGAGCAATTATACTCCAATAAAGATGTTAAAAAGAAAAAAAAAGTGGTGTATCTAGACAATGCAGAATTACTTGAAACCAAAAATTTAAACAGTAATACATGCTACAACATGGATAAACTTTGAAAACATTATGCTAAGTAAAAGAAGCCAGTCACAAAAGACCTCATATTATATGGTTTAGGAAGTCTACTCAATAAACAATGCAGGAATAACTGGATATCTGAATAATCATAACAATGACAAATGAGAACTCTGACCCGTATCTTATACCATACAGAAGAATTAATTTGAGATGGATCATAGAGCTGTATGTAAAAGCTGAAACTATCAAGCTTCCAAAAAGAAAACATAGGAAACTATCCTTGTCTTTTGGGCCCCAGCACCCCAAACATGAAAACCATAAAAGGAAAAGAATTGTTTAAATTAGAGTTATGAAAAAATAAATAGGCAAGAGGCTCGAACAGCTACTTCACAAGAGAAGATATATGAATGATCAATATACACATGGAGAGATGTTTGGCATCACTAGGCATCAGGGAAATGCAGATTAAAACCACAAGGTACAGGAAGAATGACTAAAATTAGTAAGACTGACCTTTCTAAGTGCAGACAATGATGTGAAGCAACAAGAACTCTCGTACGCTGTCGGTGGGAATATAAAGTTGGTACCACCACTGTGCAAGAAAGCCTGGCAGCTTCTTACATAAAGTCTCACACCCACACACCCACACACACCCCTACCGCGTACATGTAGATGCAACCATTGCACTCCTAGGTACTTACCCAAGAGAAAAGAAAGCAGATGCCTGCAAAATTGCTTGTCCAAGAAGGTTCATGGCAGCTTTATTCGTAATAACCAAAAGCTGAAACAACCGAGTGTCTTCAGCAGGCAAGTGAGAAACAGATGGACAGGATGGGTGCAGCGGGGCAGGGGCACCTCCCCGGATTCTGGGAGCTGGTGCAGGCTCTCCCAGGCACACCCTTTGGTGCCTCCTCATATAAGCATTTTGTGGAAAGTGTTTTGAGTTTCCACAAAAAGGTCATTCGAATAGAGCAAAGTTGGAATTGTGGTGTCTTCAGACTTGGAGGTTCCAGGTGTAGGAATTTACAAGTTACCAGCACAGCTGTGCTAGGTTGATTCCTGCAGGGTTCAAAACAGAAATCTACACAGCACTGTAATGTACATCAGTGGCAGCTAGCTGCATATTTACTAGGACATCCACACATTAAAGAAATGAAGAGGTGCCAAGACTTCCCTGCTGGCGCAGTGGTTAAGAATCTGCCTGCCAATGCAGGGGACACCCAGGAAGATCCCACATGCCTTGGGGCAACTAAGCCTGTGCTCCACAACTACTGAAGCCGCGTGCCTAGAGCCCGTGCTCCACAACCACACAAGAGAAGCCACCACAATAAGACCGCACACCGCACTGAAGAGTAGCCCCTGCTCTACACAACTAGAGAAGAGTAGCCCCCACTCTATGCAACTAGAGAAAGCCCGTGCAGCAATGAAGACCCAACGCAGCCACAAATAAATAAATAAATAAATAAATAATTTTTAAAAAAAGAAATGAGGGCTTCCCTGTTGCGCAGTGGTTAAGAATCCACCTGCCAATGCAGGGGACACGGGGTTGAGCCCTGGTCCAGGAAGATCCCACATGTCGCGGAGCAACTAAGCCCGTGCGCCACAACTACTGAGCCTGCGCTCTAGAGCCCGTGAGCCACAACTACTGAGCCCATGAGCTGCGACTACTGAAGCCCACGCGGCTAGAGCCGGGGATCTGCAACAAGAGAAGCCACTGCAATGAGGAGCCTGTGCGCCGCAATGAAGAGTATCCCCCGCTCACCCCAACTAGAGAAAGCCCGCATATAGCAACGAAGACCCAAAGCAGCCAAAAATAAATAAATTAATTAAAATAATTAATTTTAAAAATTAAAGAAATGAAGGGGTGCCAAAATAAATAAATAGCATATATATATTTTATTTTTTATTTATTTATTTTTTTTTTTGTGATATGTGGGCCTCTCACTGTTGTGACCTCTCCCGTTGCGGAGCACAGGCTCCGGACACGCAGGCTCAGCAGCCATGGCTCACAGGCCCAGCCGCTCCGCGGCATGTGGGATCTTCCCAGACGGGGGCACGAACCCGTGTTCCCTGCATCGGCAGGCAGACTCTCAACCACTGCGCCACCATGGAAGCCCCATATATATATTTTAAAAGGAATTCCCTCGTGGTCCAGTGGGTAAGACTCCGCGCTCCCAACAGGGGGCCCGGGTTCGATCCCTGGTCCAGGAACTAGACCCCACATGCTGCAACTAAGACCTGGTGCAGCATGCATAAATGAATGAATGAATAAATAAATAAATAAATAGTTTTTTAAAAAAGGAAATGAAGGGGTGAATCTGCCCAGGTGTGGTAATGGGGATGTGGTGTATGCCCCATGGTCAGGGCCTGTTCACCAGGAAAGGCCCAGAACAACACTCTCCCAGCTGCTCATATGAGCTACTCCCACTTCTTAGGAATCTGCCCTTTTCCATAATAAGAAACAATAATAAGCATGTCTCACTTTTGTAATTGCAATTTAAAATTACATTTTAATTAAGGTTGGAAAACATAATTAGATCACTTAAAAGTTAAAAATTGGTAAAATGTTTTAAACCGTCTGATTTTTGGAAAGAGTGAGTTTTATAGGTGAATAATACACACATTCCTAGTTGAATTTCATTCTAAAAAAATGAGAGCTTCAGGGACTTCCCTGGTGGTCCAGTGGTTAAGAATCTGCCTTCCGATGCAGGGGACGTGGGTTCGATCCTTAGTCAGAGAACTAAGATTCCACATGCTGCAGGACAACTAAGTCTTCACGCTGCAACAAAGATCCCACGTGCCACAGCTAAGACCTGACCCAGCCAAATAAATAAAATAAAATTTTTAAAAAATGAGAGCTTCAGCGATAAATCTTATAATACCAATTTTAAAAAGAAAATACTGAGAATACCCTTAAATTTGCTGATATTAACTGGACCTGAAAGTGTGTTTCTAATCCTCCTCCACCAAAATCTCTTCTCCAAAGACCTCCCTTTGGAGCTCTGGAAAGAGAGGCAGGCGTGTTCTCACTCTCTGTACACCTGGGGGCAGGAAGGGGGTCCTTGGGTGTGTCCCTACATAGTTCTTCACACGTCACAGGAGCCATTACATATGTGGCTATGTGTACAGTAAGTCCCCTAAATACAAACCTTCAAGTTGCAAACTTTCAAAGATTCCAAAGTGCATTCCACCAATGTGAGCGAAATTGCAGCTTGCTCTCCATCTCCTATTGCTGATGATCCTTCAGCTCTACCATCTCCCACCTCCTCTCCCTCCTCCAGTCAGTAACTCTTCTTGCCTGTTCACTCAATGCCAGCCCCTGTATGCCAGCTGTTCTATTGTACTGTAAGATTTAAAATGTTTTATTTTTTGTGTTTTACTTTTATGTATTACTTGTGTGAAAAGTATTATCAACCTCTTACAGTACAGTACTACATAGCTAATTGTGTTAGCTGGGTACCTAGGCTAACCTGTTGGACTTATGAACAAACTGGACTTACGAACGTGCTCTTGGAATGGAACTCATTCGTACGTAGGGAATTTACTGTACTTACCTCCTGGGTTAAGGCAATGCTCCCAGAAAGGCAGCCCTCAGAATGTGCCCTGGGGCAGGGGGGCCCTGCTCGAGCTGTCTTGTGTGCCTCTGTGCTCTAGGCCACATTTTTAAAAAAGATTTATTGTTTATTTATTTTTGGCTGCGTCGGGTCTTAGTTGTGGCACTCAGGATCTTCGTTTAGGCGTGCAGGCTCTTTGTTGTGGTGTGCAAGCTTCTCTCTAGTTGTGGTGTCCAGGTTTTTCTCTAGTTTAGTTGTGGTGCACAGGCTCCAGGGTGCATGGGCTTTGTAGCTTGTGGCACACGGGCTCTAGTTGAGGAATGACAGCTCAGTAGTTGTGGCACGTGGGCTTAGTTGCCCTGCAGCATGTGGGATCTTAGTTCTCTGACCAAGGATCGAACTCACGTCCCCTGCATTGGAAGGCAGATTCTTTACCACTGGACCACAGGCCACATTTACCTAAGTTTGAGAAGAACACCAGGGATGGCCTGGGAGCGGGGGATGAAGGTGTGAGGCGTGTGCCCCTTGTACTGACTGGTGTCCCATGGTCAGCCACATGCAGACCCATCTTCAGTTGCCCTTGGCATCGCCATCCAGCCAAGTCTCCTCCAGGTGACCTTTCTGGATCTCTGTGCTGAGGTCAGTGTCCCCCAAAGCCCACATGGAAAACACGCAAAACACAGACAGTAGGACAGACAAGGATTCAACAGCTAAAGGCTATTTCTGAATAGAGGAACTTCTATCACCTCGACTCAGGGCCCCCAGCCTCAGCCCCACCCAACCCGGGCTGTGGCTTCTCAGAATTTGTCTGGGCACCTCTGGTCCTCCCATCTCCTGAGCTCTAAACCTCCAGCCTAACTTTGACTCATGGGCTACTCATCACCCATTCATGCATTCACTCTTTCATTCATTCATTCACTAGCTTGTCCACTCATCAAACATTTCCTATTTCCAGCTTCATGCTGGGCCCAGTGCTGGATGCCCAGGCCCACAGGGAGCAAAGGGGACCTGGGCCCTACCTTCATCGGGACAGGGAGGGGAGGCAGCCTTGATTCAGCACTCCTCACCTGGACCAGCAGCCCACATTCCCTCACACATGGCCAGCCCCCTTCCCCGGGTCCCCCTCCCCTCACATGCTCACCTAGCCACCCAAATGCAAGACCCGGGTCCCATGGCACCTCCATCGGCCGCCCCGGCCACCTGCCATGCAGTGAGAACTGCTCCTCCCTCAAAGCCGCCTGGTACCCACCTGGTTCCCAGCTTGCAGTCTGGGACAGTCATTGCGTACATGTTATCCCAACAGGACTCTGAGTCTGGAATTGGAGCTCCTGATTAGGCTTGGCACTGGTCTGATGCAGAGTAAGTTTGGGAAAGTGACCTAATAAGTGAATGATTATTCCAATCAGTTACTGTCCATTGGCCCATGCAGAAAACTTCTCTGAGCTTATGTGAAGCACAGAGGACCAAGACGAAAACCTTGCCTCATCCTGCTGGCCCTGGGTTAGGGATGAGAAATAGAGAGGAAGCAGGCAGTCAGAACATGAGCATGGAAGCTGAGGCAACTATCTTGTAGATAATTCTGATGGTAAACATCAAAGCTAAACATGTCCATTCAACATCGGTGCAGAGCTACATCTGTAGGAGACACTGTGCTTCATTTAGGAAATAAAAAGATGAGAAGACAGGGATCTTGCCTCTAACAAATCAAATACCACAATTTTTAAAAGTGGGCAAAGAGGATTTCTCATGTTGGAGAGTGAGTTACAGAGAAGCAAGGAAAGGCTGGAGGAAACCATGTGGTTCTGGACTAGAGCTGGAAACGTCAGTATGAACTCATTTCAACCTTCATATGACACAGCAAAAGGGCCTGAAGAAATGTGTTTTCCTATGATAGAACTGCTTCACACATTCACCTGTAAATCACTGTATGTGGTGTACAGTTATTTTATTTCATAGTCATGGAGCTCAGTACACGTAGGGGCAATAAAAAATGCATTTGAGTTGCACTTGTACTTGCCTTAAATTCAGATTAACTTTTATACTTTTTTTTTTTTTTTTTTTTTTTGCGATATGTGGGCCTCTCACTGCTGTGGCCTCTCCCGTTGCGGAGCACAGGCTCCGGACGCGCAGGCTCAGCGGCCATCGCTCACGGGCCTAGCCGCTCCGCGGCATGTGGGATCTTCCCGGACCGGGGCACGAACCCGTGTCCCCTGCATCTGCAGGCGGACTCAATAACTGCACCACCAGGGAAGCCCAACTTTTATACTTTTAAAGAATTACTGATTATATCAAAATTCAAACAGAAGGAAGTATTTTACTGGAAGGGAGGGGGAAAAGAAGAAAAAAAACAAAAGAAAAAGTCTGGTAGAAACTTCAAAATATCAAAACAAATGTAACACAATGGAAACTAAAAACGGTAATGGTCAAAATAATGAAGGGAAAGAATCATGATAGCTAAGTAAATATGGGTAATGAAAATGACAACACAGAGATGAAAGGTATTATGAGAGTCAGAACACTCCTAAACAGGAAGCAAAAACCAACCAAACAAACAAACAAAAAACAGAAGAAAAAAAAGCAGAAGGAAGATGATGGTAACAGAAAGGAAAACCACAACCAGTCCGCTCAGCAGGACACACCAGGTGGCCCCACCCACTGATTTTTTACTTCATTGATTACTTCACTAAACCTGTTAGAATGAACACTAATTCCCCCAACCCTGTTTAATGAAAAATTCATTCGTTCAAAATTATGATTCCATTTACAAAGAATCAAGGTACAACGGACAAAAGAGATGCTTCTTAAAACATTTGAAAGTTACTTTTTAACAGGAAAACTGCTGCAGGATATTGACTAGCCTATTCCAAGGCTAAACATTGCCTGTATTGTTTTGCTTGTGTAGTTTTCAACAAGATAGACATCACTTACATCAGACATTCACATCAGTAGATGTCTTTAGAACTGTCAAAAATCATGAAGACTGCACAAAGCACAAGAACATGTTTACTTGGGCCACACACAAATCACATAAAAACAGAGCAGGCTCCTTCTGTAAGGAGGTCGGAAACACACAGAACATATGCGATCCAATTAGTGAAGATGAGAAAAGCAAACGTGGAAAGTGTTTTCCATTTTTTCCTGGTCTGACATGAAATACATGACACAAAGCTCCTAACAAGTCACTGTGAGGCCACCACGGATTAGAGGTGGGTCCCTGCCTCCAGACATATAGGATAGGTTTGGCCAAGTCTGATGGCAACCCTAAAAGAGTATGTAACATCATCAAAAGAATGCAACTCTGGACAATCTTTTCTAAACTATTAATAATAAAAAGCAAAATCTGATTAACCCTGCTAAAGAAAAGACTGAATTATCTATTTACCATATATAAACAGTATTACCAAATCATTCCCATATGAAGGAGTAATTAAGGTCTGCATTTAAAAACTTAGAAAAAATTGAGACTTCCCTGGTGGTCCATTGGTTAAGACTCCACGCTCCCAATGCAGGGGGCCCGGGTTCCATCCCTGGTCAAGGAACTAGACCCCGCATGCTGCAACTAAAAGAAAAAAAAATTAGAAAAAAAATATGAGGTGTGTTAGGCAGTTAACTAGTGAAATGTTTTATTTAAAAATTTGTTTAATTAATTAATTAATTAATTTTATTTTGGCTGTGTTGGGTCTTCATCACTGCGCGTGGGCTTTCTCTAGTTGCGGCGGGCAGAGCCTTCTCTTCGTTGCGGTGCACGGGCTTCTCATTGCAGTGGCTTCTCTTGTTGCAGAGCACGGGCTCTAGGCGTTTAGGCTTCAGTAGTTGTGGCCCGCAGGCTCAGTAGCTGTGACTCACAGGCTCTAGAGCTCAGGCTCAGTAGTTGTGGCGCACAGGCTTAGGTGCTCCGCAGCATGTGGGATCTTCCCCAAGCAGGGCTCGAACACGTGTCCCCTGCCTTGGCGGGTGGATTCTTAACCACCACGCCACCAAGGTAGTCCTAGTGAAATGTTTTAACTGTTTCAAGTTTGTGATATTAATCAGCTGTGTATAATTTGCAGTTTGTTGTGGTTATTCTTCTCAACATTCACCTTGGTATCTAATTCCGTATTCTTCTTAAAAAGGGAGCTCCAAACTGCACAAGCTGGAGACCCCACCCATCCTGCGCCTTGCGTGCAGCAGGGCACCTGGGGCCCGACCGGGAGCGCTCAGCGTCTGCACGGCAGGGGCATCAATCAGCGCGGCCACACGGAGGGGGCAGGCCCGGAATTCGCCCTGTCCCCAGCGCGGCCACCAGGGCCCCCGACCCACGCCACTACATGCGAAACGTACGCACCCGCTAGGGGTAGGCAGCAGCGCCGCCTCCCAACGCGGACTTACGCAGGGCACGTAACTGCCCTCCCACGTGATCGCGCCCACGTGACCTCCGACGCCGTGCAAAGGGAGGAACCCAGTTCCGCCGAGACCTGGCGAGGTCCAGGCTAAGCCTGAGGCCGTGTGGTCGCCGTCCGCCGCCTCCTTCGGCGACGAGTGGAGCGGGTGCCACGCTTGGCAGGGGGCCTGGGGCCCCGAGTTCGACGGGGCTTCAGGCGGAAAGCGGGGCGGCCTCCTCCCGAGCAGTTGGGCACAATTGTCAGCGGGAACGGAGCGCTCCTTCGCTTTGGTCCTGCGCTCTCAGAAACAGAGAATGAACTGATGGTTACCAGCGGGGAAGGGTGGTGGGGAGGGATAGTTAGGGAGTTGGGGACTGACATGTACACACTGCTGTGTTTAAAACGGATAACCAACAAGGACCTACTGTATAGCACAGGGAACTCTGCTCAATATTATGTAACAACCTAAATAGGAAAAGAATTTGAAAAATTATACATACATGTATATGTATAACAATCACTTTGCTGTACACCTGAAACTATCACAACATTGTTAATCAACTATACTCCAATATAAAATAAAAAGTTAAAAAAAAGAGAGAAATAGTTCCATGTCCTTTGAATGTCCTGGTGCTCATAGTCTGGCCATAGAACTCCAGCAGTTTCAGTCTCTGTGTTTCTTTTTCCTGATGATTCTGTTGGCTTGAGAGAGGAGACACCCTACTATCTGCAACGGCAAGTTCCATGGACACTTTTTCCATGAAAAGGTTCAGCACAAATTCAGCGATTTTTCCCCCAAAGGATTTATTTCCAGAATGTTCTTGGGGGAATAGTTTCTACCTCTTTGAAATGCAAAGTTATTTTTAATTTTTCCTTCAAATTATAAGGCTGAACAGCAAGATTTCATAACACTTTAATTTTAAGCAGTTTTGTATGGAAAAAACAGCTTCCTTGGCCATGGGGAAGAAGCAGGTCAAGAGAAGAAGCCGAATTAAAAGAATAGTTTATTGATAATTGGGACAAATTAGGAGTCTTTTTCAAATGATGGGGAGAAACGTTGCTTTTGTTCTTTTCCGAAATCCAACCAGCATCGCTGCAATACAGAACCTGCCACCATTGTCCAAAGACACTCTGGGCTGAAGGTTGTGTTTCTTGACTTTTTTTAAACAGCAGAAAAGGATGTGAATTCAGAGATTTCTCTGGGTAAGAAGTTGAGGGAGAGAGAGCAAAAATCCACTTTATTCTTAAAAGGGCACTTGCAGGAGACGCCCTCCCCCCTGCCTTTTCTTTTGTCTTCTGGGCTGTACCCCAGGGAGCCTGTAGGGCTTCTTACAGGCAGGCTCAGAGGGAGGGCCATTACAGCAGAGTGGCGCAACAGGAGCATGCTGGGCCCATAACCCAGAGGTCGATGGATCGAGACCATCCTCTGCTATGAGCTTACATTTTGCCTGCTATATCTGGCTTTTGGGTCCCCAGCTGTGGGGCAAGGTCGGCCTGTGGACCCTGGTGTCTAGGGCTGGCAGCTAGTTCTATGATGTTAACAGTTAGCACTCTGGACTCTGAGTCCAGCGATCTGAGTCGAAATCTCAGTGGGACCTGTGAACCCCTTTTGACCCTTCCCAGGGGCACTTGGGCCAAGGGTGGCCAGCAAAGGGGCACAGTGGCATATGGTTCTAAGGTGTAATGGTTAGCTCTCTGGACTTTGAATCCAGAGATTCAAGTTCAAATCTCGGTAGAATCTGCTTTGCCTGTGACCATTTTGTCTCCCTCTCTTGTGTCCCGAGCAGTGGGACACAGGGACATAGTCTGGCACAGGATAGGTGGTAACTCTGAGACCCTGGCAGGCCACCTGATCACCAATGTTCCCCTCCCCCCCATCCCAGAGGGAGCCACGTTAGGGATTTCCTGATCTCTTTGTTCTTTTTAATGTCCTTCCTCCCATCCTGTCCCCCAGTTTGGCTTTAAAAAAAGGAGACTAGGGGAATTCCCTGGCGGTCCAGTGGCTGGGACTCCAAGCTTTCACTGGCGAGAGCCCTGGTTTGATTCCTTGGTCAGGGAACTAGGATCCCACAAGCCGCACAGGGCAGACAAAAAAAATTAAAATAAAAAATAAAATAAAAAAAGGAGACCAAAGGGGCTCATACTCTAGTTCTGAGATGTCCCATCATGCACATTTTACCTCTAGAATCCCATGTCAGGACAATTACTTAATCTTCTCCACCGACGAGCTTTCAGTGCAGACTGTTTACTCTTCATACAAATGCAGAAAAGGGTTCATTCAGGTACTGCCCATTGGGCCCCTGGGCGGCTACTGTCATAGGAAAGGCTCTTGAGAGTGACACTGCCCACAAGTGCACCTGCTCTTCTCATTGATACCAATACTTCATAGGTCGTGTGCCCAAGTATATGCTTATGTGTGTATGTATATATATGTATATGTGCTTATATGCTTACATGTGCATGTCTGTGCACACATGTATATGTGCATGTGCACGCACATATGCCTGTGTATGTCTGTGCACACATATATGTACACACATCCGTGTATATGTGTACACACGCATGTGTATGCATAAATACACGTGTGCATGTGTATATGCATACACACATACCTGTATGTATGTGTACCTGCATATGTCCGTGTATGTGTATGCATGGGTATGTGCACATGTATGTATGTATATGTGCATAGTTATGCACGTGTATATATGCACACACGTGCATGTACACACATACATGTGTGCACACATGCATGTATGTGTATGTGCAATTTGATTTCAATTTAAAAATCGGACTTCCGTTTTGGTACCTGCTCTCCTTGTCTTTAAAACGTACGGCTTGAAAATAATTACCTTTCACTCAGAGAACATTGTGCCTAAAAGTTTTCATGAAGCTTGTAAGACAAGTCTATATAAATCTAATTTAAAAGGAAGTCTTTACAAGGAGATGGTAAGAAAAAGTTTTTCCTTGAAGAAATCTAGGCTTCTGGCAGCTTCAATGCAGCCTTAGAAATGCTAGTGCTTTATGTCTCACACAATTCACTACTTGCATGACTCACTGAGTGCAACTAGCCTTCCCTCTGAGAACGCTGTGCTTGAGTTCTTTCATCAAGCTCTTGGAAACATCCATGTAAAACTAACGTGGAACACTTTTTACAGGGACACGGAAAAGAAGACACTTTTTCTCAGTTAAAAAGCCGGGCTTTTCACAGCTTCAGTGTAGCCTTAGAAAGACTAGTGCCAGGGGTCTCTTATCCAGTACACTACATCTATGACTCAAAAAACTAAAAAAAAAACCCCAGAACACATGGCTTATCCTTATTCAGAAAGTCCAGGGGCCAGTCTCTGTCCAAACATGAGACTGTGCTCTCTGCTTCCCAGAACATCAGAGTTGAGGGTTCATTTGCTTTAGATGAATGCTATGTCTGCTGTTGCTGATCAGGAGCAAGGCCAACGCCTGTGTGGAAGGAGGTGGCATCTAAGTACCAAGGTTGGGCCCAAGGTGGGAGCTCACATTTGGTGGCCAGGTGCCTCAGGCAAATGAGCTGCCTGCCTGAGCTGCAGTCCCCTCACCAGGTGAGACACTCCTCACCTGCGTCTGATTGGACTGTGTGAAGACCTGAGGTCTCACTGCAGGCGGTGTGTCCAGAAGCTTCTGTTGCTCAGCTTTGGGCCAGCAGGTGAGGCCACGGAACACCTTTAAGTCAGTGGCAGAACTTAAGAGCCTATTAACAGGCAGTGCCCTTGCCTCACACCCTAGGCCAGCATCAAACTGATGTGTGGGCAGTGCATGAACTCCAATCCTTACTCCAGCAAAGCTGAGGAGGAAGCACCAGTATCTACACTGGCTGGAACTGGACCAAGCTGACAAGCCTGAAGGAAATGGAATTGAGAAATCTGGGCTCAGATATGGTCCAGAGCAAGGGCACTAGAGACCAGCTATTCAACAGGATGACCGACATTCACACACCTACAGGACATGATCACGGTCCACTGGAGGTGTCAGTGGCACCAGGACTCAGACAACAGCACTCCCGCAGGGCAGCTGCTGGGAGTGACACGAATCTGGACCTATTCTGTTCCCCTCATGCCAGGATAGCACTGCTCACTAGCAGACACCCCCTGCCCGAGATCGTGGCACCACCCCTCACCGTGACTGCTCTTATCACTTGAGTTATACTGAAGGAAAACCAATCCTCATTCCACTTTCCTCTCATGCAGCTGTAACCAAAGGTCAGCTGCAGGTAGGACCTGACGCCGCATGTGCTAACGAACGCCCCACCCCCACCCCACCCCCAGCTCCCAGCCTGGGGCCTGGCCCAGGGGTGTTTCTGTTGTAGCTGGAAGAGGTGGCTTTCGAAGCAAGAAGAGCAGCCCCACCCGACTCCTGGCATCCCTGGCCCGAGGAGGGCTTCGGGCAAAGACGCTCCCCTGCTCCAGGCTGGTGCTGGCTCCCACGAGGGAGTTGCCTGGGTGGGGCTGGTGAGGGAGGGCACACGCAGGCCCCTGGCTGGGGTGTCAGCATCTGGTTCACGCACTCTCCACACTCAGACACTCTTCAAGTGTTTATTCCATAATCAGTTACTGTAGAGGATAGAAACCCAATTGTATATAGGTTGAAAGCAAAAAATATACAATTTCACACATTATATCCAGTTGTCAACCCAGATAGGTATACAGGTACAATACAACATAGAGTAGATGAAGGAAATCTAACAGCCCAGGCTTTACAGCACTGAGGGATCCAAGAAGAACGTCACCACCCATGATAACAAAATTCAAGTGCTTTGAACAACGAACTGGAGGCCTATCCACAGACATCTTTGTTTCACAGGATGAACCCCAACATGGAGTTCCATGATTCCATAATTTCCAATTCTTTGCTAGCCCTTTCTGTTTGTGGGTAAACTGCTCTCTTCCACCTTTCTTTAAGGCGAGCTCACGTGAGCACTACATGCCAGGTGGGGGAGTCCTGTCAGGAGCCACGGAGGCTTCACCAAGCCCCGTGGACGAGCCAGGCCCACGGTGTGTGGGTAGGACACCGGGGAGGAGAACGAGGAGAGGCTGGACCATCAGGAAGCTGCCTCATCCAAGTTCAGGGTCAGAAGGGCCGTCACCTGCCTGACCCCACCCAAGGAAGGATGGAGGAGGCTGACTGCTGACCACACAGCCTAGCCTGAGCAGGGCAGCTGCCTCTCCATCCTTCCATCTGTAACACCTGTCACCCTTCGCAGGCCTCCCTCTGCCTCAAGGTGAGTTCACTTAAAGACTGAATGTGAAAGCATGAGTTTGGGACATAAGTTGCCAGAGCCTGCAGGGCCACAGTTAGAGGGTCTGGTCCCAGGAGGCGGCTGTTACTGCACTCTGGACACCACAGCAGTGAGGAACGTGGCCCACTGTTGCCAGAACCTTTTCTCCAGAAAAGCTGAAAATCCAGATTCATATTTATGAGCCCCGATTCCTAAAGGATGCAGTTTATTCACATTCTGGCAAAAACATGAACCGCAGGCTCAGCGGCCATGGCTCACGGGCCCAGCCGCTCCGCAGTATGTGGGATCTTCCCGGACCGGGGCACGAACCTGTGTCCCCTGCATTGGCAGGCAGACTCTCAACCACTGTGCCACCAGGGAAGCCCGGCAAAAACATTTTTAAGAATAAAATAAGTGGGTAAAAATAACAGCCAACTGGGCAGACCATAGACCCCCGCATCCTGCCCGCTTCCTGTCATTTCCACATCAAATCTCTCTGAGGCATGTGAATCAGAACTTCTGGGGTCTTGGCTGTTCACAGGACACTTTCTGGATTTTCATTAAGCCCAGAAGACAGTACTCTGCCTCCATTCTTGTTCTTTGGAATTTTTCAGTCTTAAAGGAAACTCAAATTGGGGTACCCTTCTCTCACGTTAAAATATTCCAATCACATATATATTACGAAGATAGCACCTCATCAAACTGAGGGAGGGGGCTGCTGACAAATGGGGGTAGCAGAGAATTCTGAAAAACCAAAGTAATAAGAGAAAAGCTGAGCTGTTTTCTTCCAGTGTCTCTGATACCCACACGTGGCAGCTCCTCCATCCTCAGGCAGCTGACAGGCCTGACTCCCAGCCTCCTCGACGTTCACCACTTGATGTCTCGGCTGTTAGCAGGATGCCCTGGGCCCTGGTACGCGGTATGCAGGGCTTCCTGGACTCGGGGGGAGTCAGTGCCATCCAGCCATTCCTGGTACAGCTCCTGCACATGGGCACTGGTCTCCGGGAGCCGCACGGGGATGTCAGCGTAGATGCCTTTCATCTTCTGCAGCAGGGCCTTGTCCACGCACCCATCCTCGGTCTGGGCTTGGCCTCTGCCGTTAAGGCACCCTGAAAAACAAAGGGAACTTACTCTTCCCCTCCTTTCACTTTTTTTTTTTTTTTTTGCCGCACTACATGGCATGTGGGATCTTAGTTTCCTGGCCAGGGATCGAACCCTCGCCCCCAGCAGTGGAGGCACGAGTCTTAACTGCTGGACCACCAGGGAAGTCCCCCACCTTTCATCTTAAAGGAACGGTGGTTCTGGAAGAGAGAAGAATGACAGCAGTGTGCAGTGTCTTGTGGCCAGAGCCTGGAGCTGGACCTTGGGCCCCAAGACCCCGGTCACAGGCTCACAGTCCCTGGTGCTTCCTATTCTCTCCTATTTACATTACCCATGAAATGTTTTTATCTAAAGCCGAAATAACTTGCCAACCTTTTAGAAGTGAGTGGCTAGTTTCTCTTGAAATTTATCAAAACCAGGAGAGCACAGAAATTATTAATGAACAGCTAAATCACTGGTGTCTACATAGTGTGTGCATCCACATCTGGGCTGCACGGGGTGGGGGGGGCGGGCGGGCGGGGACGGTGGATGGAGACCCATGAGCCTAACACCTCGGCCTGAATAAAGAACATGCCTCCTATGTATTGATGCTACTTATTTTCAAACGTGTTAGATGATGTCATGACTTTTAAGATAAAAATTCATTTAAGAGAACTTGCAGCAGGACTTCCCTGGTGGTCCAGTGGTTAAGACTCTGCGCTCCCAATGCAGGGGGCCTGGGTTTGATCCCTGGTCAGGGAACTAGATCCCACATGCCACAACTAAGAGTTCGCATGCCGCAACTAAAGATCCCACGTGCCTGCAACTTAAGATCCAGCATGCCGCAACTAAAAGATCCCACATGCAGCAACAAAGATGCTGCATGCCGTAACTAAGACCCGGCACAGCCAAATAAATAAATAAAAACATGAAAATAAAAATAAAAGAACCTGCAGCAAATTTCCAAACCTCCCTCCACTTATCCCTTGGCTGCACCCAACAGCTGCCCTCTGGACCTCACATCTCACTTCCCCAGGGGCCTGCTTCTCTCTCCTCAGATCCCAGCTCCTGCTCCCCCAGCTGATGCCCTAACTACAGGGCACAAGTGAGTCCTGCTGAGCCTCTACCCGGATCGGGGTGCCTTTCCTGGAGGGCCTGCATGGACCCCTCAAGCCCATAGCTCCCCCGCTGCCTCCTCGTCCTCATCTCCTGTCCACTCCTCCGCTCAGACCATGGGATCTGCCCTCCATGTCCTGGTCCCTGGAGTGAGGTCTCCAAGGCTGCCCATCCCCCATGGCCAGCGCTCGCCTCTCTGCCCTCAGCTACCCGCACTGGGGCCTCCTCTCCGAGCCCGTCTCGCACCTGGATCCGCGTCACCCCGCCCAGGTATTTCCACCTACGTATCTTGTGGGCACCCCCCACCCCAGAATGGCACAGACATCCCCGACCCCGAGTTGGCTCTATCACCACCAAGGGGCCTGATGGGCCATGGGGGCCGCACGCTTCCCTCCTGCCCGACTCCACCAGCAGGTCCTCTTGCGGGACCCCTACCCCCTCTCATGGGCCTCCATCCATCACACGGGTCTCTCCTATCACTCACTGACAAACCTGGCTGGAGGAAGTAGGGGCCATTCAAGCTACCAGGCAGTCTCAGTGTTCTCGACACCAGCTGCCACACAAGCCGGCTCTCAGCTGGTGCCACCCAAGCAACTCTCTTCTGGGACCATGTCCCCAAGAGGTTTTCCAAGGTGACACCTCCCAGCCTGCACTTTCCAATATGTGCGTGTGAGGGAAGGAGAGGGACCATCACGCCACAACCACCAGGGCAGCATCCACACTCCCACAAAGCCCTTGGAGCTGAGTGAGGCTGGGGGTGGCCAATTGGGCCCGTTTCCTACAGGGCTCAGAGGTGCCCAGCTCAGCCTGGGCCCCTGAGTCTTACCCCCGGCACAGGCGAGGACCTCCACAAAGTGGTACGGGAACTTGCCCTTCTTCAGCTTTAGGACCACGTTCTGGATGTTTCGAAAGCCATAAGCAGCAGCAAAGCGCAAGAGAACCTCCCCGCTCTTCTCGAGGGTGACCTCCTGGAAGTCTTTGTTCCTATAAAATGAACAACACAGACTTTGATCTGTAGGGTCCTTCCTCTGTGGTTTGAGGATTATTTCCAATCTAAGTTTGGAGTGTCAGCAAAATTTCAAAGTCTGTGAATAACACATAAAAGGCCTTTTGATCTCGACTGGTGTAAATTCTATAAATAGGACCTCCCTCCCTGACCTGCAGATGGCTTTGCGGGGCGGGGGTCCTATTTATAGAATTTACACCTGACAGGCAGTGCTGACCACACAGGAAGACAGACAGAGGCCGCCCCAGCCCCACGCACCTCAGGGCACGGTAGGTGACCTCCCCCACGTCCTCGTTGAACAGCTCCTTGGCCGCATGTCTGAAGATGTGCGCCAGGTATCCGTCGGAGCTGGCTCCGTCATGGCGCCTAACCTCCTCTTCCTTCATATCTCCAAACCTCACCAGGCAGGAAAAGTGACAGCAAGAGTTAAATCCAACTCCCTAAGTTTTATGATCCAAGGTCGCGAAAACCTTTACAAGTATTGACTTCGGGCAAAAACCTCATCTGTGTTGGGTTTCACTGGCTGACGTGAAGCCTGCAGGTGCAGGCGCGCCCACTACTACCCAAATGATTCCTTTCCTCTGGCTGCATGTGTGTCAAGGTATGACCCTTAGAACCTCACAACTCGGGGCACGAGAACTAGGCATCTGAGGGCCACTTGAGAGGGCACACCATCTGTGCCCAGTGAGGACGAGGCCTCTGGGTCAGCCTGGGCCCAAGCACGGGCTCTGGCCACAGGCACACCAGTCGCTTACATCCTATGCTTACAGTCCGCCTTCCACACCAGTGCCACACGTGGGCCTGACATCACTGCCGGAAGGATCTGCTGCGCAGCCCGTGTGTGCCCTGTGGCCCTCGCGTGCTCTTGCAGGCTGTGTGCACTCTGGGGAACAGGATGCAGCAGGAGTGCGGTCAGTGGTTGGGGTCACCACTGATGGCAGAAACCCAGTCCGCTGCTCTTGGGCAAAGGGACCTGAGGGAGCCACTCTGTGTCTGGAGGTGCCCCCCCATCCCCCATAGGTCCAGGTGTAACGTCAGGAATATGTGAAGTTCAGGAGTGGGGGGTGCTGGTGTCCACTCCATGGTGCTGCGCGTGCTCTATTCAGAGCCAAGGGTCGTACGCAGTGGGGCAACAAAGGGAATGGTCCCCCAGACCAGGGGCCTCACCACACCCATGCCTCAGTGTGGCACGTGGCCTTACTGTAAAGGAGGGAGGCCTTGGAACATGCGCCTGGCAGAGGTCACAAGGTCACACAGGAGGCCCCCAAGGTGCAAGGGTGCCCCTCCCTGCAAAGCCACTTACAGAGTGTCCAGAGCAGCGTCTCTCACCGAGAGGTCACTTTGTTCCATCATCTGAGTGATTTCACCTACAGACAAAGAAGCAACATAAGATGCCATGACAGGACATGGCCCACATTTCCTCAGGAGCTGCTCCCGGTGTCACCTCCTTCCCCCGGAGGACATTCTAGGTTACAATGACCTTGGTCATCACGCCTGTCACAGGCAACAGATGCAAAGTAACACTGATGAAATGCCAGGGAAGAGTCTAATTCCTCCTTCTGCCCCTGAAACGGGGGCTTCTACAAACGTCTCCCGGTGTTTTTGTTTCCTGAGTGGAAAGCTTTCATGTGGATAGGATGACAGTTATCTGCAACAAGACCGATCGAAAATCAGGACCACTTTTGTATCTCCCTTTGCACAAGGGATCCTAAAGAAACCCTTAACACTAAGGGTGTATCCTGAACCAACTGCTGTGGTGTCAGGTGTGTGTGAGAAGACTGAACATCTGTGAAAAAGAGTAAAATCTACTGTATTCAAAGAAAAGATGCCCGAGTGTGCTTCTTAGGAAAACCCATCATCTAAGGTGAGCAGAGGGCTGTGGCTGAGGCTCTCCCACCCCACTCACCCCCATCACCGCCATAGGAGCCTGTGCGGTGGGCACCTTTCCACGGGCTTCCATGTGGGGAGTTTCTGGTCAGGGGACCCACTGTCCTCGGAGGTTGCCAGAGAGTCAGCCACTCTGCCTCCATGCCGTAGGGACCTGTTTTCAAGGCCATTTGAAGTACACCCACCTGGGCTTCAGAAAAGACTTAATCTACCCCTCAACTGATGGCAGCATTCTGAATGGCTCTTGAGGATTCCAGGGAATCACTCCTATCCCAACACTGAGAAGGTGGTGCGGGCTCTCTGCACAAGTCCAGGGGCAGGGCCTCCATGAGGAGTCCCCCAGCAGTGTCCCCGGTCACACATGTGCTTTCTGCTTTGCTCTGAAGGACGAAGCTTCAGTGTCCCCAGTGTGGTTGTGTGTCAGGCCCTCACCGTGGACATGCACCGGCCGCGGGGCTGGCCTCCCCCTGCTGCCTTTCCCGAGGCCCCACCCTCACCTGAGGTTAGCACGCAGTCAGTGCCCCGGGAACCCCTCGAGGCCGTGAGAACATCTTCCTGAAGGGCCTCCAGCTTCTTGTCATAGCAAGGGGCCACGATGACATGGAAAATCTTGTCTGGGGACAGGTTCTGTGCAGGAAAAGCAAATCCATGTTGGGGGCCATGCAGAAGGGAGGGGGCAGCTTAAGGCGCTGGAGCCAGAACATGCCGCAAGGGAGCAGGCCTGGTGCTTTCTCGGGGTCCAAGCCCCGGCTCCCACAGACCAAGTTCCTGAGCCGCAGCACCCCCAAGCCCACTCACGGCGCCACGTCGCTCAAGACCTGCTGCCTGGACATTCACAGGGAGAAGCCAGAAGCTGGCCTGTTTCCCCTGAACTATGCACATGGTGACCAAACATCGTGACAACAAGCCGCTGCTGGACTGTAAATGAACGCCCAGCCATTTTCCCCGCAGACTTTCCAGATGCTTCCCAAGAGACCAGGCCGCCCCTCTCCGTGCCCCTGGCTGAGCAGGAATTGGTGGCAATGCCAGAAGCTGGAAGCTGAGTGACCAGGTGTCTCGATGCCCCCTCAATCAGCAGGGCCTGGGGCTGAGACCACCTTGCACACCCGGTGGAACCTCCCCTGCCCTCCCTCGCTCGCCCTCAGTTCCCATCAGCACCTGTCCTCACAGGGAAGCTCGTCGCCTGACCTGCATGCTGCCCTTCAGGAAGAGGCCGGCTTACCTGCCGTCTGGCAAAGTAGTCCTTCACCAGGGATCCCATAATCTGCTGGGGAGACTTGGCAGTGCAGAGGTGGGGGGTGACAGGGTGACCTAGCACCCGCTCAGCATATCGGACCCAGCCTGAGGAGGGAAGGGCCCCGTGTCAGCTCCTCGTGGCTGCCTCACCCGGCGTAGAGCAGGACACGTCTTCTTTCAGGAGTGCGTGACAGGCTCCCTCTGACCAGGCCGCCTCTCCTCAGCGGCTTGGCCACGGGAATCCCAGGTGCGTTTGCCACAAGACCGGAGGGTGCCGGGAATGCGCGCCTCCCTCGGCCCCAGACCAGAGAGAACAGAGCAAGAGGAAGGTAAGAGCTGGGGTAGCAGGTCTCCCCAAATCGAGAACAAGCCTTGGAGGAGCAGCTACGAGGTGGCGGCCTGGGCGGCTTGGTTCCAGCTCCACCTTGCCAGCTACAAAGTTGTTCTCATAGCCAGGATGGGTGGCCACAGCTCAGACAGGAGCCAATGGTCACCAGGCCTACCCAGCTTCACTCACCTATTGGAAATTAACAGCCCAGTAACTGCCCACTTTTAGGACAATGAAATATGAGAAACCCACACTCCCCAAGCAACATACAATAAGCAGCACAACCTGCAGCGTGCCCATGGCGTGCCCAGCACAGTCCTTAGCATTTCCCCTGAGTCGCTGACTCCCACAATGCCTTGTGAGTGCACCGCCGCTTCCACAGATTCTGGGGTGGACTGCAGGTCAGAAAGGTCAGCGGACCAAACAGCCAGCAGCTCAACCTGCAGGAGCAACAGCCTGCTCCCTTCTCCCGCTGGGCACGACCTGGTGAGGAGAGCGTCTGGTGTGCACACCACAGCACCACGAAAGGGGTGTCGGTGGGGGAGCGGGGGCGAGGAAGCCTGGAGACAAGCTGCCCACCAGAACCCTGGGGCAGCCACCTCCCCATGCCCACTCCCAGAAGGAGGAACAGCAAGCACCAGCCAATCCCATCTGAACAAACTCAAACCACAGCCATCACCTGCTTGCAGGCCTGAGCATACTCAGGAAATGTTCATGGTCACCAGCAGAAGCCCCTAAGAGAAATGCTGCTGGAGGATGGCTCCCCTCGTTCCCAGCCTCTGCACGTGTACATGGAATGGTTCACATTAAAAAAGAAAAACTAGGGAATTCCCTGGTGGTTCAGTGGTTAGTACTTAGCGCTTTCACTGCTGGGGCCCCAGGTTCAATCCCTAGTTGGGGAACTAGGATCCCACAAGCTGCATGGCACGGCCAATAAATAAATAAGTAAAAAGAAAAAAGAAAAACTATCAAAGGTCGTTGAGCGTTTGCGGGCCCAAGGCCACTCCCATCACAGGTCTGGCTTTGTAAGGCCCCTGTGCACCCTGGTCTCAGCGCCAGTGCCCGCACCTGCAGACTCGGCTCTCAGGCAGACCCCAGCTCCATGCTGCGGGCGAGTGTGCTATGTGCTGTGAAGGCCTCGCACAAGATCAGGCAGGACAGCAGGTGGTAGGAGCCAGGGCCCCGGAGAACCTCCTGGCCGGGCCAGGGAAGAGGACCAAACAGGGATGAGGAGGAGGAACCGGGTCACAGGGTCCGCAGCACCTGGCACCGGAGACCAGACAGGCTAGCACTTTCTCATGGGCACCCCTGATCAGAACTTGCTACCAGCACCGGCATGGGGCTTGGTAAGCCCCGCTGGCCCCCCAACTTGGTGGCAGCATGGGTGTGGATAGGGCACCCAAATCCCACCCTGTCAGACTACCCCACCTCTTCTCAGTGACCCTCTCTGAAGGCAGAAAGGGAACCTGCTCAGAGAAGTGCCTGGCACAAGGTTCCCGCTCTCCAGACACTCTGCTGGGTTGGAGAGATTACTTCCCACACTTCAGCTCAATGAGTGCTCTTGGCGGGATATCACACAGCCCAAGGCCCGTGAGCATGTCCAGAGCTGAGCAGCTCAATACCTCCTCTCCCATCCACCCCCATGGGGCAAAGGTACATCGGCAAGGTGGTGCTCCATCGGCTTGTGGGCAGCAAGGGCCTGCCCAGATGTCCCTATCCCGGCCTGGATGTGCTGCCCTCCAGTCTGAGGAAGCACAACTGGGACATAGGGACCCTGTGTGCAGAAGCTTGACAAGTCAGTCCAGGACCACCTATAGCCTGATTCTGCATGCCAGGTCAAATCATCTGACTTGGTGTTGTTTTAATTTCCCTAAGTTGTCACAGGGAAGCAAAACGTCAGCACCAAATTCTACAAAAGGGTTAGGTCCGAACCAGATCTCACCTCATCTCCCTGAATTTGAGAGGTGGCATAAACCTGAACAACAGTTACAGTTTTGACTGGCTTAGCTACGAAGAGCTCCCGAAGGAAAATGCATCATTATCTAGGAAGAAAACTTGGAGAAGCTCCAAACCCATGAGTAAACAGCCCTGAGCAGCTCAAGGAGACCACCAAATGCTGCAAACACCACGCTGGAGGAGGGGGAGTGGCTGGTCTGCAGCAACAGCAGACAGCCCAGGTCTCCACCAGCGCTGCACTCACTCCAAGGACAGAGGGCCCATTGCTTTCTGCAGGAATCAACCACCTGCTTACTACCCAGGTCAGCAGGGCTAGTTCCTGCTAGGAGTGGAGGTTTCTGTCCCAGGCTCCATCCCAACAGGGCCTCCCACATAAGGAATCCATCGCTATCTGAAGGTTTGGTGTCAGGACAGCACGGGAATTCCTGTGATCCTGCTGACAGGAACGTGGAATGGGAAGTCTGGAACCACTGCCCTGGGGGCACGGGCCAAGCTCGGGTCATTTTATACTGCCTCTTCCTTGGATGGGTGGGAATGAGCCACAGTGAATGGCTGTGTGGCATCGAGTGAGGGCCCCACAAGGATCCGGTGCGGGGATCCCAGGGGCAGGGGTACCTCTGCAGTGCCCTTGGAGAGCCAGGTGGTTCCCCGAGACGTCAGCTGTGCATACCTACTCCTAAGCAGCTGCGAAAACACTTACAAGGACGTAAATGCAGAAGTGGACACCACAGTCCAGCAAAGTGTGCATTTAGAGTCAGTTTATACATAGACTCTGGATACAGAAACTGCCTGACACGCCTGGAGAGCTGGGAGCATCCATGTGGGGGGTCACCTTTCCAGGAGGACAACCTACACACCGGAAATAAGCCCCACCTGATGCTGATTACCTCTCGCCGGCCCGCGGGCCGCTGAACAACATCACTCAGTTAATGAATCAACCCATGGGCCTCTTGGACAGATGGCAAATTTCCTTTCCATGGTTTTACGAGTGGGTGGAAAGTATTTCCAAATTCTAAGCCACCATAATGTCAACATTCGACTTTATTAAATCGTAATCCTAATGATTGATGGGTGACATGTAAAATGCTAGAAAAATTTGGAACCATGGTGGGGGAGGAGGGGTAAACTGAAAATAGAAACGTGAACAAAAACTTAAGATTATGTAGACCATACCTGGGCTCTCACAGACCTGATTTATTTAGAAATAATTTTTTCACTAAATGTCACTTACCAGTACAGCACTTCCTCCCTTCCCTTATGCATCATCTTTAAACATTTTCTTATTCCAAAACTTTCTATTTCTGCAGAATTAAAAAACCTGTGATAAAATTTCTCTACCTCAGGCACCAAGCTCTATATAATAAAACTAATTAAAGACTGTTTTAAAAAGTGCTCCAGGATGGAATCTAGTGTTAATGTAAAGAAATATTTTTTATTATGTAACTTCTGTTTAAGCTGGCAAAAGATCCATGGGTGTTCATATTATCTACAACTGTTTGGACATTTGAAATATGTCATACTTTTAATAAATATGTTGGTCGATGTAAAACTACTCAAGGCTCAAACTACTCCCCAAGACCCACTGACCCCCTGACCTCATCCACTGCCTAGGCCCGCCCCCAAACGCAGACTGATGTGAAAAGGTGCTTCAGGCACCCAGAGGCCCAGCCGCAGGCCCTGTGCTCACCAGGACAGGCAGAGGTCAGCATGGGTAACGTGGGCTCTTCCTCACTGTGCTGGCGGAATCGACGCACAAATTCTTTTTGACTCTCCAGGATGCTGAAATCTGCAGCGATTGTTGTATCGAAGACATAATGCACCCCTGCAGGGAAGAGAGGCGCATTCGGCTCCACATCACAGAACGTGGGATCTATTCTCAGGGTCTGGAGTGTCAGCGACAAACTGAAAGGGCAGACTCCACAAGCATCGCTAGCTGCCAAAGTAGGAGACTCTGACCTTCATTCTTTCAAACAACAGTACGTATCATTTTTCACAATAAAACATATATATTCTCTCTCCTGCTTCCTCTTTTCCCCTCTACATGTACACAAACACCTTACCGTACTCCATATGTAAATTAATGGAATTTTACAAGGTACCAGCAGTATTCTCTTTCAATTTCACTGGCTAAATTAAATTCCAGTCTGTAATGGTCTTTGATATCTTTAAAATAAACAAAATGAGTAAACTGGCTAAGCATACCTTTATTATGTTGATTTTTAACTAGCTTTCTTTTTCTTAATATTTTTCTTTTTTTAAAACTGAAGTATAGTTGATATACAGTATTATATAAGTTACAGGTGTATGATATAGTGGTTCACATATTTTAAAGGTTATGCTCCATTTATAGTTATTATAAAATATTTGCTATAGGGAATTCCCTGGTGGTCCAGTGGTTAGGACTCAGTGCTCTCACTGCCATGGCCTGGGTTCAATCCCTGGTCAGGGAACTAAGATACTGCAAACCATGTGGTGTGGCCAAAAAACAAATTTTTTTTTTGCTATATTCCCTGTGTTGTACGATATATCCTTGCAGTTTATTTTATACCTAATAGTTTGTACCTCTTTATCCCCCACCCTTATAGTGTCCCTCCCTGCCTTCCCTCTGCTCACTGGTAACCACTAGTTTGTTCTCTGTATCTGTGAGCCTGCTTCTGTTTTGTTATATTCACTAGCTTATTATATTTTTTTAGATTCCACATATAAGAAATATCACACAGTATTTGTTTTTCTCTGTCTGACTTAATTCACTTAGCATAATACCCTCCAAGTCCATCCATGTTATTGCAAATAAGTTCTTAATATTGGAAAATAAACCTAAGACAAAAGAATGTACTTTCAATAATTACAATAAAATAAAGCAAGCAAATAATTTTAATATCTGCAACTGGTCTAAACCTTAAAAGCAGCCAGTTATTCTTAAAAAGAAATATTCTTGGGACTTCCCTGGTGGAGCAGTAGTTAAGAATCAGCCTGCCAATGCAGGGGACACAGGTTTGATCCCTGGTTGAGGAAGATCCCACATGCCGAGAAGCAATGAAGCCCGTGTGCCACAACTACCGAGCCTGCGCTCCAGAGCCCACGTGCCACAACTACTGAGCCCACGTGCCACAACTACTGAAGCCCGTGTGCCTAGAGCCCGTGCTCTGCAACAAGAGAAGCCACTGCAATGAGAAGCCCGCGCACTGCAACGAAGAGTAGCCCCACTCGCCGCAACCAGAGAAAGACCACGCGCAGCAACGAAGACCCAATGCGGCCAAAAATAAAAATAAATTTATAAAAAATAATTAAAAAAAAGAAATATTATAAATATTGTGTCACCTTAAAGAGTTACCTTAAAAATATCAGTTTCACTGTGGATATATTTTCTTTATTAATATTAACATACAATGCCCAATTATTTATTTTTTAAAAATCCCCCCCTAAAAATAGGGCCTTTCACTATGAGAAGACAGAGCATCTAATAACTTTGATCTCTGGTAAAACTAAGCTAACTTTAGGCTTTTTAAGATTAAAAGCATAAAGGATGACTTAAGGAGTCCACGCTGGTAGCTGCAGCCTTAGTTTTGGTTGTGGCAGGCAGTGCACCGAGAAACAGCTCTGCGTGGAAAGCAACACGGAGCAGTGAGGCAGGCAGACCAGTGCGAGGACATTTAGTCTATGTGTCATCTTATTTTATTAGTAATCCCAATGCGTTTACATCTTTAAAAATCCATTGAGGAACAGTAAAAACTCTTATTTGGCAAATGGCTCAAGTTCTCCTCTTCTGAGCCCACCTGTAGGACACTCTGGGTTGGAGGGGAAGTTCTAGTCTGACATGACAGACAAGACAGAAGCATTCTTATCGCTGTTTGAGGCAGTATTACTCTAGTATTCGTTCACCTTTGAGTCCTCATGTACTGACCTTTCACTCTTCACACAAAGGACATAGCCCATTCCCTTCCTGCTCTGATCTTCAGAAAGCTTCCTGGGAAACCAGATGCCAATCATTGTAGATGTGATTCTCCATCAAATAAATGCCCTCTGTAACCACTATGAGCCAGGCAACTCGACACTGCTGGGCAAGCGTGGGTCCCAGGTGTCCCCAGCTACGTGCCCTAAGATGGTCATTTGCTGTTCCCGGAGGGGCCAGCCCTGGCCGTAATACAACACCCATCTGCATGGCAAGAGGGTAAGTGACACCAGCCTACCATGCATGGGTCAGAGAGACGGTCCTCTTATGTTCCACAAAACTCTCATGGAAGCTCTTACCTATCCTGTGCCCTTGAAAACCGAACTCTAGAGATTAAAAGGGCAGTTAAAAACTCAAGTTATAAATTCAAATTAAATCAAATTTATTTGCTATAAATAATATCAAAAGGCACCTCACCAAGACTTTTGAGGAAGCCACAGAGTCTTCTGGATGCATCAATCACACTGAGGCTGAATTTAGCAGCAAAATAAGGCAGAGACTGAGGACATACCGACACTGCCAGCACCTTGTGCTTTGAGGTATCACATTTCTAGGAGAAATAGAGAAGAACATTGTACATGTGGTGATTACACAGGGAGTGAAAGTAAGACACCTTCATGAAAAGTCTAGAACAAACAGAATGTAACAGATGCCCTATGGAAAAACTAATAAAATATACAAGACACTGGCAAGCACAAAGAAAAAGGAGAAAAAAACGAGAATGAAAAGAATGAGACATTCCAGGAGATTTTATCAACTTTAAGAACAATATTAAATCAGAAATCTATACATCGATATTATACATAAATGCAAACATCTGGAGAAAATGGATAAATTTAAAGGAAAAATAAAAGTTATGTACAATATTGGACTGTAAATAACTGAAATGACCCGTAACAATGAAAATACATGAAAATGGGGCCCTGAGGTCTGTCTCCAAGAGACCTCAAGCCCAGGTCACTTAGTGGCAAATTTTAGCAAATTTTTAAGTAGTAGATGATCCTCATTTTCTGTGAAGTCTTTAATAAATACCAAACAAACAAGCGTGAAACCAGGCTATCACACCCTGAATCCAAAACCAGATGCTGGCAGTTCAAGAAATCCCTAGAAAAATATGAACAAATTGAGTTTAGAAGCGTGCTGACTCATCACGGATACACAGGATGTAACCCAGGGGAGCAGCATGAGCAAGCATGTCGGGCATTAGAAAGTCAGCAGTGGGATCCCTTGACCTGGGATTAGAGGAGAGAAGATGCAGGATTAGCATGACAGAGACTGTTCAGGTCAGACACTGTCTGCAAATGAGGAAAAGCGGAAACCTGGACAGAGGCGTTCAGTGGTCACCTTCCACCACAGTCTACCTGTGGACTGGTCACAGACAGGACAGTCTGGTCCTGTCCCCATGTCCCTGCCTCGAAGCTCAGGCGAGACAACGCTGAGGCTGCCTGTCTCCTCTGGATGGGATTTCACCTTCATGTGACGCCTGGGAAGCCCACACCCAACAAATCCATCAGGGCGCCAAGCTGGCACACACTGACCTCCAGCTCCCTCACAAACTCCTATGATGCCCAAGCCAGCCAGGCATGGTTTCTGTGGTTTGTGACCAGCAGCACCCTAATATAAATTTGGAAGCAGGAACAAGGGGGTGCAAGTTTCAAATGCTACTGGAGGAGGAAGAGCAGAGGGCGGTCTGTCCCCAGCTTCAGGAGCCAGACTCGGCACTTCCTGCCCCTCTGTCTGACACCCTGCCCAGGGAATTGCCAGGGCGCACTCCTCACTTCATTCTCACTCAAATATCACCTCTTCTGAGGGAGCTGATTTATGACCAAGAGGGGATCAGCCTGAGCCCAGAGCCGAGGGCAGCAGGGAAATAGAAACTGCTTTTTCCTGATGACAGCCCTGACTCACTCTGCCAAACCCCCAACCTCTCCCACTTCTAAGCTTTCAGTTTCATGAAATAACTAGGCATTTCCTTTTTATGCTAGTTTGACTTGGGTACCCATTTTCTACAGCCAAAATGCTGATTGGTATAAGTATCTACATCTCTTTAATAGTAAAAGATTCTGAAAATATCTATTTAATAGTGAAACTTTACCAGCATTTCCACTGAAGTCTGAAACAAGACATTAGGACTATCTTTTTAAATTTAATTTTATTATCATTATTTTTTTAATTGGCCACGCCACACGGGGCATGTGGGATCTTAGTTCCCCCACCAGGGATCGAACCTGCGAGCCCTGCATTGGGAGTGTGGAGCCTCAACCACTGGACCGCCAGGGAAGTCCTGACATTAGTACTATTTTTATCACTACTGTTATTTCAGGTTGATTTAAAGGTCCTAGACAATACCATCAGAAGAAGAAATAAGATATACACAGACTGGAAAAGATAAAATTTGTTACCTGCAGTCCGTACACCTAGGAAAAAACCTGGGCCTCACATGGGCCAAAGTGCCCGGCAAGGTGTGTAGAGCCGGTACACACACTTCCTGGGAAGCAGCTGTGAGAGCACAAACACCCCAGGCCAGAGTGAGGGCAAAGAGAGATGTGCTTTACAGCCTCATCTGCCTCCGCGTTTCCTGTCTTTCCCCTTCACCTGTCTTCCTGTCACTACTGGAATACAAGTGACATTGAGTAGTTCCGTCTGTACAGGGAGTCTGAGTCTGCAGGGATGAGCTGAAGGACCACAGCCCTGCCCCAGGTCACAGAGCCTGTGAGGACAGAAGCCCTGCCTCTGAGAATGCCCCAGAGGCAGAGTGGCAGCAGCTGAGCCACCACACCATCCCATGACCAAGCACTCAGAGGCCTCCCCCAAGCCAGGGGAGCCTGGTCGGTGGTGCCGGCCATAGCTGCTGTCCACATCAATGAGGGAGTGTAACTGTGGGTGCGGTTTTGTTCTGACAGGGCTATGGAGAGGGTCAACTACAGCAAGGGACACAGAGCCAGGGCCAAGATGCACTCCCCAAGCCCCAGCAGAGGCTTCATGCCTCACCCTGACCTCCGCCCACCTCTGGCGCCAGAAAGCGCCCGGGATGCCGTACCTTGTTAAGGTTCAGAACTCGGAAGAAGTCCTTGGCGTTCTGCTGGGAAACCTGGACTCCTTCCTCTGCAGACACACAGCTGTCACAGGCCAGGCAGTCACTCAGAAATATCTTGGCATCAGCCAATTTATGGAATTCTCCTTTCTATGAAAGAAAGATGATGCTCTGGCTTGATTCTTCAACAAAAACTCTTTAATACTTGCTTCTTCAGAAAAAGTAACAGCACAAGCATAATACAGAAAACTGGTGCAAAATCCCTGAGACATCCAGGCCAGGCCTGGAGCTCCAGGTGCTGCAGCCACCATGGCACCAGGGTCCCACGGATGGCAGTATGTGGGGAGCGGGCCAGCACCGTCAAATGTGGCAGGAGGAGAGCTACACTTCTGGGCTTCTCCTGCCCCCACGCCTCTCCCTGCTGCCACTGGGGGCTGCTGCTTTGGCCTGCTCTGCACTCCCCGTTGAGCTCGCCCAGTCCCACGGCTCCCCAAAGAAGCCTCCCAGGGAAGCCCACAGACTGGCCTCCCTGAGAGGCTTACAACTAACGTATTTCACTGCTGACCCGTGGGCGACAGGGCCCTCGCGTCACAGAGCTGTGACGCTCACACTCACACATCAGTGACTCTGCTCCCTTAGACGCCAAGACAATAACCCTTGGCTGCTTCGTCTTCTCCTGGCTGCACCTGCGCCCACTTGCTCCCTGCAGCCCCCTCCCTAGGCAGAGGTCCACCAGAACACAAGCCACACCTCCGATGGAGGCCCTCATCGCCGTCACTCCTCCCAGCTCTCACCTCTAGCCACTCTGGCCCTTCCTGCTCTGGGTCTCCCTGAGGGAAATGCTCCCTGAGAGCCTGGCTCACCCCTCGGACCCTCGCAGACACCTGCCAGAACAGCACCCCCTGGCATCTATGTGTTGCCTCTTTTCCCTGAAATGCAAGCTCTGAGGGAGCAACCTTGTCTCATTCCCTTCTGTTCTCTGCCATCTCCTGTATACAGAAGGCACTCAATAAATATTTGGTGGATGAACATACGAATATTCTAAAGCCTACTAGAGCCATTTCAACAGCTCCTGATGGTTGTACATTGATTCTTCTTTCAAACATTTGGTGAGAGAGGGCTTGGGGTGGGGGTGGTGTGGCCCTCCCATCCACAGCAGCTCTGAATAGGAGTGCACACTGTCACCTGCCTCCTCCCCATGTGCCCCTGTGTCACTGTGCAGCGCTCACTCTGGGACCTTGTTATGTTGCAGATACTCATTCAGGAGGTAAGGACAGGACCCAAGGGTTTGCACTTCTAACAAGCCCCCAGGTGGGGCCAGAGCTGCTGCTCCAAGGGTCTGGAGCACATGGCTTGGCACACAGCTGGTGCCTAATAGGTACTGTTGAGCGGCACTGAGAGCTCTGCCTCCACTGCCCCTGCAGAGGCGCCCAGGACCACACTCTGAGCCGCCGCGGGCAGCAGGGCTCCCTCCCGGCCTACGAGCCACACGCCACCCCGTCATCCTCATCCTTCTGCAGGCTTTCAAGGGCCAGGCCTGGTTCCTTTCCACCTGTTGCGGTCCTTCCCCTTTCTCCTGCTGCCTCTTAAACACGGGCATTCTCTGCAGAAGCCTATCCATTGGCCCTTCTCTCCAATCAGCCTCAGTTCTCAGAGCAGCGTCAGGCCCCTACTCAACCTCTCCAATCTCGCCTCCAGGGAGCTCTCTCCCTCCCCAGCTCCAGACTGACATCCTGCAAAGCTCAGTGTCCATGCAGCTCAAACTGCACTCAGCTCCCTGTGCCGTGCCCCCTTTCCTGCTTCTGCCACTCTGGCTGGCCCACCCAGGCCTCACCACCCTTAGCCTCCCAAGTAGTTTCCTTCTATTCTTCCCCTACTCTAGTCAGCTTAAGCCACCTGCCTTAAAGCATGCATCCAATCTATCTCCTTGCCCTTAACACCTTCCCTGTGCCTGATGAGCTTTCACCCCATCCCTACATCCCCACCCTCAGTTCTCACCACCCCTCAGGGCCCACTCCAGTAGCCACTTTCCTGACTGGCTCTTCCCATCAGGGGGTCCGCCCACTGTGCTGGCAGGGCGCCCACTTAAGCCATGTACACACATTATCTCCCGGCTACCACAGCCCTGGGAGAGAAGTAACCCAACTCCCCATGTCACTGATAAGGAAACTGGGGCTCCCAGGGTTAGATGTCTGTCCACGGTGATGTAGCCAGAGGGTGGGTGTGGGAGGCCCCAGGCCAGGTGCTCTGGGGCTGCAGGGCCCCAGGTGCTCCCTGCCTCTCTTCTGCCTCAGTGCCCTGGGTGCTTGTCTCATCCCCGGCTGCTAAGCCCTACAGTCACCAGAGCACACAGCAGCACTGGTACATGACAGAACCCGATCAAAGCCTGTCTGACTCAATGTTGTATCAGGACTCCTAAACTAAAGAGGAAACCTGCTGCTTGCTTCTTCCATGTTGCCAATTCTCCATTTCTAAAACCGGCACCAGTACTTTTTAAGGGAAGAAATAACCTTAACCTCCCTGTACCGCATCCTCCTCTCTGTAAAATGGGGACAACAGTAGGGCTTACTTGAAATGCTCATTCTGAGCATGAAATGAGATCACATGTATAAAGCACTTTCTCTAGCACCCAGCTCAGGGTATGTACCCAGTAATTGTAAACTGTCACTACTAGCTAAGGAAAACTTAAAAACTCAAGAACTGAGAGAAGAAACCATTAGAAAAATAAACTTACAGAATCAGGAAATCTGAATTATTTTATAAATTACCTACCTAAAATCCCATCTTACAGAATAGAACTTTTCACTAAAAAAAAAAAAAAAGGTTTAAACATTACAGCTCTATTTCTAATAAACAGCCAAGGACAACATTTTTCTTTGTCCCTAACATGGTATGTCTTGGCTTGGTGTATTCTGTGAAGAGACACTGTTTCGTACTCTTACCTTGAAGATCGTGTGCCTCCAACTGACTGACCTGCACGTTTGGCCCCTGGCAGGGGCTTTTTAGCCCCTGCATTTCTTGCTTCTTTCTTTCTTACAGCAATGATGTATCTGGTGATGTGAGCCCCCAAAGAGGAAAAAAACAGCAGCAGCTGTTTACTCCAGGCTGATACAAAACTGAAAAATCTACTTGCCTCTCCATTCTCGTGGGCTGGACTTGGTACATCGACTGATGCATTCTCTTGGTCATCGGTTTTTGTTTTTTTACTACATTCCTTGAAAAGGCAAAGGAACATATGAAAGAACAACTTTTAATCTGACTGTGAATTTAAAAAAACATACATACTTGTTGATGAATTCATCGAATGTCTCAAAATCTTTTCTACAGAAATAGAAGCACTTATAATTGTGGACATACAAACACACCCATACACACCTTTATACCTGCATTGTTTGCAGCAAATGAAAACTAGAAGCAATGTGGCCTCTCATGACAGGTAAATTAATGCCAGACTACCTGAACATGTGTATACTTGGAATACAACGAACTAAGGTTGTGTGTAATGCTACGAAAAGGTATCTCCTGTATAACGTTGAGTGAAAGAAAGAGCAAGTGATGGAATAATATTTATGATACGATCCAATTTTGAAAAAACAAACAGAAACCCACCCGTGCATCACAGCCTAGAAGTAAGTGGGTAACGCTATCACAGTTACCGTGGTTACCCAGGTAGCAGAAGGCCCAGCCCGTTTCCTTCCTGCACTTCTGTATCGTTTTCGTTACTGTAAGCACGAAAGTTTTTAGGTAGCATAAAGCCCCCTAAAAACACTGTTTATCACCGTATCGCTAATTCACACCAAGGATGGTGTCTGCTATAAGTGCCCTGACTGGTAGCAAAGGTTGGTCGGTTTGTCTGGTGGTTTTTGGCTTCCAAGGTACTTTGAAAGGATAAACGTGCGCCCCGACGTCACGCCGCCTCCAGGAGACGGGAGCGGGAACCGGACGCGCGGGTGGCCCACCCTCAGCGGCCTCCACCCCCGAGAACGGCAGCTGCGGGCCGGCGCCCGGAGGTTCTCTCAGCGACAACGCGGAGGCAGAGGCGCTCGGAGCTGCCAGGCTCCCGACGCCCCCGAGGGCCTGGGCTCTACGAGCGTAGGCTCCTCCCGGCCCCGGCCCCTGCCCCGGCCCCCGCCCCGGCCCGAGCGCGCGGAGCCCACCTTCCGCGTGCAGTGCTCACACTTCATCTGGAGCGGGGCTGGCAGGTCCGGGTGCGCGGCCTGAGCGGAGCACCGCGAGACGCGTTCACCACCGCCCGCCTCCCGCTGCCCGCCACCCTTTGTTGTCTTCGCTCCGACGCGGCCCCACCCCTCGCCACTCCGCTCGACCAATGAAAGCTCCGGGAGCGAGCGAGCCACAAGCCTGAACCAACAGGAGCGCGTAGAGGGCGGTGCGGCTCCACGCTTCAGGGCTCTGCCTAGGCCAATGAGACCGCGGGAAAGGGGCGGGTCAGGCCCTGGAGCCAATAGGAGCACGCGGGGCGGAGCGGGCGGGACCCCCGCGAAGACCGCTGCCCGTTCCCCGGTGGGTTTCCGCGGCGTGAGGGTCTGATGGCGGCTCTGGGCTAGCTAGCTCACCGTCCCAAAGGGACGGCCCGAGATCGTTCCCAGGATGTTCGGGCGCGTCAGCTTGGCGCCAGACGCGCGCTCCGCTCCGGGCTCGGGCCGGCCGAGACGGCGCCGCCCCGCCGCCATTTTCACCCCGAGAGCCGTCACGTAGGCCCGGCGGGGCGGCAGTGCGCACGCGCGGCGGGGCGGGAGCACGTGTCGCCGTCGGGAGCGCGAGGCACCTGTGAAGCGGTGGTGCTGGACCTGCGTCTTTCCGCTGCCTCTAGCAAACCGGGGGTGGTGGGGGCGGATACAAGGCTTAAGTGGAGATGCTGAACTCTGTCCACTGTGAAGATTTTATGAAGCCTGTGCATGGTCATCGTACCATCGGAAATGAGAAATACACCTGGAAGAAAAGCATGAGGGTGTCTCTATCAAACACCAGCAGTTCACAGGAATCTCAGGAATGGACCCTTCTTCCTCCTAACCTTGGGGGAGGGGGTCACAGAGGTCAGCAAAACATTCAAGTATATTTCACATAGCAGAACCTCACTAGGATCTTACAATTTTCCCCATTAAAACCGTTTTTTAAAAATCGTTTTTGGTTCGTACCACTTTTTTTTTTTTTTTTTTACAAATGCCATCAGTTAAATTCAGGAGGTCCTCACTAGCTGCCAGATTAACGCACTGTATTACTCAAATCTATGTCAGCACCTCTCAGAAAACATCTTCAATTATCAGCTGGAAGAAAATTTCAGGTTGTCATTTGTATATATTTTGTTAATGTTTTAAAAACATAACAGTATCATCGTGTGAAAAAAGCAAGTTACAATTAGTTCCATCGAATGTGTATTTAGTGTCTAGGTTTCTGTCCAGGTTTCCCCAATGGTCTCATCATTTTTCTAGTTTCAATCAGGATCTAAATAAGGTTCAATGTTTTATTAGTCTATATTTCAATTGGTTTGTGTGTTTGTCTCTTAGAAATCTTTGTTTCTAGAAAAAAAAATAATAAGGCTCACTTAGAAGTTAACAAATATAGTACAGGGAGTTCCCAGTCTTAAGGTTTTGGGAGTTTTTTTGGTTTGTTTTCTAAATCTAGGCTCCATCCACAAACCCCCCCTCTCTCCTTGCATATCATAAAGAAATCAGGTTGACTGCAAGGTTTTCAGCAATCGCTGAATGCATCCATGTGGAGTTCTTTAACATACCTTTATTCTGAATTTTCAGCAAAGGGTAGTTAAAACATTCTAGTGGCTTGATCACAGGTAAAAATTTTTTGGCAAGACTACATAAATAGTGTTGTGAAATCCCTCCAGGGGGTTCTATTGTCTGTCCTTTTTGTGATGTTAATTAGCAGCCATTGATGAGATTGCCTAGATTCATTAGGGTGATTTTTTTTTTTTTTTTTTTGCGGTACGCGGGCCTCTCACTGTTGTGGCCTCTCCCGTTGCGGAGCACAGGCTCCGGACGCGCAGGCTCAGCGGCCATGGCTCACGGGCCTAGCCGCTCCGTGGCATGTGGGATCTTCCCGGACCGGGGCACGAAGCCGTGTCCCCTGCATCTGCAGGCAGACTCTCAACCACTGCAACACCAGGGAAGCCCTAGGGTGATTTTAAAAAAATTATTTATTGGTTGTGTTGGGTCTTCATTGCTGCGTGCGGGCTTTCTCTACTTGCTGTGAGCGGGGGGCTACTCTTTGTTGCATTGCACAGGCTTCTCTCATTGTGGAGCACAGGCTCTAGGGTGCGCCGGCTTCAGTAGTTTCACACGAGCTCTAGAGCGCAGGCTCAGCAGTTGTGGCACATGGGCTTAACTCCGTGGCATATGGGATCTTCCTGGACCAGAGCTCGAACCCGTGTCCCCTGCATTGGCAGGCGTATTCTTAACCACTGCACCATCAGGGAAGCCTCATTAGGGTGATGTCTTACTCCTATAATTTCTTCTTCACTTATTAGCAGGACTACTTCCATAATGAGAAATTCCTCTTATCCACTATTTGATTATTCTGTTGAATTCTTCTGACAAGACATTAATAGTCTCTTTGCATTTTTAAAAAAATAAATTTATTTATTTTTGGCTGCCTTGGGTCTTCGTTGCTGTGCGCAGGCTTTCTCTAGTTGCGGCGAGCGGGGGCTACTCTTCATTGCGGTGCGTGGGCTTCTCATTGCGGTAGCTACTCTTGCTGCACAGCACAGGCTGTAGAGCGCAGGCTCTGCAGTTGTGGCACACGGGCTTAGCTGCTCCGCAGCATGTGGGATCTTCCAGGACCAGGGATCGAACCCATGTCCCCTGCATTGGCAGGCAGATTCCTAACCCCTGTGCCACCAGGGAAGCCCAGTCTCTTTGCTTTTTAATACATTTCCTTGTACATTTCTTATTTCAGACCTGACATAAGTCTCACTGAAGGCACTCTGCTACAAAACCACTTGGGGTTGCTGGGGAAGGTGGTGGATGCTGGGTGTAGTTGGCCAGTGTGTATTGTAAAAGCTGGACACTGGAGAAGCCCTGTGCACTGCAGAAGCCTGTGGATCCAGCACAACAGAACCAGAACCAGGAAAGGAAACTCTTCCTCCAAGTGTCTCCAGCACCCTCTATTAACAAAGCTTAATATCATGCCAGAGGGCACAGAACAAAATAAGGGCTCAGATGCATTTTCATAGAACAGGCAATGAAGTCTGAATTTAGAACATATATAATGCATTGATAACTGGCAAAATATGCAGATTTTCCTCACTCAGTCCCCTATTTATGGATTTTGTATTTATTTCCAGACTTTTGCTCTTATCAATATTCAGCAGGATTTTAACCAAATCAGACATCATTTGTTCACTCATTTAACATTAGTAGAAAGCTCGTCTAGGCTTCATTTTTAAATGGCTTGTACTCTAGTACAAAAGGTGAAATTATGCAAATAACTGTAATGCAAAGTAGAATTTTCTGGGTATCAACTCAGTTCTCCCTAAGTCCTAAGGAATTAAGATCACTTTCAGCTGTACCAAGCAAGAGGGACTTAAAGGAGGCGCTAACCAATTCAAATGGCCCTTCAAGATGGTGTGGGATCTTACCAGAGAAGGCATTTCAAGAAGATGGAATGTGAGCTGAGGCATCAGGTCAGGAAACCTGCCACATTCAGGCAGAACCTTCTTCTGTTCCAGCTTAGCACATAAGTTCTCTGAGTGTGGTTCCCAGAGCAGCAGCACGTGTACATTTCAGGCCCCATCCACTGCTGGGAACAGGTCCAACCGTCTGTGTTTCAACAAACCCCCCCGGTGATTCTGAACCACAGGCAGAGAGTATATGGAGGCTGGTAAAATAGAAAAGTCATCTCCAAATTTTTGACATTGTGCCTATATTGATAAAACATCTAGGGTTATGCATATCTATGTATGTATATTTCTTTATAAGGTAATATGCACTGTGTATTAATCTTATGTAAATTATAAGACACATGACAATAGATATAAAAACATAAAATAAGTAGGAATACAAGCTCTAGTATGTTTTTCTAGCACTCCACAGATCGTCTTGAGCATCCCAGTTTGGAGGTCACTGAAGCAGGCAGTGGCCGTGTGGTGGAGGCTCTCCTGTTCCAGGTAGGGTCCTCCATCTGGTGGAAAATAGAAAGGCAAGTCAGGGTCCTGCTTGGGGCCTCATCTGGGGGCTGTGGGGACAGGTGCTGAGTGTTTTGGTGGAGAGTGGAGCAGGGAGGCCACTGAAGCGGCCATTCAAAATTTTCCTGGAGAAAACTGTCTCTCCTACTACAATCTTTCTTCCCAGGCACTGGGGCAAGTTTCTGAGCAGCAGAAAAACTGCCATCACGAACATGTGAATGTTCAGTTTCCCCAGCTACACTGAGTTTTTGGGGGGTCAAGGATCTCTGGTTTTCCCCTACCCTCCTCCACTGTGCCTTGCAGCATTGTTCAGATTCAGTTTTTTAACCTGCTGATATTCTTACTGGGTTCGCAATTGAATCTGCAGATCACGTTGGGAGAATTTACATTTTTACAATAATTTTCCAGTCCATGAACAAATATCTTGGTTCTACTTTAATATTTATTAAAGTTTTTACAGAATCTACCATAATGTTCGTACGTATCTGCTGTGAGGTTAACTACGTACTTCACGTTTTCTCACCATCCTAAGCGGATGTTTCGTGGTACAACTCACCTCACCTTCCTCTGCAGAATTTCTAAGGGTTGTGACCCCAAACGCTATCTGCTCAACAACAGGGCGCGCACACCACACCACGAGGCCGCCTCTGCTGCTACGTAGGAGACCTCCCGTTGTAGCCCCGCCCCTTCTCCCACCTCGAAGGCTGAATGGGGGCCTCAGAAGTCAGCGCCCGCCCGCCCCACCGCCGGTCCGGAAGTCAGCTTTCCCATCCACCCCCGCGGGTCCGGAAGTCGGCCGGCTTAGCCCCCCCAGTTCCGGAAGTCGGAGGCCGGCGGGTCCTGAAGCCTGGCGCTCCGGCCTTTCCCCGCGTCCGCGCCCGCAGGTTAGTGTCCGCAGTGGACGGGCCGTACCGCCGTCGCGGGTGGGAGGTGCGGGGTGGGCTGGGGGGCGGCTCCCGCAGCCGGGGTCCTGCTGGGAGCGCAGTCTCGGGACCCGGCCCGGCTCAATGCCCCGGAGGCCTGGCGGCGCGCGAGCCGGGCGGGGCGCCTGGTGTGGTCGCAGGGGTCAGCGGGGCGTGTCCAGGGTGGCTTGTGCCGGTGACAGGCGTGATCTCGCCCCGCGGGCGGCTGAGTCGCGCGTGGAGACAGATGAGGCATGTCAGGGGAAGGAGCCGGTGATGTCCCAGGATCCTGGCGTCGTTTGTGTGAACTGAACTCACTATTTGTTGTCAGAAATTTGACTTGACTTCACAGGGAGTATCTGAAAAGCTACCCAGAACGGGGTCCCTGGAGCCAGCATTTCGAGCGTATTGCAGCGTGCAGGGCAGAATTCTCCACGTGTGGAAGATCAATCCCCTTTGCTGACTCGTTCATTAAACCAGTGCTCTGGACCCTCCGCTCCCTCCGCTCCCTCCGCTGGGTGCAGACTGTTCTTCTCGGCAGCTGTAGGAGACCGTAGAGCTGGCTTTTTCGGTCAGTGCCAGTACAGACTCAAACTATGATGAGACTTTCAGTTCCCTTTTTCAGAGGCCAGCACAGGGAAATGAGGGTGTTCTGGTAGGTTCCGGTAAGGTGCCGGAAGTTTGAAGCCTGCTGGGGGCTAACGGTTTCCAAGAGACTGAGGTTTCCAGGTAGGAAGGGAGCAGGTGATGATCAAGTGCTTGTTGATGCTTTGTGAGTCGGAGCAGGGGACAAAGCCCCAGTGCAACCATTACAACTGAGCAGAGAACCTTCCTTACAGGTCTCTGGGGGATTAAGTGATTTGCCGGACCACAGAGACTGCAGTCAGCACGGGCTGACTGGTTCCTGAGCCTGTGTGGGCCTTGCTAGTGGGCAGCCTGGCTTCCTGTTCTGGAGAGGAGCTGGGTTCTTGTCTGTTGGCAGTGGCTCGAGGGCTCCAGCTGTCTGTCTGCCCTTCCCCAGCCCCCCAGTCTCCTGTTGAAAGTTGTGGCAGCACGTTCCAGGGATGTATATGCAGGTGGAGACACGCACCAGTTCCTGCCTCCATCTGAAGAGGGCTCCAGGCATCAGGTCCTGGTCCCTGCTGGTTGGTAAGGATGTTCATATTTCTCCTCAAGTTAAAAATCTAACTTTAAAAAAGGATGAAAATTAAACTAAATTTTTTCATGGTTCTGTTACCCCAAGATATGGCAACTATTGTGCCTTTCCAACTTTTATCCTCTACGTGTGCTTTTACAGATGATGTGTGTCTGTCTCGTCTTTTTTCACCGTTTAACATCCTTTCGTTAATACTCTGCATGATCTTCTGAGGTCCCCGTACTTCCCCTTTTGCTTGTTTTCATACACCCAGTCCCAGGTATCTGATTTATGTCAGGGCCCACATGATGGAGACAGTGAGGAGTAAGGCGGCGGGGGCCCTGGCCTCCATCCCTGTCAGTACCCATTGGAGGGCCCTGCACTCCCTGGGCAGCTGCACCATGTTGACTGGAACCTAGGTGTGTGGGGAGAAGCTGCTGTGCCTTCAGCAGCCTGGCTGTGGGCCTTCCTTCCCAGGACTCTGCCTGATGTGTCTCATGTGCTGAGTTGTGATTCTTTACCTTCAGTCTTGTCTTCATTCCACACAATGTGCTGTCAGTGGGTAAAGCCCACATCAGGTTCCTCTTTCTGGTTCCCCCGTCAGCTCTGCAACCTCACATAGACATGTGTCCAGTGAATACTGTGACTGGTGTAGAACATTCTTCTGAACAGACTTCCCAGTTGTTTCCCCCACTTCGGAGCCTGGTGGTCTTCTTGCCCCCTGCTCCCTGCCCTCAGCCATCCCTGGCAATGGGAAGGGGCTGCTTACCTGGGTCTGTGGGTCCTGGGAGGAGTTGGGCTCTGGGCTGGCGATGGCCCAATGGGAAGGTACCTGCTTTCTCCTCGCAGGAATCTTGTCGATTGGCCTGGCTGCTGCCTACTACAGTGGAGGTGAGATGCATCACCTGCCCCCCAGGAACTTCCTCAGCTGATTGGGAGAGAAAAAAGGAAAGCCCGTCATTTGTAATCTGCCAGGGCATGGCTTTGGGGACTGCCTCTGCCTCTAAATTGTTTGCGGATGCGGCCCACTTCCATGTGCTGGTGTGTCCCCCGCAGCTTACGTTTTTCACATACATCTCCAGCATTTTCATATATCATAAAATATTCTTCAGAAAGGCACTCTTGTGTCTGCCTCATGTTCTGTTGCAGGGATGATCCGTGCTTCCAGAAGCTCCCTGTAAGCGTTCCCACCTTTCTGCTCTTACTCACCGTGCCGTGATTGTCATCACGAGTAGACATCCAGGGGAGAGTGAGGGCAGAACTGGGGGAGCACGTCCTGTCCCAAGTGACAGGGCCCGCAGTGCTAGGTGGCCATGGCGAGGGTGGGGTGTCCTTGCAGGCATGGGCAGCAAGCCAGGCCCCCAGGTGCCACTCCTGCCCTCGGTCTGGGAAGCAGCTGTGCTGGGGAGGGGGCACCGTCTCTGGGCACGTTGGCCTTTGCCCCTCTGCCGCCTTCCCTCGCCTGATTGTCTCCTGTGTTTGCTCCCCAGATACTCTGGGCTGGAAGCTCTTCTATGTCACGGGCTGTCTGTTCGTGGCCGTGCAGAACCTGGAGGACTGGGAGGTGAGGCCAGCGCAGGAAGGGTGCCCAGGCTTTTGGGCTCCTGGGCTTCCCTGCAGTGCGAATCAAAGCAGGAAGAAAGGCTCCAGGGGCCTAATGCCCCCCCCCATCCTGAAACTTGAGCTTAGTGGTTTCTGGATAGCTGGACTTGGCCTCTGGACATTGCCTGTCTGTGACCATCCCTAGGCGAAGGAATCCTCTAAAGCTGTTGTTCTCCCAGAAGTTCTCCTAGAATAGAAGGGCAAGGCCACTTCCCTCACCTCCCTTTTGTCCCTCTTCACGTGTCCTTTGGGTCGCCTGGCCCCAGTATTGCTCTCTGACTGCCGATTTCCATTCCCTCGTTTGATGACCTCGTCCGCCGTGCTCGCTTCTCTTGAGTGCGGAGAGAGGCTCCTGCTTTTCACACCCCAGCCCCGGGAGGGATCAGGCTGCAGGGGTTTGGGGTTCTGACTGGGATGGGAAGGAAGAGGGGCCGCCTCCTTGAGTGTCTGCTCTGGTGAGGGTGGGGACGCAGTCGGCAAGTCTGTGTGTGTTGGGCTGGCTCACAGGCTAGCAGCCAGGTGACTGCCTTGTGGCTGGCGTTCTAGGAAGCCGTCTTCAATAAGAGCACCGGGAAGGTCGTGCTGAAGACGTTCAGCTTGTATAGGAAGCTGCTGACTCTCTGCAGAGCAGGCCATGATCAAGGTGAGGCGTGGGGAGTGAACAGGACACAGGTTACTCTGGGATGGACGGAGGGCGGCGAGCGTCTGTGTGTGATGGCAGGGAGCAGCTTGAGGCCTGGAAATGGGCTGGGTCCAAGCTGGCCGCTCAGTGACCAGGGTTGTGTCCTGCCTTGTGGACGCTGTGTACCCCAGACATGCCCTGGCCCAAAGGAAATTGCTGGGCAGCCCCCAGCTCAGTGACTGGCCACTAGAAACCAGGAAGGCATTTTCCAGCAGTTGGGGAAAATGAAGCAGAAAGCTGGGCAGCACTGTGCTTAGCCACCCCCTGAGGTGTTAGACTGAGAGAAGGGGTGGGATTTTCAAGGCAACAGTGGGCCTGCTGGACATTCCTTCTCACCCAGACTGGACATTAACCAGCAGCCACACAACCCTGCACTGCGGTCACTGACCTGTGACATGAGGTCAGGGTCTAGGCATGGACCCAGCCTCAGACATGGGGTGACACGTGCTCTCTGCTTCATGACAAGGGTGATGTGATCCTCTGCATCGTGGCCCCGAAGCAACTGTGCCAGCACCCAGGTGGGAGGGGCAGGGTGGGTGGGGGACAAGGCCACTGACAGGGCCCTGCCCACAGTGGTGGTCCTGCTTAGTGACATCCAGGACGTGAACGTGGAGGAGGAGAAGGTCCGGTTCTTCGGGAAGGGCTATGTGGCGGTGCTTCGGTTTGCCACGGGCTTCTCCCACCCCCTCACGCAGAGTGCTGTCATGGGCCACCGCAGGTAAGCCGAGGACGGGCGACTTGATTGGCCAGGGCTGCCCCTCGCCCCCAGTCAGGTGGTCCTCCCCAGGGACTGCCCTGCACGGCAGGGCACGGAGAGAGGCCTCAGGAACGTGGGGGAGGAGGTGAGGCCGGGGGGGCAGGCCTGCCACCACCCACTAGGGGGAGGTCAGGGGTCCCCACAGGGACAGAGGGGATGGGGACGTCAGGGGTCCCCAGTGGGCATAGAGGACTGGGCTAGGGTCAGGTGAGGGTGGGGATCAGGACTGAAGGTGCTGGGTCCTAGTGGGTTACCCTGGAGGTAGATACCTGGGGTGAGACAGGTATGGTCTTTTGGCTGCTGCGGGGTGGCCAGTACCTCCATCACAATAACCCACCCTTCCTCCCTGTGCCCGTCTGGACCAGTGACGTGGAAGCCATCGCCAAGCTCATCACTACTTTCCTGGAGCTGCACTGCCTTGAAAGTCCCATGGAGCTGTCTCAGAGCAGTGACAGTGAGGTCGATGGCTCTGGGGACCAGAGCTGACCTCCACGGAACCCCCGCCTTGGTTCTGGTGGGGCCCCAGCAGGACTGACGGGCCGCCTACAAGTCCTCCTCCTCAGCTCCCGGCTGTGTCCCTGGAAGCCCCGGGGCAGGACCCTCAGCCGTTCCTGCTGCTTGCTTCTGTCCTCTGAGCAAAACCACAGTGGGACCTTCTCTGCAGGCTCCGAGGGGTCCAGAGAGGGCACAGGCCTCAGATCTGTCTCTTTCTGGAATCAGACAGCCCACTGGGGCAGCGGCCTGGTGTGGACAGGCCAGACGTGCTAGCTGTGGGGGGCTCAAGGCCTCTGAAACGGGAAGGAAGAACACCCAGGGTCCCAGGGTGTGAGGGCCAGGGCTGAGCTCTTTGGGTCGAGAGGTTTGCCAGGACCAGGTCCTGAGGGTTGCGGTGAGGCTCCAGCAGGCCAGCGCAGGGCCAGCGTCTGGGTGAGGCTCTGAGGCTGCTGCCGCACACGTCATCCCCAGGAATCCCATCTCCTGCCCTGCCCCCCACGCCCGTCCCTCCCCGCAGCCGGATGTCCTCAGTGGGCAGAAGCGAGGTGCTTGCCTGCGGAGCTGCCAGGGCGCGCCTGCCTGCCTGGTGCGCTGCAGCCAGTCCTGAGGCTTCCACAGCCCCCAGACTGCTGTCCGCTCAGGTGGCTCATCTCGAGTCCAACCAGGATTGCAGCCAGGCTCTCACAGAGAGGGTAACCTCCCGCCCCTGCCCCCAGAGTAGGCAGAAGTTCTCTCTTCTAGCTTTGTGCAGCACTTAAAAACCTGGACCCACGCAAAAAAACAAAACAAAACAAAACCTGGACCCATCCCTCAGAACCCAGATTCCCAGCTTCTCTTGAACTCTGGTGCTGGGCCTGTGTGTTTGGGGCCAGAATCGTTGGGCTCGTGGCTGCCCCTCAGCAGTGCCTGAGCAGCTAGCTGCAGCCACCCTTGTGGAGTCTGGGTGCCAGCCACACTGACCCTCAACTGCACTATTAGTTTTCTCCTGCTTTCTCTGAACCTAGGCTCCTCCGAGGTACAGCATGTGCCCAGAGCACCTCTGAGCGAGGGACCCATGAGGCTGTGCACCTGGGAATGGCTGCATGGACCAGGGGTTCTGAGGCTGCCTGGGTGAGAGACGGCAACTTCCAGGGAACTCCAGAGAAATGAGATCCTCTCCCTTACCAGTGGTGGCCGCCAGCCAGCCCTTAATTTGGGCACACAGTCATTTAAACATGCCAAAGTTAGGTTTCTAAATGGTTAAACCTGAAATACTTTTTTCTTAAAAGGTGTGAAACAGCTATGGTTGGTTTCTTGTGTGTTTGCCCCTGGGCTGGAGGGGGGAGGGTGTTTGGCCAGCTCCCCTCTCCCAGGACTGGGCTGTGCGAGGAGGGTCTCCAGACCATCGTGAGGGCCAGTAACTAAGTCTTTCAGAGTTCTGGCTTCCACTCTCCTTTTTATTTTGAAAGAATTAAAGTTCTAGTGCTGATCACTGCATAGGCCCAGAGTGTCTTTTCCTTCCATGTTTACTCTTGTTTCTGTGGGCGCTGTCTGCTGGCACGGCTGCCCAGGGCTCAGGAGGCGCACGTGGGGCCGGGTGCAGCTGATGAGACTGCAGGGAGGCCGACAGCCTGAGCTTGGCCCCCTCCCCTCAGGGGTCCTGACCCGAGTCGGGCCTGGGGCTGGCTGCCTCACCCAGATCCTGCAGCAGAGCCTGCAGCCGCCGCAGGCTAGGGTGCACGTTCTCCTCCAGCCACTCCTCCACTGCGTCTGGGTAGAAGACACGCTGCAGGGCAGCCTCCAGCTCCCCCACGAGAACGCTCCACCTGGCCAGGAGACTGAGGACCAGGAGGCAGTGAGCCTGCCTGGCAAGGGCCCTGGGGCATACCCTCATGGCCTCCAGAACCCCACGGGTCAGTACATCCCGTACCTCAGTTTACTCATCCATAGAACAGGGCCGTTAGCACCAGCCTCAGGGTTGTTGGGAATAAGTGAATGACTGTCACAGTCTGACCTCTGAAACTAGAAGGCACTTCACAACTGGCTGGCAGGGTTTTTCTTGGTGCATGAACCTGCTGACAGTTGACTGCATCTTATACTCAGTGGGGACAGTCTGTGTTGGCCTCTCTCAGAGCCAGGATCAGCCCTAGGCAGTCTGGTTCTATGGTGAGCCCTGGACCCTGCTCAGGGCATCTGGTGACCCTCACCCTCTCAGGCAGGAACGCCCCAGTTTCTCTAAAGCCTAAAGGCACAGCTGATTCAGCTGAGTCACCTAGGAATCCACGGCTGCAATAGCTAGAAAGCTTGTCTAGAAAGCTGCCAGCATGCAGTAGAGGGTGGGCAGCCTCGGGGATGGGCACGGCTGGGAGGGGCGTGGGCTACCTGTGCGCCTGGGGCTGGATGTGCTGGATCATGACGGGGTGGATGAACTTCCGCCTGCGATGGTAGGGGCTGAACCAGCCGGTCACATACCTGGGGGCAAATCCACACACACAGGTAGGCACGCTGTGGCTCGTAAGGCTCGGTCGTTGTAAAATAAGATCTTTGAAAATCTGGTAGAAATTTTAAAAAGTTGTTTTCCACCCAGAAAGTCTTCTTGCAGGATTGGCTGGCCCTCATCCTGCCGGGTGGGGGGTCACTCACCTGTCCCTCTCCAGCAGCGCATCCACGGAGCTGCACAGATGGAGGCTGACTTGTGTGATGAGGTTCAAGATGTCACTGCCAGGGAAGGAGCCGGCCCTCTCACTGCACAGGGAGCCGCCGTGCTGAGGATGCATCCAAATATGAGGGGACAGGCAGGGCTGGGGGTGAGGGTGTTACCTCCTAAAATCCGTTGCTTCCAAGCTCGAAGTCCCAAGAAAGTTCTCCACTCTTGCTTTAACGTTTTCGGCAAAGCCTCCTAAAGCCAACCACAGACGGAGGTTGGAGGGGCCTCTGGAGGAGAAGGTGGCCTGGACTCCGTGCTGGCTGGACCTCCTGGCCCTCAGGCATGGGTGGTGGGCAAAGCAACTGAGAAGGACCACCAGCCAGGCCCAGCTGAGCACATGCTGACCTCAGGGGTGGGTTAGCCCAAGGCTACTGCAGCCTGGTGGGGAGGTGAGAACACGCTGGAGGCTCTGTGCTGCCTGCCTCCTGGGGAAGGGGTGCCAAGGCCAATGCGCTCCTATTAGCACAGGCATCTGCTCTGTTGTCTGTACCTTTTCCCGAAGAGTTCAGAACTAACACTTCAAAAGAGGATAAGCCAGAGTCCCAGTATCTGTCCTTCCACCTCCCTGTAGCTCAGCACAATACAAAGTGTGTTTTTTCAGTCCTCTTTGCTCAACCACCTCGATGTTTTTCTGTGTCAACACCACATATGTTGCTACTTAAATTCCCACCTGGTCCCATATAACATGCAGTTTATGTAACCAGGGCCTCGTCACCAACCTTGCCTGCTGGTCTCCTCTGTCTCTAAGCATCTATGCCCACACCTGGCTGCTCCCTCGAGAACCAGAAGTGAGGGAGCTGCCCCACTGGGGCCACACCCACCAGCACTGGGCATTCAGGATATTTACGAAGGCAGACCCTCCCCTGCACCCTAACCATGATGAATTTCCTTGTGGGTTCACTGTGCCTGCGGGGCATGTCCCCCTAACTTCCTGGTCTGTGTCTTGGGTTTAGGCTCGAAGACCCGGGCTGCAGTGGGGTGGGTGGGTGGGTGAGCCGGGGCCATGGGTGCGTTCCCCTCCCCTGCACGGGTTGGAAGACCACAGTCCAGCCCCAAGGAGGTGGCAGTTGGGGGCCCCGGGCACTAGGCTTCCTGGGAGGAGCAGGGGACCATACCATGTAGAAGCACCTGCAGACAGACAGCCAGGGACGGGATTCCCACGGGCAGCAGCTCGCACAGCACAGAGAAGTGGTCATACCTAAGACCATGGGAGAGGGGCGCTCAGCACAGCAGATGCTCAAACACGAGTCACCGTGAGACAGGACAGGGATCTAGAAGCTTCTGCAGAGCGGTTGCTGCTTCCGTAAGGTTCCATGGCTTTGCAGGAACCCCACCCAGAGTGACCTGCCTGGGCTTAATGCTCTGTGGTTGCCACCCTGAAATCCCTAAGTTAACCTTTGACTCAGCTGTATGAGTGAGGGCGGAGGTCCAGTGGGTCAGCCCTGCCTCCCGCTACCTCCTGTGGGTTCAGGGCCTCCTGCTCTTGGTGTTAGGGCCACCTGGCCTCCCCCTCAGGATGGGACCTGAGGCCAGGACTTGCCTGGGACCAGGGGTTTACCTGTAGCTCTACTTTTCAAATGATGTGAAATCCTAAACAAGCCAAAGTCTGTCCTCATGCCTCTCCCAACATGACCTCGGGCGGGGGTGCAGGACAGGGTGAACAGGCAGAGACAGGTGGTTCGGACAGGGCATGGGCCAGGAGGGCCAGTGCCCTAGGGCCCTGAACACCCCAAGCAGTGTCCCCTCTGCAGAGTGTGGTGCGAGGGGCTTGACCCCAAGTGGCTTGTTTTGTGCAGCTGGTCCTTCCACACCCTCCTCAGAGGGCTGGCTGCTTCCCCTTGACCGAATGGCAGGAAGGACTGAGGCCCAGACTGGATGGGCCAAGGAGGGTGGTGTGTCCTAGGTGACGGGAGCCGCTTAGACCCTCCCGGGAAAGGCCGGCCCCAAGAACGTCCCTGGGGCCTGCATGGCCTCACCTCTGCCAGCCAGTCAGGACGATGCCCTGCAGCGTGTCCGCGGGCACGCTGCCCGCCACCTGCAGCCACTGCATGTGGTTTCTGAGGTGGTGCTCGATGGGGGTCAGGGCCTGGCTTGCCCCTGTGGCTCCCTTGAAGGCACTGGCGGCCCAGAGCCAGGAGAAGCCGCTCTTCCGGTACTTCTCCATGAGGAGCGCTGGGTAAGCAAGTGAGAGGTGTGAGTGGCAGACCTGAGGAGGTGCAGCCGGGAAGCCCGAAACACACACCTGTCCAGGTGGAAAACCGGGAGGAGCCCAGGACCGCCGGGCTCTGCTATGGTACTGACCCTTGCTGTGGACGTCCAGGTCGGCCCCGTAGTCCCAGAGCACAGGTTCCACCAGCTGCGGCACCCTCGATGCTGGGGGTGGAGAGAGGCTGTGAGGGCGCGTCCCTCTAACTCTCCCTTATTGTGTTAAAATGGATTTAAGTACAGACTCAATACTATGCTATGATTTTGGCTGTAAATGCCACAGCCACAAGGCCAGCTGGCTTTGGAAGTGACTGGACACTGCTGGAGCTGCCAGGGGTGAGTCCCAGGCCAGCGGTCCCAGAGCTCCCTCGAGGGGGACACACTGTCTGCATGCGGGGCCGGCCCAGGTGCAACAGGAACATACCGCTAAGTGGACTTAATTATAATTAATTAAAACCCAAGTGGCCACATGTGGTAGAGGCTGCAGTGAGGACACCTGGGTGGGCCTTGCGGAAGCGTGGGCCACGACCTCCCTGTCTCCCCCCAGAGCCTCAGGCAGGCTGGGCCCCGGAGGGCTGGGGGGCCACTGCTTCCCTCCACCAGCTGGTGTGAACCTCAGTAGAGGCCCCTGCATGGCTGGCCGTGCAGGTGTGTGGGGCTGAGGCCCCTAGAAGCACTGGAAGCTCTCAAGCGCCACCAGGGGCCCTTGCCCCCCCACACCCCCAGCTTTTGATGGTCAGCGCCCCTCGGGGCCTCGTGCTGCTCTCTGGGTCAGATCTCTCACAACAGTACTCCTGGCAAGACTCCAGGAGGCCTTTTAGGGGAATGGCATTTTCATGTGAGAAACAGTCCTAACAGGATGGTCTAGAGTTAGCTTTGGTACGGATCTACTACACGGTCTCTCCTTGACAGTCGGGGGCTCAGAGTAGCTCGGCTTCCTCCCCTCATGGCACCAGGAAGCCCCCTGAGGAGTGTGGCCGGTCCCCCAGGGCCATGCCTGGCCGACCTGAGAGCTGGTCCTCAGGGATGTCCCGCAGCATGTCATCCCACACCAGGGGTGTCGTGGTGGGGTGCCAGGCCTGCACGTGGCTGGCCACCGCCTCCATGTAGGACAGACACAGCTCTGCTCTGGTGTTGGGCTCCTGCTGCAGCCACTGTCTTGAGTCCTCACCCTCTCCGAGGTAGTAGACCTGGGAGGAGACACAGGTGGGTTTGCCCCAGGACCACCCATCCTCACCCGCGGGTTCACGCCGTGGCCTGGGAGACTCTCGGGGCAGCTGCCCACGGGGAGGAGACAGTGAAGGGTGCCCTTGCCTTCTGCACCGAGACCCGAACCTCGACTCAAGACTCCCTTGAGCCTGGGCAAGGAAGTCTCGAGTCTGGAGCCCCACAGCAGCCAGAAGATGGAAATAACCAGATGTCCAATAACACAAGATGGATAAACAGAGCGTGGCCCGTCCACTTGCTGGAACATCACTCAGCCACGCTGGAGAGGGTGCCCAGTGAGAGAAGCCCATGCATGGGGCAGGACTCCGTTTATGGGGTGCTGGGGGGCAATGCAGAAATGGAAAGGAGACTGATGGATGCAGGGGCGGAGGACAGGGCGGCAGGGAGATGAGAGGTCCTGCAGTAGCCGGGGGGAGGGCTGCACAACACTGAGAATGACTTAAAAGTTACTGGATTATTCACTTTAAAGTGGTTACAGTGGTAAATTTTATGTTATGTGTATTTTACTACAAAAAAGAGATTTTTTTTGAAGAAGAAGAGGATCAAGCTCTGGGGTAAAATGCCTACAAACCACCGTCCCAGCTCAGATGCCCAAGCTCAGACGAGCAGAGGCCTTTGGGTCACTGTGCTCGGTGGCTCGGTATCTTCCTGGCCACTGTGTTTCTCAAGGACAAGGAGGGCACCCCCGGGAGCCACTTTTCCAGCCAGTGCTCCACGGCCCTAAAGTGGTAATTTCCTTTCTCCCACAGTCCAAAACTGTTCTTCTTCGATTGGAAGAAAGTAACCAGCTCAAACTCATGGCCACGCTGACCCCGAGGCCATGAATGTGCCGTAACCGGGGGCTGCTCTGCTGCTGTCCCGTGGGTGCCTGCACCCCATTGCACCCTGCTTGGCTCGGCAGGTTTGCCGGTACGAGGTCACCCGTCAGCTGGGACCAAGGCCCTCACGGGGGACATCTCCTCGGCCAGCACTTCTTTATCCTCGGAACTACTTTTCTATTTAAGAGAAGAACCCACGAGGTGGGAGAAGGTGACCGTGAGGTGAAGAAAAGGGGCTGCTGCAGAGCTGGGGGAGCCGCCTGCTGGCAAGGCAAGGCACCCACCTCGTCACAGCCGATGTGGAGCCACCGGGCGCCCGGGTGCAGCGCCATCACCTGGTCAATCATGGCTCCAACCAGTGCCAGGGACTCCGCCTTGTGGGGATTCAGGGTGTTGGGGAAAAGTGCCACTTCCCGGAGGTGAGCGAGAGCCTCGTGCTTCAGCACAAACTGTGTGGAGACAACAGGAAAGCTGGTGGCCCTGGGGAGGACCTTGTCCCGGAGCTCCCCGAAGTCCAGCTCCTGCCTCTGCGTCCTGATGGCCTCGCATCTATTAAGAGTCCCCGGAGGGGCCGGCGGGGCTGCACTGCGGACCAGAGCCAGGGTGCCAAGTGGGCGGGTCTCTGAGTAACCTGGCTGCTTGGTCAACAGTCCTTCTCCCTTCCAACTCTAACTGGGCTGAATGAGAAAACGGAAAAGATAGCTTCCCTTCACAACAGAATTACACACGGGTGGACTTCTCGCTCAAGTGAAGAGGCTGGCAAATCCTCTCCCCAAAACAAGTACAAAGTGGAATGATTTGTCCAAAACGACCGTCTCAGGGCTTCAGAGACCAACCAAAGGTGAACAACAAATTGGGAAATGCGTGTTCATGAAAGGCTGCCATAACTTTGGGTAAAAACAGCTTCTGCAGCTTCTGCCTAGGTGCTCCCACCCCCCACAATGGCTGGCTGTGGGTAAACCCGGCCTTTGGGGACCTGTCAGTGAAAGTGGCAAACTGTTCTGAATTCTGCGGTCCCCACAGGGCTACAGAGGTGACACATATTCTCCTTACGCACCGGCTGGCTGGGGCCACACACACCCGGGGGCCCGAGCAGGCTGGGTGGAAAGCAGAAGCCGCGGCAGACTGAGAACTGCCTGAACCCTGAGTGTGGCCCCCCAACCCCTGTGGCATAAGGGGGGGCCTTATGGGCTCGGGCACAACCACCACCCAAACCCTGCGGAATCATCAGCTGTGAAGACCGAAGAGTGACCCCTAGGGCAAAAACCGAGAACAAGAATACAAAAACAACAGAGGCATCCGTGGCCACACACAGCTGGGGAGACAGATTAAATCCAGGCAACTTACCACTACCCATGGGGGGAAAAGTCAGACTTGCTATAACATATGATCTGAAATGTCCAGTTTTCAACCAAAAATTGAGACATGCAAATAACTGGAAAGTGGGACCCAGACTCAAAGAAAAAACAATTATATGGAAACTGATGCTGAGGGGACCTAGATGTTGGATTTATCAGACAATTATTTCAAAGAAACTATTATGAATATGTTCCAAGAATTAAAGGAGGGGCTTCCCTGGTGGTGCTGCGGTTAAGAATCCGCCTGCCAATGCAGGGGACACGGGTTCGATCCCTGGTCCGGGAAGATCCCACATGCCGCAGAGCAACTAAGCCCACGCGCCACAACTACCGAGCCTGTGTTCTAGAGCCCGTGCTCTGCAACGAGAAGGCACTGCAATGAGAAGCCCCCGCACCGCAATGAAGAGTAGCCCCCGCTCACCACAACTAGAGAAAGCCCGCGTGCAGCAACAAAGACCCAACGCGCCAAAGTAAATGAATGAATGAATTTTTTAAAAATTTTTAAAAAAAGAAAGGAAGTATTTACAATAAGGGAAATTAAAAATCCATTCAGGGGGAATTCCCTGGTTGTCCAATGGTTATGACTCTGTGCTTTCACTGCCGAGGGCCCAGGTTCAACCCCTGGTCAAGGACCTAAGATCTTGCAAGCCACGCAGTGTGGAAAAAAAAAATCCATTCAATGGGCCCAGCAGATTTGAAATGTCAGAAGAGAGAGTCAGTGATTGGAACAAAAGATCAACAGAAATTATTCAATCTGAGTAACCGAGGAAAGGTGCAAGAAAATGAACAGAGCCTCAGAGACCACAGGGCAACATCGAGCTACCAACACATGAGCTAAGGAGTCCCAAAAGAAGAGAAGGGGACAGAAAAAAACATGAAGAAATGGCCCCAAACTTCACAAAAGTGAAGAAGCTCATCAAACTCCAAGGAAGATAAAGGCAAAGAAACCCAAACCTGGACACAACATAACCTAAAAGGCACATTTAGGGGAATAACACAATTAATGGCTGACATACCACGTTCGTGGTTTGGAAAACTCAACACAGTAAAGAGGTAATTTTCTGCCAAAACTGATTTACAGATTTAACACAATCCCAATCAAAATCTCAGCAAGGTTTCTAGTAGATACATAGAGAAACTGAATCTAAAATACATATGAAGAGGCGAAGGAACTAGAATAGCCAGAGTAATTCTGAAAAAGAATAAAGTTGGAGGAATCTCACTACCTGATTTTAAGACTTGCGATAAAGCTATAACAATCAAGATAATGTGGTATAGACAAAGGGATAACACATGGAGCAATGGAACAGAATAGGGTCTAGAAATAGATTCTCATAAATGTGGTCAATCGATTTTTGACAAAGGTGCAAAGGCAATACCAAATTTCAAAGAAAGCACAGTGTTTCTGACAAATGGTGTTGGCACCATTGGTCAAGTAGTGCCATACTACGTGCAAGAAAAATGAACCTCCACCTCACACCTCACACAAAAACTAACCCCAAATGGATCATAAGTCTAAACGGAAAATGTTCAAGTGTAAGACTTCAGAGGAAAACAGGAAAAACCTTCATCACCTGGTGACTGGCAGAGTTCTTAGAAATGACATCAAAAGCATGATGCATCAAAGAGAAAAACTGATAAACTGGACTTCGTCAAAGTTAAAGACTTTTGCTCTTTGAAATACACTGTTAAGAGAATGAAAGGACAAACTGCAGATTGGGAGAAAATGTTTGTAAATCACATATCTAACAAAAGACTTTGTCCAGGGCTTCCCTGGTGGCGCAGTGGTTGAGAGTCCGCCTGCCGATGCAGGGGACACGGGTTCGTGCCCCGGTCCAGGAAGATACCACATGCCGCGGAGCGGCTGGGCTCGTGAGCCATGGCCACTGGGCCTGCGCATCCGGAGCCTGTGCTCTGCAACGGGAGAGGCCACAAGAGTGAGAGGCCCGTGTACCAAAAAAAAAAAAAAAAAAAGACTTTGTCCAGAACACACAAAGAATTTGAAAAACTCAACAGTTCAGAAAGTGAAATGCGCAAAATCCTTGAACTGTGCTTCACTGCTGAAGAGGGCATTCTGATGCAAGTGACCAGACGTTGAGTCTTCGCCAACCCTGCTGACACCTTGATTTTGGACCGCTGTCCTCCAGACAGTGAGAGAACAAATGTCTGTAGTTTCAACCGCCTGGTTTGTGGTCCTTTGCTATGGTAGCCCCAGGAGACGAATCCACCGTAAGAGCAGAGCAAGGCCACTTAAGGAGCAGGAGGGCGTGGTACGATGGAGCTGTACTTGAGGTGCTCAGACCAGCTGTGGAGGGGAGCAGGGCGCAGGGTGGGGATGGGCGGAGTGATGCTGGGAGACCCACTGGAGGAGTTTACAGCCCGTCAGGCGGTAGCTTAGACAAGGATGGTGACAGTGGGACGGAGGGAATGCTGACTCAGGTGGCAGAAGAGCAAAGGGTAGGACCTGACAGTAGACGGGGAAATGCAGCTGGAGTGGGGGTTGGGGATGGTACAGCCCCTCCCTGAGGCTGGAAGGGGCCGCTCAACAGAGACACCAAGCAGACAACTGTAGACTAGAACCCAGGGTCTGCACCAGAGACGGGGGTCCTGGGAGTCACTGAGGACAGGAAAGGGAAGCAGGAGGGGGAAATGGCTTTGTCCAGAGGAGTGTGAAGTGAGTAGAGGGCCCTCGAGAGGTGCCATGGGGACAGCCAAGTCCAGTGCAGCTACAGGACAGCGCACGGAGAAGATGCTGGGCACAGCCAGAGCCGGGGAACAGGAGGCTGTAGGGTTTAGGAGGAGGGGGTTGTGGGTAACGAGAGCATGTCAGGACCGGAGCCCAGAGAGCACAGCAGGGAGAGTGCACCAGGAGAGCTGGAGGGCAGATGATGGGAGAGAATCCCCGAACAGGAAGGAAAGCGCCATCACTGGAAGTGAAAGTGAAGATGTGGGGGAAGGAGCCTGAGAGCCATTAAATCAGTATTATGTTTAATTTGCTTCCCCTTATCTGAGGCAGATGTGAAAAATATTTTTGAAGATAACAAAGGAGCTTGGGAAAATATTTTCAACATTAAGTGAAAAAGGAGAACACAGAAAGCACGTTTTCTTTTTTTTTAATAAAGTATATTTTTAAAAATATTTATTTATTTATTTTGGCTGTGCCGGGTCTTAGTTGCGGCACGTGGGATCCTTAGTTGCGGCACGCAGGATCTTTAGTTATGGCACGCAGGATCTGTTTTTAGTTGTGGCATGCGGACTTCTTAGGCGCAGCATGCATGTGGGATCTAGTTCCCCGACCAGGGATCAAACCCGGGCCCCCTGCATTGGCAGCACAATCGAACCAGGGCTCCCTGCATCGGGAGTGCGGAGTCCTACCCACTGGACCACCAGGGAAGTCCTAGAAAGCACATTTTCTTAATGTTGTATTTCACCTCACACAATAATACTTTGATGACTATACGTTAAAAAGGAAAACAACCCAGTCTGCAGGGCTCTGTGGGAATCAGGACCCCCATCCAGCTCTTCCCCTCCCCTCCTTGGACAGAGGGTGCTCCCACCTAGAGCTCCGAGCTCCTCAGCCGTTCCCAGAGCCTCTCTGTACAGTACTGAGCTGCTCCCTGCCTGTGTCTGGCCCCGTCTGCGCACCCCTGAACCCCACACCTGGGTACCAGGTAACTTTCCTTCCTCTCACTTACCTCCATGTGCCCAAATGTCTGCACCAAGGGAATGACCTCCAGCTCATTCAGTGTGGCCAGATGCAGGATCTCTTTGATTTCGGAGGGGCTAGAGAGACCAAGACCACCCAGAGAGGTTCACGCAGGCTTCCATTCAGGCTCCCCCCAACCCCCCTCGTCAGGTTCCCGGGGGACGAGTCTACTGCGGAAACTAGCAGGGTTGCTAACTCTGAAAAGCCCAACGGATATTCTCAAGTTTTCAGAGAAGACTCCCACGCTAGAATTTAGGAAAACGATGCTCTGTTATGTCAAGTAACAGTTTACTTCTTGTGAGAATAGTACCAGCTATTCTGACCCAAACTCGACAAGAGGCTAAAGTCATTTTACAAGAAACTAGGCCACACAAGCAATCATATTTTAGAGTAAGGGTGGGAAGACGGGCCTGAGAACAAACACACCACCTGTTTCTGTACAGCCTGTGACCTAAGAATGGTTTCTATGTTTTAAAATTGTTGAGAAAACTCAAGAGAAGAATATTTTGTGACATGTGAAAATCGTATGGAATTCATCCTTCAGTGTTCACAAATAGGGTTTTATTGGAACACAGCCACGCCCACTCATTATTATCACCTGTGGCTGCTTTTACCCCACTAATAGTTGTTAACAAAGATCAGTTGGGCTGCACAACCTAAAATATCTACTGTCTGGCCCTTTATACAGAAGGCTGGTGATCCCTTTACAGAGGAAAGAAAAATGAAGAGTTTCAAGATTAGGGTGGGAGTGTCCCTTCAAGCCAGCATTTCGTCTCTGAGGCCACTGAGGACGCCATCCTGGAAAGGCCCACTGCCTGCTCCACCGTGAGCTGTCATTTGTGAATTTATCTCAACTTCTGTATGTGTTTGAACCATCTCTAAAGTTAACCAGTTCTATAAATGAATTGATTTATATAAAGTTCTGTCTTTAAATATACCTTTTTCAAGCTTCACCGGAACCCTGGCACCTTTTTCACTTTCAAAAACAAGGGAACTACACTACCAAACGTAAGTTAGATAGCTAGTGGGAAGCAGCCGCATAGCACAGGGAGATCAGCCTGGTGCTTTGTGACCGCCTGGAGGGGTGGGATAGGGAGGGTGGGAGGGAGGGAGACACAAGAGGGAAGAGATATGGGAACATATGTATAACTGATTCACTTTGTTATAAAGCAGAAACTAACACACCATTGTAAAGCAATTATACTCCAATAAAGATGTAAAACAAAACAAAAAACAAAGGAACAAAACGTGTTCATTGTAGGAATAAACACGAATACCTCCGCCATCTCACCACATTAATGCTCTGGTTCATGCCTTTCCTGTTTCCTGCCCACACGTACGTGCTGGGAGTTCTACCACATGCAGCCAAGCTGCCCTCCAGGACGGCTGGGCTGCTTTACAGCCCACCAGTGGGAGGCTTGCTTTTGCTCACCCTTGTGGACACAGAGCATTATCATTTTTTTAAAAGCTTCACCAGTTTGGTAGCCAAGATGGCATTTCACTGTTACTTTATTACTATCATATACTTATTGGCTATTTTTCTTTTTGGGGGATCAAAATGTTCTTTGCCCATTTTCTTTTGGGCTATTTATTACCGATTTACACGGATACCCATAATTTTAAAGCCAAGTGGGGTGCACCCATGACCACACTATCTGACTTCACTGATTCTGATCCTCTCCCCTTTAATCCTCACTTTTCTGGTGAAGATCCCGCCTTAAAGAGCAGCCCTCCTTCCCCTGCATGGACACCTGTCAAAGTGTCCTCCACGCACTTCACACCCAGACAAGACTGAAACAGATCACAGCGCTTCCTTGTGGGGGATCATAGCTGATGCTTATTTTCTTTTAAACGTTTCCAAATTCTCTTCAGTGAACATGCTTTATTTTTATGATTAAAGACACGCATTTAACAAGACAGAAGAGGACTGTCCTGCTGTCGTTCGATTCTTGCCTGCCCTCCACTCCCTTCCAGGTTGCCGCCCCACACACCCCATTTTCTCTGCAGAGGCATTGCCTTGCTTGGCGGCTCGGGTACCTGTATGCGTGCTTGGCCCTCAGCAGCCTCAGGTGGCCCTCGTAGGGAAACATGTCTTCATACTCGATGAGGAGGCCGTTTGCACCCAGGGCACGGAACAGGGGGAAAATCTGGGGGAGAGGGGGATGTGATGAAGCAGTGACTATTTGAACAGAAAGTGACACACGTGAAGCTCACGGACTCGTTCTTCCAGCTGATGGACATGGATTGCAGTTGATCTTTGTATTTTTCCCACGTACTCCGTGTGACGCCAAATCAAATTCTAAAGTAGTGATGTGTTCAGTGGATACAAGGGGGCGGAATGGGGGGTGCTGGGGCAAGGGGAGCCTACAGGGCTTTGGAGGGTTACTGGAGCACCCGGAAGGAGCCTAGAGGGGGGAGATGAAGGAGGAAAGAGGCTGTCCCGCTGTGCTCATGGGGTTCCTCCCCTGGTTCTCCCCCACTTCCTTCCCCACCTTTATCTCAAAGAACATGGATCCCTATCCTCCAGGACTTTTAGGACTGTGTCTACTGTACACAGGACTGAGATTTTCTTCTAGCCTGGCATCATGGCCAGGGGTGGGTGTTAAGGGAGGTGGCTCCTGCAGAAACTCAGAATAGTAACCCACGTCCAGACAAGGGCCACTGTGAGTTTTATGTGATTTGTAGCATTCTTGTTGATGTTGCTATCAGAAGTTTTCTTTCCCCAAGAATATGGGGATGTTCTGAAGCATGCTGGACGGAAGGAGGAAATCAGCTTGGGACTAAGAATTAGCTGGGATAATTGTAAAATGGGTAATCAATAATTGACTGCAAATTACAAGAAGAGGCAGATTGTGGAAAGGAGTCAAACTAACCCAGGTCAGTCACTTACACAAATGGAACATAATGGTTACAGCATTTTCGTATTTTCCTCAGTGTTTTTGCTCCTGGTTTCCCTTGTAGCCTTTTGGCCATCTGACCACTGGGTGGCCTCTTTGGCATTTCCATTGGGGGTGGTAGGGATCCTTGGTGCTGTGGGTGGCTAATGGGCTGCTAAGCTCAGCCTAAGGGTGCTACCCAGCCAACTTGTGGAAACAGGAGGAATAAGAAATTGTTGTCTAAACCTCTGACTCTGTCAGCAGCAGCAGGTAATGAAATGGAGGCTCCAGCTACACATAAGCTGGATCTTCTTTGCCTGTCTTCCACATCTATCCACTTGTCACCATGCTTTTATCTCTTCACACTTGACTTTTTCTTCTCTGCCATTTATTTCCCAATACTGTTTCCCATGGCATCTACTCACTTTTTTTCTTTTTCTAGTTTGGTCTCCGTTTCTGACTTTTTTTTTTTTCTTTTTCTTTCTAATTCATTCCCGAGTCTGGAGGCAATCTTTTCACAACCTCCTTCTGTCTGGCTGTCACATTTCTGGGCTTTTCTATTTCTGACTTATGCTGTTCTTCCATAACTGTATCACTTTCTTAGTATCTCTGCTCCCATTTTGAAATACTGTGGAACTATGTCATCTGCTTTGTGGTCACACGTTCCTGGTGTACCTTCACTGTTACTCAGATCATCGTCCTCTTTTTTCTTACAGTGTCTTTGTGTGGCACAACTACACTCCTTTTCTGTTGCTCATTTTTAAATGAGATGTGTTTTCTTGTGTTTTTGAGAGCAGGTCCTTCTGTTTGGGATGGAGCTGGGCCCAGGGCTCCCTCTGCTGCTGTTACATAAAGGATTAGCAGTTATGGACTTTGTGTGGCTACTGCCACAGCATGTGGTCTCCACTCCCTCTGGATCCCATCCCCCCAGTATTTGAAACTTCTCTCCACTTCACCCTCAATGTTCCTGCCCAGCTCAATGGGGATTTTCCCCCCAACACTGTGTCCTTAGTGTGGGCTCTGTCCTTCTGGAAGAAGTTTCTGGAAGGTATTTTGGAGTGCTTTGAGGCCTTGGGCACTCACCCTCAACCTGGAGCCAGGGACAACTCGCCCAGTTTCTGACAGACCTTTACTAGCTGGGCTCTTTTCTGGGTCCTCTGGTCTTGACATCGTCTGAATTCTCTTTTCTCTTTCCTCTACCACCCCCTGCCAGGCTGCTAACCCCACGTGGGTGTTGTGCTGTCGGTGGTTTGGCCCCACCCCTTGCATTTTGGAATTCACGGGGATACCCTGATGCCTATTTTTGATTTAGAGTACCTGTGTTTTCTGTGGCTGCCATAAGAAGTCACCACAAACTGGGTGGCTTGAAACAGTCAGAATTTATTCTCTCACAGTTCTGGAGGCAGAAGTCCAAAATCTAGGGAGTCAGCAGGGCCATGCTCCCCCTCTGAGGCTGTAAGGGGAATCCTTCCTGCCTCTTCCAGCTTCTGGGAGTTTCCAGCACCCTTGGTCCTCCTGGGCTTGTGGATGCATCGATTCTAATCTCTGCCTCTGTCCTCATGTGGTACCTTCCCTGTGTCCTCACATCATCTGCCCTCTGTGTATGTCTCTGTGTTTAAATTCTCCTCTCCTTATAAAGCCACCACTTATTGGATTAGGGCTTTCCCTATCTCCATATGACCTCATCTTATGTCAATGACATCTGCAAAGACCGTGTCTTTAAATCAGGTCACATTCCAAGGTCCGACGGGTTAGGATTTAAACACATCTTTTTGGGAAACACAATTCAGCTCACAATGAAGAGGCGGTGGTTTCTTTTGTCCTTTCTGTGTTTCCGTTTGCCATCCTGGTTGCTGTCTGCTTTGTGAGGGGATTTGGGAGAAATTCAAAACCTACGCTGCTGCCAGCACCGTGCCCCAACACAGAGCACACAGTTGTGCTCCAAGCACACGTCTACAGAACACTGATTGTTCACAACTTCATAACCAAACCCAAGGCAAGGTGATTCTCTAGAGGAGCAAGGGCGCTCTCACCTCCGAGAGGTAGCAGACCCTCGGTGGGGCTCCTTTCAGGTCCAGATGAACCAGTCGCATCTTAAATGGTGAGCAACCCGACATCGTACTATTTTTTGTGAAGTCATGTGACAAAGAAACCTCTTGTCTGGGCACTTCTTCCTAGTGGAGAAATTCAGGGTTATAGACTCCAGAGGCTCAACTGGCCTGGTCCTTCCAATGTCTGTTTCAGTTCTTATATGAACTGGGAGGGAACTCATTTCACCGACATGAAATTGAATCAAGATGTCTGTCTCGGGACTTCCCTGGCGGTCCAGTGGTTAAGACTCCATGCTTCACACTTCCCTGGTGGCGCAGTGGTTAAGAATCCACCTGCCAATGCAGGGGACATGGGTTTGAGCCCTGCTCCGGGAAGATTCCACATGCCACGGAGCAACTAAGCCCGTGCGTCACAACTACTGACCCTGCGCTCTAGAGCCCGCGAGCCACAACTACTGAGCCCGCATGCCACAACTACTGAAGCCCGTGCACCTAGAGCCTGTGCTCCACAACAAGAGAAGCCACCGCAATGAGAAGCCGGCGCACTGCAACAAAGACCCAACGCAGCCAAAATAACTAACTAACTAAATAAATAAATAAATAAAAAGACTCCATGCTTCCACTACAAGGGGCATGGGTTTGATCCCTGGTCAGGGAACTAAGATTCCACATGACATGCAGCGCAGCCAAATCAAAAAAAAAGGATGTCTGTCTCCATGTTCAAACATAGGGACCCTTGCCATTTAGTTGTGATTTGTCCCTAAAATAGAACAGCACTGTTTCCTTATAAGATGGCTATAATCTGTAATAACACAAATGACTGCAAAATAATTTCTTGTTTTAAAGACTCTCTTATCCTATGTATACTATGCCAGTGAAAACAGGCAAATATCTCAAACACTTTTCAGGCCCCACAATATGATGTTTTTGTAGAAAATTTATCCTCAATTTAATTCTACTTTGAATAGCGTTAAAAACAATTATGTTTCTAGAGTTCGAGTCAGCTTGGTTGTACAGAGGAGGAAGTTCTAAAAATTTATTCTAGGTCAGAGAAAACTATCTGTGATTTAAAACAGGCCATTGATAATTTAAAAAACAAGTAAGCCACAAGTTTATCAGTGCTGGCTAGTTTATGTTAAACTAGAGAAAGTATCTGGATGATACTGAAGCAGCTGGGAAACAGTGAAATCTTATTTCTTCTATCATAAAACACCAAGGATTAGATTGGAAAACGAAAGAAAATCTTTGTACGTTGGTCATATATTCAGCTCAGTAATTCAAACTACTCATTCTGTGCAAGGATTCATAAATCCCTGACCTTAAGGAATCCATAATATAGCACAGGAAATAACATAATGCACACAGAAACCAAACAGTTTGATTTTTTTAAGAATAAACTATGGGGCTTCCCTGGTGGCGCAGTGGTTGGGGGTCCGCCTGCTGGTGCAGGGGACGCGGGTTCGTGCCCCGGTCCGGGAGGATCCCGCATGCCGTGGGGCGGCTGGGCCCGTGGGCCGTGGCCGCTGGGCCTGCGCGTCCAGAGCCTGTGCTCCGCGACGGGAGAGGCCGCGGCAGTGAGAGGCCCGCGTACCGCAAAAAAAAAAAAAAAAAAAAAGAATAAACTATATTCAAGACAGTCTCATTGACAAAGTTCTTAAAGCAATTAACTAAATTACCACTGAGAAGTGGATGAGTTTAAGACAAAGCATTCTGAAAAACTGCAATGTTTTAAAGTTGAATTGTTTTACATTTAAAAAACACCCCCCCCAAAAAAACCCCAAATCTATATTCCTGGGAATAGAATTAAAAGAAATAAAAAAAATTAAAAAAAATATTTTCCTGGCTGCGCCGTGCAGCACGTGGGATCTTAGTTCCCCGACCAAGGATCGAACCTGCGCCCCATGCATTGGAAGTGCAGAGTCTTAACCACTGGACCACCAGGGAAGTCCCAAAAGAAAAAATTTTGAGCTGAGAAGTCTGCATTGGTCTGTGTGTGCCTCCTCGTGTTCAGAAAGAAATCCTCCTATTATTCCTGTAGCCCTAGGGCAGGAATGAACACAAACATCTTACCTGCATCAGACACATTCAGAGTTGATTACCAATGTAAGTTGCTGCAAAATCTAAAGGAAAAGGAGAGGGAGAATTCAGTAATCCATCTTGTGAGTGTGTAGTTCTTTGCTTTGATTCCCTCCTGCATGAAGTCTATAGAAATGTGATTATTTCAAAGACTTGGGTCAACTGTCATTATTGTTACCAGACAACCTGGCAGGTCTGCAATTGTCCCATTTCCTCGGGCTTCCAGTTAAGTTACCAGGAAATGGCATCTGATTTCCCCAGTTTCGGGATTGTTGGGCAGATCTCTTTTCCTGTTCAATGAGTCTAAGTAGGTTTTCTTTTCCCCCTGTATCAGTAAATTACTCACCTTCTTCAGACTTAATCCTCATGAATGAACCTCACTGCTAATTCCACTCTTTCAGAATCAGGTATCTCCACAAGGCTGGTTAAGATCTTACTTCTTGCCCACTGGACGTAAGGTTCTCTAGGGAAATTGAATGTTGTAAACCAAGCAGTAGGGCCTAACGGATACATGTGTACTGAGCACCAACTGGACCCAGTGCCCTCCGGTGTGGCATGGGCCGGGGGAGAGGGGCGTGCAAACCCCACAGAAGAGGGTGCGGAGTCCCTGGGAGGAGGGCTTGGAGACCCCGGGCGGGGAAAGGGCTTGGAGAGCCACGGGAGGAGGACTTGGATACCCCCGGGGGGTGGGCTTGGAGACGCCGGGAGAGCACGCACGGTGGGGCGAGGACACACTTCAGACGAAGGCTTGGAGGCTCTTCGGGTTCCGCGGAGGGCAGGGGAAGAGAGGGGTCAGGCAAGGGCGGGTGCGCCGCGGATGCGCGCAGGTCCCCGTTCCGCCCCGCTCGGCGCTCGGCCTCCGATTGCTCAGGCCTGGCCACCAGACCGGAGGTCGACGGCGGAACGCGTCGCTCCGCGTCCCTGGCCGCGCTGGTCTCGCGCTAACTCTCGCGGCGCTCGTCCCGGGCTCGCGGCGGATCCCGCGTTTGACCCGGCTCCACGGCGGCCTGGCCAATGGCACCTCAGAGGAGGGGCGCTCCCAAGGCGCCCGAGGGCAACCGGGCAGCGGAGCGCCGGCGCCCGAGCAGGTACTGGTCAGCGCCGGGAGCGCGCGGACGGCGGCGTGGGCGGGGCCTGGTCGAGGGGGAGGGGCCTGGTCTGGAGGGGCGTGGCGTGGTGTGGCGGGTCTGTGGGCGTGGCCAGGTCAGGAAAGGCCTGACCCAGTGTGGGCGGGACCTTTCCCGGGACGGGCCCTGCAGTGTGGGTGTGGCCTCGAGGGGCGTGGTATATGCTTGGGCGAATCGGGCTCTAGAGGGGTGTGGTGTATCTGGAGGGCGTGGCCTGAAGAATCCCGCGAGGCCCGCGCCAGGAGGATCGGGGCTGGCTGGGGGACGGCCCAGGAGAGGGCAGACCGTCGTGAATTTTCTCTGACCTCTCTCACCCAACTGCCTAAATCTTTAAGAGCCAGGGGTGTATTTTAATCATTCCAGGATAAATTACCTTGTCGTCGTGCTTGCCCCATGGGCCATGGACCTTGCTCCAAATCCCCTTCTGTTTTGGCAAGATTCTAGGGGTGCAGCTTGAGCGAGCTTACCCTGAACAGGGGTGCTTATTTTGAGGAGACCTCCAGGGGAGTGTTGCATCCGAATCTGGCCCAGGAAGCTGTTTTTTCCCCTCTTGTCTCTGTACCTTCCTCTGTGTCCCTTTCTGTCTCAGCAGCCGGGCTGTTCCAGGCGAAGGTGTCACCCACAGTTTTGCACCTGCAGTTGGGGTTCCAGCCCCTGCTGCTGAGATGGGCGGGCAGTCTCCCTGCCCCATTTGGAATTGGGGAAGAGAAATGATGGGGCCACCGGAGTGAGGTGTCCACCCTGGTCTAATTGGAGGAGGCCAGGTGGGCTGGAGGCTAGACAGCAGTTCTAGGAGTGGGGGTGGGGGTCTTTGTGTTCTGGGCAACTATGCTCCCTGTTTAAAATGATCATATATTCACCCAACCTAGTCTCACTGAGCTGTGCCCACCTTGGGATTTATTTAATCAGAATTTGTGTGTTATATATATAGCAATTTGAAGTGTGGAGAGACATATAAAAATAGAAGGCAGGGGCTTCCCTGGTGGCGCAGTGGTTGAGAGTCCGCCTGCCGATGCAGGGGACACGGGTTCACGCCCCGGTCCGGGAAGATCCCACATGCTGCGGAGCAGTTAGGCCCGTGAGCCATGGCCGCTGAGCCTGCGCGTCCAGAGCCTGTGCTCTGCAACGGGAGAGGCCACAACAGTGAGAGGCCCGCATATCTCAAAAAAAAAAAAAAAAATAGAAGGCAGGCTCTCTGCTTTTAATCGTATACTTGAAGACATGAGGTGCACCTCCTGAAAGGATGCCTGGATCTCTTTTCTCATTTCTGCCAGTGCTTCAAGCCCTTCACACTTTTCTTAGATAACAGAGTGCACGGCTGCTCAGTTACACACGTGAAAACACACGTGCATGTACACAGACACACATATGCATGGTTATATACCACCCAAACACACATAGACACACATGTGCACACACACACAGACATGCCTACAACTTCTGCACAGGCAGTGTGAATCCCACAGTTAACCCGGGTGGTACAGAAAGTGTCTTACCGGTGAATCATTTCTCTTGTACTTGTATTCTCTTTGTGGCTGGCTGGTGGTTTTAGTGAAGTGGGCTTGACTCATGCTTAACTTACTTCACATTGTGTGTGTGTGTGCACACGTGCGCACGTGCACTGGGACCACATGCATGGGGTTGTGGCAGTCATTTTTGGATGCAGGCAACGTGATCGGTGCCACAGACTCTGCCAGGACCTCGCAGACAGGTTCTCCATGGGCCTGGCCAGGCTAGGAGGAACACCAACAGGCAGTTCATCTTGTTGCCCTTGGGAGCAAGTGAGCCCTGTCTGGTCATATGGGGTGAGGGGCACGTTCCCCACCACATCCTCCCATGCTGGCGAGTGCCTCTGGATTGATTGAGAGTAGCTCTGACAACGGCAAGCGTGGGAACAGTTTAAGGCTGTAACTAAGGGTAGGTGTGGTCTCTGGTCATTGTGGTCTCTGGTCATTGTGGTCTGCATTTTCAGCACATGCAGGTGCATTTGGGTGACCACAGCTGTTTTCTGTTCTCAGCACCAAGAGTGTCCGGGCGCCTCGGGATGTGTGGAAGAAGTGGCTGAGGGTTGCCGTCCTGGGGGCCTGCACCATGCTCGTCGCGCTCCTGCTCTGGGGCCGTCTGGGGGGTGATGACAGCACCACTGAGGTCCTAGCTCATCGAAGTGAGGTCCTGCCAGGCAGGTTCATCGAGGTGCCCTGCTCCGAGGACTATGACAGTCACCGAAGGTTTGAAGGTACGCGATGCTGAGGTGATCCGGGAAAGAGCAGCATGTGAACGTGGAATTCAGTGTGTTCAAAATGCGTCTTTTTTTGCTGCAATGAATTGATGGGAATCAGGTTGAAAGTAGTGTGGGGGTGGCGTTGGGCAGGTGACCTTCCTCACCACCCGCCCCCGCTCCCCCCCTCCCCCGCCCCCGGTTGGTTAGCCCACACCTGGACCCGGAAGTGTGGGTGTTTCAGGCCCTGCCTGTGCAGGGGCAGGCCCACTGGTCACTGCCCAGGCCTCACGGCCCAGGCCGTGGCCAGTGTTTCACTGAGGTCCCCCACACTGTGGGGGTGCCATCTGATGGAAGAGGCGGTTTGCCTGGAAGGATGTAACAGAATTGGGATGATAGTAATGAGCAAGTGGAACCCAGAAAAGGCATTTTCTGTCTTAGGGTGTTGTTACTGCAGAAAATGTTGCAACAGGGAACGTAGATACCAGAGGCCCTTCCCCCATGTCGTGTGCCCCATCCCAGCGCCTGCCTCCTCTGCTCGAGGGCAGCAGTTTTAAAAACCTAACCAGAGTGACTGGGTTTTAAAGACAAAATTCAGTTTATTTTTCTCTTCGGAGACATGCTTTGGACTTGAACCAAGAAAATATTGCTAAATCCTTCCACCAAGGGGCGCCATTGTGATGCACACAAGTGGGGTTTAGACGAAGGGAGGCAAAGACCCGCCCAGGGAATGGGGGCTGCCTTTCCCCTCAGGGGTCAGGAAAGTGGATAGGTTCTGTTGTGGGCACGCTCTCTCTGTCTTGGTCAGCTTTTTCACTCTAAAGTCCCAGCTTTTGAGAACGTATTTTTCCTACCCATTTAGTAATTTATCAACATTAAAAACAGTTGGAATGAGGTGGAGGGGGAGTTAGTGGAGACGGGTATGGGTTTTCATTTGGGAAGATGAGAATGTTCTGGAGATGATGGTGGGGATGGTTGTACAACAGTGTGATCGTAGTTAACGCCTCTGAACTGTACACTTTAAAATGGTTAAAATGGTAAATTTGGGGTTGTATATATTTTACCAAAAAAGGAGGAGTGTGCATTAAAGCCTCTGGACTCCGCCTCCCTCTCGACCCTCTCTCCCCTGTAGCTGACAGGGGCTCCGCCTGCCCTGGGCCTGTGTGTCTGGGTGGTGTGTGTGCGTGTTTGCAGCGTGTGCACTCGTGTATGTGCACTGACATCGTCAGCCACTCACAACTCACTTTCTCACCAAAATTATGCCCTTGATGCTCATTCACATTGAGCCTATGGTGTCGCTGCTGGATTTTAAGATTTCAAGGTCGATGGGGCTTGGGTTCTCTCTAATTGCACTGTAGCTGGAGACTGTAACCTGTATGGTACAGACCTTGTGACGCTGAACCGACTTTCCTTTTGGGCTAATATGTCTTTGTTAACATTGCACGTGTACCTGGAAAATTGTGTGTTTCTGAATGGTTGTTGCAGAGCTCTGCGTGCTTCCTAGTTCACGCTCACAAGTGCAGACCGTCTTCTTGAACTTGTGTCTCGCCGTTCACAGTTACCGGGAGCCGCGAGGCAGGGTCTCCACTGAGACTCTGGGTCTGGTGGCCGCTTCGCCACCAGAGGTGTTTGAGGCGATGTCACTTGGTGCTTTTGTTGCCCCTGCATCTTCCTGGTGAAACTCTTCCTGTTATCAATCTTTTTGCCTCTCACAATTCTTTTGTGTTAAAATGTATTTGTTGATATGATGTCGCTCCCCAAGCCGTCTTTTGGTTATAGTTGTTTTTGCCTTTACCTTCAACCTTTATAAAAAGCATTTTTGTGTCTTAATAAAAACACCTATATTCATAGATTGTATTTAGCTCCGTGGAACTGAGGCACCCCTCCCCTAATGACCCCCATGTAGAAGTTTATTTTTCCCACATGATGAGACCCAGAAAAAGGCACCCCAGGCCAGCCTGGCTCCCTGTAAGCACCCCAGGCTGAGCGCCCCAGCTCTCCCACTCAGCGTGTGGCTCACATGGTCCCAAGACAATCGCTCCACCTCCAGGCACGTTCCAGGCAGGAAGAGAGAAAGGAGGATGAAAGCTAAAGGTCAGTCAGCCCAGCGTGTCCTAAGAGTGTCCCAAGGCCCCATCTCATCGGCCAGGACATATCCTAGGGCCCACCCAGTGCGAGGCAGCCAGCCTGCCCTTGGCGCCAGGACACCAGGGGCTTTGCTAAGCTTGTCCATCTCTGGTGCTCTCCCTCATCCTGGCCCCATCTACCTGACCCTGGCCCTTTCCACCCTGACCCTGGCCTTGTCCACCCCAACCCATGGCAACCCTGGCCACTTTAACCCTGGTCCTGTCCACCCTGACCCTGGCTGTGTCCACCCTGGCCCTGTGCACCCGACCCTAGCCCCATCCAAGCTCCCCCATCCTCCTCCCTCTAAGCAGCTCAGTCCTGGGTGCAGAGGCAGGAGGAGGCAGGGTGGAGTGTGTGGTGAGCACCTTGGGGCAGCTTTGCCAGGCCCTGCAGAAGGACAGTGACTACAGTTGCAAGCACAGCTTTGGTCATCCAGGAGGCACTAGCCAACGGGTCTGGATCTGTAGTCAGTGATGGTTCTAGAATACCATGGATGCCGCCTCTGGGCTGTTTTCTCAAGGGTGGGCAGAGTGTCAGCTGCTTCAGGAGTGACCCGCCTGGTGTGGGGCTGCCAGGACCACCCCCTCCCAGTGAGATGTGTGCGCCGCAGGGGGTCTGCTTGTACTGGAAAGTCACCGTTGCTTCTCTGAAATTCACATCTGACCGAGTGGCCTATATTTTATTTGCCAACCCTGGCCCCCTAATCCCATGGAAGGCAAGGCCCCATCCCACAAAATTCTGTTGTCCCTGGGGAGGGCCGCCCACAGGTGAGTCCTTGACAGCAGCGGGCAGCTCTTTTGTCGGGGTTCAGCGGGGGTGGCGTCTCATCCCGGCTCGACTCTCTCCAGGCTGCTCCCCGAGGAAGTGTGGCCGGGGCGTCAGCGATGCCATTATCACCAGGGACGAAGCCCGGAGGATTCGCAGGTACACGTGTCTCTGAGTTTCTGTCCTGAACAAGCAGGAGAGGGGGGCTGTGGGTGAAGCACAGAGAATTACTACTAAAAGGATGATTTAAAGAAATTCATTAGAACTCCCTAAGAATTCCCCTTTGCACTTCCAAGGCAAAGAGGGCCTTTTCTGATTTACAGGAGGAGAGGCTGTTGTCATCAGTGATGTGGTTGCTGATGGAACCTTCCAGAGGCCTGGGCCCTCTCCAGGGGCAGCAGTTCTGGCCCAGTGGGGAGGTTGGGGGGATGCTCTCCCGTCAGCCACTGAGGGGCCCAGCAGGTGCCTGTGTAGAGACAGTGTGTTCACCCAGCAGCCCCAGGCGGTCACTAGACTAGTTCCGTCTCCTCTCCAAAACTGGTTGGAATAGCCCTTCTGCCTCCTAGCCGTGACTCATGACAGGGCAGGAGGTCTTACTCAGAAGTAGTTGGCACTGGATTTTTCCTTATTGTCTTTTAAAAACAAGATCTTGAAGCTCTGATTTTCCAACAGGGAGTTCAGACACAAGCATGTGCCCAGTGGAGCAGCGTCTGGTCCACATGCCGAGCTGTGTCTTGAGGGGAGATTCTCCTGTTTCTAGATAACATTGTAGAGGCTGGTTGGGTGGGGAGGGTCCCTGGTGTGAGGGATGGATCCAGCCCCCAGTCAGTTTCCCGGGCGACCATGAAGCATCTGTCAAAGGCACCAGAAGCTCCTGCACCTTTGGTGACGTGGGTGGTCCTGTGAGCTCCAGCACAGGCCACCATGTGGCCTCTGCCTCCTGAGCTGGTGATTACAAAGGCTGCCCCCCAGTCTGTGATGACAGGAGAGGGACCTTCCAGTCCAGAGGAACCCATTCAACTCAGCACCAGGTCTCTGAGCTAAAGATGGAAACTAAGCCCACTTGTCCCCAAGCTATGTCATATGTGGTTAAGGAGATGGTGACGAAATATTAACATTTACTCACTTAGCTTGAAAGTCAAGTCCTTTGGCCCAAACATGTGATTTTGTCATAAACATTAAGCAGCCTGTTAACGTTGTGTTAGTCGTGCTGATTGATATGTGTCTAGATGTATCATAGATGATGCTGTTAACTGAATTCTGATTTAAGACGGTCTTCCCCACAGCATAGCCGAGAAGGGGCTGTCCCTGGGAGGATCGGACGGAGGGGTGAGTTGTGTGCCGTTCCTGCTTTGGTTTTCTTTTTACCCCTTTAACTTTGCTCTCCCTCTGAGGGGAAGGCGAGGGCACCGGGTGTGCAGGCCCTGCTCCTGGGAATGAAGTGTCCCCTCCCTTCACAGGAGGGCTGCCTCGGATCACATCTTTGTGTCAGGCACCCTGGCTGGGGGCCATGGGGGGAGGTCGTAGGCAGTGAGTGAACAGAGTGGGTGACGAGCAGGGGCCCATTGAGGCGGGTGATGGCCCTGGGAATGGGAGAGCCAGCACACACGGTAGGAGCTGGTGGGAAACAGTGAGGACCACGCAAGGTGGAGGAGGCTCCCATGGATGCTGCGTGGGGACTGTCATCCGCCAGGTGAGATTGCAGGGGGTCTCACAGTGGCCCCTGAAAGATGCATCCACCCGGAACTGTAAATGGAACCTTACCTGGGAAAAGGGTCTTTGCAGATGTCATTAAGTTACGTGTCTCAAGATGAGATCTTCCTGGATTATCAGGATGGACCCTAAATCCAAGGACAAGAGTCCCTGTAAGAGGAAGGCAGAGGGAGATTTGAGATTGAAGAGGAGGCCGTGTGAAGATGGAGGCAGAGGTGGAGTGATGTGGCACAAACCAAGGGACCCCTGGGACCACCAGAAGTCCAAAGATTCAAGGAAGGATCCTCCCCTGGCGCCTTTGGAAGGAGCGGGGCCCTGTCGACACCGTGATCTCGGCCTTCTGGCCTCCAGAGCTTGAGAGGATGAATTTCTGCTGTTTTAAGCCTATTATTTACAGCAACCATGGGGAGCTCAGCCAGGCCGATGCAGCTCTGCACCTCATCCGCTTCCTGGGCAGGCTTAGGAGTCCACCCCCGCGAGCACCTTACGTTGGCCGGAGTTCTCCTGTGGTCCCAAATGGGGATCTCCTTGCCTGGCATGTGGGCCCGTAGGAAGATCCACTCTCCTCTGCATAGTTTGGTGATTATCTTCATGAGTCTTTTATTCTGCAGACTCTTTCCTCTTGAGTTCTGAAAATTAAGCTTCTCCTTTTATTTTGGTTCAGTTCAGGGGGAATATTTATTAAAAACCTATTTGTGCGTGGACTCATCTTTTACTCTGTGCTCAGCATTTACTCGGGAAGTTGTCTTGCAATGAATCATCCAGGTTTGATACCTTTAAGTGCAGTTAACATTTTTAAAGCCCAAATTGTGTTCAAACAAACCCCTGGGCTGATCGCTGCATCCATGAGAAAAGACACCCGGACAGGGTAGAGGTGGTCCATGCTGGCGCACACTCAGCTCTCAAGACGTGGGAAGGCCCCCTGGAGGCAGGGTGGGCAGGGGTGGAAAACACTGGCTGTTCATTAAAGAGTTATGACCCAGCGATTCCGCTCCTGGGCATTTACCCAGGAGAAAGAGAGCATCTCCCATGATGAAATGCTGTCCCAGTGTCACAGCCACTTCATTTACAACAGCCCTAAGCTGGAAACAGCCCACGTGTCCATCTCCAGGTGAATGGACCAACAAGTGACTCCTACCCAAACGATGGGTGCCCCTTGGCCAGGAGACAGTGGGCGGCAGGTACCTGCACCGACTGGAGGGAGTCACAGGGAGGCAATGCTGAGTGAAAGGAGCCAGGCCAAGAGCTAGTGCACCTTCGTGACTCCAGGGCCTCAGGTTCTAGAAAGTAACCAGCTGCTGTGGCAGAAAGCACCTGGGGAGGGGCAGGAGGGAGGGGTTGCAAAGGGTGCAAGGAAATTTGGGGTGATGGATGTGTGTCCTATCCTGGTAGTGATGGTGGTTTCGCTGGTGCATGCCAGCATCAAAACTTACCAAACTGGGGCTTCCCTGGTGGCGCAGTAGTTGAGAGTCCGCCTGCTGATGCAGGGGACACGGGTTCGTGCCCCGGTCTGGGAAGATCCCACATGCTGTGGAGTGGCTGGGCCCGTGAGCCATGGCCGCTGAGCCTGCGCATCCGGAGCCTGTGCTCCGCAGCGGGAGAGGCCACAACAGTGAGAGGCCCAGATACCGCAAAAACAACAACAACAACAACAACAACAAAACGTACCAAACTGAACACTTTAAACAGGAGCCGGTCGTTGTGTGTTGCTTATACCACAGCAAAGCTGGGGGAAGGGCTTGTTCTTAGACCCATGGAGGAACTGTATCTGTGGACTGTTTTCAGAATTTTAGACCAGAGAGTCTTCGTTCTTAGGGCAGGAGAGAAATATCCGCTGTCACACACCTTTGTCCAAATGTCTTGAAACCCAGCCCGTGTGCATCGTCGCCCTGACCCGGGTGTGCAAAGATGGGTCTCGGAAACACGTGTTTAACGTTGGTGGCTTTTAGAGCTCGGTCGCCTGCCAGGCAGCCCTCACGCCACCCTGCCAATGTCTTTTCCAGGCGTCTATCCTGGACCTGCACTCGGGGGCCTTGTCTGTCGGGAAGCACTTTGTGAACCTGTACAGGTGAGAACCCCAGGGTTGGGGGTGGGGGTGGGGTCTCTGCTCGTTTCTTAGCTGGAGACATCTGAGTGAGGCTTGCGTTTATGGATCAGAGCGGCTTCAAGTCTTGGGTAAACTATGACGTTTGCCATCGGGCCGAGGCCAGATGAGGACTGGAAGATGCAGCTCTTCCAAAGGGCAGGATCCTTGCCAGCTAGCTTCAGGGGAACAGCTTAGTTAGGAATGGACCAAGGGGTGGGGTTGGAGGGAGAGGTGGGAGAGGTGAGTGGCAGGCCAGGCTCCTGAGAGCTGCCTCCTGAGAGGCTTTGATCCTCCCCGAGGGCCAGGAGAAGCAAGAGATTCCCCCAACCTTGATAAATGTCACCCCACCTGCCAGGTACCTCCCTCCCACCCTCCTCCCTTTTACCACACAGTTATCATTGTAGAAGGAGCAGCTCCAAGATAATAAGGACCAGCTGGTTTTCGCTGGTTAACTGGAGGAAAGGCTGAATTGAAAGGAAATAAGGAAACATTAATAAAACATCACATTTGTTAATACTCATTTTTTCACAGATACTTTGGGGATAAAATACAAACTATCTTCTCAGAAGAGGACTTCCAGTTGTACCGGTGAGGGAATGAACGCCCAGGTCAGGAGGGGGGAAGGTGGCGGCGGGGCTGGGAGTGCTGGGGGTCAGTCCTGCAGAGAACTGACCTTCAGGTTCCTGGGTGTGCACGTGATACCCTGTCCCACGTGTGCGGACCTGTGTGTGCATCTCTTCACCTTTCACCTTAGCCAGCCCTTGTCTTTCTGTAGTGTTACCAAACCCAGGTCTGGCTGCTCACTCCTTGAAAACCAATTCTTGAGAGACAAGTGTTCGTGGGGAAGGAAAGGTTGCTTTATTTCAGAGGCCAGCAACCGGGGGAGAGGGTGGACTCCTGTCCGAGAACCAACTCCCAATTGCTGCTCAGGGGACAGGGACTTTTAAAGGGGAGTTTCAGGGTTATATAGGCAGAGAGAGGGAGCAGAACAGCATAGTCAGTTCTGACACTCAGCTTGAAACCAGTAATGTGGTCTGATCAGCATCACCTTGGTTGTTTTAAGTACAGTTAATCTTTAGTTCCAGGGTTTGTTCCCATGTCTCTGAGGTCAGTTCTCGGAATTGTGTGAAGTGGAGGAGCTCATGTCATGGCTTCAATTTGGTCATCATGTAGTCATCCTCCTCCCCCTGGTGGGGGCTTCAGTAGCTGCAAAACAGCTCACGGGATATGGCTCAGAATATTATCTATAGCCCTTAAGGAGGAACTAAAGGCCCTTGACTATGCTTAATGACTAAACTATTATTATCTGGTCTCATTTGACTATTTTCCTTTGTTTCTGCATTTTCTCACTTCTCTGATTAAACTTATTCTTTGGCTAAAGTGTTTCCACAGACAAAAGGCAGACTGAGAACATGGGGGTTGGGGGCAAGGACCGGAGGGTCCTGCTCCATTTCAGTGTCACACGGTGCAGGCCCTATGGGCCCGGGGAGAATTCTTTCCTGTGTGGCTGACACCTGTGCCCTCTCGGCAGGGACCTGCGGCAGAAGGTCCAGCTGGCAATCGCCCAGGCATTTGGCATCAGCGCGTCCTTGCTGCACCTGACGAAGCCCACCTTCTTCTCCCGCATCAACAGCACGGCGGCCCGCACGGCTCATGACGAGTACTGGCACGCGCACGTGGACAAGGTGAGCGAACCTGGGGCTTGTCCACCACGGCCCAAGCTGGGTGCTGTCTGTTCACGTGGTCAGGGTTTTAGAAGTTTCCTCTCTCACTGATGCGGTCGAGGAGATAAGATTTGTTTCTTGTGTGATGAGGTGAGAGAAGACTGAAAAGCACATTACAGAACAGTGAGGGCCTGACGGGGACCATCCTTTGCTACTTGTTCCCACATGCAGAGCTGTCTGCACCTGAGCTGTGAGCTTATCGTCGGATGTAACCTGACCCGGCCTTGATCTGGCCTTTCTGTCGTGTGGTCTCCCCTCGGGCCTGCGTCCCGCACCCTGCCCAGGAGGCCCCCTTCTCCCCACTTTTCACCGTTTCTTGGGAAGATCTCTCGACCACTCCAGATTCTGCAGATTCCCCTTTCTTGATCTCTTGTTGTTCCCTAGACACAGTGGCACCTAATCAATCAGTGGTCCTGATCAGCCACAACTGAAGCCCTCTCCCGCCTGCATTGCAGCCACTGCCCTGCTCCACTCAGCCAGCACGCGCAGCATGGTGCCAGGGGATAGTTGGCCGCGGAAACGTCTGAGGGCTATTGGCGGTCACCCCAGCCGCGGGTGTGCTCAGGTGACCCAGATAAATCTCTGTGTCGCTTGACCCTGGAACAAAGGAAGCGAAGTGAAAAATAAGCAGAGGGTTTGAGCAGAAGCTCGCAGACTGGGCTTCTGCCTGAAATTCAGTCGGATATTCGTGTGTTTATTTAATCTCGACTGTCTGAGCTCAGTGGAGGAGGGCAGCACTTAAATGTGGTTAGTGAGATTGAGGAACCCAGTATTTAATTAAATTAACTTAAATTGAAGTAGCTTTATGTGGCCAGTGGCTTGTCTGAGCCAGGGCAGCTCGGACGGCTCGATGGAACTCGGGTTGGAAGTGTGGGCTTCACCCTAAGGGGGCGTACAGTGTCTGCTTGTTCTCTTCCCACGGGCTTAAGGTTGATCAGTGGGTTCGGACTGATCCATCCACGATCAAGCTTCCTGTCCACCCTCACTTCATGGCTCTAGCAGCCATTGACCCATTGATAACCATTGCCCAGGTGCATTATTTCATTAGGGGACCAGGACCGAGACCTTCAGTATAAGATCATCGTAGATATTGCAGAGGGAAAAACAGGGTTTTATGGGGTTGAGGGCAAAGACGACGTGTGTGGAGGACAGACAGGTTCACACAGCAAGGAGCCTCACGCGTGGGACGGAGTCCGGAGAATTTCCCTGCAACGAAGGAAGAGCAGCCCTCCATGTACTGGGAAGTGTGGGTTCAGGAAAGACAACACTGAATGTAGCCTGGTTCAGTGATCCAGCTTCAAAGGAAGAAAGATAAGGAAAAAATTCTTCAGGCAGAGAAAATGAGTCAACAGTGACAAGTGGGGTAGCCTCAGACATCTCAGAGCCAGGAGACCTCGGGACAGGGTCTACAGGACCAGGGTGGCTATCACAGCCAAGGGGTCACTCACGCATGGACACAGCAAAAAGACATACTCACACGAGGGGACCCCATGCATCTGCTCCTTGCCTTGAAGCTCTCCAGCCTCTAGCTCAGGACAGCTCAGGCCCTGCTGGCCTCTGCCATCCCCGTCACCCGCCATTACCCACCTCCTTCCCAGATCACTGTGTTCACGTGGGTTTGGGGTGGTTCCTTTGCAGAATCTGAGCTGGGTGGGTAGGAGAGGGTCAGGCTCCTGGACAACCCCCACCCCCGGGTCTCTTTTATGTTTTATGCAGGTAGTGGACATGAGGTTCACTGCTGAAGCGATTCAGAAGCAGTGCCCTGGGCTGTTCTCAGGTTTAGGTCACTTTGATGTTTGCTTGGTGCCCTGATGCTGGATAAGGGGCCCGTAAATGGGGTCTTGGTGGGGGAGGTGGAGGGAGCTCAGATCTGTGTAGAAAGTCCAGTCCCACAGATGGCGTGGTACTGAGTTCATGAGAAGGTGAGGGGGACTCAGTCACCTTGGCAGGCTTGCTGCCTCTCCCCCCTGGTCAGCCCACCCTCTCTCAGGAGATGACCACTGTCACGGTGATGGTGGCCTAGCTGGTTGCAGGGGGAGCGGGGCTTTTGGACTTTTTGAGCCTTGATCAAATGTGTTATGGATATTGATCTGGGGCTTCTGTGTACTGCTCCCATGGTGCCTACAGGTGTCAGTAAAATCATTTAAGAATCTATTCCTAAACACAGCAGCTCAGATAACAGGAGCCTGGGGCTGTGTGATAGGGCACTGATAGGATGACTTTGGGCTGCTGTCCTTGGACTCTTTCATTCTTCCTTATCTCTTATCCCAGTCTTGCTAATTGAATTATTCCTCAGACTGGGAGCTGTTATCATGTGATTAAAATTCCTTGTACATGCAAGTCACTATCTTTGCCTGCAAAAAAAAATAGCCTATCTCACTGATTCCCTCTATTAAGTAGGTGCTAATTTGTGTGAGTTCTTATGTCCTTGGAAACAACACCTGCTTCACATATTACAGACAACAAACTCCTCTATCTCACATTGAAATCAAGTTCTTCATATGGCACCCCTTACCTATAATAAGTCCTGAAGATCCACAGATGGGACAACTATCTGGCCACCTCCCCTCCCGGACTTCAAGGGGTCCTTGGGAAACAAATGATAGTGCCTCCTGTTTACATTATACCCAGGCCCAGAGGGTCCACGCTCCTGTGAGCCCAGAGCACAGATCTCACCCCCCATCCCCTGCTTTCCACCGCCCATGCCGTCTTCCAAAAGAATGTCCACGCAAAGAGGGCCAGACAGGAAAGGACAGACAGCGTAGCGTGGGCACTGGGTGGTGGTGGAGGGGGGAGTTAAGTGTTTAATGGGAACAGAGTTTCAGTTTGGGAGGATGAAGGGTTCTGGCGATGGTCGGCGTGGGTGGGTGCACAACAGTGTGAGTGTGCTTAGTGCCCCTGAGCTGTGCACTCAACCATGGGTAAAGCGGTAAATTGTATGGTTTGTGTATTTTACCACAATTTAAAAGAAAGCTTGGAGTGCCCACATCTGGAGACAGAGCGGAAGCACCACCTTTGCTCCCTGTGCTGACGCGGGAGGGTCCTGTTGGCGGGTGGGTGGGTGGCGTGGCGGCCCTGGGGGTCACGCGTGTGGGCTTCTTAGCGTGGGCTGCGCCTCTGACTGTGCGGGAGCCAGGCGGGCCCGCGCGCCTGTGCTCGGCAGAGGGTTTTCTGTAGTTGGGAGGCAGCGCGAGGCCTCGGTCTGTCCCTTCCTGAGGAGCGTGTCCTCCCGCAAGCAGACGGTGACACGCCCTCAACGCTCTGCACGCAGGTGACCTACGGCTCCTTCGACTACACATCGCTGCTGTACCTCTCCGACTACCTGGATGACTTCGGTGGCGGGCGGTTTGTGTTCATGGAGGTGGGGGCCAACAAGACGGTGGAGCCGAGAGCAGGTAGGACTCACGGGGGGGCCTTTCCCGGGATGCTGCGTTTACGGTGTGTCCAGTGTGTCCATGGAGCACATCCATCAGAGGAGGAGGTGGGCGTGGCCACGGTCACTGCTGTCACTGCAGAGCGAGTTCCCAGAGCCAGCCCCCGCTTCATCCCCTGTAGTGACTCGAAGCTTAACACGAGGCAGTGATCCTGACCTAATGTCGGTAAACCGCACCGAGCACAGGGACCTGCCTCCCCGACCTGGTGGTCCCAGAGCTCCCACTGCCCCCAGCCCAGCTCGGACACTCAGTGCTGCTCAGTGAGCATGCGTGGAGCGAGGAATCGTCCCCTCTCCTCCCCAGGTTTTGGGGTGGGGAGGGGCGGGGATCCCCCAGGGGCTTCCTGAGGGGCAGCCCAGGCCCCGGCCCAGCCCCAGATGAGACTCAGAGACAGAGCCAGGCCATTTGGCTCTGGCCTGGGCACCTCGACTGTGCCAGCACCATTCACCTGCTGCCGTGGCTCACCCGACCCCATAGCGTCACCCTGCTTACTGGGTGTGTAGCTGTGTCCCCTTCCGCCTGGCAGCAGGCAGCTCAAACCAACGAGGCTGTCCACCTGTGTTGGTTTAGAACGTTCCCGTTAGCCATGAGGCAGTCCTGCAAGCCACTGCGTCCCCTCCTGTGCATCCAGGTTTCCAACAGGTACAGTCCCCTTCCGCCTCAGCATTTCTCGGAGTGCAGGTCTGCTGGTGATGGTTTTTCTGAAAATGTCCTTACTTCACCTTTTTTTCTAAAGCATATTTTCACTGGATGTGAAATTCTGGATTGGTGGGTTTTTTTTCCTTTTTCTTTAAAAGCATCGTCCCGTTCCTCTGGCTCCCCTGTTGCTGTCACCGCTGTCACTGCCCCATAGTAGCTGCCTCTTTGCTCTGCGACCTCAGGATGTTCTCTAATCTCTGGTTTCATCAGTTTGACTATGACGTGCCTCAGTGTGGAGTTGTTTGTATTTATCCCACTTGGAGTATTTATCCTGCTCAGCTTATTGGATTAAAAGTCAAAGTTTTCATCACATTAGGGAAAATGTTGGTCATTTTTTCTTCAAATCGCCTTTTCCTGCCCCAGCATGAACCTCTCCTCTCTTCGAGGCTCCAACATGAATGGTGGACGGTTTCCTATTGTCCCACAGGCCACGAGGAGCTTCACTTTTCCTCAGTCCTTTTCTTCTCTGTTTTTTGGTGCCTCTGTTTGCAAAGTGTGCAGAAATGCTGGGGTGGGGGTGGGGGCGCCCAGAGACCCCCACTCTTGCTGCAAGTCGGCGACATTTGATAACTGTCTGCAGCGGGGTGGCGGTGGGGGCGTGCACAGATGGCGTGGATGGGCAGACGGCCTGGCTACGTGTCCGAGGTCTCAGGTGTGACTGAAAGTGGAAAGACTGAGGACAAAACGTCCTTCAGCAGCGTGAGCCTCAGAAAGTGGCGTGACTCCAGATTGCTCTGGGAGAGAGTGTTTCCTTCAGGTCAGGGGCGGCCTGGCTGGTCCAGAGGAGGGTCTGAGTTCCTGGTGTCCCCAGGCCCCCATGCAGAGGTTTCCGTGTGTCACACGATTTCTTTTGCTCCTTTGTTTCCGGGCAGAGCACGGTTCTCTGTTTAAAACCAGAAAGCAGCAGACTCTGGGGTAGACTCTTCTCCTCTCTCAAAGATTTAGCAGTCGAGTTCCTGGCAGTGACCTTTTGAAGAGAAATGAAGTTGTCATGGGACATTTGGGGCAGGGCCGTGTGGCGGCGACGCGGCGCCTACAGGATCCCGGGGCTCCTCCCCCACAATTCTGTAACGGTCAACTCGTTTGTCCTAAAAAATCTATGGTGGGGGCTTCCCTGGTGGCGCAGTGGTTGAGAGTCCGGGGACGCGGGTTCGTGCCCTGGTCCGGGAAGATACCACATGCCGCGGAGCAGCTGGGCCCGTGAGCCATGGCCGCTGAGCCTGCGCATCCGGAGCCTGTGCTCCACAAAGGGAGAGGCCACAACAGTGAGAGGCCCACGTACCACACACACACAAAAAAAAAACCTACGGTGGGTGTATGAGGCCAGTTAAATATGGAAGCACACAAACACGAGGTTCTCTGAACACAGGTGGGTGGAGGACCCCCGCTCCAGGACGCTCGGAAGCCACCTCCCGAGTCCTGTCTTCAGCTGCCCTGGAGGGAGCTACAGGCACTGGGTGTTTGTCTCGACGACCTGTCTTTCCTGATCCTTTGCTAAAACATTGTCACCACCTTCCAGGGTTTGGTTTTGTTCCATGTGTGATTAGAAATAAGATCATATGGGCTTCCCTGGTGGCGCAGTGGTTGAGAGTCCGCCTGCCGATGCAGGGGACACGGGTTCGTGCCCCGGTCCGGGAAGATCCCACATGCCGCGGAGCGGCTGGGCCCGTGAGCCATGGCCGCTGAGCCTGCGCGTCCGGAGCCTGTGCTCCGCAACGGGAGAGGCCACAACAGTGAGAGGCCCGCGTACAGCAAAAAAAAAAAAAAAAAAAAAAAAAGATCATAGGGTGGGCCCGAGGAGGTCACATGGCTCATAGAGGCCCCTGGGGGTGGCAGCAGGGCCTCACCCCAAGCCCAGGTTGCCCCACAAAGAGCCCGCGGAGGCTGGGCCGGGTGCTGCGGTGCCCTTCGTCCTGTGCGAGGGCTCTCCTGCTGGTTTGTCTCCAGCCCCTGCCTTCCTGCATCAGCTGTTTCTCCAGCCTGCCCGGTTGGTCGTGTTGCTGCGTTGGCCTAAACACAGGTCCTCTGAGGCCCGGCCACGTGTGTGGCCTTGAAGTCATGCTCTGCTCTCCTCTCTCCCAGGTCGGGTGTCCTTCTTCACCTCGGGGTCCGAGAACCTGCACCGGGTGGAGAAGGTTCACTGGGGCACCCGCTACGCCATCACCATCGCCTTCACCTGCGACCCCGACCATGGCATTGCGGACCCAACGTTCACATAGCCCTGGGAGGCCTGTCCAGCAGCCCTGCAGGGAAGCAGCCACGCTGGACACACACCCCTTCCCTCTTGCTCAGCCCATTTCCACTGAACAAGGTGCCTTACGAATCATCCTGAATTTTGATTTGCTAACATTTGATCATTTTTCAACTGTGAGTAAATGGGGGGAACCAGTTTCTGCTCACAAGCATCAGCGTTGGCTCTGCTATGCTGATGTGGGGCCCGGGAGCTGGCAGGGCCACCATGCCCTCCTTTTCTCAGGAAGGGATCCTGTGCCTGGGGTGGAATCCCCGTTTGTCAGCAGACAGAGGATCATTACCCGGCCACTGGAGACCGACTTAAGTGTGGATGAAGCTGAGTGGGGCTAGCAGCCTCCACTCGGGGAAGCAGAATCAGCATTATGGCACCTTGGAGAAGGTTCCGGGGGCAGGCAGCTCTGGGAGCAGCAGCTGGAGGGCTGGGAGGGCTGATACTGCTGGATACTGGGTGGAGGCGAACATCTGATGTTCTGGCGGCTCTGGGCAGAGCCCCCAACACTGCTGGCCACTGAGAGTCACCCTGGCACCATGTCCATGCCAGACTGGGCTCTGCCCCATCGCCAGCCAGGGTCCCTGACACAAGGTCCGAGGGTGTTCCCAGCGTGGCCATCCGCAGCTCGCCTGGGGCCTTCGTCTGCTCAGGTTCAGGTCTTAGCAACCCTCTTCTCGTCCTGGAGCTGTCCATGCCTTTTACATAAAAGTAACAGTCAGGGGAGCCAGGAATAGTAAATAAACTGGCCATGGGGGAAGCCTGGGTAGCACGGCCCCAGGATAAGGGCGGCACGTCCATCATTTGGCTTCTGCCAGGGTCGGGCAAGGTGCCAGGGCCGCCCCACAAAGCAACTGGCCTGGGGTTTGGGCATCTTCTGGGAGAACAGCCGATCACCCGCTGTGAGTGCAAAGGGATCCCCAGAAACGGCTCTTGGAGCAGGACTCTCCCGGCCACCCTGACCCAGGAGGAGCCTCAACACTTTCCCTTTCGCCCACCCAGCATGGACATGTGAACACGGCCACCGCAGCCCCACGCGTTCCCCACACTCTGCAGTCACAGGGCTGCTTGGGCTCATACAGAAAGGGGCAGCATTCCTGGACCCTGGGATGAGCCATTTGCGTGGCATCTGAGGAGGCTCCATGAGGGTCTGGAAGCCAGGACCCCTGGGTCCGCCCCTTGGTTTGCCGGGTGACCCTCCTACACCGTGGTGATGATATGCATGTCTCAGGGCTGTAGGGGCCGAGTTTCCACGTGCAGACAGTGGCTTGGGATCTGCTCCCTTCTGGGTCATGTTTGCAGTTTCCAGAAAGGCGGGGCCACCACCCACATGATGGCCTGTCGTGGTTCCTGTTTTTAAAGGACTTTGGGCAGATCTGGGAAGGATGAAGGCCATGCTCTGGGTGGTGGGCAGGGCTGACCTTAGGGTTGGCGATGCTTTGGGGACACTGTCTCTAGGCTGGACCAGCCGGCCTCAGTCCTGTGCAGGAAAAGCTACCCCCTCCCATTCCAAGTTGTCCTCTGGCTTCTCCTGTCTTGGCTTTTCAAAGGTTTGTTGCTCTAGTCTCAGGTTGAGATGCAAATTCCGACAGGAAAGCCCCGTGCAGGCCTCACTTTGTTCTGTAACCTTCATGTTATCTGAATGACGCCTTACCCTCAGTGTGAGGATGGGCAGACGTTCTCGGGTATTCCACAGCCCACGTGGCCACTCACTACATCTAAGGAGGGGGGGTCTGATGGTTTAGTTGTGGTTGAAGTGCTTTGGAAATAAGTAAGGTATTGGTTTTAATTGACATTCTTTGCTACTTAATCCTGTTCATAATCATCACAGAGGTACTTGGACAAAGGAATAAAGATATTTGGGCAAAAGCAAGAATGTCCTTCTTTTCAGAAATTCCCTGGTGGTCCAGTGGTTAGGATTCTGCACTTTCACTGCTGAGGGCATGGGTTCAATCCCTGGTCGGGGAACTAAGATCCCACAAGTCACTCTGCGTGGCAAAAAAAAAAAAAAAAGACTGTCCTTCTTTTAAAATAAGAGAAGGTGCGTAGCCCATGCCGGTGACCTCCAGAAGCGCTCACCTGGGGCCACGTGGGCATCTCCGTCCTACGGGACGGTCCTGAGAGCAGATGTGGTGTGTTCCAGGGAGAAGAGGACGTTCCTGGCACGTCCTCTGCTGAGTGATTTATTTCCTAATAAGTGTTTAGTCTGAATCAAAAAACATGAGCGTTGGTCTCACTGCTGGAAAGAAGGGGTTGCCGCTCCATCTCTCCTGGCGAGCCGGCCGCCAGGGCCAGGCCTGAGCATGGCTGAGCCTCCGTGAGAGCAGAAGCTGAAACATCAGGTCAGGAGCTGACCCAGTGGGACGGGGTCTGAGCCAGCTGCGAGTTACCTCACCTGCCCCGCGCAGGAGAAAATGGCAGAAGATCACAGAAGCAGAAGTGGCCACAACGTGCCAGAGACGGCATGCAGGGCAGGTGTGGCCCCACCATTTGTGTGGAAGTTGGGCTCGGCCAGTGCAGGGAGGGTGGGGTCCCTTGTGTCCACCTTGAGGCTGGCTTTGCCAGTCACTGCCTGGCACCTCCGCTGCTCTCTCACCGGGTGGGCAGGTGTGGCTGACTCCTCGCCTTGCCTTGGGGTTCCGGGAGGCTCGGAAGGTGCTCGGCAGTGACAGACAGCGGGACCGGGCGTGAGCGTGGGCAGGCGGGAAGGATGTGGCTGTGGCAACCCTGTGATTAGGGCAGGGCCGGTGGGCAGGGGCCGCAGAGCAGGGCGCCATGGCTTCGGGTGGTTGTCATAGGGGCCACAGAGATGCCGCTGGCGGGACGGCATGGGGGTTGCTGTTTATAGAAATCTCCGCAGCTGCCCAGTCTGTCTCAGGGCTGGCCCCAGAGCAAAACACCAGCCTGTTTGTTCCCCTTCGAGTTACAACTGGAACCACCTCGAATGGTCTCGGGATCCATGCTGGTTCTCAGTCCTGATCTTCTAATCCTGAAGTCACTTCGCTTCTATGTTCTCTCCTCCAACACGGTCTTCACAAGAGAACTGGGACTGAGCTGCCCCAGTCCCCACCAGCCCTCAGCCCCCAGGCAGCACTGACTCCCGGGCATCTCTTGGGCTTGTGCTGTGGGGCCTCGGGCGCAGGTATTTCTCATGCAGTCCAGGGAAGTGGTCCCAGCCGGCCAGCCCCCTAATTGGCAGCATCTCTGCCCCGCCCGCCGGGTACTGGCTCATTTGCCTTCTGAAGTCACAGCGTCTCAGAGCCTCCCACACCTTCTAGAGGTTTTCACAGGGAGGAAGAGTCTGGGGACACTTCTGCTCATCCCTGAGACTGGGGGCCGATGACCTAAGACCCCAGCAATGTGAGTCCTGAATGATGCAGCGTATTCCAGAAACCAAGCCAGTCACACCAAACTCAGGGCCCTGGCAGTGCTCAGCCTGGAAGGCAGGGCCCGGGGAGTGTTGGGGGGAGGCAGGTGGGGGCAGGGGGGAGCAGCAAGAGTTTATCCCCCAGCATGTGTACAATCTGAGAAGAGTTGACAAAGTACAAAGCAGTAAGACAGACGAAATGACCTAGCAGATTGAGGCCAAGCACGGGAGAATACCAGTGAACCAGATGTCAATCGAACTTCAGGCCTGAGGCTCCCGGTGGCCCCAGGGAAGAGCGAAACATCCTAAGTCCACATCCAACCCATCTCGGGGTCTCCTTGGATGCACTGACACATTAATACCAGTTTCTTATCTTGATCTTGAGTTTAAGGCCCCCATTCTGCCCCAGGAATGGGCCCTGCAGGCTCCTGTCTAGTAACTCAGCCCCTAGTAGCCCCTCTGTAACCCTGTTCACCCTCGGGGGCCTGAACCTCCCCTGCTGGCCAGCACGACATGCCCTGCAGTGTGGCAGGGGAGGCTCTGGACCAGCACTGAGGGCTGTGCTCTGTTCCCTGCAGATCTGAGGCCCCACCTTTTTTGCAGCAAAAAATAAAAATAAACAGATAAAAAAATAGACATGAGTAAATGGCCTTAGGCACATACCAGCCAAACAGGCCTGAAAGAGTTAAGCAATCTCAGTTATTCTTTAGCTGTTACTACTCACACCTGTAGCTAGACTTGCCCTTCACAAAGCTAATTACTTTCTGATTCCGTATGAATTATACTCTGCACCTGGCATCCTTCTCCTCCTACACTTCCTTGTAGGATTCTGCATCTCAAAAGGAAGAAGGTCACAGCGATAACTTCAGGGACACCAGACTGGGTTGCTGAGCTGCCTGACGCCAGCTTTTGGCTGAAAATTTGCAGAAGAAAAAAAAAAACAAAAAAAAACAAGACCTTCATTGCTTTGATCCTTATCACCTACCCATAGACCATGAGCCCTGGAATATAAAACTCTCTCCATTCCCAGGAAAAGGGGGGCACAGTTCTCAAGGCGCTAGCCTGCTGTGTTCCCCCTTTGCCAGGCAAAGAATAAGAAAAGCTATCTTTCGCGTTCCTCCAAAAGTCTGTCTCCGTATTTCTTTTCAGCATCGGTGCACAGAGAGCCAGGATTCTTGGCATCACCTGTATGTTCCTTCCGTCTCAGCACCTTTGAGGCCAAGCAGATCCCAATGGAGCTGGGGATGCAGGTGAGCCCCCATTCCTGAGAAGGCCAGTGGGGGCTCTGGGAGGGCTGGGCCTTGCCTGCCCCAGCGCAGGGCACCTCTCCCACCCTGCAGCATGGGGGTCATGGCTACCACCCCCCATCCCAGTGAACACACAAGGTGGAGGCTTGGAATCTTGCTGCAGTCACACACCTGGCCAGGTGCCCAGCTTGAGCCCCCTGCCCCCACCAGTTGTCCCTGGGCTTCCCAGGCCTGGGGGCATTCACCTGTCTCCTCCCATGCCCCTTGTTAAAGAACAGACAGCTGGGGGGGTCTCTTAGGAAGGGCCCCATTCCTGGAAAATTCCGGTGAGAGGAGGAGGGAGGGGAGAGAAAGGGGGAGGTGGGTGGGCACCGTCCAGGGTCTCTGCACACCCAGGGTGGGTCCTGGACCAAGACGTCCTCCCCAGGAAAAAGTGGGCCACGTGCTTACACCTGCTGCCCCCTCCCAGAGTCCCCAGCCCCCCACCAGCTCTCCCTGCCCACCCCATGTAGCCAAATCTCCCCCTCCCCCTGCCCTTACCTGTAGGGGCTGCAAGGGGCTTAGCAGGGCTTGTGGGGTGAGGTGGATGTGGCAGTGAGGTGGGGGCCACGCAGTGGGTGCTCTCCTGTGCCCGTGTCTCTATGAGGCCAATGCAGGGTGGGGGTGCAGCTGCTGTTCCCTGGGGACCCCTGCCCTCCACGCCCCACTGGCCCCTTGGAGCCCTCGCTGAGGCCTCACATCCAGGGTGTGTGGGTCTTGCCTCCTGGGGCATGGCATCAGGCACATACCCCTCAGAGGGGGAATCCAGACCTCTCAGGTCAGGACCTGCCCACGAGACCCCAGCTAGCACCCCAACCTCGCTGTCAGCTCAGGCAGCCTTCCTGCATCCATCACAGGTGGGCATGTGGGCTCACGTTGGTCCTTCAGCACCTCCCCCCATCCCTATAATCGCCTGTGCACCAGGACCACCTCCCGGCCACATCTCTGGTGGAGAAGGCTCCTGGCTTCCAGCTGCCTGCTGCCCAGCCTGGCGCATTGTGGGGCACACAGGGTCCATCCCAGCTCTGCCCAGCCACCATGGGCTGGGGGGAAGGGGCAGGATGAGGAGAGGGGTGGGGGGCGCTGGGAGGCTGAGGGCAGAAATGGAGGTTCCCCCACCCCATCAAACCCCAGTCCCAGCCCTGACTCGCTCCGGCCCTGGGGAGGAATCTTGGTGCAGGGCAGCCAGCTCTGACACCCGGGCAGCCTCGGTATTTCACACTGACACATAGTTTTGGGGTGAGGCCAGGCTCTGGGCTTTCAATCATGCTGCGGGGTACCTCGAGCCACAAAGGGCAAAGGCGGGTGGATGCTCCCAGCTCCTGCCGGTCCCGGGTCCCGTGTGGCCTGGTTCCTCAGCTGTGAAACAGGAATAAGAGAATTTTGTATAAAAGATGACCCAGTGGTGAGCTCGCCAAGGGGGCCACCTGAGGGCCAGGGAATTTGCACATGGAGGAAGGGCAGAGAGGGGCTGGAACACTGGACTGGAGTCCCCAGGCCACCTACCGCCCCAGCTGCCTCCTGGCTCTGACCCTGCTCACCACTCAGGCCTGCCAAGCCTTGGTCTCCACAGCTCCAGGAGGGGAAAAGTAGCAGGACAGAGCCATCCAGCCTGGGGGCCCGCTCTAGGCAGCTCAGGGGATGGGGCTCTCCTCTGGGCCCTCACGGGGTCCCAGGAGAACTGGCCCCCACCCCCTGTGTGGGGCTGGGCCCTCGGCCGGCCTGGAAAAGGCAGGAGTCTGGAGCTCCTGGCTGCTGGCCATTGGCAGCCTCTCGGGCTTCCTGCTCAGAGCGTCATCTGTCTGGAATTCCAATGGAAAAAAACACTGCTCTTGCAGGTGGCCCTGTGGCTCTCAGATGCCCGGTTTGGTGGTTTGCAGATGTATGGGACCCAGGCTAGATTCTGGTCATCCCCACCCCCTGCCTGGGATGGGGGCTCCCACCTTCTGCTGGCTGAGCCCCCTCCTTTCCCTTGCATGCTGGGTGTGTGAGTGGAGGTGCCGATGAGCTGAGGGCTTTCTCCAGGGCAAGAAGGAGCCCCAGCACCACCCGCCAAGGCTGGCCCTCCAGGTGACCTGGATCAGGAACACCAGTCAGCTGGGCGTGTTCAGGTGTGGAATCAGGTAAGAGTTCAGGTCTCTGCACACCTGAACTAGGCCACCCTACCAGGCAGGGCCACTGTCACTGTGTCACCCATGGCCCCAGGCACTGCCCCCCAGAGCTCCATTTGGTGAGGACAGTCTACAAGAGCAGAGAGCTCCCTAGGCAGGTAAAAGTGATGTGTCTACTGGTTGTAGGTGCAACTCAATTCCCAAAGAATGACTTCCTGGAAAAATCAGGAGTAGAGGAAACTTTGGACTGCGTGTGTATCTTTGTTGATGAGTAATTTACACAAAGTGCAGCAGCCCTGGGCATGCAGCCTGGTGACACGCACTCTGTGCGCTGGTGCATCTCCTTGCGGAGCTGGGCTCTCCCTGCCTCCACCCCCGGGGACCCACAGAGGGTGGCAGGGAGGGGCTCAAGGCACAGGTTTCTGGACTGGGCCAGGCCACTCTCCTGGGCCTGAAAAAACCCACAGGTCAGCAGCCAAATCCCAGCCAAGCCTGAGCCTCTTGGAAACTGACCGGCCTGCGAAGCAGGAATGTGCTGCACCTGGTAAATCCATCATCCATCATCCGATCCTCCGCCACTAGGCTCCTGGATCCCTGCGCCTTCTGTGAGCTTGGCTGTGAACTCGGCTGTGAACTCACCCGCCTCTGGCTCCTTCCCCACCTTCCACCAACCCCCTCCACCACCTCCGGGAAGAGGGAAGACAGAATAAGAAGGGGCAGCGGGTCCCTGGTGGAGGGACCGTTTGTCCATTCATTCCCCACTGGGTGCTGGCCGCCACGGTCCTGGTCACAGCCCCCACAGCCTGCCTGACCCCTGTCCCCACTCCTTGTTTTTGCTATAGGAACCGAGGGGAGTGGGCTGGGGAAACTCAGGGAAGAGGGTGCAGGGGGTGGGGATGGGGCCGGGGACATGCCCCAGGCCTGGCACACGGCTCCCTCCCGATGCAGCTGGGCACCCAGTCCCCATGGCTCTGTGCCCAAGGTCTTCCAGAGGAGCTTCATGCACCACCCCCAGCAAAGGCCTCCCTGCCCAGCCTGCACCCCATTAACCCAGCTTCAAGGGAGCCCCCCTGGAACCAAGTCCAAATTCACAAAACCTTCCATCTGAGCACAGTGTCTCACAAAGGGATCCCAGTAGCCGTCTATGAAAAGAAATTCGTTCCCCCAGTGCAGGGTGGGGCTGGCCCTGGGGCAGTGGTCGGGACTGAAGTGAGGGCAACAGTGCCTCAAAAGAAAGCCGTTAGGAGCACCGAGGGCTGAGCCTGGCTTTGGCATTTTGCCTCTTCACCTGCAAGTCTGGGTGTTGGGTGGATGGCATTGAAATGTCAAGACCTCGTCCATCACCCTGAGCGACCCTCAGCCCGAGTGCTCATCCATCAGACAGCCGACAGCCCTCCCATCCCCACTACTGACCACCACTGCCCTGGAGGCCAGGGCTGGGCTCAGACAGAAGGTGCCCTCAGCTCCTGGCATCAAGGGCTGTAGCAGAAGAGTGCCTGCCGGCTGTTCCTCCTGGTCCTCCCTGTCATTTCCCACTCCCTCCCCCTCCTCTCTCCCCCCATCCCTCCCCTTTTCTCCTTCCTCCTCCCTTCTCCACTCCCCCCACTGGCTCCTCAGCCCAGGAAGGCGGTAGCCCCAGGTGAGGCCTTCAGGTTTCAGGAACTCGGTCTGGATCTGATGCTTGCAGAGTGGACAGGGGCACTGTCACGATTTTCTCGAGTGGTGGCCTGTGTCCCCCTCCCTCCCTGGTTATGTGTAAAGTAGCTCTGTGCACAGCTCTGGTGGTTCCCTGCTCAGGATGAGCAGATGCTATCATCCAGGGCATCCAGTGCAGGCTGTTGGGGCACTGGGGGCCCTGACAATGGGGGAAGGACGCCCGGGCAGAGGCCCAGACCCACTGGCACCTGTGGGGGCCTGAGATTCTGGGGCAGGCAGGGAAGGGACGGGATGCAGGCAGGGGAGCAGCCCACGCTGGTGCCGACAGCACCTGTGCCCACCCCAGGGGGGCCCTGCAGGACAAGGCCCCCTCACCACAGGCCCAAGAGCATCTCAGGCTCCAACTGTGGTTGGGGAGTGTGGGAGTTAAGGTCAGAGGGCCCCAGCGCCCCAGGGTGAACATCCACCCGGGGCTTCCCTGGCTCTGTTCCCGATGACCTGCCCCCACGGCGTCCACACTGCCAGATCTCCAGCAAAGCCCTGTGGCCTTAAGCGTCAGATACCATGAGGGAACCTGCAGAGTGAACCCCGGGTTCTGAGCCCTCCTCCCTGCCTTTGAACGGTTGGAAAAGACTCGGCAGTGCCTTCCTGGAGACGGGGGACGGGAGACCTGGCCGGTGCCTTCCCCAGGTCACAGGGGGCGGTGGTGACCTGGTCAGTGCCTTCCTGGAGACGGGGGACGGGAGACCTGGCCGGTGCCTTCCCCAGGTCACAGGGGGCGGTGGTGACCTGGTCAGTGCCTTCCTGGAGACGGGGGACGGGAGACCTGGCCGGTGCCTTCCCCAGGTCACAGGGGGCGGTGGTGACCTGGTCAGTGCCTTTCTGGGGACAGGGGAACCTGGCCAAAAGGGTTCCGATGACCCATAGAAGCAAGACGATCCACAGTGAAGATGGCCATGACGATGTCCCTCTCTCTCGAGGGGCCCTGCCGGCTGCCCCTCCCTCAGTACATGTTGCCAGGTGGGGAAGCCCCCGGTGTCTGGGACAGAACTGGAGGTGAGGAAGCCTGGACTCACTCCCGTCGGAGGCCAAGGTGATGAGGATGGGAAGGGGGGTGCCCCTGCCCCCCACAGCCTGCGGGCAGCACTGCCCTCCCCGCCCTGCCCATCTGAGCAAGGCCTACGTCCCTGGCCCCACAGGCGTGTGACTCTGAGAGACGGTCACCGTCCGGAGCTGCCCGTTCTTAATCCGAGTTTACCCAGAACAGCTGCTCTCTTGTCATAAAACAGTGCCTGCCCCGAGGGAGGGCAGTGCGGGCAGGACGGAGAGGCCAGGAGGACATGAGGACAGGAGCCCTCACGCAGGGCAGCTGGAAGGAGCGGCAGATGCACGGTCGTCCGGGAACAGTCCAGAGGTTCCAGAGCAGCAACGCCTCCACACAGACGCGCACACGGGCATCCACGGCGGCCCTGATCATTTGGAGAAACTGTGGCAGCAACTCAAATGCCCCAAACCGACACGTGTTCATCCAATGGGGCACATTCAGCTCTGCCCAAGCTGTGCAGCCGGGCGTCTGTTCCCGGAATGTGGTGGGTGAGGCTCCTCCATGCGGTCGGAGGCCTTCCAGCAAAACTGGAGGTTTCCGGGAAAGAAGGAATTCTACCCCAAGGCTGCAGCATCTTCTCCTGCCTGAGTTTCCAGCCCACCACCCCATCAATGGATCTCAGATGTGCCAGCCCCTTAATTGCTGAACCAGTTCCTTCATAGAACCTTCTATTATTTATGTCTGTCCTATTGGTCAGTTTCTCTGGAGCTCCCTGCCTGACATGTCCTGAGACTGGATTGTGATGATGGTTGCACAACTCTGTCTTTTCACTGAAAATCATTACTTGCACTTTAAGTGGGTGAGTTTTATGGTGTGAGACTGCCCCCAATAAAGCTGTAGCATTTGAACAGGAGCCCTCACCTGCTAGAGCCGGTTCTAGCCATGCCCCGGTTGGCCCCTCACCCCGGGACCCTCTGCTGTCCAGCTTGCCAAGGGCTGGGCACCATGCCTGATGGGCTTGAGCCAGACTAGGCCTCCATAAATCACCCATCCCTGACGGGTAGGTCCCGGAGGCCCTGGTGAAGGGAGAGGGAGAGGCTGTGGGTGGTGGATCCAGGGAGGTCGGCCAAGCCACAGTAGGCCAGCGGGAGTCTCCTTGTGGCTGTGTGTGTGGGTACACAGGCGTGAGAGCCTGCCTAACATTTTTAAACACCCTGAAACACTCAGGGTGTCATCATGAGGCTCCCCAGAGGCTGGGCACTTCCAAGCGGAAGATGGGAGGACAGCCCCTGCAGCTGTCCCAGGCCTGGCGGTGGAGGCTCGCCCGGCCTACCTGGGAGCATTAACCAGGGTACTCAGGTCTTAAGTTTGGAGCCAAAAATGTAACTTTTTCAGCATCACTCGGAGAAACAGCACACAGAGCACCTTCACACATACAGATGAATGGGGGCTACAGGGCCACTTCTGGGGGTCTCCGTTTTCTAAGTTTGGGCGCTTCTCAGCACATCCTGGAATCAGGATTTGGGGAGCAGAGACCCAGGGTCTTGGTCAAGGTACAAACTTTGGGCTGTTTACTTCCAAAAACATTTGGGGTCCCAAGTTGCACTGGTGGCCTTGGACGCCATACTTAGGGGCCATCGGGGAGGTAGGTGTAGATCTCCACCTGCTCACACATTAGGATCCTGTCAGGGTCTTGAAAGGGGTCCAGGAGGGCCTGGCTGGTGGTGAGTCTGATGTGCAGCCAAGGCTGAGACCCAGCTGTGGGATGTGAGCCGGGGCCACAATGTGGAGTGTACAGGCTGCTGGACGGTTGGGTAGGGGTGGGGAGAGGTCCAAAATCTTCCCCTGTGGGCGGGCTCTCTGCGGGCAGGGTCCAGTGGTCTTGATGTCCACAGGAGGCCCAGCTCGGATGCTGCACACAGGAGGCATGAGATAAACCCCTACATGTGTTGTACGATCCACCCCCCACCTGACCCCCACCCCCCCAGGTCTGGGGAGGGAGAGGCAGGTGAGCTGCTGAAGGGAGAGGAATTCTGGCTCATGGTTTCAGTTTAGGTGCCGAATTCCTGCCCTGGAGTGATGCCCCAGCTGCCCCTCCTCCCTGAGCAGGTTGAGGCTAATGGCTCCCTGCCCCGCCCCAGGGTCTCAGGCCCCACATCCAGGGCCCGGCTCAGGCCTGATGGCACCCACCCACCGTGTCAGGAAGGCTGAATGGCTGGATGTGTCTCCTCCCCAGCCAGGTGGACAGGCTCATCCAAGTGCGGGGGGACGTCCTAGGGGTCCTGCCTCCGTTGACATCCCACCCACACTGCTGCGGCAGGACAAGGCTCGAAGAGCTCAGAGTTTATTGTTCCAGGTGCTGAAGCTGTGAGGGATGGAGCCACATGGGAGCCGGGAGGGATGGGGAGAGGGCCATGCACCAGCCAGGAGGAGGGTCCCATGCAGGCAGCCTGTGTGCCTACACGCTGTCACCTGCCAGTGTGTGCCCCGCCACGCGTCATGTAGGCACTCACGTCTGATGGGGGCAGTGAAGACTCCACTCACCACCGTCTTCAGAAGCTAGTCCTGGGCCTGAGCCTCCTACAGACCCTCACAGATGGACGGGGCAGAGGGGCATTACGGGAAGGTGGCTGGGCTGATGGAGCTGAAGTGAGTGATGGGGAAGGGAGAGCAGGGAACTTTCTGGAAGAGGACTGAGGAAGGGAGGCAGTCAGTGGGGGAGTCCCGGAGTGACCTGGGCTCTGGGGGCCACTCCCCACCCCAACTCCAGCGCCCACCTGGAGGCTGGGGACGCTCAGGTGCAGAGCCCCCTAGGGGCTGCCTGGGACAGCGCGATGGTCTCGCTGGCCTGCTGGCTGCTGGAGGACAGTGAGCGGCCTGAGCCGCGCTGGCAGCCGGTGCGGGCCTGTGGGAAGCTGTAGGTACCCCCGGGCCGGTGGGCGCCCCTGCCTTGGAGCGAGCGCTGGCGGTAGTCGCGGTAGTTCTTAGTGAGCAGCGTGTAGAGGAAGGGATTTACGCAGCTGTTGCTGTAGGTGAGGCAGGTGGTCAGGTAGTTGACGATGCGGGCGGAGCGGGGCGTGAGCGGTAGGGTCCCGCGGTACTGGGTGAGGAGCTGCCACAGCCAGAAGGGCAGGAAGCAGGCCCAGAAGAGCAGCACAATGCCCAGGATGAGGTAGAGCACCCTGGGGTTGGGTAGCCGCCGCGTCTGCGTGAAGGAAGCCCGCTGCGACTGCCAGTAGGCCCGGGCCAGGCGGACGTAGAGCAGCCCGATGACCACGCCGGGCCCCACGATGCTGGTCCCGAAGAGCAGTGTCAGGTAGGTGCGGTGGGCGCGCTGGCCCCAGGACGGCAGGCAGAGGCTCTTGTGGCCCCTGCGGACCAGCCGGATGGCTAGCATCATGGGCAGTGCCAGCAACAGCGCCAGCAGCCACGTGCCCAGCGCCAGGACCTTGCGGTAGCCCTTGGAACGCTGCACCATGTCCAGTGGCCTCACCACGGCGGCGTAGCGCTCACTGCTCATGAGGGTCAGGGTGAAGATGCTGGCGTGCATGGTCAGGAAGTCCAGGCTGAAGAGGACACGGCAGCCCACGTCGCCGAAGTGCCACGCCTTGGTGACGTAGGTGACCACGATGAAGGGGATGCTGAGCAGGTAGAGCAAGTCCGCCAGCGCCAGGTTGATGACGTAGACGTACATGGAGGCCGAGGTGTGCAGGAAGCGGCACATGACAGCCAGCGTGTACAAGTTGCCCACCACGCCAACAACGCCCATGGCCGAGAGCACCACCCCAATGGTGCCCGTAGCCACCAGGTCCTCCAGGGGGCTGGGCTCCGCTGGGCTGGCCCACGAGCTGTTGAGAGAGGCATTGGGGGCTCCAGGCGGCTCAGGCATAGTGCTGCCTGTCGTAGGCAGCACAGGGAACCTGCTCAACGGCTCTGGACTCAGTGCCATCTCTGCTGCCTCACACCGGGCTTGGGGCTGGGGCCTGCTGCTCCTTTAGGCAGAGAAGGAGCATCTGTGGATGACAAGCTCGTCCTGCGGGAGAGGATGCCCATTAAAGATGCAGGTCAGGCACCGCCTCCCACTCCCAAGAGGCCGTGAGAGGACACAGTTCCCACTGGGCTAGGGAGGTCTGCAGAGGGATGGGGTTCGCCAACTGCAACACCCACTTGGGGACTCTTCGTTCAAAACTCTAACACTCTGCCTCATTTCCCCAGCTATGTAGGGGGACCACCTAGACCAGCTGCTGCCCGTGCGTGCCCCAGCAGCACCCCCACCCTGGGCCTCAATGCAAGTCCAGAGGCCTCTGGGCTGGCTGGACTTTTCTGAAAACCAGAGCACAGCAGGCAGCCCGCAGGGGTGGGGTCAGCAGTGGATGGAACCAGGAGTCCTCCCTAGGCCTCCTCACTTCCTCATCTGTGAAGGGCAGGGAGACCGTGCTGACCCCTGCGTCCTTTCTCCCAATTTATTTCTCCTGTATGTTTTAAAAAATGTATTTTGTTCGGATTGCAAAGGTAGTATCTGCTGACTTTAAAGTTCAAATAGGAAAATATGTTTGGTAAAGAGGGGAAAGCCCTTGTAATCTCTCTTTATCCACATGGGGAAAATGGACCTTGATGCCTACCTCCCACCACACGTGAAAATAATTCAAGATGGACTGTGCACCTGTATGTAACAGAGTAAATCAATTAATTAATCAAGTTCCGTTAGAAACAGGAGAATATCTGCATGACCTTGGGTAGGCAAAGATTTTTCAAAAAAAAAAAAAAGAGCAAGACATACTTGCAATAAAAGACCCATCAAGTGGATTTCATTAAAATTAAGAACTTCACTGAGAGAGTAAAAAATGTAAACCATGGACTAGGAAAAGGTTATCAGAAGACATATATCAGACAAAGAACTAGTAATCAAAATATATGAAAGGGGCTTCCCTGGTGGTGCAGTGGTTGAGAGTTCGCCTGCCGATGCAGGGAACACGGGTTCGTGCCCCAGTCCGGGAAGATCCCACATGCCGCGGAGCGGCTGGGCCCTTGAGTCATGGCCGCTGAGCCTGTGTGTCCGGAGCCTGTGCTCCGCAACGGGAGAGGCCGCAACGGTGAGAGGCCCGCGTACCGCAAAAAAAAAAAAAAAGGCAGATCCCAAGTGCTGGGAGGATGTGGAGGAACCAGACTCCTGAACTGCTGGAGGGGCCGTAGAATGGTGCAGCCCCTGTGGAAAACAATCTGGCACCATCAAAAAAAAAAAAGTAAAGTTGGACACATGTCCTCTCATCCAGCAGTTCCACTCTTAGGTTTGTGTCCGAGAGAAATGAGTGCAAGTGTCCACAAAAAGCAAGAGTGAGAATTTTCACAGAGGCAGGAGCTGGAAACCACCCACTGTCCGTGAACAGTAGTGGATAAAGAAACTGTGACCCCTGCATAAAAATGTTGAGATGATGAAGAAGATGGAATTACCCTACAGTCAACAACTTGATGAAACTCAAATATGCTATGTTGAGAAAAACAAAAGAAAACAAAAAAACAGACACAAAGAGTACACTGTGATTCCATTTACCTGAAGTTCTGGAGCAGGCAAAGTCTCTATGATAGCTGTTGCCGGGGTGTCAACTGGTAGGGGGTACTGGAGAGCACTCTGAGGGATGGACTTGTGCTGTGTCCTCATGTGGTGGTGGTTACACAGGTGTAGACACGTGTAAAAACTCACGGAGTTGCACACCTATGACCCGTGCTGTGTGAAAATTGCCGTCATAAGAAAAAAAGACCTAAAACTGGAAATACTTGAACTGAGAGGAGAGGCCCATCCATCGCCCCATCTCCCCACATCCAGGGAAAACACTGGCTCCAGGTTTCTTCCCTCTACAGGTCCAGCGTTCACACTAACACAGATAAACTCGGGGCGTCCACCCGACGTGGTCTGAGCCCTCCGTGCAGAAGGGAACCTGGGTGCAGAGATGCCGCCCCAGACCCCCTCTCCGTGGGACCCGGCCCAGCCTCGAGTCTGGCGAGGGCAGCTGGGGGCCTTCCTACTGGCCGGAGGCTCCCTCCCCGGCCGCCGCCCCCCGGGGGTCAGGGTTCCGGAGCCCTACCCCAGGGGCTGCAGCGAACCGAGCCGAGGGAGCCCCCGGGAGGGACGCAAAGCCCTCGCCGAGCCCGCGGCGCGCACCTCACCGCTCGCCACCCGAAGCGCTGCACATCCTCCCCGAGGCGCGAGGAGGGCTCAGTGGTCCTGCGATCCTACCTGGCACAGTGCGGGCCGGCGGGGAGGGCGCCCCGCGCACCAGGTCCCGGCCCTCGCCCCCGCCCCGCACCCTCTCAGCGTCCATGCCCACCTCGGTCACTGGGCCATCAGGTCTGTGCGCCGAGCCCCGGGGTCGCGCTCGGGACGTCCTCCTCAACGCCACGCGTCTCCGGGAACCTTCCCGAGGGCTCCGTCCCGGACGGGAGCGCGGAGGGGCGTGCGGGCTCCCAGCGGCGCGTGGTAGAGGGGAGCCTGCCCGCCGGTCCCGCCGGGAGAGCCTCTCTCCGCGCCCAGGCCCCTGTCGCCGCAGCCACCTGCCCGGCCGCCAGCTGGGAATGTGCCGCGGCCCTACGCCCGGCCTGGGCATTAATAACTCGGGGGGGCCGCGGGAGGGAGGGGGGCGGGGATGAGCTGGGGCGGCTGGGGAGGTGCGGGGGGGCGGGAGAGGGCAGCCGGCGCGGGGGCGGGGGGGGGGGCGCGCAGGGAAGGGGGCAGGTCACTCCTCGGCCGTGGGGTGAAGCCGAGTCCAGGCAGGTTGCAGCCCTTGTGCGGGGCGTCTCTGCTTCCCTTCGCCCTCTGCACCCCACACCTCAGTTTCCCAGGCGCTGAGCGGTTGTCAATCAAGCCCTGGACCCTCCCGTGCACCTGGTGGGGACACAGTGAGGGGGTGGTGGTTCTGAGACACCGAGGCGGGGCCGCGACCCAGTGGCATTAATGACATTCATAATGTGCACTCGTCACTACTTCCAAAACCTTTTATCAACCCAAACAGAAATTGTCCCCATTAAACAACTCTGCATCCCATCCCCCCAGGCCCTAACAACCACTATTCTCCTTCTGTCTCCATTTTTTATTTGACTGCTCTAGGAACCCACCTCCTGTGAGTGGGATCATACAGTTTTTGTTCTTTAGTGTCTGGCTTCTTTCACTTATTATGATGTCTAAGAGGTTCCTCCATGTTGTAGCAAGTGTCAGAGCTTCCCTCCTTTTCAAGGCTGAATACTATTACGTCGTTTACACACCACATTTGTTTATCCCTTCATCTGTGATGGACTCTTGGGTTATTTTCCCCTTTTGGTGATGGTGACTAGTGCTGCTATTTTGATTCACAATTTCCTGTTCCTTTTATGGATCATATTTCTTCCTTTATCTCTTTGAAAAATCCTAACCATCATTAATTGTCAGGTCTTTTTCAGATGACTCCATTTTCAGGGAGCCTGGGACCCTCCGAGCACTGCTCTCCACTCCTCATTGACAGATGGGGACCCTAAGCCAGGATGCTCTTAGCATGGGGGTGTGCCTGAGTCACCCCACTGCAGCTCTCAGACAGGTGGACCCATGGACAGGTCTTGCTCTCATCCTCCTGCTCTCTGGGCAGGTGATTCAGGCTGGTCGGCCTCATGGTGTTCAGGCCCATCTGCTGCCTTTGGTCCAAGCACCCTGTAACCCAGAGTGGGCCCAGGCTACAGAGAGAAACCTCCAGGAACACAGCCAGGGCCAGCTGCCAGGGTCACTGAGCAGCCCAGCTTGATACAGGCCCTCAAGGCCACAGGCCAGGATGTATGGATGACCAAGGATAGCATCTGCTTAAGTGTTGGTCAGCTCCCTGCCCATCTCAGAGAAGCCTTGGTTTCATCTCCTGGTCATGATATCCTGCAGAGCTGCAGGCCACACGGCCCATGACCTTCACTCTATTTGCACCACGAGGGAAGGACAGACGCCCATCCAGCACGCATGCTAGACAGACCCCATGGACGGTAGGGTAGGGGCTGGGCTGTCCTGAGTGTGAACAACAGGGGCCAAGGGTGGAGGAGGGAGATATTGCAAGACACGAAGGTGCTGGTGGCCAGTATGTCCCCTCAAGGGGTGCCATCAGGAAGATACCTGAGAACCTTCCTTTGCTGCACAGTGTCCTCAGCCTGGATCTGAGAGGATCCAAGTGGCTGCAGAGGTCAGAGGGGCGAGGAGAGGGGACCGGGATCCTGCAGGAAACTGATGCTGCTGCCCTCGGGTTGGGGGACACCCCCTCCCTAAAACCTACTGTGCTCTGTGCAAACATAACTCTGCCCATCTCTGATTCACTTTATGGACCATTAAATCATAAATCATAATCATAAAGCCCCCACTTTCCACAAATGTGACTTTAAAGCTTCGCTCTGCATATAATGGGTTCATTATGTCTTGAAATAATAATTTTTCTGCAAGAACTCTTTCCCAACTGTATTACAAAATTACTGGGCAAATGAGTTTCCATAGGCAGAATCTGGCTTCATCGGGTCTCTTCACAGGTGCCCATCCACCCTGACCACAGACTTGTCAGAGACATATCCTGTCACTGCCCTGTCCCACCCCCCTCAAAAAAAATGCCTGGGAAAGAGAAAGGGGAGGGAGCAGGAATGGGGGTGGGAGGCGCACAGGCCTCGATGCACCCCTGAGAGCCTAGGCCAGCCCCTCCCAGGAGAGCAAAGACTAGGGGGAGGCTGGAGCTGGGCAGAAATGGCTGGCGTAACCCCACCTAGGGCTCAGTCTAGGGCTCAGTCGCGGGCAGAGGCTCCCTGGGGCTCAGCTGGGGGCACCTGCCCCAGAAGGAGGTTCCAGCAGGGACGCACCTGCTCGGCCAGCCCCCACCTCCACACCAGCCCAGGGCCCCTCTGCAATCAATAGCTAACTGTGCTTTTCCAGGAGACCCTTCCCTTGGTGCTGCTGCTAACGTTATTACTTGATTTCAGTTTCAAAAACAACATTTTCCCCAATCCTTGTCTCAAATACACAAGATCTGAGACCCAGCTGGAGGAATGAGGATCTCAATCAAACCAATTAAAACATGCCCAGGTCTCCAGCTGGAGGCGGGCCCCTATAAATTAACGGAGAGTCTCCAGCATCTGAGCTATCCACGTGACTGAAGTGCAAAGCTGGCATGAAACAGCACGGAGTTCGGAGAGGTCCCGACTGAAAATGCCCGAGCTCAGGAAAGCTGGATGCAAGGGAGAGGGAGGAGAAATGTCAAGTACACACAACGCTGTCTCTCTCAGAATCGACGTTGGGGTCCCTAGGGAAGCCACGTGGGCCTTCTGCCTTTTAGAGAGGTGCTGCAGGTCCAACACTGCCGTCTCCCAGGTCTCAGGGGCCCACTCAGGCTGGGTGACCTGCAGAAAAGGGCCCCAATTCAGGATCCATGAAACTGCACATTATGAGTGAAGAGGCTGGATGCAGAGGCCCTGAGAGCCCTTCCGGGGATGGCAAAGGTGGGAATCAATGCAGGAGTGAAGATGGAAACCCCAGGGGCTCCAGATTTCTCCTGAAAGCAGTACAGCCGAGGCCAGATGTCTTCACTGTGTCGGTGAACTCTAACTCCTGATTCTGTCCAAGTAACAGACTGTAGAAGCACCTCTCCCCTCAGCGTGGCCATCACTCTCCTCCCTGCCTCCCTGGGAAAGGAGGTCAGGACACCACCTTCTTCCTGAGGCCCTTCAGCCCCATCCATGAAAACAGCAGTGAGGTGCCTGAGCCCCCAGACTAATGGAGGGGTCTCTGCAGCAGCCAAAATCCAAGAGTGGGGGTCTCTGTTGCTACAGAAGAACAGAGGTGAAGTCTCTCCTGGGGACTTTCTTTGCCACCACCATCATCACCATCAACTTCATCACCATCTCCATCACCACCACCATCATCACCATCAACTTCATCACCATCTCCGTCACCACCACCACCACCAGCAGCAACAGCAGCATTTTTACCTTCAGTCAGTACATAATACACACCTGGGCACCCCCATCTAGCTCAAGCGACAGTATTTTTTCATATTTGCTTCAGATGGTTGTTTAAGGAAATAATGCATCCTCAGTCCTCCACATTCCCATTGTCCTCTCTCCCTAGAGGCACTGTTGGCCTGACCTGCAGAGGTTGGGAGGGACAAACTTCTGGAATTACCTTCAGCTGATGCAAGCGTTCTGTCCTCTGGGAACTGCAAAGGAAAGCAGTGAGGTTAGGGCCCCCCAGCAGGCAGGTGGGAGCAGGTCACGCAGGGACGAGTTGGGTGCCAGGACCTTTGGGGTCAGACCCGGCCCTTGCGCTCTGCCTCTGCTCAGTGTAGCTGATCTGGGGCCAGTGGGCCACACAGCCTCTCCCCCAGCCAACTCCCTACCCTCCCACCTCAGGGATCCCAAAACCCAGTCCGCCTTGCCTGATGGAACTGAAGGAAACTGAGGCAACCTGTCACAACCTGAGGGAACCCGAGAGAACCTGAATGAACCTGACAAAACCTCAGGGAAACTGTTGGAACCTGATGCAAGCTGTCAGAACCTGATGCAAGCTGTCAGAACCTGAACAAATCTGACCGAATCTGACAGAACCTGAGAGAGCCTGACCAAATCTCACTGAATTTGACAGAAGCTGACAGAACCTGACTGAATCTGAGAGAAGCCGTTGGAAACTGACCGAACCTGGGAACCTGAAGAAACCTATCAGAACATGACAGAACCTGAGAGAAACTGTCAGAACCTAAGGGAAGCTGTCAGAACCTGAGAGAATCTGTCAGAACCTGATGGAACCTGAGGGAACCTGTGAGAACTTGACGGAACCTTACTGAACCTGTCAGAAACTGATGGAACCTGAGGGAACCTGTCAGAACCTGACAGAACCTGAGGGATCCTCACAGAACCTGAGAGAATCTGTCAGAACCAGTCAGAGCCTGACCAAATCTAACAGAATCTGACAGAACCTGAAGGACCCTGACAGAACCACCCCTACCTGAGCTAACCCGTCTGGCCTGAGGCCACGCTGGACCACGTGAACTCTTCAGCCTCCAAGCCCCACACTCCACCAGCCCGCAGGCCCCAGACCCTCTCCTCAGTCCGAGGGGCTCTCTCCTGGCCGGGTAGCTCCCTCCTGTGGGCACCTGGGGGGAAAGGAGGGGACACAGCCTGCCTGGGTATATAAAGGGCCATTTCCCATAGTGCTCTGAGCTCATCTGCATATCTCCCATGAGCCTCAGCCCACCAGGAAATGAAACTGCTGAGTCATCCCCCTCCCCTGCAGGAGAGCCTGTGCAGCCCCCAGGGGAGGGCATGCCTGTTCCCCCAACCCTGTCCCTAGGGTGATTGTGCCTGTGATATTTGCTCCTCTGAGGGCTGAGAAGACTGTTCCCATCAGTGTTTCATTCTGCAGGTTTCTGAAATTGTGTGGGCAAGCGTATCTCTTATGGTCATTGTCCCTTCATGGGTCTCTTGGGTGACCTGCCTGGTCACGGGTCCTATCCTTCTGTGGTTAAAATGGATTCCTTCTTCGTATCCCTTGATTAAAGTTTCTTTATGAATTTCAGAAACTGATCAGTTGCCAATTATTTACATTTTAAGCACATTTCTGTCTCTTTGGCTTTTCACTTTTAAAATAAAGGCTCTTTATCTACAAATAATAATACAAGTAATAAATAAACGCTGGAGAGAGTGTGGAGAAAAGGGAAACCTCTTACATTGTTGGTGGGAATGTAAATTGGTGCAGCAATTATGGAGAAAATGTGGAGGTTCCTCAAAAAACTAAAAACAGAGTTGCCATATGATCCAGCAATCCCACTCCTGGGCATATATCCAGAGAAAACTATAATTCAAAAATATACATACACCCCAGTGTTCATAGCAGCACTATTCACAATAGCCAAGATATGGAAACAACCTAAATGTCCATTGACAGGTGAATGGATAAAGAAGATGTGGTATATATATATATACACACACACACACAATGGATTATTACTCGGCCATAAAAAAAGAACGAAATAATGCCATTTGCAGCAACATGGATGCAACTAGAGATTATCACACTAAGCGAAGTCAGAAAGAGAAAGACAAGTACCATATGATATCACTTATATGTGGAACCTAAAACACAACACAAATGAACATATCTACGAAACAGAAACAGGTTCACAGACATAGGGAACAGAATTGTGGTTGCCAAGGGGGATGGCGGATGTGGGAGCGAAGGATTGGGAGTTTGGGATTAGCAGATGCAAACTATTATATATACAATTTTTACAAATTGTAAAGTTTTTTGTTCCAATTCTGTGAAGAATGCCATTGGTAGTCTGATAGGGATTGCACTGAATCTATATTGCTTTGGGTAGTCTAGTCATTTTCACAATATTGATTCTTCCAATCCAAGAACATGGTATATCTCTCCATCTGTTTGTGTCATCTTTGATTTCTTTCATCAGTAACTTATAGTTGTCTTTTGCCCCCTTAGGTAGGTTTATTCCTAGGTATTTTATTCTTTTTGTTGCAATGGTAAATGGGATTGTTTCCTTAATTTCTCTTTCTGATATTTCATTGCTAGTGTATTGGAATGCAAGAGATTTCTGTGTATTAATTTTGTATCCTGCAACTTTACCAAATTCACTGATTCGCACCAGTAGTTTTCTGGTGGCATCTTACCATTTGTATACCTTCTTTGGTGAGGTGTCTGTTCAGGTCTTTTGCCTATTTTTAAATCAGGTTGTTTATTTTCTTATTGTTAAGTTTTAAGAATTCTTTGTATATTTTGGATACCAGTTCTTCATCAAATGTGTCTTTTGGAAATATTTTCTCCCAGTCTTTGGTTTGTCTTCTCATTCTCTTGACTGTCTTTTGCAGAGTCGAAGTTTTTATTTTTAGTTAAATCCAGCTGATCGATTATCTCTTTGATAAATTGAGACTTTGATGTTACATCTAAAAAGTCATTGCCGGGCTTCCCTGGTGGCGCAGTGGTTGAGAGTCCGCCTGCCGATGCAGGGGACACGGGTTCGTGCCCCGGTCTGGGAAGATCCCACATGCCGCGGAGCGGCTGGGCCCGTGAGCCATGGCCACTGAGCCTGTGCGTCCGGAGCCTGTGCTCCACAACGGGAGAGGCCACAACAGTGAGAGGCCTGCGTACCGCAAAAAATAAATAAATAAATAAATAAAAAGTCATTGCCGGACTTCCCTGGTGGCCCAGTGGTTAAGAATCCGCCTGCCAATGCAGGGGACACGGGTCCGAGCCCTGGTCCGGGAAGATCCCACATGCCACGGAGCAACTAAAACCATGTGCCACAACTACTGAGCCTGTGCTCTAGAGCCTGTGAGCCACAACTACTGAAGCCCACACACCTAGAGCCTGTGCTCTGGAACAAAGACAAGCCACTGCAGTGAAAAGCCCACGCACTGCAATGAAAAGTAGCCCCCACTCACCGCAACTAGAGAAAGCCCGTGTGCAGCAATGAAGACCCAACACAGCCATAAATAAATAAATAAATAAATAAATAAATAAATAAAATCAAAAGTCATTGACGTATCCAAAGTCATCTAGATTTTATCCTGTTATCTATTAGGAGTTTCACAGTTTTGCATTTTACATTTAGGTCTATGATCTATTTTGCGTTGGTTTTTTGTGTAGGATCTGTGAATAGACTCATATTTTTACGTGTGGATGTTCACTGTTTGCAGCACCATTCATTGAACAGACTATCTTTTCTCTACTGTATTGCCTTTGCTTCTTTGTCAAAGATCAGTTGACTATATTTATGTAGGTAACAGACACTTTTTTTTAACAGACACTTTTTAAAACAAAGACTTGTTTAGAGTCTTTTAGATATAATCAAATGTTAATCTTTAAAAAAAAATTTTTTTTTGTCTTTTAAAGTATATCCTACAGTTCCAAGGTCATGATATTAGTTTATTTCATCTAATTCTTACTCTCTAATATTTTTGTTTGCTTCTTGTATTAGTCAGCCAAGGCTGCCATCAGAAAATACCAGAGTGAGTAGCTTAAACAACAAAAACTTATTTTCTCACGGTTCTGGAGACTGTAAATCCTAGATTAGGGTGCAGGATGGTGGGGTTCTGGTGAGAGCTCTCTTCCTGACTTTCCAGATGGCTACCTTCTCACTGTGTCATCACATAACACAGAGAGGGAGATCTCTCTCTCTCTCCCTCTTATAAGGCCACAGTCCTATCTGATTAGGGCGCCACCCTTATGACTCTATTTAACCCTAATTATCTCCTAAAGATCCTATTCCAGATGTAGTCATATTGTGGATTAGGGCTTCAACATATGAATTTTGGAGGGACCAATTCAGTCTACAGCCCTTCTCTTTGCATTTTTATACAAAATGCAATTTAAGTCACACCCTCCCTGTGAATGGGGGTGGAGCCTGTGATTTGCTTCCAACAAAAAGCAGTGGTCAAGGTGATGGATGTCACTGCCTTGATGAGGTTACATTATGTGGCAAAGTGTCCCTTCTGCGATGACATTACATAAGACTCCTACACAGCTCTTGCTCTCTCCTGCTGGCCTTGGAGAGGGACACAGCCATGTTGTGAACTGTGGATGGGAACTGTGAGTGGCCTCTGGGACCAGCTGACAGCCAGGAAAGCCAAAGCCATCAGCCCTACAAGCACAAGGAAGTGAATTCTGCCAGCTAAGAGCACAGCCTGGCCAATACCTTGGTTGCAGCTGTGTGAGACCCTGAGCAGGGGGCCCAGCCAGGGCATGTCCCAACTCCTAACCCATGGAAACTGAGAAAATAAATGTGTGCTCTTTTAAGCCACTAAGTTTGCTAATTTGTTACGAAGCAAAAGAAAACTTACATTCACCCTTTACCAATGATAGCAGAATTCACACATGGGACACAGGCATCAGTGTCTTTTAAAACTCTGCAGGTGCTTCCAAAGTGTACACTTCAAGAACTAGTGCCTAGATCACTGGGTGAGGTTAGAACTTTTCACAGATATTGGGTCCTTTGATCCCTCCTCCCTCTCTGGTAAACGTGGTCTGAGTTCAGTCGATACCCAATCAAATCTCCACAGGGACCCCTCAGTAGCCATGGTCCTCTGACCACCTGATTGCCCCACCCTGTGACTCATACACCCCACCATGACCTGCCACAAACTGAATAATTGGTCCTGCCTCGAGTTCCTGACCCACATGGCCCTCACGGGGCCAGAGTCACGGTCGGGAGGCCAGCAGGGCCCAGAATCTGGCACCCAGACCTGTCCACTGCCCAAAGCCCACTCCTATGGGCCCGGGACACATGAGTTCTCACAATGGAGAAGGGGGAGAGAGAAGATGAGGGTCAGTGGGGCTGACAGACCAGAAGGGCACCAGGATGACTGCCCTGGTCAGTTTAGGGCCCCATTGCCCGGGGGGCTGGGCGCAAACACTGGTTGAAACCCGTGGAAGGAAGGAGACCGAAACCCTACCATGTGCCCCCAGAGCACCAGCGCCTTCGAGCTGCAGCAGAAGTTAGCAGTCTCACCCACTTGGCCTTCTGCAGCTCCTGAGGCTCAGAGAACATTCCAGAGAGGTTTGTGGGGTAGACACATTCCTGCTCCTTCTCTGGCTTGGTGACCTCCATCCTCAGGATAGCCAGCCATCACAGCGTTCCCAACCTGCTGTGTTCCCGGGCATGGCCCCTGCATCCCTGGATGGGTTCAGAGCCAGCCTGGGTCGGTGCCTTTCCCAGGCACAGGCTCTGCCAGCACGTCCGGGAATCTGACCTCAACATGGCCAGTCGTGCCCAGAGAAACCACCCAACCCACGAAGCCCTCAAGGCCCCACGGGCTTGGATGTGTGGGCAGGTGACCCAGCTGGAGTCAAGCCCTGACAAGGAAGAAAAGTGTGTTTAGACAATCAAGTGACTCACCAAATAAAACCTTCTTGAAAACTGTTGTAATAATCAAGATGAGGAAGGGATCACTGCCTATTCCAGTGAAGTCCAAGTACTTGGATCTTAAACATTTACGTCGTTGCTCTTATATTACAAAGCAAAGTCCAGCCCTTACCTCCAGTCTCCATATTTGCGCCAAGCATTTCAGTAGATTTTTATTGGCTTTTCCCTCTCATTCCTCCTCACAGGCAATAAAGGAGGAGATGAACAGTTTAACACTTTCTTGCCTCAATTCACTACAGAGAGTTCTTCAGAGGGACACTGCCTGTTGATGCAAAGGAAGATCTCTGCTTCCACGGGGAGCAGATACCCGGTGAGGCCCAGAGGCCGTGAGACACCCCCATTGCCGTGGAGAACAGATGTGCTCTGAAAAGTTGCCTGTCTGTTGATTTTCTATTTTTTTACTGACTTGCCCATAAAATTAGAGTTGTGTTTCCAAAAGGAACGGAAAGCCACAAAGACAAGGACGAATAATAATTCTCTGACCAACTTATGCTAATAAGACTCAAAGTCAGCCATAGTAATGAGTAAGGTTCATGAGTTTACTGTAAAATAATGTACAGAGCCACTGGTTTCTGTCTCTGCAATCCCCTGGGGTATAATTGGGGTCTCACACGAGTGGGGGCCTCTAGCACCATGCTCCAGTTTCCCTTAGAGGCACATACTTCTATAGGGACATTAAATTTTGAATGCCATGATAAATCTGAAGAAATAGCAAGAATCTTGGATTCCCATTTTCATATCATTTGCACCTAAGCGTGTGAGAGTCATTTTCATTTGTTTCCCTCTTACCATTAGAATTTTTTTTTTTTTTTTTTTTTTAAAAAGGCTCCTGGTAAAGCATTTCTTTATTTTTTAAATTAATTAATTAATTAATTTTTATTTTTGGCTGCTTTGGGTCTTTGTTGCTGCGCGCGGGCTTTCTCTAGTAGCGGCGAGCGGGGGCTACTCTTCGTTGCAGAGCGCAGGCTTCTCATTGCAGTGGCTTCTCTTCTTGCGGAGCACGGGATCTAGGTGCGCGGGCTTCAGTAGTTGTGGCGCACGGGCTTAGTTGCTCCGCAGCATGTGGGATCTTCCCAGACGAGGGATCGAACCTGTGTCCCCTGCATTGGCAGGCAGATTCTTAACCACTGTGCCACCAGGGAAGTCCCTACCATTAGAATTTTATAGAATCAAAGAGTTCAGCGGCTTCTGTTCTCCTTCTGTGCTGACTGGTCTTTGTCTCACATCCAGTCACAGCCCCATTGTCCTTTCTGCCTCCAGCTGCCACCAATTAGAGGTCTGACCTCAAAGGATACCTTCCCCCAACAGGCCTTTTGCCTTTTCCAGTCTCCAGGCAGCACAAGCTTCCCCAGGAGGGGGGATAACATATTGCAGATTGAGCCTCCTTACGCAGGGCTTGCCACGTGTCACACTGCAGGGACATGCCCTGTGTGTGGCCACACTCTCCACGACATCGCCCCCGACTTCTACCATCTGAAATTAAGGTGTTTCTCTGCTGAGGAGATTATTGTTAGCTCCCCCTCACTAAAATGGAGGCTGCAGAGCAAGAAATGGCACGGTTTTTTTACCCCCTGAATTCCTCAACCCAGGACAGGCCCTCAGCAGGCATCTGTCCCATGGGTGGGCAGGTGGGCTGTCAGTCCCAGCAGCAGGAGTCCCAGTGGGCTCCAGAATCCAGCTGCACTATGTCACTGCAGCTGGACCTCCACGTAGGGGGAGACATGCCCAGCCCTCCATACCATGTTGACCTGCCAGACTCAGATTTGGGGCTGAAAGTTCTGTGTTTCACCAGAATGAGGTAAATGATATTGTCAAACGATACTAACAGGCCATGTCTTATAGCAGGAACTTGGGCTGCAGGGTTTCCAGGGAAGGGCCGCCGTGGACACAGTGGGGCCACTGCAGGAGTTGATGCTACGATCCCAGCTAGGAAGAGGGCACATGCGGGAGGGGAATGCTCGTGGGAGACTCAACATCCCGGGCAGACGCGGGAAATCAGTTTAATTCTTCCTTCTCTCTTCTGCTACTGCTTCTCACAGCAAATGTGTATTTCGAGTCTCTGTGGCACCAACCATCTGTAACTGGATGAATTCATTTTCTTCTCAAGGGTTGTAGGAATGCCCTTTAGAAACATGGATGGTTTGTGCAGGTATTTCATTTTGGGAACATCTGGGCAGCAGAACCCTCTTCATATCTGACACTGAAGGGAGATTTTTTTTATCATTGTTTAAGCTTGTTCTGTCAGGTGTGGGGCATGAAAAGGGCCAGAACAATAGGGAAAGGAGGTGTGTGCTCCGAGAGCCTGGCTTTTCTCAGTCCCTTGGGAAGATGCTTGTGACAAGTTGTCCCAGAACTCGGAGCAGAGGGCGGCCTTGAGCCTCCACTTCTGACTCATGTGAGCTTCTAGGTCGGCCCCGTATGAGAAGTCGGCTTCTGAGAGCCAGGGCACTTCCCATGTGTCCTGAGAGGAAAGATGTTTCCAGAATTCCAGAGCTGGACGGGAACAACTGAGAGCACAGGATGGCTGAACAACATCCCCAAAAATGTCCACTAATCCTGGGACCTGTGAGTATGTCACCGCACACAGCAGAGGCTTTGCAGGTGTGATTAAGTTAGGGACCTTGACATGCGGTGGGGGTGGGGGTGGCCTGGACGCCAGTGGGACCAATGCATCACCAGCATCCTTACAAGGGGAGGGGGAGGGGGGCAGAGTCAGAGAGAGAAGGCATGAGGACGGAAGAAGAGGCCACAGATGATGCTGCACTGCTGACCTGGAGATGGAAGAAGGGGCCGTGAGCCAAGAAGTGTGGCTCCTCTAGAAGCTGGGACAGGGGAGGGAGGGATTTTCCCCTGGAGCCTCTAGAAAGAACCAGCCCTGGACCCACTGAAGACATCAGACCTACAGACTCTAAGAGAAGAAATTGTGTGGTTTTAAGCCACTGAGTTGTGGCAGCCACTGCAAACTCACAGGATGAACGTGCTTCTGCCTGGATGGTTCTGGGGACTCTGGAGTAGGGGACATTGAGACGTCCCATGTCCAATGAGCTCCCTGAGGTGGAGGCAGCCACATCGAGGGTGGCATCCAGAGCAGAGATGGGTGCCTCCCAGCAGAGTGTGACCAGAGCTAGGCTGGGCTGCTGGTCACTGCATGTGGGGACACGGGGAACACATGATGATCACTTGCTGGGGGATGTTCACCCTGAATCTGGCTCTTCTCACGGCTGCTGCAGCTGCTGGAGCCTCTGCTGCCTGGAAGTAACCATGGCAATGGCACGGCTGATGGATGTGTGTACAGCCGTTCAGGGTCTGAGTGCATGTGGAGGCTGTGGCTATGGGGGAGCTTCAGACACTCACGAGGATTGAAATAAAAGAACCTGAGGGTGGTTCCAGGGGCTCCGGAGTCATCCCCCTAAGGGCTCTGGGCAGCGGAAGACCCTGGGAAGGAGGTCCAGCCTTGCCATGGTCTCGCGGGACAGCACTCACCCCGCCATCCTATCCATTCACCGAGCGCCAGTCCCTGGCTGGAGTCTGGAGGTGTGAGGGTCCACAGTCCATGGCAGCGTAACAGGCAGGTGCTGGAGGGCGGCTGGGGGAGGTGAGCAGTGGGGAGAGCTGTGCTCAGGACTCCAGCCAGGAGGGGCTGGTCTAGACCCCACCATCACCCACAAAGCACTTCCAAGGGCTTTCAGTGGCTTCCAGAGGTGTGGTCATAGCACATATTTATTCTAGAAAATTAGGTGAATATGGAAATCTATGAAGAAAATTCAATAACTCACAATACCACCACCCAGAGGTAATCATGCTGATATTGTGTTTCCATTCTTTATATGCTTGCAGACATGTGATACCCAACATGTGTGCACAGGGCACCGATGTGCCCAGACGCATGGCACTTATGTGTGCACAGGGGCAGGAATCCACCGGCACGTATCACACCTGACATTTGCACACGTGGCCACAGATTTTTTTCTTCTACAAAATCAAGGCAATACTATGTACACACATAGGGACTTCCCTGGCGGTCCAGTGGTTAAGACTTTGCCTTCCAATGCAGGGGGTGTGGGTTTGATCCCTGGTCGGGGAGCTAAGATCCCACATGCCCCTCAGCCAAAAAAACAAAACATAAAAACAGGAGCAATATTGTAACAAATTCAATAAAGACCTTAAAAATGGCCCACATTTAAAAAATATTTTTAAAAATACTATGTATACAACTTACAACCTGCTCTTTTCTTTTCACTGGACAGATGCTGATCACTTCACAGCAGATCTTCTTTGAAGTTTGTTGTCTGTGGCTGTGTGTGTTCCATGGTGTGGCCGTATCCTGTGCATTCCTACCGGTGGACACTGATATTGTTTCCCAATTTCCACTCTTCACGTCGTTCCAAAATGGACCTCCAGTTATGCAGTTTTAAATTTATTCCTGTAGATATCAGCATCTTTGCTGACCTCTCGTGGGAATGCGTTGCAACCTTCCTGTTGTGCAGGATCATTCCCTTCTGTCTGTCTCATGATGTTCATTATTGTCTCTGTCCTTGGCCACTGCCTTTGGTTTCTGAAGAGACCTGCTGGGAGAATCCACGGGTCTGAGGCTCCCCAGGCTGTCCTAAGTTCTAGATCGCTCCTTCCGTGGACCCATCCGAGCATTCTGAAGGGTGCGTGGATGTTGGGAAGCCTGTGCCCATGTCTCCATGACACCGAGAACAAGTCGCTGTCTCTCCCAGCTTGGGAACTGCTCCAGAAGACTTGCCGGCCCCCAGTGTGGGAAACTGCTTCCAGAACCTCGCTCACGTCGTCCTAGCACTATGCTGGCCATTTGTTCCGGCCTGTCTTTGGACGATTGTGCGTCCTGCGAGGACAAGCGCTCAGCGCAGGGCAGGGGCAGTTAGAGCCTGTTGAATAGATGTGTGGATGGATCAATGAAAAGCCAATGACCAGAATTTTACAGATGTAAAAATAAAAACAAATAATCTAAAAAATGACATTTAAAAAACGAGTCCTCATAAAGAGAGATCTTAGTTAATCATGTCTGAATTCACTGAAGAAAAATTGATCGAAATATTGAGGATATTGTTTCTCTTGAGTAACCCTAACTCTGTTGTCAGGAATGATAAGATTTTTATAACAAACATATTTAAATTGTTATTGAATTCACACAGATTAAGAGCAAGTTTAATCATTTTCATCTAAGAAGTGATTATTCTTTGAAGAAGTTATAACATTAAAGCACTGGGTTTAATATATGAACACATGATTAACCTTTTTACAATTTTGAAAAAAAAAAATCAAGGACCAGATCCACAGGAAGCGAGACTGTCCTCTGATCCTCTGTGCTGATCTGGAGTAGATCCGGAGTGGATCCCTAATGCCGGGAGGGGGAGGGAATGGGAGGATGGGGGCTGCCCCCGCCAGGTGTCTAAGTGCCTTCACTCCCCTAGGTCTCACACACACACACACACACACACACACACAGCCAGGAGAGCCAAGGTGGGCAGTCCATTCCCACCCAGGCTCAGGGTCCACGAGCCAAGACTGTCACCTTGAATGCTGGAGTCCATGAGAGCTCATGGCTGAGGGCAGGCCCCTCGATGGTGAGCCCGTGTCGGGTGGCAGGAGAAGGTTCAACAGGCCAGGGTTCAGATGCCCACTCTTGGCCTCCTTGCTGTGGGGGCATCGCCCCCCAGGCCTCAGAACTATTCATCTGCTGGAGGGGACAGCGGGGGTCAGGTAAGGGGTTGGGGGCACAGGCTCTGCCACAGAGATATCCTGGGTGGAGTCAAAGCCTGACAACCCTGGGCATTGAGAAGGGAATGGGACAATATCTCTCCAAATGATCACGTTTTATGTTCTGAGTTTCCTCTCTGAATACAAATACAGAGACCTGAGTCAAAGTCAGTCCTCTGCTCTGGGTGCTTGGCCCAGAGGTGGTGATAAAGGCACGTATAGAGGACAGACTAATGCTGGGGAGGCAATGGCTTGCCAGGGTCAGCAGACAAGTGAGAAGTCACCAGGAGGGTCACTGCTATTTGTTAGTGTCCCAGCCCTGGGAGGGGCCAGAGAGGGGGCACCTCGTGTCCCTGCAGGTCACAGAATGTCCCTCTACCTCCAAGTCCACAGCTCTTCCAAACCACCAGAGGCAGCCACCTGTCCCTCACAGTCCCTGCCCAGCAGGCGAAGGCCAGGGGCCCCAGAGTTCCAGCCTCTAGCCAGTCACAGCACAGAGCTTTCCTTCCTTAAGACCATGGGAGAGCAAGTGCGCATCTGAACACGTACATGTGTATATGTGTACATGTAGATGATGTACATGTGTATAAAGATATAAATATTTGATAGTGTATGCATGTATAGAAAATAATGTGTAATATATAATATATGCAATAATGTACATATATATATAATAATGTAATCAAGAGGGCAACATCCATCACCTTGTCACTTTTGTTGGTTAGAAGCAACTCACATTTTCCCCTCCAATCATGAGGAGGGCATGACTGCCTGGGGGTCATCTCAGGGTGTCTGCCACATGCTGTGACATGGGATTTTTCAAACTCCTAAGACAATTTCAACATGCAGCAAAACTGGGGAACCACTGATCCAAGGAACTTTATTGTCATCTAATTCCAGAGTCAGGTGGTCTTCTCCTGCAGACCCAGATGCTGACCAGGAGCCTAGATGCAAACTTGTTCACTTGGGAACACTCGTCAGATGTCCTTGGGTAGATGTGGCAGATGCAGTTGGATGCACTGGTTGGAAATTTGCAAGGAAGGACTGAATGATGTGATTAATTTAGCAAATTATTAAAAAACCCATCTACAGGTGTCCCTCACTATCCAAGTAGAGCCTACCTATGAAATCTTTCATAAGCTGAAATGGCATAAAGCGATGAAACAATCACCTTTTTCGTAAAAGCAAAAATCCTCTTGGGATTTCTTTTGGCTAGCAAAAACAGGTATTAATGTAGGTCTTTCATAAAAAAGAAGTGGCGTAAAGAGAACTTTTGAAAAGCGAGGGATACCTGTACCTATTCTCTTGTATTACATTCTTTTTTTTTACAAAAGCAAATTACATTTAAATTAAAAATTAAGAAGCAAAAGAAACAAAAAAATGTGAAAGAATAATTTGAAGATACAAGAAACTAACATTGTTGTCTTGGAGAACTGAAGATGTTCTTTACAAAGACCAAAAAAATATTTTCTCAAAAGAGAGATTGATACATTCGACCATACCTACAGACTTTAAACAGAGTGAAAAGGTGAACCACAGAAGTGTAAGACGTGGGGCTTCCCTGATGGCGCAGTGGTTGAGAGTCCGCCTGCCGGTGCAGAAGACGCGGGTTCGTGCCCCGGTCCGGGAGGATCCCGCATGTCGCAGAGCGGCTGGGCCCGTGAGCCATGGCCGCTGAGCCTACGCATCCGGGGCCTGTGCTCCGCAACGGGAGAGGCCGCAGCAGTGAGAGGCCCGCATACCGCAAAAAAAAAAAAAAAAAGTGTATAAAATGTGGTTAAAACGTATTTTCAAAAAAGTGAAAGAGGCTTAAAGGCTCATTTAAAGAGCCTTTATTTTAAAAGTGAGAAGAGCCAAAGAGACAGAAATGTGCTTAAAATGTAAATAGCTGGCAATCGATCAGTTTCTGAAATTCATAAAGAAACTTTAACCAAGAGGTACAAAGAAGGAATCTATTATAACCACAGAAGGCTAGGACCCTTGACCAAGTAGGTCACCCAGGGTACCCAGGGATAGAACAATGACCATAAGAGAGACGCTTGCCCACAGAATTTCAGAAACCTGCAGATTGAAAGACGGATGGAAACAGTCTTCTCAGCCCTCAAAAGAGCAAATATCACAGGCACAATCACCCTGCGGACAGTGTTGGAGAAACTGGCCTGCCCTCCATGGGGGCTGCACAGGCTCTCCGGGGCGGGGCGGGGTTGGGGGGGAGGGGAGGAGACGAATGACTCAGCAGTTTCATTTCCTGGTGGGCTGAGGCTCATGGGAGATATGCAGATGAGCTCAGAGCACTATGGGAAATGGCCCTTTATATCCCCAGGCAGGCTGTGTCCCCTCCTTTCCCCCCAGGTGCCCACAGGAGGGAGCTACCCGGCCAGGAGAGAGCCCCTCGGACTGAGGAGAGGGTCTGGGGCCTGCGGGCTGGTGGAGTGTGGGGCTTGGACGCTGAAGAGTTCACGTGGTCCAGCGTGGCCTCAGGCCAGACGGGTTAGCTCAGGTAGGGGTGGTTCTGTCAGGGTCCTTCAGGTTCTGTCAGATTCTGTTAGATTTGGTCAGGCTCTGACTGGTTCTGACAGATTCTCTCAGGTTCTGTGAGGATCCCTCAGGTTCTGTCAGGTTCTGACAGGTTCCCTCAGGTTCCATCAGTTTCTGACAGGTTCAGTAAGGTTCCGTCAAGTTCTCACAGGTTCCCTCAGGTTCCATCAGGTTCTGACAGATTCTCTCAGGTTCTGACAGCTTCCCTTAGGTTCTGACAGTTTCTCTCAGGTTCTGTCATGTTCTGATAGGTTTCTTCAGGTTCCCAGGTTCGGTCAGTTTCCAACGGCTTCTCTCAGATTCAGTCAGGTTCTGTCAGCTTCTGTCAAATTCAGTGAGATTTGGTCAGGCTCTCTCAGGTTCTGTCAGATTCGGTCAGATTTGTTCAGGTTCTGACAGTTTCCCTCAGGTTCTGACAGCTTGCATCAGGTTCCAACAGTTTCCCTGAGGTTTTGTCAGGTTCATTCAGGTTCTCTCGGGTTCCCTCAGGTTGTGACAGGTTGCCTCAGTTTCCTTCAGTTCCATCAGGCAAGGCGGACTGGGTTTTGGGATCCCTGAGGTGGGAGGGTAGGGAGTTGGCTGGGGGAGAGGCTGTGTGGCCCACTGGCCCCAGATCAGCTACACTGAGCAGAGGCAGAGCGCAAGGGCCGGGTCTGACCCCAAAGGTCCTGGCACCCAACTCGTCCCTGCGTGACCTGCTCCCACCTGCCTGCTGGGGGGCCCTAACCTCACTGCTTTCCTTTGCAGTTCCCAGAGGACAGAACGCTTGCATCAGCTGAAGGTAATTCCAGAAGTTTGTCCCTCCCAACCTCTGCAGGTCCCTGTTGGATTAGGACCCAGTTCATCCCCCCCCGCAAATCCCCACGCCGGAAACACCTTTGTCCTCCTCCTGATCCTCCCCGTTCTCCTCCTCATTCTCACGCCCCTTCCTCCCTGCCCCCCAGCATTTCACTGTGGCCCCACCTGTGGGCCAGACTCCCAAAGATCCCAGCAAGTCCTGTAGGCGGCGTGGCCATGTGCCCCCCAGTCAGCATGCGGTGTGAGGCGGAGGGCATGTCCTACCTCCACACGTCCTGGAGGTATCAGCTTCAACATGGCAGCCAGCTAAGGGTCTGCTTCGCTTGCTTCAAGTCTGCCTTTCTGGTCCTGAGACAGTTGCTGGAGTTGCAAGACTGGGAAGATGAAGATTGGGACCCCGAGCTGATGGACCACACTGAGGCAGGGTCTGAGCAGGGGGCATCCCTGGGGATGGGACCAAGCTGGGGGCAGGGCCAAGGGCAGCCTGCACAGGGTGGGTCTGTGGACTGGGGGTTGGGCACCCTGGCGTCAGGCCCCGTGGAGTCAGAAGAGGGGGACCTGGGCGATCACTTTGTGCCCACCGAGCTGGATCCTCAGGATGCCACACCCCTGGGCCTGGGTGCTGAGGATGCTGACTGGACCCAAAGCCTTCCCTGGAGATTTGGTGGACTCCTTTCCTGCCCACACTGGCCAAGCCCTTCTCCTCCATGGCAGAGGTTTTTCAAAGTGGACCTGCTCCCGGCGGGAGCCCATGGTATTGGAGCTGGGCAGCACCCGGGCCACGGACCCTGTTGAGGCCAAGGCCTCATTACTGGACCTGCAGTTCATCTTTACCTGCATCTTTACCTAGCTCCGGAAGATGAAGCCAGGATGGGCCCCGAGGACCCCAGACCAGTGTTGGAAACTGCTGCTGAAGCCTGATGAGGTGAGGGTGGTGAGACTCCCAAGATGCACCCCAGAAGCAGGACCTGCACCAGTGGAGGCTAAGCATTCTGGAATCCTCTCCAGGCCAGAATGAAGAGCTGGTCCCTGCAGAGTCAGCCCTGCTTAAGAGGGGGTTCACCATCCTCTCTTATTCACCCTGGACCAAGAGGGAGGCAGAGGAGGGGGACTCGGCCTCTAGGCCACAGTCCTCCACCCAAGGATGGGATCCCAGCACCAGTGGGCCCAGAGGGCCTGGGGAGAGCCTGGCTGTCATGGGAGCCTCAGCCCTGGGGGAGCTGCCATGTTTCCAGACCCTCAGCCCAGGGCCCCTAAACTGAGGAACTGAGGCCCAAGTAGTCACCATTGTCCTGGCTTCCTCAGGACACCAGAAGCTGGGAAGGACTGACCCCTCCACAACAGCCAGGGTTGTTATTAGCAATTAGCAAAGGTTGGAGACTTGGGCCTGGGGAGGAAGAATGGTGAGTGGCCCAGAGACTGAGAAATGGGACCCACCACAGCATCAGGTGGAAGGGACCCAAACACCTGTAACTGGGAGAGAAGTTCTCTGTCAAATGTCATGGAGTTAGGAATTTGAGGCTCTTCAGGATGTGCTGGGTGAATGGTTGCCGGCAGTGTGTGAAGTGGGGAACAGCACACAGATCTGTGCACCAGCCCCACCCTGGCTGTGGGGAGGGACGTCTCAAGTGTGACACACTCCCAGGAACAAGCTGGAGTTTGGGGACCATAGGGACATGTGCTTGCCTTTACCCATTGGCCTCTGGGTTCCACAGGACCCAGTTATCAGCACTGGGGACTGTGCGGTGGGAGAAACCTTGTTTCAAATATTGGCAGTTTTATGCAGTTTGCCTATTTAGTTCCTGTTTCTTTGTGTGTCATTTTTAACTAAATAAAGTCATAGAGTTTTGCATCAAGTGTTGTCCAGAGCTCTTCCTCAGAAAGTCTTGGTTGGTTCTCCTTTCCTCTCCCTCTCAGGAACAGGTCAATCCTGGCAACTCCCACTTCACCAGTCACAGTTGACCAGGGTGACTAAGAAAATCTATAGCTTCCAGGTTAGTGATGGTTAGAAAGCCTGAAGGTGACCCTGTCTGGGTCTTTCCTATTTCAATTCCTGGGAAGGACAGAGGATTGGCCCAGAGAAAGTATTCCTGGAAGAGTGGAAGCAATGGTGAGCAGTGTCTGTTTTCCCTTTTTCCCCCAGATGGTCTGATAACCAACTGAATATCCAGTCAAAATCCCAGGCATGGTTTATGGAACTTTGGATCCAACACACACGAACACATTCACATTCACAGTAACTCACACCAATGACCTTGTGACATAGGCACGTGCCATACAGACCTTTGGGTGAATAGAATGTCAGTAAATTCTGGGGTCAACATTTCACATCTGTGTGATGACTGTTCTGTGATTGGTACTGGAAACCATCAGTCTCTAAACATTTAATGAGGCCTACTGTGCACCATGCACTGTTATAGGCACAAGGGGTATGTCAGTACAGAAAACAGATGGAGGAGGGTTCCATGGGATGGAGTTTCCACTCTAGGAAGGAAATGGGTGATAAAAAGACGTACCTGAGAAAGAGAATGTGGTGAATGAGGAGAGTCAGATGTGCCAAGGGAGGCACTGTGCGGGGAGCCTCCTATCCCTTCCAGCCACCTCTCCTTGTCTTATTTGCTTTGCCCACCTACTGACCTCTTGTTGCATCTCTCGTTCCAGGGGACCAGGACACTGCAGTGTGGAAGCATATCCACATGCCCTGGTCACATCTCTCACCAGAGCTCTAGGAGACCGGGAACCTCCGTAGTCCATCTTCTCACGCTCTGGTCATCATGCACTGAGAGACTGTCCTTTAAAAAATAACCTCCAGTATTGTTTGCTTATTTCAAAATAATGCATATCCACCGCCCAAAATTTAGGAAACGGGCTTCCCTGGTGGCGCAGTGGTTAAGAGTCCGCCTGCCCATGCAGGGGACACGGGTTTGTGCCCCGGTCCGGGAGGATCCCACATGCCATGGAGCGGCTGGGCCCGTGAGCCAGGGCCGCTGGGCCTGCGCATCCGGAGCCTGTGCTCCGCAACAGTGAGAGGCCCGCGTACCGCAAAAAAAAAAAAAATTTAGGAAACAAGTAAGAGGAAAATTAACATCACCGGTAACACAACTCTCAGAGTGCTATCGATGTTTGGTACGTATTGTATTATTCATTTTTCTGTAGATATTTAGAATTTTTTGTCTAAAAAATATATATTTTTTAGGGCTTCCCTGGTGGCGCAGTGGTTGAGAGTCCGCCTGCCGATGCAGAGAACACGGGTTCGTGCCCCGGTCCGGGAAGATCCCACATGCCGTGGAGCGGCTGGGCCCGTGAGCCATGGCCGCTGAGCCTGCGCGTCCGGAGCCTGTGCTCCGCAACGGGAGAGGCCACAACAGTGAGAGGCCCACGTACCACAAAAAAAAAAAATATATATATATATATATATATATATATATATATATATTTTTTTTTTTTTAAAGTGTGGTGTCTGCATGTTACTCTTAAGTAGGAAGAATGGCTTTGGGAGGTGCAGGAAGAGAGGGCCCGGGCACCGACATCCAGCTGTGGCCAGCACTGTTCTGAACCCTTCTGGGGTGGGATCTAGGTGGGGTGGGTATTATCATCTGCCCTGGGCAGGTCCAAAGCCTGGTTGAGGCTCAGAGTCCACTATTTTCCCTCATGGCCAGGGCTTCACCTTCTGAATCCAGAGTCTGTGACTGATCCAGAAGCCCCAGCGGGTTGTGTAGACCATAGTCCCTGAGCAGGAAAGGAGCAAATGTGTGTGAGCCCTTTGCCTGAAGGGGCACGGGGGTTTCCTCACCATATGCATGTCCTTGCCACTGTAGCCGGACACATTAGCAGATAACCTGTCGCCATTTAAAGGTGGGTTTCCGGGCAGCTGGGGACCAAGTTAGGGGGTGGGGGAGGTGGAAGCAGAGCCCCCTCCACCCCGGAGGGGGGGTTTCACCAGCAACAGCAAGGGCAGAGGCTGCCCTGTGGAGTCAGCAGAGACCTGCTTGGGAAGGTCTTTGACACAGCTTTGAGCAGCCCCGTGAGTGGGAGGCACTGGTGTTTCTTGGGGAGAGGTCAGGGAAAGGCCCGACAAGGTGCTCCGGAGGCTCAGACCTCTGGAAATGTTGCCCCCAGACAGGCCAGACCCCAAGCCAGTGACCAGGTCGGGCCCAGGGCGGGGTCTGAGGGCGCAGGGCGTCCCTCAAAAATGCCTTTGCATCTGGCTGACACTCCTCCAGCCTTTGGGGTTCCCAGCCCCATCTCACGGCCACACAGACCACCTGGGTTTACTGTGTTTGTTTCCCTGGAATGTAGCAATATTGTTTTTTTCTTTCAGAAAGTTTACGTGGGAGGCTAGCAGCCGAAACCTGATACCTCAAAACGTGCATCTCACCTCACACCTAAAAGCCGCCTCTTCTTGCAGAGGGTTCTGTTTTCAGACCACCTGCCCTCCAAATTCATGGTGAGCACAGCCACCTGCACGTGTGGGGAAAGGGTGGCCGTGGGTTCACCCCCTTGTCTCGTGGGTGTCTGAGGCAGGCGGGGTCACTGCAGGCTGAGTGGGGGGTGGCAAGTGAGGGGGCGGAAAGGACTCGGCTGAGTGGTGCTGATCTGGACAAAGACTCCCGCTCTGGCCCCACCTGAGAATTGGAGAGGCGGCCCCATGGATGTGCAACCCGTGAGCCAGAGACCCCTTTGCTTAAATACACCAAACATGAAAGACATAAACCTGGGATGCTCCTGGTAGATTTTCTTTTTTTCCCTCTCATCACCCTATAAAAATGTCATCTCCTTAAAAACACACATTAAAGGAAACTAAGGAAAAATGCTGAGGATTAAAAATTCTGGGCAAATCATAACAATGTGGCCTCAGCGACTGCTGGCCTGCCCTCATGGAGACCAGGCTCATCACTGTCTGTCATCGGAGTGAAAGGCTGAGGCTCTCCATGAATAGCACATTTTTCAGTTAAAAACAGTTTTCATATTCATTTCAGTTTAATCTGTTCATGTTGAAGTCAGAGCAAAACCAAACTTGTACAGAGAGAGAGCTGGGAGGGTCAGACATTTGACACAGGCACAGGCCACGTTGACTCAACTTCTGCTCCATGAGGATCCCATCCACAGGCCGTGGAGTGTCCTGCACTGGAGAAGCCACCGAACATACGTGGGCAGCTGTCGTCACCACCATGGATCCCACTGCTGGACACAGTGGGGGATGCCATGAGGGGCTATCCTGAAGGGATGCCAGGAAGGGAATCATGAGGGGACACAAAGAGGACACTATGAGGGGATAATCATGAGGGGGCCAGGAGGAGACACCATGAGGGTCACATCATCAGGGGATGTCATGAGGGAACATCATGAGATGCCGTGAGGGGGCAGCCATGAGGGGACTCCTTGAGGGGAGCCGTGACAGGACGCTCAGAGGGGATACCAGGAGGGGATGCCATGAGGGGACACCACCAGGCACACAAACGGCCCCAGGGGGGCAGCACAGCCATGCCTCCTGCTTTACCACCCTGGCCCAGCTCCTAGCTCCAGGTGGGTGGGCTTGCTCCTGGGCTCCTGCCAAGGCAGTGGGCTCTGAGCTGCCTCCCTTCTCCAGTGAAGGTGGGGGGAACATGCCCACCTCTTGCCAAATGAGGACCTCACCTGGAAGCAGGAGTGTGGATATGACAGCCCCTTGTGTGCAAGGACCCTTCTCAGGCGCCCCTGTCCCTGCTGTGCATTGCACTTTTATTTTTTTATTTTTTTTTATTTATTTTTGGCTGCGTTGGGTCTTCGTTGCTGCACGCGGGCTTTCTCTACTTACAGCGAGCGGGGCTACTCTTCCTTGTGGTGCGTGGGCTTCTCATTGTGGTGGCTTCTCTTGTTGCAAAGCACAGGCTCCAGAGCGCAGGCTCAGTAGTTGTGGCGCACGGGCTTAGTTGCTCCGTGGCATGTGGGATCTTCCAGGACCAGGGCTCGAACCCGTGTTCCCTGCACTGGCAGGCGGATTCTTAACCACTGCGCCACCAGGGAAGCCCTATCAGGAATATTTTAACCAAAGACAGTTGGTGTTGCTGTACTGATATCAAACAAAAGAGACTAAAATAAATTGGATGATTAGTGTGAAAAGGGTCATTATCTGATAACAAAGGCTCAACTTACCAAGAAGATACAGCAACTTAAATATTTTTACATCTAATAAAATAGCTTTCAAATATATGATAAGATTGCTAGAACTACAGGGAGAAATTGATGATTCCCCATCATCTGAGCCATTCCAACCCACCTCTCCCAATCATTGACAAATCAGCTTAAGCTGATAAAATTCGGCAAGTATATAAAAGATCTGTACTACCCCACCGATCACCTTGACGGGAGGGACCACAGAGGATACAAGGATGTCTCAAGGACCCCGAGGCATTTATGACAATTGACGTGCATGCGTGTGTGTGTGTGTGTGTCTCTCAACCGAGGCACAAAATGGCAAGGTGTCAAAGTAAGGGAGCCCAGAGAATGAGGGACAGAAGTTAGAACAAAGTTACAACTTGGCAACAAAAAGATAAACATCACAGCACTTCTGGAATATGAAGAACATGCTGCTGAATGTTCTTTTTTTAGTTAGATAGGAAATCAGAACTGAAATCTACAAATTCCTAGAACTGAGGGAAAATGAAACTCCACCTCTCAGCAGAGGCTGAGATTCTAGTGTGAAACTTCTGAGAGAAGAGAAGGGAAGACAACGAGGGAGCCCAGTGCCCTCCAAAGACGGGGTCCCAGGATGGTCTAAAAACGTGAAAGATGCACACCTTGGACAACAAGCATGTGTGTTTGTACAGACACAGAAAACTTCTAAAACGTTATATGAGGAAGTGTCCACAAGCGTTGCCTCTGGGAAGTAAACAGGAGTCCCAGGGAGATGACACCACAGTTCGTTTTAGCTTATCTTCTTTTTTTTTTTTTTTGCCGTTTGCGGGCCTCTCACTGCTGTGGCCTCTCCCGCTGCGGAGCACGGGCTCCGGACGCGCAGGCTCAGCGGCCGTGGCTCACGGCCCAGCCGCTCCGCGGCATGTGGGATCCTCCCAGACCGGGGCACGAACCCGCGTCCCCTGCATCGGCAGGCGGACTCTCAACCACTGCGCCACCAGGGAAGCGCTTAGCTTATCTTCTTATGACATATGACTGGTTTACTTTCGATACAAACTGTTTCATTTCAAAAGTGTAAATGCTTTATCAGGACACCCATGTTCATCAAAGTCCCAGTGGATCTCATTTTGTAGGGACGAGACTAAGCCCTCAGCTGATGCTCAAGGCCCCTCAGTGTGTAGGACCCTTCTCCCCTCCTCCTCAAACAGCCCCTGCCCAGGACCCCCCGTTGATCTGAGAGACCCTAGGCAGGGCTGGATGGGAGGGGAAGGAAGGACTGATTTGGGAGGTGGCTTTAGGGATCAGATGCTCCTTCCAGCCCAGGTGGGCATGATGGGCAAGGGGATGGCATGTGGTACTTTGGTCCCCAGGCCAGGTTATTTGTGAGGCCTTTCTCTAGTGCCTCGTTGGCCCTCGGGATGGGGCTGGGGACCCCAATCTCGGTGCCCCTCTGTGGAGGGGCTGAATTTCACACTGACCTCGGTGCCACCTTCCCATGAGGATGACTGGCTTTAAGGTTTATCTGCCCACTAGACAAAGGTTACTCCTTTGGCACGTCCAGGACTTTGTCCTGTTCTGCCTAGCTCAGATGCCAGGTTGTTGGTCAACCTTCAGGCCCAAGTCCAGCTGAAGAGGTGGCCCTTTTGCCCTCTGACCTCCTTGAAGGCTGAGATGCTCCACCTGTGGGACAGCTGGAATGTTCTGTCCTGTCCAGTCTGGGGCCCTCCTCTGCCACCCGCAAAATTCAAGGGTCCCCCAGAACTCAGCTCTGCATCCTCCTCTCTTTTCATGAAAGTGGGGCATCACCTACTCTGGCACCTCTCACTGCCTGCCTGACAAGGACTTTCCCACCCATGGGTCCACAGCCTGTGGGACCTCTCCCCTGGTGGCCTAGAAACATGTCTTTGTCCCTTACTCCACCCTGCCACCAGGTCACCTTGGGTTCTAGTGGAAGAGGGCAGTCCACGTGCCACCCAGCTGGCACTGAGCACTCCCAGGCTTCCTCACCCCACCTCCAAACCAGCAATATCTGTGGGCTCTCCCTTCTCCATACACCTCCGAGCCTTCCCCACCCCCATGGAACCACTGCAAGCACCTCCAGACTCGCTGCCTCCACCCCACCCCTGCCTTCCAGGCGGCTTTTGGAAGCTCAGGTCTGATGAGGGACGTCCCACTCTGGATAGAGACAAACCCCTTCTCCTGCCTCCCATCCCCTGACACAGCCCTGCACACGCCCCCTTATTTCTCATAGCCATTGACTCATGACTCCACTGCCCCAGGTGTAAGTTCACAGGACCCAGACTGCCTGCAGCTGCATCTGTACACCTGCCCCTCTGTCACAAGGAAGATGACGCTTGGCGAGTTTAAGCAGGTTGGTCAGTGGGGAGTGACAACGAGTGGATGAAGGGTCAGCAGCTGCCTCCTGGTCTGCAGTAAAGCTGGGCCTTGCTGATGAGCCCCCCAAGCTGGCAAAGCTGGACATGGACCAAGGATTCTGGATTCAAGTCCACAACACCTGCTTCCCTCCAGCAATTTGAAAAATGGAGACTAGAGTGAACAAAGAATGACTCAAACACCTCCGCCCTTCCCCACCCATGTAACGCTCACATATTCCCCTTATTCCCCACTTTCAGAGTCTCAAAGAGAAACTTTTATCTTAGTGATTTTTATAATAAGCACCAAAATCATCTGTACATGAGAAATGTACAAACCCCTGTAATGAACCCCTAGCTTCCAATGTTTCTCCAAGGTCAGCACCTATCGGCCTTCACCCTCTGGGAACGATCTCACACAGGTACGCCCCTAGGTCACCTTCGTTTGCCCACGATGTGTCTCCACACCCACCCTGGGTATGACCCTCAGTGCAGAGAGAGCTGGGAGGAGGAGCTCCTTCTGCTCGAGGGCTAATAAAGGGCAGTCTAACCTTTTAACTTTGACCACTGCGCCTCTTTATTGTGGTTCCTTATCCCTGTCTGCACCCCCAGTCCTACTTCCAAGTGGACCCAACTTGCATTTCCGACAAGTTGGAATCAGGCTCTGAGGAGTCTCAACAGGCAGTGCTCTGACCCTTGGGTGCGAGCCTGTGTGTGGGGGTGGTGCACACAGGAGGGGACTGGCAGGTCCCCTGATCCACGAAGGGCAGTGAACCCACCCAGCTCCCCAAAGAAGCATCTGTTCTGAGGAAGCTTGAGGATGGAGAACTCCAGGGATTGGCTCTCCAGAAAAACAACCACCTGCTGTTATCTTTAGAATGATCATCTAATGCAGTGTAGGAAATCACTACCAAGAAAATCATCAACTTTTCCCGTGAACTCCGGGCAGTTCCTGAAACTCGAGTGATTTCTCATTACTTGGGTTTCCTTCCTGAATATAGGACCTGGGTGCCCAGCCAACCTCAAGCGGATCCTGGATCCTCCTTCCCGCCTCCTCGCCTGGCTCCGCCCCGGGATCGCTCAGTTTTATCCGGCCCACAGCGCACAGACGAGCTGTAGCTGCGGGCGTGGAGGAGCCGGGCGCACCGGGACACTGGCCTCAGGTGAGGGGCTCGCGGGCCGAGAGAGGAGGCCCAGAGGGGCGGGGGCGGGGCTCCGGGTGTCGGACAGCTTGGTGCACTCAGGCACGCGCTGGGATGCAGACAACGGGGGCGCGGAGCTCCCTACCTTCAGTCACGCCGGCTGCCTCTTGCCACAGAGATGCGCCCAGAGCTCCGGGCCGGGGTCCGCGAGCCAGCGACCGGGGGCGCAGGTTGCACGCCGTGGGAGGGGACAGGGACTTCGCGTCGAGGTGGGGAACTGCGTCTCTGCAGGGCGTCCCCAGGCTCGGCTCTTGGAGGGGCAGAGAGGTGGCATCTCGGGCTCCCAGGCATCCACCCATCCGGACAGAGCCCCTCCTGCCCCCGACCACGTCTGTGGCGAAACGCATTCACGTCCAGGCCCAGCACGGCGGCTCTCCCACTCGCGCACACACGCTCACTTTCGTGCACACACTCACACTTGTGTGCACTCCCAGGGGCGCACACGCACACTCGTGGACTCTCACACTCACAGGCACTCAGCTCATTCACTCACAAACACTCGTAAAACAGAATGAAACCCCCCAGAGACTTCCCCTAAGGTGGTGTGGTGTGCTCAACTTCCCCTTTCCACGCTTCCCTTTCATTTTTGGTTTAACTGCAGCAGCAATCACTAAATTCAATTCACCACCCACTACTGATTAATGAGCTACAGTTTGAAAACCACTTTCCATGCCTGTGGTGCCAGAGCCCCTGGGAGACCTTCATCCCCAGGGACATAGTGATAGTGATAGTGAAGGTGGTGGGGAGGCGCTGAGGTCCCAGGAGGATACGACCAGCAGGTGCAGGGGGAGGAGGGTCCTCAGAGGAAGTGCCTTGTGGGGTTTTTTTATTATTATTTTATAAAGTCTTATGGGATATCCAAATGTATTTGTTTATTTAAAATATTTATTTGTTTATTATTTATTTTTGGCTCACACCGTGTCTTTAGTTGCGGCATACAGGATCCTTAGTTGCGGCATGCCTGTGGGATCTAGTTCCCCAACCAGAGATAGAACCCGGGCCCCCTGCAGTGGAAGCACAGAGTCTTACCCACTGGACCACCAGGGAAGTCCTCAGGAAGTACCTTGTGAACGAGTGAGAAGCAGCCAGGCAGAAAGGCAGAAGGGAAGGCATGTGCTGAGGCGGGAAAGGTTTTCAGGCTCGGCCCCTAGGCCTGGAGGACTTTCATGCCCAGTGGGGATTCCCTCCAGGCCACAGAAGCAGGGACAGGACATGGGCAGTGGCGCCCTGGACTGGGGCATTTCCTCCCTCTGAGCCAGGATTGGGACTCTGCGCCTTTTCAGCTATCTTCTGGAGGTGGTTGGTCGCCTCCCTCCACAGTGTTGGTGAAAAGCCGGCCGGGGCAGCATTGCGCTCACCTTCCCATGTAAACATCCAAGTACATACAAGTGGGTGTTACCGGAGCCTCTGCGGTAGGTGGGAAAGCTGTTCCCGCTGCTCACAGGTGCTGTGGGAATGGAGATCCCCGCTGACCGAGGACCCCTGTGCACCTGGCCAACCGACACCCTTGATTCCACAAACCTGCTGCCTCAGTTTCCCCAAGATCCTGTGGCAGGACAAGGTGCTGGCAATGGCATGCACTTCCCAAGGTGTTTCCCTGACCCCCAAATGTGAAGAGCTCCCAAGTGACTGCACAAATCCCAGCTGTGTTGCCCCATCTTGATATGTGCAGATGCCAGCACCCGTGCCCATGATTTGAGAGAAATCTGAATTGTTGCCTCGCTTTTCCCGATCCCAGAAGTCTTGGGGCCCCTCCAGTCCTTGCCCCATGCATGCAGTCTTCCTGTGCCACACCTGAGCCTCTGCCTTCCCACCCCTCACTTTCCCTGTTGTGCCCTGGCCTCCCTCTCTCCCATTTTTCTGTCCTTTGCAGCATTGGAGAAAAGAGGGGAGACTCAAGCAGAGGAGTGGAGCTGCCAAACTTAAAAACCCATCTGAATTTCAGATAATGAATCACTTTGAAATACAAGTATGTCGCAAATGTTGCATAGAATATACCTAGGTTTAAAAATAAGACAGCAGTGGAGCCCCAGACAGATCAAGGCAGCAGAATGTTCCTGAGGACATGGGGATGTCCCTCCATGCCCAGTCCAGCTCCGCCATCTCCAGTATAGCTCTTTGCAGACAGCCCTTCTGTGCTCTATAAGGTGGAAGTTTGTGTCTCCATTTTATAGATCTTGTTCAGTTGAGTTAAGACTTGTCCACAGTTTTGGGGGTCTGCCCCGAGCTGGAGGTCTGCCCAGCTCTTAGGCTGTATCCTCTGATGGTGAAGAGCCAGGCCCAAGGTGGCTGTGCTTTGGGGGCAGAGATGGGTGCGACCCAGGTGTTCTCTTATCTGGATTCTGGAATCATCCAGGGGCTTTCCCAGTGAGGAGAACCTCAGGGAGCACATGAAGTTTGACTGAGAGGTCCCCGTGAGGGCAGAGCCCTCCCATGGCCCGAGGAAGGCTCAGAGGAGACTGGAGGCTTTGGGCAGTGGGAAAAAGAGCCTGGAGTCCCAACCAGGGCCTGTCTGGGGAGCCCACAACTTCAGCAGCCTCTGGCTTCCCTCAGACAACATGACAGAGCATGGCCAGGGGTCATCTTTACACAGGTCATACCCCCTCAGGAGGACACCAGGCGTCGGTAGGAGGTCTGTGACACTTCCTGGTTTAATAGTCTTCTGGTCATTTCATTGTGTGTGACAACATACCTATAAATAGCACATCTAATGACTACAGATGGGTGTTTCTTAAGGTGAGGCTAAAATAGATACTAATGTTTAAACAATGAGTCAATGTAAAAAAAAATGGTACTGATGAACCTAGTGGCAGGGCAGGAACAAAGACACAGACATAGAGAATAGACTTGAGGACACGGGGGGTGGGGAAAGGGGAAGCTGGGGCGAAGTGAGAGTGGCATCGACATATATACACTATATATACATATAGACACGACCGAATGTAAACTGGATGGCTGGCGGGAAGCAGCCGCATAGCACAGGGAGATCAGCTCGGTGCTTTGCGATGACCTAGAGGGGTGGGATAGGGAGGGTGGGAAGGAGGCTCAAGGGGGAGGGGATATGGGGACATATGTATGCATATGGCTGATTCACTTTGTTGTACGACAGAAACTAGCACAACACTGTGAAGCAATTATACACCAATGAAGACGTATAAAAAAATAAATAAAATAATTGTTAGGATAATGGGGTATGTAGTGTGGTGAAAACCGCAGAGGTTGGGGCGGGAGGCTGGTGGGATTGGGAGACTGGTGGGCTGGCCTCACTAGGGTGTTTCCCTGGCAGGCAGGTGAAGTAGGACATACCAACACTGAGGGCAGAGGGTGGCAGGCTCGGGGAATCCCCGCACGCCTCTCTCAGAGGGCCCCCTCCTCATTGCTGGAGGTCCCCGGCTGTCCTCCCAGCCAACCTCTGGACCTCAGCCTGCTGCTTCCTTTTGCTTTCCTTTTACTTGGCAACGTACATGCTCCCTCCCAAAGTCCAGCCAGGCAGGTCAGCCTCTGTTATGTAAACACACTTTTGCTGAGGTCACCCCCTCTCCATGTCACCTGATCCAGGTGAGAACCAAGGCTGACCTTTACCCTCCCAGCTCATCTGAGGCCCCTGCTCAGGGCCCACCATGGGGGACTGACTGCACCCTTCATGGGAACGGCCCTGCAGGGGAGGCTGAGCAGGTCTGCAGGGATTAAGTACCTACTGTATGCAGAGCAAGTGGAAGGCCCTGAGGGGCCCTCCCCCCAGCACTGTATGTGTGTGTGTGTGTGTGTGTGTGCGTGCGCGCGCGCCCTGTGTGCTTGCTTGCAGTAGAGGGGTGGGCCTTGCAGGGAGTGGGAGTGGGATCAAGGAAGCCTCTGAAGAGGAGGTGGTTTCTCCCAGCTGTTGAGTCCCTGCACGGTCCAGGATTGTGAACTAACCCACCCATTCATTTATTCTCAAGCAACATCTCAGAAAGTGTACTTGGAACTTGAAACACCACTCTTAAATTTATAGGAAAGATGAACGCCGGACAACAGTCAGGAAAACATGTGATGAGGAAAGGTTTTGAGGGGGAGGGTTTCCTTCTGGATACTACAGACCCCTGGGTATCTCCCTCCCAGAAAGAACACGCCTGCTAAGTCTCGAGGTTGCACAGAAGGAACGTGGTAGAAATAAATTCGCGTTCAGAGGACTCCGGGTGTCAAGTCTGTGCACTGGGCATTCGGTGGATATGCCGGGCCACCAGCAGGGGGCTCCACCACTCATGCTGCTGAAGGGCCAGGCTCCCAGAGCATGGGCTTAGTTGGCGTTCATGTTTTGGTCCCCTGGGAGTGAATCCTTCATGTGGCCCTGAGGACACCTGCCCGCTCCAGCCTTGGGGGTCAGCGGGCAAGCCTCCCTGGGAGCGTGTCCTCCCGCATCTCCGGCCTGGGGAGGCTTGGCCTGCCTCCCCGTCGATGGGGCACCCAGACCCACGTTGGATGGCCGGGGAAGTGTGGGGACCAAAGACTGTTCTGAGGTCGGTGGAGGCAGCAGAGTGGCAGGGGTCGGGGGGAGACCTTGAGGAGACTGGAAATGCTGGGGGTCCTGCCCAAGGCTTCCTCTAGGGAGGGCCAGTGGCCAGAGATGACCACACAAGATGAGTTTCCTGTCTGCTCAGCCAGGCTCGGGGTAGGACACACCTGTGCAGGGGTCTCCCTCCAGGTAGCCCTGAGGGCTCTGGCCAGGGGACCAGGGGTCACTGTGTACCACCATCAAGGATGCCTTTGGGCCCCATGTGTTGCTCGGCACCATTCTGTGTATTCCAATTTAAGAAAACTTGTTTTTCAAAAATACTCAGGAAAAGGACTGAGCAGATCTTATCTGAGGTGCCAGGAAAAGCCCCAGCACAGAAAGTTGCAAAACCTCTTTCTAGAACCTTCTATCACAAGGCTCTCAGCAACATGTAATGGCGATGAGCTATTTATACCCATCCTGGCAATTGCTGACTGGCAGTAAAATCAGAAAGGTAGCCACTGGATTGTGTCCAACTGTGAAATCTCAGCCTCTTTTGTGTTATGCTGAGCAGGTTCAGGCAGGATCGGGACAACGGCCCCTCTCCACTCAATCATCAAAAACTTGGTTCTAAAAAAAAAAATTGATTAAAATTATGTTGATGTTCTCATGGAAGACAAAAGTCCAAGGAAAGATAAACAGAGCAGTAGAGAGAGCCTGCCATCCCAGGGGTGAAAACACACGATGGACAACAGCGGCTTGGACCGCATGGCTTGGCAGGCTCTGAGTGGCCCCGCTTGGTGGGGGTTCCTCGGCCAGAGGGGACAGGGTGCTTCACTCTTCAGTGCCTTGGGCACCACTTGCCCTCCTGGAAGGGAGCAAAATTAGACCCTGTCACATGCCACTTGCAAAAAGACCTTGAGGTGGATTTAAGATTTGAACATAAAAATAGACAAAATTTGGCTATGATGGATTCTCAACGGTCTGGGAGGCCTTTTTATTTTTATTTTCTTTTAATTTTTTTTTTTTTTTTTGGCTGCGTTGGGTCTTCATTGCTGCACACGCAGGCTTTCACTAGTTGGGGCGAGCGGGGGCTACTCTTCGTTGCGGTGCGCGGGCTTCTCATCATGGTGGCTTCTCTCGTTGCGGAGCACAGGCTCTAGAGCGCGGGCTCAGTAGTTGTGGCACACGGGCTTAGTTGCTCCACAGCATGTGGGATCTTCCTGGACCAGGGCTCAAACCTGTGTCCCCTGCATTGGCAGGTGGATTCTTAACCACTGTGCCACCAGGGAAGTCCTGGGAGGCCTTTTTAAAAGGATACTTTAAACAAACAAAAACCACTTTAAAACAAAATCTTGAAACTTTCAAGGAAAAGACAGACAGGACGACATAAACATGTGGAGTCTTTATTTCAGAAACAAGCAGGGGAGAAATGATGATGGGGAGGCACTTGCCGTGGATGGTGGTTTGTTTCTGTAAGGCGTGAAAGTCTTATAAACCTGTAAGGAGAAGACAGACAATCCCAGGAAAATGGGCAAAGGGTTTGCAAAGGCAGTGGCAATGCAGAAACTCAAAGGGCCAAAAACAGGATGAGCCGGTCTGCCCCCTGTACTCCCCGACCTCATCTTTAATTATAGCTGCAAAGGCCCTATTTCCAAGTAAGGCCACCTTCACAGGTTCTGGATGGACATGTGTTTTGGGGGTCACCATTCACCCCACTACATACAGTATGAAGGGAGAAAGGAGAGAGGACGTGCAGTGGGCATCTCTGCTGAAGCTCGTCTAATATGATTCCACATATGTAAAATTACTCGCGTGTGTGTGCACACGTGTGCACAAGAATACGTGTCTCTCAGTTGACATCTTTCAGTGCTGCTTTCTTCCTCAGCTACATACATGGTACATATATGAGAAAAGAAGGCTGTCCTTCTGATGGTGAATTAGTAATAGAAACAAGTTTAGAAAGTCAAACAAAGGAAGCTGGGAAACAGCAGCACCGGTCACACGAGTTCAGACTCTGGCCCACTGACCACTCTGGAACTCGACCCCGACCCCACGAAGCTCAGAACCGCTGGAAGGGACCACACCTGGTGGGGCCTGGTGACTCAGCTTCCAGGGTGGCCTACACCTCCGCTGCCTCAGGACCTGTCACTGCCTCCTGGCAACCGGGTCCACCAGCTAAGCCTGGAAGGATGGCAAAAGGAGGCTCCCCAGCGGAAACTGGCCAGTAGCCTATCATACTATTAAAGACAGCCAAAAGAAAGCTTCTCTATTTTTTATGAATGCAGAGGCGCAAAACAATGCATAAAAAAGCAAGGGAGTGATGTGGAGGGTTGGGAGGGGGAGGCAGCGGGTGGGCCGGTGGGGCCGCCTGGTGGGTGCAGGTTAGGGGCAAGGTCAGCCAGAGCCTGATGTGGGAGGTGGGCTCATGGGTGCTGATTATTGTGAGTGAATGAATGAATGAACTGGACCAGTGGTGGGAAGACACACACCAGGAATCCCAGTAACGCAGCTCTGGGCCATGTGTGCTCTTAGATTAAACAGGTATCCATGCATAGATGGAAAACTGGCATCCAGGGTCTAGCAATTGCCTCTGATTTATGAAGTTTAGGGACAGTGCTGCTAGCACTGTCATCAGATGCCTGGGCACATGCAGCGCAGCAATTAATCAAACCTCAGGGAGATTCAGGGTCCCTGTTCTTAGGAGAATAGGCACATACCATGTAGAGTCCATTCTCGGTTTGCCATGGGGTCTCATCCAGGATGCACCCAGGGTCAGCACCGTCTACTAGAGACCAGAGCACCAAGACTCCTAAGGGCAGGGGGATGCGTTGTCACCGGTACACCATACCCTGTACACACCCCACCCCGGGACTCCAGAATCCCATGTGGATTGAGTGAGAAAGAAAGCACCACCCATCCATCAGCCTGGCCATCTGTCTGTCTGCTCTGCCTGGTCCATCCCCTTGGAGGGTGAGCCGGCTGGGACCAGCCCTGGGCCCATGGGCACACCCATGCTAGGGTCCACCCCCACCCTCCCCAGGAGTGTGGCCGCCAACCCAGAGCCCCTGCAGACCCAGCCATTCAGGAGGAGGACAGGAGAGCCTGGGTTGGTTTGCATTGTACGTTCTTGAAACCCTTCCTGACTCAAATTCGATGTTTCTTTCAAAAGCTGGATATAGCCATTTTCCTTCCAGGGTAGAGTGGGCCTCCCTCTCCTGCTGCTCCGAGGCCCCCAGATCAGCAGGGCTGTGCACCCTGTCCCACTCTTGCCAGGAACTCACAGGGCCACCAGTACACTGGCCAGGACCTGCCGGTCCAACAGGAGTCCCAGGGGCGAGGCAGGTCGAGGGGGCAAGACTACAGGCTAGTCAGCTGTCAGCTCGGCTCTGAGGCAGGAACCCAGTGAGGGTTGGGGCGGAATGGGGAGGTGGGACAACAGGGAGGACCACAGGCCCCACCTGGTCAAAGTCCCATGGATTTGACGAGTTTCCACACATGCAGTGCTTGGAATGGGGGTGCATTGTGGCCACAGTGGCGGGGGACTGAGATTGTCCCTCCCATCGTCATTCTCCTTGCTCGGCCCAGAGCCTCCTGAGGTCAGGACCGAGCCTGTTCACCGACGGCCCCAAGCTCCTGGAAGCGATTGCGTTCACAGTTCCCTTTGCTCCTGGCCCTTCTGCCCAATTCCCCCCAAAGTGGAAAAAAATCAGAAAGGCTGAATTCAAAACGGAAGGGTCCCAACTCTGTGACGTTCTGGGAAAGGCAAAACTATGGACACAGTAAAAAGATCAGTGGTTGCCAAGAGTTGGGGGGAAGGAGGGATGAATAGATGGAGCACAGAGGATGTTTAGGGCAGTGAAACTACTCTGTATGTTACCTAAAGGTGGATGCATGTAATTATACATTTGTCCAAACCCATGAAATGTCCAACACCGAGAGTGAACCCTGATGTAAAGCGTAGGCTTCAGTCAGTGAGGACAAAGCACTATAGGCTCATCAGATGTAATGAATGCCCCACTGACTAGAGACGCCAGTAATGGAGGGTGTGGGAGTTATCTGCACTTCCTGCCCAATTGTTGTGTAAGCCTAAAACTGCTCAAAGACAAACCCAAAAAGTTTATTATTATTATTATTATTATTATTATTATTATTATTATTATTGTAATCAAAGGGTCAATAGTTTAAATAGCTTAAACTAATCAGGATAAATGTCCCTTTTACTGGAGGCTGAAGCCTGAGATGGACCGTTGTTTCAGAGGACGTGAAAGTTCAGTCTTCCAGCTCAGAGCTCACGAGTTCCACAGGAAGACTCTTCGTTAATAAAGCTGGCAAGCGGGCCAGATGTCCCCAAATGCCCAGCTGTGGAATGCAAAAGCGGGAGAGGGGCTGGGGGCTTCCAAGGTGGTCTTAGGTCGGCTACGCGAGACTGTGTGTCACAACCCAGCTCTACAGGACACACGGCTCAGGCAGTGTTGTATGTTTTATATAAAATTGAAGGATAACCCCTGTGATGTAAATGGGTTTGTCTCCCAGGGACTTGTTTCCTGTCTCATCCATGTTTTTCATCTGTCTGACAGTGGCCCCACTGCACACATCATAAAGGTACAGAGAAGGGTCAAGGCACAGCGGTCAGGCAGGAGCTTGGGGACCCCCACCCGCCCTGGCCAGGCTGTGGCCGCTCCCACTGGCTTCTGAAGGAGGCCAGGGGGCCTCTGACTCATCGGCTTTCCTTCCTCCAGGGAGTGTCCCAAAAACCACTAAGGAAGACGAGGGACCCCTGAGGCCTGCTCCCCGTCCTGCCGGCCATGTTGACCTCGGCATCTCCCCTTCCCGCTCCCAGGATGCTCTGGGCCCTCCTGCTCTTGGCCACCTTTGGGAGTGCTCAGAGTGGAGGTACACTCCGTGGTCCCACTCTGCGAGGGGGCCCCCCCAGGGGTGAGACAGGGGTGGAAGGAGAGACCTAGGTCAGGCCAGGAGGGCCCAGGCCCCAGGTAGTGTCAGTGACCCCAGGGAGGGCAATCAGTGGAAGTCCGGAGGCCCAGCCATGACCCACACGTTGGACTGTATCCCCACACAGACTGGGACAGCCCCAGCTGCACCGAGGACGTGGTTTCTGTGCTCAGGGGCGAGCCAGCCATGATGGCCTGCAACATCAGCAACCTCTTCTCCCACATCAACATCTCCCGGCGAACCCACCACGGGGAGAGCTGGCAGCTCGTCTTCAGTGTAAAGGCCCCAGGAAACTTCCGCCGGGATGGTTGGCAGCTCTGGGTTCGAGGGGGCGAGGCGCACCTGGTGATTGAAAAAGCCCAGGACGCCCAGGCAGGGCAGTACAGGTGGAGTCTTGTGGGGCTCCAGAGAAACTTCAAAACCACCACCCTGAACGTCTCAGGTGAGGGGAGGAGCGCCTTGACCGCCACGTGCTTTCCTGTTTGAGAGGGGCAGCAACCAGGGAGGAGCAATTCCTGCTCACCTGAGGTGCCCAGAGCCACAGGGGTGGGGCCTAAAGAGGGCTTCCATCTGCTCCGCCCACCCCACTTCTGTGCCCCCTCCGAGCTTCTCCCCAGGGCAGCCCGTGCACGCATGCCCTGGGCACCATCCCCTGTCTGCACAGGGAGCTGGGCCCTTCCCTCCCTGAAAACCTCCTACGCCCTCCCCCTTCCTTTGCTGCAAAACTCCCCAAGTCACCACCCCTCACTCTCACCCCCCCTACACCTGGTTGTAATGCAGTCACGGTCACCCCGAGCTCTGGGGACAGGGAGCAGGGGTTCAGCTTTGCCCCTGACCAGGTACAGTGGGACGGCTGAGAATGGCACCCCCAGCCTAGCCGGGCCCTGGGAGGGGAAGCCAGTGAGGCCCTCATGGACTCCTGTATCCAGAGCTCATCTGATACCTGGGGTGGAGGGGCTGCATAAGGGCTGGCCCAGGGCAGGTCCCCACCAACCTATCTGGGATCTCTCTTTGGCAGAGCCCCAGGACACACTCTTCACACCTTCCTGGGGTAGGTGTTTCTATCTTCATCCTGGGGTACAGGAGGGGAGCCTCAAGGAAGCCCCCTTGGGTCTCCCCCCATCAGACACCCCCACCCTCTGTGCCTGGCACCCTGCCCATCCCATGCACCCCATCTCCCTGCCACTCTCCCACCTATGGGCTTCCTGGCTGGAGGTGATGTCCCCCTCGAGGGTGCCCCCAAGGCAGGCAGTGGCTCCTGCACCAGTGAACGCAGGGTGGAGGTCCTGCCCACTCCCCACAGGCCCGGAGATGCTGCTCCCCAATCTCAAGCCTGACCCCGAAGACAAGAGCCAGGTCCAGGTGGTCCTCCCCATCCTCGCCCTGGTCGCCTTCTCTGTCCTGCTGGTCTGCTTGCTGGCCTGGTGCAGAAGGTCTGGCTCCCCAAAGTTCTCCAAGCTCTGGCAGGTATGGGCCCCTGTGCCTGGTCTGTGGGCCGGGCAGGGGGTCTTGGACGGGGTCTTCTGAGACTCAGCATGGACACTCGGCCCTATGGCCTTGTACCCACCGGGGCTAGTGGGAGAGTGGGGAGCGTGCAGGGTCCCAGAGAGCTGGTACCCCTCCCCCAGAGGACCCCAGCCCACTATGGCAGTTCCAGGCCCAGAACACAGATGCCTCACTCCCAGCCGGGCCACCAGGTCCCCACTGTCCCCAGGACACCCTGGAGGATGGCATGGGGGGAGCTGGACTTCCTGCTCCTTCCAGGAGACCTACGATGTGTGGGCAGTTGGTGTGTCCTCAGGTGTGCCGGTAGGCACAGGTGTCTGCTGATGGCTCTCATCCCTCCCTCCCTCTCTCCCCAGATAAGGAGGCTCTGAGCCAGAGTGGGGAGCTGTGTGCACCACGCACTGCACTACACAGAGGGAAAGTGAGGGGAGGACCAGGCCGAGGACTAGGAAGCCTGGCAGCGTCCTGGCCTCTCCCTGGCATGCAAGCCAGGGAGGGCTCTTCAGCAGCTCCTCTGGCCCAAAGTGCAAACGTCTCAAGTTCCAAAGCGCTTGACCCCGCAGGACCCTCCCCCTCCTCTGCTCCGTCGGGGCCTCTTGGCCTGGGCTCCTCCCTGGGGCGGGAGGGCCCCGCTGCCGTCACCTCGGAGACACCCCTGTCTGGGGTCCTGTGTGGATCGTGGACACCCTCCTGTCTTTGGCCTATGAACAAGAACAAGTTTTGGGGACCCTCCTGCCAGCAGGTGTGGCGCCAGGAGGCGGGGATCAGGGGCCTGAGGTGGCGCGTGGGCCCCTCCTCCACCACCAGGGGGTAGAGCGGCCCCTCTGGAAGGGAAGCAGGACAGGTGGCTGCTGGGGACCTGTGTCCAACCCCTTGGTCTCCCCTAGCCCTGGGGCTCCCGTCCCCAACATCTGCCCCACCTGCTGGCTCTTCTAGGTCCCCAACCCATTTATGCCAGATGTCTTCATGATCAAAACTGTGTAACTCCACTGAGTGTGTTCTTTTTTTGGCGGCGGGGGGGTGGGGGGTAGGTCTTTTTTCTTCCTTTCCTCTTTTGTTCTTTTATGATTTGATGCCTGTCTTTAGTGTTGTGTTTGAATTCCTTTTTCTTTTTTGTGTGTATATCTATTATAGGGGCTTCCCTGATGGCGCAGTGGTTGAGAGTCCGCCTGCCGATGCAGGGGACACGGGTTCGTGCCCCGGTCTGGGAAGATCCCACATGCCGCAGAGCGGCTAGGCCCGTGAGCCATGGCCGCTGAGCCTGTGCGTCCGGAGCCTGTGCTCCGCAAGGGGAGAGGCCACAACGGTGAGAGGCCCGCCTACCGCAAAAAAAAAAAAAAAAAAAAAAAAAAAAAAATCTATTATAGATTTTTGGTTTGTGGTTACCATGAGGTTTTGATATAGGAGTCTATACATATGCATGGTTGTTTTAAGTTGCTGATCTCTTAATTTCAAACGCATTTCAAATATCCTGCATTTGTTCTCTCCTCCTCTCATGATTACTGGTTTTGATATCATATTTGTGTGTGGATGATTTGCTACCTTTACTGTGTGTTTGCCTTCACTGGTGAGCTTTCCCGTTTCATAATTTTCTTGTTTCTAGTTGTGGCTTTTTCTTTTCCGCCTAAAGAAGTTCCTTTAGTATTTGTTGTAGAGCTGGTTTGGTGATGCGTTTAGTGTATTCTTAAAAGGTACATATAAGGTGATAAAAGAAGGTTTTTCTAGAAGTACTGCATTCAGTGCTTTGCAAAACATCCGTATTGCTAACCCTCAAGATGAATAAACTAAACCAAATAGCAAATCATCAAATGAGCTGAGAAGCACATTTTTAAGTGGAGAAAATAAAAATCTGAAACAAGCTGCTTCGAGTCTCAAAAACTAAAAAGTCGCAAGGCATCCAAAAGACCAGACATCTGGGAGTCCTCACTCACCATGAAGAATCCAAAACCGGAGACCCTGCGCGGTGCCTGACAACTGTGGCCTTGCAGGAGGATGATGATCCCAGAGCAGCTTTGCTGGCACCCAGAGTCCAGGTCTAGAATGGGCTGCATTTTCATCTCTCAGGTTAAAGTAAGGTTCACACGAGAAATACTGGGTTTGTGCCACCACAGGGCCAAGCCCACGGGACACGGTGTGCACGGCACCTGGGACCTCCATGCTTTGGGGGCCGTGGACATCTGTTCCATTTTGCCTGAAACAGACAAAAAGTGTTGATGCATTTGAAGTAATTCAAAGGTTATTTTAACTTTGGTGTTATGGTGGGAAGGGCTCACTAAGTCATTCAGCCCCTGCACACCCAAGGCAGGAAATCTAGAAGGAAATACTGCATCTCGGTCTTGGACTAATTTTCATTTTCTACTTGTTGCTTGTCTGTATTTTCAAGGATTTCTCTAAAGGAAGTTTAGTTCTGAGTCCTTGCAGTGCCCTAGAAGCCCTTCCTCCTGATTCCCCCTCCCCCTCTGCAGCCACACTGGCCCTCTTGCAGACTCTCAGACACACCAGGCACTTTCTGGCCTCAGGGATCATGCACCCACAGATCCTTCTGCTTGGAATGCTCTACCCAGGCACCACATGACCCTCCCTCATCTCCTCAGTGCTTTACTCCTATGGCCCCTTGAGGTTTGGCCCCCTCTCCCGACACAGGCTGTGTGTCCTGCTGCAGGTCTGCTTGTCCATCCCTGGAGGTCAGCTCTGGGCCACAGGCCTCTTGTCCATTTTGCCCTCTGCTCTTGGCAGGCATGGGCACATACGGGCGCCCAGTGAGGGTTGGTGATAAACAAAGGCAGAATGAGATTAGGAAGGGTCTTGTTTTGCCAGGCCCTATGCTTTCATGACCCCCTGCAAACAACTTGCTAGGTTCCTAGGGGCCTTTGGCAAGATTCTGCCCCCGAAATAGATACCCCTCGTGCAAGGAGCGTCTGTGGGTCAGCCCAGCAGACTTAATCTGCCCCCACCACCAAACCCCACTCAGGACCCTGAGCCATCAACAGACAGGAGCATCTGGCCAGTGGAGGGGGCTTCCAGGAAGGAAACAGCTTAAGGCTATCAGACCACATGTGAGCCATGCACACATACCTGTGTACATGCACACGTGGCTTTGGGCCCAACACTTGAGGCGTGGCCATCTGGCCCGTGGCCCACAGAAAAATGACCTCCTGGTTGCCTAGAGTCTTCCTCCGTGTCCTCGGGGTCAGGGGCCAGGCATGGGTCTCCCTCTGCCCTGGGGGCTGATCACCAGGGCCTGGTGCACCAACATAGGATGTTAGTCCAGCTGAGATGCCTCCAGCCCCTGCACCCACAGGAAGCAGAATCGCAAGCCACCAGGGCAGCCACAGCCTTGGGCACATGCCCTGGCCCCGTCCCTACAGCCACACCAAGCCTCCACGCTGCGGGTATGACTGACAAAATACTCCAAGTTTCTGGGCATAAATCAGGTCCCCACGTGGGGACCCCCTTTCTCCTGGGCCTGCCCCTGCCGCACCCTCCTTTCTCCTCTCCTGTTGTGAAGCAGGGGCAGAGGACCAGGACCATGGGTCTACCTGGGGGCACTCAGCAGTTTAGAGGCGGGGATGAGGGCTGCCCCTCCCAGCCTCGCCCACAGCACCTCCCCTCACTCATGGCACTGCCTCCAGGAAGCCCTCCTGGAGTGTCCAACCTACAGTCACTGTGTGCAGTCCCCCTGCCTACCTCCCGCTCCATCCTGCCCCGACTGCCCCTGGAAGTGGCTGTCTGTGAGGTGGTGGCACGCAGTTAGGTGCTGCAGAGAGGAAGTCTCGACAGACCTGTAAGCGGGGCCCTGTTCTTCCCCCACTGCAGTGAGAATGGCTGGGCTCCTGGGGCTCCAGCTGCTCCCCATGCTCCTTGTGCTCCCCTGCAACCTGGCTGCCCAAGGTAAGCACTTCCCAACCATCCGTCCCCCCGTCCCCCACTGCACCCATCAGCGGGCCCAGTGCTCCCACCCAGCCACCCTTGCACCCCTCCCCTCCCCGCCCCAGACTCTCCTTCTGGGAAGGGGGTGCTCCCCCTTCCCGGGGATGCTGGGGATGCTGAGTGTGACCTTCCCCTGAAGCCTTGGCATCCCCTCCAGAGGGTAAGGTCCAACTTTGGACACTTAGACAAAAAACAATGGGCACCAAGACGCTGATATCTGGGTGCAGAATCACTATGGTTGAATCTCTTCTTTCTCTTTACCTGAATGTCTGGGGACTTCCTCTCCTACAACCAGCAAGGCTGCCTTTGTCCTGAGAGAACATTGTCCTTCGGTTTACCTTTTGTGCGAAGTTCTGCAGTAAGAAGGAGAGATTAGTTCCACAAGGTGGGATGGGGACCGGCAGGTGAAATTCTTGTGTTCTCTCTCCCCAAAACAGCTGCAGAATTTAGTTTGTGGACAGCTGGTATTTGGATTATGTTTGCACCTAGAAGTGGGTCCTGCTGGCCCTTGCTGGGCAGATGAGGGAACTTTCTGGGTGTCCCACGGACAAGCCAGGATATGCCCACCCCATGGAGCCACTGGCTTCAGGTGCCTGAAAATGGTGGAGAAACTGAGGCAGTAGACATTGGAAAGAGACAGGGAGACAGACAGCTGCCCCCAGCCCTCGGGAGCTTCATTTAAGAGAGGGGGAAGGTGTAGCGCCTGGGAGAGTGGTTGGAGGTCTCAGCGGACGGCCTGCCGCTGTGGAAGGAAGAGGCCCCAGCTCCGACGTGCCCCGACCCTCAGGGTGGGGAGAGGTCACAGGCTGCCCAGCCCCCTGGAGCCCCTTTGGAACTTGAGTACAGCCCAGGGTGCTGGCGCCATGAGCTGCTTCAAGGCTTCCGAAAGTTGCCTCATCCTTGACAACAGCCGGCTGTCCAGGACTTCCCTGGTGGTCCAGTGATTAAGAATCCACGCTTCCACTGCAGGGGGCATGGGTTCGATCCCTGGTCAAGGAACTAAGATTCTGTATGCCACGCGGTGTGGCCAAAAAAAAAAAAAGAGATTAAAGCCTTCTTTAAATTAAAAAACAAAAACAAAATAAAATAAAAACAGAAAAAACCCAGCGGGCTGACCCAGGGCACCTCTGCCCTGCCACCATCCCCGGCAGAGAGGTGGGTCCCTGCCTCTCTGGCCAGGCTGGTGGTGACAGTGGCAGGTCCTCCTTGCAGAGGTGTGGCAGTCCCCCGCCTACACGATCGCTTTAGAGGGGGACTCTGTCAACATCACCTGCTCCAGCCGGGGGCCCCTGCTTGGCATCTACCTGAAGCAAAGGTGGCCGAAGCTCAGCAACGTGATTTACTTTGAAAACGGGAAGGAGCCCACCGTGGACCAGCGGTTCCAGGGCCGCGTCACCTTCTCAGGGCTGCAGTACAACCTGACCATCAGCATGCACCACCTGCAGCTGGCTGACACCGGTGACTACGCCTGCCAGGCCATCATGAATAACGAGGTCTGGGGCCCCGGGACATTGGTCGTGGTGACAGGTAAGGAGTGTGCCACCCCGGGGACCACTCCACCTGCCTGCTGGCCAGCCCAGGCTCCATCGGCCCGTGTCTGAGGATCTTCCCTCTACCCTTGCTTGAGTTACCATGAGCCCACCTCCTACAGGAAGCCTCCTGGATTCCCACATGCACACACACTCCAGAGCCCCGACCTCGCCCTGAACCCAGAGGCTCTCGTGGACTCCCTCACCTGCCAAATGCCTCTCTCTGTTCCTTCTTCCCAGAAGAACTGCCCCAAACAGTGAACACGTGCCCGGAGACTCAGCTGATACTCTTTGCCCTCCCCACAGCCCTGGCTGTGGGCTTCTTCCTCGTCGGGCTGGGGCTGGGAGCAGTGTGTGTGCTGAGAAGGACAGAGGTCAGTGTGGACCCTCAGATATCATCTGCATCCCTATAAGCCCGCTTCTCCCAGAGAGCAGGGAGGGAAGGAGAGTGGTTAAGCCCCAGGGAGTTGGCCACATGGGAAACCTCAGCACCCAGCCACTCCCTCTGTCAGGGTCTCCTGGAGCTCAGAGGGTTTGGACGGCAAGGTCCAAGGTGGGAGGAAACCCAAGAACTGGAGCCCCCAGCAAGGACGGGCGTGGGGCCAGGAAGACACGTCCTGGTCAGACGTTTACGGGGGAGCGAGAGGAGGGTCCAGAGGGACCCTTTCGGAGAGCATGGGGATGCCGCGCGTGACTGTGAGAGTGTGCACACGTGTGCGCACGTGTGCATGGGTGTACATATGCGAGTGTCAGGCTTGTGGGTGTGTGAAATCCATGTGCGATCATGGGCTGGAGGCAGGAGGGGAGGGGGCAAGAGAGACGGGCCAGGAAGTGGTCAGCTTGTCCCTGGTCCATCAGCTTTTGCCCCCACTTTCACCTAGCGCCTCCAACTCCATGTCCCCTGCAATAGCCAGACCCCTCCCTGTCCAGGGCCAGGGAGCAAGGTCACTTCCACCTCCACCTCCCTGCCGCTGCCCGATGGCCCTGCCTCGCCCACCCTTGCCCAGGCCTGGGCAGCTCTGGAGAACTGGGGGTCTGGCCGAGGACCCGCCTAAAAAGGGTTCATGCAGGCCCCCAAATCTAAAAGCTTCCTGAGGAGAGATGCCTTGAAGATAGAAGGTGGCCCTGAGCGAGCTGCCCCCAGTGGTAGATGACAGGCTTCCTTTCAGATCCAGAAACTTTGCTGTGCGAAGGATAAGAATTTGGTGTGCGTGATCTACGAGGACATGTCCCACAGCCGCTGTAACACCATCTCCATCCCCAACCAGTACCAGTGAGCCTGGCAGGACCCCAGGCCTCCCTCTGTCCAGCAGAGCTCTGGGCAGACCATCCAACCCAGCACGGACACACAGGCAGCTCCCCACAGCAGTCAGGCTCCTGCTGCCTCCTCCAGGCAGCCCTCCTTGCCTGCCTCCCACCCTTGAGGCTGCTCCTGGCACCTTGGAGCCACCGGGAAGGAAGCTTTTCTGTCGTCCTGCTGCCCTGACCCTTCCATGGCAGAAGAGGCTGCTCTGAAGGAGGGACTTGGGCCTGGGGCAACGGGCAGCTGGGGGTGCTGGGGAGGCTGGGGACTGAGCGCTGACCCCAGCCCAGCCTTGCCAGAAATAAAGGGCTTCTCTTCTCCCCTTTCCAACTCCAGTGTCTATTTCTCAGCCAGCTTAGAGTCAAGGAGGCTCGGAGGCTTGCCTGACACCCTCCCTAGAGTCTCCAAGGACTTTGACAGCCTAAGGGACTATGTGTGAGACTTTCAGAAAGGAGGGAGGGGCACGGGGACACACACTCACTCCAGCCCCTGTTCAGGCTGGAGAAGGGACGAATCAACCAGAGTCCTCCTGGCCTCACTAGCCTCCACCACGGGGTGACGTGGGAATGGAGGAAGGGGAGCTAGCGGCAGTGGTCTGGGGTTCTTAATAGAGGGCCACTCCCGGTGTGTGCTCATGTTGGGGTGCGATGGGACCTTGGGGAACCGACCTTGGGGAAACAGGCGCGCCCAGAGTGGATGTGGACCGTGGCTGCGTCCTCCTGGACTCAGGGCCAAGAAACAGCAGACCATGCTGCCCACCAACTGAGATGAGATAACCCTTCATCCACGGGGTTTGCAAAGATTAAAGTGTCATTAGCCAATGATGTTCGTTTTAGCTGGAATTCTATCTTTGGGAAATGATCTTTGGGCATAGAAACAAGATTGCAGTGATATCCATGGCAGTGTTGCTTTCAATACAAAAATCAACAACTGAGAAATTACCTAAATGTCCAAATGAGAGAAGCGCTATATCGATTACGGTTTGCACATGCAGCAGGCATTAAAAGGGCACCACGAAGAATCTGAAACATCACACTAGGACCTTTGCAAGATGCCATAACGATACAAGCTGGTGCACAGTGTGTGTATGACCCCACATTTATAAAGCACAGATGGGTGTATGTAGTTGTTTAAACACATAACAGTACTTTTATGTCTACACGGATGACATAATGGAAGAACAAATGGGGTGTTGACACTGGTTCTGTCGCTGTGAGGTGTGTGTCACCGGGGCAGGGAGTCACTGGGACACCCTGGGCTTGGGTTGGGCAGCTCAGGATGTGATCTCAGCTGTTCTTGTGGAGGGTACCGGGATCCAAACGGGTACCAGGGGCAAAGGCAAGGAACACAGCGCCCCTGTACCCCCCACCTCCTAGGGCCCTGAGGAAAGGCAGGCCACCTTACAGAGCCAAGTATACAGCAGGTGTCCACCTGTTGCCTGCTGACTTCTGGTCTCCACTCTTGTGGCCTTGGGCAAGTCCTGCCTCTCTGGGCCTCAGTTTCCCCATCTGTAAATTAGAGGAGTGGGATCCACGCTGTCTTCAAGGGCTAGACTCTGTGGTTTCCCAGTCACACTGGCCACCCTTCCCACTGCCCCGACCCTCAGCTGTCACCCTGACCCTCAGCTGTCACCGTAGCTCTGCCCTCTTCCCACCACCTGAGACGTAAGCAGACAGCGCCATCGGCCCGCCTCCAGAGGCCCTTGTCATCGGAGGCATCTCTCCACCCGACTCCATCCCAGCGACCAGAGGCTGTGCCCCTCGGTCCTCCTCCCCTCCTTGTGATCTGTGCTCGGGGCTGTGCTCCCTACTGTCCTCCCCTCTCATGATAACCCCTTAATCATCTGCTTCTCTGTCCTTTGCCAGGACGGTGATGACATGAAGGGCAGGGCTGGGTCCCTCCTCCATGTGCCCCCTGCCCCACATTGAGCACCACTGCATGCTGGGCATGTTACATACATGTAAGCACAGTGGCATTTAAATACTCCTGGCTTTGTTTCCGTTGTGACAGAGAACCTGAGTGTGGCCTGAGTCCTGGTTCTCACATGTCTGTGTCTGGGTCTGAGCCTCTTGGGCCTCGATTTCCTCAGTGTAAAATGGGGGCAGGGAAGTGGTCCAGTGGTTAGGACTTGGTGCTTTCACTGCCAAGGGCCCGGGTTCGATCCCTGGTCGGGGAACTAGGATCCTGCAAGCCGCATGGCATGGACAAAAAAAAAAAAAAATGGGGGCAGCAGCTTCCCTACCTGGGGGGGCCATGAGGACCGAGATACCTCGGTTAGCCCTCAGGGTGGCTTCCGCAGAGCAAGTGCTTCACAATCTTTGCGGGTGTGGACTGAGCCTACGGCAGCTAGAGGCAAAGGCCTTGCCTGTGGCGGCAGCCTCCATCCTCAGACCGAAGCTTTGGGGGTTCCAGTGGGGGGCTTGGAGAAACAGAGTCAGCTTGGCCCAGCTGGCCAAGCACTGGGAGCAGCAGTGGAAACATGGGCCTCTGGGCATTGGCTCCTCCTCACTCTGGCCCCCAAAGCATGGCACTGACCCTCCTGACACAGGGGCTGTCCAGGGACAGCAGCCAATGAGGAGGGGCCGGCACAGTGGGCAGAGGGGTCGGAGGGTGGGGTCTCAGCTGGCCCAGGGGTGCACCCCTCCCACTCCAGGTTGGCCTGCCCCAAATCCTGGGGCTAAACTCACTAATTAAAAGATAGTCTCAAACTGTATTTAAAAGAAAAGATTCAACACTATATTGTCTGCAAAGAACAATAGGAACGATAGGACACCACGGTTGGAAGGAAAAGAACGGAAAACATATAAAAAGCAAACATGAACCACAAGAAAGCTGGAGTTATCAATCCTACCTTCTGGCAAAGTAGTAATACTGGAAAAGCAACAATAGGACAAAAACATATAACCAGTGTGAACCCATGAATCTAAAAACAGCAAAATACATAAGAACAGGAAGGACGTAACCACTGTGATAAATAGATAAATCAACCAATTAAGCCTGAGATTTCAATTTGCTCCTTCAGATCTGAATCATGCTGTTAGTTAATGTGAAATCCCACACTCATCGAACAGAAAATAGACATGACTGTACACCATATGTGAAACTTTAAAAAATGATCACTTACTATCAAGAGGAGCTGAGCAAAAATAGAAGCAGGGCTTCCCTGGTGGCGCAGTGGTTGAGAGTCCGCCTGCCAACGCAGGGGACATGGGTTCATGCTCCAGTCCGGGAAGATCCCACATGCCGTGGAGTGGCTGGGCCCGTGAGCCATGGCCGCTGAGCCTGCGCGTCCGGAGCCTGTGCTCCGCAACGGGAGAGGCCACAACAGTGAGAGGCCCAGATACCGCAAAAAAAAAAAAAAAAAGAAGTAACAACAGAAACGGGGTAAATAGCCAGGACACTTTAAGATAACAGTCACGGCAGGAACAGAGAGGGGCTAAACCCTGTTTAAGTAAAAGATCAAGAGGTCATATATTTCCCATCCTTGGGGCAAGGGAGACATTGCATATGCGCAGAAAGGCTCCTTGGGGGTCAAAAAGGAGGGGGCAGCACCCCAGAATAGGTGATGCCAAGGCCCCCCATAGGCCTCTGGGCTGGAATCCATCTTGGAAAAATGTTGCACACGTATGCTGGGGAGAATCCTGGGGCATCAGGTGTGGAAAAGGCAACCAGATGATTGGTCAAAGGTAAACAAAGACCAGGGGGAACTGCCCTATGTAAATGATTTAACCGCCTCTTTACTGTGCTCCTCTTCATTAGGGGGGACGCCCATACCCTTCTTCTCTGGGTGTGTATCTCTGCCTTGCTTCTGTCTTAACTAAACAAACTGCTTCTCTGTGTGCTCTCCCACTTGTTGTACTGTCTTTAATAGTAAACTTTGTACCTGTTTGTATAGTTTTTGCCTCCTTGAGAAATGCATTTTCTCAATGGGGGCAAGGGCCGGGGGAGTTTTGCTTCTTAGCCTCTAGCCCCTGGTGGTATAGTGGCTAGGGTTTTCATACAGGTTACCCAGGTTCAATTCCTGGGCAGGGAACTAAGATCTCGCTTCAAGCCACCTCTCACCTGCTGCCTCTCCCAGATCATTACCACATGGCCTTCTCCCTGTACCCAAATTTCTCTCTTCTTATAAGGACACCAGTCATAACGGGATTAAGGCCATTCAGGATGGTCTCCTTCTAACTTGACTACATCTGCAAAGACCCTGTCTCCATATAAGGTCCCATTCACAGGTCCTGGGTGGACATGAATTTTGGGGGGTACCATTCACCCTCAGTGCACCATCCCTCTCCCAGATAGATAGCAAAATCTTCATAGATCTTGAAGCCACTGCACACTCATAAGTAGATCCACTAACCAGCTAAATGTATCCCAAGCCCAACTTCCTCTTAGCCGGGCCCCAGAGATGCTCTGGGCCAGCCTGAGGCCACCTGACACAGAAGCACACTGGAAGGAGACAGGGGTCTGAACCACCGTGGTTACACACCTTTACCAAGTTTTACATCACACCTGACCCTCCAGGCCTCGGGAGGGGCTGGGCCTGAGTGTCAGAACCGCATAGCAAACCTGCCTGGGCCCACCGGCCAGGGTGGTTCTGGGAGATATGTCCACCCTGAGCTCCAGCTCAAGCCACCTATGCACAGCTTCTAGATGCCACAGAGTGGGTGGTCATTTCTGTACGGCAGGCGGGATGGGGCCCAGGTACTTGAGGCGCAGCACCAATCCCAGGTCGCAGGCCCGACTCAGCCCCACATCCTGAAGCTTCCCTGAGGGCCTTCTGTGGACCTCTTGGACCATCAGGCCTGAGGCCACCCCAAGCCCCTACCCCACTGAGGAACTTTCCAGCCCTGCCATACACCACATTGCTGTGGGGTCAGCTCTTGGCTCCCCAAGTAGGGGACACGCAATTAAGGGGCAGTGGGTGCTCAGCCCCTGAAGAACACGCTGGCTGTGCCCTATTGATGTCCGTGTGATGTAACCAGGTTGGGGTCCAAAGGTGGAGCCAGGGACAGTTCTTGTTCTTCTAAGTGAATAACTTTTATGTCCATCCAACAAATACTGACCGAGAGTGGCCATACTGCACAGAGCACAGGTCTAGGTGCTGTGGGTACAGCGGTAAACAAACTAGGGGCCCTTCCCCCAAGGAGCCAGCACTCCTAGGTGGCAGGAGAGAGATCTGGCAAGAGGCACCTGGGTGCTGGTGAGAAATACTGCAGGAGGGGGATGCGGGGAGCCAGGGGCGGGAGAGGGCGGCAATGCTCCATGGGGCCAGCCTGGGGACACCAGGGGAGGGCCTCAGCCGAGGGTCAGGGCTGTAGATAAGTCCATCTGCTGCCCTCACTGCCCCTATGGAGGACTCTCAGGTCTGCAGGCCTGGGCGAGGGGGAAGGGTAAACACGAGGAGACCCTCCCCGACAGGCGCAGAGGTGAGCAGCCACAGAAATGTCAGTCTGTTCACAGGCACCTGTCAGCCTGGCCAGCAGAGGCTGTGGTTGCCGTGACGGGAGCTGCTGTCTGGGTGCAGGAAGGAGAGGCGAGGCCTGCGGTGCCCCCCACCAAATTCTCACTCCCCCGCTGGCCTCACATCCGCCCCCAGCCCTGCTCAGTCCTGCAGCCCCCCATCCTCCCCAGCCCCCAACACCCACAAGGGCAATAGCACAAGTGGTGCCCGTATCCAGGCAACTGTCTTTCACACCTAAACCAAGGAACCAGCAGCTAATAAAATGTACCCCCTTCACCACCTTGGCAAATGAAAACCCAGAGCCCCAACATGGGCCAAGGATGCTCGTGCACCTTGCCCTGACCCCCTGCCCCTACCCAGCCACCGGGGCAGCCACAGTCCTGGTGGGTCCAGCCCTCCCCCCGGCTGGGCACTGCTCCCACCTCCTCTGGAGCCCTTGGCCAGCCCTCCCCACCTGTCCCCAGCTCCTGGAGGCTCCTTCCACCCTCCTGCTCTCCCCTCTTCCTCCTCCCCCTTCTCAGTCCTCTGGCTGAGGGATGTCACCCCTTTGCAGACTCTGAGCATTCTGCTCTCTACTGGATGGCGTTCAGGGCCTCCTGAGCCACCCTGGTCTCCCTGGGGATGGACAGCCATGGGCAGGTGGCCTGTCTCCTCAGCCTGGAGCTCCCACAGTTCCTTGGACCTGACCCCCGACACATGCATGGCACCTGCCTCTCTCAGACTCAAGCCCTGGGCTTCAGGCATTCAGTCCTCACAAGGCCATGCCCTGCCCCACCCCCCGGGGACAAAACCAAGCCAGGGTGGGTGACTGGCCCCCACCTCAGCCCCACCCTGATGGATGGCCCAGGAAGGAGGGCTCCTTCAGGTTATTACCGAACTCAGGCTCAGCTGCTCGCCGCTCAAAAGCCAATAATTCAAGAGGCAAGTATCACTAGAAAGGAAAGTTGCTTTAATCACAAAAGCCAGCAATCTGGGGAGAAGTGGATTCATGTCCCAAGACCAACTCTGAAGATTCTGCTCAGCCATGACAGTTTTTAAAGGGGAAAAAAGGGAAAGAATCTCAGTGAAGCACTGAGGGAGGATGTTGGGTTCTGCATCATATTCTCCATTGTGTGCACGCTTCAGGCATTATCTTGCCTTCGTGATCTGCTTTTAGGATTGTTAGGGGGACTATTGCAGGTAGAGAGCTAGTCATTTTTTAACTGCTCAATTCTTTTTTTTCCCCCCTTAAGATTATTTATTATTTATTTATTTTATTTTATTTTTGGCTGCATTGGGTCTCAGTCGTGGCACGTGGGATCTTTGTTGGGGCATGTGGGATATTTCGTTGCGGCGCACGGGCTCCTCTCTAGTTATGGCGGGCAGGCTCCAGGGTGCGTGGGCTCTATAGTTTGCGGCACACGGACTGTCCAGTCGAGGCACATGAGCTCAGTAGTTGTGGCGCACGGGCTTATTTGCCCCGCAGCATGTGGTATCTTAGTTCCCTGACCAGGGATCGAACCCGTGCCCCCTGCATTGTAAGGCAGATTCTTTACCACTGGACCACCAGGGAAGTCCCTCACTTCATTCTTTTTATCTAGGAAACAAATCAACAGATTAGGCAAGGCATGGTGTGCATTCAGGAGAGCATAAGTCAGGAGTTTGGTTAAATTGCCTAGTGATCTTGTTCCTATAATTAGGTTCTTTTAAGGTTGGAGGGGAACAGGAATGGGCAGACAGGAAAGGGGCAAAAGATCTGCTTTGAATTCCCCACTGTCAAACATCGCTCCACTTCTATGAGATCGTGGGTGAAGGTCCATCTTCTGTAACTTCTTCATGCTGATATAAGGCACTGTATTCTTAGAGTGGAAGATGTCAACATGGGCCTGTAGTATATCTTTACTGACAATTTTTTTTTCTTTTTTCTTTTGTGCGGTACGCAGGCCTCTCACTGTTGTGGCCTCTCCCGTTGCGGAGCACAGGCTTCAGACGTGCAGGCTCAGCGGCCATGGCTCACGGGCCCAGCCGCTCCACGGCATGTGGGATCTTCCCGGACCGGGGCACGAACCCGTGTCCCCTGCATCAGCAGGCGGACTCTCAACCACTGCGCCACGAGGGAAGCCCCTTTACTGACAATTTTAATTGCCTGCTTTCATGTATGGGCAGAGCAAGCTACAGGTATTTTGATGCCCTCAAAGATATAGATTATTATGAGCAATAATATTAATCCCATTCTCTTGAGGCCCGTTCTTGGAATTCTGCCAGCCGTAGATTCAGTCCTGCTCAAGTTGGAGCAGCTTCTGTCATGGCTGCAGTCTGGTCATCATAGCAAGAAGTTCCAGGCTATTCTCAGCACGTCCAGAGAACGACTACCTTGACCTCAGAGTCTTCTACCTGCCTTCCCCCCCACACACACACCTTCTGCCCGAGTGGGTCTCTCTTCACCTGGGCTTGAGGCTTTGGTCTTCACACACCAGAGGTGGGGGGTCTCCTGGGAGACCAGGCAGAGGCTGGGAAGATCCCCTGCCCAGCCTCCCATCTCTTTGTGTCCCTGCCAAGGGGCTGTCACTTGCCAAGCTACAGGGCTGGAGAACAGTGGTCAGCCCCCCAAATTGGCTGTGGTCCTATGATCCTCTAGCCATGGTGTCCTGGGGACTCACTGATGCCCCTCCCTCAGACCTCATCCGCATCCTCAGAAAGAACATCTGGTCCTGGTCACTGAGCTTGGGAGGGCTCTCTTGTGACATGGTCGGTCACATCTTCTTGTCTGTAGCCGGGCCACTTAGAAGGGGGGCTCCCTCTCTCATCCCCTCCCAGGACATTGTATGTCCCCAGGTCAACCTCAAGCATGCTGGGCCCCTGCCTGGACCCCTTTGTCCGTCCCAGCGCCAGGGCTCCAAGACCCGCCAGCTTGCGCTGCCCCCCACCCCCGACTCATCCGTTTCTCTTCTGGTTCCCTGCTGCTGCCATCTCCTCCCTCTCCACCCAGAGAGCCTGCTCTGAGCTCAGATCCGCCCCCAAGATGTCCCCATTTCTGCCCCCTGGTGTCTGAGCCGAACCCTGATGGCCCCACCCAGTCCATTCTGTGTGCCTGTAGCTGGGAGGTCCAGCTGGGCCTGCATGTCCTGGCCCCTCCCTTCCCATCATCTCAGCTGGCTATCCTCCCATTGCCCCCAGAACCCCTTGCTGGTTCTGGGAGACCTAAGCCTTCTCCATCCAGTTCCTCTGGAGCCAAAGGCAGAGTCTGAGCAAGGAATGGGGCCCTGAGGAGCTGCTGTGTCCATGGTACAGCCTGCACACACACACACACACACCTTCACCGGCCCCTGGCCTGCCTGCGACCCACCCTCTTCGCTGCCTGCTGGAATCCTCAGAGCTGGCCCCTGGCTGCCTTCAAGGGCCCTTACTGCCTGCAGGTGACGAGCTCCCAGATGGTGTCCCAGCACCCAGCCTGGCACAGCATGGTGGTCAGGCAGGTTCTAAGCGGGGTCCCCAACCCCTGTGGGCGCTGTGGAGCCCGTGGAGCCCTAACCGATCTGGGTCCAAGCAGTGTCAGCTGCCACCCCTCGGAGTGATGCAGAGAGCAGAGCCTCCTGCCCTCTGGTGGCAGGACGGGGACAGGGCAGGGAGCCCGCCCAGCTAGTGTTCCTGGCTTGACACACCAGGTCTGGAAGGGAGCACCAGGTTCCTAGAGTTCAGCTCCTCATTGACAGATGGGGAAACTGAGGCCCAGAGGTGGCAGGGGCCTTTGACAAGAGATGGAGCCCCCCAGCCTCAAGACGACTTCCCGAGTGGACTAGGCGCTGGTCACGAAGCAGTCTGTTCTCACCAGACTGTCCCCCTGTCCCCAAGAAATGAGCATCCCCACAACGTTCCTGATGGTTTGGGGGTCTAGGGTTTAGGAACTTTAACAATCAACCCGAGAGGCTGGGGTTATCCGGACCAGCAGGGCTCACACCCCAAGTCAATGATTTGGGGAGCTAGAGGGACAGAGGGCACGGAGCCTATTTTCTTCGTGGGAAAGAGCTCTCCGGAAATGGGTAAGAACGAGAGGAAGGAGCAGGCCGGTCGCAAACAAGGTAACAGCTGACGTAGACACACATGAAAACGCTCACCCACAATTAAAGAAAAGCAAAGGGAAGCTGTCAAGTGCAATTTTCACCTGCGATTTAGCAAGTCTCAGAAATCTGTAATACAGGGTTGGCAATGCTGTGCGGATCAGACCCCTCACACTCGACGTCTTGTTTACAGAGATGAACTCAGCAAGAAAAACAGGCAAGGGGGACCACAGCTCCCAGCAGCCGAGACCCGTGGCCGTCAGCACAGGACCTGTGGCCACCACCGCCTACCAGGAGAGGCGTGAGGAGGCAGCCAGCCAGGTGGAGGGCACCTCACCCCTCAGACTGGCTGGACGGTCCAACCGCAGCCGATGTCGAGGTCTGGGGGTGTGGGGTACGGGTAACACTGTTTGTTCGTTTCACCAAAATCTCTGCAGGGACCCGAGCCTAGCCTGGACCGGTCTCCGGGCTCCAGGCTCAGGGACGGCGCCACAATTTGTGACTGCAGCTTTGCCGACTGGTGGCCCCCAGACCAGCCTGAAAGGAGGGACCGGCAAGGTGTGTTTGGCTCCATGATGAGGGGCGTCTGCTTCTTTCCCAGGACACCTACGTCATCCAGGCTAGAGGCTGCTCTCATGGAATCCAGCTGGTCCTGCCCCCTTGACCTCTACCTGCCCTTCTGCCGGCCCGCCCTTTGGGCCCCTCCTTTCCTCTAAACCTCTAACTGCCCCCTCCTGGAGCATCTGCTCCTCTGAACCACCCCTCAGCTTTTGCCCTCAGCTTGGTTCCTTGAATGGCATTTGGGGATTTTAATGTCCCCGAAGTTGAGAGGGTCTGAGGTTGCCCAGGGCTTCCTTGCCGCCCTGGGGACGGGTCTAGGCATGAAAACTTCTATAATTGTGAAGTACTGAGCTAAGGCCTGTCACAATGTCAAGGGTCTTACAACAGCGTGGGGAGGCCTCTCTCTTTCAGTGCCAACTCCCAGACCTCTAGGTCCACCACCCTTCACGAGTGAAATAGAGACCTTTTTCCACGGTGGCTGCAGGAGGTGTTCTGCAGAATGGACTTTTCACTGTTCCTTCCCAGACACCCTGCTCCAGGGCTCCAGACCCTTGCCTTTGACCTCTCCTCCTCATCGACCGTGGAGGGGGCTTCTGGCCAACACCTTAAGACAGAGCCCCATCTCCCAGCATCTGTGGGAGGGCAGGAGTCTAGCTCTGATAAGCACCAGTTAGCAAGCCCAGATAGGCTTCACATGGACCAAGCCCCTTCCCACTTTTGCAATTTTTCACTTCTCTCACTCTACTGAGCCATCCCCCTCCCTACTTCCTCATTTTCCCTTTAAAACATCCCATCATCTCTGCACAGATCTGGAATGGAGCTCAGCTCCTCCCCTACTGGCAGAGTTACAGAATCAAATCTTTTCCCACCACTTTGACTAGCGTCCAGGAGCCTCTGCCACGCTCACAGGGCCTCAAAGGTACCTCTCATTCCACGCCCTTCACTCTTGCCCCCAGGCCAGTCTACACACTGCTCCCTGCCCTGGGGGTGGTGGTGCACAGCGCCCTGTTATCTGGGGATAACAGCTGGGGGCACACTCACAGAAGCTCCCCACCCCCCCTTCCTGGTGGATGCTGGCCTGGCTTACGAACACAGATCCGCTGAGTCAGGTATTTCATGGGAAGCTACTTGTCAAAATAAGCATACTGGGATGATGATTCAGAACACACTGGAAATATAGGAAAGGAAGCTCTTGTGGAGACAGGAGCCCCACATCCCAGCATACATGCTGGTTCCTGAAACGGTCTCAGGCCCAGGGACGCCTGCCCAGTCTGCCCCCAAACAAAAACACACAGTGTGCTCCTCCCCCGCCACACACACACACGTGCACACACGTGCTACACACGTGCTACACACGTGCACCTGGTCCCCCTCCTATGATGCCCCCCCACCCCGGCCCTGGACTCTTCCCCCCAACCTCACCCCTCTCAGCTTTTTCAGGCAAACACCTCCTCCCCATCCTCCTCACCACTCTCTCATCCTCCTGTCCCCCACCTCCATTTCCCACCCCGTGGTCTCAGAGGGAAAGGGCCTGGAGGGCTGGGATTCCACCCACCCAGCACAGCCCTGGGAGCTGAGGGCAGTCCTCACCCCAGTATGACAGGAAACAGAGAATGGTCCCCTTTTACTTTTTGTATTTTAATTCAGATTACAAATGATAAATGGAACATTACCTGTCATATCAGTAAACAAAGGATGTCACAGTCATCAGCAATTGCAGCCCTCCAACGTGAGCCGGTGAGCCCTAAGGAAACCCAGGTTGTGAAAACACAGGATACTGGCCCCCATAGCTGAGATGCATATCAAAGAAATGAGTTCAGTGAGCCCAGACTCCTGCATCTTCCCATACATAGAAAAGCGTTAAATTCCTGAACTTGAGGTATCTAGTTTTCTTTAATTAATAGTAATCTTTTGTTCCTACTACCTGCCCTTGGTTGAAAAACTTCTATATATAACCCGGCTGCCCCCCTTGCCTCTTCGGAGCAATTCTCTCAGGGTTACTTGAGATGCTGCCTCCGGGCTTGAAGTCCTAAAAATTCCCATAGAATAAAACATAACTCTCAACTTTTAGGTTGTGAATAATTTTTTAGTCAACACAAATAATTCACAAAAGTAAAAATAAAAGGATAATAAAATTCTTTTTTAGAAATTTTAATAGGAATTTAAACATAGAAAACCTCTTTGTACTTTTATCAAGTGGTTTTAAAGCACAGACATCAGAACTTCCCTGGCAGTCCAGTGGGTAAGACTCTGCACTTCCAATGCAGGTGGCTCAGGTTTGATCCCTGGTTGGGAAACTAGATCCCGCATGCATGCCTCAACTAAGAGCTCACATGCTGCAACGAAGATCCTGCGGGTTGCAGCCAAGACCCAGTGCGGCCAAAATAAATAAATTTTTTTTTTTTAAAGGCACAGACATCACTAAAGATGAAACAGTACTGTCCTGGGTCCTTTCGGTCGTGTGAGATGGTCCAGGTGCTGGTGGCAAAATACTGGGATGTGGTCACCTGATGACCATTCCTCCCACCATCGCTGGGGCCCAGGACCGCTCTATCCCTTTTCATCTTCTGATGCGCTTGCTTCCCCTGTTTCTTCTCTTTGCACTGAGGGCAGCAAATGGGAGATTCCAGACCCTCCACTGTGTTCAGTAGAGCAAACTGAAGCCACAGAGCCGTGTCTGCAGCAAGAGGCTGATACTTCCGAGGCCCCGTGGGAAACTGAAGAAGCAGCGTCATCCTTCCAGGTGATGCCGTCATTCTTCCGTTTTCTTCCTAGTTCAGCCATTGTGGGCATAGCTGCTAATAGTCGATGAGTCATGACGAAATAATTCCTGTAACCAAGCAGGACCCTATGGTGCCTCCCGCACATCCTCTGCTTTAGCTCCTCTCTGAAGTACCCAGATAACAGTATCTGACACACATTTCCAGAGTAGTCTTACAGATGCTAAACCCCCCACCAATAAGGCAGACGTTAACTCCTTGATGACCATGAGCCCCAGGACTCCTGGAGCCTAAGGATACTGTTAACTCCTGTGACACCACCCTGTTACCTCACCATCAACCAGTCAGAGAACTGTGCATGAGCTGATCACACACCCTGGGACTCCCCTCCCTCACCTGGCCTCTAAAAAGGCTTCCCTGAAGCCCGCTGGGAGTTCGGGCTCTTTCAGCACTCGCTGTCCCAGACTCCTTGTCTGGCGCCTGACAATACATGCTGCACTTTTCCTTCACCACCGGGTGTCAGTAGATTGTCTTTACTACGAGCCTGCCAGCGGACCCAAGCTTGGTTGGGTAACGTTCTTAGGATGATGAAGTAGCAAAATGCCTCAAGATACAGGAAAAACAAGACAGGGGTCAGTGGGCCACAGTGGTTAAGTGCAAGCCAGGAGGCGCTTTACTCTATTTAGAAACAAAAGTAACCTTGTGTTCCCTTTGTGCTTTGAAGACCTGTAAAAATTAAAGTCTCACAAGAGTTAGAACTGCCCACTACCTGGGGTGCTTAAGAGGCAACCGAGACCGAAGTTGGCCCCGGGCCGGGAAGGGGGAGCAGGGGTGCGTCGGGGCGCGGCCCGGAGGGGCGGGGAGAGGGTGCAGGAAGGGGAGGAGGGCGAGACGAGGGTCGCTAGACGCGGAGGGGTCGGCGTCGGGGAGGGAAATCGCGGGGAGGGAAATCGCGGGGAGGGAAATCGCGGGGAGGGGGAAGGGGCTAGGCAGGGAGGAGGACGGGAAGGGAAGGGTGGGGGCGGGAAAGGGTGGGGCAGGGAGGGGGAGGGGCGCAGGCTCGGAGCCCAATAGCAGCCCACCTGCGGGTGCTCAGGAGACGGAGGTGGTGGGGAGGGCCAAGTGCCCGGACCACTCCGGACCGGAGGGTTCGGGGGGCGCCCCTGAAGTGGGGGAGCCTGCTGAGCTGGGGGCTTCCGCTCCGCGCCTCGGAGACCACTGAGGATCGCGGGAGGGCCAGGAGGCCGGCTGGGGACCAGGCCTGATCCTCCGGCCGGGTTTGTCAGCGCGGCCTCAGGTGGACAGCGACCCAGGCAGCTAAGCATACCTGGCGGGAGACCCCCGGCCGGAGGCCCTTCCTTGTCTTCGTCTGAATGCGAAGACCCAGGAGTGCCGGGCCGCGGCGCAGCCCCGCCTTGGTGGGCCAGAGCCCAGGAGTCAGTCCTGGGGTGAAGGGGCTCCTTGCACGGCCCATTGCCAAACCCCCACCGAGGGTCTGCGCCAACGCTGCTTTCTCCGAGAGAGGCACAAGTCAGCTACGCACTTTATATGCCATCTGACTTTTTACAAAGTTGCCAAAGCAACTCAACAAAGGAAAGTCTTTTCAACAAATGATGCTATAATAACAAGACATCCACGTGGCAAAAATGAATCCTATGTTACATCATGTACAAAAATTAATTTACAATGCACAATAGATTTAAATGTGAAAACTAAAACCGTGAAGTTTTAGAGGAAAACAAAGGAAAATATCTTCTGACCTAGGGACAGGCAAAGGCTTCTTAGTTCTAAGAAAATAAATAGAGAAATTCGACTTCATTGAAATTCGAAATGTCTGTTTTTGAAAAGACACTGTTAAGACAATCAGCAATCCAGAGGATGGGAGAAAATATTTGCAAAACTAATACCTGGCAAAGACTGGTCTCCAGACTATATAAAGAACTCCCACTGCTCCAAGTACAAACAACCCACTTGGAAAACTCCATCCTATCTCACTTTTGCTTTTTTGACCACATTTGAAAAAGGGCCAGCCAAAGAGTGGACATGAATACAACTGTCTTTTATGGAATCAAGTCCATGGTTTGGGGTTTATTTCCATTGCACCTTGAGGAGGAGAGCCAGCCAGCCCAAGAAAGTAAATTGGGAGCTGTCATTAACTGAAGGACACAAAACAAAAGTGCCCAGATGTAAGTTAATGTGTTATATCACAGGAAGAAATTGAAATATGTGCTTTTTCAGATGTAACAATTTAACTGCCTACATGATAGAAAGTTAAATGTACACTAACCTTGTTACTCTTCAGTTATCAAATACCCTCCCTGCAATGTGACTGAAGCTGGCAGAATGAGGTGTGCCAGCCCAGAACTACCAGAGGCCTGAAAGTCCTCTTTTGCAACACTATTTGCAACACAGAAGTTTAAGTGGTCCCATTGGACTAACTACACTTTTGCTATCTTAAACGGGTTTAAACACAGGGAGGGGTGTTTGAAAATTCCTTTTCCGTATAATAATCCCTTTTAAATGCCCTCCTGGAAGTTACCTGTGATAGTACATTTCTAATAAAATGCCACTGTTGGAAAACAAATTATTTTAAGTTAAACAACCCAATTTTTTAAATAAATGGACAAAAGATTTGTTCTTCTCAAAAGAAGAAAAAAGTGCTTAGTGTCATTCATCATCAGAACAATGCAAATTAAAACCACACTGAGGGGGCTTCCCTGGTGGCGTGTAGTGGTTAAGAATCCTCCTGCCAATGCAGGGAACATGGGTTCGAGCCCTGGTCCGGGAAGATACCACATGCCACGGAGCAACTAAGCCCGTGTGCCACAACTACTGAGCCCTCATGCCACAACTACTGGAGCCCGTGCGCCTAGGGCCCGTGCTCCGCAACAAGAGAAGCCACTGCAATGAGAAGCCCGCACACCGCAACAAAGAGTAGCCCCACTCGCTGCAACTAGAGAAAGCCCACACACAGCAACGAAGACCCAACGCAGCCAAAGATAAATAAATATTTTAAAAAACAACAACAAAAAAAAACCTCACTGAGATACCATTTCAGATCTATTAGAATGGCTACAATTTTTTTAAAAGTGCTGATGAGGATGTAGAGAAATTGGAACCCTGTTAGTGGCGTGCAAATTGAAAGCCATGATGGAAGAAGATCTGTCAGCTTCTGGTGAAAATAAACAAACTCCTATCCTTTGACCCAGTCCTGGGTATCTGCCCAGAGAAATAGAAACATATGTCCATGCGAAGACTGCAAAAAGAATGTTTGCAGCAGCTTTATTCACAATAGCCAAAAACTGGAGCCAGCCTAAGGGTCCATCAACAGGATGTTTACAATGGGGCACTACTCAGCAATCAAAATGACAAATGATCAATGCATGAAACAACATGGATGGATCTCAAAAACATTATGCTAAGTGAAGGAGCCTTACACAAGAGTGTGTACTCTGTGCTTCGTTTATGTTACTCTTTGAACAGGCAAAACTGTGGTGGAAAAAATCAGAATCATGGGTGCCTCTGCACAGTAGGGGAGGACATGGAATGGGAAAGGCCGGAGGGAACTTTCTGGGAGTGATGAACATGTGTTTGTCTGGATAGCAACTTGGCTCACACAGTGGTGTGTATTTGCTAAAGCTCAGCAAACGTTTGATTAGGATTTATGTACTTCATTGTAAATTTAACGTTAAAAATCTATAAACAAATACTACATGTTAATGGTATGTGTGCTGCAGTATGTGGGGGGAATTCTGCTTATATCTGCAATCTAATAATATATATAGTTTTTACTATAATGGTTTAATAACATAACGAGCACTTGCAAATCTACCTCCAGCACCAAAACTAGAGCATTTCCAGTAACTTGCATCTATCTATTCGTGTGCTTCCCCTTCCCTCTCCCCAAGATATTTAGCATTTTCTTGCTTTAAAGGGTTCCCCCCAACGTTCGTATGCTATTATATGTTTTACGTGCTTATAACACGTTTATATGCCTAACAGTAGACGGACTGCTGGATGTAAATGCTAATGGCAGAATTTGGGTGGTGGTTCACTGGAAAATAGACTTTGCTGAGTTTGAAATTATCCATTGAACAAAACCCTGAAGTGCAGGTTGGCGTGAGGCAATGGTCTCATCTTTGGGCTGTCCACCCTGGACGAGCACTTTGCCTGGGGAGAGGGGCCCGGGGGGCTGTGCTTCGAGCGCTCGGAGCTGGCCCGCAGGACCAAGTCTCCGGAAACTGCTGGGAACCCCGCCCCCGCGACCCCGGCCCCGTAACCCCGGTCCCCCTAACGGTCCCGCCGGCCTGGCCCTCCCGGCGTCGTAGCTGCGACTACCAGCCACAGCCCAACACCGCCTCCCCGCCACATGACCGAGCCTGACCAATCACAGTACAACAAGCCGTGGCCTCTATGATTGGGCCAGGGGTGGGCACATGATCCTAAGTGACCAATCAGAGTCCAAGGATGTCTCTTTAAGGCGGAGTAGTCCTCGTTCTTTCAGCCCGGCCCCCTGGCATTTGCAGTGCTGTGGTGCGCCTACGACTGTCGCGGGCGCTTGGAGGGATTCGCCGGCGACCCTAGAGAGCTGCCGAGACGCGAGAGGCGCCCGCTTGGACGACGGGGCCTCCTGCTGCATCTCCCAGAAGGGCGACGTGGGATGAGTCTCCCGGGGTCGGGACCGGAGCGGGGTCTAAGGCGTGGTCAGCCCCGGGCTGCTTGGTCACATGTGGTTCTGAGGTCCTGACTCGCCAGTTCCGAAAGCCTGGCCCAGGGGACCCGCCCATAGACAGGCGGTGTGGACGCCAGGCCTCTTCCGCAGGCCCACCGCGCTGGGGTCCCCACAACGTGACAAGGACGCGCCGCTGGAAGCAGCACGGGGGCTCCGGATTAAATGCCGGGCCTTTATTGAGTTAACAGTACACTTACTGTAAAATTCACTTATTTAAAGTTCGAGGTTCAGTGGTTGTCAGTATATTCGGAGTTGTGCAACCGTCCCCTCTATCGAATTTCCATTTACATCACCCCAGATGGAAACCCTGTACCGGTCTAGCAGTCATTCTCCGTCCCAGTCCCTCCAGCCCTAGGTAACCACTCATCTACACCTATATTGCATATACTAAAGAATTAATTCCTTGTTCATCTGAAGTACAAGTTTAACTGGGTGTCTTGTATTTTTGTTTGCTAAATTTGGCCCCCAAAGGGGGGAGTACTCAAGCACCCTCACCTGAGGAGGGGGACCAAGGCACTGACTGGAGTGTAAGATCTGCCCATAGGACATACTTCCACAGAGTATGGTTTCCAAGAAAATGGAACTCCAAAGAAGCAGGCAGACATCAAGCCAATCCCTAGCTCTGCATGGGTCCCCTGGGGCTATCCCTGGTACACCCTGCATGGAAGGTACAGGGGCTCATGGAGAGGAACAGTTAGTGAGGGTGATTTCAGGTCTCACAGGCTTAAAGGTCTTTCATGAATATATTTTTTCTGCAATGACCGTCCTTCCATATTTTCTAGTTCTTCCTATATTTAAAAATAGGCCTGGTTGTGTGCTTCTTAAATCACGTTTCAATTTTGTTGTTGTTTTTGACCATTTCCCACAATTTTGCGATGCAACATTGGTCACTCTGAGCAGCTCAGTGACCCTTCCTTTCATCTGGAAGGCCCTGCTGGTGGGGACTGTGGCTGGTGCCTCCCATCCCTGCCCCCCTTCATAGCAGAGTAAACTGAGGCTGGGAGCCCTCACCAAGCTCACCAGAAAGTAAAGGAGGCTCTGCAGCTTGCAGGCTAGCCTTCCAATTTCACAGCCAATTTCCTTCTTCCTCTGAGGGTCAAGTTCATCACATACCTCAGGTCATGGAATATGATAGTGTTTCCTGAGTGCAAGGCCCTCTCTTGTTTCATCTATTTATATTTTACTCATTCGTTCCCTGCTCTCATTTGCCTGACCCCATAGGCAGCCCTTCAGATGTGTTACGTGTGCATGCAGTTTTTTCATCTCAAGAGATAATAGATTTAAATATTAATTCTTACTACAATTATTAGCAAGCTAGGAATAATGGGGAAGATTTTTAAGTTGCTATGGTAACAATCAGGAGCCTACAGCAAATACCTTTTTTTTTTTTAACTTTTTTTTAACTTTTTTTAACTTTTAAATAAACTTGCAGGATCGCAGTTCCCCGGCCAGGGATGAACCCAGGCCACAGTAATGAAAGACTAGAATCCTAACCACTAGGCAACCAGGGAACTCCCTAAACTTTTTATTTTAGTACACATGTATGCTTATAGAAAAGCTGTGAAAATAGTACAGAGTTCCCATATACCCCACAACCAGTTTTCACCTATTGTTAACATCTTACATGACTGTGATGTGTTTCTCACAATTCATGAGCCACTATTGATACGTTTTTTTCTCTTTAACTAAGGTCCACGCTATTCAGGTTTCCTCAGTTTTAACCCCATGCCCTCCTGCTGCTCCAGGACCGTCCAGGACCCCACATGGCATTTAGTCATCACGTCTCCTCTGGCTGCTCTCGGCTGGGAGGGTCTCTCAGACTTTCCTGGTTTGAATGACCCTGACGGTTTAGAGGAGGGCTGGGCAGGGATGTGCAGACTGTCCCTCTGCTGATGTTTTCAGCAGATGTTCCTCTGTCTGATGTTTTCCTCATTGTTACTCTGGGGTTGTGGGTTTGGGGGAGGGAGACCACAGAGGGAAAGTGCCCAGCCCACCACATCCTGTCAGGGCCTGTGCTCTCAACATGACTCCTCACTGTGGCTGTGCCCTTGGTCACCTGGCTGAGGTGTCACCGCTGGGGACTTCCTCTTTCTTCCCTTTCCATCCTGTTTTCTCTGGGGGGACGTCACCACGTGCAGCCCACACTTAAGGGGGAGTTTGTTCTCCCTCCCGGAGGGCACAGCCATCTATACGTATGACTTGGAATGCTTCCACACAGATTTGTCTCTTCTCCCCGTTCATGTATTTATTTAATCATTTTTATATCAGTATGGACTCACAGATACCTATTTTTATACTTTGTGTTTTAATCTAATACTTTGTTGCTCAAGTTATTCCAGCCTTAGCCTTGGGAACTCTTTTACTTTGTGTCCCTTAACAGAACCCCTTTGTTGTGGGTTGTTGTTTTGTTTTTGAGCACTTCTTTCCTTTCTAGCTATATTTGTCTGCTAGGGATACCATAACAAAGCACTGAAGACTGGGAGGCTTAAACAACAGAAGTTTGTTTTCTCACAGATCTGGAGGCTGGAAGTTCGAGATCAAGGTGCCTGCAGCTTGGTTTCTCCTGAGGCCTCTCTCCTTGGCACTTAGATGGCCATCTCCTCTCAATTCCTCACACAGCCCTTCCTCTATGCGTTTATTCAGTCTTTATGTCTCTTTCTCTTCTTGTAAGGACACCAGTCCTGTAGGATTAGGGACCCACCCTTATATCCTAATTTAACCTTAATTACCTATTTAAAGGCCCCGTCTCCAAATATAATTGCATGGGAGGTGAGGGCTGCAACCTATGATTTTCTTGGGTGGGGGGGAGGTGGCAACAATTCAGTGTACTAACCTGTGTATATACACGTATCTATAAATATTTCTACATGTTTCCACAAGTATCCATAATAAGCATGAATTCCTATTGGTGTCTCTAATTCTATTATCTCATGGATCATTCTAGCCTTTTCCCTTGCTTATCTGTAAACTCCCACTCCAACAGAGAGAAGTGGCTCACAGCATCCACCATCATGCACTCAGTTGTTCAATTCCAGTGTGCCTGCACAGTGGTTTCAGAATTAACCGGTCCCAGTGGGAAGCAACATTACCAACTACAGTATGGGTCTGTGTGCTGTTATTTTGCCTTTAGTCTTAGGGACCCACTCATTCCTAAAGTTACTTAAGTCAGCACCTTCCCCCCACCCCCTCTATTTGTAATGCAGCTGGATTCTTTTGTCATTCCATCTGGAGATCCCCATCTCTTAAATGATTCTCTTACATTTGCATACATTAAGCTTCATACAGTCTCTGGGGGTTTTTTGGGGGTTTTTTTGTTTGTTTTGTCTCTTGCGGTACACGGGCCTCTCACGGTTGTGGCCTCTCCCGTTGCGGTGCACAGACTCCGGACGCGCAGGCTCAGCGGCCATGGCTCACGGGCCCAGCCGCTCCGTGGCATGTGGGATCTTCCCGGACTGGGTCACGAACGCGTGTCCCCTGCATCGGCAGGTGGACTCTCAACCACTGCGCCACCAGGGAAGCCCAGTCTCTGGGTCTTAACAAACGTGTACTTTCATGTGTCCACCATTACAGTACCATACAGAGTAGCTTCACTGCCCCCAAAATCTTCTGTGCTTCACCTACTCCTCCTTCCCCCCACCCCCACCCCTGGTAACCATTAATCTATTTACTGTCCCCATAGTTTTACTTTTTCCAGAATGCCTTGTAAATGGAATCCTACAGTATGTAGCCTTTTCACACTGGCTTCTTTCAATGTAGTATGCATTTATGATTCATTCGTGCTTTGTGTGGCTTGACAGCTTTTTATTGCTTAATAATATTCCATTGTATGGATGTTCCAGTTTGTTATCCTCTCACATACTGAAAGATATCTTGGTTACTTCCAGTTTGGGGCAACTATAAACAAACCTGCTATAAATATTTGCATGAAGGTTTTTGTGTGGATATAAGTTGTTAACTCAGTGGGGTAAATACCTAGAAGCATGCCTTAGTTCAGGCTGCTATAACAGAACACATAGACTGGGTGGCTTAAATAACAAACATGTATTTCTCATAGCCTGGAGGCTGGACATCCAAGATCAAGGTGCCCGCAGATCTGGCACCTGGTGGGAGCTGCTTCCTGACTTGCCGAGATGTCTTCTTGTGTCATCATAGAGCGGAGAGTGGAGAGCGAGAGTGAGAGTGAGCTCTCAGGCCTCTTCTCAGAAGAGCCCATCAGGGCCTCTGCTCCCATGGCCTAATCACCTCCCAAAGGCCCCACCTCCTCACACCATCACACTGGGGGTTTCAACAGAGGAAATGGGGGGGACCAACATTCAGTCGATAGCCAAGCACGATTACTGGATCTTGTAGCCTCTGGGACTATGGGGAACGTGGGTGTCACCCAGCAGCTCATCCTGGTCTTGGTCTGAGCCACTGACTGCACATTCTCCTTTGCACCCACCAGTGCTGTAGGCTTGGGGGTGTAACCCCCAGCAGGTGAAGGAAACGCTCTTCTGTTTCTACTGTGCTGAGAGCTTTTTAATCAGTAACAAAATAGACTAAATTGAATCCGTTGCATTCAAAACACGCGTCAAACGCTTTTCTGTACCTATCGACTTAATCATAGGATCTTTCTCCTTTACTCTATGTATGGGATGAATTGCATTGCTGTGTTTGATGTTAAACTAGAGAAACCCAGACCATGAGGTCTATTTCTCACTTGTAATGGGTCTTTTTTTTTTTTGGCCACACCTCGTGGCCTGTGGGAACCTAGTTCCCCGACCAGGGATCGAACCTGTGCCCCCTGCAGAGGAAGCATGGACTCTTAACCACTGGACTGCCAGGGAAGTCCCCTATGATTGGGTTTTATTTCAGATGTTTTGTACCCAAGTTCCTGAGTGAAATGGGCCTCTCATATTCTCTTCCCATTTGTCTGCTTCGGAGCCAAACGCAATGAGCTGGACACATCCCACTCTCTTCCACTTTCTGGAACATTTTGTCCAAGACAGGAATTAACTGGTCCCTGGAATCAGGGTGGGACTCACTCATAAAGCCTGGGCTCCAGGCTGGGGGAGGAGAGGGCTTGGACAACCACTTTGTAGTCTATTCCTGTTCATTACTTCATTTTGACCTTCTTTTTGTCATTTTATATTTTTCCAGGAATTTATCTACTTCATTTAGGTTTTCAGTTTTATTAGTTTATAAGTGTTCCTAATTCTATTATTTAAAATCTGTGCTGTGTCTGCAGTTATTTCCTCTTTGTTTATGTTTTATTTGCAGTGACTTGCTTTTTCCTTCTTCCTTGCCAGAGTGTTTTCATGTGATTGTTCTTCCAATGAACCAGCTTTGGGTTTTGTTCATCTCCGCTCTTCCCTCTCTCTCCCTCCTCCATTGATCTCTGCCCTTTTAAATTTCTTTTTGTATTTTCTCCTTCTTGTTTCTTTGGGTTGGCTTGGAATTAAACTGCATTTCCGGAATCCATGCTTAGTTGGAGCACAGCTGGTCTTGAGTCAGCTGCCTTTGCCAGCCCATCCCTCTCTCGATGTCACCGAGATTGTTTTCAACAACGGTGACGGCTGACCTTTCCCAGTGTTTGTGTGTCCTGGGCACTGCAAGACCCTGTAGCACAGCCCCCCTCCACCCCTGCCCCACGCTCCCAGGCAGGTGTCATGAGCCCCATTTGAGAGCATTCCAAGTCTAGCCTTGATCTGACCCCGGAATCCTCAGCTCCTGCCCCAGCACCCAGGGCACCCCGCCTGGAGGCCTCCGGAGGGAACAGGCTTCGGGCTGGGCAGGGCTGGGTCACTCATCCAGATGCCTTCTGCCGGCTGAGATGGTGGGGTGGCCTGGCTGGAGCAGGCTGCTGCAGGGTCTCTCTGCTGTCAGAGGCCCCAGCCCCCTCCCTGTCAGGGACTTTACCACAGGACCTTCCAGGTGTGTGAGGCCCCCAGGGGAAGGGGTGTTATGGAAGTGCCCATGGCTGCCAGCTCACTGGGCGGCACCTGTAAAGGCCCTGCCCACCTGGGGCGGAAGCTTGGCCCGGTGACTCACTGCCCAGTCACACAGCATAACTGGAGATGCAGAGGTCAGCGGGCGAGGGGTCTGGGCTCTCCCAGCTGGCCTGGCTGCAGGGCACACAGGGTAGCCATGAGAAAGGGGAGACCACCCGAGGCCAGAGACAGGCCAACAGCTGCAGCCCATCAGAGAGGGGGATGTGGCGGTCACCCCAACTTCCTTCTGGCCGGGCCAGAACCACAGGTGCCCCTGCCGTGTGGGCATCACTCCCTGCCCACAGGCTACCGTCTCTGGCTCCTGGGATGGCATCTATATCCCTGCCCATCCCCAGGGCCAGGAGAAGGGGCTCTCTAGGGAGCTCTGCGGGCGAGGAGGGGCAGGAGCAGGTCTAGACCCTGACTAGAGGATAGCCCCACCACCCTGCCTGCAGGGGATGATGGTGGACAGAGAGGGGTGGGGCTCGGGCTCGAGGCCAGAGGCAGAGGTGAGAGGCCAGGAGAAAGGCGTCCTGCGGGAGGGGCTACCACCAGAGATCCCTCCACTCATGCCAGGGCAGGGTTGGGGGGGCCAAAGGGGTGCTGCCCACAGACTCCAAAAGAGGCTGCAGGGATCTGCTTCCTGTCCAGGAATAGGGCTTGGGACCACTTTGGGGCCCTCTTGCATCCACTGACCATAGGTGACACTAGGGCAAGCTCCAGAAAGCACCTGCTCTTTTTTTCGTTTTTTTTTTTAAATTAATTTATTTTTTGGCTGTGTTGGGTCTTCATTGCTGAATGTGGGCTTTCTCTAGTTGCGGCGAGCGGGGGCTACTCTTCATTGCAGTGTGTGGACTTCCCATTGCGCTGGCTTCTCTTGCTGAGGAGCATGGGCTCTAAGCACACGTGCTTCAGTAGCTGTGGCACACAAGCTCAGTAGCTGTGGCTCGCAGGCTTTGTTGCTCTGTGGCATGTGGGATCTTCCCAGACCAGGGCTCGAACCCATGTTCCCTGCATTGGCAGGCGTATTCTTAACCACTGAACCACCAGGGAAGTCCCAAGCATCTGCTCTTTACCGGTCCTTCCTGAGCCAGGGATTCAGGCTGGAAACTGGCTCCCTGAGGCTGGAAAGTAAACAGGGAACCACAAAGAGGGGGTGGGGAGTTTGGGCTCAAAGTTCAGTGTTGACTTGCTTTCAGAGCGAGACTGCCTCAGCCCCTGCTGGCCCTCTGTCAGTCCAGTCTAAGTACTGAGGACCTCCTGGGGCTGTGCAACAGAGCCTCTGCCCTCCTGGGGGGCTGCGGCAGGGTGGGGCGCTCCTGAGCTGGGCCTGGTAACACAAAGACCAAAGACCTGACTTGTACCTAGCCCAGGTGGCCAGTAGCCTCTCGAGTGGGCCCCGGCCCCCTGCCCCTGCAGCTCTGAGGCTCAGGACTCCAAATGTCAGATCCCCTGCCTTACAGAGGGGCAGGCAACACTCACACTTGTGGATGTTCTTTAGCACTGCCCTGGGGGCTGGCACAGCAGAGCATCCATCTACCTGGCCTCCTCCAAGCTCACACCCTCACCTGACGGAGGTAAAAGACCTGTCTGGATATCAGGCTCACCAAAGCCTCTATCCAGTAGGCAGAGACGCTAATCACGCACCGGGCTCCATCTAAGGCAAGGGGGTCTCCACCTTGGCCCCAACGACACTGGGGGCTGGATCCTTCTCTGTGTGGGGGGGGGCACCCTGTGCACTGTAGGATGTTGAGAGCATCCCTGCCCTCCACCCACGAGATGCCAGTGACCCCCTGATTGTGATAACCCAACATTGCCAAATGCCCCTCCACACCCCCACCCCAGTTGAGACCCCTGGTCTTCAGCAGCTCTGCCCAAGAGAGCTCTCTGGGATGATGGAAATACTCTGTTCTGTGCTGTGCAATCCAGGCATCACTGAGCATGTAGAACGTGTCTAGTGAGACAGAGGAAGTAGGTCTTTACTTTTACTTCATTTTAATTAAGCTAAAGAGCCATGCATGGCTAGTGGCTGCCTTCGCAGCAAACGCCTGTCAGTGCTGGAATCCTAGCCCAACTCTGGCCTCCACCCCAGTCTGGCCTGTGCCTGGGAATTTGGTTCGGGGCATGAACTCACTTCCATTTCCCTCCTGGCATGGGTCGGGGCTGCATGCCTCTACCCGATGAGTCATGGGGTTGGCACGGAGCACCCAGAGCCTAGAAGGCTGCTCGGCCCAGTCCCATGGGTGCTCTGTCTGGCCAGGGCCCTGGGTGTCCCCAGCATTTCCTGGAGTTTTCCTCGGCCAGTGGCTGGGTACTAGCTGTGTGGGAAACACTCACATGCACATACAAGCTGCCAGAGCTGCAGACCAGAGCCCCACGGCCCCCTGTGTCCACCTGGAGCCTGTCCGGGAGCTCCACAGTCCTTGTTCACTTCCCGATGGTTGGCTCATGCATTCTCAATCCCCCAGAAAAGGATTCACTGGGTGAATTTTGTTAATTAAGTGGGGATGATCATTAGTACTGGTGGCAAGGGGTGGGCACGGTCCTGACTGCCCCTGGATGGGAGCTGAAGGCTCCTGAGGGGTGGCCGGCCCTGGGCTGAGGTGAGAAAAGAATCCCGGTGCACAGCCTGGAGGGCACTGTGCTTCCAGAGCTGCCCCTGGAAGGTCAGGAGCTGAGGACGCAGCTGGAGGACTCAGGCCCAAAGCGCAAGCGGAGTGGGCCTGGTCTGTGTCCCCTGAGGCAGGCCCTGCTGTGGTCCCCGCAGGCCCTGTGCTGGCCCTGGAATCACTCCCTAACCCCAGAGTCTCTTCCTGCTTCCACAGGGAGGCTGTTGGGAGAGAAGACATGCCTTTCAGTAACAGAAAGCAAAGTTCTAAAAGTGGGTGGGGGGTGCTGAGAGCAGGCTCTGGGCCTCACCCCGGGGACAGTGGGAGGCTAGTGGACTTGGAGCAGAGAGTGAGAGGGCTGATGTGTGGGGCTGCTGTTTAAAGGTCAAAGGTGGTTTCCATCAGCCAAGGGCATTTGCTCCTCATGAAGGAAGCGGAGCCTCACCTTTGGCTGAGGGAGGGGTAAGGGAGTGAGCACTTCCTGTGGGATGGTCTGTGTGGGCTGATCTCCCCCTCCCCCTCTACCCTGGGAGCAAAAGGAAGGTTGGTTGTGTTTGTCCTGATGGCAGTGGAACCCCGGACCCGTTATGCCCCCACCCAGCCCAAGGGGACCTTAATGGGGTGTTTCTCCTCCCCACTCAAAAGACCAACAAGAGTCTCTGCTCTTCCACTTGCTCAGAGGCCCCAGAGAGAGTTCCCAGCTCTCAGTCCACATGTCAGGCCCCTGGGTGGGGAGGGGTCACAGTGAATTGTGTGCAGAAGTGCATTCCCACCCCTGCCAACCCACAGAAGCCCCTCCAGGTGCTCTCTCTTCCTTCAACATCTGAGGGGCCAGCTGCTTCATCTCTCTGGGCCCGTGAGTGACCAATAAGCAGAGTCCCCTCCCAGCCACGATGGATGTGGGGCATAAGCAAGACAAAAACTCTTGTTTTCAGTCCTTGGGTTCTAGGAGCTATTTGTTACCCATCCCAGCCTGACTGAGACAGTCTGTACCTATTTGATCCCAAAGTATCCAGGGCTGAACATGGGCACCTGGAAGGTGTGGGGCTGGGGACTCCAGGGTGCCCCGCTCCAGGGTGGGCACCTGCTGGGCAAGAAGCACTGGCTGCCTGCAGGGGCTTAGGAGAAGGTCGGTCGGGGGGGGCTCCCCATGGGAGAGCCCCACAGATGGCGCTGAGGGTCCAGAAGTTTGCCCACTTTCCTTATCCTTCCTCCGGCTCCGACACTAGGGTAAAAAAGCAGGATCAGGAGATGAAGGGACCGTCCCCTCCAGCCCCTGGGAGCTGCATGCGACCTGGGCTAGTGAGAGGCTGGACCCAGGATCTCTGGAAGCTACCCACCAGGGACTTGGATTTTAATAAATGAAGAGACCAGAAACCATGGACCGCCCAGGAAACCCATCAGGCCTGGAAGGGCAGTTTTCTCAGGGCAGGCTCAGGATGGTGGGGAGAAAGCTGTAACTGCTCCCTGCCCAGGCCCCCAGGTTCAGGCTGCCCAGCCACGGCCCAGCCCTCCCTGCTCCTTCCTCTCCCTACATGCCATCTCCACCCCTCGTGCTCTGCTGCTGCCCTGGAAGCCCCGCAGCACTTTGCATTCATCCCTGATGTTCCCTCCCCTTCCTGATGTTAATAAGCAATTTTTTTCTGCTGTTATTTTTTTTAAAACATTTTATTTTATTTTATTTTATTTATTTTTGTGGTACGCAGGCCTCTCACTGTTGTGGCCTCTCCCCTTGAGGAGCACAGGCTCCAGACACACAGGCTCCGGATGCGCAGGCTCAGCGGCCATGGCTCACAGGCCCAGCCGCTCCGCGGCAAGTGGGTTCCTCCGGGACCGGGGCACGAACGCGTGTCCCCTGCATCGGCAGGCGGACTCTCAACCACTGCGCCACCAGGGAAGCCCCTTCTGCTGTTATTTGAAAACAAGACACAAACTATTTTTCCCACCAAGATGCTCTACTCCTCACCTTCCCCCCATAACAAGATGAAATCTATGGAAAATTTATTCCTGTTTCCTTGCCTCCTGACCACCTATCATGAGACCTCAGGAAGGATTCTATCCCCTGACTTCCTACCCCCAACTTCCGAACTTTTAGAGCTAGCCTACTGATAGACTTCCTGGCAGCATCCATATCAAGGATCTTTATTCAACACTTACTTCCCCCAGTTCCAGAGAGATTATCACTACCTATTTTTCACTACATGTCAGCATGCATGCAAGTATATGCACACAAACCACATGTATGTGCACGTGTTTCTGGGCACACATCTGCATGTGTGTCTGTGCACAGATATGCATGCATGTTGCACATGAACTCACAAGTGCATCCGTGCATGTGGTGTGCATATACGCACATGTGAGTGCACACATACATATGTACACGTGCACACATGCAGGCATGCACATTGTACACATCTCTGTGTGTGGGCGTGTACACATGCATACACACAGATAGGAGGTGGGGGAAGACAGCTCACCACTGCTCTCCTGGTCCCTTTACTTCTCTGCCCTGAGAACTGGGTTCTGTCTCATTCTTGTTTACTAGGGGGCCTCTCTGGTCCCCTTCCTGGCTGGGCTCAGCGTGTCCAACTCAGGTGCTGGCACATGAGTCCAGCGAGCAGTCTAGGCTCTCCGAAGATGCTTTTCCCCAGCCTCTGCAGGCTTCGGGTCACACAAGGAGCCCAATGTCAGTCTGAATCTTTTTCCTTTGTCAGCAACCGCTTTCTCAATGAAGCTTTGAAAATCTCTTCCTTACCCTTGGGGTTTAGATTTATCAGGATGGGCCTGGGCGGGGCCTGTCTTGGTCTCCTGCCTGGAGCTCTCTGGGCCTCGCATGCCTACATCCCAGGATCTTCCTAGAGATGTTCTATTATATCTGTCCAATGGTCCTGGTCACACTAACCACCTGTCGCTTTTGCTCCTCTGGGACTCCATCCACAACTGAGGTCTAAGCCTCTCATTTTTTCTGTGTGCTCCCTGCATTGGGAGCGCAGTAAAACTTTTTTTTATCAAAGTATAGTTGATGTACAATATTATATTTTACAAGTGTAAAATATAGTGATTCACAACTTTTAAAGTTATACTCCGTTTGTAGTTATTATAAAACATTGCCTATATTCCCTGTGTTGTATAATATAACCTTATAGCTTATTTTATACATAAGTTTTTACTTCTTACTCCCTTACCCCTACATTTTTATTCCCCCCACACACACTGGTAACCACTAGTTCACTCTCTATTTCTGTGAGTCTGTTTCTTTTTTGTTGTATTCACTAGTTTGTTGTATCTTTTAGATTCCACATATTAGTGATATCATAGAGTATTTGTCTTTCTCTGTCTGACTTATTTCACTTAGCATGATACTCTCCAAATCATCCATGCTGTTGCAAATGGCAAGATTTAATTTTTTTATGGCTGAGTAATATTCCATTTTATATATATATATATATATACCACATCTTCTTTGTCCATTCATCTGTTGATGGACACTTAGGTTACTTCCATATCTTGGCAATTGTAAATAATGCTATGAACATTGGGGTCCATGTATCTTTTTGAATGTGTTTTTGTATTCTTTGAATATATACTCAGGAGTGGAACTGCTGGGTCATATGGTAGTTCTATTTTTAGCTTTTTGAGAAACCTCCATACTGTTCTCCACAGTGGCTGCACCAATTTACATTCCCACCAACAGTGTACAGGGGTTCCCTTTTCTCCACATCTTCATCATTTGTTTTTTTGTTTTTTAAATTTTTTATTTATTTAACTTTTAAATTTTATTTATTTTTTGGCTGTGTTGGGTCTTTGTTGCTGCGTCAAGGCTTTCTCTAGTTCCGGTGAGCAGGGGCTACTACTCTTTGTTGCGGTGCGCAGGCTTCTCATTGCGGTGGCTTCTCGTGTTGCAGAGCACAGGCTCTAGGCACGCGGGCTCAGTAGTTGTGGCTTGTGGGCTCTAGAGTGCAGTCTCAGTAGTTGTGGCGCAAGGGCTTAGTTGCTCTGTGGCATGTGGGATCTTCCTGGATCAGGGATTGAACCCGTGTCCCCTGCATTGACAGGTGGCTTCTTAACCACTGCGCCACCAGGGAAGTCCCTGTTGGCTTTTGCTAAAATCATAGAGTATTTGAAATTGCGGGTGCCCTGGAAAATCTAGAATCGGATAGCCTCTCTGGGCCTGTTCCTGCATCTCACAAGGATGTACTGATGATCTCTAAGGGAACAATACAAGTTAGCATTCCTATGGTTTGTCAACATGTAGCAGGAGCAGAAAGGAGGAGACTCACCCCCTGGGTGCTCACGTGGGAGTCAGCTGAGGATGGTAGTCACGGGGGGCGAGCTTCCCTCCAGGGTGTGAGCCTGGGCCACAAAGCCCCTCCTTGGTGACCCTGAGCTGCCCCAAGCTCTGGTCAAGGGGAAGCCACAGGTAGACACAATTTGCAAATGACCCTGGCCCCTGACCCATTAATTGGCTCTTGCCGGTGACCTGTGACCTGGGGCAGAAAAAGAACAAGTGACCAGGACCAGCCAGTAGCTGAAGGAGGCACAGCAGGGAGGTCAGGGGAGCTCAGGGGCAGAAACTACTGGAAGCCAGAGTAGCCAGCCAGAGGAAGTGGCTGGGAGGTGTGGGGTCACCATGAGAGACTGCAGCCAGGGGACCCAGAGCAGCTCCCACCCCCTGCCCAGCCCCAGGTCAGGTGTCCTTCCAAGGACATGGGCACATGCACATGCCTCTTGTTTCTGGAGATTGGAGTGTGTATCTATCCCTCTCCCCCAAAGAGTCTGACAACCCTTGGAGGGTTGAGGTGAGGTCGGGATGGGAGAAGGGAGGTGTGTGCTCTCAGGGGACAGGAAAATGCAAAACTCTGCAGCCTGATGCCAGCCCTGGCCTGACCTCAGAAAGCACAAGGGCTTCGTTCATGCATGGGGCGTTTGGGCATAAGTGTGGGGTACGGGCTTCTTTTTGGGGTGATGAGAATGTAAAATTGACTGTGACAATGGTTGTTATATACTAAAAACCATTGAACTGTACACTTTAAATGGGTGAATTGTGTGGTTTGTGAACTCTGTCTTGATAAAGCCACTCACACAGGCACACAGTCACACACAGCACAAGCCCAGGAATCTTCTGCACACCAGGACACACACGGTCTCAGCTTGCTTCCTTTGCGCTCTGCTTTCACATGAGGGCAGAGGACAGGCTGGGCATCCCCTCCCCTCCAAAGCTTCCTCACCTGCCCAGGAGGTCAGAGGGGGTTTGGGTTGAAGCAAAGGGGACCATGTATTTGGAACTGCATTAAAACCGCGATGCCAGGTGGAGTGGGGATGGTCTGTGGAGAGACGTGGGACCCTGACAGCAATGCACAGGGGATGGAAAGAGGTAGCAGGGACCGGCTGGGAGTCCAGACAATGGGGAGGGGCCTGCAGGGACGGGATTCGGTGAAAGGCCTTCAGCCCTCCAGCCCCCACCCCACAGGCTTTTGGGTAAGACTTACCTTCTGTGGTTTCAGATTAAAATAAAAAGACCCCGGGCAGGGGTGTATAGGCCCCCAGCCCAGTTGGGAACACACCTGGGGCATCCTAAGTGTGAGTGAGTTTTGAGGGGGGAGCTGGCACAAGCCAGTGTCCCTGCTGGAGGCAGAATCATGAGCCTTGGAGGGGGCGGTGAAACCCACCCTGGCTGCAAAGGCGGGGGTCTGAGCCTGGCAGTTCTGCTTGGAAACGGCCTGGGCTAGGAGCTGGGAGTTCATCCATGTGAGTCATCCATGAAGCCAGCGTTTACTGAGTGCCTACTATGTGCCAGGCGCAGGCTGGGTGTCAGCTTGGAGTCAATGTGAGCTGGGACACTAATGAGGCCATTTCCAACAAAAAGAACACTCACCTATGTGGGAGACTTCATGCCACATGCCAGCCTTCTGGCCGTGTTATTCCTGGTCCTAACACCATGCTCCAAGGGCGGGTCTAAGACACTGACTTTCTCCTTCTCAAGGTCACACAAGAGCAGGGCTAGGGAGCAGAACATGAGCACAGTGAGGATTGCAGTTCTGGAGAGTGTACCAGGCTCCCACTCCGGTGGCCAGAAGTGGGGAAGCAGCTGTCATAGTACAAGCCCTAGCCCTGCAAGGGTGCTTCACAAATGGGAAACTGAGGCACACACAAGGGACGACTATGTGATTATCCTGACCAATTCTGAGAAAAAAAAGAAGCAGGCAGAACCCTGGGACCTGGGGGTAGCCCCAAGAGTTGCAGCTTCTTTCTGAGAAAGGACATCGAGGCCCCAGTAGGGGACTGCTGACCAGCGATCAGCCCAGGGCAGCTAAGGAAGTCGCCAGTCCAGTATTTTCAGGGAGCTGGTGCCAAGCCCCTTTCTGTTTCCAGTCTCCACTCATGGCTTTCTCTCGTGGGGAAACTGGACACTTAGTATATCCTGCCAGCAAGGCTAGTTTTACTAGTTTGGCAAAAATCTTCCCAACACCCTAAGACTGAGAAACTAGGCTAACCACTGTGCATGGACATGGGGTGTTCCTAATTGCCCGCCACTCATTAGCAGCTGATCACGGTTTGCCTTTCAGCCTCTCCTTCTGTCTTCGCACTGCTATGTAATGCTCAGGAATTGATGCCCGCTCCCCCAAATTGACCTCCAACTATTTTCAAACAGGGGCTGCACTACTGAGGCTGAGTGGTGGAGAGGGAAGACTTGTGAATGGAGAGACCAGGCACTTTCCTTCTCTGCAACCAGGGAAGATGATCCTGAATGGCGGCCCTGGCAGCTATCTCACCCACACCTCTATGTAACCCCTGTGCTCAGAGTAGTATGTTTGTTAGCTGTCCAAAAATATGTATTAACAGCCTGTTTTATGGTTCTTTCTTTTTGGCTGGGGTGGGAGATAGGCCTAGAGAAGCATCGACACGAAAGTCATCCCTTCTTGGTTCAGGCACCTCTCTGAAGACCCAAGGCAGACTAGATGAAAACATTGATCCAGTCTCCAGGCAATGGAACTGGAGAGGCAGGCAATGCAGGCCTCACCCTCTAAAAGGTGGTAGTGTCACCCTCACCCTTCAGTCTGACACCAGGCCCTAGGACGGCTCCTCCTTCAGTCCTAGGCTTGAGAGTGCTGTAGGCCTGGGACTTACCTCATAGGGTGGGAAGGGAACCGCACAGTGCAGGCCCCGGCCAGCCCAAGAGACCTGTGCACACTTGTGTCCCCTGTAGCCTGGCCTGTGTCACTTCCCACAGGCGCCGGTGCAGGGAGGACGGCCCCCTCCTGGAGAGTCCCGAATGTGCGGGTCTGGGGCCTGGAGGGACAAGCTCTCTCTCCTCTCTCCCTCCAGCAAAGGGCACTGCCTGTGTGCTTGTCCCAGGCCTGTCGCGAGGAGACGCTGGCTTCCCAGACACCTGCGGGAACAAACGAAGACCCTGCGAGAGCACGTGGGTCCTGCATGCGGAAGGGGGCCAGGCAGGGGGCTATCGGCCCGGGACTGCTGCGGGGAACAGGGGGTAAGGAGAAGAATGAGGTCTGGCCTGGCCTGGACGTCCGAGGGTCGCGAGGATGAAAGAGAACGCTGGGCTGCGGGGCGGGGGCCGGGGGGCGGGGGCCGAGCCCCACCTGCTCCGCCCCGTCCCGCCCCGCCCTGCCCTGCCCTGCCCTGCTCGGCCCCGCCCCTCCCGCCCCGCCCCTCCCCAGCTTGTCTTCCGAGGCCCCGGCCCCGCCCTAGCCCCGCCTCTAGAGCTGTGAGGTCCCGCCGCCGACCAGTTGCCGAAATCGCGGCCCCGCCCCTTGGTCAGTGCGGCCCCGCCCCACCGGGTTGCTAGGGGAAGTGACGTCACAGCGCGATGGCGGTGGCTCCTTCCGGCAGCTGAAGGGGGTTTAGGCCCGGGAGATCCGAGTCCATCCGCGGCGGGGAGAGGGCAAGCGGGGTGAACAGGGGCCGGAGCAGGGGCGGCGGCGCTCAGACTGTCCCATCCGTCCCGTATTGAGGCGTTGGGGGCGCCGGGGCGGCCGGAAAACGATGGTGAAAGCGGGGCCGTGAGGGGGGCGGAGCCGGCAACCGGACCCGCAGTAGCGGCAGCAGCGGCGCCGCCTCCCCGAGCTCAGACCCAGGAAGCGGCCGGGAGGGCAGGAGTGAACCGGTCGCACCGCCGCCACCGCCATGGAGCTCAGAGTGGGGAACAGGTACCGGTTGGGCCGGAAGATCGGCAGCGGCTCCTTCGGAGACATCTATCTCGGTGAGGCGCCCTTCCCCGCGGATGGGCAGCCCCAAACTGGCGTCCCCCGGCCCCGGTTCCGCTCCGGCCCCCTCCCCGGCGACCCCGCCCCCGGCGCCCTCAACCCCAGCCCCGGGCATCCCCTCCGGCCCGTGGCGGTAAGCCGCGTCCCCGTCGATTCGCGCCTCCCAGTTCCCCAGGCAGGAACTTGCGGCCTTTCCGACCCGCGCCCTCGAGGGCACCTGACTGACGTGCGCTCGCGGCCTTCGGGGAGCGGCCGGGAGCCTCGGTTAGGCCCTCGCTACCCGCTCGGCCCGCCCGCCTTGTGTCCGCTCCCGGTGTCCCTCCATGCAGACAAAGGGCCGTCGGCGAGTGCGGCCCCCGCGTCCTGCGGGCGCGAGTAGAAACCGGGGCTGGCCGAGGGCTTCTTCGGCGCTCCTCGCGACGATGTAGCCCCGGCTGACCAGCCCCTCTGGCCCGGGGTCTGGGCCGTGGACCGCGGGTGGCGCGCAGGGTCGCCTGGGGGCCAGTAGAGTGGTTGTTGAGAACATGTTGCGCATCCAAGTTCTGTACTAAGTACCTCGGCTTAAACGAGAATGACATTCAGGTGATTCGGGACAAAGTCAGCGCTAGGGTGTTGGGAGAATTAGAGGCAAATAAAGTGGCAAAGGTCTGCTCATGAGCTTGTCCTTTTGCTATGAAAATTCTCCAGGTAGACTGGGAAAAAATGGGATTAGAATGTTCTGGATTGTTTCAGATTCACAGTGAAAGAATGCGCACATGCACGTGTGTGATAAAAGGTTGGCTTAAGTCTTAAAGTTGGAAGTTTTAAAAATGTAAGCGTTTCTCAGAGAAATTGTGTGTAAGTTACTCCTACCCCCCGCATCTGGGGACATCCAGCCTGGCCCGCGATGCATGTGCAGAGGGACTGTCATTGTGCAAGTTTGGGGGTGAACACGCTCTGCTTGCTCAGCCCGCTCTGGTGTTTCTGTTTGGCTGTTGTACTTGTCAGGGAGGGTCAGGAATAGATTTGTATGTCAGTAATGCTTCTGGTTATGCCTTTCAGATGGTCCCAAGTGTGTGTGCTCACCGCCCCATCCTTGCCTCTTGTTACCTGGAGAGGACGCACGACCTCCTGGGCTAACAGCGTAAGAGGATCCCACACTTAGGGTAGTTTATAACTGCTTTTGGTACCCTTACCCTACAGTGTAATCCTGTCACGTCAGCATGTGCTCTACTGCCCTGCTGAGTAAAAACACACTTTAGAGATACTTGCATTTTACTATTTAAATATGTATGTCCAGTAGTCAGCAGTTGCCTTCTCAGCAGTGTTTTGGGAGGCGAAGTGCTGGGTAAATGCAAGCTGTTTGCCTTATTTATAGAACAATAGATTTTGGCAAAAGTTTTAACTCAGGATCTAGGAGCTGCACTGAAAAACCAATCTATTAGCCACCCTTACACAGATATGAAAAAGTAGATATTTTGAACCTTTTTGTTCTGTGGTCTGAAACCTTGCCCAGACAGTTTTCTGCTTTCCGAAGCTGCGTTCAGACAATCAAATCGTGGAACGTTGTCACCAAGTCGTTCACAAAGAAGTTGAGAGTTTTGTGGGAGACCCTGAAAGCTTATTCACAACTGTGTCCTTTGGGCCTCACCTTGTGCTGGGCACACCCGTGGTGCTTGATCCAGCCAGACATGGGCTGACCGGTCCCAGAGGGGTCTGTCCTCAGTTTCCTCCTTCATGTTTATCCTAAAATGGATAGACTCTGGCTCTCGCGCCCTAGTTATGAGTACCCACATGGCCCACCCACTGGAGTACACTTAGAGTTACTTGTGTGGGGTTGGGTACGACCGATTCGGCGTTGACTCTTGGCCCATGTGGTGGTCCCTTCAGGCTACAGGCTCCCCCACTGAGGAAATGTGAAGTGGTCTTGTTAGATGGAGATGTGACTGGAAAGGTGGGTCAGAGGAAGCTCACTATCTACTGAAGTTAAGGGTCACAGATGACCGATCCAAAGGCCATGGGATGGATGGGGTCTTCTTTACCATGTGTGTTTTTCTATTTGTTAGGCAGCTGGTCGTCAGTTGAGGAATTCGGTCCTCGTCGTAAAGCTCGTGAGGTTCTGTGTATTCTAGTTCCTACTGCTGTCGTTTTGCTACAGGTCAGAATGCCCTGAACTCCTCCTCCTTCACCTCGGTGTAAATGTGGGGTTTGCGGTCTTGGATTCCCACCTGTGACTTTCTAGTGCTTTCAGACGTTTGGAGCCGGGGGGAAGAGAGAGCTGTCCTTCAGCTTGCCGAGTACCTCATGGACCAAGAAGGCCCGGTGCTAGCCTCCCTTTCCAGCAGCCTGCTGTGCTGACACGAGCATGTGGCAGTGTGCCCTGCAGGTGATTCCAGTCCTTCCCAAACAGCGTGAGCCCCCTGTTCTCATGGAGTTCTGTTCTTGTCCCACGTCTGTCTTCTATAGGTGGTGGCAGTACCTCGGACCCTCCTCCCTGCCCCCCATTCATGATTGGTAGAATGGAGGTTTTCTTCCTGCCAGCTGTTGGCATTTGTACTTGATCCTGTTGCTCTGTCAGTTTTTCGGAGGATGGCCTCGTCTGTCCAGCTGTTACCCAAGTGGACTGTGTGGTTTGGCTTCATCACATACACAGATGCTTTTGGGGAGCTAAAGCTTAGTAACCTCTTCATTGTTTTGATTTTCATGTTTTTCCCCTCGCTGACTTTCATTTCTCTTCAGTGGCACCTAGCAGGGTGTCTGGCACACAGTAGGGGTTCCAAAATGGTGGCTGGCTGGCCAGGAGAGGAAAGCAGTTGCCTGTACGCAGCTTTCATAGTCACGTGCCTGTGTCCTTTAGGGTGATGGCTTGAGTGTTTATAGATACCGCATCAGCTGCCTTCTCAGTGGTTGCCCTGCGAGAGTGCCCTTTGCCCTGCTGTTCAGAGGCCTCTCCCTATTTCTTTGTCGATAAGGCAGTCATCAGTGGGAGTTACCTTTTCGTACCAGGACAGGGTCAATCTTGGGGTTAAGTTCATTTATCATCTGCCTTTGCTCAACTTGAGGGGCATAATTTTGTTTTCCTAGGACCAGCATTAATCTGTGTCTAAACATAGACTAACATCTTCGTCTAGTGAGGGGGAGCTCCTGTCTGGCACTGGAGCTGCACAAAAGAACTGAGGTTGTTGGGTGATAAAAGACCTCACTATAAACAGACACTGAGTAAACATGATGTGCCACTTGGTTTTGACTTGCTCTGAATCTGGAACCCAGAGCTCAATAGTATCTTTCAGATTTTTGTTCCCCATCTAGAAGTACTTCTAAAAGTTACCTGTTGTGAAGGACCAGATTTTGTAATTTCCATTCTGTGGCAGATCAGCACTTTTGTAAAATAGGATTAAAATGTTGCAGCAATGTCATGTTGCTATCAGAGCTCCTGGGTGCTTCCTCGCTGTCCTGTATTTGTCCCCTTGTGGACTGGTGGTAGTTTGAGGACAAGACTTGGAGCAGCACTGCCAGTAGAACACAGGGGCTGCTGTCAGCCAGGGGAGGTGGGACAGGACTGCAGGGCTACAGTGGTGGACCACCTCAGTTTTGCTCAGTGGTCTCTTATGTTTGGTTCCCATGGAATACCCAGAACTTGAAGCGCTGCTGCTTCACCCAGTGTTGAGGACCTCTCAGAGGAGGCAGCCTGCGTGTGTGCTGCCCTCAAGGCTGTTTGGCAAAGAACCCAGGCTCTCCTCTTTGAGTCATCAGACTCAGGAAAACCTTCACAACTGTGATGCTGTAGAGGGCTGTTTCTCTTTCCAGGTGTGATCCTGGGGGGGGCTGGCTCTGTTGCTGGTGTGATCCTGGGGGAAGTGGGCTCTGTTTCCAGGTGTGATCCTGGGGGAGGTGGGCTCTGTTTCCAGGAGTGATCCTGGGGGAGGTGGGCTCTGTTTCCAGGTGTGATCCTGGGGGAGTTTGGCTCTGTTGCTGGTGTGATCTTAGGAGAAGTGGTCTGTGTTTCCAGGTGTGATCTTAGGGGAAGTTGGCTCTGTTGCTGGTGTCATCCTGGGGGAAGTGGGCTCCTTTGCTGGTGTGATCTTAGGGAAGGTTGGCTCTGTTGCTGGTGTGATCTTAGGGAAGGTTGGCTCTGTTGCTGGTGTGATCCTGGGGGAGGCTGGCTCCATCTGCTGGTGTGATCCGGGGGGGAGAAGCTGGAATTCATATTGTGTTCCAGAGTTGCCTGTGGTCATTTGTCCCCAAGACTGTCCGTGTTGCAGGGTGACTCAGGTGTTAGCTTTACCAGCCACAGTACAGTGGAACCAGAAGTGTCCTCAGCCTTCTTGAAGGTGCTAGTTCAGTAGGTAGCCTGTGTGGGCCCAGGCTGTGTTGTCACTGAGAACCTGCCTCCTGGCAAAGGTGACAGGGCTGACATAGTTGGAGGAGCGAGAGTGCTACCATCAGAGGCTTCTCTGCTCCTGCTTTGGGGTGGGGGGAGTTGCTGATGTAACTAGTAAGGTGAGTCATCCGTTCCTCATGGGCTGGTGAGTTCAGTTCAGAGTGCCAGGTCCTCACAGGAACTCAGAGTTCATTTTTCGTTTGCACAGTACGTTTTACAATGAAGTAATTTCTCTTGTAGCTAGATAGATTATCCCAGCCTCAGGGAGGAAGAACAAAATGTATTACCTGTCTTTCTTCTGAATGCCCAGGAGTCTTTGTGGAATGGTAAATGGAGTTCTTAAATTTAGAATGGTCACTGGGAGTTATCAGATAGTGGTTATTCCCATGGAACCCCAGCATTGGTGACCGGGTTTGGATCCAGGCCCGCTAGAAGCAGCCGCATCTCAAGCAGCTGTCTGAGCAGACTAGAGGAGAAAGTTTCTCTGTCCTTCTTGGCCAGTTACTGGGTTCATGAATATCAGCAGACAGCTCTCCTGCAGGTCATCATTGTTCTAATGCTTGCTGACCTTACTCTGCCTTTTATCCGGGAGTCTTAACATTCTCTCTAACCAGTAACCCATTCATCCCACAACTCCCTCATGAAACAGACTGCTGGTCTCCCTGCTGAACTCAAATGGTGAGGGAAACTGAGTCGCCAGGGACTGGCAACATTGCTCTGCCCAGCAGGATGGGTCTGGGTTCTGTCTGGGCTGCTGGAGCCAGTGTTAATTCCTTCACGGATAACCATAGTCCTGGGAAGGATTAAAGTGCTTTATACTTAGAAGGAGCTGGTGAGGAGAGCAGGGGGTAGCTAGGTGTGTGCTTTCTAAAGACTGCTTTTCCCATTCTCCCCAGTGAATGCTCCTTGAGGGAGGGCTTGTAGCATAGCTTTGGGTCAGATTGGAACTCAGGAGCATTCGTGTGTGAAGCCTGGAGGGGTAGTGGTTGTCACATTTGCAGGTCCATCTTGTAGTAAAGAAGAGGACGGCATCTTGAGGTTAAAACTCTAATCTTTAATCACGATCTGGTAACCAGGAGGTGTGAGCAGATGTATTGCTGGTTTTAGCACAAAACTAGCAAAAGGCGGGGCTTTCCTGGTGGTGCAACGGTTGAGAGTCCGCCTGCCGATGCAGGGGACACGGGTTCATGCCCCGGTCCGGGAGGATCCCATATGCCGCGGAGCGGCTGGGCCCGTGAGCCATGGCCGCTGAGCCTGCGCGTCCGGAGCCTGTGCTCCGCAACGGGAGAGGCCACAACAGTGAGAGAGGCCCGCGTACCGCAAAAAAAAAAAAAAAAACTAGCAAAAGGTGAGTGACAAGTACACGTTGCATAGATGTGATTAGGGCTTTGAAAACAGAGCCCAGTCCTGTTCCAGTGTCCATAGGAGACGCACAGTATGTCCTGGTCCCTGGGAGGGGAGAGGTGTGCTGGGCCTCCCTGGGCCTGGCCTGGCCTGTGATAGCTGAGTGATGGCTCCTGCCGTGTCGTGGGAACCGAGTCCCCTTGAGAAGCGCCCTGCTGTATGCGGCTTGGTACCTGGGCCACACGGACTGGGATGGGCTGAGGCCATGTGGGAGTTCAGTGGAAACCCAGCCACCCCTCTGGAGAGAGGCTCGCGCACACCGAGACCTGTCAAGGCAGCATGGAGAAATGGGGCCTACATGGAATGTGTTGCCCTGGGACTCCCCACGGTCTGGCTTTGGGTGGGTGAATACAGGGCTGAGCAGCAGGCTGGATGAGAAGGTTCAGACCAGATGGGGGTCCTATGGAGAGAACTGCATACCCTCTCGGTCCCCTGGTGATCAGAGTAGAGCCGTATGGAAGTGGGTGATGTAATACCAAATAAGACTTTTCTATACGTGTCAAATATTCCTGTTTTAAAAAGTGAAAATAGGGGTATTTTCCCACAGGGGTTATTTACCACTGACACCATCTTGTAGTAGAAAGTGGAGTGCATCCATCACCTGGTCCTCCTTGGAAGATTCAGATAGCACTCATTGTTTCTCCAGCATGTTGTAACATTGGGTGAGGTGGTAGACACCAGACGATTAACGTTTGTGATTTTCTTTTCTTTGCCAAGGTACGGACATTGCTGCAGGAGAAGAAGTTGCCATCAAGCTTGAATGTGTCAAAACCAAACACCCTCAGCTCCATATTGAGAGCAAAATCTACAAAATGATGCAGGGAGGAGGTATGGTCTTTACCTGTTAAGAAAACCAAGGTGGTGTTTGATGAGGGAGAATGCAGATGTTATGAATCACAGTCTGGTTAATTAGGAAAAGGGGCAGAAGCGTTCATACCCTTGACCCCATCCTGTGGCTTCCCTTCAGATACTGCCTGTAGAGGGCCTCACTCGACAAAAAGAAACATCATTTTATGCTTTTTGCATAAATATTCTCTTCCTTAGTTTCATATTACGTACTGGTGTCTTTGAATGCAGACTTGTATGAACGCTGACCTGGAGCTTGCTGCTGGTCCTCCTGTGCCGCCTTGGTCATGCCTGCAGCTCTGCAGGTCGTCCCTGCAGACTCTCCTGAGTGAGACCCCTTCTAGCTCAGTTACTGTCCCCATTCTGTGAAACCTCCCCTTGGGCCTGAGGGTACCTGATATCAGAGTGCCCATCCTGATTTCAGAGTCTACCTTTTAGAATTCTCTGGACTTTGAGATTGTTTGGCTAATGGAGCAGGAGGGGGTTTTACTGGGGGTCTCAGAGTCCTGAAGACATTGCAGCGTTTTGAAGGGTGTGCCTGTGCTGCTCCCCAAGGAGCTCAGGAAGCCCAGGCACAGCCCTGAATGTCTTGAGCTTTCTCTGGGGACAGGGCTTCGTGTGTGAAGAATAGCTGTGTTATTTCCTTTTGGATACCCTTCGAAGCAGAAGCCCCCATGATACTTTCATAGTTGGGGGGGTGGGGGGTGGGGAAGGCTCTTGGCACCTTGCCAAAAGAAAGCTTGTCTTCAGAGTGTGTGTTGGTCCTTTGGTCGGGTGGAAAGGGAGGACTGGTGATGTGACTTCTTGACATCTTTGCCTCACAAAGCAGTTTAATCTGTGCTGCTTACTACCAGAAACCAGCATATCTCCGCTGACGTAGCACAGGGTGTCTCTTTAACAGCAGACATATCTTAAAGCAACACAAACAGTCCTATGAGACAACTGCAGAAGGGGGTGTCCAGTGCCGCTCGTCCCGGGCATTATGGGACCAGAGCAGGCTGTGGGTTCTCAGATGGCACATAGGGAGGAAACTCCCTGGCCCCTCCTGTGCCCAGGGAGACGTTGGCAGAGGACCCTGCCAGTGTGTCTGTCCTCTGGCGGCCCTCAGCAGGGTTCTCAGGTATCAGGGATGGTCTACACAGCTTTTAAGGTGGTGATGAGTAGGAAGAGGTGACTTGGTTTATGGCCTTCGTGGTGGGAGGAGCTTGGTGCTGGGGGTTGGATGAAACCTTCTGACTGAAAAGCTTGTGTCTTTGAGGAGCAGCATCTCTGAGAACTTGGAAGCTGGGCCCCCAGGGATGGAGGGAAGAAGAGCTGACACCCAGGGAGGAGCTGGTATAGTAGATTGAGACTCAGCAGAGGGGAACTTCCCTGGTGGTGCAGTGGTTAAGAATCCACCTGCCAACGCAGGGGACACAGGTTCGAGCCCTCGTCCGGGAAGATCCCACACGCTGCGGAGCAACTAAGCCTGAGCGCCACAACTACTGAGCCTGCACTCTAGAGCCCGCGAGCTACAACTACTGAGCCCGTGTGCCACAACTACTGAAGCCCACGTGCCTAGAGCCCATGCTCCGCAACAAGAGAATCCACCACAACGAGAAGCCTGAGGACTGCAACGAAGAGTAGTAGCCCCTGCTCGCCGCAACTAGAGAAAGCCTGCACACAGCAACGAAGACCCAACACAGCCAAAAAGAAATGAATGAATAATTTTTTTTAAAGACTCAACAGAGGGAATTCCCTGGCAGTCCAGTGGTTAGGACTCTGTGCTTTCACTACCAGGGGCATGGGTTCAGTCCCTGGTCAGGGAACTAAGATCCTGCAAGCCCTGTGGCGCAGCCAAAGAAAAAAAAAACAGAAAGGAGTTTGTTTGGTTTAGAACAAGGTCTCTCCTCAGAAGCATAGCCGTTTGTTGTGGAAGCTGTCTTCTGCATGGAGGACAGGGAGCAGCATCCTAGGTGCCAGTAGCCCCCTGCCCCCAAGTTAAGATGGTCAGAAATGTCTCCAGACGCTGCTCAATGCCCTTGGGTGCACCGTCGCTTCCTGTTTTGACCCCCTGCTTTAGTTTAGGACGTAAAGGATCACTTGCTCTCCTGGTCTTCCCATGCCCCTTCTCTAGGATCCTGGAAACCCACTGGGATTCCAGAAATAGATCTTCTCCTGTCTGGCCCTTCCCCACGCATAGGTCAGGTTTTACTCCTGTTTCAGATACACACTTGGTGAATACTATCAGGGTGTAAATTTCTGTTTTAGAAAACAAGATTCTGTCCAGGAGAGCAGAGAGCACCATCTTGCTGCTGTTCTGTGAGCTCGTCCTAGCCAAGATAAAGCTGGGACGGCAGAGGAGATAGAGGTCAGCTCTGCCCAGAAACCTCACAGCTGTGCTGTTGACCAGCCTTCTACAACCATCTCATGTGGGTGCATCTCTGATCGTGGCTCTTTTTATGTTAAGTTCTGGGCTTCGTTGCAGGTGGTTGATACTGACGGCATCGTAGGAGACAGCTCGAAGCCCAGGGCCTGCCTTGCCCTCTCTAGCTCGTAGTACAGGGTTGCCCGGGGTGCTGCCTCGTGATGGTGGCCTTGCAGTGCTTGGCTAGGGACTCAGGTCCCCTAGGGGAGGGGTTAGCATTAAAAACAAAAACATGTTTTGGGGGTGGATGAAATGGGTGAAGGGGTTCAGTTGTATGGTGACATTTGATAACCAGACTTATTGTGGTGATCACCTTTTATTAGTGTATACAAAGATTGAATTGTGTCGTACACTTGAAACTAATAGGTTATATACCAGTTTTACCTGAATAAAAACAAGAAACACACGCTAGTGTCAGGTATTGTTAAGAGCGTTTTTAAACATGTGGGCACGTTCTCCACCACACAGTCATGTGCAGTGGGTATCATCAGCCTCGTGTAACAAATGAGGAAACTGAGGCTGTGTCCAAAGGACACAGATTTGAACTTGAGCATTGTAGGTCCCAGGCCACTCCTGCACAGCGGCCCTCCATGGCGGTCAAGGATCACAAAAGTGCCCCAGGGCTTCCCTGGTGGAGCAGTGTTTAAGAATCCGCCTGCCAGTACAGGGGACCCAGGTTTGAGCCCTGGTCCGGGAAGATCCCACGTGCCGCGGAGCAACTAAGCCCGTGTACCACAAATACTGAGCCTGCGCTCCACAGCCCGCGAGCCACAGCTCCTGAAGCCCGGGTGCCTAGAGCCTGTGCTCTGGAACAAGAGAAGCCACCGCAATGAGAAGCCCGCGCACAGCAACGAAGACCCAACACAGCCATAAATAAATAAATAAATAAATAAATAAATAAAATAAATTTTTTTTTTCTTTTAAAAAAAGAAGAAGAAGAAAGTGCCCCAGGTCTAATTGGAGCAATAGATTAAAAACCTGAAATAACAGAAATAATTTTAAGTTAATTACGTTAGTGAAGGACATGGGTGGACACCAAGTTTTTATCAAAACAGAGTGGACTGCCGGGCAGAACCTAGAGGCTAAGGCTAAGGCTATGGCTGCGCTTCCCCATCCTGATAACCCCACAAAATGTCTTTAGACCGTGTCCTCCTCCGGGAAACTCCAAGTGGAGAACCTTTGTTTAGTTCACAGCTGCTTCTGGTCAAGGTTCTTGGCGGGTGTGGGACAGGAGTGTGGGCCCTTTGTATCAGAGAATCCAGGCCAGGGGTGAGGGTGGGAGCTCTGCGCTGAGGGTGGGTGGATGCCACCAGCAGCGTGGCTCTGGTGCCACCAGTGAGTAGAGACAGGCAGCTTCACCCGAGTTCACTCTCTCTCATCTCACGTGCCTGTCCGGTTCCCGCAGTGTATTTCAGACAATCATGGTCTTTTTGCTATGAAATGTTTTACAGTACTTAAGAACATATGTAGCTCGTGGCTATCAAGAATGCTAAAGTGAACCCCCAGGACTCCCACCTTCTTGAAAGAGGGAGCAGGACGGCCCTCAGCACCTGTGTGCCCACCCCAGGTCGCCCTCTCTGCAGCTGCCCAAAGCCTGTCTCCGCATGCCCTTGCCTAGTTTGTTTTTATTTATTTTTTTTAAATATTTATTTATTATTTGGTTGCGCTGAGTTTTAGTTGCGGCAGGTGGGATCTTTGTTGCAGTACGTGAGATCTTTTAGTTTCGGTATGTGAGGTCTTTAGTTGTGGTGTGTGGGATCTAGTTCCCTGACCAGGGATCAGACCCGGGCCCCCTGCATTGGGAACACAGAGTCTTAGCCACTGGACCACCAGGGAAGTCCCGCCTAGTTTGTTTTTTTTTTTTTTTTTTTTTTTACGTGGGCCTCTCACTGTTGTGGCCTCTCCTGTTGCAGAGCACAGGCTCCGGACGCGCAGGCTCAGCGGCCATGGCTCACGGGCCCAGCCGCTCCGCGGCATGTGGGATCATCCCCGCGGCATGTGGGATCATCCCGGACCAGGGCACGAACCCATGTCCCCTGCATCAGCAGGCAGACTCTCAACCACTGTGCCACCAGGGAAGCCCTAGTTTGTTTTTAAAGTTTTGATTCCTCGTCATCCTGCAAGAAATTGGTTTTTAAAAATCTAATGACGGGGCTTCCCTGGCGCAGTGGTTGAGGGTCTGCCTGCCGATGCAGGGGACGCGGGTTCGTGCCCCGGTCCGGGAAGATCCCACATACCACGGAGCGGCTAGGCCCATGAGCCATGGCTGCTGAGCCTGCGCGTCCGGAGCCTGTGCTCCGCAACAGGAGAGGCCACAGCAGTGAGAGGCCCGCGTACCGCAAAAAAAAAAAAAAAAAAAAAAAAAAAATCTAATGACATTGTCCAGAAACATTTGGCCGTTGTATTTACAATTGTTTTAAGGTTGAATTGCCAAACGCTTCATGAAAAATTGTATTTGTGTTCATACTGAGTCCCCATATTTATATTGAAACTTCCCGCAAATCAAATGGAAAGCATTTAGCTAGCACTCTCCCTCATTTTTCACCCCCAAGCATATGTTTTGGTATCTTTGGACTCGATGAGGGAAAAAGTATCAAGTGTTCAGAGCTGCACATAAGAGTCCAAGTGACCCATTTCCCATATTAAGGGCATGTGGGCAGGGGCAGCTGGGTGTCCCTGGCATGACTGCTCGCCTGGGCACAGGGCAGCACTCTGGTGGCTGTGTGTCTGACCTACAGCCTCGCATGTCCTTCCCCAGCCCCAGGAGCAGCACTCTGGCGGCACAGGTGCATTTTTAGCTTCCTGGTCTCACTGCATCAGATGTCTGAGGTTACAGAGCAGCAGTCTCTGCACAGGCGGCGGGATTATTCTTGTGAATGGCTTTTGAGCTGATTTCTGCCTGGGGCCTCAGCACTTAGTTTACAGACAGTCTGCTTAGGATGAAGCAGGCTACACAGCATCCTCTTCTGGCCAGAGAACTGAGAATAGGAGGACCCTGCTTCTGTTGTGTCTTATCTTAGGGTGATGAGGGGCGTTGGTGTTGCCAGTAAGAAGGAAGGTGCTGCCGGTGAAATAGACCGTCAGAGCAGACGAGTGGCAGGTCCGCGCCCCGTGTCGTCCCAATTCATACGCTTTTGAATATGAGTAATACAGTCTTGCCGTGTGTGTTTACGACTTTCTTTTTTGATCCACTGTGTTCCTGAGGTTCTTCCATGTTTGACACAGTTGTGGTTTGATGGGTTTCATTGTTGTTTATAGACTCTTGTGTCTCCATAAACAGTCCTCCCTGTGTTGAAGAGCCCTGGCTGGCTTCTAGTGTTTTGCTCTTAAGGATGGTGCCTCAGCGACTCCCTCGCCACATCTGGTGCAAAGCCTGTTAGTGGAATTGCTTTCCATGAAGCAGGCAGGTGCTCGGCCTGCAGGGTGGCACCCGGGCCACAGGGATGTGTTCCCAGGTGGTATGACACATTTACCTTCCTGCCTGCACGGCCTCAGAGCTCCTGTTGGATCCACACCATCTTCAGCCTCGCCATTACCATTCCTCTCCAGTGTGTCATGGGGTGTCTCAGCTAGCACAGAAGCTAGCACAGAAGGGAGAAATTTTAAAATTTTTTTAAATTTAAAGGATGGAGAAGGAAGAAATAAAACTTAATTGTGCGTGATTTAACTTCCTACATAGGAAACCCACAAGACAAGTTAGAGCGTTGAGCCAGATAGCTTAAGATCAAAGGATAAAATCAGTTCCTTTCATTACACCGATAACGGTCAGTTAGGAAATGTAATTCTTTTTCCCCTCAGTATGAGTAAGTCTTTATTCATTGCATTTGACAGGGAAAAGGGAGGGAAAGGGCCAAGATGTGTGACAGGACTTGGCGAGTGGGAAAGGAAGTGCTGGCATGGCAGAGTCAGCCACTGAGTCTTTGTTCTCCAGGCCCCAGGGCTTAGTCTCCTGTAGTTCGGGAGCAAGGGGAGGGGAACAGGAGAGGACAGACTCCTCCTTCCTCGTACATTCAACATTTCAGACCAAGCTTTGGTGTCTGGCCGTGAGCATGGAGTTATATTTCTGTTTCCTGTTGAACAATCATGTGGCCACTTTGACAGAAATTTCTTGCACTTGCACAAAAGCTCCTGAGTGACTTCGAGATTCATCTTTCCCTGCTTGGTCTCCCAACCTCACTTTCTACATAGAAGGCCCCCCTTGCTTTTCTCTACCCAGGGATTTTTTTTTTAATACTTATTTTATTTATTTATTTGGCTCCTCTGGGTCTTAGTTGTGGCACGTGGGATCCTTATTGCCGCATGCGGGATCATTTAGTTGCGGCGTGTGGGACCTTTTAGTTGTGGCATGCGGGATCTAGTTCCCTAACCAGGGATAGAGCCCGGGTCCCCTGCACTGGGAGCACGGATTCTTAACCACTGGACCACGAGGGAAGTCCCTACCCTGGGATTTGAGATTAAAGTAGGTTTGATCCATCCAGTTACAGCAGTGTGTTTGTCATGAATCATGTCAAGGAACAGTCTTGACTTGGAGTTGGGAACAAGGCATGGAGTGTTTCTAGCTGCTTCAGCACTTTTGCACAAATCACTTAAGAGTTGTAGAGACACCACACAAGCTAAATGTACAGGTGTGTGGGCTTCTGGGGGGTTGGGGGTGGAGGAGGGAGTAGAGTAGGAGTCAAGTTTTAGGACAGATTTGGTCTGAAATGGGGGAAGGGGGCACGAAAGAAAGGATGGCTCAGGACCCCTGTTTTGAGTGGGGCCCTCCCCAAGTTTATGTTTCACATTCTTTGCCTGGTGCACAACCTTTTGTCTGGCTGTTCTTTGAATACAGTAGGAAGTTTGTAAACAGTGAAACCCCAGAAGAACGTGGAAAAAGACCAACACATTATATTTACACCAACTAGGCTACCTAGCGTTCATTTTCAGATCAGTGGCTCGTGAAGTCCTATGAAGCCTCCAGTAACTAGAAGGGCAGCAGCTGGGGTGACAGAACCCGGCATCAGACATACGTCCCCCCAACCCATGTGCTCCAGTGCGTCCACCCCATTCCAACGCCACGAGTCCCAGCCTGTGAACTGAGCCCTTTGTCCTTCACCTGCTGCAACACTGACCGTTGCTACTGCGGGCAGGATGCTGGCACCAGGCACTAGAGAGAAGCCCTTGCCTGTGGTCTCGAGAAGCCGAGGCAAGAAACCCCCTGTTAAAGCTTAAGGATTTTGGTCTTTGCTTCATCTGGCCGGTTGGCAGCTTGGTGGGTGCAGAGGTACCCTTTGAACCCTTTTTTTATGGATACACAGGAACCCTAATGAAGGATCGGGGAAATGAAGTGAGTCTATGCCTGGGGTTGGAGATCCGGCACTGGAATCCCTCACCCAGCCGTGCCTTCCTCTTGGCGCCGGCACCTGGGTCTGCCTGTCCTGACCTGTCCACACCATGTTTCCTGTTGAGGCTGATTTCCAGCCTTCCAGTAGGAGGAGATCAAGTCATGGGGCAGCAGTTAAAACCTCGTCTCCTGTGGAACATTGAAGGTGGAGGGGTTCAAGAGGACACACACACAAGCCACCTCTGATCAGGAAAAAAAGTGAGGTGATTCAGTAGGCTCTGCCCTCCAAAACATTGTTCTCCTTGGTAACAGAACATCAAAAGATATTCCTGCTGTGCAGTCCTGGAGCTGCTGCCTTCTGCCTGGGATTGCTCAAGGGCTTGAGAGTGCACTTCCTGAGACTAAAACACACAGAACGTTTCTATCAAGGAGAAAGTTAAAATGCAGAAGATGGGTCACTTGCACACAGCTAGTGCAGCTGGCATCCTGAGAAAGTGGGACCCCAAGGAGCAGTAAACAAGTGGTGCTGGCTGCAGGGGGGAGGGGGGTTGGTAGCAGGTCCGCAGCTGTCGCCAGCCACCCCTTTGCCTGTGCTCTCAGCCTGGCGTCCTGTCCCAAGAATGGGTCAGGAGGAGGGGAAGCCCTGCCTCAGCCCTGAGAGACTCTCCCAGAGAGCAGTGATTTGTGCTTTGGTCTTGTGCTCAGTCTTCTCACGCCGACACAGGAAGTGTTATTATTACATAGCCTTTGAAAGGAAAACACTTCCCTATCCTGGCCACTTTGAAAAGCTGGAAATTTGGGGGTGGAGACCAATAAGTATGCAGGTTCTGGAGGGATTTCCCCCATGCCCTCGAGCACTTGCATGGAGCATGGTTGGCGTTCCTCTGTCTCACCCCTCCCCCTGGCAAGAGGGAAGTGGGTGGATGCCGTGGTAGGGGTGGCAGTGCCCCTACCCACCCTTTCCCTGCTTTTGCCACTATGTTCCTCAAACCTTGTGATCGTGAAAAGCGCCACCCACTGTGGCTCAATTCTGCCCTCTGGTGCTTCTCACTCCCCGCACAGAACACCCACCAGGACTGGTAACTGGAGAGACTCCAGGCCCTTGGGGGACTTCTGAAAGGTCAACTCCACTGCTTCTCCCTCCTTCAAGCTCTGGAAGCCCTCTGTGTGCAGCTGACTCTGGGGCTCAAAGACATCCACTTGGAGGCCAAGTGTGACCCCAGTGGTTGTGGATAGGAAGCTGAACCAGGTGCATGGTGACCCACTTTGAGGTGCCAGTACCTCACAGCAGCTCTGCTGGCTCCTTGGAACAGCTGCCTGCAAGCAGCTGTTGGACACAGAGCCCGCAGTAGCGGAGCCCAGATCCCTGGTCAGGTGGCTGCTGGCCCCAGAGGAGTCCAGAGGCCAAAGTTTCATTCTTAAATACTGTAAGTATAGAGGAATAAATCCTAAGCCAGGTGTGACCTGCATGCAGAAAAATTTTAAACTTCATTGGAGGGGCTTCCCTGGTGGCGCAGTGGTTGAGAGCCCGCCTGCCGATGCAGGGGACGCGGGTTCGTGCCCCGGTCTGGGAAGATCCCACATGCCGCGGAGCGGCTGGGTCCGTGCGCCATGGCCGCTGAGCCTGTGCATCCGGAGCCTGTGCTCCGCAACGGGAGAGGCCACAGCAGTGAGAAGCCCGCGTAACGCAAAAAAAAAAAAAATTGTCATTACATGCAGATGACACGATACTATATACATACATATATATATAAAACCCTATATATGGACTCCACACAAAGACTACTAGAAATGATAACGAATTCAGCAAGGTAGCAGGATGTAAGAGTAACATACAGAAATCTGTTGCATTTCTTTACACCAACAATGAAATATCAGAAAGGGAAGGTAAAAAGACAATCCCTTTTAAAATTTCATCAAAAAGTATAAAATACTTAGGAATAAACCTAACCAAGGAGAGTGAAAGACTTATGTGCTGAGAACTGTAAAATGTTGATAGAGGAAATTGAAGATGATTTAAGAAATGGAAAGATATACCATGCTCTTGGATTGGAAGAATGAATGAATATCATTAAAATGGCCATACTACCCAAAGCAATCTACAGAGTGAATGTGGTTGCTATCAAATTACCTGTGACATTTTTCACAGAACTAAAACAAATAATCCTTAAATTTACATAACACATGGAGGAGGGGAGGAGAATTCATGAGTCCACGATGACACACGCGCGCACACACACACACACACACACACACACACACACACGTTAAGCTTCACAGAGGCAGAAGGAACAATCAAATGGAAAGTCACCACTTTGTGGGCACTTATTATTGATTGGTTTAGACCGTAATCAAAGGTGGATGCAAACATACAACTTCAAGTATTGACACTACCCTCAAAGCTTCATCCACAGGTTACTTATTAATAACAAAGACGGGAATTCCCTGGCGGTCTAGTGGTTAGGACTCTGCTCTTTCACTGCTGAGGGCCCAGGTTCAATCCCTGGTTGAGGAACTGAGATCCCATGTGCCCCGCATTGCGACCAAAAAAACCTTACAATAACAAAGAGAAAAGTACCTTTTGGTGGAGAAATCTGGCAGATTTCCATCTGACAGGTGATCAGAACCAGCCATCAGGCAAATCAAATTTAGGACCGTTCAAAATTGACCTGAACTCTTCAAATATGTCTCTGTGATGAAAGATTTAAAAACTGTTCTAGACTTAAACACGGCAGTGCATGGTCCTAGATTGTACCCTGGGCAGGAGGACTAGCCTGAAGGACGTTACTGGACATGCAGTTGGGGAAGTGTGAGTGTGGACTGTGTCCATCTTTGGAGTGTCAGGTGTGGTCACCTGCAGTGTTGTGCCACCCACACTCCAGACACAGAAAGACCCTCGTGGGCACAGAATTCTGACTTCAATGGAAGAGGTGTTACGGTCAGTGAGGGGGGCCTTGTGAACACACAGTGCTGAGGTCTCTGGGAGTCCTGCCTCCCCTCACCCCAAACTCCACTTTTCAGGTGGATCAGGTGACTTCAGTGTGAAGAGGAAGACTAAAACATTTTGATTTGTTTAAATCAGCGTTATTGGGGTGAATCAAACTGCATGTGTTTTGAGTGTGTGATTTGAGAAGTTTTGCCTGTGTCCTCTCATGAAACCATTGCCATAAGGCGGCGAACACATCCATCGCCCTTCAAAGTTTGTTGGGTCCTTTTGTGGTTCCTCTACCCCCGCCCTCTGTCATCTGCTTCTGTCGCTGTAGGCTAGTTTGCATCTCCCAAAGTTTCCTGTGCAGGGAGTAGTACTGTGTGTTCTTTCCTTGAGATTTTGTGTGTGTGTCAATGGCTACTCCCTTTTATTGCTGAGAAGTACTCCCTTGTGTGGGTAGTTTCTTTGTCCCTGCACCTGTTCATTTGGGTTGGTTCCAGGTTTCAGGTACTCCAAACAAAGCTGCTAGGAACTTTTGTGTAGATATTCATATGGACGTTCATTTCTTTTTCTCCTGAGTAAGTGACTTGGAGTGGAATGGCTGAACCAAAAGTAAGCGAATGTTTTTCCTCTTTAAGAAACTGCCAGACTGCTTGTACTTAGTTGCCACCAGCAGCATACAAGGGCTTTGGTGGTTTGAGTCTTTCAAATAACTTGTTTGTTTTATCTAAGTTATTGAATGTATTGGCATAAAGCTGTTTATAATATTTCCCTACTAGACTTCTAATATTTGTAGAATCCAGTGATGTTACCTCTCATTCCTCTTTTTTTTTTTTTTTTCTGGCCGTGCCATGCGGCTTGTGGGATCTTAGTTCCCCCGACCAGTGATCGAACCGGGCCCTCAGCAGTGAAAGCTCAGAGTCCTAACCATGGGACTGCCAGGGAATTCCCTCTCATTCTTTTCTTTTTTTTTTGCGGTATGTGGGCCTCTCACTGTTGTGGCCTCTCCCGTTGCAGAGCACAGGCTCCGGACACGCAAGCTCAGCGGCCATGGCTCACATGCACAGCCGCTCCGCAGCATGTGGGATCTTCCCGGACCGGGGCACAAACCCGTGTCCCCTGCATCGGCAGGCGGACTCTCAATCACTGCGCCACCAGGGAAGCCCTCCCTCTCATTCTTGATGTTGGTAACTTGTGCCTTCTCTATTTTTTCCCTGATCAGTCTGATTAGAGATTTATCAACAATCTTCTCAAAGAAACAGCTTTGGTCTCAGTCATTTTCTCTGTTGTTTCTCTGTTTTCTGTTTCATTGGTTTCTGCTGTGATCTTTTATTTCACTTCTGTTTGCTTAGGGTTTAATTAAGTATTTTCTTAAGGTGGAAGCTGAAATCATTGATGTGTTTTCTGTAGTATAGACATTTCGTGGCTATAAATTTTCCCCCTACCATAGCAGCATCTCAAATCCTGATGAGTTTTCATTTTCATGTAGTTCAAATGCTGATTCCCCTTTTGATTCTTCCTTGATCCATGGGTTATTTTGAACTGTATTATTTAGCTTCCAGATATTTGGGGATTTTGCGGAGAGCTGTTGTTTATTTCTAATTGAATTCCACTGTCTTCTGAGAACATACATTGTATAACTTGAATCCTTTTTAGCTTTATTGTTTTATGTCAAGACTGTGGTTTGTCTTGATAAATGCCCCCGGAGAAAAAAAGTGTGATCTACTGAGAGGGATGATTGACATCTCTAGTAAGATTGTGGATTTGTCTCTGTCTCCTTGCACTATTGCCTCATATATTTTGAACCTGTCTTGTTAGCTGTGTGAATGTTTAGAATTATGTTTTCTTGATCAGTCAATGCCTTTATCACTGTGAGATGACTGGTAATATCCCTGGAAATATTCTTCTACACGTTCTACTGTGTCTGATGCTGACATAGCCCTTCTCTCTTATCTGATGTTGGTGTGATATACTGTCCTCCTTGTGACCTAGTTGTATCTGAAGGGTGTTTGGTGTGGGCAGGGCAGTACATCTGGTCCTTTCTTTTCTGTCTAATCTGAGAAAGTGTGCCTTACCTGTGGTGTTTACATTTAGTGTGATTAATGACAGGATTGGGTTTGCTGTTAGTTTTTGTCTCATCTGGTCTTTGTTTCATTTCCCTCCTTTTTTACCTTATTTTGGATTAGTCAAGTATTTTTTATATTTCTTAATGATTTTTCTTGTGATGATCTCCTTTTTTGAATTCTGTCACTATCTCTGTGTTGTTACTTTAGTGGTTGAGTTAGGGTCTATCATCTCTTTAGCAGGATGCAGAGGAACCTGACCTTGCGGGCTTCCACCTGCCCACCTGCCTGCGTGATAGTGTCATGTGTTTATATTTACATGTTGTAAATATTGCAGTGCGTTGTTATTTTTGTTTAAGCAGTCACATCTTTTAAATTTAAATAATTTTTTATGTACTTACGTTGTTATTTTCATTGCTTTTCATTCCTTTTTATAGGCCCAGACTTCCATGTGGCATCATTTGCCTCCTGCCTGAAGGACATCCTTTTACATATGTCACAGTGCTGGTGATTGATTCGTCACACTTTTTGTATCTGAAACTGTCTTCATTTTGTCTCTGCTGAGGTGTTTTTCGGCAGGTTGCCTGTTCTTTTCTCAGCACTTGGAAGATGTTCCTCCACTGTGCTCTAACATGTCTTTTTTCTCTGGCTGCTTTCAAGGTGTTCTCTTTATCACTAGTGAGCGATTTGCCTGTCAGCTATGTCAGTGTTGTGTTCTTTATGGTCCTTGTGCTTGGGGCCTGTTGAGTTTCCTGAATCTGTGGGTCGTTTTCCTCAGCTCTTTCTTTCAGTGTGTTCTCTGTCCCCCTCCTCCCCTCTCTCCTCCAGTTACAGACGGCGGGTACCTTGATGTTGTCCCACAGCTCTGAAGCTCGTGTTGGCTTTTCCAGTAGTGTCTACTGCTGTGCCTTCAAGTTCACGAGTCTTTTCTCCTACAGTGTCTGGTCTGCTGTTAATCACACACCCAGTGTAGTTTTCCTCTTAGACTTTGTAGTTTTCATCTTTGAAAGTTAAATTTGGGTCTTTTCTCCTTTTTTTGGCTGCACCACACAGCATGTGGAATTTTAGTTCTCCGACCAGGGATCAAACCCGCACCCCCTGCGTTGGAAGCGTGGAGTCTTAACCACTGGACTGCCAGGGAAATCCCTAGATATGGGTCTTTTTTTTTTTTTTTTTTTTTTTTTTGCGGTATGCGGGCCTCTCACTGTTGTGGCCTCTCCCGTTGTGGAGCACAGGCTCCGGATGCGCAGGCTCAGTGGCCATGGCTCACGGGCCCAGCCGCTCCGCGGCATGTGGGATCCTCCTATACTGGGGCACGAACCGATGTCCCCTGCATCGGCAGACGGACTCTCAACCACTGCACCACCAGGGAAGCCCGATTTGGGTCTTTTATATCTCTGTCATGTTGTGCCTTTGTTTAACTTCTTTTGACATGGAATACAGTTATAGTTTATAGTAACTTTTATTGCCCTTCTCTAATGATTCTAACTCAGTTTCTGTTGATCTCAGTGTGGATCACGTTTTCTGCTTCCTGGCATATCTGGTAATCTTTGGATGCCAGACACTGAATTTTACCCTCTTGTGTGCTGGGTATTTTAATGTTCCTCAAATTCTTCCTCAGCTTAGTTATGAGACGATGGTACTTTCATCTGCTCAGTTCTTGCTTCTCTGCTCACACTCTCAGGCAGGACTTGGGCAGTCTGGGCTCATCCTGTCTCAGGTGTCGGTGTCATTCATTGCCTCATGTTCAGCGTCTTAGAAAACCTATGTCTTTCTGTATGTTCTTTGTTCTCTTTTCTCTTCTTAGTTATTGTGGATGTGAGGGGAAATTGGGTCCCCATTACGCCATCTTGGCTGGAAGCAGAAGTACTTTTAAAATAATAAGCATCTCTTTCTGACTCTGAGTTCGGGAAGGGTGTCTTATGTAAGATACCAAAAACATTACTCATAAAGGAAAAGATTGATAAATTCATGTTTGTTAAAATTTAGCATCTCTTCTCATCAAAAGACTCCACAAGAAAATAGAAAACATGCCATTAACTGAGAAAAGGTATTTTCCTCACATAAAAAAGATAATAGTTTAATATCCAGAATTTATAAAAGAACTGCTATAAATAGGAAAAAAACACCCTGATAGAAAAACAATGACAAAGATACGCATAGACATTTTAGAGAAGAGGAAACATGTAATGCCAATAAATAATGAAAAAAGATCCAAATTGAGAGTTCGGTGAGACACTATTTTACATCTGCCACTTGATTGATAGAAATGAAGAGCTCTGACGAGACCCTGCATCCAGCAGGAACTAATGCATTTGTGGTGGGGTTGTAAAGTGGGTTATTTATTTTGGAAAGCAGTCTGACATTACCTTGTATCGTCAGATAATTTGTACCCTGTGTTTCTAGGTCTCTACCTGGGGAAACTAGCTAAGAACAAGAATTTCACATGTGAGAGTTTCCCCCGGCGGACATACATAAGAATGTATTTAGCAGCACTGTTTATAGTGGGGAAAGCAACCCCAAACAGTGCAGACGAGGGAAGAATAGACGAAGTGTGCTCTCCCCTCCAAGTGGAGCATTTCTTAGCTCACACTCTCACTTTACTAAAAGCAAGGAAGGGGTACAGTCCTGTGCATTTGTTGTCTGGGGGGCGCAGGTGTGGGAGGCAAGGGGAGTAAAAGTAGATGCAATTACTGGGAATGTCCCTGGTCTGTGTGGTGGGCCACAGGCTTTTGTTACATTATGCCTTATAACCTATGGATTTGTTAAATTTGTTCTCATGTAATGTACAAATGTATTTTTAAAATATTCAATTGTAAAAATGAAAAGTTGCCCCGTTGATATCAAAACTAAAACTGTTAAGGATCTTATAGTGCCAGAAAGGAAGACAGTGCTCAAAACAAACAGAGCCTGCAGTGATGGGGGTGTTAAAGGGCCACAGGAGTCACGGAGGAGCCACGAAGGCTGGGATGCTTGGAGCAACAGAATAAGTGACATAGTGTTGGAGTACAGACCAAAGTATAAAATAGACACTCATGGGTCCGTACTGATAGGAGAAAACACCGAATAAGTAAATGGGGAGAAGAGACAAATCTGTGTGGAAGCATTCCAAGTCATATGTATAGATGGCTGTGCCCTCCGGGAGGGGGCCCGAACAACCCCCTTAAGTGTGGACTGCACGTGGTGACGTCCCCGCAGAGAGAACAGGATGGAAAGGGGAGAAGGAGGAACTCCCCAGCAGAGACACCTGACAGGCACACCTCGGCCAGGTGACCAAGGGCACAGCCACGGTGAGGAGTCATGCTGAGAGCACAGGCCCTGACAGCATGTGGTGGGCAGGGCACTTTCCCTCTGTGGTCTCCCTCCCCCAAGCCCAGAGTAATAATGAGAAAAAATCAGGCAAACCAGCAGACGGACAGTCTGCACATCCCTGCCCAGCCCTCCTCCAAACCACTGGGGTCGTTCAAACCAGGAAAGTCTGAGAGACCGTCCCGGCCAAGAGCAGCCGGAGGAGATGTGGTGAGTAAATGTCATGTGGGGTCCGAGACAGGTCCTGGAGCAGCAGGAGGTTAAAACTGAGGAAACCTGAATAGTGTGGACCTTAGTTAATGACGGTGTATCAGCACTGATTAAGCATTAAGCATCGCACTGGTGCAGGATGTCAGTTACGGGAAGACTGGGGGTATGGGAGGGAGCATGCCTCCTCCTCCTCAGCCCCTCGTCCCACCCCTTCCGTGAAGTTGGCCTCCCACCCTCTCCGCACGTCACTTCTGACTGCTCCTGCCCGGTCCTCTGCTGGCGTCGTGGGCGGTGCACGGGAGGCAGACTGACGCTGGCTCTCTTGCAGTGGGCATCCCCACCATCCGGTGGTGCGGGGCTGAGGGGGACTACAACGTCATGGTGATGGAGCTGTTGGGACCCAGCCTGGAAGACCTCTTCAACTTTTGCTCTAGAAAGTTCAGTCTCAAAACCGTCCTGCTCCTTGCTGACCAAATGGTAAGACTTCATTTTTCTCAAGTGAAGGGCAGCCTGCGTGCTCAGCACAAGCTCAGTTTGATTCATCAGAGTCTGATGAGGCCTTCAGGGCTGTTTGCTTCCTTATTGTGCGGTTAGTGCACAGGGAGAAAATGGAAGCTCGTTAACTCTGTGAAAGATAGTGACCCTTGGCGGGCAGGGTGCGTCTGCGTGTGGGCCTGAGTTCCCTGGGTTCCCTCCGCCAGGCTACTGCCTGGGGTTCAACCTCTCACCCCTGCTTCTCCACCTGCAGATTAGTCGTATTGAGTACATTCACTCGAAGAACTTCATCCACCGAGACGTGAAGCCGGACAACTTCCTCATGGGGCTGGGCAAGAAGGGCAACCTGGTCTACATCATCGACTTCGGGCTGGCCAAGAAGTACCGGGACGCCCGCACCCACCAGCACATCCCCTACCGCGAGAACAAGAACCTCACCGGGACGGCACGCTACGCCTCCATCAACACGCACCTCGGCATCGGTGAGCCCTCCCGCCCCAGCCACAGGCCCAGCTGTCCTACAGCCTCCTGGGGGCCCTGAGGGGGGTCAGCATGTTGGGTGTGGAGGCTGGCGTCAAACCTTTGTAGCAGAGGCTGGTGTCCGGGCCTGGAGACCTTACCTTGTGGGGAGTGGGGAGACAGGCACGTGCTGGGGCTTCCTGACGGGTGGCAGTGCGTCTCTGAACAGCACAGCAGGGGCACTTGTGCTGAAACAAGGAATCCAGGTGTCCTTCCCTGTGGCTCTGAGTTCATCCCCAGGAAGCGGGGTGTTTGCTGCTTTGACCCGCTGTCCTCTCTCCCCAGAACAATCTCGAAGGGACGACCTGGAGTCTCTGGGCTACGTGCTCATGTACTTCAACCTGGGCTCGCTGCCCTGGCAGGGCCTGAAGGCTGCTACCAAGAGGCAGAAGTATGAGAGGATCAGTGAGAAGAAGATGTCCACTCCCATTGAGGTGTTGTGTAAAGGCTACCCTTGTGAGTGTCCTCAGGTGGACAGCGAGCCAGCCCTGTGGTTCTGTGGGAGGATGGGGGCCTGTGAGGCTCCGGGAAAGGGACCAGGGAAGCCCCCCAGAGGCTGGCTGCCGAGGCCCCACTGATGTCCTGCATGGTTGGGGGGTGAAGAGTGAGCAGGCGGCCTGCCCTTTAGCTGGCCTCAGCCTTCTGTCCCTGGCGCTCCTCTACCTTCTTCTTTTTTTTTTTTTTTTTAATTTATTATTTATTTATTTATTTATTTATTTATGGCTGTGTTGGGTCTTCGTTTCTGTGCGAGGGCTTTCTCTAGTTGCGGCGAGCGGGGGCCACTCTTCATCGTGGTGCGCGGGCCTCTCACTGTCGCGGCCTCTCCTGTTGCGGAGCACAGGCTCCAGATGCGCAGGCTCAGTAGTTGTGGCGCACGGGCTTAGTTGCTCCGCGGCATGTGGGATCTTCCCAGACCAGGGCTCGAACCCGTGTCCCCTGCATTGGCAGGCAGATTCTTAACCACTGCGCCACCAGGGAAGCCCCTCCTCTACCTTCTTGAGCCGTAAAACTCAGGGAGTTTTCCTTTTGTTTTTGTGGGACTGCCCTTGTGATAAATGCCTCAGGTGAAACTCTGTTATGCTCTGTGTGCTCAGTTTTCTCAGCCTCTTTCCTCAAAGCATGCTCGGTGTTTCAAGTTCCAGCTTTCACACCCTCTGTTTGGGTGGCTGGGAGTGGTCAAGGGTTTTGTGGACAGACACCATGCTGGCTTCCAGTCAGGGGTACTGCTGGTTACCTCTGAGTTTCATGGTGTTTTACAGCTGAATTCGCCACGTACCTGAATTTCTGCCGTTCCTTGCGTTTTGACGATAAGCCTGACTACTCATACCTGAGACAGCTCTTCAGGAACCTTTTCCATCGCCAGGGTTTCTCCTACGACTACGTGTTCGACTGGAACATGCTCAAATTCGTAAGTGCGCCCCCAGCTTACCGACTGCTCAGCGTGGAAGGGGCATGCCGGTCAGCAGAAGGCCACTAGCTGCTGCCGTCCCTTCCTGGTAGCTACACGGGGTGGGGCTTCAGGAGGCATGGCTGCCACACGGGGAGCACGAGGGGTTCTGAGAAGCCAGATGCCTGTTGGCAAGTGAAGAAGGCACCTCAAGGCTGCAGCGGGGCTGTGGGGTTCCTGGGCCTGAGATATGTCTGCAGTGCAGGTCTGCCCAGACCAAGGCTCTTACTTGGAATGCTGAGGTCATTTTATCATCATCATCATCCATCCTAAGGACATTGAGGCTGCTCTGGCCTGTGAGTTCCTTGTCACTGGGGTGTGGCTGCCGCCGGGTTGGGTGAAGACTTCCCTACTCCTCCCCCTACCAGGCCGTGCCGAGGCTCGGCCTCTGAGGGGGTGGGTGGCCTGGGAGGCGCTGTGTGTTAGGTCTGCGTTTGGCCTTGTGATGAGCTAGACTTACATTTGATTTCCTTTGTTACCCAGTTCGTTCATTAAGTGTGAGCCTGTGTTGTGCGCACGCATGCTCCCGGGGCTGGGGGTGGGGGGGCTTGAACTTTAATTTGTTTTCCTCTCTAAAACAGGCTGCCTGTCCCTGAATCTGTTGTATGAGTTTGTTTAATCTCCAACACTACGGCCAGAATTCCAGTTTTTTTTTAATTTCCACTTTCTCTTTCATTAAAAATGTGTTCTATGAGCTTAATACAAAAATGGGCTCGTTTCTAGGGTGACAAAATCTGATGGAGGAACAGAACCTCCTCTTCAGAGGGTGCAAAACAGGAAGCCTTATCCCATGGTCTCACAGGTGCAGGGGTGTTCACACAGGGACCAGGTACGGGTGGGGGGCTGCAGCCTCCCAGAGCGGGGGCCAGCCCGCAGAGCCAGCCTGCCCTGGACCTCGCCCATGCCATCCGGGTGCCAGGCCCCTCTGTTAGGGTGGCCTTCGAAGGGCAGCCTTTGGGAGTGGTGCCTCAGGTTACCTGGAGTCTGGACATCAGAGTGGGCCTCCTGCCAGAGCCACTTTAATAAGTTCTTTGTTCTAACATTGTCATCCCTCCCAGGGGCTCAGCAAACCTCTTCTGTAAAGGACCAGGCAGTCAATAATTTTAACTTTGCTGTCAGCACAGTGGTGTGACCACTCAACTCTGTGTTGTAACTGGAGAGCCGCCCAAGCAGTGCGGCAGTGAGTGGGCGTGGCTGTGCCAAGATAACTGTATTTGCAGGAACGGGTGTGGCTGCATTTGGCCTGTGGGCTGCAGTTTTCAGACTCTTGCCTTACAGCGCTGGTAATTAGGATGTGACCTCTACTAGGGCAGGTATCTTAGCATCACCACTTAAAATCAAATGTCCCCGTGTTTCTGGTGTGATGTTCACTGAAAGTGTAACTAGCTGTTTGTTCTGGGAGCAACTAGCTTAGCTTAGGTGGTGCCCACCGCATGGCCCCCTGGGATGAGCCTGGCTGCTGGCCTCCTTATTTCAAGTGCACCAACAGGACATGGGCCTGGCCCGGGCGTCTGGGCTCTAGTTGGACCCCTCAGCCAACCAAATGCTGTCCCTCCCACCTGCCTTGCGGACTCCCCCAACTGTCGCCGCATTGGGCCACCTCTGACCTGGGCTGTTTCCCATCCCCGTGTGAATGGTCGCAGAGAAGAGGGCCGCCAGGTGCCGTTGGTGTCTGGGTTCTGAGGAGGTGCTGAGGCGATGGGGTGGGGGTTTCCTCTGCTGTGCTGGGAAGAGGAGACTGAGAAGCCTGGTTCTGCTCGCCCACGGTCGTGGGACGGGCCATGCGTGGACCCAGAGGGAGGAGTGCCTGGCTTGCCGTGAGGCTGTGGACGGCTTTGCGGGCAGACTGTCCCACACGCCCTGGTGTTTTCTCGAGTAGCAGCCAAGGGCCTCAGGTGGTTTTTCACCAAACCCAGTTCAGTTCTGGTCTCGCCCTCTTTCCTCTGTAGGGAGCCAGCCGGGCAGCTGACGATGCTGAGCGGGAACGCCGGGACCGAGAGGAGCGGTTGAGACACTCCCGAAATCCAGCCACACGCGGCCTCCCTTCCACGGCCTCGGGCCGGCTGAGGGGGACACAGGAGGTGGCTCCTCCCACCCCCCTCACCCCTACCTCACACACTGGTGAGTGGTCCCGGGGCTGCAGCTTGCACCCCGGCCCCTGCTCTGCAGGCAGTAGGGGTTCTATTTTGAGTGTCACTTGCTCTGGACACTCCAGTGTGTGACCTCGTGGGGCCTGGGCAGGAGTGCCTGGTGGGTGAAGACATGTGCATCCTTATTCTGATCAGTTCTTATTTCCGAAGTTAGGTCAGGGAACGCCCTGGGACAGTGCCTTCGGGAATGTGTTTCCCAGACGTTGGCCTCTTGAAGGGTTGTGTTCCCTGCGAGCTCTGTTGCTTTGCCTCTTGTTCTTCTCATGGCACGACATCCTCCATCACAAACCTCTCCAGCCTCTTCCTTGCTTGTCGAGACAAGCATTGTAGGCAGAGGCTCCGGCTGCCCTCCCACTGGACACCTGGTGCTTCGCTCCCGGGGCATCAGCAGAGCCTGTGGTGCCGGCCTAGTCTTGGGGTGCAATAGCCTGTCCTGGGCCCGACACCGAGGCAGCCGAGGGTCCTTGTTAGATGTGGTTCCCGAGGAGAGACCCCGTGCTGGAGCGTGGGGCCGCATTCCGAGGCCTCACGCTCACCCCTGTCTCCCTCTCCTCCAGCGAACACCTCTCCTAGGCCCGTGTCCGGCATGGAAAGAGAGCGGAAAGTGAGTATGCGGCTGCACCGCGGTGCCCCAGTCAACATCTCCTCGTCCGACCTCACGGGCCGGCAAGATACCTCCCGCATGTCCACCTCACAGGTACGCGCCGCCGGTGCCTGATCTCAACCCAGACTGGGCGCTGCAGGCCTCTGGCTTCTCCATGTTTGGTCTGGTCTTACGGGCTCCAAACAGAGTGGGATGATAGTTTCGAAGGCTTTCCTTCTTTCCTGCCTTCCCTTTCTCCCCATTTTTGGGTGTTTTAACCATTGGGGGAATGTTGTGCCCCTCGCAGTTTGGCCCGTTGGTTGAGAGCCTCTGTGACAAGCTTTGTGGGGTAAGGGCTCTACACCCAGCCCCCCCCCCCCGCCACCCCCGCAGTTGTGCTGGGATGTGCCACGGGACCTTTTCTCTCCGGCTGCCCTCCGTGTGGCCCCCAGCCCCCGGCCAGCTTTGGAGGCTTGGCCGTCTTCCCTGGGCAGACTGGAAGCGCCAGCCTGCCTGCTCATGCCGTTTGTCGTGGGCACCTCCAGCCTTTGGGACTCTGTCCTTGTTCTTGTTGACCAGGTGCTCCCCCAGCAGAGAACCCGGGGGGGTGGGGGGTGGCGTATTGCCGGCGGTCACTCTGCAGTGTCATGCCCAGCGCTTGGCGACATGCTGTGGGGCTGAGGGTTCCTGTCTTCTGACGCCCCTTCTGACGTTTGTCTTCTCTCTGGCGAGGCGAGTGTGCTCAGAGGTGCAGGGCCTGGACCCAGGGCCTCCTCCACCCATGTCGTCTTCCCCATCTGGCTTTCCTTGCTGTTTTTCTGTTCTCACTAACGTGCCTCCCTCAGCAGAGCAGCTCTTTACCTGCTTGCGGACGTTATTCCTCAGCTAGCTTTCAGGGTCTCCTCCCGTGGGCAGTGGCGGTGGGCAGGGGTCCTGTGGGGGCCGGGACTACCCGATGGTGTCTGCTGGGTGGGCAGGTGGTGAGTTCAGGAATGACTGAAGCCCAGGTCCTGGCCGTGTACTGGGGTAGCATCCGTTTGCTTCACCACGATGCCTCAGGTTTACATTTAGCGCCCTGCCCTCCCCCTGTGCTTGCTGGGCATTAGGTGTAGCTTGTTGCTGAATGTGGTGGATTGAGCACGTTGATCAGGAGGGCACAGAGTCTGTGAGAATTGCCCAGAACCTCGGTCCTGTGGTGTCCAGCTGGTCTTCTGGCAGAGGAACAAGGTGTGCCCAGGCAGAGGAAATGCTCCTGACCATTTTTCTTTAATCAAGTGAAATAGTATTTTTACCAAACACTTCTAAATTACTAGTAATTCTACTAGAAATGGGTTCTTATATGGTAATTTTCTCTCAAAGAGGCTGAAGACGCAGGTCGTTTGAACTGTGGGGCTCAGCGGGTCTGGCCAGAGTGATGAGATTGGGCCTCTTAGGGCTCCCGGCCCCACACCCCTCCTCTGTGACCACAAGACACGGAAAGGGCTTAACACGTTTCTTCCACGAGCCCTGGAACGCATGAGCCAGCAGCTGGGAGCAGGTCCTGGGAGGTGTTTTGCCGCCCCTGGCCAAGTGGGCCTGGCTGAGGGCCCTGGAACACCTCAGCCATCAAGGACCAAGGAAGGGACAGGCTTAACTTTTTTTTAACACAAGAAAACGTATTTTGCTTTGAGGATCGTTGAGGGAAACGGAAGAGGCAGAGGGTTCTGAGGGTGCCAGGTGGTTACGGGTCTTAGTCCAGCTGCTTCTCCAGCTTGTGTCCACCCCTCAGGCCACCAACCCGTGAGCGCTGACCACACGTAGCTCCAGGGTCTGTCCTCACAATCACGTGTCTTTGTTCTCTGGTTCTCTGCTTTCCATACAAAGAAGTGTCATGTGGGCCTGAGCACTGGGGGGAGTCTCTGCAGAGATTCCATTTGGGGGTATCCTCTCCCAAAAGAAGCACCCTAGTCACCCTGGGGGTTTCCTTAGGATCTTCATGTTGAGGACAAAGCCCCTGAGGGCGTGTCCCCGGTGGCCTCCATCCTGGGGACAGCTCGGTCCTTTGGGTTTTTCTGGTCATCCCCCAGGCGCTCTTCCTAAGAGACTCTCAAAGGCTCTTGTCCACCAAGGGCGTGGTCAGAGTTGCTCCAGCTTTTACAACTCTATGGCCTCCATTCATCGCCCTCCCCCGCAAAGATACGAGCCGGGGTAGGGGCAGTGACACACCAGTCCAGGGGGTGGCACCGCGTGTGCACAGACCCTGGCCTCTCTGTGGCCCGGCGGGGGCTGCTTCCTACCAGCTTCCTCTTTGCCCCTCAAAGAGGAGAGGTTGCGTCCTGTGCCAATGCACCGAGTGCAAAGGAGTGCTCATCCTCAGCACAGAAGTGCCCAGAGCCGCCCGCCTGCTTGGGGGAGGGCCCTGCTGACCCTCTCCAGCTGGAGGTGGGAGGGTGTGACATATGTGTCGCTTGTCCTGGCCGTTCCTCCTCACCCCCACGTGCTTCTCCCGGGACCACAGTCCCCACATCCCTGACCCCGGCCTGTGAATCTGGCCTCTCCAGCTGGAATAATGTGGAGACTGAAGGGCTCCTGGTGGATGAACCTGTTTGTCATGTCTCTCTTTGTGAGGAGGGCCTCCTCCATCCGGTGCTATTGGCAGAACGTGATGCTGGTCCGTGGTGCCAGTTTCTCCTTCAGGCTTACTCGTTTTAATCCCTGCGCCCCAAGTAAGGTCCACAACCGTGTCCTCTTCCTTGTGTCAGTGAGGAAATGTGTCCAGTCCTTTTGTCACAGGGAGGTGGTGTTCTCTCCACCTGCCAAGCACAGGCCTTGGGGAGCCGCTGGTCCCAAGAGCTGATGGAGGGGCTGCCATCTGGGCATCCAGTTTTCTTACTCCGTGAGAGTTGGGAAGGGTCTCCCTTGTTGGCCCCATTGCCAGATCCATCCTCAAGGAGCAGCAGCGGCTGCATGTCCAGGGGCCACTCTCGAGAGGCGAGACTGAGCTCCTGTGTGGTCCTTGGGTCCCCTCGAGCGGCCCTGGCCAGTGGTCATGGACCTGGTTGAGGCAAGGCGAGGCAGTGCTTGCGGAAACAGGAGGGCCTCACGTGCTGGTCCGGCCAGCGTAACCCTTACCAACAGCTGTCTTTTCCCCCCACCTCAGAATAGCATTCCTTTCGAACATCACGGCAAGTAGCTGCACGTCTCCCCGTCGGAAGGCAGCACTGGGTGAGTGTGCTCACGGCGGGGCTCCTCAGCAGGCGCCGGGCGGGGTGGGAGCTGCCGCCCGCTCGCCGACCCGAGGGAGCACGCAGGGGGTCGGGCTTGCATGCCAGGTGCTCCAGGTAGAGCAAGGCCCCTAGCCCAGGTCCTCTCCTCACGTGGATTCTAGAGCAGCTGTGGTGGGCTGTCCAGTCTGGGGTGACCCCAGAATCCTGTCTGTTGGCCTTTGGCCTTTGCTGTGGTCTCCAGTTGGGAGCCGGTGTGGGGAGCAGGAGCCCAGTCTCGGCTCCAGTGGCCCCAGGGGCCTCAGAAGGTTCGGGGCCGCGTGGTTCCAGGTCGGTCGCTGGACGTGTGCCGTGTCATGCTGGCTGTGGGGGCCGCGCTTGGCAGGGGCTCTTGCACTCTTGCTGCGTGAGACACTCCTGATGGTCCCTGCTGTCCCGGCTTTGTCATCTCTCTTCCTTTAGCACTGATTTCTGTCCTCCTCGTTTGTTTTTCTTTTTGAACTTGGTCTCTGCCTGGCATCTTGTCCACCACGCTCTCATCTGTATTCACCCATCAGCCACAGCCACCCGCTCCCTGCCGTTGGTGCATGGCTGGGCATCCAAGCCAGGCTCCCCTCTTGGTGGCAACTCTTGTGGCTCCTCCCGGCCGAGGGCTTGCAGCTTCTGTCCACTCGGCGCTGCGGTGGGAGACCAGCTGCAGTTGTAACGTGACTGCACTCTTGGGGACATCTTGATGGGAAATGCTTTTCACGTCTTGCCCCACGTGGAGTCCCAGTGCCCGCTTGGGGCCTGGTCCCTGTTTTTGGAACACCAGGCTACTTTCCAGGAAGAGGGGCTGGGAGCAAGCATCTCTTGCCCGCTTGGACTCTGGTCTGACTGATCATGAGCTCGCAGCCCCACAGCCTCCTTGCCTGCATGGCTCTTCCTTCCCCGTCTTCCTGTCACTCTTTCTGCTGCACGTATCCTGGACTCGAGGGACCTTCCAGAGCAGCTGGGGGTGCACGTGTCCAGAGGGGCTAGGCGGCATCTGTCCCCTCCCCACCAGGGCACTGTCACTGGTGTTTTCTGCCCAAGCCCGACCGGCTCCGTTCCTCTGGCCTCACGCTGACCTTCTCCTGTGCTTTGGCTCCGACAGATTCCCGGTCGGGTGGCGTCCAGTGGTCTGCAGTCTGTCGTGCACCGATGAGAACTCTCCTTTTTGCTGAGGGCAGACAATGCATGGCTGATCTACTCTGTTACTAGTGACACGCCCCCGGTCTAGAACCGAAATGTTAACACCGGGACCTCTCCAGGCCACCCACCCAGCGACGCCCATGGGGGAAACAAAACACAAACCCAGCTGGACAGACTCCAAGCGCTGCCATCGCCAGGGGCTGCACTGAGCCCCCATGAACTTGGTTCTAGCGGGGCTGGGACGAAAGCAGTGAGATGGTTGCAGAGAGAATCAAACTCCCATTCAAGAGCCTTTCAGTCCCCTCCGTGGTGGCGCACCCATGTCCCTGCCGAGTCTACTGTAACTACCGATCTTCTACTTGGTTAAGACAGTTTTGTATCATTTTGCTAAAAATTATTGGCTTAAATCTGTGTGAAGAAATCTGTCTTTATTGTTTCTTTCATATCTGTTTTTGCGGTCTTGAAGATGCTGACTTTAAAGAATTCTAAAGCAGGCAGTGGTGTGGAGTTCGTGTGGAAGGAGCGAGGCAGGGAGCGGAGCACGTGGGTCTCCGTGGTCTGCGTCTCGTGGCTTGATGTGTGGTCACTGTGCAGAAGGGATTTTCTCATCAGAAATCCTATCACGTGTACATGTGTGTGTAAGTAACGTGTGTGTCCGTGTGTGCCGTGTGTCTCGTGACCTCATTAACCTGGTTTTGGCTGTCATGCTCCTTTCCCCACCGTAAACTGAAATGCCTGCTCACTGCAGACCCGCTGGGATTCTTGAATCATCAGAGCAGTTAGAAAGTGCTGGCTACACGCATGGGCGCAGCGGGTGCTTCCCCACAGAGCAGCCCGCCGATCTGACCTTCCCAGACGCAGCGAGAAGGAAACTGAGCCTGAAGACTGCAGAAGCTGTGGCTTCGCGTCGTGTCGCTGATCCCTCGGGAGAGGAATTCATACTGAGAGACTTGGGCCCTCCGTGGAGTCGTGTGTGATTATTTTGGTGGTGGTTGCCTCAATGCTTTTGAATCTGGGAAATTTTCTAAATAGGCTGTCAATATTACCAGTGGAGATTGGCCCTTAATCTGTGTTAATATCTCTGTGCTCAAAACCAAGGGCCATGGTATCTGCCCTGGGTGCCAGCGTTGCCCAGAAAGGCCAGCGAGCCCAAGGAAATCCACTCTGAAGTGCCAAGAAGCAGGTGACTCTGATGACCTGATTGTCCAGGAGGGTGAAGGGTCACCCGCTTTTGTGACTTTCCCTGGGACATAGTGACCCCACAGAGGCCAAGAGTCAGAGCAGGGCTGAATCTCCCCAGAAGGACCTTCTGGGGCAGCCCAGCTCCAGGTGGTTTCCTGAGATGCTCTCCCTCACTTTGCAGTAGCAGAGGCACCAGGTAGTAATGGTGGCCGGTAGACAGGAGCCCCCATCTCTGGAAACGAGGTGCAATATATATGTTGATAGGTACTTTCACATTTCTTTGCATCATCCCCCTGCAGTGTGTTCTGTTTGGAAACTGGGACACTCGTAGGAAGATAGGGACCTAAAAGGTGTCCACGTCTGTGTTTTCCCTTCCTGCCCCCAAAGTCTCAGCACAGGGATGCTGGTCCTAGGATGCCCTGACTGCTGTATTGATGGCACAGAATGCAGCTGTTTACTTTTTTCTGATTCCTGAGCTGGCTACTCTGTAAATGTTTTGGGGTGTGGGCACTTGGCCAGATCGGGCTGTGTTTCTGGGAGTGCAGAGGGAGCTCGCGTGGGTCAGAGTGAGTTGGGGGCTTTCATTGTGGCCCAGTGCCTTCTGCAGAGGTGGGCTTCCCCTTCCCAGCAAGGTGTTAGCAGCCGCAGCCCCAACATTCTGCATCCAGGTTTCCACCTGAAATTGCCAGGTGGCATTTGAGAAGTGGACTCTGACCCCGAGTCCTCAGCAGTGTGGTTGTGGACAGTTGTGTCCCCCCCTTATTTAACTCCCCATCCTGACTTGCAGGAAACATAGTTGGAATGTCTGTATCAACCTGTGTATCCGTTGCCAAGTCTCTGAACTGCGCTTTTGTATGACCACTGTATTTGTGTCCTTAACTACCGTGTAAATAATAAATTCATGACGACTTCTACCTTTATTCCCTGCCCCTGCCATGTGGTCTTTATTTCATCAGTTTGAGTTTTGGTTTGTTTAGATTAACTGTTTGAAACTAATTTTCTGAGACTGGGCGTTCGTGTCTGTCCTTTAGAAGCCTGTTGGTGTACTTTGTAAGCTGATCAGGAGTAGGTGGAATGAGCCTGTGGGACGTGGCATGGATGTGGCTGAGTTGTCGCCGGGTGCAGGCCATGTGCACATACCAGTCCCCTGCCTTAACCACCTTTATGGGAAGGAAGTGCTTCCACCCACCTTGGGTTTTCTGGGGAGTGAAGAGCACGGTAGCTGACACATAGCCATGTTCCTGCTGCCTGGGGTGGGTGCTCGAAGTGGCTGCTGAGTGGGCCCCTGCTGGGACCCAGGGGCTTGGACCTGGCAGTCGCCATCCCAGTGAGAACACCACCCTGCATGCCCCATGCCCCGGGTGTTGTCCTTTCTAATCAAGGCACCGTCTGCAAGGGGACATCATCCATCCATCCGTTGGGCTCATGGCCCCCAGCAGGCTCTCCTGCCCATGGTGACTTGCAGGGCTGGCCGGGTGGGAAGGTCCGTCCCTCTTGAACTGGGACCACAGATGTGCTCCCACGGATGTGTGGTAATCAGCCACTTCCTGGTCCACACCCACTTGTCCTGGAGCTGAGCATGCTGGCCTTGCGTGCGTTGCAGGGAAAGCTTGGCGGCCCCACCCACATGCATGGGGAACAGGTGGGGCAGGTGGATCTCCCACCTGCTGCTGGCTTGCTTTTGCTCCTCCTAAGCCACCATGGCTATGCCAGTGGTCCCTGAAGTTCCGAAAGGGCCTGAGCTCTTCTTTGCGGGTTCCCCACCCCAGCCTGCTGACATGCGGACCCAGCTGAAATGGTGACGAGGCAAGCCCTGAGCCACCTCTTGTTTTCCTGCCAGGAGGTGGACCACAGGCAGGACAGGGGCCCTGTCATCTTGTGCTCGGAGCCTGCTTGTCCTGCTCCCCAGCCCCCTCGCCACCTCTGTCTGCCTGACACAGAGAGCTTCGCCCCCTGACCCGCGTGGCAGGCTCCATGCTCAGGAGAGCAAGCTCCGGGCCCATGCCTCCACCTCCCACCCTCCCCCAGGCCCCATCACCACTGAGAGTGGTGCTTGGAGCCCCTCCTGGAAACCCCTGTGTTGGGGGAGGGGACCCCTCCTGCCCTTCCCGCTGCCTGCCCTGCCCCCCGCCCCGCCTCCTTCTGCTGGGAGCTCTGGAAACAGTACGCCTCTCATTACCTGTAAGGGTGTTTAGGGTTACAGGGAGTGTCCTTTAGGGAACCATGAGGGGGCCCTGCGGGTCTAGGCGGCTGCCTTCCAGAACGCCACTGGCAGGACCCTTAGGCAGCCACTGACGGTGGGGTCTGCCCTCCTGCCAGGCTCTCCTAGCGTGGGGCCTGCACATGTGTCCTGAGGTGTTCTCTGCACAGGGTGACAGGTGCCCCGAGGTCTGGCCTGGGTGGGGGTAGCAGCCCAGGGTGCCTGGCTCGTGTACCCCACCCCCCCACCCCCCAATTTAGGTTGATTGTGTATGTGTCCCCCAAGGAGATGCTGAAGGGCCCATGAGAGTGGGCTTAGCACGGGCATCTGGGTCTTCACAGGATGCTGGGTGTGAGTCTCCTTTAGTGGGACGTCTAGAGGGTTAGGGGCAGCCCTGTCCACGCCAGAGCACTGATAACAACTGTTGTCAACTGCTCTTAGGGCTCTTGGCAGCCACAACTTTGAGGACAGGAAGTTTTTTTCTCTGTGTCTTGGGCACAGTTGGAAACGTCTGGAACCAGAAAACTAGGCAGTCAAGATGGTCTGGTCACCTTCTCCCGCAGGGCCCCTGCGGATCAGTCTCTAATCTTGGCAGAGCCCCTGGATGCTTTAACCAGCTGGTGTCGCTGCTGTGCGGGCATGGGGCCTCAGGTCCACCCTGGCGTGCATGGGTCCAGCCCCAGACCAGCTGTGGGTACCACCCCCAGCGGAGCAACTCCCACACGTTGACCATCTCAGAATCACTGAACAGCATCCCCAGAGCATGCCTGTAGAGAGTCGCCAGTCCTCGAGTAGGGAGCGGGGAACGCATGAGGCAGCTTTGGGTGAGAGTGAGGGGGTACTAGCGCGGGATACTGGGGCCCTGGTCACTACCACGGCTGGTTCCAGGAGACCCAGGGTAACTGAATGACTGGCGACAGCCAGGCCAAGCTCATATCAGGAGAGAAGGGGGCGGTGTGATGAGGGCTGGGAGGTGGCTGGGGGAGGGGCACAAGCAGGCCGCCCACTTGCATCCTTTTCCCTGCCTCCCTCCGGCTCAGGTGGTTGCAGAGACCACAGGTGGAGCTCGCCCTCTAAGACCTGACAAGTGGGGCGCTTATGGCTCAGCTTTGCCCAGGGGCTGGCCTGGGGGCCCTGCCTGGCTCACCTTATTACGGGGTGAGGTCAGCGGATACAGGGCTACCACTTGACCCCTGTGACTGCTAGCACCGCCCACAGCCCAGGCCCCTGGCAGAGGGGGATGGAAGGACAGAAAGGATGACAGACGGGGCAGGGGGCTGCGGGCAGGTGCCTGGCTCCCTCATAGAGCTCAAGGGGCAGATGGGGGAGGGAGACAGCAGCCGCTTTGGGGCGGCATCTCTGGGGCGGACCCAAGACGTGAGCTCTCGCTTGCTTTTCGTTGCAGAGGAGCAGGGACGTGGCATCTCTCCGGCTGCACGCGGCCCTCCAGGGTGCCTGCTGCCGTCCCCAGCGCCCTCGACGCACCACCTACTGAGGCGGCCCCAGCGGCCTCTGACCGGGCTCCCAGCCACACAGGCCACCGCTGGCCACAAGGGCAGGTGGGTGTGAAGTACCCGGGGTGAGGCTGAGTGGGGCTGTTCGAGGAGGATGGGGGGCAGATACCAGCCCACGGCGCTTACCACACGCGGTGACTGTCAGCTAACTGAGGGGCGAATAAACAAAAGGCAGGCAGATCATTTTCTTTAAACACACACCAGTGAACAGAAACCACACGTATATCTCAGCTTCAGTGGACACACCCCTGCAGCGTGGCCCCTTCCCTGCCAGCCACCAGGGTGCTGTGTGAACACTCCGAGCCGTTTGGGGTCCATCAGGGCAGGGTCCAGGACCAGCAGTGCTTAGAAGGCCGACATGGCTGACAAGGACCAAAACCACTTTGTAAAAATAACCAGGCTATTTGTTGAGAGTGAGATTTGGGGTGAACAGTTAGAATACTGCCCCTATGTAGAGCAAAACTCCTGAAGCTCCTGGAAGATATTCCTTCTGAGACGGCGCCTCCCACGTGCAGGTTTATCTCAGACCTTCAGAGGTGAAGGAGGGAGCTTTGTCCACTGGACGCTCAAAGAGGGGTGGGCTGGGGCGCATGGGGAGACCCGGCAGGATGGGGCGTTCACGGTCACGCAGGGAGGCCTGTCGTGGCAGTGCCCGCTCCGCAGCTGTCCCCGGCCCCGCCCCCTGATTAAAATCGTGTTGTCTCCAAAGCGTGGGTCTCTGGGTCCTTGAGCCCAGCGGCGGGCACCGGGCTCCCTGGGGTGAGCAGGTGGGGTCCCTGGTGCAGACCGCTCATAACCTCACGGCTTGGCTTCACCACAGATCCACCTTGGAATGACACGTTTCCACCCTGCCACCTACCCTGAAAAACACTAATCAGGCGATGATCCGCTGCCCGGGTGGCTGGCGTGGAGCCAACGGCCCCACCCAAGCTAGTCCTGTTTGTGAAATAAATACGAGCGTTGATGGTTTCTGTCCAGTTCCCTGCCACCCCTGCTGGCCTCCCCCGGCTCAGACGCTCGTTTCTGGGGTGTGAACGACCTCCCCGTTCTTCTCAGGCTCTGTCTTCAGGAAGTGCTCCACCTCCCGAGAGTCCACCCTCACGTCCTCGGGGGGCTTGTGATGCTCCTCCTCCGTGGCCGCCTCGGGCCTCTTCCCAATGCAGAAGAAGTTGCCCAGCACCAGCACAATGGAGGAGGCCAGCACCTCAACCCCCGCCAGGACAAACACATACTGGTACACGTGCGTCGCATCCAGGAGCTTGCCTGCAGTGCAGGGGGACAGGGTCAGCCCAGGGCTGAAGCTTCCACCGGATCCCCCCAGTCACCAGTGCCCTGCCGGGGACAGCCCAGGGCCCTTGAGGCAGCCACCCTCACCCCCACCACCTTCCCCAGGGCCGCGCAGACCCAGAGGCTAAAGCAGAGTGGCTTTGATGAGGGTTTGGAGCAGGGCCTCATCCCCCGCCAGGTGGAGGCACCTGGATCTGGCCCCGCTGCCTGTCACTGTGGCGGCCCTCATAGGAACCACCTGGGCCCCAGAAGGGACCCTGGGACCCCAAGACAGTGACGATTCAGGCACCTCCTCACCCTCGCCCCAGACCTCTCCAGGCAGGAAGAGTCAGAGGCCCAAGGCCAAGTGGGAGGCAGGGGGACTACAAGGTTGGCTGGAGAGACCCAAACCCAGGTGCAGAGGCTTGGTGGGGACTTGGCCACACCGCTCCCACCGTCCACACCATTTTAATCGCACACCATTATTTTCTCAGTTATCAAAAAATAAAGCAAAAGCCCAACATAACAGAAGCCGGCCCGACCTTCAGCTCTGAGCCTCCCCGGCGTGTGGGGACAGCCAGAAAGGAGGACCAGCACTCCACCCTGGAGCCATCACCTGTCCCCACGACTCAAGCCCATGGCCTCCTCCCACAGTGAACCAAGGGGGACCCAGGGTATGTGAGAGGCCATGTTCTCTCCTGATACCAGCTGGCCATGTGCTGAGGTACACGGTGGCGTGGCTAGACAAGGCTGGGAGCGGTGGGGGAGGGGGTGTCCCTCCAGCTAAGAGCCCCCCATGGTGAGTACCCTCCCCAGGAAGAGCAGGTGTGGGAACTGCCTAGAGGCCTGGCCAGGCCTCAGGGAGGGGAGGCACTTCGCTCCCCACCCTGCCCCTAGCACTCACCTCCCGACGGGGGCCCAACGAGCACAGCTATGGCCTCCAGCAGCAGCACGAGGCCAATGGCACTGGAGAACTTCTGGGTGCCCACAATGGCCATGAGGACCTCGAACTGCAGGGCCCCCACCATGCCGTAGGAGATGCCGAAGAAGATGCAGAAGACCACCAGGCCACCGTAGTCACTGGCTGTGGATCCCGTGAGGTCGGTGAAGCCGTTGAAGAACATGGCGAAGCTGAAGAGGTACACGGAGTAGGGCCGCACCTTCTTGAGCCCTGTGATGAGGCCGGCGGTGGGCCTTGCGAAGATGTCGACGAAGCCCAGGATGGTGAGCAGGAAGGCCGCCTGGGTGTCGGGCACACCCAGGTCCTTGGCGTAGCTCACCACGAACACGGGCGGCACAAAGAGCCCCAGCACCATGATGGAGGCGGCCAGGGCATAGATGACAAAGCCGCGGTCCCTGAAGACGCTCAGGTCCAGGAGCTTCCGGGACGGCCGCTGGGGCCCAGGCCCCGAACCTGAACCCAGCTGGGGCGCCTCCAGGGGCCGCATGAGTGCAGCACACACGCAGCAGTTGAGCAGCAGGCCACCCAGGATGAGGAAGCCACCCCGCCAGCCATAGTGGTCCTGCAGTACCTGCCCCAGCGGGGACAGGGCACACAGGAACACCGGGCTGCCTGCTGCCGCCAACCCATTGGCCATGGGGCGCCGCTTGTTGAAGTAGCGGTTGAGCATGATGAGTGAGGGCTGGAAGTTGAGCGCCAAACCCAAGCCTGGAGGGGAGTGGGCGGGTGAGCGCAGGTGGCACGGCCCCAGTTCTCCCCAGCGCGGGCTCCCGCCTGAATGATTCTATGTGTGGGCCTGACAGGCGTCGACATGAGGAGACTCGGCATGTGTTCAGAGCCCCTGTTGCCAACCCACGTGCCCGGGAGAGACAGATGGGGAACGAGGGACAGGATGGCGCCCGGTGGGTACATTCCACAGCTGCCCACCCCTGGGAGGTCCTTTCTCTTCCGTCAACATGAGCCATCGCCACCCGGCCGCCCCACTTCTGGCAGGGCCTCACTCACCGGTAATGACCCCGGTGGTGAGGTAGAGCTGGATGATGCTCCCACAGAAGGATGCAGACACCATGCCCAGGGACGCCAAGAGGCCACCTGCGAACATGACAGGACGGCAGCCAAAGCGATTCACACACACACTGCAGAGCGGGCCTGGGGGGTGGGGGACAGCAGCTGAGGGGCGGGACCGAGGCTCTCCATGCCCAGAGAGACCTGCCCTTCCCTGATGCCCCCTTGCCCCTGGCTCAGGTTACACGGGGGCACCAGGTGCCCAGCGTGCAGGTCACGCTTGCCCGTCTTTTAAGCAAAGCATGGCTCACAAGGACCGGTCCCCGTTAGAGGGGTCTTTTCTGGTTGGTCAGTGCAGGCAGCAAGAACAGCTCCGGGATCCAGCACAGCTGTGCAGACACAGCCCTTTGGACAGGGTCCCAGACAGCCTTGGCCTGTGCCCGTCTGCACTCTGGAGACCACGGCATCCTCGAGGGCTTCCCACCAGGGGCCCCTGGGGACCGGGGCTGAAGACACTGGGCACTCTACCCAACCCCTGACCCCCAGACCTTTTTGTCCAGAACTGAACTTGCTGAACTCCCAGAGGCAGTCACCTGGCATGACGGCCCCTCACCTGTCCCGTACAGCATGGCCAACAGGATGGAGGAGATCCAGGCTGTGTCACTGTAGCCTATCCCAAACTCTCGTATGAGCTCTTTGAAGAAGACGCTGACCGCCTTGGGGAAGGCGTAGGAGAAGCCTGTGATGACAAAACAGCCCCAAAGGATGGCCCAGCCCCAGCCCCCATCTGGGGCCTTGACGCCTGTCGGGCCCTCTTCGACCACGGCCCCTCCCATGGCCAGGAGGGCTGGTTCCGCGTCCCTGAGAAAGAGGAAGCCAGGCTGACTCGGTTGTCAGGCAGTCACCCAGCTGCAGCCCTGCAGTGTGGGGACAGAGACGCACCTGAGGGCTGGCACCCGGGCCGGCCACCCCTCCCTTCAGGCCTCAGCCCCCAGCGGGAGCTCAGCTCTGGGCCAGGCCACCTGCCCGATGTGACCTGAGAGTCCTACCTCTGACCCTCACCTGTGCTGGGTGCAGGGCAGGAAGGTCTGGGGTGACCAGCAGCTGCAGCTCCTCCTCCCTCCCCCGCTCAGGCCTGGCCTGCTCCCATACAGCTGGCTCTAAAGGGCAGTGGCTTTTTTGGGCTCAGCCAGGTCTCAAGTTACCTCCTGAGGAGGGCAGACCCCAGTGGGGAAGTCAGCCGTGCTCTGACCTCCCGCCTGACCCTGTGTTGGGAAGCAGTGTGGTTTTAGCAGCCAGCGCCTCGGGCAGTGAAGCCAGCCCTGGTGAGGACCTTGGGGCCCGATCTCTGCTGCAGTCCCTTGAGACCTCAATCTAGATGTGGCCAGCCTTGCTCTCCCACCCCCAGGGGGACAGGGCTCCCCGATCCTTTCCACCCACTCTGATCACACTGCACAAGAAGTGAGAGTCTGAAGAAGAGGCTCACACAGGCTGTGCTGTGCAGGGAAGAGCAGGCGGGGAGGGCGGGGGTCCCTGTGCTGGCCCGGACTCGTTATCATCCACCTGCCGCAGCTCTTTTGGGAGCCCGAGGGCAGCAGGGCCAGCCCAGGTGGAAGGTGCCTGTCGGCCGCTGGAGTTTAACCCTTCGGGCGAGGGAAGGGCAGGAGGGACACGCTTCCATCCAGCCTACCAGAGCAAACCATTCTAGCCCCCAAGGGCTGCCAAGCAGGGAGCTGGCTGCACCCACTGCTGGCCCAAAACCCGAAAAAGCTCAGGGTCAACTTTCCTCTTTTAAACCCCAGGAACTAAGCTCGTTTGAGGCCCAGTAACTTGAAACACCGCAGCCAGATTTCCACCTGGAGATCCTCCCGTCCCCTCCCATCTTCATCCCCTACCCCTCCCTGATCCTTGCTCCAGAAACCCCCTAATCCCAGAGATCAGCCTGGTGGCCTAGTCCCCGCACCTCACCTGACAGAAGCTGTTCCAAGGACAGAGTAGGCCTTGCTGCAGGCGTGGGGAAGGGAGGGCGTGTTGGATCCAGCCGCTTGCTGCCCACTGAAGCTCTCGTGTCTCCCCACCAGCGGCGAGCTATAAACCAGCTCCCTGGTGGGGGAAGCGCTGAAGTGTAGTATCTGCCGACTTAGTGGTGTAAACACTCCACCTGCACGATGCCCGAGCACTTCCTGCACGAGCTGCACACGCAGCACCACAGCCCCCTTCCTATCAGCCCCCCTTCCTGGGTTTCATAATCTGTCCGGACTCCACCCCTTGCCCCTTTTCCTTGAATCCTTCTTGACCTGGCACAGCCCGCCGGTGGCCACTCTTTCATCTGAGGCTACACAGAACCTGGGACCGGACTCTGGAATGAGGACAAGGGCTTCTATGCCCGGACAGTCTGAGCACAGCTTCAGTGTGGCGGGAAAGGAATGTGGAAAATAAGACACACTCCCTGCTCCCCGCAACCCCACCCCACCCCGCCTCCAGCCTGCCCACCAGCACCCCAGCCACAGGTGCTGTGCCCTCTGGGGGCTCTGATTCAGTAGTCTGCAGGGATCTGGGCTCTGATTTAGCAGTGGTGGGGCGTCTTGAGATCTGATTCAGTGCGGGGGGTGGTCTCTGATTCAGTGGACGGGTGGGTATCCAGGTTCTGATTCAGCAGTGGAGGGAGGTCCTGGGCTTTGATTCAAAGGGTGTTGGGGGGGGATTGTTTTTTAAGGGCATCCTAGGTGATTCTAAGAAGTAGCTGCTGTCCATGGGCACCACCCTTTGATGACCAGACCTCCAGGAGCCAGCTGGCTGTCAGGGTGATGACAAGGCAGGCACAGCCCACCAGAGCAGAACAACGGCCCTGCCCCCCACCCCAGACTGGGCCAGAGGTCCACCTTCAGAGCCTCTGCTGGTTCTCAGCTGGGCCAGGGCCACAGGTGCCACTTTTGGGAAACCTAGGAGAAGCCCTCAACTCTCCTGGCACTCAGACCCCAGTGCTCTTTCAAGCACTTTGCCCCGGTGCTTGGAAGGCTCCTGGGCTTCAGTGAGCAGGATGAAGGGTGCGTCCAAGGCCAAGGGCTGCACAGCCATCCGGGGATACAGCTGAAGGGTGCATGGGGGCACCCCAGCCAAGGGAGCTCCCCATCCTCCTGCAAATGTGTGCACAGACCCGTAACCTGGCATAGCCCCCTGGGTGGCCACCTCCACGTCTGAGGCTACATAGAACCTGGGACGGGACAGTCTGAGCACAGCTTCGGTGTGGCCCGCCCCTAGGTTCTCCTCCAGAGCCCTGCCTTTGACAACACAGCCGGGTGCCTGAGCCTGGAACAGGACAGCTGGACAAAGGTCATCCACAGCCAAACTTCCCGGGTTTGGGTACCGAGCTGCTGTCCCTCCCCCTTGATAGCGTTAAGTTTAAAAGGTCTCTAAGGTACGTGCATCTGAATGATATTAAAAAAACCAAAAAACTAATAAGTATATCTTAGGAATGGGAACATTCCTAAGATATACTTACCTTAAGCAATACTTATTGATGCAGTGATACTATTTAAGGCAGAAAGCACAGGAACCCCAGACCCAGGACTCAGGACAGTGGTCATGGTCATGGGGGCACTGAGGGGCTGGTTGTCCTCAGAATCCTGGCATGTTTGGGGTTGTGGGCTTTTTAAAGTAAATCAAGTGGGCCATGTAGAGGCCAAGGAGGGGAGTGTGTCTGGGCCGAGCAATTAGGAATAGCCCAACTCTTATAAACCCAAGGTTCCAAAACAGAACAAAGGAGGGCCTCCCTCTGAGATTTCCGTGGTTCCACCAGCCATGCCTGGTGCCCCATGGGGATCATGGGCACCCCGACCTTTGAGGCCCCATTCTCTGCCCGCCAGGGCTGGGTCCTCCCTGGAGGCTCCCAGGATCCTCAGGAGACTAGCATCTGGGAGAGTGAGGAGGCAGAGGGGTGGGTGCCAAGGCCCAGAGGCAGGAGGGTTCAGCGTGTTCTGGGACCTGCGTGGGCCAAGGGGCTGCCATGTGAAGCTCACGTGGGGAGGGGGCCATCTTTTGTGCCTGGACCAAGGCCCAGTATGGTCATCTCTCCCACCAACCCCTGAATGCCCCAGAAGCTCTTCAGACACTACTTTCTCGCAGCTAACCCCCCAGCCCAGGGTGCCAGCCACACTGAAATTACCCCCGCCCTGTTCCCCACACCAGATGGTCCTCAAACTGAGGTTTCTAGTGAATTTCAATTTGCCAACGGCGGCGGAGGTGGTGGTGAGCAAGCAGGGAAGATGATGGAGGGCTGGGGGGCTCTAGGTTGGGGGCAAAGGGATTTCGCTCCGCAGTGCTCTGTGTATTTATGGGGTGGGTGGAGAAGGGGCTGGGGTTTCCAAGAGCAAAATGTCCTCATCAGCCCAGCCCGTCATGTTGAAGAGGCAGGCTTGGGTACGGGCTGGCTGATGTTCCAAGGAAAACCCAGGGTGAGAGGAGCAGCCCCCTTGGGGGCCAGTTGGAGACCCTCAGTGCAGCACAGAGGGAGGTGGCACCAGCACATCTGTGAGCACATGCCGGCTGGCTGTCCTTTCAGTGACATTTAGTCTCCCAGAGAAGCATGCAAACCACGTACGCAGCCCAGAAATAACCCGCCCTCTGGGCCTCAGAAAGCTGATCTCCCAGGTGGGGTGTATGTGCCCGCTTCTGGGTCAGGTGAGGCTCCAGGGGCTGCCCCCAGGTCCCGGCCCAAAGAGGAATGTACACAGAGGTCCCTCAGAATGACCCGTCCATTGTGCACTCCCAAATCAAGGGCTCCCACCAGCTGCTCCCTCAGGGGCGCACTGGCTATCTGGGTGAGGGTCCCAGCTGGGGTCCGGCTCCAGCTTCTGCATTACCCCTCTCCCCAGTGCCCCCCTTCCCTGCCTATGCCCACCGGCTTTGAATGCCATCTTGGTGGTGACAGTGCCCAGCCTCACCCCCACCCCCGCACATGAGATAGTGCAAACCTCATACCATGTGTTCCCAACCCGACCCCACACGCCTACCTCAGAGCCAGCCCTGAACTCACATCCTGTTGGCCTCACCACCTCCCAGACTCCTTCTACCACTCCAATCCAGCCACAGCTTGCCGCTGCTCCTTAGGCCTCTGTACTGGCAGTCCCCTCACCCACCTTGGGTCCTGGGTCTGTGGCCCATCAGTCCCCAGGGCAGGCCATGAACCCAGGGAGCGGGGTTCAGTGCGGGGGGCCCCCAGCCCTAGAGCCTGCGGCCTGTCCCAGGGGCTTAGTCGGTGCACTTCCTAGGCTGGCCAGTTACCTAACTGGACTTCTAGTCCTTGGAGACTAGCTCCAGGTGGGCAGGGCAGGAAAGGGGCAATTACGTTTCTTCCTGACTCTTCCCGCACCAGGAGGCTTGGGAGACATGCCTGAGCAACAGGGAAGCAGGCCAGTGTGGCTAGCACCTGGCTCCTCGAGCCCCAAGGTCCCTGAAGCCCATGGGGGTAGCTGACAGGCAAGAGAGTGCTGCACCTAAGGAGGGAGGACCTCCACTTCTTCCTTCCCCCACTGCCCCTGTTGTGCAGACAGGTAACCAGAAGATCCAGGACACTCTCACCCATCCATCACTGGTCAGAGTGCCTGTCTCCCTCCCAAGAGGGGGGAAAGGACCCCAGATGTGCACTGGAGGGTGGTGACTGGGGCTTTTTCTGGGGAGGTGGGAGCCGGGCAGTGGGTGAAGGTCTGATCCAGGCCTCTTCAGCTTGGCCTGGGCCCTCCACCCCACCTCCACTGACCACACAGCTCCCCACCGCATGCCCAGTGCCCCTGCAAACTCTCAGGTGGGCTCACGTCCTCTTGGCAGGGGCCGGTGGGGTGGAAACAGTGGCCTCATTCACCAGATTGGACACTGCGCCCCAGGCCAGCCCCTAGCTCTGAGTCATTCTCCGCTCCACCACCATCACCCCGTTATGACAGGAGGAGGCCGTTCGAGAGTGGCCCTGGGGATGTTTTTGTGCTTACCCTGTTGGAGCCCCCTCCTCTAGAGAGCTCAGTGGGCAATGAGGAGGGGCCAGGAGGTAGTTGAGCAGGCCCAAGCTGCCCGCCTCCAGGCCTGGACCCAACCCTGTCCAGCCTGGGAGTGCCTGGCCTGCCCATCCACGTGGCCACCTTGTCCCATTCCTCAACTCCCTACAGCCCCCCAACCCGAAAGCCTGTAACCTAAGGCCAAGGCCCAGAAGGTGGTCTCTGTGTCGGCAAGCTTCACCAGCCAAGAGGGGCCCCTTCCACCAAAACTGGGTTCCCAGCTCCCACCACCACCACATAGGGCCTTTGGAACAAGTAGGAGAGGGGAGGTGGCTGAGGAGGGGAGAACGGCTGGGGAGGGGGATGTGGAGGGACCTTGAGCTCCACCCACCACCACCACCACCGGACCCGAGGGAGCAGGACGGACAACGGACGCTCCTTCCTGTTCCTGCTTCTGGCTGGGCAGGTGGGGGTCAGGCCGACCTCGCCTGCAGCGGGGGGCTGCGGGGGAGGGAGAGAGGATGCTCCGCACGGCCCCGCCCCAGCCCCGCCGCTTGGCCGTGCGCGGGACGTGGGGGACGTGACCGCGCCAAGGGAGGAGCCGCCGCCGTATTGCCTGGAGTAGGCGCCCTCCCAACCGCTACCGTATTGGCCAGAGCGCACAGCCAAGGAGCGGGGCTGCCCGGGTCAGCGAGCCCCGGAGCCACACTGGGCGTCCCCGAGCGCCGAAGGGGACCCCGCGGCTCCCACAGAGCGGGGCCCGCTTCACTGTCCCCCCGTTGGGCCTGGGCCAGGTGGGCGCGAGTTGGAGCTAGCAACATTGACTGAGAACTCCGGGTGTCCGGGACCCACTTCCCCGCACAGCCCGTTTCACAGATGGAGACAAGCCGGGAGGTCTGCACTCGCCGAGGCGAAGCCATGAGGAGCCCCATGCCTTGTCCACTCCCGCCCCGCCCCTGTGTTGGGGCCCAGTGCACCCGAGGCCTGATCCTGCCTGATCCGGAGGTGTCTCTAATGGACTGATCGCTCTGTGTGGCTGTCTTTTCCACTGGTCACCTCCCAGAAGGGCCAGCCCGGGGCCCTGGGGTCGCTCTGCTGGGCTCCTCACCTCGAGGGGGCTGAACTGGCCCCCTCCACACCTGCCAGGTCTCTGCGAGGACCGCCCTGGAGCAAGTCAGCCTTGTCATAAGGACACCACCAGCCAGTGAGTGGGACCCCACAGACCCTGCTCCACACACTGTCCCTGGCCAGTGTCCTGAGGAGCATGAACACCTCCCGCTCCTTCTGCCCTTCAAACTGAGGTATCCAGCTGGAGTGGGTGAGAGCTGGGTTGCCTCCTGGGTATCAGGCCCTGCCCAAGGTCACATGGGGTTGTTACAGAGCCTGTCTTGGGATCAGGCCTCCCGAAGTCCACCCCAGGCACTGTCTACACCACAGACTGCTGGGCAGGAAGGCTCCACACCTGTCTGGGCACTGCCACCCATGCCCTCAGAGCCCCTTGGGGGCAGACCTCCCACCATGGGAGCAACTCCTTAACAGCTGAGCCCAAAGGGCCCAGTCCATCCTCCAGGACACACTCCTGCATCTGTCTCTGTCCCTCCCAGCGCCCATCTGACCCCTGAAGACTTTTGGGCCTTCAGAATGAGGCAGTGGACCCCTGAACCCACTAACCCACACAGCACCCACACCTGCCCTTGGCTTTGGACAAGCCCCTCTGACCTCGGCTGCATGAAGGCCGTTGGTCCAGCTGCTATCTCCTGTCCCTCAGACCATTCAGCCTGGCCATGGTCATCACACAGAGTGATCCTGTCAGCCCAGGCACCTCTGGGTGTGCAGCTTAGTGCATCTGGGACAGAGAAGCACTCTGGGCCCTGGGCTGCCCCTTTGTCCCTCACCCAGAATCCAGGCACACACCCCCCCACCAGCGGCCATGACCCCAACTGCTTCGCCTTCCACTCACAGGCCTGCCAGCCACGGGCCTGGGCCAGCATCCATGTAGGTAAGTTGTCAACCCACTTTTCAGGTAAGTAAACCAAGGCCCCTAAGGCCCCACCTGGTTTTCCCATGGCTAGGGGCCTGGGAGGGGGGTGAGGCGAGCTCAGGGACTCCAGTCTGATCCTGGAAGGGGGGTCCCCGTCTCTCTGCCCAGGGTCTGGATCAGAAGCCTTTGCCTGAGGGCGGGTTTAGGTTGGTGAGTGTTTAGGGCGGCGGTGAGAACAGGGAGGAGGTGAGAGAGAGGACGGGCCCTCGGGCACCACCACCCGGGCGCCCCGGCCTGGAGCGCACGTGCTCCCCAATCTCCCCGGCAAGGGGGCACGGGCCGCGGCAAGGGGGCGTTAGCCCCACCAAATATAGCCGGCGAGCCCCGGCCGCTCGCCGCGAACCGAGCTATTTATACCGGAACCGGAGCTGCAGCCCGAGGGCTGCCCGACGGAGGGGCGCCCAGATGAGTCGGGGAAGTCGAGCTCGCGTGACTCGGGGTCCGAAGGCGCGGAGAGGTGCGGCTGGCTCCCCGGGGACCTCAAGGGGGGCCATCCGGGTGGGGGGGCTCTTTTGTGCCCGGGGCGCCCCGGGACCAGGAGGGCGAAAGGCAAAAGCGCGGACCCCGAGTCTGCTCCCACGCGGGGTGCAGACTCAGCGCCGGGGCGACTCAGAGGGTCCCAGTCCCGAAGCCGCGGAAGCACCCGGATCGTGCCTACCTGCTGCCGCTCGGCCGCCGCGCGCCTCTGCTCGCCTAGCTGCCGGGCGCGGTGCTGGGGGCGACTCAGTACTCAAGCCGCTCGCGCGGCACTTCCCCAGTGTACGTCACCGCCGCCTGGCGCCGCCCTGCTTGGACCCCGCGGGAGGGGCGCCCCAGTGCTCTCCGACGGCGCGGACACCGGCGCGGGTTGTGCCTTCTCGCCTGACCGGTCCCGCTCCCCCGCGCCCTCAGACCGGCCCCCCAGCCTCGCCATCCCCTGGCGCTGGGCTGGGAGCCCGGACGCGCAGCCCCCTTCCGCCCCTCCATCTCCCACTCTGTGCGCACTCGCTTCCCTCTGCCTGGGCTTGATGGGAGCCCGACTGGGTCCCGCAGTGACCCCCGTCGCCCCCCGCGCCCCGGGCCGCGCCCTCTGACAGGTGGGCGCGCGCATCCGGGCGCGCGCATCCAGGCGCACCCCACGCCGCGAAGTGCCCGCGGACCCCGTGGGGTTCCCGCCTCTCGGCTCAGCTTTGGGGCTTTGCAGGCCTCCCTGGCCAAGCCCCCTGAGGTCTGCGCCCCCATCCAAACCTCGGGGCCGACACCCGCCCCGGCCCCCCAACCCCCAGCCCGCGCTGCCTGGGTGATCTTGGGCAAGGCCTCCGTCCTCTCTGACTTCCGTTTCCCCCTGTGGCTTTGCGCGCTGCTGAGCCAAATAACAGCCGCTGTCCCTCCTCTCGCGCTCCCAGAGCTGGGCTGTGCTGGGGGTATGGCGGGGGCCCCAAGGCATACTCCACATCCCCACACCCCGCAGACACTCATCTAAGGGGAGCGTTGATCCTGGCTGGTCCTGGGCAAGGTGCTTCAAACCCCCGGTTTTCTCATCTGCAAGATGGAAAGAACTAAGGTTTGAGGAGGCACCAGGGAGTGTGGCCATTGGTGGCCTGGGCCCAGGACACCACTTGGTGGCTGCCCCCGAGCCACAGGACCACTTCCCATTGAACCTACTTCAAAATGACACCCGAGTCTTCTGGGACTACAAGAGGCCAGGCATTGGTGTCTCTGGGATTTATGGCAAAGATTCCAGCTCATCCTGGACAGGGTGACAGAGTGAGCATCCCTGGAGGATTATCCCCCTCCAGAGGCCTATGGGGTGGCCCACCCCCCTTGGCACAGTACAGAGGGGTGGGCAGAATGGTGGTGGCGTTGGCCTCCTGGCCCAGAGTTCACCCTCTGACCACCCCTTCTGAGACACCAAGTCCACTGAGGCCCTCTGCTTTTTTTTTTTTTCAGATGCTGGGAGACCACCCCACCACCACCACCCCCTGTCAGAAGAGCCCTAGCACTCAGAGAGGCTGAGCTGGGTCTAGCTGCCACCCCGGCCCGGGACCCGACCACCCTCACCCCCAAATGCTAAAGAAGTTGCCACATAGGCATGCACACACAAGAAAACAGGAAGCACAGCCCAAGCCTCCAGCAGCAACTTGGCCTAGGCCTCCCAGGTGAAGCCCTGCTGAGTTGGCCTGGACCCTGGGTGTCTATAGGGGCCCTTGGGAAGGAAGGGGGTCCCCATGGGGTATCAGATGGTACCCCCAACTGCCTGCACCAACAACACTCACTGGCTTCCTCACGGCTGGAGGTGGAAGGTACACCAGCATGGGAGGGCATCTGAGGGAGTGCAGGGCAGAGCTGCAGAAGGGAATCCCTCACCCGTGCTGGTAGTTCCAACCTCTGGGGTGGGGCACCTCCCTCCTCTGCCTCAGACCATTTAGACCCACACCCTGCCCTGCGTGGGCCCCTTCTGCCACCACCTGGATGCCCTACCCATCTTCATGAGGCTTGGGAGCTAGTGCCCCTCACCCCAGGGACCAAAGATTCCTGTTAGGTAGGAGCTGTGCAACCCTCGAGCCCCGACCCCCCCACTCCTGCCCCCACCCACCCCAAAATGGAAGAGCTCAGAGCGGCCCAAAAAGGGAGACAGATGTGGGTTGGCTGGGGTCTTCCGGCCTGCTCCCAGCCTCCCTCAGACTAGCGCTGGGTCTTCTCTGAGCTCTGCAACCGGGGAGAGCCCCCACCCAGTGATCTGAGGGAGTGCCTGGGATCCACCCTTGCTCCCCAAGAAGGAAAGGGACACCAAGGCTCCATCTGGGAGGGCTGGGGGTGTTTATCCAGAGATACTGTGGTCCTGCAGGAGCCCCGAGGAGGGAGAGGACAGTTCCCCAGACCCAGGGCCCCTCAGGCATGGTCTTCTATGGGTGTGGGCCCCAGGGCCAGCCTGGCTGCTCACCCAGAGCTAAAATGTGGACTCCCCCCTCCCAGGGACACTGGGGGCAGGCTGATCAGGCACCGGCTTGCCAGCCCCCGCCCCCACCCCAGCAGGGCTCCAGGGAGTGTGCTTTGACTGGGGAAGTGGAGGAAGACCAAAGCGGGGTGGCAGAGTGATGGCCTCTGTGTGTCACCCTGCGTGGGAAACCACCTGCTGACAGTCAGCGGAAGGGCAGAGCAGGCTCCCCCCAGGGCCTCCCGTGGACCAGGGCCCTGCAGGGGAGGGCCAGGAACCTCCACAACCTGAGACCCTCAGCCTTCCAGACCCCAGGCTCCCCCTGGGTGCTTCAGTCCACTTTCCAGGGCCAGGAGCCCTGAGCACAGCAGGGAAGGAGTGGGTGCAATTCTATGGTGCAGGGGAGGGGTGGAGAAGGCCAGGGACACCCACCCCAAGTCTGACTCCGATGGCTGGTCCCTGCAGTGGCCCTGGGCTAGCCCCCCAAGTGAAGCTCCCCTTTTCTGAAAGGGAGGGGGTGGGTGACCCGGGGAGGTGCAGCCACCCCTGGCGAGGTGGAGGGGATGCTCTCCCTCATGACCCAAACTGCTTCTGGCCCTGCCCTTCCCCACGGTCCACCACGCCCCTGCCGGTGCCCCCACCTGCTCCATCTCCTGGATTCTCATTCTTCCAGTTGTTCCAAATCACAGCTGCAGGTCCCATCAGGCCCTAGAACGTGCTCTGAGGGGCCTCCAGGCCTGCCTGCACCCTCTCCCCGGCTGCTGCAGCTCCTGCGTGGGGACTGTGCCCCACCCTTCCCAAGGAGAGAAGATGAGTATGGAGCAGGAGTGTCTACTGGACCCATCACCTTCTCAGAGTCTGATCTCCATTTTCCACCCAGATGGTGGATGGGAGCCAGGCTCCGCCGTGCCACTGTCTCTGAAAATGATCTTGGAAACCTGGAGAGACTTCAGAGGGTCTCAGTGGCAGCCCCCCGGGGAGGATGGTGGGACAGGCCTCCTGCTCCTATGCAGGGCCAGATCTTGGGCATCAGGGAACCTTCCAGGGTCTGATAGGGCCATGCAGAGGCCCCATCCTTGAGCCCTGGGCACCCCCACTGGGCTCCAGGCCCCAGCCGGGCCATTCATCCTGCCCCTGGACTGCCTGTGCCACCCAGCATCGGCTGCCAGCACCCTGTGGACGGGTTCGGGGCCAGCACAGGCTGGGTCGGTTGAAGAAAGCCGAGTCATGGGACGGACATTCTGGCTGAGCCTGGGCCCCCTGCCCTGGGGTCCGGCTCCTGACCCCACCGTCCTTAGGGACCTGGAGGCAGGCAGGACTGTCGCAGCCGGTCCTCACTCACACCACAGCTGGGCCACACCTCCCATGATTCAGGGTGGAGCGGCCGCCTTTCCGGAAGACTGAGGCCAGCGGTACACAGGCCTCTCCCCAAGGTAGGCCACTCCCCTTCCTCCCTGCTTGCCCCTCGGCTTTTCCTCCAAGTCAGTTCACGCGCCCTGAAAAATAAACATATTGACCACTTGGCTGGCTCAGGCTGTGGGCGGAGGTAGAAACAGGCGGCAGAGGCCAGACCCCTGCCCAGCCCAGCCTGATTTGCCTGCCCTCCCCACCCAAGGCTGGTGTTGGGCACGGGGCTGAGGGTATGGGTGGGGCTTGGGGGTGTCTGTGAGGGGTGGGGTTCTGTGCGGATATTGGGGTGTCTGTGGCAGGCGTTTGAGGTGTGGCTGGGATTGGGGGTGGGTGGGCTCTGGCTTGGGCCCTGGTGGGTGATCCCTCTGATAGCCGTTGGCTTTCCCTGTGGAACCCGGCTGGCTGCTGCCCCTCGGGCCAAGGTCAGTCACAAGGGGGGCCGCCCCAGCTGCCCACTCCTCCTGACCCTGCAGCAGTCCTGAAGGGAGGGTGTCACCCAGGAGGTGAGGAACAGCAACCCAGCATGGGAGGCTGGGTCCAGGTGGGGGCAGCAGACTTGGGCCAATGGCCCCTCTCCTCGGTGGCCGCAGTGACCTCACCCATGCCACTAAGAGACAGGACTGAGACAGGGTCGGTGCTGCTGCCGAAACATTCAGCACCCAAGGTCAGTGGGGCTGCTGGGCAGGCGTGCCCAAGACTCTTGTCGAGGTGGGGTGAAGGGGCCCAGCAGAGAGGAAGTTGTGCCGGCAGCCCAGGTCAACCCTGACGCGCTCTGGCCTCAGTGTCCTATCCGTGAAGTGGCAGTGAAGCCCTCCTGACCACTCTTGAGAGGGTTTGAAAGCTCACCCAGCTCACCTGTTAGGGGTGTCGCCCCTGCCCCATCGTCTAGCCAGACTGGTCGGGCGGCGGGGGGCTCCCATGTGGACAAGCCCCCCCGCCCCGCCCACGCCAACATCCGTCTGCCGGGCTTCAGATTGAGGCCTGCCCCAGCTCGGCATCGCCCTCCACCTTCCCAAAGTCACCCAGCACCCTGCACCCCTCACGCCCACCCCCGTCCTCAACTGAGCTCTGCTTGGACAGCCAGTGAGGGCATCGAGTGTGGGGCACCTGCAAGGCGCGAAAGGGGGAACTTCTTAGGGCCACAGGCTCTGAGGACAGGTAGCCTCTGTCCTGAGGCTGCTGCCACACCCTCTGGCACCCTGTGACGCCCTCGGGAGCTCTCCTCTACCCCCCCCCGCCCCCCACTCCGCCCATAGATGAAAAGGGCCTGACCTGGAGGAGGCGGGGCTCAAGTGCAGACCTGAGCTTAGATGTGGGAGGGCACAGGCAGAGGCAGGGCATGGGGAGCGGGCAGGAGGCCGCCGGCCTGGCCAGGTGTGGGTGACACGGCTGTGGAGGCTGGAGACTGGGGGTGCAGCGCCCGCCCCAACCCCACCAGGCTGAGAGGCTCCTGGGACTCCCGTCGGCTCTCCTCCAGGCCTCTGTGCCTTTGCACGTGCTATGCCCTCTTCCCGGGGGAGGCCAGTGAGCCTGTGCTGTGGCTTTGTTACCTGGATTGTGGCTCCTCCCCAGGTGAGACTGGGGGCCAGAGCTCAGGGGCCAGGTGAGTGCGGGAGGATCCCGGGCAGGTGGAGGCAGGCCTGGGCTGTCCGAAAGTGCCCGGTGCTTAGCCAGGATGTCCCTTCTGCAGGATCCTGTCAAAACACTGGTGTCCCAATGTCCTGCCTCCCCCTGCCCACATCTATAGACGTGGAGCCTTGGCTCCAGGGGATGCCCCACCAGGAGAAGACAAGGTGCCTGGTGTCGGGGCCCCCTCTCACCCACCACAGGCGAGAGAGGTATTCGTTCTCTATTGTTACACAAGAAATCACCCCCCAAACGTAGCCACTTAAAACAGTAAGCATTTATTACTCGCCCTGTGTCTGAGGGTCAGGAATCTGGGGGCGCCTGAGCTGGGTGGTCAGGGTTTCAGGAGGACCCGCTTCCAGGATGCGGCTGTTGGCAGGAGATCTCAGGTCCTCTGCAGATAGGCCTCTTGGGAGGGCTGCTGAGTGTCTCACACCATGGCAGCTGGCCTCCCCTGAGTGAGTGGTCCAAGAAAGCCAGGGGGCTTTGCGGACCCAGTCCTGGAAATCCAGCATCATCCCTCCTGCAGCTTCCACTGTTAAAGTCACTCTGTCCAGCCCACACTCAAAAGGTGGGGAGGGGCTTCCCTGGTGGCGCAGTGGTTGAGAGTCCGCCTGCCGATGCAGGGGACACGGGTTCGTGCCCCGGTCTGGGAAGATCCCACATGCCGCGGAGCGGCTGGGCCCGTGAGCCATGGCCGCTGAGCTTGTGCGTCCGCAGCCTGTGCTCCGCAACGGGAGAGGCCACAACAGTGAGAGACCCGCGTACCGCAAAAAAAAAAAAAAGGTGGGGAATTTGGCTCCACTTTTTGAAGGAAGATTAAAGAATTTAGAGGCCCCAGAGGACACCAACCCTTGACCCTGGAAGGAAGGGGTGGGGGGCAGGTGTGGAGCCAGACCAGAATTGCTGTCAGGGCTACGACCACTGATCCTCTGGGGAGGGGGCTGCTACTCCTCCCTCCCCGCCCCCAGCCCAGAAGTCTCCAGGTAGGGCCCTTTCCAGGTAGGTCTCAGCGGGGTGAGTGGACTTGATATTTGGACCTGAGGGCTATGTGGACTGCCCCCACCCCGCCACGCACCCCTCCAGCTGCTCAGCCCTGATTTTGGGGTACAGGATGCAGCTACATCTCTGCCCCTTCACCTCTTCTCCTGGGCCCTGGGGGCTCAGGTGTGACGGTTCTCCTACCCTCGGCCACTGAGAACAGCCTGAAGGATGAAGGACGCTGCAGTCATCCTCGTTTTACCTAGCCAGTCATGTTTCTGAAGGCGATGACTGCAGGTAAGGTTTCCGACAGACTCTGAGGTGGAAAGCAGTGTGCATAGTCGAATCAAAGTAGGTCACGTGTTTGCTCTTAGAAATACACACATGCCTCGGGAGAGGTACGCTCCCCAAGCGGGATCAGGTAAGGCTACATTCAATTTCTCCTTTACACTTTTCTAGAATTTCCCAGTTTTCCTGCAGGGAATATCTATTAGTTGACTTTTTTTTAATTTCAATTAAGGTGATATTCACATAACATGCAACGAATATGTAAAGTGTACATCTCAGTGGCATTTAGTTTATTCATAATATTGTGCAAACACCAGCTCTCTCTAGTTTCAAAACTTTTTCATCACCCCATAAAACCCCATAAAAATACCACCCTGTACTCATTAAGTCATCATTCCCCATTTCTTCCTCCCCCATCCTCTGGGAACTGCTAACCTGCATTGTGTCTCTGTGAATTTGCCTGTTCCGGGTATATCACATAAAAAGCATCACATGGTATGTGGCCTTTGTATCTGGCTGCTTTCACACAACACAGTGTTTTCAAGGTCCATCCATGTTGCTGTCTTTATAACTTCATTCCCTTTTATGACTGAATAATATCTCACATTTGGTTGTCCATTGATCTGTCAATGGACATTTGGGTCATTTTTACCTCTTAGAGATTGTGAGTAATGCCACTATGAACATTCCTATAAGGTCTCTCTGTGGACATAGTTTTTATTTATCTAGGTCATATACCAAGGAGTGGAATTGCTGGATCATGATAATTCTATGTTTAACTATTTAAGGAACTGCCAAACTGTTTTCTGTTTTCCACCTGCACCATTTTACATTCCCACCAGCAATGTATAAGAGTTCCTGTTTATCCACATCCTTGCCAGCACTTGTTAGTTTCTGGTTTTTTTTTTTGATTGGATCTCAGATCTTTAATTTGATCCTTTAATTGGTGATGGTGACCGTTGTTAGAGTTCTTTTTTTTTTTTACCCTTTTTAAATTTTTATTTAGTTTCTGTTTTTTAAAAATCAAAGTCATCCTCATAGGTGTGAAGTGATATCTTGTAGAAGTGGTATCATACTGTCATTTTGATTTGTATTTCCCTTATGACTAATGACAGTGAGCATCTTTTCTTGAGTTTATTAGCCATTTGTATATCTTCTTTAGAGAAATATCTGTTCAAGTCCTGTACCATTTTTAAAAGTGGATTCTCTTTTTTTGGTTGCGTTTTTTTTGTTTGTTTTTAGCTGTGCGGGGTCTTAGCTGCAGCATGCGGGCTCTTAGTTGTGGCATGTGGGATCTAGTTCCCTGACCAGGGATGGAACCCTGGCCCCCTGCAGTGGGAGCTTGGAGTCTTACCACTGGACCACCAGGACAGTCCCTTGGTTGAGTTTTAAGAGTTCTTTATGTGTTCCGGAGCCTAATCAGATATATGCTTCTCCTATTTCCCAGGTTGTCTTTTCACTTTCTTACATTGTCCTTTGATACAGAAAAGTTTTATATTTGTTTCTTTGGTTGCTGTGTTTTTGGTGTCATATCTAATAATCCATTGCCATGAAGATGTACCCCTATGTTTTATTCCAAGAATTTTATGGTTTTAGCTCCTACGTGTAGGCTGTTGAGGGTTTTTTGGGGGTTTTTTTTGGTGTTTTTTGCGGTACGCCGGCCTCTCTCTATCGTGGCCTCTCCCGTTGTGGAGCACAGGCTCGGGACACGTAGGCTCAGCGGCCATGGCTCACGGGCCCAGCCGCTCCGCGGCATGTGGGATCTTCCTGGACTGGGGCACAAACCCGCGTCCCCTGCATCGGCAGGCAGACTCGCAACCACTGCGCCACCAGGGAAGCCCGGCTGTTGAGTTTTGAGTGGATTTTTGTGTATGGTGTGAGGCAGGGATCAGACTTCATTCTTTTGCCCGTGAAGATCCAGTTGTCCCAGCACCACTTGTTGATCTATTACTTTCATAATTACAAAAATAGGTAAAATATAAGCCTGCTCCTGTGTTTACATTGAGGGAGGCATTGCTCAGCATGGGCCACCTTTTGGGTCTAGAGGCTGCCCTGGTCTCTCCTTCCTACTCCTGTGGCAGCAAAGCCCTGCCCTAGACCCTTGTCCCCTCCAACACTTGCACGTCAGTGGGCAGATCACCAGCCTCAAGCCAGAGGCCTTAGTGATGGGCATGGAGTAGGAGGCAGGCTCACCTGGGTGCTGGGGGAGAAGCAGCCCCCCTGACATAAAGGGCATGAGGTGTCTGGAGCCTTGGCTGCAGCAAAGGCCACAGGCTCTGCGGGGCTGACCTGGCCTGAGGAAGCCAGGCCAGGTCGGGTCAGGCCTTCAGAGAGACCCATCTCTCCCTGGGATCAGGCTAGGCAGGTGGGGACACAGCCCTCCCCTCTCAGCTCACCCTTTCAGCCTGGAGGCTGGATAGGGCATGGCCCCTAAGGTTTGGACTTTCCCTGCCCCCACCTGCTGCCCCAGGCCCTTTGGATCCAGTCCCCCCAAGTTTTCCTCCCATTTGCTTCATTCCACCTGCCCTTGGTCCCACAGGTGGCCACTTGGGGATCTGCCATCTCATCCCCCTCCTTGGAGCCAGTCTAGGTCCTGGGGTGGGACTGGGTCAGGGTTGGATTTGTCACTTCATGCTTTCCACTGGCTAGAGCCCCCCGACTCCCTCTTTGCTCCTTGTGTCCACACCCCCTCCTCTCCCTGGGTCCTCCCACACCTGTGCCCCCCAGGCCCCACAGGCAGCCCCTTCCAGCCTTGCTCCCTGTGGTCCCTACTACCCATTCCTCCCTCCCCTCGTTCTGGAGGCCACACAGTCCAGGCACCCAACATACGGCTCCTCTGTCTGCTGCCCACAGCTCTGTTCTCCCTCTGGGTCCTGCAGGCTTGGGGGCTGCTGCTGTGGGACGCTACCTCCCTGTGCCCCCCTCTGCCTTGCCTGTCGCTGTTTGCCCCCACCTGTGGCCTGAGTGAGGTGTCGCTGAGAGCAGTGGAGTGGCCAGCCAGGGAAGGACTGGTGGCCAGAAGACCACTGGGGGCTGGCGGTGGGAGCCTCCCTGCTGTTGGGTCTGGCACAGCCTCCTCAGATGGGGGCCTGGAACAGAGCTGGCGACCACACAACCTCTGCTGGCAGTGGCTGCTCCCATGGCCTGTGCACAGCCTGAGGGCGGCTGGGCTATACCGGCAACCTCACCTGCTCTTCAGGTGAGGCGAGGTGCCCCTTCACAGGTCAGGGCAGCTGAGGAGGCTGGCTGAGCCCAAGTTTCACAGACTCCCACTCAGTTAGGTACCTTTCCCAGGGGGCATCTGGCAAACGCTCACTGTCCCACACTCCCTGTCCAGGTCCCCAACCCCCAAGTGCAGTGGCCATTTCTCAGACCACAAGCCTCCAGGCCCCCTCTTCTCTCTCTGTCCATCTGGGGTGGGGGTAGCCTCTCCCCTCCTAGGGCCCTCAAGACAATCCTTGTGTTGGTGACCCCAAGGCACCCCTGCAGCCCAGACTCCCTGAGGACCCTCAGTTCCCTGGGCCAGTTGGAGCTCCCTGCTGCTGCCCCCTACACCGGGGGCCTTCCTCTGGGGTCCTCTCTTTCCCTCACGCCCACATCCAGGCCTGGGCAAGTCCTGCAATTCCTCATGCCCTAGGCCGTGGACCCCCAAGCCTGGGAGAGCCTTTGCCCACGCTGGTGCCTGGAACAGAGTAGGAACTCCAGGAATGCAGGTGAGTGAGGACATTCGGGAAAGGGCACCTTCACACACCATCCAGCCTCCTCTCCACCCCTGCAGCCCATTCCTCACTCGCGGCCAGAGGCAGACTCCCAAAGCACCCCTGGCCCAGGCCTCTGTCTCTCTTCCTTGGCTATCATTCAGGTCTCCCCTGCTCAGGTGGGCTGCCTGGTGGCCCAGGTAACTTAGCCCTAGGCACGCACTCTGCACCTGACCTTGCTTTGGCTGCTTCTCTCGACCTTACACTCACCGGGGATCTGCGTACCTTCTGGGAGGTGAGCTGGGTGTGGGCCCACCTCGTTACTTGATTTTGCTCTCTAGGGCTTGAACTCGGCTCACCTGGGCTGCCCCCTCCCAGGTGATACCCGGATTTACAGCTTCCCACTAATCCCCCTAATCTCAACTTGGAGCATCTCAGCCCCAGGGGACAGAGGTCATGACCCAGCCTGGCACACAGAGGCCCGGGAAAGTTCTCCTGAGGTGGAGGATGGAAGTCTCAGCCCGACCCTGCCCTTGGCCCTCACCAGGCCAGAATGGCTGGCTGGAGGACGCAGACAGGCCTTGGCAAGGAACCAGGCCCGGGAGCCACCGAGGGGGCTGAGAGAGTTGGGCTGGGCTGCGTGCCAAGCTCTAAGCATCCCTGCAGCTGCCGGGAGGGCGAGGCCTTGCCCAGCCTTCCTGTGCCGACCGCAGTCCTCCTCTGCCCGGTGACTCAGCACAGCTCGGCGGAACGTCTGGGGGCACTCAGGAGAGGGTGGAACGAAGCCAGTGCCTTGCCCCTTAAGCGCCAGCTCACGGGTGGTTTGCAGGGAAGCGTGAGGGTGGGTCCTGTCCCTGCTCTGCTTGGCCACTCGAGCCCCCGTCTCCCCTCACCTTGGTTTCCTCACTTTCACTCCAGAGGGCGGACCTCACGGTCTCTGGGGACTCGGTTACTGGAATCCCTCAGCCTCCCCGAATCCCCTCAGAGGCCGCAGTTGGCAACAAAGTGAGGTGGACATCAGCCCCCTGGGCAAGACGGCTGTGGGGGTCGGTTGACCTGGCGAGGTGCACCCCCCCTTGGTGCCCACTTGTCGGGCAGCTTGTCCTTTTGACCACGGCCTCACAGGGAACACCTCTCTCTGTCCTGCCCATGTCCATAGCCCTGCCTCTGCCTCCAGGCCTCAACCTCTAGGAAATGGCTATATTGGGCCCCCTGGTTCTCGTGTCCCTTCCAGGAGCACCGTACTTCCCACCAGTGTCCCTTCCTGGTTGTGGCGCCATGAGGACGCCCTCCCCTGCCCCAGCCTGCCGCCCAGTTCACAGGGCACCCCTTGTTTGGCGGGGGCAGGGACCATCCAGCTGGCTGTCCATGGCCTGGCACATACTGGTAGCGGGGGGGTGGGCAGTGAAGGACATCTCTCCCACTGAAGCCTCCCAGCTGGTCCCTGTTTCCTCAGGACCCCACCCGGGAATTTGCCCACCTGCTTCTGGTGGTCCAGAGGGGCACACAGAGGCCCAGGCAGCAGGTGGCAGCCTGGCCTTTCCTGCCCTGGGGCCTGTGAGCAAGTGGATAGGTCATTGCAGCCTAACACAGGCACCTTCCTAATCCGAGGGGGAAGTGACTTGCTCAAAGCCATGCAGGTTGGTGCCTAAGCTGGCCCCACCCAGATCCCTGTGCATTTGGGACCCCATGAGAGGCCTGCAGCAGGGCTCCCACTGTGGGGTCAGCTCCTAGCACTATGAGCCCCACGGCCAAAAATTGGAGGAAGGACCTGGAGTCATGGGCAGTCAGAATGGGGGCCTCGTCGGGCAGCCCCTGGTACTCCCTTGGGGGGCACTGTCCTGGGAGGGCATCCAGCTGCCAGGCCAGGCTGCCCACACAGGGGTCACTTGATGATCACCAAGGGCAGGCTGTATTCTGGGATCTGGGAGCCACAGCCCAAACCCAGCCCTTTGATGCGTGGCCATCCTGGTTTATACCACCCCACAGCGAGCCGGCTTGCCACCCAATGTTGACATCTGCTCTAAGCTTAGGTGCTGGGGGCGCCAGTGGGAGCAGGACGGCTGACCATGCCCAGGCCGGCAGACTTGGCCCACTCCTGAGCCCCCTGGCCTCAGTTTCCCCATCTGTAAAGTGGAGAGAGTTCTAGAATCACCCAAAGTGTGGCTTTGAGGGCTTCATGCGATATAGGGGCCACCCCACATGACAGGCCGGGAAGCAGGGCCCCCTCAGAGCCCACTGGCTTCTCAGGAAGGTCCAGCACTAGCCCTTTGCTGGCCCTTTAGTGTCCCTGCAATGTTGTTATTGTCCCACAAGCATTGTACCCTCACAAGCGCCAACTGTATGCTTGGGGCGAGGGGGCAGTTTGATCCTGGCTATGCTAGTCATGAAGGGGCTGGGCAGGGTCCCTTAACCTCCACTGTTCTGTTACCACATCTGTGAGGGGTGACCACAGGGTGGCCTGTGGGGAGCTGGCCCTGGGCAGATATCATCCCAGGCAAAGCAGTCTGTAGCAGGTTGAATGGTGGCCCTAAAAAGACGTGTTCTGGTCCCAGTACCTTAGGATGTGACCTTCCTTGGAGATAGGGTCTTTATAGATGTAATTAGTTAAGATGAAGTCACATGGGAGAAGGGTGGGCCTAACCCAATAGTTCTGGTATCCTTAGAAAAGAACACATGTGAAGACAGACACAGGAGGAAGACCACGTGACGACGGAGGCAGAGAGTGGAGCGACGCATCGATGGGCTGAGGGGCACCAAGGACTAGCACCAGTAGTCACCTGAAGCTGGAAAAGGTAGGTCGGGATTCTATCCAGGGCTTTTGGAGGGAGCAAAGCCCTGCAGACACCTTGATTTCGGCTTCTGGCCTCCAGAACTGCCGTCTCAAGCCCCCAGTTTGTGGTCACTGTTATAGTGGCCCCAGGACAGACACACGGCCAGTCAGCATTGGCAACAGTGGGGATGCAGCAGGCTGGCCGAAGGGTCACCTGCCTTGCAGTGTGCGCACAGGGCATTCTGGGTGGAGGAGGGGGTCTGGACAGGATGGTGGGCAGGTTGGGGGGGACAGGCTGGGAGAACGTGGGGTCTGGCCTGACCTGTGGGGAGACCAGGCAGAGAGCTGGGTAGAGAGTACTCAGCATGTCCCTCCTCCCCTCCACGGGCATCTACTGGGCTCCTGGACATGGGGCACAGATAAGGGGCCGAGCTCCGGAGCCCAAGTGGACAAATTTGCAGACCTTAGAGGGCCTGTGGGGCCCGCCAGGAGTGACAAGGCCCCTCTCGGGGTGGTGAGGGCCTGAGCTCTCAGCAGGGCCCACTGCCGGCCTCCATCATTTTGTGGGCTGTGTGATGTGCAGGGGCAGGTGAGTACCATACCTCTCTGGGCCCAGCACCCCAGAAGCCTTAACTGGGGCTCAGGTGAGGGAATCAGCGATGTTGGGCAGTTGAAATGGTAGAAGCTGGCCCTGCCACAGGAATCAAGGCCATGCTGCTCCTGGGCCACCCTTAGGGTTAGTGCTAGGGTCAGGGTCAGGGTTGGGGTTATTGCAGGGATAGGGTTACAGTTGGGTGGGTCAGGATTAGGGGTTAGGATTAGTGTTGGGGTTGTCACAGGGTTAGGGGTTAGGGTCAGGGTGAGGGTTGGGGTTAGGTTTAGTGTTGGGGTCAGGGTCAGGGCTTGGGTTAGGGTTACTGTTGGGGTAATTGCAGGGATACGGTTATGGTGGGGTGGGTCAGGTTTCGGGGCATAGATGGTGAGGTGCAGGGCTCATATTTATTGTTAGGATTTGTCTTTATTCAAAAGGGTGTATCCTCTTGGCCCTTTGGGTTTACATAGATACACCCCAGAGGCCCTTCACTGGGGCTGAACTAGCACCCATGTAGTTCACATGTTGTTTCTGATCCTCAAATCTATGAGGAATGGAGGGTGTTATCCCTAGTTTATGGAGAAGCAAACAGAGTCCCAGAAAGCTGTAACAAGAGGAGCGGAATTGGGATTTGAAGCTGGACTGTCAAGCAGGTTACCCTGGTCTGGAGGCAGTGAGGCTGCCCAGGGCCTATGGGATGTAGGTTAAAGGTCATGGGGACCCTCTGTGGCTCCTCCAGGCAGGCAGGACTATTTTCACGTGGTTTCTGTGCACTGATAGGATCACATCTTTCATCTTCCATGAGGCTTGAATTATTGATCTGCCTGATATTTAATAACCCCTGGACCTCCCTCCAAGAGCTGCCTCCTAAAACAGAGGGTTGGAACTTTTGTCCAGCACTGGCAGGAACAGCTTGGCGACTGGCCCAGGGCAGCCAGAAAGCCATCAGGGTGGAGAAAACACAGATGGAGAGGAGAGGCTGGACCAAAGACTATGTCCCCCCGCCTCTGTGCCCATCACTGCCTCTGTGCAGCCCGGGCCCCTCCCCTCCCAGGTACAGTACCGCCCCCGCTCCGTGCAGTCCCACATCCAGACCCGTCGGAGCCGCCAACAGCTTCGCGGCTGCGAGACGGGCAGGATCGCGGAGCCCAGCTGGACGAGGGGGGGCCTGTCGCGACGGGAAGCCTCGGCCGCCTCCCGTCCACCCGCCACCCACTGAGAGTGCTAGGCCTTCCTCCCTCGGCTGCACCTGCGCGCGGGCGGGGCGGGAGGAACCCGGAACCTGGCGTCGGGGCTCGCGTTTCCAGCCGGCGGGATCCGAGCAGTGCACCGAGCGCGCCCGGATAGCGGCAGGCGGACTCGGGTCACCATAGCAACGCGGCGGGACTGGAGGCTGCTCGTAGCAGGAGTTCTGGGTAAGGCGCGGACGCGGGAGTGGCGCGGGGGGCAGCCGTGGGGCATCAGGGGCCCGCAGCGCGGGAGGCTGCGGCCTCTCGGCTCGCTTTTCGCGGGCGTCTTTGCTTTCCTTGGAAAAACCCGAGACGTTCAAGTCCTGCCAGACGCAGTGCGCTGGGTGGGAGGGCCGGGGGCGTTCGCTGCCGGCACGCTTTGTTTCGAGTGCTCTAGTGTTAATTCGACCCCTCCAGGAACCTGAAGAGGTGGGCGCTGCAGAGATGAGAGAGTTTACCCCTGTTCCACAGCCGGTGAGGACGGGTTCAAACCCAGGCAGCCTGGTCCAGAGTGATTTTTTTTTTTTTTTTGAGACTTACAAAAGAGTTGCAAAAGGAGTACAAAGATTGCCTCTGTACCTTTTGCCGGGATTCCCCCAAATGTTAACCTCTTATGTTACCATAGTTCATTTTAGCAAACTGAGGAAACTAATACAAAACCATGATCTAATGTATAGGATTTATTCACTCAGCAGTTATCCCACAAATGACTTTACTCTTTTACAAGATCCAATCCAGCACCATCCGTGTTTTCTTTGTCTTCTTATTCGTTAATCTGGAGCACTTCCTCTGTCTTTCCTTGACTTTTATGAGTCAGTTATTTTGCAGAATGCCCCTCAGTTTGGGTTTATCTGATATTCCTTTATGATTACTTTTAAGTTACGCATTTTTATTAAGAAAAACCTTACCAGTGAAATTGTGTTTTTCTCTGCATCTTATCAGGAGTCATCTGATGCTGATTTGTCCCATTACTGCTGATGCTAACTTCAGTCGTGTATTTTAGGTGATGTCTACAAGGTGTTTCCCTCATCAAGTTACCATTTTTCCCTTTCTAAATAGTAAATATCTTGTTTATAACCATACTGCCAACGAGTAATTTTAGCATCCAGAAGTGAGCATTTTCTGAAACAATTATAAGTGTTGCATTTGCCACATGGTAATTTTTCCATTTCCATTATTTCTGCTTTTATAAGTTGGAATTGTACTGTAAGGAAGAACTTTCCATATTTTAATTTGTTCAGTTATTTCTTGGTATAGGCATTTTAATTTTATTTTTATTTCATAGGTTATAATCCATTACTATCATTTATTTTGTTGCACTGTTGTCCAGATTTGGCCCATTCAAGTTGGCCTCTGTCCTTTTAGCCTGTCCTCAACATTTTGAGCACTTACTTATTTTCTGACACCACAAGATATTCTGGACTCATTTTGTGCTTTCCTTGACTTAGCCTGGAGTCAATCATTTCTCTAAGGAGTGTTGGTTCCTTTTAGTTTAGATGTTTTTTTTAGAAACCAAGATCTGGGGGAGGTATGCTCATTGCTACTGGAGTGTCATTGCTTTTTGGCTTTCTCAGAGGGTGAGCTGGGAAACATATATTTGTGTACACTATATACATCCATATCTATTTCTGTATCCATATATCTGTACATATTAAAAACTGAGTTTATACTGATACTTCCAATCCATCACCACAGGGTTCATTCTACGTTCCTTTTCCTCTAACTCTGGCTCCTATTGTCCTCAGTACATTTACCTTTTTGCTCAATCCTAGACTGCATATAAAGTAATTTCAGTATTACCAATCCATATTTCTGTGAAAAACAAACCTACTAAAGTATAATATTTGCATGTGGTTGTTTTTGTTTTTTTCCTTAGAATATATAGTTAAAATGCTGTTTTACAAAGTTGTCTTAGTGTGTTTATGTTACTAATCTGCAATAAAGTGAGGTTCATTTGTTTCTGATTATATTTCACTTTGAGTCCTTTTGTGTGTGTGTGTGTGTGCTGCAGTGCACGCCTTGTAGGATCTTAGTTCCCCGACCAGGGATTGAGCCCAGGTCCTTGGCAGTGAAAGCACAGAGTCCTAACCACTGGACCGCCAGGGAATTTCCGAGTCCTTATTGATTTTAAGTTTTGGTATGTGAAACATTTATGTGGTTCTAAAAGTGAGCACAGTATCAGCTCTTAACTACAAGACTATTCAAACTTCTATTTTATCATTTATTCACTTTTTTGCGGGGAGAGGCAAGGGAATCTGGCAGCTGTAAATGCAAATAAAAAAGCACTCTGGGGCTTCCCTGGTGGCGCAGTGGTTGAGAGTCCGCCTGCCGATGCAGGGGTCACGGGTTCGTGCCCCGGTCTGGGAAGATCCCACATGCCGCGGAGCTGCTGGGCCCGTGAGCCATGGCCACTGAGCCTGTGCGTCCGGAGCCTGTGCTCTGCAATGGGAGAGGCCACAACAGTGAGAGGCCCGCGTACCGGGAAAGAAAAAAAAAAACAGAAAAAAAAAAAAAAAAAAGCACTCTGTTCCCCTCACTGTCGCAGTATCCCTCACCCCAAGCAAGTTCCAGTGATTGAATTAAGATCTATCTGCTGCTCATCTCTTTCAGGTTTTACAAATGGTCATGGGTACTTTTTGGCAGTCAATGAAGGACAGGAGAAAAGGCTTGGGTCATAGGCCCCTAATTTTCAACCCCTCGATCCCCTTAAAAATTGTCTATACCGAGTTTAGTTCACGCTGGGATTCCAGAGGGTGCCAGCACTGAATCCCCTGTCCTGAGTGCAGAGATGAGCCACCTCTGGACTTTTCTTTCAAGTCCCACAAAAATGTTTTATAAATTCAGCTTATTGAATATATTCACAGAGCACCAGTAAGACAACATGCCTTACCAAAGTAGATTTGGGTTTTCTGCGTTAGGAATGGTGGTTGAGTGGAAAGCCAAATGTATCTGGAGCCACAGTCCTTCAGGGGAAGGAGATAAAAAGAAACCTCTGCTTTAGGTGTCTCCTTGCCTAGCCATTGTGCCTAAATGGCTTGTTTGTGAGCGTCTAGGGACTGACTTTTAGCCTTTACAAATGGTCCTTTTTTGTACATTTTAGAGTTTGCAACTGCTTATGTTTTACTGAGGTCATGCCATGTTTTTTCAGTAAAGTACTTGTCAAGTGTTTATTCTAAAACAATTGCTCCAAGTTTTTGGTCAGACAAAAGTGTGATTAGTTCTACGGTCACATCTGCAATTGGGTAGCCTGTGGGCTCCTCCCTGATTTGGTCATCTTGGCAAGGGATGAGATTGGCAAGGATGAAATCATCCTCCCAGACTCCTTACTGTATACCCAGCTCGTAGTCGCTGCAGCCAGCTTGCTGGAGAGGTGGGGCCCCACCAGGGCGGGGCAAGCCCCTCTGCAGAGCCCACTTGGCTTGGAAAGCTCTTTCTTTTCCATGGAGCTCCTTTTCATATATGGTTTCTTAGGCCTCATCCTTTGCCCCAAACTCTTGTAAGTATGATGTCGGCTGTTAGGAGATGCTTGGCTATAGATCCTCCTTGCAGCCCTGGCCCTGTCGTAATCTGTGAAGAGACACCTCAGAGTCTCTCACTGCCTGGACGTGCCAATTTCTGAGCCTCTTTCTCAATGCTCCGCTTGATCTGACAAGGCTGGGCCTGCATGGTCAGGGTCAACTGCTGCAGACCACTGCTGGGTTTTGGGTGAGAGAGTAAGTGAGTGCCCGAGCTCTTCCACACCCCACTGTATAGTCTGTGGTGGCATCTTGACACCAGGGGTGCATTCGAACTCACTCATGACTGAGGTGGTCTTCAGATAGGGCCTCTGCTGCTTGTGTCTGTTTGCAGCCTGCAAATTTTCCATGTTTGGGAAACCATGGCTTTCATGAGGAGTCATTTCCATCTTCCTAAGACCGAGAATTTCCAAGTGCCTTTCAGAACTAACAGGTAAATATCCCCCTTAGATTAAAAAAAAAAAAAGTTTACAAAGCTCAGCATTTTACAGATGAGAACATCACAGTGATGAGATGACCTAGCACAGTCCTGGTCCATCCCCTGCTGACCCCACTGCTTCTCTTAGAAGACTGTGAATGCCGTGGGCCAAGACGAGTTGACCGTGCGCTCCCCCCGCCCTTCCCAGAGATTTCTCCAGTTGCCCCAGAAGTTTTGTGCGGTCTCTCCTGAAAACTGGGTGCTTGCTGGGGATGCCTGCTGGCTGACAGACAGATTGGGTCCAGATTTTGAATCTGTGACCTTTAATAAAAGCCGATTATTCTCAGCCTTGGGGCTTTTAGGATTTGTGACGGATGCAGGGCAGTCTGTCCGTGATGGGGTGGGAGGGAACGGAGCATGAGCACTGGGCACGTCGAGGTCCAACGGAGCGTACACAGTAGAAGCTGGTTTCTCTCTGGGGACCGGCTGGAGGTCCAGAGGGAGCTGTGGTGGGCAAGATGGGCCAGGCCCCATCCTAGGGGTCTTCATATACTGTGCCAAACAGGTTGAACTTTCTTTTGAAAAGGCCACGTGCCATGGGCACAGTATCACGTGGTCAGATTTCTGTACTAGAAGAGCAGTTTCCATGGGTGGCTGTGTGACCAATGCATTTAAGAGGCGAGCCTACGGATGGTCCTCAGAGGAGGGAGGCCCGTTGACGTCACAGACCTCCGTGTGCTCTCTCTGTAAAGAACCGCAGTGATGACTCATAGGCATGTCATCAAGATCACAGTAGCATCGACATCATTTAAAGTTGTGTATTTGCTTAAATCCTGATTCTTTGCCTGTGAGTGTGCACAGGCATGTGGGTGGTCTGTGTGTACACCGATTTCTGTTGACAAGACTATGCCAGATCCCAGAACTCACTAGGCCACGCACCAGCTCGCACTCACGCAGCCCCACTCTAGTCAGCTGGCTTTGTGCATATGTTGGGTTTTGGGGGGCCAGCCATTAGACGTCAGTTACTGTGGCTGAACGCCCAACTGTGGAGGTCACCGAGTCACCTTGTTATTCCACTCCGGGCTTTTCTTGAGCTTGGTGGCCAGGCTGACCTGCTGGAACCCTGGTTTCCCAGTGGTCCTGGGAGGCTTACAGCCAGGGCAGAGGCCACGGGCTGAGCAGGATGTGTAAGCCTCCTGAAGGCTGAGCAGAGCCCCTTCCTGCCTTTCCCTCTGGGCAAGGCCTCCCTGACCTCTGACCTGAGCAGCCCTGCGTCTCCGGCCACGCTAGTGATGGGGGAAGTTACCTCCTCTGCCCCTTTGTTTCTGTGCATCTCTGTCTTGTCCCAGTAAGGATGACAACCCGTTGGTGTGGGGACCTGGCCCCTATGTCTCCAGCAGGTGAAACAGCACCTGACATGTAGTAAGTGCTAAATAAATACTTGTTAAATGAATGAATGAATGAATTTAAGAAAGTTTGCTATGTTTATGGGAATTTTACATTACTTAGTATCATTTTTTTTCTGGCTACAATGATATACATCCTAAACGGAGTAGTAACAAACATTTGTTATCTCCTTCAAGGTGCCAGGGATTGGGGTACAGAACAGAGTGTGGTGACCTCAGGACATACCTGGGGAATCCCCTCGGCTGTCTACGTGGGGGAAATACTTGGCAACTGACTGAAATGGAAGCCAATAACTCCAGTTTTTACTGAACTCAAAACTTTTTAAAGTGAATGTCCTTAGTTTTCCTGCAGTTCATTGATACATCCAATAACACACTTAAAGATCAAGTTACTGTTGATCTAGAGTGACCGAATCTGAAGGGAGAGGGCTGGCGATCAGAGTGTGGGGTGCTTGGGTACTGGCGATCAGAGTGTGGGGTGCTTGGGTATTTTGGAGCGGGGGAAACCATGGACGGGGTAGCAGAGGTGGGCCAGGCACCTCAGCGGATGCAGGGCCATCCTCTGTGGTAGAGCCACCTGGGCTCTGAGACCACCTAGCACACAGGGTTGTGGGTACTTTAAGGAAGCCGAGCTTTTGGAGGAGGAGGAGGAGTGGTTTGGAAGGGCCCTGGGGCAACAAAGATACCTGCCTCCCCATTTCCTCTGCTGTAGCTCCAGAGCCCCATGTTTATGTGTTGTCATGTGATAGTTTTTACCATTTAGTTATTTAGTACATACTTTTGAGTGCCTCCTGTGTGCTGGAGTTCCAAGTATGGGATACCATGTGGAACGTGTAGGGAAGAATGATAACATAAGCAATAATCCACCTGCTCCTGATAAGTGCCGCGCAGAGAATTTGGATAGGTCTACGGCATTGCACCAGTTCGGGTCGAAGTTGAGGGGGGATTTCCTGGAGTGACCCTTGAGTTGGTCTCAGTGACAGGAAGGAGCCTGCATGTGGGTTGGGAGGAGCATTCCAGGCAGAGGGGCAGCCTGATTGAGATTGACTGACGGGGGGTGGGGGGAACCATTCAGCCCATCCGAGCCCTGAATGCAGCGATCGAGGTGTTGTAAGTGGACCGAGGAACGGGAAGCACTGCTGGGCGGGGCAGTTAGGCTTTTTTTTTTTTTTTTAAAGATTCCTTGGGTGGCTCCGAAAGGGCAAGTGTGGAGCAGTGGGGCCAGTTCAGGGTCTGGCGTCAGCGAGACTCCAGGTGAGGGATGGTGGTGGCCGAGGTGTGGTGGGGGGATGGGAGACGGCAGGAAATCCAGGCTAGTTCCAGGTGTTCAGCTTGGGCAGCTGGGTGGAGAGGGGTGCCGTCGGCGAGCTGAGGGCAACAGGGGCGGGGGCGTGCAGAATTGAGGGGGGCGGGCTCAGGGTTTCTGTCAGCACCCTATTCACTCGAGATGGCAAGCAGGCCCTGGATGCATGCAGCTAAGGAGAGGCTGACGTGGCCGCACTGGGCCTGTGGGTGCTGGGCGAGGCAGGGTGCGACTGCCTAGCAGGAGAGGTGGTGGAGACCAGGGCTGTGCCCAAGGTCTGCCCCGGCAGAGCTCTGCTCAGCCCCAGAGCCCTGCGGGGAGGCCACCTCGCTGTCCCAGGTTAGGACAGCTCTATCAGGACACTGTGGAGTTCGGCCGTCCCTTCTGATGAGGACCCTGCTTCCGAGTTCGTCCTCCCTCCCTGCCCTCACACTCAGAACGCTTGCTTCCTGTCCGATGCCCCATGTCAGGGGGCGCTGCCTCCATCGAGCATTCTCAGATTCTTGGTGGACACCGAGTGGGTGTCCTACGTTTAACTCAGTTCCCACACTAACTGCCTGGGGTTAGTGCCGATCCCACAAGATGCCCCCCTTCTGGATGCCAGTTGCAAGTCCAGGTTGTCACCTATGCTTCTGCCCGGCTGCTGTAAATCAGCGTTCCCATGACCCCTCTCCTCAGGTTCAGTAATGTGCTAGAGCAGCTCACGGAACTCTGGGAAGTGCTTTACTTACTAGATCACCAGTTTATTATAAGCGGATACAACTCAGAGCTGCCAGATGCAAGACACAGGGTAAGGTGGGTGGGAGGGGCCAGGAGCTTCCACGCTCGCTCTCCCAGCACACTGCCCTCCACATCTCCACGCCTTCACCAGCCCAGAAGCTCTCCAAACCTGGTAGTTCAGGGATTTTTAGGGATGCTTTTGAAACCGTGCATAATAATTAGTCAAACCCATTCACCTGCCTTCACTAATCAAGGTAGTTTTAAGACTTGCATGTCCTCCGAGCAGCACATAGCCTAAACAATAAGATGTTTGCCTGAGTTGTTTTCCAGGAACTTGGAGTCAGCTGTGTCTAGTTCAAGCTGAGCCAGTTAAGACTGGATAGGACCACCAACCCTCCAACTGGGCATGTAGGAGTGTCCGCTTGGTGACCTTTTAACACTGGAGGGTGGAAAACTCCACCCTCAAAACGTGCAGAGGCCTGTAGCCTAGTTATACCTGTGCAGACCGATTACCAAACCTCTTTTCAATCACCTTTCCTCATGAGCTTGCCTCTGACCACCCTGCTTCTTTATTCCTGATCCCATAAATACCCCGAGCCCCTTGCCTCTGGGGAGGTGGATTTGAGATCCATTTTCTTCGCTTGATTATCTTGCAAATAAACGCCCTCTTTGCTGCAACCTTGGTGTCTAAGTGAGGCTTGTTGTGTGGGGGGCAAAGTGAACCTGGTTGCCAGCCACGAGGTAAGTCCAGAGGGACTTTTTGCCTGTGCCTCGTCGGCCCCTTGCCAGTACTGAAAGCCTGTGGAGGAGTCTGAGCAGCCGCCTGGTCTGTTTGTTCCAGGGACCGTCCCCTGGATTTCCGCAGGGAGGTGTTGCTGACCTTCAGTGCTTAGTTTCATTTTGCAGCAAAGAGACAGGTATTGGGTTTTGAGTTTTTGTGTTTGGAAGATGTCTTTTGGGTGAGGAACCTCCTTAAAGAAACGCGCCTGTGCCTGTTGCCAAAAACCTTGACTCCCTGCGCACCAATGCCGAATAGAAATACGGAGACAGAGATTTGGAGGAAAAGAAATAAGAGAGGCTTTTATTTCTCTGCCAAGCAAAGGAGAGACCTGGCATGCTGGCAAGAACTGTGCCCCTGCTCCTCGGGGAATCAGAGAAGATTTTGCATGTGGGGCTTGCAGTCCGGGTCTATATGATAAGGATCAAAAGTAGTGAAGGTCTTGCATTCTTCTTCTTCCTGCATTATTTCAAAGCAGTCACAGCTGGCGTCAGGCAGCCTGGTAATTGGGTTGTTGGGTCCCTTTGTCTCTTGGTTATTGGCCTGCGACTTTCTTTCTGAAATGCAGATGCTACAAGGGAGTGCAGGATGTCATTCACATAGTGTTAAAGAGTGATAGGTTAGCTTTGTGAAGTACAAATCTAGTTACAGACACTGCAGATTAGTAACAGTTAAAACTAGGAGTGATTAACTCTTTCAGGCCAGGTTATGTTTCTTCTCTAGCCTGTTCACTGTTCCCTTTATTTTTCTTGTTCTCAGGAGAGGGAAAACTTCATTTCTATTTTTGCTGCAACATGCCTAGATTGTTTGTCAATCCTGTCCAGACTGTGGGTTGGAGGCCCACCTGGCAGTATTTTTAAACCTGATTGATTAAACCATTAGCCACTGGTGATTGATTCAGCCTCCAGCTCCTCTCCTTTCCCTGCAAATTGGGAGGTGGAGTTGCAAGTTCCAACCCTCTGTTTCCCCTGGCAACCAGCCCCCAACAATTGGTTATCTAGGGGCTTTCCAAAATCACCTGGTTAACATAAACTCAGGTGTGGTTGAAAGAGGTTTGTTACGAATAATGGGAGACATCCTTTCACCTGGAGTTATTTCAGGAACTAGGAACAAAAACTAAAGATGCCCCTGTAGCTTCTGTCACTCAGGAAATAAGGGTTTTAGGAGCCTTGTGCCAGAAACCGTGGATGAAGACCAGTGTTTGTTACTGTATCACAACCCCACAAGGCCCTGTGGTCTCCTCCTTCTCTCTCAGCCTCTCGTGCCTGTGCCCTCTCCCTCTGCTCCTCATCTCTGGTGCAGTCACCCCGAGAGGGGCTGGGCTGGAAGGGCATGTGCCTCCTCCCCTCCGTGAGGCTGGCCTGCACCCCCAGTGGACACCGGGGAGTTGTGGACGGATGTTTGTGTCCAGACTGAGATCATCGCGGACCCCTGAGGATTAGGGGCTGCGAGGACCAGCCTTAAATGATAGTATTTGTCACACAGGTGCTGATAAAAGCATCCCCTGCACGAGTTTCTGGGGGTCGGCACAGCAGGCCTGTGGGAGAGACTCAGCCTATACTTCTTCTGTCCTCTGTGGCTGCTTTCACACAGAGTTGAGGGGCTTCAGTAGAGACCCTGTGACCTACCAAGCCCTCAATATTTACTGACTGGCCGGGAAAGGGAGAAAGCTTGCCAGGCCCTGTCCTGCACAATTTGTTTCCCTTATAGAAAAAACTACGTAAGGAATTCATTTAGATCTAAATGCCGACAGCTTCACCTGGGAAACTGCCTTGCTTTTTCCTTATGAAAGATGCAAATCCTATGATGGATCCTGTTTTCCTTTGTGCTTTGCCTTCCAGCAAGCCCTTAGTCAGATGCATTGCTCATTACTTAATAATTACCTGGCCTTTATTGCCCATTTCTAACGTTCATCGTTTGTTTCTTTTTTTAAAATCAATTTTATTTATTTATTTATTTATTTTTGATTGCGTTGGGTCTTCGTTGCTGCACACAGGCTTTCTGTAGTTGCGGCGAGTGGGGGCTACTCTTCGTTGCTGTGCACGGGCTTCCCATTGCAGTGGCTTCTCTTGTTGCGGACCACAGGCTTTAGGCATGCGGGCTTCAGTAGTTGTGGCACACAGGCTCAGTAGTTGTGAGCTCAGTGGCTGTGGCACACTAAGCTCACGGGCTTAGTTGCTCCGCGGCATGTGAGATCTTCCTGGACCAGAAATCGAACCCGTGTCCCCTGCACGGGCAGGTGGATTCTTAACCACTGCGCCACCAGGGAAGTCCCTCATCGTGTGTTTCTTATTTTACTTTCTGTGTTCTGAGCACTGTTCTGCTGAGCTGTGAGAAACAAATGTCTAAAAAGTTTGTTTCATGTTCCCACTGTCCACTGGGGTAGCCCATCACGTAACATGCATCTTCTTCCAGAAAACGCACCCTTATTGTTTCTTTAGTCCTGACAGAATATTTTGGGAGTCTCTAAATACTAACCCAGACCAGTTAGACGATTTCTACTTTACTTTTTTTTCATTTTGTTTCCAAGATGTTAATAGTAATAATTTTGATTACATAGATAATTTTTTGGTGGGGTGTGTGTGTGTGTGTGTGTGTGTTTGTTTTTTGGTTTTTTGTTGCTTTTCTCTAGAGTTTTATGAGTTCTATTATTAGTGATCACCTTTCACAGGGCAAAGAGTCCACAACTCATAAGCTAAGCAAGACTTGGGCTGTCTGAGGACAGCAGTGCTGGTGGCAGCAACTCTGCAGATGTTTGAATTGAGGTCCTACGAAGAGTTCAATCACAGTAAACCTGATGCCATCAAAACGTTGTGTAAAATGAAAAGTTTGTTCATTTCTTACCTCCACTGGGTTTTAGAAAGTAAGGTTTCATTGTAGAACTTTGTTGGTTTGTTTTTCTTTTAATATTTATTTATTTATTGGCTGCGTTGGGTCTTAGTTGTGGTGCGCAGGATCTTTCGTTGCGCACGCGGGCTCTTCGTTGTGGTGCGTGGGCTCCAGAGTGCGCAGGCTCTGTAGCTGCCTCATGCAGGCTCTCTGGTTGTGGCACGTGGGCTTAGTTGCCCCACGGTATGTGGGATCTTAGTTCCCTGACCAGAGATTGAACTGGTGTCCCCCGCATTGCTAGGCAGATGATTAACCACTGGACCACCAGGGAAGTCCCCGTTGTTGGTTTTTGTTATCAGTAATTTCAGGAGTGAAATGAACTTCATGTCTCTAAAAAAGTAGTCCTCTTTCTGGTTTAGAGAGTGTTTGCTGTAAATGTAATGTTAGAAATAAGTTTTTAAAAAGACCCTCAGGTTCTCCTGTTCCTGTTTCTGAGTTAGTTTGTGGATATTTGCTTTACACTGACCAAGGGGGACCAGTATTGATGCTGCTGGTGCCCCTTGGGAGGGGCTGCATGGAACCTCCACATCCTGCAGGGTGTCTTCACAGGCCCCTGAAATCTCGTTCCTCTGTCCAAGAGGGTTTCCATGAATGTGTATTGATCCTGTGGGTTGAGATGGCCTGGGACAGTTTGTCTTTTTCATCTTAAAAAAGATCCACTTAAAATGAATCAGACATTTCAGACTCTTTAGGGACAATGATACACAAAAGTCACTGCTGGATGCCTGCCTCAGACCCCACCTGGCCTTCCTGGAAAAGCACTCTCAGAGCCGGGCATCATTCACATGCCACCCTCTGCCCCAGAAGATGCCAGTGGCACCTGTGCCAGCCTTTATGCCTTCTGGGCCTGTTGTGTAGCTGGCGGGGCCTGACCCATGGCCTCGGACCCATTGCATAAGTCAAGCCCAGGAGATTCCTGCCCCCCCCGCCCCCACCGGCGGTTTTGCGTATCAGAATCCACCCCATCTCTGCCAGGTGATGGGACCAGGACAGTGGTGGAGGTGCCCTGGTGGGGAGCAACCCTCACCAGCCCTGCCCCTTGTGGGCCATCCTCTGTGGATACGGGAAGCAAGAGGTCTTCAGACACTTGTTGGCAATTTGACAAAGTAGTTTTATGGTGTTGAATCTAATAATTAAAAAATTGGAGTTGTGTATTATATATCTTCGTTGTTTTTTTGTTTTTTGGGGGGTACGCGGGCCTCTCACTGTTGTGGCCTCTCCCGTTGTGGAGCCCAGGCTCCGGACGCGCAGGCTCAGCGACCATGGCTCACGGGCCCAGCCGCTCCGTGGCATGTGGGATCTTCCCGGACCGGGGCACGAATCCGTGTCCCCTGCATCGGCAGGCGGACTCTCAACCACTGCGCCACCAGGGAAGCCCTATCTTGTTTTTTTAATTTTCATTTCTTTTCTAGCACTTTATTGTGTTTTACAAAAGTATCAGTGCACGATGGACTGGAAACACAAGAACAAAGGAGCCTGCTTCTGGGTGGTGAATCTCCGGGAGCCTGCATTCCAGCTCCAGGAGTAGAGCTTGGGGGTGGGAAGGGGCATCGGCTCAGGGGCCACCTGGGGCCAGTCACAGCTCAGTACTGAGCGGCCTCATTTTTTTTATTTGCAAAATGGAGAGAGCACTTTATGAAACTATTTTAAAGAACCTAGCTTTTGTAGGTGAGCAAACAACACTCCCTGTCTTTCCTTCCTCTCTTACCTCGGTGATCCTGCACTTACTTCTGCTGTAGGGTGAGGATAGGGTAGAAAGAGCCTTTGGGGTCTGGGCCCAGTATGCCCCTGCCCTGCTGGACCCTAGGGGAGCTGCCTTTGGCTCTCCAGAACTCAGGGTGTGACCAGAAAGCCAGTAACTGGCCAGAGCATCCTCCTGCTTTGGTGACAGCGATCCTTAGTTGGGGATCTGAGGTGTGTGTTGTGGAAGACAGGGTCCCTAACAGTGAACCCGTTGCCTGCCTCCTCTTTGCTGCAGCTGCCGACATGCTGCCCCCGCCCCCAGAGCAGGCTCTGAATGCCCTGCTGGCTCGCAAGGAGGAGGAGTGGCGAGCACTGCAGGCCCAGCACTCCCAGATGCAGGAGGCAGCCCTGCAGGACACTCAGCGCCAGCTGGAGGAGGCGCAGGGGAAGCTGCGACGCCTGCGGGAGGACTTTGTCTACAACCTGCGGGTGCTGGAGGAGCGGGACCGGGAGCTGGAGCGCTACGATGCTGCGTTTGCCCAGGCCCGTGGGCTGGAGGAGGCCAGGCAGGCCGAGGTGAGCGAGCTCAAGATCGAGGTGGCCAAGCTGAGGCAGGCGCTGGCCGGCGAGGCCCGGCGGGTGGAGGATCTGCAGCAGCAGTCCCAGCAGAGGCTGCAGGAACACCGCCTGGAGCTGGAGCGGGTCCACAGGTGAGGCCGGCGGACCCCACTCCCCGACCCTCCACACGCCTCCCACCCCGCAGCGCTGCCCGGCGCCCACCTGTCCAGTGTTTGTCGAGGGAAGGCAGGCAGGGCCACACCTGGATGTCTTTTTCTGGGTCCCAGTGTGGCTGAAATTAGTGGAGATTGGTTCAATTATTTGGAATTTTTCCCCATGATTTACAAATCTATATCATTATAATAAAACATATTTGAGCTTATGATTATTTTAATGGTGTGGAATATATATTAAATCTAAAACTAAGTGAGCTGACTTGAGGCAAGTCGACTGAGACCCTGAAGCTGCCATCAGGCTTGTGGGCTCCACTCCCGGTGAGAAGGGAGGTCAGGCCTCAGCTGCGCGCTCTGCTGCAGCCTTGAAGTGCTGTACACTGTTTTGTGAAGTGTCTCCTCAGGTCTTCTGCCCGTTCTTTTTCACCAAATTGGGGACATTTTCAACCGTTATTTCTTCAAGTACATTTTTGGCCCCACCCTCTTTTTCGTTCCATTCTGGGACTGCAGTGATGACGCTGTGAGTGTTACATCTTTTGTTATCCCACAGGTCTCTGAGGCTCTGCTCATTTTTTTCAGTCTATTTCTTTCTATTAACAGGTCAGGTAACTTTAGTTTTTCACTGGTTCTTTTCTCTGACATGTTCATTCGGCCTTTGAGCCCAACCAGGGTGTCCTTTGTTTTGGTTATTGTCCTCAGTTCTCAAATTCCCATTTGATTCTTTGTTACTTTTTCTTTGCTGAGAGTTTCTGATTTCCATTTGTCCTAAAACTGTGCAAAATTGCTTGTTGAAGCATCTTTATGAAGGCTGCTTTAAAGTCCTTGTTAGATCATTTCAGCATCTGTGTCATCTTGGTGTTAACATCTGTGGATTGTGTTTTCTCATTCAGGTAGAGATTTTCCTGGTTCTTGGTATGACGGGTGACTTTTGTTTTTGTTTTTGTTTTTGTTTTTGCGGTATGCGGTCCTCTTACTGTTGTGGCCTCTCCCGCTGCGGAGCACAGGCTCCGGACGCTCAGACTCAGGGGCCGTGGCTCACGGGCCTAGCCGCTCCGCGGCCTGTGGGATCATCCCGGACCGGGGCACAAACCCGTGTCCCCCGCATCGGCAGGCAGACTCTCAACCACCGCGCCACCAGGGAAGCCCGACGGGTGACTTTTGATTGTATCTTAGGCACTTTGGGAATTGCGTTGTGAGAGCCTGGATCCCACGTCACGTACTCTTCTGCAGGCAGTCACCTGTCCAGGTGCAGCATGTAGGTCCCCTGGGTCCTGCCAAAGCCACCCCCGCAAAAGTGAAGCATCACCTGTCACCTCATGTTTGCACAGGTGACCCTGAAAATGTGTAGTTTGGAGACTATTCAGTGTTACTTTTCTTAACACTGCACTTTTCACACAGTGACAGGAACAGTGAGCTGGACCAGCAGCGGGAGCAGTATGGGAACCTGAAGTGGAAGCTGGAAAGGAGGCTGGAGGAGCTGGACGGCGAACTTGCCCTGCAGCGGCAGGTAGGGCGTGGGGTCCAGTTCCTCCTCAGGTGCCCACCCTGCCCGCCCTCTCAGAAACCAAAATTGTACCAGGTGGAGAAGACCATTTTGTTAGCCGTATGGTATCCTGGGATCACAGATTTCCACTTTATGGTGATGTGTGGAGAAGTGTGATGGGGTGTCTAAATCTTCCTCTGTAGTAACTCCCCCAGGGTTCTCTTTCCTTGGAAATAGAATAAACATTTCCTCCTTTAGTTATTTTAGAAAAAAGTATTATGAAGTTAAAGTTTGAGTTATTTACTGTGGAAAAGAGCTGGGAGCTCAAGTTGTGATAATTGTACTTCTTTCAACAAAGCAGTAAATAAGTTTAAATATAGATGTGTCAACTGACAGGTGACACTTAAACCTGTCACCAAAATTTCTCCTTGGTGTCATTGAAACTCAGCCTACACGTCTGAGAGACTCAGCTATGTCGGGGTTTGGGTGAAGGATATCTTTCACACTTATGGCCGAAGTCCATGTCTGGCAGGGCTGTGTGTATACAAGGACATGGGTACCCTTGGTCTCCTTCCAGGATGTGCCAAGCTTGTGTCATCGTAGCAGTGACTGGTGTTTATGGAAACTGCCTCATGGAGCTCCTTGTGCGTGTGTGTGAATTTATCTGCTCAACACAACAGAGACACAATTTTGTTCTACATTTTCCAGATAGGGGAAACATTAAGTAACCTGCCCAAGATCCCCCTCAGTAAGTGGCGGAGCCGTAATTTGAGTACAAGACACTTCCAGTGCAAGAACTCTTAGGTACTGTCATCCTGCCCCAGGATAACAACTCGCGCCTTATTTTTATAAATTTATTTAATTTATTTATTTATTTTTGGCTGCACTGGGTCTTCGTTGCTGTGCGCGGGCTTTCTCTAGTTGCGGCGAGCAGGCGCTGTTCTTCATTGTGGTGTACGGGCTTCTTATTGTGGTGGATTCTCTTGTTGCGGAGCACGGGCTCTAGGCGTACAGGCTCAGTAGTTGTGGCTCGTGGGCTCTAGAGCACAGGCTCAGTAGTTGTGGCGCACGGGCTTAGTTGCTCCACGGCATGTGGGATCTTCCCGGACCAGGGCTCGAACCCGTGTCCCCTGCATGGCAGGCAGATTCTTAACCGCTGCACCACCAAGGAAGCCCATGCCTTATTTTTAGACTTGTGTCTGTGATATTGGAAAGGAGCTGGCTCTAGAAGTTAACCTGTCTGTGTCCTCACTTCTGCCCTCCTTGGAGTGATGCTGACTGAGCCATTGAGCTCTGAACTTGGCCCCTAGTGGATGTGCCACTGGGCAGATGTGAATGGTGTGCCTGCCTGTGCTGGTTCCTTTTCGGGCACTGGGGTCAGCGGTTCTCAAGGAGGACAGACCTGTCAGCTGGCGGACTGAGGCCTGACTGCTGGGCCCTCTGCCCCACAGCATAGCGTCAGCGTCCTGAGATAGGACGGCATCCTGATGCGCTGTACCCATCAGGCTGGAAGGCGCCTATGGACACAACTGTCCTTGTGACCGAGCTTTCAGGCACGGCCGCATCTACCAACCACGGCTGGTGGAGGAGGGGGCCCTGCCCTCTCCTTCCCCTCTTGGAAGCTTGAATTTTACTGTCCACGATGCCATCATTGCTTAGAACATTTGAAATTTCCTGCAGAGGACTTTCTTTTGGAGTCCTCAGGGACCAAAGAACTTTTTCCATTATGGGCGGGTTTGACTTTTGGAAACAAGGTCATTGGAGCCTGAGCTGAGTGATCAAGACCAGGCGTGACTCATCTAAGTCATGAGGTTTCCTCAAGTGGCACTGGAGTCCCTTCCAAAGAAGGAGTTTCGGAAGGGCTCTGGGCAGCAGTGGGAGTGTCCCAGTTAGCAGGACAGTCAGTGGCACTTGGAGGCAGCAGTGCCCTGGTGGGAGTTGTGGTCGCTGGGCTGGGTCTGTGGTGGCTTCCCAGCCTGTCCACACTCAGAGCCCTTGCTGAGACTCAGGCTTGTTCAGGCTTTGAGCCCCCTTGTCCACAAGGAGGGCACCTCCAGATGGGAGTTTTTATACCAGCCCTGTCTCTGGAAGGAAGGAAACTTGACGTCTGGACTCTCCAGCTCTGGGCTCCGTCCAGAGCTGCTGCCAGGAACTTGGGCAGCCTTTGCTGCCTAGTGTGGTTCAGGGACAGCTGGGGCTCACGCCAGCCTCAGGGCTCTGCTGCCCACGCCCGACTCTCTCTGTGACTGAAGAAAGGGCCGTATGTGCTCATCAGCTTTGTGGGCTTCCTTTGGGCTGGTTTCCCGTCTCCTTTTTCTGAAGATCTTTGTGTTCATTATTGACTTGTCAAAGGTAGAATTGATTCAATGGTAATAGTGATTTTTATTTTCAAAAAAGAAGTATAAGATGACAGGAGCTGAGTTTGTTTAATGTTTATTATGTCTGCAAGCTGTAGACTGTGGACTTAAGGTTTTTCACTGTTGGTTAGCAGTCACAGGATTAGAAGCCACTGGAGGAGAAACAATGATTTATTGATTTATTCATTTAACAAATAGATTTTGCCAGACACCATCCAGGGCCCTGGGGTTAGGGCTGAGCAGGGGCCCCACTTGCCCTGAGAGTGAGCTGGCCCTTGTGGGGGCACAGTGGACACCCAAATATTACAGGCTCTGGCTGTAGCATCCTAGGGACATCACCTGCATGACACAGGGAGGCAGGGTGGATGGGGCTGATCTTTTAATAGGCAGGTCAGGAAGGGCACCCTGAGAAGAGGACTTGTGAGCCTGCCTTCAGTTGGCATCAGAGTTCAAGTTCAAGGGGGCTGAGACAGCGGCGGTGTAGGCCTCCCAGGCCTTCGTGAGGATGGTCTTTGCTCCAAGGGAGGTGAGAAACTCTTGGGGGCTTGTGAGCCAAGTTGAGTTTTTAAAAGATCCTCTGTTGTTGGGTTGAGGACAGCCTGTGGGACTGGGGAGGCAGGGAGACACGAGGAGGCTGCCGCAGCCCTAGGTGAGAGGTGGGGGGCTTGAGCCGCTGGCAGGTTCTGGATACACCTAGACGGCAGAGCCAGTGCACACGCTGTTAGATCAGATGGGGTGAGAAGCAGGCGCCCAGGACACATCTGGTTTGGGGCTGAGTGCCTGGCGGGATGACTTGCCCTGTTTGGAGATGGAGGACCCACGCAGGGAGGATGGGGAGGGCGCTTGGTCGGGCTGCATAGGAAGTGGCTTCTGCGCTCCCAGGTGGACAAACTGGGAGGTCAGGATGGAGCAGGTGGGCCACAGGGTACAGAGCTGGGAACCTGGGGCATCCCCAAAGGGTGACTGTAGGCAGAGGAGCCATCCAGGCTGAGCTGGGGACATGGGCACAGGGCAGAGGCATGGGTGGGGGACTAGCAGGAGAGGGGCCCCCAGGAGCAAGAGAAGAGGGTGGTTGGGAGGCGGGCCTGAGCCGCGTGTCTCTGGGGTGAAGTGGGGACGGGGAGTGGACTTGGACGCAGCAGCGCGTTGCAGGGGTGGTGGGTGGTTTCTTGTTTCCTCACCAAGGACACTAAATGTTTGCCCGCTGGTCTGGACCAGGCCCTGCCTGTGCGAGGGCTTCCTGCCCCCTGGTGGCCACAGACTGCAGAACTTTGAGCAGAAACCAAGTGCTTCAGTATTTTGTAGCGTTAGGAGTGAATCTCAATGATTTTCGTATTCTGATCCCAACAAGGGTTACTCGTCTGGCCCCTTACACTTCGCCTTGCTTCTCAAGGGATAAAAAAAAGTATGTTTTCAGTTGTACTTCTGCATGATGTCTCTGAGGCCCCCCACCTTCCGAGGAGGGGAGGGAGGCTGCTATGGAGTTTATTGCAGGGCGGAGGCAGACGAGCCCATTCTTGCCGGCGCTCAGGCTGGGTTCAGCCTTCCGCGACTCTTTCCTTCAGGGAGCTGAGTCTTGTCTCTTCAAAAGCAGGGGCCTCATTACTTGGTCAGAAACCTGGAATCCTGCTAGTGTGCTGGGCTCTCCATGAGCTGTGCTTTCCAGGACGTGCATTTCAGTTTGACTCTGTCCCTCAGTGTGTGATTTCTGCATCTGTATCCAGACCTCCCGTCCATAGGGCACATCAGCCACGAGTGTCTGCTCTCCTGTCACCACTGTAAACAAGACGATAAAGGACTAAGGACAGTGAGAACCCACAGCAGTGACGGGAGCAGGAGAAGGGCCTCAGCACACGGATGAGTGAGCCTGCGCCTTCCCGGGGAGGGCGGGGGCAGCAGCTGGGGAGCGGGCCTGCGGGAAACGCAGCCAGTGGGCCTACAGACTCAGAGAGGTTAGGCCTTGGGACACCAGGGGCCATGCACGTGCAGGTGGATGTCTGTATTTGGGGCCGCGAACCACCCCGCTCATGTGCAGATGGAGTGCCCAGCAGCCAGGAGCTCCTTCCCCAGGCAGAAGCTCAGCACAGTTTTCTTTACAGAAATTGAACTACCCATGGGGAGAAGGAAGGCCACTGTGTGGGCCCTGGTGTCTGCAGTGCAGATCTGACATTAGGGAAGCAGCGCCCTCAGTCGGCTCTGCGAAGATTCAACTTAATTGAGCTGTAATTTCCTACAGTCCATGCACCCATGTTAAGCATGCAGTTCAACAAGGTTTAACACAGGTACTTGAGTAACAACCAAGACAGAACTTTCCTGCCACCCAAAGTTCCACGTGCTTCTTTGCAGTCAGGGAGCAGCACCCCTGGCACCGGCCCCACTGGCCTGCTTCCTGCCACTTGCAGCGAGATCTGTCTTTCGGAGAGTCCTGTGAGAATGGAGCCACGCACTGTTCCCTTTTTTGTCTGGCTTCTCTCTCAGCATGACGTGTCTGAGGCTCATAGTTGTCATGTAGTTGGCAGCTTGTTCCTTCTCGGTGCCAGTGCTGTGTTGTGTGGAGGTGCTAGTCTCTTTCCGTTCTCTGTCAACGCACATTTTGGACACTTGGGTCATTTCCAGTTTGGGTCCATTTCGAATGAGGCTGCTGTGAGCATTCTTGGCCGTCTTTGAATGGACACAGGCTACACAACCAGGAGTGCAATGTCTGCGATGTGTACTACGGCTGTGAGTAACTTTTTAAGAAACTGCCAAGCTGTCCTCCAAGGTGGTTGTAGCGTCACATTCCACCAGCAACAGATTAGAGTTCTAGTTGCTCCCCGTCCTTGCTGGCACTTAGTGTTGTCAGTCTTTTTCTCTTTAGCCAGTCTAGTGGCTGTGTAGTAGTGTCTTACTGTGGTTTTAATGTGCTTATCCCTGATGATCAAAGATTAAGCATCTTTTCACACGCTTACTGGCCATTCATATATCCTTTATGAAGTGTCTGTTCAGCTTTCTTGTACTTAAAAAAATTGGGTCATTTGTCTTTACATTACTGATATGTAAGAGTTATGCATATATGTTCCAGAAACAAGTTCTTAGGTATATATATTTCAAATGTTTTCTTCCAGGACTTCCCTGGCAGTCCAGCGGTTGAGACTCTGCGCTTCCACTGCAGGGGGCATGGGTTTGATCTCTGGTCGGGGAACTAGGATCCTGCATGCCACGTGGTGTGGCCAAAAAAAAATTTTTTTTTCCTCCCATTCTGTGCCTTTCCTTTCCCTTTTTGTAACATTCCCTTATGAATAGCAGGTGTTTTTTTGTTTTCTGGGTTTTTTTTTTGCGGTACGCGGGCCTCTCACTGTTGTGGCCTCTCCCGTTGCAGAGCACAGGCTCCGGATGCGCAGGCTCAGCGGCCATGGCTCACGGGCCCAGCCACTCCACGGCATGTGGGATCTTCCCGGACCGGGGCACAAACCCGTGTCCCCTGCATCGGCAGGCGGACTCTCAACCACTGCTCCACCAGGGAAACCCAGCAGGTGTTTTTAATTTCAACATCCCAGTGAACTTTTTATTGCCTCATTCCTGAGTAGGAGCATATAACTGAGGCAGGATTACAAGACAGAGAAATGCCAGCAACATAAGAAGAGGCCCAGACGAACAGGGAAAATGACCCTGGGTAGGACAGAGATGATTCCTGAGACAGTGATCCTAAAACCCACCGCCGTGTGATCAGCTCAGGTGTGAGGCAGCACGGTGGCCCGTGTGGCCCTGCCCGTGCTAGGCTTGCCCGGGCATGGCGATCGGTTGTCCGTGTTGGTCTAGTTGTCTGTGTGGGCAGCTCTGGTGCTGTGGCCTCCTGGGCCCCGCAGGCGGTGCCAGTGATCCTGCAACTCCTGTCAGCCCAGTCCTGGAGGATGGGCCAGGAGAGTAGCCACCTTCCTGCTCCCAGGGCAGGGGCTGGCTATTTCCCTCCTTCCCATGAGGCTCTTCCTGTGTCGTTCCCCCAAGGTGAGAACTTGAGCCTCTTGGGAATGGGGTGGGGACAGAGCCAGCCACTCATCCCATTATATCTTCATTTTCAGTGTCTAAGGGCACATTGTGGAGGCTTCCTGAGATCAGTGCCCCCAGGGGTGTACTTTGCATCCATAACTCAGGATGCCAGGAGGAAGGGCCAATCATAACAAGAAAGAATTTTGACAATTATAAGTATGTATAGAGCCTTCCCTGGCCATCCAGTGGTTAAGACTCCACACTTCCAATGAGGGGGCCCGGGTTCAATCCCTAGTCAGGGAACTAGATCCCCCATGCCATGACTAAGAGCCCATATGCAGCAACGGGGATCCCGCGGGCCTCAGCTAAGACCCAGTGCAGCCAAATAAATAAATAAATATTTAAAATTTAAAAAATAAAAGTATATATAAAGAAATTAATTCAGAAAATGGAAAAAAGACACAGAAAATCCAAGAGAGAATTTAAGAGACATGGAGGATAAATCCAGGATTCATCTAACAATACAAATTCCAGAAACATACAGCAGAGAACAGGAAGGTGTCAGACTATCAAGTAAACATCATAGCCACTTCTCAGGGTGAGGACTTCAGACTGAAAGGGCCCCCAGAGCCACGAGCAAAAGGGGTTTCAGAGGAACAAAGAGGGGATGCTGCAAACGTCCAGGAAACCTGTAGAGGCAGAGCCTGGCCCAAACTCCTCAACCTCAGCTTGGGACAGAAGACACGGGACAGGGTCTTCAGCGCTGTTGGGGGAAGAGGTGTAAGCCCGGGACCCTGGGGCATGAGGGTGTGGATGCCTCTGGCTGGGTGACAGCGTCTCAGGAAGTTACTAGAGTGTAACTACTGAGCGAGCCCTGTGCAGCGTGGCTGTGTGTCGGGGCTGAGGGGTCAGCCTTTAGCTGCCTCTGTTTCCCCTTTGAGTTCAGAACATTGAGAACCAAGAGACGGAGTGGAGGAGGCTGCCAGGAGAATGGGGGCCTGAGCTGGGCGGGTCCCCAGGACTGGGTGGCCCCAGTCACAGGGCTGAGCTGGCAGCCTCACCTGGAAGCCCGTGACTCTGAGAGAGGGGGCAGGGAAACCGAGGGCAGCTCCCACTCCAACCCCCCGGGAGAAGGCCGAGTGGGGCAGGGGATCGCGGGCCTCTCACCCTGATGGGAGCTCTTGAGGTGGGGAAGGAGGTCCTTTTCAGCAGGAGTAAACCAGGAGAGAGGAAGAGGGCATCGAGGAATACCGAGGACCGCCTAGGGGAGCTGTGAGTCTCGGGCCTGGATGCTGGCTGTGAGGCAGCCCAGGGAGGGACCAGATGGGCATGGAGACTGAGGGCCCTGGAGGGACCACACCCCAGGAGAAGAAAGGGTCACATTATGGGGTGTGTCCTGGGAAGCGGACACCACTCAGGAAACAGGAGAGAACCAGACAGAGAAGGGGCGGGGAGAGAGACAGAGAATTGAAAACTCCGGGAGAAATGATGAGATGGGAACCGTCATAATCGTTCGCTGTTGGGTGAGCCGTGAGTCACTTTATTGTTGTAATAGTTTGTGGACTTTTGGGTTCAGCCCGTGGGTGAGGCTTCCACAGCCGGGGGAGTGGAGCCGTGAGCCCCGTGTCGGGGGTGGGGGGTGGGGCTGCTCAGGAAGCCGGCAGGTAGCGCGGAGGGAAGGGTGGCGTGTCCTTTAGAGACATAGACGGAACCAACAACAAAACCGCTGGGAGGGGGGCTTCTGAGCTCATGGGCCGGGTGTCTCTCCTTGTGGGTCCACTAGCAGCTCTGTCTGTGCAGAGCAAAACCCCACAGGACCACAGGGGAGAGGGACAAACCCATGCCCACGGTGGGAACAAGAGCCCTCCGATGTCCTTCATGCAGTGTTACAGGTCCCAGTCCCACTCTTGACCTCGTCCTCCACCAGGTCCTCTGCGTCCGTCCTGCCCTCAGCGTGCCTGCGGGTCTCTGCTGGCCCCGCCGTGCTCTTTTCACCACCAGCTCTTTTTGTTCCAGGAGCTGCTCCAGGAGTTTGAATCTGAAATGCAAAAGCGGGAGCATGCGTTCCGCCTGCAGGCCGACAGCATGAGCAATGTGGTCCTAGCGCACGAGCTCAAGGTAGAGGGCGCCCTCGGACTGTGATCATTTCCTCAGCAGAAGTGAGAAGCCCCTTGCGAGTTAGGGTTCACATGAAGGCCTCCCTCTTTGTACATGGGCCTCGGTCTCTGCCACACAGAGTTGGGGGTGACATGCAGGTGACATGCTTGCCACTGTGCCTGCCAGGGCCCCGGTCAGGAGTGACAGCCACTCTGCCCAGCCAGAGGAACGCTGGTGCCACCAGTCCGGGTCTAGTTACCTGACCTTGAGGAAGTGCCTCCCCCAGGAGAAACCGACACCCCGCAAACTCTGTCCTTGGCCTGTGTACTCCCGTGACACCTTGGAATGGGCCTGTGAGGAGGTGCCACTCATCCCCCTATTTTCAGGAGGAGGCCTGTCTGCAGTTGGTGCTCCCAGCCGTGGTGCTGGCTTCCCTCGGTGAACAGGACTTCTCTAAAGCACTGGCCCCGACATGGCCAGGGCACACATGAGGAGCACGCGTGCCTGGCCTTTAGCACCGAGACAGGGAGCAGCCTGGAGGGGAGGGGGAGTTGTGCCGGGGACAAGGAAGCAGGGTTGACGCCTGGCCCGGCCCTGCTGCCCCAGCTGGTCACATCTGGGCAGCGTCCAGCCAGGTGTTAGTAGTAAGATCGACACCCTGCACCAGTGGTCGGCAAGGTCCCTCCTCTAGGCCGCCAGCCTCCCCACAGGGCTGCAGTCCAGGGGGCAGCACCAGCCCTGCCTGACCCCTCTGCGGGAGTCTCCCTGACTTTCCGCTGGAGGAATGCACCCAGGGCCAGTAGGACCTTGAGGCTGGGGCTGCCTCACAGTGACACCCCCCCCCCCGCCCTGAGGCCACTTTGAGGACTTCTGAGCACCAGGGGAGAGAGGGCAGGCGGGACGTGCAGGGCCAACCTGTGCCTCACAGTGCAGTGGGCGCTCCTGTGAGAGGAGCGAGGGACAGGGGTGGGTGGGCAGGGCATGCCCCACTCCCGTCTCCAGCTGCCACGAGTCGGTTCTGGTCCCCTGAACACCTGCCCCTTGAGGGCATCACAGGTTATACACAGAACTGATCTGTGGGCAGCAGTACCATCACCTCCGCATTATAGTCGAGGAAGCTGAGGCCCAGAGAAGCTATTTAAAAAGTGAGTGTGTGGCTGGGGTGTGAGTGGGGTCCCTCAGCAGGGAGCCACGTTCTTACAGCCTCCATCTGGCTGTGTGATTCCAGTATGCAAATCATGCCCGAGTCGGGTGCTGGGGTACGACAGGGGCTCACACGGGGCCCGTGCTCTCAAGGTTGTGGGAGCATGTGAGGAGACTCACTGTTTTATTGCTTCTCAAATTCCAGTTTTCCTTCTCTCCCAGTTCTGATAAAATGGTAAGGCTTACCTCTAACACCTCAGTTTGTTCCACTTATATCCTTATTTTGAATTCTTCTCTTTCAAAGATTAAACTGCTGAACAAAGAGCTCGTGGCCCTGAGAGAGGCCGGGGTGAAGGCTGCGGAGTCCTTGCAGAGCACCGAGGCGGTGAATGCAGAGCTGGAGGATAGGCTGCAGCACAGAGACTGGGAACTCAGGGACCTGGCTGCCGTGAAGGATGCCCGGTGCGGAGTCTCCCCATCTCCCTGTGGGCGGATGTGGCCAATGCGCCTGATGTTTAGCATGGTCTGGACTCCAGCCTGGAGGCATCTGCCTGTTCTGGCTTATTCCAGGCCGGCTTTGCTGTAGCCCCTTACCTGCTTTTTCCACTAATATTTGATTCTTTCAGAATAAAAGACTTAGAGGGTAAACTTCACTCTGTGCAGCTCACCAAGAAAAAAGAAGAGGAGACGTTTAGGAGGAAGTGAGTGTTTCTGGCTCCAGTGTCAGCGTAGGGAAAACGTTCCCTGATCCCCCTGGGGGCAGACCCAGCCCTTCTATGGGACCGTTAGCTGGGTCAGCCCTGCTCTTCCAGGGTCTCCCCTCACTTTTCAGTTCAAATTAGTATATTTGTGTGTGTTTGGAGGAATATCATCAAAACACTGAGAATTACAGAACACACCTTGTAAAATGAATTGCTGAAAGCCGTCCAGATTGACACTTAGAGCCAATATACTTGACCCGTTGAAACAAGTCTTGGGAGCAGGGTGCACACAGATGCTCTGTGTCCTCACACACCGCGTGACCCCGCAGAGTCATGTGCAGCCCAGGTGGTGTTATTTACGGAGCCAAGGTGACAAGAAACCTGTGTTCCTTGGTTCCTTGTTGTGGGCTGGGGTGTCCATGCCCTGGAGTCTTGGTGTTTGCCTTTTGAAAGTAACTAACCAATGGTCACAGAATAATGCAGTGCAGAAATAACTCCCTCCCTTCCCTAGCCGTCATGATCAAACTTTTGTTGTGATTTGGTGAAAAAGAAAGGTATATCCTGCCAGAAACTAATGGGTATAGCAACTGGCATGAGTATAGCTTTTTGCTTCTAGAAGGTGGAAAATACTGAACAGTTTGCAAGGTGAGTAAGATGAAGATTGATTGTAATTGGAATGAAAAGTACAGCATGCAACTCAATTAAATAAGGCTTAACCATCTCATTGAACAAAGCTGATGGAATCTGAAAGAAATCATGTAGAATTACATTTTTTAGGTCTTTTTACTCTTCATTGAAACCAAATAGAATAAAAGCATAAAACATCATGGACATCATGTCAGCTATCAGGGACACCCAACAGTGTATTTTCGAGACGAATGTTCTGTTGACAGAGTTCCAGTAGGTTTGGCATCTCTAGCGAAGACAGACCTGCAGCCTGCGTCCCGCGGCCCCCAGTTCTGGGAAGCCTCAGGTTACGGGTCGAAAGCAGCCCAGCAAATGGGGTAGCTGCGAGGCGAGGGCAGTTTACACCTGCCTTCTGCTTCCCGAGTCGGCACGGGTTCTGCTGGTGGCCCTGCACTGAAGCACATGTTCTGGGGTCTTTCTCCCATGGACTGTGAGCTCGGGAGGGCCAGGACCCGGCGTCTGAGAATCTCTCAGTCAGTGTTTTCGTGTGAGGAGTGAGGAGAAGAGAGAAGCGGGCAGAGTTCCCTTCAGGAGGACACACGTGCAGCACTCCTGCAGAATGAGGAAGGTTCTAGGCTTGGGGGTCCTGAGCAGGGCCTATGTGAGCCATTGGGGACCTCGCTGTGTTTCAGGCATGAGGAGCTGGACCGTCTGGCCAGGGAGAGGGACACGGTGCTGATGGCAGCGAAGAGCGCCCATGTGGAGCAGCTGCAGGCAGTAGAGGCCAGGGCCCTGGAGCTGCAGGTGCACTGCGAGAACCTCGAGGTGCAGCTCCGCAGGGCTGAGTGGAGGCAGGCGGACACCACCAAGGAGAAGGATGCCGCCATTGACAAGTGAGCTGCGACTGAGGGCCTGGCTGCCTAGTTAACCTGTTGCAGATGAAGGGAAGTGGGCACAGGCTGTTGGGAGTCACTCCTGCAGCTCCCGTCACTGTTGTTGTTGTTGTTGTTTTAATTTTATTTATTTATTTATGGCTGCGTTGGGTCTTTGTTGCTGCGCACAGTCTTTCTCTAGTTGCGGCAAGCGGGGGCTACTCTTCGTTGCGGTGCTCAGGCTTCTCATTGCAGTGGCTTCTCTTGTTGCAGAGCACGGGCTCTAGGGCACGCGGGCTTCAGTAGTGGTGGCTTGCAGGCTCAGTAGTTGTGGCTCGTGGGCTCTAGAGCACAGGCTCAGTAGTTGTGGCACACGGGCTTAGTTGCTCCGCAGCATGTGGGATCTTTGCACACCAGGGCTCGAACCCATGTCCCCTGCATTGACAGGCGGATTCTTAACCATTGCACCACCAGGGAAGCCCCCCTGTCACTGTTCTTAACCATTCTCTTTTTTCATTTTCTTTTATTTGGAAGTATGTGGTTAGTATGTGTGGATGTATGTATGAATATATGCATTTATTTATTTGTGGTAAATACACATAGCATAAAATTTACCATCTTAGCCATTTTTAAGTTCAGTGGCATTAAGTACATTCACAGTTATGCAACCATCACCCCATTCGTCTCCAGAACTCTTTTCTCTGTAAAACTAAAACTGCCCATTAAACAGTAACTCCCCATCCCCCTCTCCCAGTCCCTGGCACCCACCATCCTACCTTCTGTCTCTGTGAATTTGACTATCCTAAGGACCTCACATGAGTGGAATCCTACAGTGTCTGTCCTTCTGTGACTGGCTTATTCCACTCAGTGTGATGGCTTCAAGGTTCATCCATGTTGTAGCGGGTGTCAGAATTTCCTTCCTTTTTAAGGCTGAATAACGTTGCATTGTTTGTATAGAACTACATTTTGTTTATCAGTTCATCTGCTGATGGCCATTTTGGTCGTTTCCACCTTTTGGCTGCTGTGACTAGTGCTACTATGACTGTGGGTGAGCAAATATCTGCTCAAGTCTCTTCTCAGTTCTGTTGGGTATGTACGCAGAAGTGGAGTTGTAGATCATATGGTAACTCTATGTTTAACTTTCTGAGGAACTGCCAAACTGTTTTCCACAGTGGATGCACCATTTTTCACAAAGGTTCCAATTTCTCCATAAACTAGTTTCTTTTTATTTTTTTTAAATCAAAAACCATTCTTTACAATTATTTTTTATTTTTTTGGCCGCACTGTGCAGCTTGCAGAATCAGTTCCCCAACGAGAGATTGAACCCAGGCCCTCGGCAGTGAAAGCACAGAGTCCTAACCACTGGGCTGCAGAGAATTCCCAACTAGTTTCTTTTTCTTTCTTTTTTTTTTTTTTGCGGTACGCGGGCCTCTCACTGTTGTGGCCTCTCCCATTGCGGAGCACAGGCTCCGGACGCGCAGGCTCAGCGGCCGTGGCTCACGGGCCCAGCCGCTCTGCGACATGTGGGATCTTTCCGGACCGGGGTATGAACCCATGTCCCCTGCATCGGCAGGCGGACTCTCAACCACTGCGCCACCAGGGAAGCCCCAACTAGTTTCTTTTTAAACCCAGTTTTCTTTTTCGGCATCGTAACCAGGCCATGACATGTAAGCCATTCTGTCCCACTGTGCCTGGTGTCTGCAAAGGACCACTGTAACTGGAGTCATAATTGAACTCAGCCTTTTGGCGGCCAGTAAGGAAGTGATCTTTAGAGGAGCTGTGTTTACAGAAGACAATTAAGACAAATAAGTCATTTGTAGAGCCTACTGTTTAGCAACTGGCTTTTCTCCTTTGTTTGGAAAATATTTCTGTCTCTTTTTTTTACAGAGAATTCCCTGCCAAGTTATATTTCTACTTACGGGGAAAATGGCTCTTAAACTATAAAATACCAGGAAGTTAAAGTTTATTCAGGATAGCTTCCTTAGAGTCACACGTTTTATTGTTTGATCTGTTAAACGCAGGCAGCAGTAGCTGGAGGGGTGAGGCAGCTCAGTCTGATGGGCGTGTGTTTCCCCAGCCACTCCTCCGTTTGGACAGGCTCTCCCTGGGCCCTTCTCACGGATGGCGACTCAGATCCCAATATCCGGGTGCACAGAGCTTCCTGCGGGCAGGCCTCCTTCCTCTGCTCTCACCTCTTGTCATGTCCACCCTTGCGTCCCTTCCTGTTCTTCCGTGGGACCAGTCAAGTGGCCATGACAAGCAGCATCATTGGGTTCCCAGGAGAAGTCTTAGTGTCTGTATCAGTGTCTTTTCATACCCAGACATACTCTTTACAAATCAGCAGCAAAACGGCCCATACTGTGAGCTTGCTGTCTCTTTGGGCCTGTTTATGATAGTTTTCCTGAGACATTGGTTTGTGGATGGCGGAGTAGAGAAATGATGACCTGAGACAGTGTTGTGAGAACCGTGTGTGTCTGTGCAAGTATATAACCTATCACATGGAATATGATGGGGCCACATGGCACTTTAACCTCCTAGTACCCAGAGGTAAGATGCAAAAAGAAATAGGTGAAATTAAGTCCAGGGGACTTCCCTGGTGGTCCAGTGGTTGAGATTCCACCCTCCCAATGATCGGGTTCAATTCCTGGTCAGGGAACTAGATCCCACATACTGCAACTAAGAGTTCACATGATGCGACTAAAGATCCTGCGTGCCGCAACTAAAAAGATCCCGCATGCTACAGCTAAGACCTGGCACAGCCAAATAAATAAATAAATATTTTAAGAAAGAAAAAGAAAAAAAAAGAAATTAACTCCAATAACATTATATCTAACCCAGTATACAGTAAGTCCCCTACATATGGATGAGTTCCATTCCGAGTACACGTTCCTAAGTCCAATTTGTTCATGAGTTCAACAAAGTTAGCCTAGGTACCCAACTAACACAATAGGCTATATAGTATTGTACTGTAACAGGTTTATAATAACTTTTCATACATATAATACATAAAAAACAAGCAAACACAAAAAATAAAACATTTTTAATCTTACAGCCCAGTACCTTGAAAAGTACAGTAGTACAGTACAACAGCTGGCATACAGGGGCTGGCATGGAGTGAACAGGCAAGAAGAGTTACTGACTGGAGGAGGGAGATGAGGTGGGAGATGGTAGAGCTGAAGGATCATCAGCAATTGGAGACAGAGGGCAAGCTGCAGTTTCATCCACACCTGACCTCAATGGTACAGGTTCTGGTTCCTTGCTGGATTCAATTCTATCTACCCTCTTAAAGAAACGATCCAGTGATGTCTGGGTAGTAGCTCTTATTTTCTCACCATAGATGACACAGTAGCACTGGATTGCATTCTGAACGGCTGCTGCAACCTTCGTATACCATTCTGCGTTTGGGTCCTGGGCCTCAAATACTAACAGTGCCTCCTCAGATAAAGAAAATCCCTTGCCATTTCCTGCGTCGTGAATCTCTTCAGTTCTTCAGTTACTTCTTCATCTTCGTGTCTCTCTTCGTCCTTTCTCTGGGTCTCCAGTTCCATCAGGTCTTCATTAGTAAGCTCCACGTTCACATCTTTGAAACTTCACAACCTGAAGGTTCATATGTAGGGGACTTACTTTAACCAAAGTGCCATCTTGTTGCATATCATTAATAAGTAATCAATATAAAGTTATTAATGAAGAAGGATGACTAAACTTGCCTGAAAAAAATATTATTGAGGTATTTTGCATTTTTTGGTGCTAAGTTTTGAAGGCACATCTCAATTCAGATTGGCCACATGCCTGGGAGCCCCATGTGGCCCATGGCCCAGTGCTGGACAGCGCTGGTCCAAATGCTGGTCAGAGGCCAGGACTCAGTGAGGGCGAGCTCTCTGCTCTCCAGAACACAGGCCTGCTTGTGCTGGCTTGGTCTTGGCAAAGTGGAGCACGAACCAGGGTCCCATTCATGGACACATGCAAAGCCGCTGCTGTGTGCAGATCATCTCGTGGGAATTCGTTAGAATTAAAAATATGGTTCTCGAGCTCCAGCACCTTCTCTTATAGTTGGGGAAGCCCAACACACATGGAATCACGAAGGACCTGATCAGGGACTATAATGGGAAGCTCAGAATGGATGTCCTGCTTGATGTGTGAGGCCTGGGCAGTCGACTTCCCAGGGCCACCAGCTGCTCCCCTTTCCCACCCAGAAAATCAGATAAGGTCCAGTTACAAAGTACCTCCTAGCCGATGTCCTTCGGCCTCGGAGCAGAGTTGCCAATGAGTAGGTAGAGGGGAAGGAGTGCTTTGGAATTCCAGGGCAGGCCAGGCATCGTGTCCTTTCGTCTTCCAGCGACACACAGATCGGAGGAGAGCCTTTCATTTCCCTCTGTCACGTCAGACATGGGGCACTCGAGGCTCCAGGGCTACGTGTCTGGCGGGGCACAGCCAGGGTGAAGCCCGGATGCTGTGAGCAACCAGCCCGCCCGCACACACTTCCCCGCGTGGACTTGGCTCCAGGTCGGTGCCTGGGGTGGGGGCCAGCTTTGTCACGGGTTCCTGGGCCCCCACCTGCTACTTTCTCACCCCGACAACTACATGGGAGCAGAACAGGTGCCGCCCCAGAGAGAGGGCGCTGGGCAGACCCGGAGGGGAACAGCTCCAGCCCCCATTCTGACACCAGCACTGTGTCTTAGCTGGACAAGTTTTGCAGTTTCCAACTTTTTGTGGCCCCTTGTGATATTAGGACGAGCTATTTTATTTTAGGTAAGAGTCAGTATGACTCTGGACATATTGTGCTAGAAGTAATTTGTTTAAATTATATGGGCTTCCCTGGTGGCGCAGTGGTTAAGAATCCGCCTGCCAATGCAGGGGACACGGGTTCGAGCCCTGGTCCGGGAAGATCCCACATGCCATGGGGCAACTAAGCCCGTGAGCCACAACTACTGAGCCTGCACTCTAGAGCCCACGAGCCACAACTACTGAGCCCATGTGCTGCATCTACTGAAGCCCACACGCTCTAGAGCCTGTGCTCCGCAACAAGAGAAGCCACTGCAATAAGAAGCCTGCACACCACAATGAAGAGTAGCCCCGCACACCGCAACAAAGAGTAGCCCCCCTCGCCGCAACTAGAGAAAGCCCACACGCAGCAATGAAGACCCAACACAGCCAAAAATAAGAAATAAATTAAATAAATTTTTTAAAAAACTTTAAAAAATTATATTAAGAAAAATGACCAAAAAACAAAACAAAAAAGAAAAATGACCTTTTCCCATAGCTAAGACTAATGCTGGAAATTTCATACTTGAAATGTCTTAATCCTTTGAAAATGTGACACTTTTATTACATGATGTTTCCAGGCAGGTTCAAAGAGGGTGCATTTTCCTAAGTGAACAATAGAGCTGAAGAATCCTGACGCTTTACTGAGCAGCATGGCTTTCTTCTGGGCTGTGAGGTTTTGTACATTTTCCCATAGTCATTCCCCTTCTTCATTCCCACCTTGGTCTTTAAAGCGTTTTCCCAAATGGGTTTCGCTGCAGTCTTTTGTGAAAAGAGAACTCTGCTACTCAGAATGATAATAATCCTGGCTCGACCGCAAGCCATCCCCTGCCTGCTGCAGCGGGGTCGGCCTGTGAGCAGAGAGCCCCACCCTGCCACCGCATGTCTGTGCCAGGCGTTGCTAGGGCGCTGGGGTGCCCGAGAGAATGGAGAGCACAGGGCTCCTCAGGCAGGGACTCGGGCCTGGGGGTCACAGGCAGGATGGCTCAGGCGGTAATGCGAGCGATGGGGAGCAGCAGACGAAGCTTCGCTGGCTTCCCCGCCACTCACCACCTGCTGTGCGGCCCGGTTCCTAACAGGCCAGGGTAACCAGCACAGCAGGGACTTCTCTGGTGGCTCAGTGGCTAAGACTCTGTGCTCCCAGTGCAGGGGGCCCAGGTTCAATCCCTGGTCAGGGAACTAGATCCCACATGCACGCCCCAACTAAGAGTTCATGTGCCACAACTAAGGAGCCCACGAGCCGCAACTAAGACCTGGCGCAACCAAATAAATAAGAATAAATACATTTTTTTAATTATTAAAAAAAAAAAACCCAGCACACCAGCCTTGGCGTTTAGGCCTGTTTAAGCTGAAATGTTTAAAGAAGCTTTCCACGAGGGAACCTGCTCCCTTCTCCTTCCCATCTCTGCCCATGTTTGGATGGAGCTTTGTCTGAGGCTCAGGGCAGCGACACTCGGGACTTTGATCCAAGGCCTTATCGGCTGACAGCCATTTGCCTTCCCACGGCTCATCCACCTCTGCACCACACTCTGTGGCCCACCTGTGGGCCTGTGGCTCTGGGCAGTGGCCAGTGAGTGCTCACAGCATTTACCCCACAGCATGCTGAGTGCAGATTAGGAGGGAAACAGGCCAGGGCTGCAAATAGGGTGACCACCCTGAGAGCTTTGTGTGGTTAATATCATGGCTACTCTAGTCAATATCTTTAGGTGTTTTTTTCTAAAGTTTTTCTTCTTGGGAGATTTATCACATTTTTGGTGATTCTACCAAGGAATGTAAAGGGTTTCTGTAGAACCTTATCTTGCTGTTCAATTTAGAGATATGTGTTGAATGTCTCTATGTGGAAGGGCTGTGCCGGGCATGGCAAGGGGTGCCCAGGTGAGTCAGATGGCACTGGTTCAAAACCATTGGCTCCGAGAGACATGCCCTGGCATACATTTCCCCGCGCACCTGGCGTGGGCTTGGCATTCTGCATTCTGTTAGTCGATGCTTGGGTTGGTGGGAGGGATGGGTATATATTTCTTCTTGGGTAGGACCATTTCTTAATCTAGGCAAGGAAGTCTCTGCCCTGATGAGTGTGAAAGAGACCCTGATCTGTAGCATTTCCTTTGAGGGCTGCGTGCATGTGTGTGTGTGTATTTGTTGTAAAAGAGAGCTCGAGTGAGAACCACGCCCACATTCACGTAGCTTCCCTTCTTTGTTTAGACTTCGGGAAGATGCATCAGCTCTAAGATCCGGCTGGGATGCCCAGATTGCTCAACTTTCCAAGGAGATGATCTCCAAAGACCTTCAGGTTCAGTCACTTCAGGAAGAAGAGTTGAAGCTGAAGGCACAGCTGGCCAGATGCCAGCAGGACATTGGAAGGTACCATGTCGTGGGGGAAGGGGATGAGGATGGGGCGACGGGGTGGGTGGTCAGAGGAGGCCTTTCCCACAGAGTGCGGTTCTCGGTCTGCACCAGGGCTATAAAGGTGTGTGTGCCATTTGGTCCTGTGTCAGGAATCACCTCTGAGGTCTTTTGTCTGACTGTTAGTGTCTTTTCCTATCAGTTGGAATGAGCACTTGGCTAAAGATAATATTCTCTTTCTTGAGAAATCATTGAAATATAATAAATGTACCAATTTTAACTGTACAGTTGATGAATCTCAACAAATATGTACATAAATATGCAGTATAACCACTACTACAGTCAGGATATAAAACCCTTCCATTGCCCGAAGTCCCCTCACGCTTCGGCACCTGCCGGGATGCTTTCTGTCACTGTGGGTTTCTCCTGATCTGGAATTTCATCTGTGTGGAATCCTACCGTTTGTAGTCTTTTGTGTCTGGTTTCTTTGGATATTGATTTGGATATTCAGGTTTTCTATTTTGTGTGTGTGTGTCGCTTTTGGTAATTTGTATCTTTCAATCAGTTTGTCCATTTCATCTAATTGTTGACTTTATTGGCATAAAATTGTTTATAGTATTTCTTTATTGTCCCTCTAATATGTGTAAAATCTGTAGCAGTGTCCTCTCTCCTTCTTTATACTGGTGACTTGTATTGTCTCTTTTTTTCTCCATCAGTCTAGCTAGAGATTTATCCATTCTACACGTTTCCAAAGAGCCAGCGTTTGGTTTCATTGATTTTTCTCAATTGTTTTTCTGTTTTCAGTTTCACTGATACCTGCTCTTATCCTTATTATTGTCTTTCTTCTGTTTCCTTTGCTTTAATTTGATGTTCTTTTGATAGCCTCTAAGGCTTTCCTAACAAGGTCTCATCTGCCAGGAAGGCTGGTGGGTTTTTTATTTCAGACATTTCACTTTTCATTTCTCTCCTCATTGTGTGTGTGGTTGCCTTTAATCTCTGAACATATTTACAGTAGCTGTTTTAAAGTATTTTTGTGCTAATTACATCACCTCTGTTGAGGGTCTGTTTCTATGGCAGCCAGGTCCCCCAAGTAAGTGGGTCTCACTCGGCTGGAATCAAGGTGTCGGCCGGGCTGCCCTGTCTTCTGAGGCTCGGGCTCCCCTTACCAGCTCATCTAGGTTGTCGGCGGAGGTCAGTTCCAGCGGCTGTGGGTCTGATGTCTCTGTTTCCTTGCCGGCTGTCAGCCGGGGTTGTCCCGGCCACGTGGTCCTCTCAGCACGGCCAGCAGGAGAATCTCCCTGCAGTGGGCAGGACGGAGCCTTACTCGGTGTCCCCTGTAGAAGGTGTTACCATCCCGCCCTGGTCACAGCCCTGCCCACCGGGGGAGAGGCCTCCCAGCGATCTTCGCCCTGCGTTGCTCTGTGTGGCTGACGAGAAGCCTCGTGCGGGTCCGGTTCACGCCCCCACGCACTTTTCTTCCATCCCAGCCGGCGGTCTCTACCTTCCCCATGGCGTCTGAAGCCCCTCCTGTCCAGCACTCGGAAGCTTTCAGGCAGAAGGCGCACATCCCTCTCCAGCCATGGTGGATTTCCTCCTATTTCTGTGGTTATGTCCTCCTTCCATTGTGATTTCTCCCAACCCCCTGGTAGATGGACGCTGGGCTTCTGAGTTCTGTTTGACCTTTCAGCGCACTGTTGACTCTCCAGCTCTGTCTGCTCTGCCGTGAACCCTCTCGCGTTTCTCTAGTGCAGCCATTGTCTCGTTTGTCTGAGTTTGCTGGCTTTCCTTCTGTCTCCTCTTACTGAGTTTGACCTCCTCTCCCACAGTGCTGGGTTTCTCGGTATCGGGAGACCCGGCCGCCTGCTCCTCTCTGAACCTGGGCCTGTGCGAAGGTGTAAGCCAAGCCCGTGAACACGGCCGGCCTGGGGGCCCAGGAGGGGTGCCTCCCACCTCAGCTACGTCACAGCCCAAAGGGACCTCAGGAAAACGTTCAAGCTGGTGGTTTTCACCCCCGCAGGTACAGACAGCAGCTGTCTCTGGCAGCAGAGAGGGAGCAGAGCCTGGAGCGTGACAAGGTGCAGCTGGAGCTGGACTGGCAGCGCCGCTGCGAGGGTGTCGAGCGGGAGCAGCACCGGCGGGCTGAGGACTTGATTCAGGGCCTAACCGCGGCCAGAGACCAGGTCTCTGCTCCCCAGGGCTGTCCGACTTCTTTCTGCAGAAGGAAGGGCTGGGAACGTCCACTGAGGTGCCTGGAGCCCGGCGCGGGCCCTCACGGAGTTATCCTTTGCGTTTGAAAACACTCAGCCTCACTGAGCAGTTTGATTTATAACAACAGGACTTAAAGTGATAAGATGAGTCCCTGCCCGTAGCCTTTCTCTAACGGCCGGTGCAGCTGCCTCTGGAGCTGGATCAGCGCTTGCTGTGCTCTGCCGGCTCTGATGGCCACGTATTTCCTGGGGTTTCTCACCCGAGTGTCTGCCGTCTGCTTCTCAGCAGGATGGGGAGCTGGTCTGGACCCTGAAGGTGGCACGGCTTCCTTGTAATCCTCCCAGGATGAACTGAGTCTGTGTTCTCCCCAGGTTGCTGCCAAGCTGCAGGAGACAGAGCGGGTGCTGTGTGGCCAGGAGGTGGTGCTGAAGGCCGTGACCCGAGAGAGAGACCAGGCGGTGCAGGCGCTGTGGACACGCGGGCTCCACCCTGAGGAGGAGGCGCAGGTGAGGGGCCACCCCCTGCTGAGCCTCCCCACTGGCCCTTCCTCCCAAGCCTCTTGGAGACACCCACTCCCCCAGCTAGAGGGAAAATATGCCAAATAGAACCAGCACTGGAGGCAGGTCTTTTCAGCCCTATTTCTTTTAAAATGACTGTTTGCACAAACAAGGGTGAGGCTGCCCTCAACCAGTTAATGGGAGTCTACACTCAATCTTTGTATCTTCAGCATCTGAAATATCAAAAACCCCCACATTCAGATAATGCATCGTGGCAGACAGTAACACAAAGAACCAAGAGGTTGAAGCTTTATCCCAAAACACACTTCTTCACACGTGGTGAGTAAGCCATGCAACATGCGACGACGGCCGTCCCTCTCATAAAGCACAGACTTCCTTACTGCTTTGCACTGGCCAGAGCCTGATACTGACTATGGGATGCCTGCGGGTTGAATGGTGGCCCCAAAAGACATGTTCTGGTCTCAGTGGCTCAGGATGGGACCTTCCTTGGAAATAGAGTCTTTATGGATGGACTTAGTTAAGATGACATCACATGGGAGCAGGGTGGGCCTAACCCAATAGGACTGGTGTCCTTAGAAAAGAACACACGTGAAGGCAGACACAGGAGGAAGGCCACGTGATGACAGAGGCAGAGAGCGGAGCCTTGTGTCTGCGGGCTGAGGGGTGCCAAGGACTAGCACCAGTAAAACCTGAAACCAGAAGTGGCAGGATTTGACTCAGAGTTGCAGAGAGGGCATTTGCTTCCACTGAGGGGGACCCTTGGCACATGCCTAGACTTTGGCATTACAGTGAACACAGCCCATGTCTTGCCTTGCCTCTTGCCTTGTCCCCCGTCCATCCAGGGCTCCAGAGGGAAGCCCTGTCACCGGGCTGCTAGGAAATCTGGGCAACCCACAAGGAGAAGTGCCTTCCAGAGCTGCACCAGCAGAGCTTAGCCCCAGCCTGTCTCAGACATGACCTTCCTGGTTCAATGGCCCATTGTTTCAGTAGTCTGATCTTTGTCCATTTGTGGAAAGTCACTTACCCGGTCGTCCAGGATAATGGAGCCACTGAAATCCTAAGGATGTTTCCAGGGGTGCTGGCCTCTTCCCACCTGTCCAGCTGTCCACCTGCAGAGGGAGGATGGATGTGGCACAAGCTGCGTCTCCTGGCATCCACCCGACCCTGCTTGTGCCTATGTGTGCTCAGCCAGACTGTCGGGAGTGCAGGTTGTAGCTCATGTGTCCTTGCTGGGAGGATTCGTGCTCACTGCGGGTGGAAGGTGGCCCTGGGGCCTCGCTGCGACCTCTGTGGCTGGCACTTGCCCGCAGTTGGTACTGGGTTGACCTAGCGTTCACCTGGTGGAGGTGGGCTCCTGCCAGCCGTGCTATGTGGGCAGTGACTGTCCTCTCTGCACAGGTGACTGCGCAGCCCCCAATCTGGCCACCCTCAGAAACCTCAGGAGCTTCCGAAACACACCCCTCTGAGTCCCAGCAGGACCTACTAGGCCCGATGCCTTAGGGGTTGAGCTCCAAAAGGCAAATCTGTTAACAAGCCCCTGGGGAGATTCACCATCAGCCAGTGGTCAGGTTTGGGAGCACCGGTGTTCCCAGGAGGAGAGGTGTGGCCGACCCCAGCCTCCAGAGTCACTTGTGGTCCTGGGGGCTCACAGCAGGTGGTCTCTGCATGGGTGCCTTCCCTAGGACACACAGAGAAAACAAATGCCTTTTGTTTTTTTATCAATGAGCCCCCACCCCAATTTTTCTTTGTTGTATTTTCCCCCCAGGCTGGCAATTAAAAGAAGACATTTGTCTCCAAGCACCAGCTCGGCTGGTCAGGGAGGCCTCTCATGGCTGGTTGCCTTGTTAAGTAAACAGGGGCTTTAGAAATGGTCTAGGGGTCAGAAACAAGTGCCCCGCCCATCCCATGCTGAGTGGGGAGATGCACACCTTTGTCCTGTATGGAGGGGCCCGGCCATGGGACCCCAGAGACAAGGCGAGTGGGACGCGGCAGAGCAGCATCCCAGGCACCTGCGAATGTGAGCTGGTGTGGCGGTCTTGACAGAGATGTGGCTTCCAAGCCAGGACCCAGGGTGGGGCAGAATGCTGCACAAGTTCCTGGCTGACCCAATGGAATGACGTTTTTTGAATCCTGCAGATAATAGCAAAACACCTGTGCTCCCCCAACAGGGCCTTAATCCTGGGAACAGGTTAAGGATGTGACCACCTGGTAAAGCGGCAGGTGTGGGCGGGCAGCAGTTGGTGCTGAGTTCTGCAGGGGTGAGCCCTTGGCAAACACTAAGGTAGGAGCAGTGAGGGAATCTGTCATACACTGAAGTCAGAAATAGAGGCTGCCAGGGAGCAAGACACTGTGCTTCCTAGGGATTGATGAGCCCATCACAGATTCCACTGTTGAGATGGACCAACTCTAGGCTTTGGCCACATCTTCTCCCTCACTTGGTACAAGTTCCGAGCACGGAGCCTCAGCAGAGCCGTGGTGATCACCCCATGGAGACCAAGGCACCACTGTCGGGCAGGCACTACCAGAGCAGAGACGCAGCCACGGCCGCAGGGACAGAGGATTCGTCATGCAACTGGGCTGCACTGCGGCTTTGAGGTGGATCCTGTTGTTCAGGACAAGGAAGCTGAGGACCTGAGAGGAGTGGTCCCTGCCCCACAGGTGGCAGAGGGAGAACGTGAGGAGCACCAGCCAGCTGCACACTCACGGCCCCGGCCACACTGCTGTCTGCCTGAGTGGGAGCAGCCTGAGGCTCTGCCACTTAGAAGGTGGGAAATGTCCCAGTGGGCACAGAGAGGGAGGTCGGGTGTTTGCAGCAGGAGCAGTGGGGCCAGAGCAGTGGCTGGAAGGAGACAGCAGGTGCATAGCGGAGCCAGTGGTGGCTTGAAAAGCTGGGAACTATGGGTAACAGAAGAAATAGCTTCATTCTGAAAGTAAAAGTAATATGTGGCCACTGCAGAAATTTTACAATTTTAGTTCAGCACAGTGTTCTCTGGAGTCAAGTGGGCCCAAGGTTCACCCCAGCTCAACTCCTCCTTGGCCGAACCTCTTGGGTCCCCCGTGGTGCCTTAGTGGGAAGTTGGTGACAGCGTGTGTCATGTGCTTGCTCAATGCCAGGGCTGAGTGTCGTGGCCGGGTCAAACCCGTGGAGGCCATGTGCGTGTCTGTCATCAGCATGTGGCTGTGTGTGGTCGGGTGGACCCCGAGAGCTCACGTCTCTGTTTCCTCATCTGTGTGAGGGGTACCCCTGGGAAGGCTTGGCCCACTGCGGGTGGATGTGAGCTCTGCAGATGTGAGCCGGCATCGCTTGGAACAGAGAAGAAAACATATCGTGTCTGTCTGACGCTCAGATGTTTTAGTGTATTTCCTTCTAGCCACCTGTATCTCCATATCTCATGTATGTTCCTATGCCCATACTGGGTTCATATAGCTCAGGTCATGCTATATAACGTTAATTCTTTTTTAAAGTTTCCATAAATATTTCTCACATCATTAAAATTCTTTAAAAATGCAGGACTTCCCTGGTGGCGCAGTGGTTAAGAATCCGCCTGCCAATGCAGGGGACACGGGTTTGAGCCCTGGTCCGGGAAGATCCCACATGTCACGCAGCAGCTAAGCCTGTGCGCCACAACTACTGAACCTGCATTCTAGAGTCGTGAGCCGCAGCTACTGAGCCCACGCACCACAACTACTGAAGCCTGCGCGCTTAGAGCCCACGCCACAACTTCTGAAGCCCGCGTGCTCTAGGGCCTGTGTGCTGCAACTACTGAGCCCACGTGCTGCAGCTACTGAAGCCCATGACCCTAGAGCTCATGCTCTACAACAAGAGAAGCCACTGCAATGAGAAGCCCACACACCACGACAAAGAGTAGCCGCCACTCGCCACAACTAGAGGAAGCCTGCATGCAGCAGCAAAGACCCAACGCAGCCAGAAAGAATAAATAAAAAATAAAATTCTTAAAAAATGCAACTTAAATGGTTTTATACTTTATTGTATGACCATGCCATGGTTTACTTCATCATTCTCTCACTAATGGCCATTGGGATCATTTGCACAGATTCTTGTAATGCTGCATGGGCATGTTTGTGCATCTCTGAACTTGTTAGAAACTCGCGTTGTGTTCACATAGTCTTGTTCTTTCTCAGCAGGACTGGTCAAAGGTCCTCGCAAGCCCGGCTGGTTTGCTTTGCTGGTAAGCAGGATCCAGCAACCAGTCGGAAAGTCAGAAAGTCTCAGGATGGGACCTGGGCCTTGAGTGGGGAGTGAGCGTGTGCTGCTTCCTAGGGGAGGACCTTCCTTCCTGCCTGTTTGGAGGTTAGTGTGCTGATGGGGCAGCCGTAGAGGAGAGGAGCCTGGTGCTTTCTGCAAGCAAACATCCGCAGAGCTGGGTTGTACTGGGCCCAGACACAGAGAACTAGGCAAGCCACAGGCTCCCTTCCTCTGTTCCCTCCTCTCTGGCACCCAGTTCTGTACAGGCAGTGTCTGAAGACAGTTGGTTTCATAGAATTTGTCTGGTGTTTTAGTTGTTTACAGCCAGAGGGCAAGTCCTGTAGCAGCAAATCCCTCATGGTCAAAGGCAGTCTCTCTTGCCATCATTTTCAAAGGAGATTTTTTTTTTTTTTTTTTTTTTTTTTTGCGGTACGCGGGCCTCTCACTGTTGTGGCCTCTCCCATTGCTGAGCACAGGCTCCGGACACGCAGGCTCAGCGGCCATGGCTCACGGGCCTAGCTGCTCCGCAGCATGTGGGATCTTCCCGGACCGGGGCACAAACCCGTGTCCCCTGCATCGGCAGGCGAACTCTCAACCACTGCGCCACCAGGGAAGCCCTCGAAGGAGATTTTTACTCAGAGTGACAGGTTTTTTTTTCTTTCTGCATATAGTTCCATTGTCTTCTAGATTTCATTGGTTCTCATGAGAAGTTGTCGGTTTCTTGTATTTGTTCTTCGGCAGGAACATAATGCGTCTTTTTTTCCTCTGGTCGCTTTTAAGAGATTTTCTTTATCATTGTTTTTTAGCAATTTGACCATGATGTGCTGTTTGGTGTGACTTTTTGTGTGTTTATCTTGCTTCAGGTTTCTTGAACTTCTTGGATCTGTGGACTTACGTTTTCATCAAATTGGAAATTTTTTTGCCAACAAGTTCTGAATCCTTTTCTGTCCCCCTCAATGATCTGGGTTAGTGAGTGTCTGCTTCACATTATTCCGTGGTCACTAGAGCTCTGTTGTTATTTGTTCTTTTTGGCCTCTTCCACTCTGTGCTTGAGTTTGAATACTTTCAACTGCTCTGTGTTTATGTTCCCTCATCTTTTCTCCTGTAGTGTCTGATCTGCTCTTAATCCCATCCTAGCCAGTGAATTTTTCCTTCAGACAATATATTTTCCATCTCTGTAGATGCTATTTGGTTCTTTTTTGATATCCTCCATTTCTCTTTTTATGTTCATGTTTTTCTTTAAATCCTGGAGTATATTTATGGGAACTGCTTTAAAGTCCTTGACTGCCACTTAGCATGATATCTTCATGGTCCTTCCATGTTGTAGCATGTGTCAGAACATTGTTCCTTTTTCTGGCTGAGTAATGTTTCACAGTGTTACCCTTTGCTTATCCATCATCTGTTGGTAGACATTTGAGTATTTCCATTTTGGCTACTATGAATAATGCTGCTCCAAACATGTGTACAGGTTTCTGTGTGTATGTATGTTTTCAGTTCTCTTAGGTCTATACCTAGGAGTGGAATTGCTGGGTCAATATAATAGCTCTGTGTTTACTTTGTTGAGGAACAGCCAGACTGTTTTCCACAGCAGCTGCACCATTTTACATTTACAAGCCACTGCATACCTTTACCTTTTACAGTGCATAAGGATTCCATTTTCTCCACATCCTCAGCAACACTTGTTATCGTCTTTTTTATAACTGCCACTCTAATGGGTGAATGATGGGCTTCTGACTAAAAAGGAAGGGTCCCCAAATTTCTCAATAAAAGTTATCTTTGAAAAATAGTGGTCTTGTCTTTACGAAACACAGAAGAAAAAGTTTTTTCATACTTCTGTCAACATTACCCACCTCCAGGACAGATGACGGGGAGCAGGGACAGGGGGCAGGTGGACGCAGATGCAGCCGGCCTCAGTGCACAAGGGAATCATTGGTCCTTGGCTGTAACCATTTTCTTTTCTTTCTTTTTTTTTTTTTTTTCCGTATTTGACAGATGCTTGTAAGGCATCAAGAAGAAGAAATAAGTAAAAGTTTTCCATCTACTGTGATCCAGCAGCTACAAGAGCAGAACAGAAGCTTGCGAAATGTTATTGCACAAATGAGGAAAGAAATGGAAACTCTAAGTGATCAGATTCTTCCTTCTGCCCAGTTAGGAGGGGAGACCTCACAAACAAACCAGCCTGACCCAAAGGCAGCCGCTGATTCAGCTGTACCTGGTGAGCGAGAGGGAGAGGGAGAGAGGGAGGATGAGGAGCCATCTCTACTGGGTCCACAATAGGCTTCACTTGGAGTCTTACAAGTGAACATCCCCTTTGATAGATTACTTCAAAGTATGGCAGCTGCTTTTCCTCCAAGGGAAGGGTCTTAAGTCAAATATTTTATATACAATAAAAACTTTTTATTCGTAAGTGGAGGGAAAAGTGAAGGATACACACTTGACACACTTAAAAACCAGAGCCAGACTTGGACCAGGGGCTCGGTTGGCATTGTGCTGTCCTGGAGTGGGCAGGTGGGGCTAGAGGAGCAGACCCTTCCTCAGGGGAGCATCCAAGCCCCAAAGGTCACCCAGCCCCATGCTATTTGGAGCAGGGTCTCGAGGTGTGGTGAGTGGAGGGGCAGCGCCTGAGACGGCTGCACTCAGGATGAGATGGTTGTGTCAGTGCGTCAAGGAGGGTGTGTGTTTGCTCCTGACCCTGGGGCCCCCTCGGAGAGCATGGCGAGCTGGTCTCTGGAGGGGAGGCTATCACACAGACAGCATGGGACAGTCATGAGGGTCGGGCAGGGGAGGGCGAGGGTGGTAGATAAAGGGTGAGAGTGTAAACGTATGTGCCTGTGTGTTTACTGGGTTTTTTGGAAGATTATGTTCTGGCCCTTGAAGCAGAAATGCGAACTCTAAAGCATAAATTGAAAACATTGGAGGAACAACTAGAAGATGTGTTAGATCCTTCGAAGACGACCTCGTCCTGTGCTGGTGTTCAACCCAGTGTCCTGGCCTCCACAGACACCACCGGTGAGAATCCTTGTGTCGTGTCATGTGCTCTGTCCACTGACTGTCTAGTAACACAGCCCGAGGAGCTGTTACAAACGTGCCATCCCAGGAGCCCCTTGTCCTCCTGAGCCAGCCACTGTCCTGACTCCTTACCCTGTGGCTGAGTTTTCATATAAGTGGAATTATACGTGTGTACTCTTGTCTGGCTTCTTTTGAGCTGCAGTATGTTTTGGTTGATGGTCAGACTGTCTCCAGACTATTCACACCATTTCCTCTCCCAATAGCAGTCATGAGAGCCGTTGCTCTGGTTCCTGCTGACACAGCACAGTTGGCCATCTCCTGTACAATATATCCTTGAATCTTATTTATTTTATACATAATAGTTTGTACTTCTTAATCCCCTGCCCCTATCTTGCCCCTTCCCCCTTCCCTCTCCCCACTGGTAACTACTAGTTTGTTCTCTGTATCTGTTTCTTTTTTTGTTATATTCACTAGTTTGTTGTATTTTTTAGATTCTACGTATAAGTGTTATACAGTATTTGTCTTTTTCTGTCTGACTTCTTTCACTTAGCATAATGCCCTCCTGGTCCATCCATGTTGTTGCAAATGGCAAAATTTCATTCTATGACCAAGGAGGCAAGAATATACAATGGAGAAAGGACAGCCTCTTCAATAAGTGGTGCTGGGAAAACTGGACGGCTACATGTAAAAGAATGAAATTAGAACACTCCCTAACACCGTATACAGCAATAAACTCAAAATGGATTAGAGACCTAAATGTGAGACCAGAAATCATAAAAGTCCTAGAAGAAAACATAGGCAGAACACCCTGCCATAAATCTTAGCAATATTTTTTTGGATCCATCTCCTGAGGCATCGGAAGGTCTTAATTTAAGACAAACTTATCCGTCAGTCTGTTCCTCTGTGGTTGGTCCAGGATCACAGGCTTGTTCTAGTCTCCACTTTCATTACTCTTAACTTCCTTTTCTGACAACGAGAAGCCTGGCTCCCGACCTCCTCAGTACATTACTTCTTCTATCCAGTTCCTGGGTGTGAGCAGCCTCCCTAGCATGGAGGCCTTTCCCCACATGGAGGCCCCACCCTTGTACCCAGGCCCTCCCGGGCTCTGACAGCCAAACCAGGCTGCCCTCCACCCTGACACCGTCGCCTGCTGGGCCGCCAGCCCCCAGGCAGATTGCCCACAGAGGGTAACCTCCTGCCACCGCCCATCTGATCGTTTATGGGTCCATTGTTCAGGAAGGAAAGGAAGGGGCAGGCAGCACACTACCCACCTAGTCATCTTGTCCCAAATAGTGGACGTTTTATTTTTGTCTTTTCCAGTGCTGATAGCTTTTACTTTTTTCTCTTGTGTTACTTCCCCTGAGTGGAATCTCTAGTATGATGTTGATCATAGCTGGCTTTCTTCCTGATCCCAGAGAAAAACTTTCAACACTTTAAAGTTTAATATTTACTTTTTAAAAATCAGATTAAGAAGGTTTCTTCCTAGTCCTATTGTAATACAAATCTGTATTTTTTTGTCATGATTCTATCAGTTTTTGCTTAGTGTATTTTGAAGCTTTGTTGTTCAATGTATATACGTTTATGTTTTCTTGGTGAATTCACCTGTATATCATTATGTGCTGTTCCTCTTCATCCTGGTAATTTTCTTTCCTCTCAAGTCTACTGTCTGATGCTAATTCAGCCAGTACAGTTTTCTTCTTCTTCTTTTTTTTTTTTTTTTCTTTTGGCCATGCTGCATAGCATGTGGGATCTTAGTTCCCTGACCAAGGATAGAACCCTAGCCCCCTGCATTGGAAGCACAGAGTCTTAACCACTGGACCGCCAGGGAAGTCCCAGTCCTGCTTTCTTCTGATTGGCGCTTGCATGTATATCTTTATTGTCCATTTTCTTTTTTTAATATTTATTTGTTTATTTGGTTGTGCCAGGTCTTAATTGCGGCATGCATGTGGGATCTAGTTCCCTGACCAGGGATTGAACCTAGGCCCCCTGCACTGGGAGCGCAGAGTCTTATCCACTGCACCACCAGGGAAGTCCCTGTCCATTTTCTTTTAACCCACCTCCATCATTGCATTTGAAGTGAATTTCTTGTAGGCAGCATGTAGCTAGGCAGTTTTGAAATCCATCTTGTGATACTTTAGCCGATGGGTTTAGAGTGTTTGCACTTGTTGTAATTGTTGCTGTGTCGGGAGCCAAGCCTGCCATTTCACATTTGTTTTCTATCCGTCGGTTTCCTCTTTCCTGCCTCCACTGGGTTACTTGAACATTTTTTAGTGTTCCACTTTAATCTAGCTTTTCAGTGTATCTCTTTGGGTACTTTTTCTAGTGTTTGCTCTAGGGATTTCAGTATCCTTACTTACCACAGTCAACTCATGTCAACACTGCAACTTCAAGTGGAATGTGAGGATCTTACCACCAGTCAGGCCCCATCACCCCCTTTATTGTCGCAAATACCAGCCCTCTGTACATCGAGAGCCACATCAGACAGGATCCTCGTTTTTGCTTTCAACTGTCAAACGTAATTTTAAAAACTCAGGAGGAAAGGTATGGTCCATTCTTTTCCCGTATCCTTCCCCTTTCCATGACTCTTGATTCCAGGTTCCTTCTGTCTGAAGCACTTCCTTTACAGCAAGACTGCTGGTGACAAACTCTTGGTGTTTCTTCATCTGAGATGTCTTTATCTCACCTTCATCCCTGAAGAGAGTATATTCACTGGTATAAAAGTATGAGTTGACTGTTCTTTGCTTTCAGAACTTAAAATACACCATTTTCTTCTGGTGAGAAATCAGATGATCATTTCTGATGAGCAGTCCATTTCCTGTGAATCATTTCTCTCTGCCTGCTTTCAGAGTTTGTCTTTAGTTTCAGAAATCTGATTATGATGGTCTGTGCATAGATTTCCTTGGCTTATGCTTTTGACATTGAATCTGAAGGTGTGTCTTTTGCCAAATTTGAGAAGTTTTCAACCATTATTTCTTCACGTATTTTTTTCAGCTCCACACTGTTTTTCCCTTTTGGGACTCCAATGGCAAGAGTGTTAGATCTTTTGTTATTCTCCCACAGGTCACTGAGGCTCTGTCTGTCTGTCTGTTTCCAATCTGTTTTCTCTATTGTTCAGATTGGAGAATTTCTACTATATCTTCAAGTTCACCAGTTCTTTCTTCTGTTGTCTCCATTCTCCTCTCAAGCCCATACAGTGAGATTTTTATTATGGTTTCAGTTCTGACATTTCCATTTTGTTTTTCTTTGTATTTTTTATCCCTTTGCTGAAACTTCCAATATTCATTTGTTTTATTTAATTTTTTGTTTTTTTGCGGTACGCAGGCCTCTCACTGTTGTGGCCTCTCCCGTTGTGGAGCACAGGCTCCGGACGCGCAGGCCCAGCGGCCATGGCTCACGGGCCCAGCCGCTCCGCGGCATGTGGGATCCTCCCGGACCGGGGCACGAACCCGTGTCCCCTGCATCGGCAGGCGGACTCTCAACCACTGCGCCACCAGGGAAGCCCAATATTCATT